>NC_134544.1:115627477-117039593 GCF_050624435.1 Tenrec ecaudatus | reverse complement strand
AAATGACCAATTTCAGCAAAAGAAATACCACGCCAGGGAACCACGTTTCAGCCAAAGGCAAGCCAGGCGACCCCATAGCACTCACTCCCAGAGGTCCGGGGACACTGTGGCCAACATCCCAGAAATAAAGGAGGGGAGAGTGCTGTGCCCTCACCCACCACGCAGGCGCTGCACACTGGAGGTCCCACATATCGGTGGGGCTGGCGACCTATGTGTAATCATTTATCTCAGGCCCCACCTGAGGAGCGACGCACTCAAGGAATCGCCTAGGAGCAAACTGCCACTCGCCGGGTAACCACGAGCCACCAAGGCAGGTCCCAGGACCCAAAGTTGGGACTTGAGAAACACTCTCAAGTACCGCCTGCAATAGAGCTGGGCGGGCGTCAACGAGATGCGGCCGTGTTCAGACCCAGGTAGTAAACACCAAATTTTTGGCCATATGAGAGTCACCAGGGCTGTTCCCAGGCCCCAAGTGGGTTCTTGGAAAAATTCAAGCACCGCTTCAGGCAGTCGGGACTCCGCCCAGGCCCTGAGAGGTAGAGGTGACACCAAGACCAGAAGAGTTCGCGCAGACCAACGCTGCCAACACGCCAACTTCTAGTTTTTCATGACGCCTCCTTGGGGACCGCTCTGGTCCGCGAGGTAGCAGCGGGAGAGCGCCCTGTGCTGGTCCACCAAGCCTGATGGACACCGGCAGTGAAGCCCACCAACCCGTAAGGCTGCAGGTACAACCTCGGGCCACCGCGGAGCTCAGTAACCAACTGGAGTACTGAGGCAACGCTGCCGGCGTCCTGGAACTCTGGCCAGCGACACAGGGCCCTCTTGTCCCATCGCGTTGACAACAGAGCTCACGAGAGAAAGTGAAAATGAACGCTGGGTGGCAGTGGCGGGACGAGCGTGCATCACTAGCCGGCAATGGCGCGTCCTTGGCAGGACAGTCGCCTAACTTCGACCAGGTCAAACACAGCCATCATCTACCGCCGCCTCCTGACCCAGAATACTCACCAGATGCTGCCGCCGCCGCCGCTGCCATCACCGCTGCTTGTCCCGGACAGGAATCGCCACCACAATGGCTGCTGCCACCCTCCGTGCACGTGCCTCCGGTGTCCCGCTTCTGGACGCTCTATCCGACAGCCCAGTGCCATCCACCGCACTTCTGGCGGTTCCCTGCAGGAACAGGAAAAAGACAGACCAGGTTGGTGCCCAGTTATCACCACCTCCTGACCGGACCTGCGTATAGGTAGGAAGCAGAGGAGGGGGAGGACCAACCAACCAACCAACCAACCAACCGCCCCTGTAGGTTTCTGAGTGGGCGCAACGACAAGGGTGTTGATGGGTGGATTCCAACGGGCTGACCTCGTGATTGGTAGTGCAACCGGACCGACCACGCCGTGCACGCAGCACCCATCTCACATGAGGGGCATCCTGCCCTAGTGCGCTCCATGGGAACCTCCTGGCATTGCTGGCCAGGAAGTGGGGGTGGGATTGAGGGTGGTGAGGGTCCCTGTGGAAAAGCTCTAAAATGACAATTGTCTTCCTATTCTGAGTACTGTAGGATGACGGTATTGATAGCATGACATGCGACTAAAGTGCAAGTTTAAACGGTTTATATCAAAAAGTTTATGTAAGAATAAACAAGCGGACATCTAATTAAGAAACAACCAAGTCAACATGGAAGAAGTGCACCAGCCTGTGAGAGCACGAGGCATTGAAGGGATCAGGTATCAGTCATCAAAGACCAAAAAAATCAGAGAACTGTGAATGAGGGGGAGTGCAGAGTGGGGACCCAAGACACATCTGTGGTCAATTGGACATCCCCTTGCAGAAGGGTCATGGGGAGGAGATGAGCCAGTCAGGGTACAGTGTAGCAATGATGAATCATACAACTTTCCTTTAGTTCTTGAATGCTTACTCCACACCACTATCATGATCCCAGTTCTAGCTTACAAATCCAGCTGGACCGGAGGATGAACAATGGTACAGATAGGAAGTGGAAACACAGGAAATCGAGGGCACATGAAGCCCTCAGGACCAGTGGTGAGAGTGGCGATACCACGAGGGTAGAAAAGTTGAGGGAGAAATGGGGAACAGACTACAAGGATCTACAAATAACATTCTCCCTGGGTGATGGACAGCGGAGAAGTGGGTGAAGAGACATGTAAGACGGCGTAAGATATGACAAAATAATAATACTTTTTTAATTAACAAGGGTCCATGGGGGAGGGGGGAGAGAGGACAAATGAGGTGTGAACACCAGGGATTCTAGTAGAGGACAAATGTTTTGAGAATGATGAGAGAAACAAATGTACAAAAGCACATGACACACTGGATATATGTCTGGATTGTGATAAGAGTTGGAAAAGCGCGCAATAAAATTATTTAACTTAAAAAATGCAAAACTTAGAAACTAAAAGAGTTGTTGAAAAATAAGACGTGGATGGTAGAAACCAAGTTGGAGATTGTGGGAAACAGAAGGATTTCTCACAAGCTGTCTCGCCCACATATATGCCAAACTTAGCTGCTTTGACTATATATTTGGAAGTCATCAGGAGTAGATCAGGGGTCATTCTCCCTAAGAATTATCAGCCATCTAGAGCAAGCAGACACCACTGTTTATCCCACAACAAGTAGGATCCACTCCCTTCTGATAAGGATAGTTGTCTGTTTCCTTGGAGACCCCAGAGAGGTCAAACCCATCCAAGGATGACCAAGGTTAGGCTGCCATCCTAAATCTAGGATACGGCCATCTTGTCACATGTATACCCACAATCCCTCCTTTTCCTTATGCGTGTGTTATCCTAGACTACCCCCTCTCATCACTGTGTTACCTATAGCTGAAGTGTTTAATGTGGATGACATCCTATTTATGATTCTTTTATAATTTATGCTTTGGGGATGTAAGAAACTTTTGTCTGGTTACAGGGTCACAAGGATTTTCCTCTAAATATTAAAAACTTTCAGATTTTACAATTGAGGTATATGATGAACTTAGATGGTTTTTATGTGTGTGGGGGGAAAGCCTGAAATTCTGCCCGCACAAAAAGTACAGTTGTTAGAACACCATATTCTCTGCCAAGACTATCCTTTCCTTCACTGACCTATTGGGCAGCTGTTTAAATTATAGTGGCAAAACAAGAATTAGTTTTTTTGTGACGACCTGGTACCTGTAAGAAGATATGGGTGGAGTTTAGCCTTTCAACCAGGTCACTGTGTAATGACCTCCTTTGGAGGTGAGACGGAGATACATGGCACTCTGGAGGCCTGCCACTCTCTCCCTCCGTGTTGGTCAGCCCAGTTCTCTGCTTAATCCAGCTGCCCTGCCACATCAAGTATTCTGGGCTGCCTGTGAGCCAAGTAGCACTCCGTACCACCTTGTCAAGCCAGAGTGCGCCACACTGCTGTGCCATGCAGTTCCACACTATGGCCCCACTCCACCTTGCCGTGTCTGCTGCCTACAGGCTAATCCCGCCTTTTTTATCATCATTTCAGATGCCACACCTCCAACCAGCCACTTCAAATCACTACACAGTGAGGCTCCATTGTGACTTGGTTTCACCACATTGCACTACTGGCATCCAAAACGCCTCACCACCCCATCTTCCTACTGTCTGCAGCCTTAGCATGGGGCTAGCGGTTGGGTGAGTTGGAAAGACCTTCAGTAAGTATATTAACTGAGCCACTAAATTGAGTCGGACTGAGCTCTCTGTACTGTTGTATGCACTAATTTGCTGTCATGTTCATTTTCAATATATAAGCTTACTCATATATGCATAAAATCATAAGTGCCATGTTTTTTTCAATGGTCAGTGTCTATCTTTAGGAACATACTAGGCCATGATTATTGTAGTTTTATGGTAAGTATAAAATAAGGTTGTATAAATCCTCCAACTTTGTTCTTTTAAAGATTTGTTTTAGGCTAAGCTAGATTCTTGGTATCCTCATAAAGAGTTTAAGTCCACTTGTCAATTTCTACACAAAAGCCAGAGTATTTGAGTTACAATGAATCTAAATATAGATAAATACAGTTACCAACTTCACAATTAATTGTTTACTATGTATTCTTTCAGGAGTTTCATAGTTATCAGTGCATAGATGGTACAGATTTCAATAACTGAACTGCATTTCTGATTTTATTATCTAATTGAATTGCTAGCTTACAGAAATAACATTTTAATACATTGACTTTGTATCCTGTGATCTTGATAATAAATTCCTTTATTAGTTCTAATATATTTTTTTGTAACTCTAAGCTTTGGAAGATAAAAAAACTTTTATCATTTAAGAAATCCATTGCATGATACCCTTTAGAAAACTTTAATAAGAATTGAAAAGTATAACAAAGCAGATGACCTATTTCACTGGGGAAATCTGCTGCAAAGCACCTCTTTAAAGTGTAAAAAAGTAAAGATGTCACCTTGAGTGTGCCTGACCCAAGTCACACTATTTTCATTCACCTCACATGCTTATGAAAGCTGGACAAAGACTGGAAAGTTGATTCTATGAATTATGGTATTGGTGAAGAATACTGACTGTGCCACGAACTACAAGAAACAAACAAAGCATTCAGCTTGTACTTCTTCAAACATACATTTGGGAGGGTAGCACGACTCTTGTCTCATTTACTTTGGATATGTCACCAAGACACAGCAGTCCCTCGAGAAAGACATCATGATGCTTGGTAAAGTAGAGGGCTGAGAAAAAGAAGGCTCAACAAGGTGGACTGACACAATAATTCCAACAAGAGGAGAAAACAACAACAGAGATGGTGCTGGGTTGGTTATTGCTTTCTTCTTTTGTACACAGGGTCACTTATAGTAGGAACAAACTGAATGGTATCTAACAACAACCATCTTTTACCCAATTTCTTTACCATTTTGGGCAAAATTCATTCTAGTTTTATATAATGCATTTATTTTTACATATTGAGTTTAAACCAGTTGACAATCATCAGGGTTTTCTACATCTAGGTTTTCATAATCAGATTGAAAACAAGTCTTTCTTCCAAGGTTATCAATGGGTGGATTCGAACCTCCAACCTTTTAATTAACAGCCAACTATTTTTTTCATAACATTAGTTGGAATCAGCGACTGTTTTAAATATATTTAAGACAAGCTAAATATGAGAGACAGCTGGTCACTAGATTGTGGAAGCCGGCTCAACTGGCTCGATGGCTTCCAGTTCACAGCATTCCATTTTATGATCATTCTGTCTTCCTCAATCATCATTGAAAGGGATGGGTAAAATTACCATGTTGCTGCTAAGTAATGAAAATGGCAATGTCTTGGTCTGAAGACTGACACTAATGCCTAGGTGGTCAACCGTTAAATTTTCTGGTTTCACTTCAACAACTCACTAACATCGATTCAATGCTGACTCATAATGACATTATAGGACAGGGTTGAACCGCCCCTGTTCCTTTCTGAGGCTGTAACTGTTTACAGGAGTAGAGTCAGCTTTCCAACTTCAGACCTTGTGGAGTCACAGCCCTACAAGTAACTACTGCATCACCAGGGCTCCCTTTGGGTTTTGATTAGAAAGCACCATTGTGTTGACCTTGTGAGCTTTCTCTTTAAATCTTTCTCCTTCCAAAGGCCAGACTATACAGCTATAGAGTCGCTTAACCCTTTGGCAGTGAAACAATTAATCACAAATCCCCTATTTGTGGGATTGGATAGCCTGTCATGGTGACTTTAATATCAACACACCAGAAACTTGCCTGAAACAAGTTACATACCTACCCAGGTTTCCAAACAGGTAAAAAGCCGTGTGCATGCGTATTATGTTTACTACTGAATCCAACCTTCAGATATATGAAACTATTGACCATAAAATCATGGAATTCTGAGCATACTTGGCACATGGCACAAGTTTGAGTTCAACTTAATAAAAGATGTAGTATTAATGCTCACATTTCTTTCTCACACGGGAATGTGGAAAACAAAGCTAAATAATATAAAAACTTGCTCTACTCAGGTTTTTGAATCTCCTTTTTCAAGAGAGGGGTGTTATCTATACTCTATCTATTGGCTCATTTACAAAAAAGTAAATTTATGTTTACCTTCTTCTACTCCTAAAATAGTCTTCCCTCCATATACACGGAGAGGAGGACCAGGACTCCCAGCAGGTACCAAAATCTGAAGGTGTAAGTCTCTTACATAAAAAGATATATTGTTTGCATGCGATGCATGCACATCTCCTGTGTACTTTAAATCACCTCTAGAGTAATGGTAACACCTAAAGACTATACATGCTATATAAGGAATACTTTATGCTCCCTCAGTCTCTGAAGGATTGCTTGAGCACTCATCACTCAGTTGCTCTCCCCCACCAAATATTTTCCATCAGGAGTTGGATGTAACAATGATGCAAAACCCTGAGATACAAATAGTCAATTGAACTTAAAGATCAAGTTTAGTAACCTGTCAATACACCATCCAAACAAATCACAAGTGTTGAGTGGGTGTAAGTACTTTGAGAATTTTCTTAAGAATTCCACATGACACTGTGGTTAAATATTGGGCTGGTGAAAGCACAAGGTCAGCAATTCAAACCCACCAGCCACTCCACAAAAAAAGATGAGGCTTTCTGCTCCAGCAAAGATTTACAGTTTGGAAACCCTACATAGGATTACTATGGGTCAGAATCGACTCAGTGGTGGTGGAATTGGCTTTTTTGGTTACACCTGTGGTTCTCAACCTTCCTAATGCCGCAACCCCCCTTTAATACAGTTCCTCGTGTTGTGGTGCCCCCCAAACACAAAATTTTTGTGGCTACTTCATAACTGTAATTTTGATACTTTGATGAATCATAAGGTACATAGCTGATATTCAGGATATATTTTCATTGTGACAAATTGAACATAATTAAAGCATAGTGATTAATCACAAAAATATGTAATTATATATTGCTAAATATTTTTTCTAATGACAAATAAATGAATTTTTGTCTTGAAGTATGGTATATCATGGGTGCCAAAAGTAAAATAAATTGCTACATTTTGCAAAAGTATGCACAAAAGGCCAACATCAATGTGATGCTTGAGATAGCTCTTTTCTCACCAGATCAGAAGCATGTATTTTCCAATGGTCTTAGACAACCCCTGTCAAAGTGTTGTTAAACACTGAAAGGGGTGGTGACTCACAGGTTGAGAACCACTGGGTTAGACCGTTCTTATTTGAAAATTCTATACATATGAGCAACACAACTTACAAGAACATGTAACTACATGTCATACATTAATCATTTTCCTTAATTACACATATATACAAATTCATTAAACCACAGTCGTTCTATTTTTACAGTCAGGCCAAAACAAAGAGAAAGTTGATCATACTTCCAAACAAAGGTACACTAACATCAAATGCCTAATTTATTACTTAACTCTTATCCATAAAAATGGATCAATTAACATAACAGTGGTGACAGAGAGAAAGTTGCTGACTGACACTGGAAAAGTCCTTCCTGTTTACAAATACATATGTATCATAAAAAGAAAACAGTGATTATTAATTACACTTTTTAAGATAACACTTCAAAAATAATAATATTTTAAAAAATAACACTTTTAATCAGTGATTTGAAACCGTCTTCACAGTTCAGTTATAACCAAGGAAGCAAAACTGAAACAGACTGGAAAGAATTACAGTCTATGCTCTGTTGGAAAGTTAATCTGCCTCTTAGAAAATAAGGGCAGCCCAAGCAACGCCTAGCCACCACATCTCTTAGCCTGCAATCAGAAACAGCGCTGCCCTGCTCAAAGATGGCAGCAAATGCACCATTTAGAAAGTGTATTATCCACCCACCTGGTAACAACACAATCTCCCAAATTAGGTTCCTCCCTAACCCTCTTCCAAATCCTCTAATCCAGGGATAAAATCTACAAGGTTTCCCGTTCCGGTTTTCTTTCTGCTTCATCCAAATTTTAAAATGTTGAGACTCTTCTGATTTTGCTTCTTCAGACATGATTGAATCAGATCAAAACCCTGATTTAAATTAATGTAAACTTACAGCCATTGAGTCCATGCTGACTTACTTGGACCCTGTACGGGCATAACTCCTGTCCCTGTGAGTTTCTGAGATTGTAACTGTTAACAGAAGTAGAAAGCCTCTTTACATCTTCCACTGAATCAAAAACAAACCAAACTCAGTGCCAGGGACTCAATTCTGACGCATAATGGGTAGAACTGCCCCTGTGGGTCACACCACCACAAGCAGCTGCAATCAAGTCGATTCTGATTCACAGTGAGCTTTGTAACTCTGCTCCATGATTCTCAATCATTGTGCTCTGTTAAGTACCCGGCCAAGCCTTTTCCTGCAAGGCACTTCTGGCTGCTTTGATCCACCAATCTTTCCATTCATAGCCTAGTTAGTAGCTAAGTGGGAACATGTTTGTGCTGCCCAGGGCCTGTACTATAACCAAACAAGAGATCTCAAAGAAGTAGTTAGTATATAGGGTCACTGTGAACCAGAGACACCTTGATGACTGTGGTTCCAAGGATACATACATGCACATGCACAGTTACACACATACACACACACAGTGAGTAATTTTTAGATGAAAAGGAGAAACAATGAAAGTGAACTAAATCTACCCCCTGCACAAATCTGAAAAGTTCCCAATAGGATTGTGATGTTGATCAAATTACCACATCCTAGAACCAATCAACTGTCATTTGATGCACCAAAAGATCAAAACTGAGAAAGCTTGTTGAGTCCCTTGTTGCCAAAATGCTAATAATCTAGTACACATGAGCATGACTGAGAAATTCACATTTGCTTTTGTAATCAATGACAGCGTCTAAATACTTAACTTCTTCATGGATAGAGGACCTTCCAGCAGCTGTTAATGAAGATTGAGTAAGAACATCTAAGAAGTTAACTCTAGGTCTCCTGGTTATTTCCTCAGTTGTACAAATCTGAGACCTTTCAGTACATGCTATATGTGGGATCAGAAGATGTTATTACAGATTTCATATATACATTCAGTTCACATTCGACATTGGTTAAATGTTTCAGGCACTATTCTGGATGCTGGGGATACTCTAGAGAAGGCAAAGTGCCTATATTCACATACCTTCTATGAAGGTGGAAGAAAGAAATCATAAATTGTGATAAGAGCGGTAAGAGCCCTAATAAAATGATTAAACAAGAAAAAAGAAAGCAATCTTAAATAACTCCAAGAGAGCAAGACCCGAGGAAAGGAGGCTAATTAAGTATCATTTTCAGTTTGAATTAATTAATGTTTAAAAAAAAGATATCCAGAAAGCCAGAGAAATGGAGTGACATTGTTTAAACTCCAGTCCAGAGCTTGAGCCAAGATCAGACTTCAGAAACCAGTGTCTTTTATAATGCCTATTAATGCTTCTGCTGTGGTGTTTCACCTTTTACAGGACAGTCTGAATAACACAAAGAGGAACACAGGATAGACTACAAGGTTCATATGCCCACCACGCCCCTCCCAATCGGTTTTGTTGATATTCAGAGCAAGCTGGATCTAAAATCTTTATGGATAACTCTCCAAGAAATACAGGCCAGAGGTGTAAAGCAGCGATAAATCAAAACTCCCATTTTCCCCACTTCTAAATGGCACCCCTGCCACTAGAACATCCCCATGAACAGGGATGTAAAACAGGGTTGTTGATTTTGTGTATCACTTTTGCTTTGGAGAAGTAAATTCTGTTAAGGTTTAGATTTGCTCACACCTGCCTTGGGAAACTCGGTTAAGATTCTATCCTATGCTACAGTATTCTGAAATACTTCTGCTTTTCCACTAAAACCTTACAATGTAGCTTTTGGAAAAAAAAAACAAACCCACGATTAATGAACTGCTGAGAATTCTGACCCTCTGGAGATGATTTTATTAGGAATCCTATTTCCAAACAGCCATTCAGTGCTTCAAAATAAGTACTCATCTAATTTAATTATGATGACTTCGCCAGACAGTAACAGCCCACGACGATGTTTACAAAAGCACTTGTCACTCCCTTTAGAAGTACCAATGCGGTTGGGGGAGTGGGGTGCGGGGAGAGTGTTTCATATTTTCTGGGTGTTTATAGTCTGCAACTAGTGATAAAGTGACACTTAAGATTATTTAAAGAGCAAAGCACTTCAAATTTGGGACCTCCCGTAAATTATCCTACGTTCACTGGGTTGCCTCAGCCCCCAGGTACCTGGGACGGGTATTCCGAGTCGCCATGTGCTTGTGCTAGGAAGCACTCTAGGAAGGGACCCCGGGATGCTATTTTACCCGCCGCCGACGACAGGTTCCAACATTAGGAGCTGCTCCAGCGGAGCTTGCAGCCACACCACAGCAGCTCGGAAATAAACGTGACCCGCACGGCAGCCAGGTTTCGGCCAGCGGAGCGAGGTGCAGCCTTCCCAGTCGCTACCATTCACAAGCACTTGCGCTCTGGCCAGACAACCTTTTGGAATCTACGCGGACAACCACCCCAAGGGGCACGCATTCTTACCCCCGTGGGCAAAGCAAGGCGTTGGGGGCGAGGCCCCAGGGCTCCTCAGCGGCGCTGGGATTTAAAAACACGTCCGTGAAGCCCACCACAGGTTTCCCGCTCCTAAAACACACTTCTACGTGAAGAGACACCTGAGTGGCAGGCGGGTCCGGGGCGCCGGCGTAGACGCGATGGCGCCAACGCCGCTCTCCGCTGAGGCGCCCTGAGGAGGCGTCCGAACGCGTCGCCCGCCCGCCGGGGACGTCCGGCCGCGCCTCAGCAAGGCGTCCCGCGGGTCGCCGGGCCCGCGTGCTCCGAGCCGGCAGGAAGCGCGGCACGGGCGCCGGAGCCGCCGGCCCGGACCTCGAGGAACTCGCCGCCGGCCAGCGCGGGGCCCAGGCGCCGCCGCGACCCCCGCCCTCGGCCGCCCTCAGCCGCGCCGCATCCGGGTCCCGCGCCTCCGCTCTCACCTGCACGGCGCCCCGCGCAGCGCGCTCCGGATCCTGTGCGCCGTCAGTAGCCGCCGCGGCCGCCCCGCTCGGTCACCTCGCGCCCGCCGGTCTTGGCACTCCGCCCGCCCGCCAGGGACGTCGCCGCCACCGCACCGACCGTCGGAGCATGCGCGCCCGCGCCTCCCGTGGAGCTGAATGACTGGCGGGTCCCTGAAGGGGCCTGGGGCCCCCAGACTCCCGCCTTCCATGCACGCAATAGGAAGAGGAGGGATTGGGCGTATACTTGTGACAAGATGGGCGGATCCTACATTTAGGATGGCAGCTTAACTTTGACCGGTCTGGATCTCCATATGAACCATATCAGTAGGGTGTGAACTCCACCCACAGGAACCAAGCCATTGGTTGCAAGCTTGAGGGAGAATTAATCCATTGTCTCCAGCAGCAGGGAGCAGAGCACGCCCATCCCAGTCAAGGAGTATTTGTAATTCCTGCATTTAACATTTGAATGCTTACTTTCTTGGAATGTTTGAGCTTGGAGTCTTAAAAACAAATTGCCCAGCCCGTCACTTTACATAAAGAACAATAAAAGTAAGGTAAAAATATTTGCATAAGGCCTTCAGTCATCTCCAGGCTCTTAAAGGGGTACTTTTGGCTGCTGGTCTCACATATCAAAGAGCCAGCAAAGCATCAGACATCCTGTCCTGCCCACAGATAGTGGCGTGTTCAGTCCCTTTCACTTCGCTTCTTCTCCCAACTGCCTGCAGAGACCTGCACAAAAAAGGTCGAGCAACACACACAGCAATGGTGTGGCCAACAGTGGGAAGAGGAGGAAGGGAAGAAAGGTGGGGGGGGGCAGCAGTGACAGAAGAAGAATAAGCATCAGGTGTCAGGGGAAGCCAGCCCCTAACACATCATGATGAGTCCGGTGGGCGCGATTGTATAGCGATAATAAATAAATATTACAGTAAAGTTACAGAGCATGAGAGAAAGAGAAATATTGAAATAAATGGAGTCAGACACAATTCATAGTAGCACACTCAGCTCAGCCCCGCTTGGTCGTCTACGTGGAGAGAGAGATATTTGATGATGCTAACCCAGGTTTTTATATTCTCCGGGGGCATGCAAGCCCCCTAATTACAGATGAGGACATACAGTAGAAACCTGGTAAAAAAATTATTTTTTAATTGACCCAGAAAGGTAAAGAGGCTTGATCAAGGTCAGTCAGCTGGTATTCAAATTGCTAAGCCCTTTAATTTTGCTAAATTCCCTACTAGTCATTCCTCATGACCCCCTGAAATGACCTCACCATGCTCCGTGGATTCCCACATATTTTTGTGCCAACCTTCCTCAGCTTAATAAGAACATAGAGGAACCATTCTCAGACTCAGGAGGCTGGTAGCACCTGGGGGACTTTCTGAGAAGAGTCAGGAAGCATTTTGGTAGAGGCTGTAGGCATGACACAGCCTGCCTGCTGATAGCTCTTCCTCCTTCCTCCCTAGGGAGCGTCAAATGAACTTAAAATTTGTGAGGATCCTGGACCAGGTTATTTTTAATCTTTCCTTCCCTACACCACTCCACATCTGTTTATCTTGACCAAACTTTTCCCAACGTCTCAGCCTCAAATTCACTTTCCAGTGAAGCTTTCTACTCCTGTAAAGAGTTACAGACTCTCCCAGCCCCCACCCCACTATCATGACTCCAGTTCTACCTTACAAATCCGGCAAGACCAAAGCATGTACACTGGTGCAGATAAGAGCTCTGGACACACAGAATTCAGGACAGATAAACCCCCTAGGAACAGTAATGGGAGTAGCGATACCATGAGGGTGGGGGGAAGGTGGGGGGTGAAAGGGGGAACTGACTGCAATGATCACTGTATAACCACGCCCCCCCGGAGGGTGACTGGGGGGCATGAACAACAAGAACTTTGGTGAATGGAGATAGCGGATGCTGTACAATATGAAAAATATTAATTTATAATTTATCAAGTGTTCATGAGGTAGGGAGGGTTGGGAAGGAGGGAAATAAAAGGAGCTGATACGCTCACATTGAAAGAAAATGATTACAGCATATGTACAAATGTGCTTGACAAAATTGATGTATGGATTGTTATAAGAGCTGTAAGGGCCCCCAATAAAATGATTTACAAAAATAGAGAGTTTCAGACTTGGAAACTCAGAGGTAGTTCTACCCTGTCCTGTGTAAGGTTGCTATGGGTCAGAATCAACTCTATAGCAATGCGTATGGTTTTGGGAGTCAACCTTGAGATTCTTACCTCAGTCTTGCAGGCAATTGCTGGCTTTCCTGCGGTTTCTGCAGTAGTTTACAAGTAATCTGAGGGATGGAATGCTCTCTTGGTTCCCTCTACACCATCAAGTGAAATTTTAAATGACAATTGGTTGTAAGCGAAGGCATTCCTTTAAGAACCAATTTCTCCGCTCAACTCATATTTTTAGCTATGCTGTTTAGGAGGGAGTAGTGTTATGGTGCAGTTTTATGTTAGGTAGCTAGAGCTGGGACCAGGGTGTCTACTGGGCAGGCTCCAAATTCAGGCACTTGAGGCAGGGAGGCAGTGCACCTAGGTGGGTGAAAACCAGGCCAGGTGGGCTTAATTCAGCCAATGGGGTCAACCAGTAATGTCGACCACGCCTCCCAGCCCAAGGCACTAAAGGCCGAACCTGGAGACCACCTCCCTGTTTTGCTTTGGACTCTCTCTCTCTCTCTCTCTCTCTCTCTCTCTCTCTCTCTCTCTCTCTCTCTCAATCCTTTCTTTCTTTCCCCCTCCCCCCTCTCTCCCCTCTTTCTCTTCTCCTCTCCTCTCTTCTCTTCTCTATCACCTTCTTTCCTTAATAAAAACCCTTTTGGATCACCAATCAGTCTTCGACATGAATTCTTTCTCCTGTGATGCCAAGAACTGAAGTATTTCCCACCTGAGAAACCTAACAGTTATGCTTTGATCCACATGGTTGGCAGTTCAAAACTACCAGCAGCTCTGAGAAAGACTGGTTTTTCTACTACCATAGACAGAGTCTCAGAAACTCAGAGGGTCACTGTGAGTCAACAGTGACTTGATGACAGTGAGTTTGGGTTTTATTTTTTGGTTTTAGGGAGAGGGCTCAGAGTTCATATACCAGCACACCTGCACAGAGATTGTTTCTGATGAGGAGGAGGACTCCAGGCCCTAGGATTCAAGGGGACTAGACTTAAGGTGTCCCTGAAAGCAAACTCAGATATGTTAAACAGTATAGTTTACAAGACTGGTCCAGGGCCAAGGCATTGGGGGCATGACTCATGAATGTGCAGCCCAGAACGGCAGCCTCGATTCAAGGATACACTCAGGTAAGTCTCTAAGCCCCACCATGGGCTGCCTAAGGGGTAATCCACTTTCCAATGCCCTCTGCCTGGTGGCAAGAGTGTTCACATCCCTGGTCAATGGTCTGAAGGAATTCACTGGAAGTTTAATCCACGTGGGGACTGTGCAAATAGAATTTGGGCTTTCACTGTAATCCACAGACTTCTGAATATTGTGAATTCTCAGAATTTCAGTTGAAAGGCAGGCTTGATGATCTGCTTCTGAGGGGGTCACTATGGTGCACACAGCAGGTCACTGTGCATGCGCATAGGAATCAGTTCAACAGCAGCCAACAGCATTCTCCCTTATCTTGCTTGACGTTTGCTTTATGCCCACATCTTCTCTCTCTCTTTCTCTCTCTCTCTCTCTCTCTCTCACACACACACACACACACACACACACACACACACACATACACACAAGCACACACTGGTATTTCAAAAAATTCCTGAAAAATTCTATTCTCTTTTGATTCCTTGTTCCACTAACTTTTGGGAGCCCGCTTGTGTGCACATATGACAACATTTGTTTGCTGAAAGTGAGGAGGAATTGAATCACTTGCTGAAGATCAAGGATTGTAACCTTCAATATGGGTTACAATTCAATATAAGGAAGACCAAAATCCCCACAACTGGACCAATAGGTAATAAACAGAGATAAACAGAGAAAAGGGCTTCAGTTGTCAAGGATTTTGTCTTGCTTAGATCCACTATCAATGTTCATGGAAACAGCAGTCAAGAGATCAAAAGATGTATTGTAATGGGTAAATCTGTTGCAGAACACCTCTTCATAGTGTTGAAGAACAATGATGTTACTCTGAGGACTAAGGTGCACATGACCTAAGCCATGCTATTTTCCATTGCATCACATGCATGTGAAAGTTAGACACTGAATAAGGAAGGCTGTAGAAGAACAGATGCATCGAATTGTTGTCCACCAGAAGACTACTGACAGTACCATGGAATGATGAAGGACTGACCAATCTGTATCAGAAGAAATAAGGCCAGAGTGCTCCTTAGAGGCAAGGATGGCAAGACGCCATCTTACATACTTTGGACAAGTTGTCAGGAGAGACCAGTCCCTGGAGAAGAACATCCTATTTTGTAAGGTGGAGAATAAGTGAAAAAGAGGAGGTCCTTGAAGAAGTGGATGGACTCAGTGGCTTCATCGGTGGTTCAGGCACAGGAACAATTGTGAGGATGGTGCACGACCCTACAGAGTTTCATTTGGTTGTATATGAGGTCAGACAAATCCAAGTGTCCTCAATGGCATGCAACAACAAGTAGCCAGAGCAGAGAGGAACAATCTGCCCTCTGGGACTTCCCTGGGAAGGTCCTCCATAGAAATTGAGAAACTCTAAGACCCTATGGTCATGAGTCATAGGTGGTCGGAAGGCCCCAGAACAAATCCAGTAAGCCTGTCTAATCTGTGCTCGTCTCCGTGTCTCAATAATGGCCCCATTCTCACTTATGTAGTCCTGCCTGAGACAGTGATGAATTGCTCTGCCTCCAATCACATTTTTGTGGCAGATTTCATCCATTTCTATAATTAGCAACATGGCCACACAGCCTTTGGACCCCATTATGGCCTCATGCTGATGGTCTCCTTCATCTAAATCATATCTCCTAGTTTTGTCTTTCTTCATTAATTGGATATCTGAGATACATATGGAAGGGGGATTATCTCTACAATAAGAGAAAGGGATGAGGTGGTGGTGGTGTGGAGTGGGGTGGCACACCATCTCAGAGAATGAGAACAGATGTTTCAATGGTTCCCACTGCAGTGGGGAAACTGCAGGTACACTAAAAGAACACAACAATGACAGCATTAAGGTCTTAGAGCTTAAGGACTCCCACCCTCCTTAGGCCTCTCTTTCAACTATAAAATGCAGAGCTTCTCGGACAGTTTTCAGGAAGCCTGTGGATCCAGCAAAGCCCCAATCTCAGCAGATCCAATTTGGCAATCCACAGGTCTGATTTTTGACCAGTCAGCTCACTTGGTCTAGATCACTCAATTATGTTCACATAAATTACAACAAACAGGTTCACACTGTCACCACAATTTCTAGATAAGAAAACTAGAACAGAATTAAGCTGCCAAATGAATTGGCTTCTTATAAAAGAAATAGCCAAGTGAATGTTTTGGAAAACAACAGCTCCCGCTATGTTGCACAGGGAGCCCTGGTGGCATAGTGGTTTTCACTTGGGCTGCTACCAACATAGTTCAAAACCACCAGCCACTCTGAGAGAGAAACGTTAGGGCTTTCTACCCCTGTAAAGAGTTGCAATCTCAGAAACTCACAGGGGCTGCTCTACCCTGTCCAATAGGGTTGCTCAAAGTCAGGGTTGCTGTGAGTCACAAAAGATGCAATGGCAGTGAGTTTTCAGTTTGGTTATTAAGCAAAATTATCAAATTCTGAAACTATTGTTTCTCGATCTAGCCTCCATCCAGATCTGCCTAAACACTTAAAAAAAATAAATCATTTTATGGGGGCTCTTACAGCTCTTATAACAATCAATTGTATCAAGCACATTTGTACCTATGGTGCCATCATCATTTTCAAAACATTTTCTTTATACTTGACCCCTTGGTATCAGCTCCTTTTTCCCCCTTCTCTCCCACTCTACCACCCTTATGAAACCTTGATAAATTATAATTTCATATCTTACAGTGTCCACTGTCTGACTCCACCAATGTTTCTGTTGCTTGTCCCCCTGGGGTGTGGGTGTTAATACATCAATCATTGCTATCTGTTTCCCCTATCTCCCCCCTACCCTCATGGTATCACTACTCCCATTACTTTTCCTGAAGGGTTTATCTGTCCTGGATTCTGTGTGTTGAGAGTTCTTACCTGTACCAGTGTACCTTCTCTGGTCTAGCCGGCTTTGTAAGGTAGAACTAAGGTCATGATGGTTGGAGTGGGTGAGTGGGAGAAGAAGCACTGAAAAACTAGACAAATGGTGTGTACTGTGGCATGAGTTGGGGTGCCAGCCCCCACCCCTAATCTTGGGTTCAATAAGCACAGTTGTATGGTAGAGATATATAAGTATTATCTTAAAGTCATTGGGAGCATGAATGATAGAAGAGACATTACAATAATGTAGTCAGACACAATTCATGGTAGCATGCTCACCTCCTGGATGGCCATGATCTTACCCGCCAAGTCCACGCACAGTGTGGGACGAAGGGAGGTGGGATGGAGACCAGGCAGGAGGCTCGAGGACTGGGCTGGAGGCTGGAGCCCCAGCACGAGGATGGCTTCCCCTGACAAATGGCGCACAACAGGGGACAATATGAATTATACCCCATGTAACAATTATACAGCCCCACCGGAATGTAGAGTGAATCTGAAAATTGTGTGATGTGAGGATCCAGGGTGGGGACTGAGAGAGAACTAGTGGAAATAGTGAATGAGTATTTTAAAGAGGATAATGGGAGCAAGGTAAAAGTAAACCTGAAATTTATGGTACCATGCTCATCTACTTACTGAAAGGACAGGGTGTAAAAGTAATGAAGAAAAAGATACAATGTTTTCTAAAAGTAGTAAAAAGGTATAATCCATGGTTCCCAGAGGAAGGAACTTTTGATTTAGAGACCTGGGAGGAGGTCATTGTAAACTTAAAGGAAGCACAGAGATGAGGAGAGTATCCCTATGGAGAAGTGGTCTCTGTGGGTTCAAGTTAAGATGGTTTTAAAACTTTTGCAGGAGGAAGAGAATGAGGATGATCAGTCTAGTGAGAAGTCATGTGTCTATTCAAATCTAGAAAAGCAAGCTAAAGTGTCTGTGAATAAGCATGATTTAGGTGATGAAAGTTTAGGAAAAACTGAAAAGGCAGGGATTGATTTGTTATCTAAAGCCTCCAATTCTAGAACAGAACCTCATGACCAAAGCCTATATGCTCTTGCGAGACTGCAGACTCCGAAGGTTTAAAGTTGATACAGTACTAGAGGCAGTGGATTGCAAGATCCAAAGCATGGCTATAAAGCAATCCCAGGAAGCTCCCTTGCTTTCAAAGGTAGAGAAAGCCAAGAAGCAGAACAGGCAATGTCTAAGATGCCCAAACTTAAATTAGATGAGAAGCAGTCAGAACGGGTTTCAGGCAGATGAGAAGATTTTAGGCAGAGCTAAAAGAACAGAGCCTGAGTCAGAAGGAGATATAGTAAAAGCAGCTGCTCTCCTACTGGAATTTAGTGTAAGGCCAGAGATTGTAAAACAATGAAGCAAGTCGGCCCTGGAGGTAGAGAGATTAGCTCCAAAGAAATGCAAACTAGGAGAGCTAGCACTGAAGGTGAAGTTCAGGAAGTGGAACTCCAAGATAGACAGATTGAAAAGAGTAGTTCAGAGAATAGACATAAAGAAGCAAAGTATAGGAAAGCACCTTTACTATCCAAAGTAGGAAGAGGGATTGCAGAAGGAGATTTAGAATGTAAAATGTCTTATCCTGTTAGAGTTGTTAGCAGACAGACTTAAGGGGAAACAACCAAAAGAAATTCATAATGCCTTTCCCTTTAAGCTGCTAAAAGATTTCAAGCAGGCAATCAATGATTATGGTCCAGACTCACATTTTGTAATTAGCTTGATAAGGGCTCTAGCAGAGTGAGAGCTGGACACCTACAGGCTGGAGAGCTTTAGCGAGAATTTGTCTTTACTCTTCAGAATCCTTGCGATATCAAATGCTATGGAAGGAAGCAGCCCTTGTACAAGCTCGGAAGAATGCTGAGGATGGGATAGATACAGGAATTCATCAATTGCTAGGGGATGCGAATTATATTACAGTTGAGGAGTCTCAACTACAGTTTACTGAACAGACAATAGGACAGATGCGTGAGGTTTGCTTAAGGGTCTGGGAAAAGATAATTCCATCAGAAGAGAGAAAGCCGAGTTACACGGCTATAAGACAACGGAATGATGAACCTTATGCTGACTTTGTGTCCCGACTGGAAGATGCTATTTCCAAGTGTGTGAAGAATGTTCAGGCAGCAAAAGGCCTAGTGCATAATCTATCTTATGATTTCTCTAATAAGCACTGTAAAAATGCCTTGCATCCCTACAGGGAACAGGGCACTTTGCTGGGTTATTTTAGGATATGCAGGAATGTAGAGGCAGAGGCATACAAGGCAGACCTCATGGCAGCTACATTGGCAAACTATATCAGACCAGTAGAAAGTGCTTTAGTTGTGGGAAGGCAAGTCATCTTCAAAGAGAGTGTACGCACACCAGGCTGCGGCCAATGTCAGAGCATGGGCCAGGACCATGGAGATCGGGTTTAAAAGAACCTGAACTTTGCCTCCACTGTAGGAAGGGAACTCATTGGGCGCGCCAATGTCGTTCAAAGATCAACAGTGAAGGGTTGCCATTAGGAAAGACTTCCCGGAGGGAAAATAGTGGAAGGAGCTTGATGCAGAACCCTCATAGCAGAGCGTGGGAGGCAAGGTGTCTGCCTACTGGAGCAAAGAAGATCTTTGAGAGAAATGGCAGTTATCTCGTAGCCTCACAGCAGAAGACCAGACTTGGCCAAACAGGCAAAAACCTAGTCTCCATTCTCACTGCAGTTGGTTTGAATAACCAAGAGATGGCTCAGAAGCCCTCACTGAAGTTTGATCATAAAAAGCAGGAACCTCTTATTGAAAGATTAATACAGTTTCTATCAGGAAGATTTAACCTTAGTAATCAAGAAATTAAAATTGATACTGGAGTTGATAAGAGTTGTGAGGAAAAGACAAAAGCTGTGATTGAATCAGAAATGAAGAGCAGTAATTGGGGTCCGCTACCTAAAAGAACTATAGGATGTTTATTAAGAAAGTCCAACATAAATTCTCAAAGTGTTGCTGGAGTTATTGGTCAGGATTGTGAAGAAGAAATTAAGGCAGTAATGAGTTCTGATATACCATGGTTTATAAAAAAGGAGGAGCGCTCAAGCCAATTTTTCCTTCCTTGAATTTCTAGAGTAAAAATGTATACCTATCAGGAAAGAGTACTTGAGAAGTTTGACCACCCTTTAAATCAAGCGGTTTTCTGGAATGCTGTTGTGGAGAAACAGCGCCCCCACATGGAATTAGAAATTGAAAGAAAAAGGTTTGTTAACTGTGGATGCCGGGTCATTTCCTTAGGGCATTCAGGAGGGCCTAAGACGCTCCCATTAACTTCCCCTAAAGCCAGCCTAGAGGGAATGAGTGAAGTTAACCAAGACAGAATATTGCAAGGTAAAATCATACAGTGTGAGAAGCCTGAAAAGCAAAATGTCTTAATTGAGCCTATAACCTTATTGGTAAGCTTGGAGAAAAAAATGTCTGCTTGTAAGTTACTTCAAGATCAGCTGAACAAATTTATTAAGTATTTTTTTCAGTCTTTCAAGGTATGATAATAAGTTCTCCCAATTAGGTAGCTCTCTTAATTCTCTGAGTGATTGGGAGCCAGTATTTACATAACAATGAAGGCTATCTAACTAGTAGTTTTACTGGTTCAAGACCTAGGAAGGTAACTGAGACTGCTAGCAATGCTTTAATATTTAAATTGTTAAAACAGAAGGGGGAGAAGAGGAATCTTATGTGTGACAAAGTTCATTTAGTCATTTTAACTAAAAAATTTTTCTCCTTAATAAAAGCTTGTAGTAAAATTAGGGAATATAAACACATTTTCAATTCTACAGAGAAAACTGATCCTAAGAAATCTGAGGATGATGGAAACCGTGTTTGGGGTCCAGGTCCATTCACCTGGAGAAAAGGATATGCATTTCTTTTTTTCTTTTTTCTTTTTTTCAGAAGAGAAAAGCTTGTAGTTAGTTCAGGGATCGTTTGCTGGCCCTTAGGAGCGTTTTCCAGTCCAGTCTGTTGGGGCACCACGCCCTGGCCCCAAAGTCCACTTTCAGCATTCCCTGGGGACCTTGCCACTCCATTCCCTTGCTGTTCCGCTGCACTCCCCCAGTGATTTGCCTCGGTGTGGTGGCATCAGGTCAGGTGCAATTCCCACACTGTGTCTCCGGTGCTGTCCCCTGTATCGCCCTTAGTTACTGTGGGGCATCATGTCTCATAGTAGGGCCAGCCATGTTGTTCTCTCTGTGGACTGGCTGCTCTAGGCTGCTCTACTCAGGAACATCATCATCACGGCCTGGTGGGCCAGGCTGTGCTCCACTCTCTCCTCCTGCCCCTTCATCTGCTCCCGTGGCATTTCTGTTTTTTACAGAATAAAACTGATGGACTCCCTTTAAAAGGACACAACCACGTTTGGAAAAAGATGGACAAGGAAGACAATGGAGAAGCACTGTTTATCCCACAACAAGTAGGGTCTACTCCCTTCTGATAAGGATAGTAGTTGTCTGTTTCTTTGTAGGAGACACTAGAGAGGTCAAACCCGTCCAAGGATGACCAAGGTTAGGCTGCCATCCTAAATGTAGGATAAGCCCATCTTGTCACATGTATACCCCCAACTCCTCCTCTTCTTACTGAGTGTATTTCCCTAGACCACCCCCTCTAATTACTGTATTACCTATAGCACAGCCCCTTCCGGTGATGTATGTCCTCACCAATAAAAAAAAAAAGACTGGGAAAAGTTACAGTCTATGCTCTGTTAGAAACTGAATCTCCCTCTTACAAAACAAGGGCAGCCCAAGCAACACCTAGCCACTCTCTTAGCCTGCAATCAGAAACAAGGCTGTCTTGCTCAAAGATGGCAGCAAATGCACCATTTCGAATGTGTATTATCCACCCACCTGGTAACAATCCAATCTCCCAAATTAGGTTCCTAAAAGGACTCCCTAACCCTCTTCCAAAACCTCTAATCCAGGGATAAAATCTATAATGTTTCCCATTCTGGTTTTCTTTCTGCTTCATGCAAATTTTAAAATGTTGAGTCTCTTCTGATTTTGCTTCATCAGCCATGATGGAATCAGATCAAAACCATGATTTAAATTAATATAAACTTACAGCCATTGAGTCCATACTGACTCACATGGACCCTGTAAGGGCAGAACTCCTGCCCCTGTGAGTTTCTGAGATTGTAACTGTTAACGGAAGTAGAAAGCCTCTTTACATCTTCCACTGAATCAAAAACAAACCAAACTCAGTGCCACCGACTCAATTCTGACGCATAATGACCCTACTGGGCAGGGTAGAACTGCCCCTGTGGGTCACACCACCATAAGCAGCTGCAATCAAGTCGATTCTGATTCACAGTGAGCTTCGTAACTCTGCTCCATATGATTCTCAATCACTGTGCTCTGTTAAGTACACTGCCAGGCCTTTTCCTTCAAGGCACTTCTGGCTGGTTTGATCCACCAATCTTTCTATTCTTAGCCTAGTTAGTAGCTAAGTGGGTATGTGCTTGTGCTGCACAGGGGCTCTACTATAACAAAACTGAGCTCTCAAAGAAGCACTTAGTATATAGGGTCGCTATGAACAAGAGCCACCTTGATGGCTGTGGTTCCAAGGATACATATGTGCACATGCACAGTTACACACACACACACACACATAGTGGGTAATTTTTAGATGGAAAAAAGAGAGAGAGAAAAAACGGTGAAAGTGAACTAAATCGACTCCTTGCACAAATCTGAAATGTTTCCTATAGGATTGTGATGTTGACCAAATTACCACATCCTAGAACCAATCAACTCTCAAGACCAAATTTGATGCCCCAAAAGATCAAAACTGAGAAAGCTTGTTTAGTCCCTTGGTTGCCAAAATGCTAATAATCTAGTGCACATGAGCATGACTGAGAAATTCACATTTGCTTTTGTAATCAATGACAGCATCTAAATGCTTATCTTCTTCATGGATAGAGTACCTTTATGAAGATAAAGGTGGCAGCTGTTAATGAAGACCGAGTAAGAAAACCTAAGAGGTTAACTCTAGGTCCCCTGGTTATTTCCTCAGTTGTACAAATCTGAGACCTTTCAGTACATGCTATATGTGGAATCAGAAGATGTTATTACAGATTCTATTCATGCATTCATTTCACATTCAACATTGGTTAAATGTTTCAGGCACTATTCTGGATGCTGGGGATACTCTTTAGAAGGCAAACAAAGTCCCTGTATTCACATACCTTATATGAAGGTGGTTGAAAGAAATCAGAAATTGTGGTAAGAGCTGTAAGAGCCCATAATAAAATGATTAAAAAGAAAAAAAGGAAGCAACCTTAAATGACTCCAAGAGAGCAAGGCAAAGGAAAGGAGGCTAATTAAGTACCATTTGCAGTTTGAATTGGGGTAATGGAAATAATAACAGAACAAGTAGATTAAGGATATATTTTAGAGGTGCTATTGACACAGTGGCTACAACAATGGGTGCAACAAATGTAAGAACAATGCAGGACCAGGAAGACTTTCCCTCAAATGTACACAGGGCTGAACTGAAATGACTGAATGGCACCTAACAACAAGACTGAAGGGCAAAGAAGCCCTGGGGGTGGGTAGTGGGGAAGGCAAATAGGTGCTAACCACCAAGCCAGCTGTATGCTAAGGCTTTCTGTTCCAGTAAAATCTCAGATAGCCAAAGGGGCAGTTCTGCTCTGTCCCATAGGGTCACTATGAGTTGTAATCAACACACTGGCAAATGAATTAAGGATGACTTTCAAAACTCTTACTTCACAGGTTTGTGGGAGATACTGGTGCTTTTTTGTGTGAAAAGACTTCAGGAGGCAGGAGCTAGGCTGATGAGTGGAAATCTGGACACATTCAGATACCTAAAGACAAATCAAGTGAAGAGAGCTTGTATGTTTATCAAGGAGATAAACATCAGAGGTAGACAGTTTACTGATAATATTCAAATCACTGGGCAAGATGAGCTCACCTGAGAATACAGGCAGAAAAGGACAAAGAGAGGCCAGAAGCCCTGTGGTGTCCTACAAGGAGAGGAAGAATAGAGGAGAGGGAAGATGGGGAAAAGGAGAAAAAGTAACAAGAGACAGAAAGAAAAATAAAGTAGGAAGAGAGCAATAAAAAGGCAGTATCAAAGAGGAAACCGATTACAAGGATCTACATGTGACCTCCTCCCTGGGGGATGGACAACAGAAAAGTGGGTGAACGCAGATGTCGGACAGGGCAAGATATGACAAAACAATAATTTATAAATTTTCAAAGGTTCATGAGGGAGTGGGGAGAGGGGAAAAAATGAGGTCCTGATGCCAAGGGCTTCAGTGCAGAGCAAATGTTTTGAGAATGATGAGGGCAATCAATGTATAGGTGTGCTTTACACAATTGATGTATGTATGAATTGTGATAAGAGTTGTATGAGCCCCTAATAAAATGATTATAAAAATAAAATAAAATACAAAAGAACTTTTAAAAAAGGCAGTATTCTGGGAGTGTCCTTTATATGTTTCTCAAGTCCGGCCCACCCCCTCCTCCACCCAAATTCTATTAATTAATGTTTAAAAAAGGAGGGCCAGAAAGCCAGAGAGATGGAGTGACACTTTGTAAACTCCAGTCCAGAGCTTGAGCCAAGATCAAACTTCTGACACCAGTGTTTTCCATAATGCCTAGTAACGCTTCCGCTCTGGAGGTCCCCTCTTACAGGAGGACAGTCTGAATAACACAAAGAGGAACACAGGATAGACTACAAGGTTCCTATGTCCCCCACCCACCTCCCAATCGGTTTTGTTGATATTCAGAGCAAGCTGGATCTAAAATCAGAGCTGTAAAGCAGCCATAAATCAAAACTCCCATTTTCACCACTTCTAAATGGCACCCCTGCCACTAGAACATCCCCATGAACAGGGATGTAAAACAGAGTTGTTGATTTTGTATATCACTTTTGCTTTGGAGAAGTAAATTCGGTTAAGGTTTAGATTTGCTCACACCTGCCTTGGGAAACTCGGTTAAGATTCTATCCTATGCTACAGTATTCTGAAATACTTCTGCTTTTCCACTAAAACCTTTTACAATGTAGCTTTTGGAAGAAAAAAAAAACCCCACGATTAATGAACTGCTGAGAATTCTGACTCTCTGGAGAGGATTTTATTAGGAATCCTATTTCCAAACAGCCATTCAGTGCTTCAAAATAAGTATTCATCTAATTTAATTGTGATGACTTCGCCAGACAGTAACAGCCCAAGATAATGTTTACAAAAGCACTTGTCACTCCCTTTAGAAGTAGCAATGAGGTTGGGGGAGTGGGGTGCGGGGAGAGTGTTTCATACTTTCTGGGTGTTTATAGTCTGCAACCAGTGATAAAGCGACACTTAAGATTAAAGAGCAAAGCACTTCAAGTTTGGGACCTCCCGTAAATTATCCTACGTTCACTGGGTTGCCTCAGCCCCCAGGTACCTGGGACAGGTATTCCGAGTCGCCATGTGCTTCTGCTAGGAAGCACTCTAGGAAGGGACCCCGGGATGCTATTTTACCCGACAGGCTCCAACATTAGGAGCTACTCCAGCGGAGCTTGCAGCCACACCACAGCAGCTGGGAAATAAACGTGACCCCGCACGGCAGCCAGGCTTCGGCCAGCGGAGCGAGGTGCAGCCTTCCCAGTCGCTACCATTCACAAGCACTTGCGCTCTGGCCAGGCAACCTTTTGGACACGCATTCTTACTCCCTTGAGCAAAGCAGGGCGTTGGGGGCGAGGCCCCAGGGCTCCTCGGCGGCGCTGGGATTTAAAAACACGTCAGTGGAGCCCACCACACAGGCTTCCCGCTCCTAACACACACTTCTGCGGGAAGAGACACCTGAGTGGCAGGCGGGTCGGGGGCGCCCGCCTAGACGCTGTGGCGGGAACGCCGCTCTCCGCTGAGGCGCCCTCAGGAGGCGCCCGCCCGCGACCTCCGGCCGCGCCTCAGCAAGGCGTCCCGCGGGTCGCCGGACCCGCGTGCTCCGAGCCGGCAGGAAGCGCGGCACGGGCGCCGGAGCCGCCGGCCGGGACCTGCAGGAGCTCGCCACCCGCCAGCGCGGGGCCCCGTAGCCGCCGCGACCCCCGCCCTCGGCCGCCCTCAGCCGCGCCGCATCCGGGTCCCGCGCCTCCGCTCTCACCTGCCCGGCGCCCCGCGCAGCGCGCTCCGGATCCTGTGCGCCGTCAGTAGCCCCAGCCGCCGCGGTCGCCCCGCTCGTCACCTCCCGCCCGCCCGGCGCGCCACTACGCCACCCGCCGCCCACGTTCAGGGCCCGCTCTGCCGCCGCCGCCCGGACCGACGGAGCACGCGCGCCCGCGCCTCCCAGCGAGCTGCACGGCCGGCCGGGGCCTCCAGCCGCCTTTCTGGAGCCTTTCCTGGCAGGTCCTGAGGGATCGCAGAGCCCCCGGACCCCCGCTTTCCGGAGCGGCCCGCAGCCGCCTCGCGGGGACCCGTCTGCCTCGGCGTTCCCTCGCAGCCCTTCGCCCCACTTGTGCCCCGCGGCGCCGCAGACAGCAGACCCTCCTTCCTGAGCGTGGGAGCGCGGGGATGGTGCCCCGCAGAGTGGATGCCCTTGAAAGGCTGAAATTCCCACTTCCAAGTTCAAGAATATTATTCTGTGTGTTCATTTTTGTGATAACAGCTAACACTTTGCTGCAGTTTCATCGTTTAACCAATCCTTTTCGTATTCTGCTCTCCTGTTCGCTTTTCTCTCAACCAGGAAATGTCACACCCCTCATTCTTGGATCACAGTTGAATTTTTTATTGATTATAAACCCTAATGTCGACTTACTGTAAAGCACCTGTACGAGGAGGCTTCAAAAATTCATGGGAAATTATCTTCTCTTTTCATTCCATTCTCCCACGATCTTTCCGAAGCTCCCGCGTATTGTGATGCCAGTGTACAATTAGTAAAACCCCTCTGGCAAATAAATCAGTAGTCTAGGATATAATTTAGAACTATATGCTATGCAAAGCAAAGGTGGCAAAACAATCCAGTGGTAAAGGAATACTTTGGTTAATGAGTGGTTGAATTGGCTGGATTTACAAGAAATCAAAGGAAGGAGCATACTACATTCAAAAATAAACTCCAGGAGGATTAGAGCGATAAAACATTCAAAGCATTAAAAACTTAGAGGGATTTATTTTCAAGAGTAGCAATTTAGCTTTAGTAAGGTGGAAACTTTAAGCAAGACAGGAAGGTTCATGTCTTTAAAGGAAAGATAAAGCTATTTGACTATATACAGATATTTTTACCTTTTAGCATGGTATCACAATGACAAGAAAGGTGTTTTAAAAGAACAATTGGCTATGCAAAACGCATGGCAATCTAACATAAAGTTTCTATAAATTATTTTTCCAGACAAATTGCTCGGTTGTATGTGTTTTTAATACAGGCAATGCATACACATAGACAACTAACAGAAGAGAGGTTCATAAGCATGATTCATAAACATTGAAAAGATGCCCAATGTCATTGAAAGCCCTGGAAACATAAAGGGTTGAGATATAAATATTAAAGTCGTAGAGAGCATGAGCAATAGAAGAGATATTACAATAATGCAGTCACACACATATCATGGTAGCATTGCTCACCTCAGCCCCGCTTGGTGGCTTGGTGGTCCACGTGGAGAGAGGGGGAAGGGAAGGAGGACAAGGGGAAATGGAAACGGGAGGTTAAAGACACATCACAGGAAGGACTTGCACTATGTTATACAGCAGTGAAAAGGGGATAGGAAGAGGAGGGATTGGGGGTATACAAGTGACAAAATGGGCGGATCCTACATTTAAAAATTTAGGATGGCAGCTTAACTTTGACATGTGTTCTGGATCTCCATATGAATCATTATCAGTAGGGTGTGAACTCCACCTACTGGAACCAAGCTAATGGTTCCAAGTTTTAGAGAGAAGCAATCCATTGTCTCCAGCAGCAGGGAGCAGAGACAGCAGTCTGGCAGCATTGCCTTGAGGGACTTTGCAAGCATCTGACCCACACACATTATCCCTCTAGTAGGAATCAACCCAGTTAGCTTAAATTGGGGCTTTTTATCTCCAGACTATATATTTTTATTGGAGTAGAAAGCCTCATCTTTCTTCCCTGGAGCTGGCTGGTGGTTTTGAAGAGTGAAACTTTGTGTTTAACCGCTAAACCCATAACCTCCTATGGCACTAGAGCTCCATGACTCTGAACTAGCAACGTAAAATGCTTTGACCTCAGGCAGAGTTTGTTTGCTTCCACCCACTTCCCTGGCCAGCCCTGTGAGGAGTAGTATAGCCCTCAAGAACTTGCCTGAGTATGCCCTTGATGGGAACTGGGGTACTGAGGTTGCACGTTCATGCCCTGACCAAGATGGTTGGAGGGCCCTGAACCAATCCTGTAAACTTTTCTACTCTGCAATAATGTATTTACTCCAATCACGGTCCCTCTCCCATTTCTGTAGTCACATTTCCAACTATGATGGTCTGATCTGCTGGGAACGTGACTTTTAAAGGGGCTTCCTTTGTTTTCCATGTGACTGAGCTGTTGTGGATCCCTCAGTCCCCATTATGGCCTCATGCTTACGGTCTCCCTCAACCAGATGATTTGTTTTTTTTCTGGACTTTGTCCCATTCAAGATTTAACAAGGGGGTCTCTGTAAATTATATTTGAACTTCAAGTCTTCTCCCTGACCTAAAACAATGCACACACAAATATATACCAATTCGATCATTTCTACATGTACAATTTGCTAACATTCATTATATTTATGAAATTATGTAGCCATTCTCACTGTCCTTTTCCAATTCCAAATTTCCATCATACACATAAGCTCACTGCCCCTTAAACTTTTCACCTAACCTTCCAAGTTCCTGTGTCAATCTGATCACAGACAGATTATTCTTTAAAAGAACACAATGTCTAAAGCAGATCTTCTTTACTGATTCAGCTATTGGATGACTTTTTTTTTTATTGGATGGCTTTAAAAAGGCTTTCCAAAAATAAAATCTGCTGCTATCAAGTTAATGCTGACTCATAGTGAATACCGGCTATGGGCTTCTGAGACTGTAATGTTTACAGGAGTAGAAAGGCCCACCTTTCTCCTGCAGAGTGGCTGGTGGTTTCAAACTGCTGACCTTGTGGATTGCAGCCCAACACGTAACCACTACACCAATAGCGCTCCTCAAAAGGATTTTAGGGGATGTTTTGGGTTTAAAGTTTTAGGATCTCCACTTTTTCTTTTTTCCCCCCTTCTTTTCACCCAATTGATATTTGATTCATACTATTTCATACCTTAGTTTTACACATAAGATAGCTCTTGTTCATAACAGTTCATACAGTGCTTCTACATTCTCCTCCTAGAGTATATGTGCAAAAATGTGGACATATCATAACACTTTTACAAAAGGCGCACACATGCATAACCAGTTCACAGATAGAAAAAGAGAACTTAACGACATTGCAGACTCCCACTTGAAACCCCTCCCAGTCACCGACTCTGTCCATTTTTCCTAGTTTTGATCCTTAATTAAGTGAATTCATACAATGTGAGCTCTTTTTATGTCTGACTTCTTTTGCCATTTATCGGTCCTAAGCTCTTGGTGATATACCTATACAACTGTGTGTAGCAATACCTTGTTCATTTTCAGTTAATATGTATCATTGTGTCATTTTTTTCCATTCTCATTGTTTTATAGTATTTCATTACATCTATAGCTCCAAGGGAGCCCTAGTGTCAGAGAGGTTCTACATTGGGCTGCTAACCTCAAAGTAGGCAGTTCAAAACTACCAGTCGCTCCATGGGAGAAACGTAGGGCTTTCTGCTCCAGTAAAGTCACAATCTCAGAAACTCATGGGCAGTTGTTCTACCCTGTTCTATAGGGTCACAATAAATCGACATGGACTTATGGCAGTGAGCGAAATTTTTGTATTCTGTTCTATACGGTATCATGTTTCCCTTTAGGAATAATTGTTATTTATTTGGTCCCTTATAAACGTTTGTTTCCAATGGTTTGATAAGCAAAATAATTGTAAATTCAATCTCTAAAAGACTATTTAAAATATAAACTGTCCATTCTTACATCATTGTCAATTGCTCTTCCATGCGGACATTGAACTGCTAACACCAAGGTCAGTAGTTCAAGCTTACCAGCCCCTCCGACGGAGAAAGATGAGCCTTTTTGCTCACATAAAGATTCACAGCCTTGGTTTGTCTATGTAGGCTCACTATGAGTCCTGAGCACCACCTGTCTGTGGAAGCCAGTCATCTTCTCTCCCCAGCCACTGCTGTCATTGCCCAGTGGGCACAGGAACAAAGGGGCCATGGTGGCAGGTATCAAGGTCGTCTCTTGGAATTACCATGTCCTGTGGTTAGATTCCATGGTAAACTACAACAATACAATTCTGACAAGATTACTAATGGCACAGACTCTTCAGGAGTGACAGATTCGGTCACTGAGTCAGGCCAAGAACCAGGACCAGCTGTAGGACTTGTGAGGGCAAAGGGAATACAGAGTGGGTGGTGGAAGAAGGCAGCTCCAAAGAGCAGACCAGCCACATGATCAGTTACAGAGAGGAGGACTACAGTTATTCTGAGGGTTTCCTCTTTGCATGTACACATCCAATATTTGGGGTTCATTTACACAATATAAGATGAAAATGGGGTTGTGTGCTGTCAGTCGTACTCGTGTTAGTTGTGTCATGTTACATGCGAGTATGTCTTTGTTTGGAGATTCTGTTTGGTTTACAGAGAAGTGTGTAGGTGCCAAATAGACAAGAGGTTTCGTGTCAACTTGGCTGGGCCAGGGTTCTCAGTAGGATGTAATCTAATTGCATGGTGAGCAGCTATGCAGTTGTGGTCAGATGAGGGTGGAGGGCAATGGACAGGCAGTTTTCTCCTATTTCAGCAAACTCCTGGGAAGCCATGCCTTTTCCTCCTGGTATGAATCCTGCAGCTGTCTCCTTGACCTCTGGATCTTTGGACTTCAACCACTAGCCTGCCACCTTCCCTGCTCATCCTATCATCTCTTGCGCCTGCCAAGTTGCCATCTTGTTGGAGCACATAGCTGTGGGAAAACAGCCTGAGGAGCAGGCTCCTGGGAGGGAACGTGGGGATTGGCAGGCAGAACGCCCAACCCCAACTCAGTGAGCTGTTTAATTTCATCCAGGCTGACGCTCCTCCCTGAGATGTCATGGAGGACAAGCTGGAAGCAGTTTGTAAATGACCAAGCACCTCACACCATGAGCTTTCTCTGAGGGTCCGAGATGGTGGGACCGTGGACTCTGATGCTTGGGCTCTCAGTCTAACCTGCCCAACGTGACTCTGAGGGACATTCCACTCAACCTTTAAGGTTTCTTGCCCCTGACCCTCACCACCATAGCCCACTCTCCTGATTTCCAGTCTTAAGAAGTTGCCACAAAGAGCTACATGAGGCTGGGCCCATTTGAGCATCTTCAAACATAATTCATTGTGGCACTCATGTTCAGTGTCCACCTTCCTACCCAGGGGTCCTGAGTGGCCTGAGGGCACAAGGTGGCGAGGGCTGATGAGCAGGCTGTCTGAGGCAGGGAATGTGCAGGGAGTCCTGGGGAAGAAGAGCAGAAGCTCAGTGATGTCAGTGCTCGGGGAGAGGAGCAGTATGGCATGGCAGGCAGGGGGTGGGATGGGGAGCAGGTGATGTGTTTAACAGAAGGGCATGGGGAGAGGAGCAGTGTGGCATGGGGAGGGCAGGTCATGTAGTTAACAGGAGTTCATGGGGAGAGGAGCAGTATGGCATGGGGCTGGGAATGGCAGATCATGTAGTTAACAGAAGGACATGGGGAGAGGAGCAGTATGGCATGGGGAGGGCAGGACATGTGGCTAACAGAGGGCATGGGGAGGGGTAACTCAGTGGGATAAGGACAGCTGCCATCAAGGTGAGGGGTGGGGGTTCAGGAGGCTGTGGATGATGTCAGGGGTGAGGAGGGGTAGGGGTAACAGAGCCTGGGAAAGGGTGTGACCATGCACTGCAGATGTCCCTGCCCCAGCCAGGGCTACTGTCCAGGTTGTTTGCTCCTGGCCACAGCGGGGCCTTCTGTCTCCTACAGCCACCAGGGACAGGCCCTAACAGGGGTCAATTTTGTCAGCAGACATGTCTAGAAGCTATTATTCTTGTGCAGGAAAGAGCACCCAATGAAGCCCATTGGCAGCCACCCAAGGAGCAGTGGTCAGAACCCAAGACTGTGCTGCTTCCCTGGCTGCTTCAGCAGCCCCCAGATGAGCTTTCTGAGGGGACAGCCACTGACTCACTGGGCTGGAAGACGGACAGAGAGGTCTTCTTCAGGGAACACATATCATTTGGGCCTTCTGGCCCGACAAACTCTGACCTTGACCCATCAAGCCAACCCAGTGCAGCTTCCTCTTGGGCAGCTTTCCCATCTGGAAACACTGTGAATTCCCGGCCAGAGGACACTTCCAACCTCCCAGCAAAGGCTTCTTTCCACGATTGTCTCACACACATGAACTCTGAAGCTAGGGCCACTCTTTCCTTGACCCTGACATCCAAAAAGTTCCTGTAAATACACAGTCAAGAGAACAAGTGAGTTCTAACTGCCCCCCGAGTTCTTTGGGGATGTTGCAATCACTCAGGCAGAGCAGACCACCACAGTCCCCAGTCCTCTTGAGCAAACTAGCGCAGCTGTCCAGCCCTGAGCAGCTCATCTCTCCAGGACCTGGGCCATTTACACTAGAAATTGAACCAGTTCCTCAGGGGCATCCCCTCTGCACAGGGAGTCCTTGGGAACTACTGCCTGGGTCCCGAGGAGCTCCTCCCCACGGCAGTCTCCCTCTGTTCAGTCAAAAAATTTCCAATGCTGCTCAGTTCAAATCTATCCACCATAGCTGAGGGAGTGAAACGGAACAGTCAATTTTAATTTCAGTGATTAACTAGAGAGAATAAGCTCCTCTGCCCCACAGATAGCAGGGCCGCATTAAGCACAGCTCTGATGTTAAACGGATCACATGGAGTCCAGATGACAAGTGGCCCAAATTGATCATATTGTGGATCCAGGGGTTCTGTCAACTCACCCTGGTCACATCCTTTGTCTAGGAAATGATGATGGATATAACGGCCATTTCTCTTAAGAATATGTTACTTTTTCTAGGAAGCTAGTATTGGACCCTTCCATCCTGGAACATAGGAGGACAAGGAAAAACAAAGATTCAAGGAAGCAATTAGCCTCAAGGAATAACAGTACCCTTGGACCACAGCCTCCTAGAACCTAAGAAGAGAATAATTAGGTGGAACCCAATACCAACTGCCAACCAAGATCATAATCAAAGATCTCTAACCAAGATCATAATCGAAGGTCAAGGTTAAAAAAGGTGGGAATATAGAATAAAAGTTAAAGACCAGACTTACTGGACCGAAAGACACTGGAGGAACCTGGAAGACTATTGCCCTGAGAGTACAACTTCTAACTTGAAACCAAAGGCACCTCTGTAAATCAACTTTCAACCAAATGCTACCTTGGACTATAAAACCCACCACAAACCCAGTGAAAAATGTGGTCTGGGGGACAATCCACACTACAAAACTGAAAGGGTAACATTTGCCCAAAACCCAAGAGGAGGAGACAGGGAAAGTGGACAAAAGAAAATAGGGAGCCCAGGGAGTTAACAGGCAGCTGCTACCTCACTGCAAGAGTATGTGACCAAGGTCACTCAACAACGGTGTGGGAACTGTTGATTGGAAAACAAACTTGCTGTGTAAACCTTCACATAAAACACAATTATAATACAAGAAAAATGTATCTATCAACTCTTTGTGGAAGGAGGATCAAAAGCTTGTTGCCTGTACCTGGGTAAGAAAGCAGTTCATGTCCACCTCTTTCTACAGCAATGGTAACATTTCTCGTCTATGAAACAATATCACCCAAAGGGATCGTGAGTAGTTTGTGATTCCCATTTAGTTATATTTGTCATTCTCTATTTGGTGTCTTTGATACTTCTATTTGTATTTCTCTTTCACTTTTATGAAAAATCTTTTTACTGGGGGCTTTAAAAATTTTTTACTGGGGGCTCTTAAGGCTTTTACCACAATCCACATATCAATTGCATCAAGCATATTTGTACATGTTGCCATCATAAATTTCTAAACATCTACTTTCTATTGAGCCCTTCTCTTTTACTTTTATATCATAAACACCTGAGTTTCTGAGGTTTGTGAGGGAGTGTAGTAGGTACATAATTTCATGCCAAGTTGAAGCTATATAAACGTTAGGGGTGGAATGGAGCCTGTCAATCAGGTTACAGCCTGATGGTGCTTCCTTGTGGGCGTGGCCTTCTCCCTCCCTCTCTGCCTTCACCTTCCTGCTGGCTGACCCTGGTTGCTACCACTGCCCTGCAGATGCTTCCACCACCATTGGACCCATAGGACTTAGAATCCACAGGCCTATGATCTTGCATTCTGCATCATTGCATGTGACTTTATGAGTCTGAAGAGGGACTTATGGATTAGTATCAGACTTTTGGACTTGAGTTGTACTGGACTGGGATGTGTCTTTGATATATAAGCACTTATTGATATAAAGCTCTTTCTTACACATATATGAGTGTCTCTGGCTTTGTTTCTCTAGTCAACCTGGCCTAACACAGGAAGTATATGGAACTGGAGTTCCTGGGTGGCGCAAAGAGTTGAGTGCTCAACCACCACTCATGAAAAGATTTACAGTTCAAATTAGAGCTTGGAATTGGTTCCAACTGGTTCGGTCATGGCAGACAAATCAAAGCAGAACATACACAAGTTTTTAAAATTTGGGTGAACCTATACAGTAACTAAAATGGGAAGTTTAGAGGCTGAAGTCCTGTCATGAGAGTCCCTGGATAGACATAATGGGTCCTTCAAGGAGCGTGGTACAGTAGCTGGGTTAGTGACAGAACTGTGGAGACCGACATGCATTCAAAGCCCAATGTTTGGCCACCATCTTTGAGAGGGCCGCCAGAGCTGTTTCTGAATGTTCAAGTTTGAAACTGCAAGAGATGTGGTTGCTATACAATGCATACGGTGCCTGTGGTAGTTATGTAATCTGGTGTGAACTTGAGACTACTAAGAGTGAAGGGGTGGAATTTACCCTACCAATCAGGTTGCAGCTTGATGACCTCATTTGGAGGCGCTCGGAGATAAATAGCCTGCTGGAGGAGGGACACAGACACTCTGCTTGGTATTCCTGATGGCAAGACACATGGAATTATGCTAGAGCCCTGGAGCTGGAGGAGCCATGTGGAGACCCACACCAGCACTGAGATTCTTCCACTGCCACTGGATCCACAAGACTTTCCACCCATTGGCCTGTGTTCTTCCTGCATTTGGCATCATTGCATGTGTTTGAAGACAGATGCTTGATAGAAAGATGATAGATAACCTCACCAGGAAGGCCTCACAAGGCTCTGAGAGGAAAGACTCACATTCTCTGTGATAGGGCTATTTTGCCAAGTAGGCCAATCAGAACACGTGGGCAGAGTTTAATCATGTTGAAACTTGATTAGCAGGCAAAGAGAGAAATGGCTTTCCTAGGCCCCTTCCCTTTTCTCTTCCTGCCTGGTCATGGGACCAGCTTGAGCTATGCTTTACCCCAACCTGGACTGCACTACCCGTGGGCCAAGCCAACCCATGGATGGTATGGCTAGAGCTTGAGGCTTCTTTGAGACCTGCTTTGCCAGGCTGCTGCTGTGTACATTGCTTGAGCTTCAGGCTGGTGGATCCTGTGGCAGTATAGGAGGCTTTCCTAAGCTCCCATGCTACTGACAATTGCTGACTAACCCTGCTGTCTGCTGCCTTCAGGCAGACTTGGCCTGTCTTGCCTGAGGGAAGATTCCAATGTCTGCTTCATTGACCTTGGACTGGCATCCCAGTTCAGTTGAAGGATTTCCAGTATGTTAACGGTTGCATGAAAGTGAGTTCAACTAAGTCTTCTACACTGCTCGGTTAATGTTATATGTATAAACCCATCCTTTTATATATAATCATAACTTTTGGCTCACTCCCTGCAAGACATTCTAGAGGAAAAGCCAAATGGACTTACCATGATGTAGCCAGACCCTGGCAGCTGGAGAAAACATGTGGACACCCCTGCCAGCACTGAGATGCTTACACCACCACTGGATCCACAAGACTGCCCACCCACTGGCCTGTGATTTTCCTGCATTCGGCATCATTGCATGTGTTTAGTGAGTCTAAAGAGGACTTTATAGATTGTTATTAGACATATGGGCTAATTACGTACTTAACGACTTGATCTGTACTGGGCTGGAATGTTTTCTCAATATGAAATTGCCCTTGATTATAAAGCTCTTTCCTATTAAAAAAAACCCAAAACAAACGCAAATGTTCTGGTTTTGTTTCTCTAGTGAACCCTGCCTAACACACTGTTCAAGCTCTCATAAGCCATAAATCAAATATGGAGCAAAACAGTCAAGCAACTGAATGATCAGCAAGAGAAAATTTCCACTGGTTCAGGCCAGTAGATGTTGTCTATCAGGGTCTTCCAAGGAGATCAGATCATTCATCGGTTCTGGAAGGTTACTGGGAGCTTTCTTCAGGAAGGGAACCCTGCACAGCAGCGGACTCACACATCTACACACAGGGCAGTAAACTTGCTGGGAGGAGGCAGGCATTAACCACTTTACTCAAGAAAAAACAACCATTTTATTCACTGAAGAATAATTATTTTTCCTGTGGTTTTAGGGAGGCTGGTACCAAACATGGGATATGGAATCATCCTTTGTCTAATGCATCCCCTTAGGTGGAGAGTTTGCTTGTTCTGTGCCATCAGCAAGGGTTTAAAGTTTTTCTGGAACCCAATCTGTGAGCACCTCAGAAGCATACAGGTACCTGAGTACACACCCAACTCATGAAGTGCTAGCCAAGGATGCAAAGAGACTCTGCTCTGACAATGACCCCAGTGGGTGCTGCTGACTGGGAGGCTGGTAGTTCCAAGGCACCTGTTTCTCTGCAGGTAAAGGGTACGGCTGCCTGCTTCTGTAAAGATCTGGTCTGTGAAACCCTACATTGGCACTCTGAATCAGGCTGAAGGGACCACAGACTTGCTGAACAGCAAACCAGTCGCCTTGGAAGCAGGACTGCCAGAATGCTCCTCAGAAGCAAGGATGATAAATCTTTGTCTCACAGTCGGACATGACATCACCAGACGAGTGCCTGGAAAAGACATCCTGTTCGGTAAAGCAGAGGGCCAGTGAAAAGGAGGAAGACCCTCAAGCACATGGACGGACACACTGAAGGCCACAATGGGCTCAAACCCAGTAACAGTGAAGATGGTGCGGCGCAGACCGTGTTTTGCAATGTCGAACATTGAAAGTCGACAGGGGTCAAACACACTCAACAGCACCTGACAACTGGGATGGGGTGACTGGATGGCGGTGTGGATGGCTGGATGGAAAACTGTGCATGCACATAGTGGTGAGACGGAAATGAAGAGGAGAGTTCAGATCATGAATGCTTTCATAAATTTTCATTTAATGCTAGCGAACATTTTTATCATAAACTCAATGAACTACAACCGGAAGTGGAAACCCCTTATCCTACTCTACCTGGGCCATCACCAAAGGGTTTGCCTCTAGGTTTCTCAGAGGAGAAGCAATCAAAACACACAAATGTTGAGCGTTGACAACCACAAAGAGAACTGGGGGAGTTTTGGCCTTGCACCACTGTGCAGGTGGGAAGGTGGCTGGCAGTGCAGTGTGAACTGATCAGATCTTGTCCAAAGAGTGGACTCTTGTCTGTTCCTGCCTGAGTGAAACTAAATTGCCTTTACCTTGTGACCTCAGGAACAGTCTCAAATACCAAACTAGTCCAAGATCAAACTATTCTAAAACAGCCGTGTGCAGGAACATCACTACGTTTCTCAAGGAGTCTGGGAGTTGCTTCTTCTATGGATCAGAATCTGCAGCTTGTCTTGAACATCCAGACGAGGCACATGTGCTCCCCATGAAGTGCCAGCCACCTCCCCAAGAGAAGCTCATTTCAGACTGCTGCTGGAGAATTCACAGAGCATCTGTACTCCTCAGACGGCATCACTGGAGGCTTGACCAGCAGGCCGCTGCACCTATAACCAACACAGCACCTTCCTCTGCTTCCAGGTGTCCTCAGAGTCCTGACTTTCCAGCCCAGAGGACGTGCTGGATGCCAGACTTCACCAGCTTCCTGAGCCCAGTGGCTCCCACACAGTGCACTCCCTCCTCTCCTCAAAACCCCTCCTCCACTTCCACATGCAAGCCCTCACCACCACCAAGTACTAAGTTCCTCTGCACCTCAGGGGCGCTATGCACAGGCAGGAGCAGTGTCTCTCCTCTGGGCCAGGCACTGGGACTGCAGGAGAGGTCACACATGGCCTGGCGGAGGCCTCACCTGGCCGGTTAGAAGGGGTGGGCTCAGCTCCACAGCAGACATGACTCCGGGGAAGAAGGACACAGCCTTGGCCAACTCTGGTCTGAAAAACAAACAGGCAGGATGTCAGGACAGGCTGTCTCAGGTGTCCAGGGAGGCTTGGGAGTAGCATCCATGCACTCAGTGAGATGGCAAAGAGTGGGTTTGGAGATTAGTTTTATTATAAACTGAAATTTACATAATTTTATTATTTCCATATGCTTCATCCAAGTTTTCTTTTAGCAATGAAACTTTAAATAGTGGAGGGAAGGTAGGGTGTAAAGGGGGAACCGATTACAGGCATCTACATATAACGTCATCCCTGGAAGACCGACAACAGAAAAGTGGGTGAAGGGAGACGTTGGAAAGTGTAAGATAAGACAAAATAATAATTTATAAATTATCAAGGGTTCATGAGGGAGGGGGGAATGGGGAGGGCGGGGGGGGGAATGAGGAACTGACGCCAGGGGTTTAAGTGGCAAGCAAATGTTTTGAGAATGATGAGGGCAACGAATGTACAAATGTGCTTTACACAATTGATCTGTATGGATTGTAATGATTTGTATGAGCCCCCAATGAAATGATTTTTAAATTTTTAAATAGATCATTACTTTTTGATTTTCAAATAGAAATAAGAATGCTTAAGAAAAACTTCACTAAAACTGATGATCTTGAGTCAGAGAGAACTGAGAAAAACCGCTACACTGTGCTGTCTTGGTGGTCTCACTGTCTGGACATGAGGACCACTGCCCAGGGATGACCCCCAGTACTGAAAGCGTGACACTGACTGACCAATGCACAAACCCCACTTCAACGTTCTCCACACTCTCTCCCCAGTGACTCAATGTCCCTCCTGTCTGCATTCAGGAAGGCGGTTAGAAGAATCCCCCTGTGTCCTGTGCTAGTCTGCTCCCAATAAAACGCTCTCTTCTCACCAAAGCCTGCACTGGAGCAGACATTTTGCCTTGACGTCAGCAGCAGGCAGAGACCCAACTTCTGTGGCAACACATGTGGGGGTTCATCCAAGCCCCCCTTCCTACCTGTGACACATGGACCATGCAGCTGGAGTGGGCCAATGCCAGTCCCAGCCCCAGGGAGTTTGTTACTGTTCCAAGACCTGGACAGGCATTTCCAAGGAAGAAAAGGAGAAAGAAAAGGCACAGGGCTGTCACACACTGGGGGTTGTGTGTGTGTGTGTGCACACCACAAGGGGGGACTGTCACACACCACCAAGCTGTCTGTCACACACCACACAGGGAGTTGTCACACATCACCCGAGCTCCAAAATGTCAAGACACCTCAGGTCCTGGGCAACCACTGGGCTGATGCGCTGGCTACTGCCTGCCTCTGCCTGAAGCTCACTGCTCAAGTAGCAGCAGAGACCCTCCAGCTCAAAGCCTCAACTCTGGACCCCAACTGAAAATTAGATTTGTCTGAACTTGAATACACCCCTGAAGACCTAGAGAGCTGACTAGCAGACACTCAACGGGACACTGTCTGCGTACCCCACAAGGCAGACCACCTGCAGTCTGCATGGAGGACTTGTGGTCCCCACACACTGAAGACAAATCCCATCTGGCTCTCGGTCCCTGCACCCAGTATAGAAGGGATGCGCTGCCTCCCCTGGATCAGGTCCAGGAACAACTGGGCGGTGCCCTGCTGGATTTGCCAGTCAGCATCCCTATAATAGAAAAGGCCACCGAAGTGTTGAAGGCAACGCTGATGGCCCTCATCCCACCTCTGAGCAGCATCTGAGCAGAGGCTCAGCTGGGGTGAGCACATTCCTCACACAAGTGCCCTGGGCCATTCGCCAAGCTTTAGGGGCTCAAGCAATTTCACCACACTGTGAAAAAGCCTCTGGCAGAGCTGTGTCTACAAAGGGAGTAACTGGGGACCAAGAACTTCCCTCTCCTGTGTAGAAACCAGAGCCACGTTAGGGAGTGATTTCACCAGGGACTGAGAACTTCCCCTCGATTAAAGTGATTTCACCAGGGACTGAGTACTTCCCTCTCCTGTGCAGAAACCCAGAGCTGCCAGAGAAGTTGGCTCAAGCCCCTATGAGATAGTATTTTTACAAATGTTGCCACTGGGTCAATTCTGACCCAAATGACACTGTGTCAGACAGAGCAGAAGTGTCCCAATTAGGGTTTTAAGACTGAACATATTTATGGCAGCAGACTGCCACATCTCTCTCCTGGGGAGCAGCTGGTGGGTTTGAACCTCTGACCAGCAGAGAAGTGCATTCTGCAGGCAGGGCCCCTCAGGAAATGCCATGAGGAAGGTGCACATCAAACCCACCCTCCATCAACAGGAAAACCTTTTCCAGGTTGCCTGCAACCCCCTGAAGCCCTTTCAAAACCAAAGCCTGAAATGCAGAACCAGGATGCTGCTGCTCAGAGCCCCACAACCTGTGTGGAGACAGGAAAACACCAGGAAGAGGCTGCTGGGAACCTGGGCAGCCTCATGGGCAAGTGAGCCCAAGCTCTACTCAGACACAGGCCAGGGATGGTGCCCACATAAGCCTGGGTATTTGTGGGTGCCTTTCCTGTTTACCAGAAAGCCAAACTCTTTGTAGAAGCAACCTGGGATGAACGCTGTTAACTTTCAGAAATGTCAAATCTGTGTGCTCTGAGGGGTGAAGAGAAGGCTGGACCTCCTCCTACTGGGCCTTTGTTGCCTTTACTTTCCAGGGTCCATGGTGGAAAGGGTATCCCAGACTGTGGGGTTGTACGGGGCCACCTTTGCGGAAGGATGAACTCCCACCGTGGGTTTCTACAGGACTATCTTTGAGGAAGAAGGAACTCTGAACATTGGGTTCTATGGCACCAGCTTTGGGGAAGGATGGACAGCGATCTTTGGGGAAGAATAAACTCTGAGCATGGGTTTTTTTGGGACACTCTTTGAGGAAGGACGGACTCTGACCTTGGTATTCTGTGAGACTACCTTTGGGGAAGGATGAACTCCAGAGGTGGTAATGCAGGCTGTGTCACCTGTAGCTCCACGTGTCCACCACTGGTACCTGGACCTTCCTCCAGACACATAGTCTGGGTGCTCCGATGGGGCATGTCAGTGAATCCTGGGGAAATAAGGGTTCACAGATTACACAGGGAAGAAGCAGGGAATATGAGGCAGCGGCTCCACATTGAGGCTGGCCACGCTGAGCCAGGCTCACTTCCTGCAGAAGCCTCTGAATCAACACAGTAGCAACACCTATGTTCGAGCAACCAAACAACAGGCTAACTGGCCTCCCTGAACCTCCTGACCCAGACCACCTGATCAGGCTGGTTTCTGAGGGCACATCTGCCTTCTCCCATTCTCTCTCCCCTGGGGACCTCTGCAGTGCAGGACATAAGGCTTAAGTGCCAATCAGACCACCTCTGTCTCAGCACAGTGTTATACTTCTCCCTCTGAGACGGAGATGATCAAAATGCCATGAACCAAAAAAGGGGGGGGCAACAGAAACAGGACAAACAGGTGCGAGACGACTACAGGCCTGCAGCGTTGGGAAGCCAACGGAGCCCACTAGATGATGGTGCAGGGCACAAGGCAAGGTGTCAGGCACCAGGAGCCCTGAGAAAGGTGAGCATGAAGGAAAAGCAGGGGGTACTGGTCAAATCACCTCCACACAGCGGAAGGAAACCATGCCAAGTCCTGTGCCTTCCTCACACCTGTGGCTGTGTCTCAGCCCACTGCAGCGGCCAATATGTCACTCAGTCCATTTTGTTGATGGACCCTTCTTTTTGGATGACCCTCTTCTTTACTGGGCATAACGTCCTTCATCAGAGACTGGCCCCTTCTGATGCAACATTCAAAGTATGTGAGACGGAATACCACCATTCCCTCTTCCAAGGAGCTTTCTGGATATTCTTTTTCCTCTTGTTCAAACTTCTGAGAGTCCATGCAGTTGGTATGACATGCCAATACCTCAATCCAGAGAAATTAATTCTTCATTTTTCTTCTGTCATCATGTAAATCAATAGAAAATTCCATGAATTGGGTCAGGTGCACATCAGTCCTCAAAATAACATCTTTGATTTTAAAGAGGTTTTTGGCAGCAGGTTTGCCCATGCAATCCATCATCTGCTTTCTTGACTTCTGCTTCCATGAGAGGGAACTGTGGATACCAGCAAGCTGAAATCCTTCAGGTTCACATTTTCTCTGTTAATCGTGTTGCTGCCGAAAGGTGTCCAGTTATGAAGATTTTTTGAGATGCAACCCATCCTGAGTAAAGGCTGCAGCTTTATCTTCTTCAGTCAGCGCTCCATGTCCTTGTGACTTTCCACAATCAGCCACGGCTGTGGCACCTGCATGCTGCAGGTTATTGATGAATCACCCTCTAATCCCGACGCTGCGTTCTCCTTCACAGAGTCCCTCTTCTCAGATGATCTGTTCATGTACAGAGTGAATATGTGCAGGGACACCGCCTTAGCGAGCACCTCCCCTGACTGTAAGCCATGTGATTGTAAACTGTGTGATTGGCTGACTGCCTCTTGGTCTATGGGGAGTTTCCAGATGAACACAACTGTATGTTCTGGCATTCCCATTCTTGGCAATGTTATCCATAGGCTATTATGATCCACAAAGATAAATGCCTTTGTATAGTCAATAAAAAAAACAGGTAGACATCTTTCTCGTGTTCTTGCCTGCAGCCAAGATCCATCTGACATCATTAATGATATCCCTTGTTTTGTACCCTTTGACAAATCCAATTTGAAGGTCAGGCAGTTCCCTTTCAGTACCACTACAACTGTTTTTTTGTTTTTGTTTTTGTATTACAGCCAGCACACTTTTATTTGCATGGGCTATTAATAATGTTCTTCAATGAAACCCAGTATTGATGGACCTATAGGGACAGAAAGTAGAATTAGGGGTCCATGGGGACAGGGATACAGTAGTGGTCATGGGTAAAAAAGATGTCAAGGAGTCAGTGTAGAAAGATTGTTTGGGAACTGTCTGTGGTAGCAATTCTACAATTCTACTCTCCATGATTGATATGTGGAATGATATGAAATACACATCTGCACTAAATCCCAATTAGTAAAAAAATAAATAAACTAGAATAATGTTTTTCAATAATTTGAACATTCTACAAGAATACCCTTCTTGGAGTGGACATATATATGTACAGCTCTATTCCAGTGGATGGCCAAATGAGTAGGTAGTTTTTTTCCAAATTTCTTGGCACAGACCAGTTAGTCCTTCCTTCTCGTTGTGCCCACTCAGAAACCTACAGGGGCGGTTGGTTGGTTGGTTGTTTGGTCCTAACCCTCCTCTGCTTCCTGCCCATACATAGGTCTGGTCAGGAGGTGGTGATAGGTGGTGATAACTGGGCACCAAACTTGTCTGTCTTCTTCCTGTTCCTGCAGGGATCGTTTCATCATAATATCCACCGGAAGTGTAGTGGATGGAACTTGGCTGTCAGAGAGAGCATCCGGAAGCGGGACAACGGAGGATGTCAAAGAGAAAAGACTATCAGAAAGCAGAGGTCAGGCAAGCATCCTCTCTCCGCCTTAATGATTTGTTTCTCTAGTATTCCACTCCCTAGGTACCATATTGTGTAAGGCCAGGTTGACTAGAGAAACAAATCCAGTGACATTCATATAGGTGTAAGAAAAAGCTTTCTATCAAGAAGTAATTGTGAATCAGGAAAACATTCCAACCCAGTCCAAAAGAAGTCCATAAATCTGATACTAGCCCATAAGTTCTTCTCCAGACTCATGAAGCCACATGCACTGTTGCTGACGGCAGGAATGTCGCAGGTTGGTGGGTGCAAAGTCTTGTGCATCGAATGGCTGTGTGCACATCTCCAGAGGTCTTGCAGCCATCAGGGTCAGGCAACAGGAAGCTGAAGCCAGAGAGAGAGAGGAGGAGGTTCCCAGAACTCTCCGTAGTAGGAGGCCACGCACAAGGAGATACCATTAGGAATAATTGGAAGGTTACACTCCACCCTGTACTTTGATAAATCTTCAAGATGACATGAGATTATGTGCATTTGTATTCATACTGTGAAGTAAGATACTAATAAGAAGATGTAAAGCTGAAACAAAAGAAGGAGAAAGGACGTAGTGGAGTACACCTGGGTCCACCAAGCCCAAAGTCGATAGACCAGCTAGAAGGGCCCATCATACAGAGAGGACCATTCAGCTGACCACACTACGAGATATGACATCCTGCACCAACACATGACCCTACACGGGACAGCACCTGTGACACAATGGGGGATGGGCGACTGAGCTGACCGCGCCACACTGAGGTAAACACTGGGGGCGTGCAATGGAGCAGCGGAGGAAGCAGAGCAAAGGGAGCCCGAGGGAGTATAAAGGATGGTCTTCTGGGCCAGGATGTGGCGCCTCACAAGCTACACCTAGAAAACACTCCTAAAGGCCAACAAAAGGACCTTGAACTACTAGCAATTTTTCTTTTAATATTTGCTATCTTTTTGTTTAGTCTTTTTTAATTTGTTTTGTTCTTTACCTTGTAAATTTTGTATGTTAGTGGCTTTTCTGCTTATCAGCGTGTCGATGTTGCTTCTGTCAAAGCCATGTTCTTATGGGCCACTTGGGCGCAGTCAAAGTCATATCCATTTGTATGCACATATTACTATGTCAGCAGGTCCACCTAGACAAGATAGGCTGAACAAATAATGAAAGAAGAAAACAACAGGACCAACGGTCCTGGAGGGACATGAGAGCATGGGAGGTAGGGGAAGGGACGAGGTGTCGCCCAACACAGGGACAAGGGAACAGCGAATGATTCAAAACCAGAGGAGGGAGGGGAGGGGAGGACTGGAAGGGAGTGACCAAGAGCAAGGTAACTGAGAGGAACTACTGAAGCCAGAATGAAGGCTAGCTAAACATGGTAATGGGTCGGGAGGAAAGCGAAAGGAAATAGAGGAAAGGAGTAGGAGGCAAAGTGCATACAGAGAAGCCTAAATACAGATGTGTACATATGTAAATATATTTATGATTATGGGGGCAATAGATTTATATGCATATATTTATAGGTTCAGTAGTAGGGTAGCAGATGGACATTGGGCCTCCTCATGCATAATCCCCCAATACAATAGCACCTCACCCTGCTAAGCAGCCATTGCAGGATACCCATCTTCCCGACATGATCACTGAAGACAGACGTGTGTGTAAGCAAATGTGGTGAAGAAAGCTGATGGTGCCTGGCTATCAAAAAAAGATATAGCGTCTGGGGTCTTAAAGGCTTGAAGGCAAGTAATCGGCCATCTAGCTCAGAAGCAACAAAGCCCACAGAGAAGAAGCACACGGCCTAAGTGAATACAAGGTGTTGAATGGACCATATAGCAGATAAAAAGGAATAAAAACAATCATTGTGTGATCATCTTCCTCACATAATGGCTGAAGATGAAAGTGTGCATAAGCAAGTGTGGTGAAGAAGGCGGATGGTGCCCGGCTACTGAGAGATATAGCGTCTGGGGACTTAAAGGCTTGAAAGCAAACAAGCGACCATCTAGCCCAGAAGCAACCGAGCCCACACGGAAGCAGCACACCAACATAGGTGACCGTGAAGGACAGAGGAGACCAGGTCTCCAACATCAAAGGTGGGGTGGTGGTGAGAACCACATCACCGTGAAAGAGGGGGAGTGCATGATGGGGACCCAATGCCCACCTGTAGACAGCTGGACACCCCTTCCAGAGGGGTAGTGAGGAGGAGATGGGCCACTCAGGGTTCAGTGTAGCAACAATGAAACTCAAAACCTTCCTCTAGTTCCTGAACGCTTCCTCCCCTCCCAATCATCATGACCCCAATCCTACCTTGCCTTGCGGACCTGGTTATACCAGAGGATGTACAGCGGTGCAGTGGGGATCTGGAGGCACAGGGAATCTAGGACAGACGAACCCCTCAACACCAGCGGTGGGAGTGGCGACACCAGGAGGGAAGGGCATGTAGAAAGGGAGAACCGATCTCAGAGATATATGTGTCACCCCCTCTCTGGGAGATTGGCAAGGGGGAGGCGGGTGAGGCGAGATGCCGGGGAGTGTAAGATAAGATATAATAATTATTTATAAACTTTCAAGGGACCAGGGGTGGGATCGGGGAGGGAGGGGGATGGGGGGAAAAAAAGGGAAACGGAGCTGATTCCAGGAACCCAACTGGAAGGTGAATTATGAGAGTGACGAGTGCAACGAATGTATAACGGTGCTTTGCTCAATTGATGTATGTACAGATTGTGATAAGAGCCTTATGAGCTCCAATAAAAAGATTAAAAAAAAGAAAGATGTAGACATCTAAAGAAGACAGAGTAAGTTTTAAAAAAACAGCCATGAAGTTATTAGTTTCTAGGCTTTGCTAAGTTAATTTCCCATATATCGTTCAGAAAAATATGAATAATAATATTGCTAACTAATCTATAGAATTATTTTATAGAGTGGCATGAACATACTGATAATGAAATTAATGTGAATACATTGGCGTGGTCACGTGCACTGGTTGGCTTGGTCACGTGCACAGGCGGGCGTGGTCAGGGGTGGAGGTTGGCGTGGTCACGTGCGTAGGTAGGCATGGTCACGCACACTAGTAGGTGTGGTCACGTGCGCAGGTGGGTGTGGTCACGTGAGCAGGCGGGCGTGGTCACGTGCACGGGTGGGCGTGGTCACGTGCGATCTTTGTCGGGTCACGTGCGCAGGTGAGTGTGCTCACGTGAGCAGGCAGGCTTGGTCACGCCCCCCTTTCCCCTGAACCCTTAATAGTTTATAAATAATTATTTTATCTTACCTTACACTGCCCGGTGTCTCCCCTTCCCTTTGCCCATCTCCCAGAGAGGAGGTTCCCCATACATCCCCAAGACCGAATCTCTCTTTCTACACCCCCTTGCCTCCCGGTGTCGCCACTCCCACGGCTGCTCCTGAGGGATTCCTCCGTCGCAGGGAGTGACCAAGACCAAGGTAACTGAGAGGAATTACTGAAACCAGAATGAAGGTTGAACATGGTATAGGTTGTAACTCTTCAGGGGAGCAGAAAGCCTCGTTTTTCTTTCATGAAGGATTGGTGAGTTTGAACTGCTGACCCTGTGCTTCACAGTGCAATAAGCTAAATCAGCTAATGAAATTATTATGGTTCATAATGATCTGATCTGCAATTACATGTTGGAATAGAAAAAAAAGAAATAGGATAAAGCTGGAACAGGATGAATTGTGGTTCAAATAACCAAAGCAAAGCAAACATATAAATAAATAAATAAATAACTAGATAAATAAATAAATAAATCGCTCCTACAAACTCACAGCCCTCAAGTTGATCCAGACTCATAATGACCTTGTAAAACAGAGCAGGACTTCCCTCTTTTTCCCAGACTGTAAACCTTCAGAGGGACAGAGGTGTCTCTCCATCTTTCCCACTGGGATTGAGTGGTGGATACAAACTGCTGACTGTGGGGTTTGTAGCTCCAATCAGAAAGTATCGTCTAAAAGTTTTAGCCTACTGGGAAATATTTTAACGTAAAATAAATAAATAAAATTGATAAACAGATAAAAGCAAAAATTACAAATAAAACAATTCTGGGCCTAACCAATTTAATCAAAGTGAGCAGCAATTTGAAATATCTATATATGGAAAAGACCTTCAGATATTATTCATTAAGGTATGCCGTATGGGAATTTTAACTGAAAATAATTCCATAAGTTACTCTCTACGAACAGTAATGAGTAAGATCTTCTCTGAGAATATACCTTAAGTTATAATGAAATCAAATGACTTGAAGGAAAATGAAATGTACCACACCTACGAAATAATTCTCAGAGAATTCTAAGATGGAGAAATCCAAAAATCAGAGCGAGAACCCTCATAAAATTTTTGTTGCATATATATAAATATATTTTATTGATGGGTCATATTACACATCTCATTTGTATGATAGTATAATTACTTTATCATAAATTGCATAGAATTCCCCTTGCCTAGAGTAGCATATGTCATTTTCAAATAATCCCTTCCTGGGTCAAGTAATCTTAAAATTCACAAAGAGCCTTGTAAAGAATGATTTTGGATAGACACGTGGAGAGTGCACAGCTTAAACTTTTTTTCACTAGACAGAGAAAGCAAGGTAGGGATATTGTTTTACCAATGTTTCCTTGAAAGAAGTATATCTCTTGGAGCCTGAAATACATTACATTTATATATTTTGGGAATAATATATAAGGCTAAGCAGAATAAATAGGAAAAGTTAAGGAGCTCTACCAAAAAAAAAAAAAAAGATGAAAGTGAGCGTGTTAGGCCAGGTTGACTAGAGAACCAAACCCAGTAACACTCATGTAGGTATAAGAAAGAGCTTTCTATCGAGAAGCATTATATATCAGGAAAACATCCCAGCCAAGGCAAACTCAAGTTCCTAAGGCCTACACTAGTCCATAAGTTCCTCTTTAGGCTCACAAAGCCACAGGAAACAATGGCGAATGCAGGAATATCACAGGCCAGTGGGTGCAAAGTCGTGTGGATCTGATGGCTGTGTACACATCACCGGAGCTCTTGCAGCCATCGGGGTCAGGCAGCAGGAATGAAGGCAGAGAGATAGGAAGAGGCTCCCAGGGCCTTCCTGATGAGAAGGCCATGCCCACAAGGAGGTACCACCATGCTGTGACCCGATTGACAAGTTAGACTCCACTCCTGTCCTTTTATAAATCTTCAAGTTGACACGAACTTATGTAACTAGCACAGACCACCCCTTATGAACTTAACGCCTTTCCACAACTCTTTGACCATAGATAATTTTAAACAAAACAATCACAAAATCATAGTTGTGTCTGACGGTATCAAACTAAAATGCACACTACTCAAAATGTGCCAGCCTCATTTAAATACTATAAGTAAACAAAACAGTTTAAATACTATAAGTAGACCATTAAAATTCTATAAGTAAACAAAACAAAAATATCCTGTGCCTAACATTGCAATTAGGGGAACACCTCCATCATCATTCTATAATCCTATCAACATTTCCCCCAGCCATCCATGTCGCTAAGCCACCTTTTTCATGCCTTTGTCTTCCACATTCCGCGTGTCCAATGTCTCCACTGCCCCGTCTCTCAACCCAGTACTCCGAGGATACAAGCATTTTCGTTGATGTGAAGAATCTCATTCTAGTTGGCACCTGCGTGTCTGCATCCATCGTTAAAGTCAAACCAGGACAGGCCATCCATCAAGTCAGCAGGAAGATGCCCACCAATTCACAAGCTCAAAAATCTTTCCTTCATTTGGTCAACTCATTGTGGGCCACCTCACTTGGCCTCACTCAGGTGCCCATGGGCTGCCTTGACTTTTGACCAAGAGTCCCTGCCACAAATACTCACCCTCCTCCGCCCCCCCCCCCCCCCCGGTGCTAAGTCATGTCATAGGCTCAGCTTCCCACAGCTCTTTAAACTTGAGACCAGGCAATCTGCTCGTGTTTGCAACTCTACTCCCTGTGAACGAGGTCCACAGGTGTCAGTGGCCAGATGCTCTATTCGTATTTTCCACGAATCATTGCTAGTATGCGCTATAGCAATAAAAATAGATCGAAAAGACCGATGTAATCCTAATACAGGCAGATACTAAACACATTCTGAAAACATTCCAGTTGAATCCTTTCTGATCTCAACTATCCCATTCACATGCATTATGGTCTTAGGCCTCTGGTGGCACCAAGCTAGGACCAGGCCTCTGGTCACCCAGTTTGACTAACCAGCATGGCCTCAGAGAAGTTCGAAGGGTATTTTTGCCCCCTGAACTCAAAATTTACACCTGTCACATTCATTTTTACAAAATTTCAGACAGAAATAACCAAATACCACTTCTGGGCATCAGAACCTTCACTTCCCATGTCCTTCCCAGAAGAGAACAAGTAAAATACAGGACTATATTTGACCTCCAACTAGTCAAAGAGAAAAGACTATCAGAAAGCAGAGGTCAGGCAAGCATCCTCTCTCCGCCTTCATGATTTGTTTCTCTAGTATTCCACTCCCTAGGTACCATATTGTGTAAGGCCAGGTTGACTAGAGAAACAAATCCAGTGACATTCATATAGGTGTAAGAAAAAGCTTTCTATCAAGAAGCAATTGTGAATCAGGAAAACATCCCAACCCAGTCCAACTGAAGTCCATAAATCTGATACTAGCCCATAAGTTCTTCTCCAGACTCATGAAGCCACATGCACTGTTGCTGATGGCAGGAATGTCGCAGGTGGGTGGGTGCAAAGTCTTGTGCATCGAATGGCCGTGTGCACATCTCCAGAGGTCTTGCAGCCACCAGGGTCAGGCAACAGGAAGCCGAAGCCAGAGAGAGAGAGAGGAGGAGGTTGCCAGAACTCGCCGTAGCAGGAGGCCACGCACACAAGGAGATACCATTAGGCATAATTGGAAGGCTACACTGCACCCTGGACTTTGATAAATCTTCAAGTTGACATGAGATTATGTGCATTTGTATTCGTACTGGGAAGTAAGATACTAATAAGAAGATGTAGACATCTAAAGGAGACAGAGTAAGTTTTTTAAAAAGAGCTATGAAGTTATAAGTTTCTAGGCTTTGCTAAGTTAATTTCCCATGTAATGTTCAGAAAAATATGAATAATAATATTGCTAACTAATCTTTAGAATTATTTTATAGAGTGGCATGAACATACTGATAATGAAATTAATGTGAATACATTGGCGTGGTCACGTGCACTGGTTGGCTTGGTCACGTGCGCAGGCGGGCGTGGTCTGGGGCGGAGGTTGGCGTGGTCACGTGCGTAGGTAGGCATGGTCACACGCACTGGTAGGTGTGGTCCCGTGCGAGGGTGGGCGTGGTCACGTGCGCAAGTGCCCGTAGTCACGTGCACAGTGTGGGGTAGTCACGTGCGCAGGCGCCCGTGGTCACGCGCGCAGGTGGGCGTGGTCACGTGCGCTGGTTGGCGGGTCACGTGAGCAGGTGGGCGTGGTCACGTGCGCGGGTGAGCCTGGTCACATGGAGTGGTCCATTGGTCGCGTGCGCGGGTGAGTTTGGTCACGTGCTTGGGCGGTCACGTGCGCGGGTGGGTTTGGTCATGTGCACGGGTGGGCGTGGTCACGTGCGCTAGTAGGCGTGGTCACGTGTGCGGGTGGGCGCGGTCACGTGCACCCGTAGGCGTGGTCACGTGCGATCTTTGTCGGGTCACGTGCGCAGGTGAGCGTGGTCACGTGAGCAGGCGGGCTTGGTCACGCCCCCCTTTCCCCTGAACCCTTAATAGTTTATAAATAATTATTTTATCTTACCTTACACTGCCCGGCGTCTCCCCTTCCCTTTGCCCATCTCCCAGAGAGGAGGTTCCCCATACATCCCCAAGACCGGCTCTCTCTTTCTACACCCCCTTGCCTCCCGGTGTCGCCACTCCCACCGCTGGTCCTGAGGGATTCATCCGTCGCAGGGAGTGCCCAAGGCCAAGGTAACTGAGAGGAATTACTGAAACCAGAATGAAGGTTGAACATGGTATAGGTTGTAACTCTTCATGGGAGCAGAAAGCCTCATTTTTCTTTCATGAAGGGTTGGTGAGTTTGAACTGCTGACCCTGTGCTTCACAGTGCAATAAGCTAAATCAGCTAATGAAAATATTATGGTTCATAATGATCTGATCTGCAATTACTTGTTGGAATAGAAAAAAAGAAATAGGATAAAGCTGGAACAGGATGAATTGTGGTTCAAATAACCAAAGCAAAGCAAATAAATAAATAAATAAAGAGATAGATAGATAGATAAATCGCTCCTACAAACTCACAGCCCTCAAGTTGATTCAGACTCATAGTGATCTTGTAGAACAGAGCAGGACTTCCCTCTTTTTCCCAGACTGTAAACCTTCAGAGGGACAGATGTCTCTCTCCATCTTTCCCACTGGGATTGAGTGGTGGATACAAACTGCTGACTGTGGGGTTTGTAGCTCCAATCAGAAAGTATCGTCTAAAAGTTTTAGCCTACGGGGAAATATTTTAACGTAAAATAAATAAATAAAATTGATAAACAGATAAAAGCAAAAATTACAAATAAAACAATTCTGGGCCTAACCAATTTAATCAAAGTGAGCAGCAATTTGAAATATATATATATATATATATATATATATATATATATATATATATATATGGAAAAGACCTTCAGATATTATTCATTAAGGTATGCCGTATAGGAATTTTAACTGAAAATAATTCCATAAGTTACTCTCTACGAACAGTAATGAGTAAGATCTTCTCTGAGAATATACCTTAAGTTATAATGAAATCAAATGACTTGAAGGAAAATGAAATGTACCACACCTACGAAATAATTCTCAGAGAATTCTAAGATGGAGAAATCCAAAAATCAGAGCGAGAACCCTCATAAAATTTTTGTTGCATATATATAAATATATTTTATTGATGGGTCATATTACACATCTCATTTGTATGATAGTATAATTACTTTATCATAAATTGCATAGAATTCCCCTTGCCTAGAGTAGCATATGTCATTTTCAAATAATCCCTTCCTGGGTCAAGTAATCTTAAAATTCACAAAGAGCCTTTAAAGAATGATTTTGGATAGACACGTGGAGAGTGCACAGCTTAAACTTTTTTTCACTAGACAGAGAAAGCAAGGTAGGGATATTGTTTTACCAATGTTTCCTTGAAAGAAGTATATCTCTTGGAGCCTGAAATACATTACATTTATATATTTTGGGAATAATATATAAGGCTAAGCAGAATAAATAGGAAAAGTTAAGGAGCTCTACCAAAAAAAAAAAAAAAAAGATGAAAGTGAGCGTGTTAGGCCAGGTTGACTAGAGAACCAAACCCAGTAACACTCATGTAGGTATAAGAAAGAGCTTTCTATTGAGAAGCATTATATATCAGGAAAACATCCCAGCCAAGGCAAACTCAAGTTCCTAAGGCCTACACTAGTCCATAAGTTCCTCTTTAGGCTCACAAAGCCACAGGAAACAATGGCGAATGCAGGAATATCACAGGCCAGTGGGTGCAAAGTCGTGTGGATCTGATGGCTGTGTACACATCACCGGAGCTCTTGCAGCCATCGGGGTCAGGCGGCAGGAATGAAGGCAGAGAGATAGGAAGAGGCTCCCAGGGCCTTCCAGATGAGAAGGCCATGCCCACAAGGAGGTACCACCATGCTGTGACCCAATTGACAAGTTAGACTCCACTCCTGTCCTTTTATAAATCTTCAAGTTGACACGAACTTATGTAACTAGCACAGACCACCCCTTATGAACTTAACGCCTTTCCACAACTCTTTCACCATAGATAATTTTAAACAAAACAGTCACAAAATCATAGTTGTATCTGACGGTATCAAACTAAAATGCACACTACTCAAAATGTGCCAGCCTCATTTAAATACTATAAGTAAACAAAACAGTTTAAATACTATAAGTAGACCATTAAAATTCTATAAGTAAACAAAACAAAAATATCCTGTGCCTAACATTGCAATTAGGGGAACACCTCCATCATCATTCTATAATCCTATCAACATTTCCCCCAGCCATCCATGTCGCTAAGCCACCTTCTTCATGCCTTTGTCTTCCACATTCCGCGTGTCCAATGTCTCCACTGCCCCGTCTCTCAACCCAGTACTCCGAGGATACAAGCATTTTCGTTGATGTGAAGAATCTCATTCTAGTTGGCACCTGCGTGTCTGCATCCATCGTTAAAGTCAAACCAGGACAGGCCATCCATCAAGTCAGCAGGAAGATGCCCACCAATTCACAAGCTCAAAAATCTTTCCTTCATTTGGTCAACTCATTGTGGGCCACCTCACTTGGCCTCACTCAGGTGCCCATGGGCTGCCTTGACTTTTGACCAAGAGTCCCTGTCACAAATACTCACCCACCTTCGCCCCCCCGGTGCTAAGTCATGTCATAGGCTCAGCTTCCCACAGCTCTTTAAACTTGAGACCAGGCCATCTGCTCGTGTTTGCAACTCTACTCCCTGTGAACGAGGTCCACAGGTGTCAGTGGCCAGATGCTCTATTCGTATTTTCCACGAATCATTGCTAGTATGCGTTATAGCAATAAAAATAGATCGAAAAGACCGATGTAATCCTAATACAGGCAGATACTAAACACATTCTGAAAACATTCCAGTTGAATCCTTTCTGATCTCAACTATCCCATTCACATGCATTATGGTCTTAGGCCTCTGGTGGCACCAAGCTAGGACCAGGCCTCTGGTCACCCAGTTTGACTAACCAGCATGGCCTCAGAGAAGTTCGAAGGGTATTTTTGCCCCCTGAACTCAAAATTTACACCTGTCACATTCATTTTTACAAAATTTCAGACAGAAATAACCAAATACCACTTCTGGGCATCAGAACCTTCACTTCCCATGTCCTTCCCAGAAGAGAACAAGTAAAATACAGGACTATATTTGACCTCCAACTAGTCAAAGAGAAAAGACTATCAGAAAGCAGAGGTCAGGCAAGCATCCTCTCTCCGCCTTCATGATTTGTTTCTCTAGTATTCCACTCCCTAGGTACCATATTGTGTAAGGCCAGGTTGACTAGAGAAACAAATCCAGTGACATTCATATAGGTGTAAGAAAAAGCTTTCTATCAAGAAGCAATTGTGAATCAGGAAAACATCCCAACCCAGTCCAACTGAAGTCCATAAATCTGATACTAGCCCATAAGTTCTTCTCCAGACTCATGAAGCCACATGCACTGTTGCTGACGGCAGGAATGTCGCAGGTGGGTGGGTGCAAAGTCTTGTGCATCGAATGGCCGTGTGCACATCTCCAGAGGTCTTGCAGCCACCAGGGTCAGGCAACAGGAAGCCGAAGCCAGAGAGAGAGAGAGGAGGAGGTTCCCAGAACTCGCCGTAGCAGGAGGCCACGCACACAAGGAGATACCATTAGGCATAATTGGAAGGCTACACTGCACCCTGGACTTTGATAAATCTTCAAGTTGACATGAGATTATGTGCATTTGTATTCGTACTGGGAAGTAAGATACTAATAAGAAGATGTAGACATCTAAAGGAGACAGAGTAAGTTTTTTAAAAAGAGCTATGAAGTTATAAGTTTCTAGGCTTTGCTAAGTTAATTTCCCATGTAATGTTCAGAAAAATATGAATAATAATATTGCTAACTAATCTTTAGAATTATTTTATAGAGTGGCATGAACATACTGATAATGAAATTAATGTGAATACATTGGCGTGGTCACGTGCACTGGTTGGCTTGGTCACGTGCGCAGGCGGGCGTGGTCAGGGGCGGAGGTTGGCGTGGTCACGTGCGTAGGTAGGCATGGTCACGCGCACAGGTAGGTGTGGCCACGTGCGCAGGTGGGTGTGGTCACGTGAGCAGGTGGGCGTGGTCACGTGGCGGATGTTGACATGGTCCCGTGCGCGGGTGGGCGTGGTCACGTGCCCAAGTGCCCGTAGTCACGTGCACAGTGTGGGGTAGCCACGTGCGCAGGCGCCCGTGGTCATGCGCGCAGGTGGGCGTGGTCACGTGCGCTGGTTGGCGGGTCACGTGAGTAGGTGGGCGTGGTCACGTGAGCGGGTGAGCCTGGTCACGTGGAGTGGTCCATTGGTCGCGTGCGCGGGTGAGTTTGGTCACGTGCTTGGGCGGTCACGTGCGCGGGTGGGTTTGGTCACGTGCACGGGTGGGCGTGGTCACGCGCGCTAGTAGGCGTGGTCACGTGTGCGGGTGGGCGCGGTCATGTGCACCGGTAGGCGTGGTCACGTGCGATCTTTGTCGGGTCACGTGCGCAGGTGAGCGTGGTCACGTGAGCAGGCGGGCTTGGTCACGCCCACCTTTCCCCTGAACCCTTAATAGTTTATAAATAATTATTTTATCTTACCTTACACTGCCCGGCGTCTCCCCTTCCCTTTGCCCATCTCCCAGAGAGGAGGTTCCCCATACATCCCCAAGACCGGCTCTCTCTTTCTACACCCCCTTGCCTCCCGGTGTCGCCACTCCCACCGCTGGTCCTGAGGGATTCATCCGTCGCAGGGAGTGACCAAGGCCAAGGTAACTGAGAGGAATTACTGAAACCAGAATGAAGGTTGAACATGGTATAGGTTGTAACTCTTCATGGGAGCAGAAAGCCTCATTTTTCTTTCATGAAGGGTTGGTGAGTTTGAACTGCTGACCCTGTGCTTCACAGTGCAATAAGCTAAATCAGCTAATGAAAATATTATGGTTCATAATGATCTGATCTGCAATTACTTGTTGGAATAGAAAAAAAGAAATAGGATAAAGCTGGAACAGGATGAATTGTGGTTCAAATAACCAAAGGAAAGCAAATAAATAAATAAATAAATAAATCCCTCCTACAAACTCACAGCCCTCAAGTTGATTCAGACTCATAGTGATCTTGTAGAACAGAGCAGGACTTCCCTCTTTTTCCCAGACTGTAAACCTTCAGAGGGACAGAGGTCTCTCTCCATCTTTCCCACTGGGATTGAGTGGTGGATACAAACTGCTGACTGTGGGGTTTGTAGCTCCAATCAGAAAGTATCATCTAAAAGTTTTAGCCTACTGGGAAATATTTTAACGTAAAATAAATAAATAAAATTGATAAACAGATAAAAGCAAAAATTACAAATAAAACAATTCTGGGCCTAACCAATTTAATCAAAGTGAGCAGCAATTTGAAATATATATATATGGAAAAGACCTTCAGATATTATTCATTAAGGTATGCCGTATGGGAATTTTAACTGAAAATAATTCCATACGTTACTCTCTACGAACAGTAATGAGTAAGATCTTCTCTGAGAATATACCTTAAGTTACAATGAAATCAAATGACTTGAAGGAAAATGAAATGTACCACACCTACGAAATAATTCTCAGAGAATTCTAAGATGGAGAAATCCAAAAATCAGAGCGAGAACCCTCATAAAATTTTTGTTGCATATATATAAATATATTTTATTGATGGGTCATATTACACATCTCATTTGTATGATAGTATAATTACTTTATCATAAATTGCATAGAATTCCCCTTGCCTAGAGTAGCATATGTCATTTTCAAATAATCCCTTCCTGGGTCAAGTAATCTTAAAATTCACAAAGAGCCTTTAAAGAATGATTTTGGATAGACACGTGGAGAGTGCACAGCTTAAACTTTTTTTTCACTAGACAGAGAAAGCAAGGTAGGGATATTGTTTTACCAATGTTTCCTTGAAAGAAGTATATCTCTTGGAGCCTGAAATACATTACATTTATATATTTTGGGAATAATATATAAGGCTAAGCAGAATAAATAGGAAAAGTTAAGGAGCTCTACCAAAAAAAAAAAAAAAAAAGATGAAAGTGAGCGTGTTAGGCCAGGTTGACTAGAGAACCAAACCCAGTAACACTCATGTAGGTATAAGAAAGAGCTTTCTATTGAGAAGCATTATATATCAGGAAAACATCCCAGCCAAGGCAAACTCAAGTTCCTAAGGCCTACACTAGTCCATAAGTTCCTCTTTAGGCTCACAAAGCCACAGGAAACAATGGCGAATGCAGGAATATCACAGGCCAGTGGGTGCAAAGTCGTGTGGATCTGATGGCTGTGTACACATCACCGGAGCTCTTGCAGCCATCGGGGTCAGGCGGCAGGAATGAAGGCAGAGAGATAGGAAGAGGCTCCCAGGGCCTTCCAGATGAGAAGGCCATGCCCACAAGGAGGTACCACCATGCTGTGACCCAATTGACAAGTTAGACTCCACTCCTGTCCTTTTATAAATCTTCAAGTTGACACGAACTTATGTAACTAGCACAGACCACCCCTTATGAACTTAACGCCTTTCCACAACTCTTTCACCATAGATAATTTTAAACAAAACAGTCACAAAATCATAGTTGTATCTGACGGTATCAAACTAAAATGCACACTACTCAAAATGTGCCAGCCTCATTTAAATACTATAAGTAAACAAAACAGTTTAAATACTATAAGTAGACCATTAAAATTCTATAAGTAAACAAAACAAAAATATCCTGTGCCTAACATTGCAATTAGGGGAACACCTCCATCATCATTCTATAATCCTATCAACATTTCCCCCAGCCATCCATGTCGCTAAGCCACCTTCTTCATGCCTTTGTCTTCCACATTCCGCGTGTCCAATGTCTCCACTGCCCCGTCTCTCAACCCAGTACTCCGAGGATACAAGCATTTTCGTTGATGTGAAGAATCTCATTCTAGTTGGCACCTGCGTGTCTGCATCCATCGTTAAAGTCAAACCAGGACAGGCCATCCATCAAGTCAGCAGGAAGATGCCCACCAATTCACAAGCTCAAAAATCTTTCCTTCATTTGGTCAACTCATTGTGGGCCACCTCACTTGGCCTCACTCAGGTGCCCATGGGCTGCCTTGACTTTTGACCAAGAGTCCCTGTCACAAATACTCACCCACCTTCGCCCCCCCGGTGCTAAGTCATGTCATAGGCTCAGCTTCCCACAGCTCTTTAAACTTGAGACCAGGCCATCTGCTCGTGTTTGCAACTCTACTCCCTGTGAACGAGGTCCACAGGTGTCAGTGGCCAGATGCTCTATTCGTATTTTCCACGAATCATTGCTAGTATGCGTTATAGCAATAAAAATAGATCGAAAAGACCGATGTAATCCTAATACAGTCAGATACTAAACACATTCTGAAAACATTCCAGTTGAATCCTTTCTGATCTCAACTATCCCATTCACATGCATTATGGTCTTAGGCCTCTGGTGGCACCAAGCTAGGACCAGGCCTCTGGTCACCCAGTTTGACTAACCAGCATGGCCTCAGAGAAGTTCGAAGGGTATTTTTGCCCCCTGAACTCAAAATTTACACCTGTCACATTCATTTTTACAAAATTTCAGACAGAAATAACCAAATACCACTTCTGGGCATCAGAACCTTCACTTCCCATGTCCTTCCCAGAAGAGAACAAGTAAAATACAGGACTATATTTGACCTCCAACTAGTCAAAGAGAAAAGACTATCAGAAAGCAGAGGTCAGGCAAGCATCCTCTCTCCGCCTTCATGATTTGTTTCTCTAGTATTCCACTCCCTAGGTACCATATTGTGTAAGGCCAGGTTGACTAGAGAAACAAATCCAGTGACATTCATATAGGTGTAAGAAAAAGCTTTCTATCAAGAAGCAATTGTGAATCAGGAAAACATCCCAACCCAGTCCAACTGAAGTCCATAAATCTGATACTAGCCCATAAGTTCTTCTCCAGACTCATGAAGCCACATGCACTGTTGCTGACGGCAGGAATGTCGCAGGTGGGTGGGTGCAAAGTCTTGTGCATCGAATGGCCGTGTGCACATCTCCAGAGGTCTTGCAGCCACCAGGGTCAGGCAACAGGAAGCCGAAGCCAGAGAGAGAGAGAGGAGGAGGTTCCCAGAACTCGCCGTAGCAGGAGGCCACGCACACAAGGAGATACCATTAGGCATAATTGGAAGGCTACACTGCACCCTGGACTTTGATAAATCTTCAAGTTGACATGAGATTATGTGCATTTGTATTCGTACTGGGAAGTAAGATACTAATAAGAAGATGTAGACATCTAAAGGAGACAGAGTAAGTTTTTTAAAAAGAGCTATGAAGTTATAAGTTTCTAGGCTTTGCTAAGTTAATTTCCCATGTAATGTTCAGAAAAATATGAATAATAATATTGCTAACTAATCTTTAGAATTATTTTATAGAGTGGCATGAACATACTGATAATGAAATTAATGTGAATACATTGGCGTGGTCACGTGCACTGGTTGGCTTGGTCACGTGCGCAGGCGGGCGTGGTCAGGGGCGGAGGTTGGCGTGGTCACGTGCGTAGGTAGGCATGGTCACGCGCACAGGTAGGTGTGGCCACGTGCGCAGGTGGGTGTGGTCACGTGAGCAGGTGGGCGTGGTCACGTGGCGGATGTTGACATGGTCCCGTGCGCGGGTGGGCGTGGTCACGTGCCCAAGTGCCCGTAGTCACGTGCACAGTGTGGGGTAGCCACGTGCGCAGGCGCCCGTGGTCATGCGCGCAGGTGGGCGTGGTCACGTGCGCTGGTTGGCGGGTCACGTGAGTAGGTGGGCGTGGTCACGTGAGCGGGTGAGCCTGGTCACGTGGAGTGGTCCATTGGTCGCGTGCGCGGGTGAGTTTGGTCACGTGCTTGGGCGGTCACGTGCGCGGGTGGGTTTGGTCACGTGCACGGGTGGGCGTGGTCACGCGCGCTAGTAGGCGTGGTCACGTGTGCGGGTGGGCGCGGTCATGTGCACCGGTAGGCGTGGTCACGTGCGATCTTTGTCGGGTCACGTGCGCAGGTGAGCGTGGTCACGTGAGCAGGCGGGCTTGGTCACGCCCACCTTTCCCCTGAACCCTTAATAGTTTATAAATAATTATTTTATCTTACCTTACACTGCCCGGCGTCTCCCCTTCCCTTTGCCCATCTCCCAGAGAGGAGGTTCCCCATACATCCCCAAGACCGGCTCTCTCTTTCTACACCCCCTTGCCTCCCGGTGTCGCCACTCCCACCGCTGGTCCTGAGGGATTCATCCGTCGCAGGGAGTGACCAAGGCCAAGGTAACTGAGAGGAATTACTGAAACCAGAATGAAGGTTGAACATGGTATAGGTTGTAACTCTTCATGGGAGCAGAAAGCCTCATTTTTCTTTCATGAAGGGTTGGTGAGTTTGAACTGCTGACCCTGTGCTTCACAGTGCAATAAGCTAAATCAGCTAATGAAAATATTATGGTTCATAATGATCTGATCTGCAATTACTTGTTGGAATAGAAAAAAAGAAATAGGATAAAGCTGGAACAGGATGAATTGTGGTTCAAATAACCAAAGGAAAGCAAATAAATAAATAAATAAATAAATCCCTCCTACAAACTCACAGCCCTCAAGTTGATTCAGACTCATAGTGATCTTGTAGAACAGAGCAGGACTTCCCTCTTTTTCCCAGACTGTAAACCTTCAGAGGGACAGAGGTCTCTCTCCATCTTTCCCACTGGGATTGAGTGGTGGATACAAACTGCTGACTGTGGGGTTTGTAGCTCCAATCAGAAAGTATCATCTAAAAGTTTTAGCCTACTGGGAAATATTTTAACGTAAAATAAATAAATAAAATTGATAAACAGATAAAAGCAAAAATTACAAATAAAACAATTCTGGGCCTAACCAATTTAATCAAAGTGAGCAGCAATTTGAAATATATATATATGGAAAAGACCTTCAGATATTATTCATTAAGGTATGCCGTATGGGAATTTTAACTGAAAATAATTCCATACGTTACTCTCTACGAACAGTAATGAGTAAGATCTTCTCTGAGAATATACCTTAAGTTACAATGAAATCAAATGACTTGAAGGAAAATGAAATGTACCATACCTACGAAATAATTCTCAGAGAATTCTAAGATGGAGAAATCCAAAAATCAGAGCGGGAACCCTCATAAAATTTTTGTTGCATATATATAAATATATTTTATTGATGGGTCATATTACACATCTCATTTGTATGATAGTATAATTACTTTATCATAAATTGCATAGAATTCCCCTTGCCTAGAGTAGCATATGTCATTTTCAAATAATCCCTTCCTGGGTCAAGTAATCTTAAAATTCACAAAGAGCCTTGTAAAGAATGATTTTGGATAGACACGTGGAGAGTGCACAGCTTAAACTTTTTTTTCACTAGACAGAGAAAGCAAGGTAGGGATATTGTTTTACCAATGTTTCCTTGAAAGAAGTATATCTCTTGGAGCCTGAAATACATTACATTTATATATTTTGGGAATAATATATAAGGCTAAGCAGAATAAATAGGAAAAGTTAAGGAGCTCTACCAAAAAAAAAAAAAAAGATGAAATTGAGCGTGTTAGGCCAGGTTGACTAGAGAACCAAACCCAGTAACACTCATGTAGGTATAAGAAAGAGCTTTCTATTGAGAAGCATTATATATCAGGAAAACATCCCAGCCAAGGCAAACTCAAGTTCCTAAGGCCTACACTAGTCCATAAGTTCCTCTTTAGGCTCACAAAGCCACAGGAAACAATGGCGAATGCAGGAATATCACAGGCCAGTGGGTGCAAAGTCGTGTGGATCTGATGGCTGTGTACACATCACCGGAGCTCTTGCAGCCATCGGGGTCAGGCGGCAGGAATGAAGGCAGCGAGATAGGAAGAGGCTCCCAGGGCCTTCCAGATGAGAAGGCCATGCCCACAAGGAGGTACCACCATGCTGTGACCCGATTGACAAGTTAGACTCCACTCCTGTCCTTTTATAAATCTTCAAGTTGACACGAACTTATGTAACTAGCACAGACCACCCCTTATGAACTTAACGCCTTTCCACAACTCTTTCACCATAGATAATTTTAAACAAAACAGTCACAAAATCATAGTTGTGTCTGACGGTATCAAACTAAAATGCACACTACTCAAAATTTGCCAGCCTCATTTAAATATTATAAGTAAACAAAACAGTTTAAATACTATAAGTAGACCATTAAAATTCTATAAGTAAACAAAACTAAAATATCCTGTGCCTAACATTGCAATTAGGGGAACACCTCCATCATCATTCTATAATCCTATCAACATTTCCCCCAGCCATCCATGTCGCTAAGCCACCTTTTTCATGCCTTTGTCTTCCACATTCCGCGTGTCCAATGTCTCCACTGCCCCGTCTCTCAACCCAGTACTCCGAGGATACAAGCATTTTCGTTGATGTGAAGAATCTCATTCTAGTTGGCACCTGCGTGTCTGCATCCATCGTTAAAGTCAAACCAGGACAGGCCATCCATCAAGTCAGCAGGAAGATGCCCACCAATTCACAAGCTCAAAAATCTTTCCTTCATTAGGTCAACTCATTGTGGGCCACCTCACTTGGCCTCACACAGGTGCCCATGGGCTGCCTTGACTTTTGACCAAGAGTCCCTGTCACAAATACTCACCCACCTTCGCCCCCCCGGTGCTAAGTCATGTCATAGGCTCAGCTTCCCACAGCTCTTTAAACTTGAGACCAGGCCATCTGCTCGTGTTTGCAACTCTACTCCCTGTGAACGAGGTCCACAGGTGTCAGTGGCCAGATGCTCTATTCGTATTTTCCACGAATCATTGCTAGTATGCGTTATAGCAATAAAAATAGATCGAAAAGACCGATGTAATCCTAATACAGTCAGATACTAAACACATTCTGAAAACATTCCAGTTGAATCCTTTCTGATCTCAACTATCCCATTCACATGCATTATGGTCTTAGGCCTCTGGTGGCACCAAGCTAGGACCAGGCCTCTGGTCACCCAGTTTGACTAACCAGCATGGCCTCAGAGAAGTTCGAAGGGTATTTTTGCCCCCTGAACTCAAAATTTACACCTGTCACATTCATTTTTACAAAATTTCAGACAGAAATAACCAAATACCACTTCTGGGCATCAGAACCTTCACTTCCCATGTCCTTCCCAGAAGAGAACAAGTAAAATACAGGACTATATTTGACCTCCAACTAGTCAAAGAGAAAAGACTATCAGAAAGCAGAGGTCAGGCAAGCATCCTCTCTCCGCCTTCATGATTTGTTTCTCTAGTATTCCACTCCCTAGGTACCATATTGTGTAAGGCCAGGTTGACTAGAGAAACAAATCCAGTGACATTCATATAGGTGTAAGAAAAAGCTTTCTATCAAGAAGCAATTGTGAATCAGGAAAACATCCCAACCCAGTCCAACTGAAGTCCATAAATCTGATACTAGCCCATAAGTTCTTCTCCAGACTCATGAAGCCACATGCACTGTTGCTGACGGCAGGAATGTCGCAGGTGGGTGGGTGCAAAGTCTTGTGCATCGAATGGCCGTGTGCACATCTCCAGAGGTCTTGCAGCCACCAGGGTCAGGCAACAGGAAGCCGAAGCCAGAGAGAGAGAGAGGAGGAGGTTCCCAGAACTCGCCGTAGCAGGAGGCCACGCACACAAGGAGATACCATTAGGCATAATTGGAAGGCTACACTGCACCCTGGACTTTGATAAATCTTCAAGTTGACATGAGATTATGTGCATTTGTATTCGTACTGGGAAGTAAGATACTAATAAGAAGATGTAGACATCTAAAGGAGACAGAGTAAGTTTTTTAAAAAGAGCTATGAAGTTATAAGTTTCTAGGCTTTGCTAAGTTAATTTCCCATGTAATGTTCAGAAAAATATGAATAATAATATTGCTAACTAATCTTTAGAATTATTTTATAGAGTGGCATGAACATACTGATAATGAAATTAATGTGAATACATTGGCGTGGTCACGTGCACTGGTTGGCTTGGTCACGTGCGCAGGCGGGCGTGGTCAGGGGCGGAGGTTGGCGTGGTCACGTGCGTAGGTAGGCATGGTCACGCGCACAGGTAGGTGTGGCCACGTGCGCAGGTGGGTGTGGTCACGTGAGCAGGTGGGCGTGGTCACGTGGCGGATGTTGACATGGTCCCGTGCGCGGGTGGGCGTGGTCACGTGCCCAAGTGCCCGTAGTCACGTGCACAGTGTGGGGTAGCCACGTGCGCAGGCGCCCGTGGTCATGCGCGCAGGTGGGCGTGGTCACGTGCGCTGGTTGGCGGGTCACGTGAGTAGGTGGGCGTGGTCACGTGAGCGGGTGAGCCTGGTCACGTGGAGTGGTCCATTGGTCGCGTGCGCGGGTGAGTTTGGTCACGTGCTTGGGCGGTCACGTGCGCGGGTGGGTTTGGTCACGTGCACGGGTGGGCGTGGTCACGCGCGCTAGTAGGCGTGGTCACGTGTGCGGGTGGGCGCGGTCATGTGCACCGGTAGGCGTGGTCACGTGCGATCTTTGTCGGGTCACGTGCGCAGGTGAGCGTGGTCACGTGAGCAGGCGGGCTTGGTCACGCCCACCTTTCCCCTGAACCCTTAATAGTTTATAAATAATTATTTTATCTTACCTTACACTGCCCGGCGTCTCCCCTTCCCTTTGCCCATCTCCCAGAGAGGAGGTTCCCCATACATCCCCAAGACCGGCTCTCTCTTTCTACACCCCCTTGCCTCCCGGTGTCGCCACTCCCACCGCTGGTCCTGAGGGATTCATCCGTCGCAGGGAGTGACCAAGGCCAAGGTAACTGAGAGGAATTACTGAAACCAGAATGAAGGTTGAACATGGTATAGGTTGTAACTCTTCATGGGAGCAGAAAGCCTCATTTTTCTTTCATGAAGGGTTGGTGAGTTTGAACTGCTGACCCTGTGCTTCACAGTGCAATAAGCTAAATCAGCTAATGAAAATATTATGGTTCATAATGATCTGATCTGCAATTACTTGTTGGAATAGAAAAAAAGAAATAGGATAAAGCTGGAACAGGATGAATTGTGGTTCAAATAACCAAAGGAAAGCAAATAAATAAATAAATAAATAAATCCCTCCTACAAACTCACAGCCCTCAAGTTGATTCAGACTCATAGTGATCTTGTAGAACAGAGCAGGACTTCCCTCTTTTTCCCAGACTGTAAACCTTCAGAGGGACAGAGGTCTCTCTCCATCTTTCCCACTGGGATTGAGTGGTGGATACAAACTGCTGACTGTGGGGTTTGTAGCTCCAATCAGAAAGTATCATCTAAAAGTTTTAGCCTACTGGGAAATATTTTAACGTAAAATAAATAAATAAAATTGATAAACAGATAAAAGCAAAAATTACAAATAAAACAATTCTGGGCCTAACCAATTTAATCAAAGTGAGCAGCAATTTGAAATATATATATATGGAAAAGACCTTCAGATATTATTCATTAAGGTATGCCGTATGGGAATTTTAACTGAAAATAATTCCATACGTTACTCTCTACGAACAGTAATGAGTAAGATCTTCTCTGAGAATATACCTTAAGTTACAATGAAATCAAATGACTTGAAGGAAAATGAAATGTACCATACCTACGAAATAATTCTCAGAGAATTCTAAGATGGAGAAATCCAAAAATCAGAGCGGGAACCCTCATAAAATTTTTGTTGCATATATATAAATATATTTTATTGATGGGTCATATTACACATCTCATTTGTATGATAGTATAATTACTTTATCATAAATTGCATAGAATTCCCCTTGCCTAGAGTAGCATATGTCATTTTCAAATAATCCCTTCCTGGGTCAAGTAATCTTAAAATTCACAAAGAGCCTTGTAAAGAATGATTTTGGATAGACACGTGGAGAGTGCACAGCTTAAACTTTTTTTTCACTAGACAGAGAAAGCAAGGTAGGGATATTGTTTTACCAATGTTTCCTTGAAAGAAGTATATCTCTTGGAGCCTGAAATACATTACATTTATATATTTTGGGAATAATATATAAGGCTAAGCAGAATAAATAGGAAAAGTTAAGGAGCTCTACCAAAAAAAAAAAAAAAGATGAAATTGAGCGTGTTAGGCCAGGTTGACTAGAGAACCAAACCCAGTAACACTCATGTAGGTATAAGAAAGAGCTTTCTATTGAGAAGCATTATATATCAGGAAAACATCCCAGCCAAGGCAAACTCAAGTTCCTAAGGCCTACACTAGTCCATAAGTTCCTCTTTAGGCTCACAAAGCCACAGGAAACAATGGCGAATGCAGGAATATCACAGGCCAGTGGGTGCAAAGTCGTGTGGATCTGATGGCTGTGTACACATCACCGGAGCTCTTGCAGCCATCGGGGTCAGGCGGCAGGAATGAAGGCAGCGAGATAGGAAGAGGCTCCCAGGGCCTTCCAGATGAGAAGGCCATGCCCACAAGGAGGTACCACCATGCTGTGACCCGATTGACAAGTTAGACTCCACTCCTGTCCTTTTATAAATCTTCAAGTTGACACGAACTTATGTAACTAGCACAGACCACCCCTTATGAACTTAACGCCTTTCCACAACTCTTTCACCATAGATAATTTTAAACAAAACAGTCACAAAATCATAGTTGTGTCTGACGGTATCAAACTAAAATGCACACTACTCAAAATTTGCCAGCCTCATTTAAATATTATAAGTAAACAAAACAGTTTAAATACTATAAGTAGACCATTAAAATTCTATAAGTAAACAAAACTAAAATATCCTGTGCCTAACATTGCAATTAGGGGAACACCTCCATCATCATTCTATAATCCTATCAACATTTCCCCCAGCCATCCATGTCGCTAAGCCACCTTTTTCATGCCTTTGTCTTCCACATTCCGCGTGTCCAATGTCTCCACTGCCCCGTCTCTCAACCCAGTACTCCGAGGATACAAGCATTTTCGTTGATGTGAAGAATCTCATTCTAGTTGGCACCTGCGTGTCTGCATCCATCGTTAAAGTCAAACCAGGACAGGCCATCCATCAAGTCAGCAGGAAGATGCCCACCAATTCACAAGCTCAAAAATCTTTCCTTCATTAGGTCAACTCATTGTGGGCCACCTCACTTGGCCTCACACAGGTGCCCATGGGCTGCCTTGACTTTTGACCAAGAGTCCCTGTCACAAATACTCACCCACCTTCGCCCCCCCGGTGCTAAGTCATGTCATAGGCTCAGCTTCCCACAGCTCTTTAAACTTGAGACCAGGCCATCTGCTCGTGTTTGCAACTCTACTCCCTGTGAACGAGGTCCACAGGTGTCAGTGGCCAGATGCTCTATTCGTATTTTCCACGAATCATTGCTAGTATGCGTTATAGCAATAAAAATAGATCGAAAAGACCGATGTAATCCTAATACAGTCAGATACTAAACACATTCTGAAAACATTCCAGTTGAATCCTTTCTGATCTCAACTATCCCATTCACATGCATTATGGTCTTAGGCCTCTGGTGGCACCAAGCTAGGACCAGGCCTCTGGTCACCCAGTTTGACTAACCAGCATGGCCTCAGAGAAGTTCGAAGGGTATTTTTGCCCCCTGAACTCAAAATTTACACCTGTCACATTCATTTTTACAAAATTTCAGACAGAAATAACCAAATACCACTTCTGGGCATCAGAACCTTCACTTCCCATGTCCTTCCCAGAAGAGAACAAGTAAAATACAGGACTATATTTGACCTCCAACTAGTCAAAGAGAAAAGACTATCAGAAAGCAGAGGTCAGGCAAGCATCCTCTCTCCGCCTTCATGATTTGTTTCTCTAGTATTCCACTCCCTAGGTACCATATTGTGTAAGGCCAGGTTGACTAGAGAAACAAATCCAGTGACATTCATATAGGTGTAAGAAAAAGCTTTCTATCAAGAAGCAATTGTGAATCAGGAAAACATCCCAACCCAGTCCAACTGAAGTCCATAAATCTGATACTAGCCCATAAGTTCTTCTCCAGACTCATGAAGCCACATGCACTGTTGCTGACGGCAGGAATGTCGCAGGTGGGTGGGTGCAAAGTCTTGTGCATCGAATGGCCGTGTGCACATCTCCAGAGGTCTTGCAGCCACCAGGGTCAGGCAACAGGAAGCCGAAGCCAGAGAGAGAGAGAGGAGGAGGTTCCCAGAACTCGCCGTAGCAGGAGGCCACGCACACAAGGAGATACCATTAGGCATAATTGGAAGGCTACACTGCACCCTGGACTTTGATAAATCTTCAAGTTGACATGAGATTATGTGCATTTGTATTCGTACTGGGAAGTAAGATACTAATAAGAAGATGTAGACATCTAAAGGAGACAGAGTAAGTTTTTTAAAAAGAGCTATGAAGTTATAAGTTTCTAGGCTTTGCTAAGTTAATTTCCCATGTAATGTTCAGAAAAATATGAATAATAATATTGCTAACTAATCTTTAGAATTATTTTATAGAGTGGCATGAACATACTGATAATGAAATTAATGTGAATACATTGGCGTGGTCACGTGCACTGGTTGGCTTGGTCACGTGCGCAGGCGGGCGTGGTCAGGGGCGGAGGTTGGCGTGGTCACGTGCGTAGGTAGGCATGGTCACGCGCACCGGTAGGTGTGGCCACGTGCGCAGGTGGGTGTGGTCACGTGAGCAGGTGGGCGTGGTCACGTGGCGGATGTTGACATGGTCCCGTGCGCGGGTGGGCATGGTCACGTGCGCAAGTGCCCGTAGTCACGTGCACAGTGTGGGGTAGCCACGTGCGCAGGCGCCCGTGGTCATGCGCGCAGTGGGCGTGGTCACGTGCGCTGGTTGGCGGGTCACGTGAGCAGGTGGGCGTGGTCACGTGCGCGGGTGAGCCTTGGCACGTGGAGTGGTCCATTGGTCGCGTGCGCGGGTGAGTTTGGTCACGTGCTTGGGCGGTCACGTGCGCGGGTGGGTTTGGTCACGTGCACGGGTGGGCGTGCTCACACGCGCTAGTAGACGTGGTCACGTGTGCGGGTGGGCACGGTCACGTGCACCGGTAGGCGTGGTCACGTGCGATCTTTGTCGGGTCACGTGCGCAGGTGAGCGTGGTCACGTGAGCAGGCGGGCTTGGTCACGCCCACCTTTCCCCTGAACCCTTAATAGTTTATAAATAATTATTTTATCTTACCTTACACTGCCCGGCGTCTCCCCTTCCCTTTGCCCATCTCCCAGAGAGGAGGTTCCCCATACATCCCCAAGACCGGCTCTCTCTTTCTACACCCCCTTGCCTCCCGGTGTCGCCACTCCCACCGCTGGTCCTGAGGGATTCATCCGTCGCAGGGAGTGACCAAGGCCAAGGTAACTGAGAGGAATTACTGAAACCAGAATGAAGGTTGAACATGGTATAGGTTGTAACTCTTCATGGGAGCAGAAAGCCTCATTTTTCTTTCATGAAGGGTTGGTGAGTTTGAACTGCTGACCCTGTGCTTCACAGTGCAATAAGCTAAATCAGCTAATGAAAATATTATGGTTCATAATGATCTGATCTGCAATTACTTGTTGGAATAGAAAAAAAGAAATAGGATAAAGCTGGAACAGGATGAATTGTGGTTCAAATAACCAAAGCAAAGCAAATAAATAAATAATAAATAAATAAATAAATAAATAAATCCCTCCTACAAACTCACAGCCCTCAAGTTGATTCAGACTCATAGGGATCTTGTAGAACAGAGCAGGACTTCCCACTTTTTCCCAGACTGTAAACCTTCAGAGGGACAGAGGTCTCTCTCCATCTTTCCCACTGGGATTGAGGGGTGGATACAAACTGCTGACTGTGGGGTTTGTAGCTCCAATCAGAAAGTATCGTCTAAAAGTTTTAGCCTACTGGGAAATATTTTAACGTAAAATAAATAAATAAAATTGATAAACAGATAAAAGCAAAAATTACAAATAAAACAATTCTGGGCCTAACCAATTTAATCAAAGTGAGCAGCAATTTGAAATATATATATATGGAAAAGACCTTCAGATATTATTCATTAAGGTATGCCGTATGGGAATTTTAACTGAAAATAATTCCATACGTTACTCTCTACGAACAGTAATGAGTAAGATCTTCTCTGAGAATATACCTTAAGTTATAATGAAATCAAATGACTTGAAGGAAAATGAAATGTACCACACCTACGAAATAATTCTCAGAGAATTCTAAGATGGAGAAATCCAAAAATCAGAGCGAGAACCCTCATAAAATTTTTGTTGCATATATATAAATATATTTTATTGATGGGTCATATTACACATCTCATTTGTATGATAGTATAATTACTTTATCATAAATTGCATAGAATTCCCCTTGCCTAGAGTAGCATATGTCATTTTCAAATAATCCCTTCCTGGGTCAAGTAATCTTAAAATTCACAAAGAGCCTTGTAAAGAATGATTTTGGATAGACACGTGGAGAGTGCACAGCTTAAACTTTTTTTTCACTAGACAGAGAAAGCAAGGTAGGGATATTGTTTTACCAATGTTTCCTTGAAAGAAGTATATCTCTTGGAGCCTGAAATACATTACATTTATATATTTTGGGAATAATATATAAGGCTAAGCAGAATAAATAGGAAAAGTTAAGGAGCTCTACCAAAAAAAAAAAAAAGATGAAATTGAGCGTGTTAGGCCAGGTTGACTAGAGAACCAAACCCAGTAACACTCATGTAGGTATAAGAAAGAGCTTTCTATCGAGAAGCATTATATATCAGGAAAACATCCCAGCCAAGGCAAACTCAAGTTCCTAAGGCCTACACTAGTCCATAAGTTCCTCTTTAGGCTCACAAAGCCACAGGAAACAATGGCGAATGCAGGAATATCACAGGCCAGTGGGTGCAAAGTCGTGTGGATCTGATGGCTGTGTACACATCACCGGAGCTCTTGCAGCCATCGGGGTCAGGCAGCAGGAATGAAGGCAGCGAGATAGGAAGAGGCTCCAGGGCCTTCCAGATGAGAAGGCCATGCCCACAAGGAGGTACCACCATGCTGTGACCCGATTGACAAGTTAGACTCCACTCCTGTCCTTTTATAAATCTTCAAGTTGACACGAACTTATGTAACTAGCACAGACCACCCCTTATGAACTTAACGCCTTTCCAGAACTCTTTGACCATAGATAATTTTAAACAAAACAGTCACAAAATCATAGTTGTGTCTGACGGTATCAAACTAAAATGCACACTACTCAAAATGTGCCAGCCTCATTTAAATACTATAAGTAAACAAAACAGTTTAAATACTATAAGTAGACCATTAAAATTCTATAAGTAAACAAAACAAAAATATCCTGTGCCTAATATTGCAATTAGGGGAACACCTCCATCATCATTCTATAATCCTATCAACATTTCTCCCAGCCATCCATGTCGCTAAGCCACCTTCTTCATGCCTTTGTCTTCCACATTCCGCGTGTCCAATGTCTCCACTGCCCCGTCTCTCAACCCAGTACTCCGAGGATACAAGCATTTTCGTTGATGTGAAGAATCTCATTCTAGTTGGCACCTGCGTGTCTGCATCCATCGTTAAAGTCAAACCAGGACAGGCCATCCATCAAGTCAGCAGGAAGATGCCCACCAATTCACAAGCTCAAAAATCTTTCCTTCATTAGGTCAACTCATTGTGGACCACCTCACTTGGCCTCACACAGGTGCCCATGGGCTGCCTTGACTTTTGACCAAGAGTCCCTGTCACAAATACTCACCCACCTTCGCCCCCCCGGTGCTAAGTCATGTCATAGGCTCAGCTTCCCACAGCTCTTTAAACTTGAGACCAGGCCATCTGCTCGTGTTTGCAACTCTACTCCCTGTGAACGAGGTCCACAGGTGTCAGTGGCCAGATGCTCTATTCGTATTTTCCACGAATCATTGCTAGTATGCGTTATAGCAATAAAAATAGATCGAAAAGACCGATGTAATCCTAATACAGTCAGATACTAAACACATTCTGAAAACATTCCAGTTGAATCCTTTCTGATCTCAACTATCCCATTCACATGCATTATGGTCTTAGGCCTCTGGTGGCACCAAGCTAGGACCAGGCCTCTGGTCACCCAGTTTGACTAACCAGCATGGCCTCAGAGAAGTTCGAAGGGTATTTTTGCCCCCTGAACTCAAAATTTACACCTGTCACATTCATTTTTACAAAATTTCAGACAGAAATAACCAAATACCACTTCTGGGCATCAGAACCTTCACTTCCCATGTCCTTCCCAGAAGAGAACAAGTAAAATACAGGACTATATTTGACCTCCAACTAGTCAAAGAGAAAAGACTATCAGAAAGCAGAGGTCAGGCAAGCATCCTCTCTCCGCCTTCATGATTTGTTTCTCTAGTATTCCACTCCCTAGGTACCATATTGTGTAAGGCCAGGTTGACTAGAGAAACAAATCCAGTGACATTCATATAGGTGTAAGAAAAAGCTTTCTATCAAGAAGCAATTGTGAATCAGGAAAACATCCCAACCCAGTCCAACTGAAGTCCATAAATCTGATACTAGCCCATAAGTTCTTCTCCAGACTCATGAAGCCACATGCACTGTTGCTGACGGCAGGAATGTCGCAGGTGGGTGGGTGCAAAGTCTTGTGCATCGAATGGCCGTGTGCACATCTCCAGAGGTCTTGCAGCCACCAGGGTCAGGCAACAGGAAGCCGAAGCCAGAGAGAGAGAGAGGAGGAGGTTCCCAGAACTCGCCGTAGCAGGAGGCCACGCACACAAGGAGATACCATTAGGCATAATTGGAAGGCTACACTGCACCCTGGACTTTGATAAATCTTCAAGTTGACATGAGATTATGTGCATTTGTATTCGTACTGGGAAGTAAGATACTAATAAGAAGATGTAGACATCTAAAGGAGACAGAGTAAGTTTTTTAAAAAGAGCTATGAAGTTATAAGTTTCTAGGCTTTGCTAAGTTAATTTCCCATGTAATGTTCAGAAAAATATGAATAATAATATTGCTAACTAATCTTTAGAATTATTTTATAGAGTGGCATGAACATACTGATAATGAAATTAATGTGAATACATTGGCGTGGTCACGTGCACTGGTTGGCTTGGTCACGTGCGCAGGCGGGCGTGGTCAGGGGCGGAGGTTGGCGTGGTCACGTGCGTAGGTAGGCATGGTCACGCGCACCGGTAGGTGTGGCCACGTGCGCAGGTGGGTGTGGTCACGTGAGCAGGTGGGCGTGGTCACGTGGCGGATGTTGACATGGTCCCGTGCGCGGGTGGGCATGGTCACGTGCGCAAGTGCCCGTAGTCACGTGCACAGTGTGGGGTAGCCACGTGCGCAGGCGCCCGTGGTCATGCGCGCAGTGGGCGTGGTCACGTGCGCTGGTTGGCGGGTCACGTGAGCAGGTGGGCGTGGTCACGTGCGCGGGTGAGCCTTGGCACGTGGAGTGGTCCATTGGTCGCGTGCGCGGGTGAGTTTGGTCACGTGCTTGGGCGGTCACGTGCGCGGGTGGGTTTGGTCACGTGCACGGGTGGGCGTGCTCACGCGCGCTAGTAGACGTGGTCACGTGTGCGGGTGGGCACGGTCACGTGCACCGGTAGGCGTGGTCAAGTGCGATCTTTGTCGGGTCACGTGCGCAGGTGAGCGTGGTCACGTGAGCAGGCGGGCTTGGTCACGCCCACCTTTCCCCTGAACCCTTAATAGTTTATAAATAATTATTTTATCTTACCTTACACTGCCCGGCGTCTCCCCTTCCCTTTGCCCATCTCCCAGAGAGGAGGTTCCCCATACATCCCCAAGACCGGCTCTCTCTTTCTACACCCCCTTGCCTCCCGGTGTCGCCACTCCCACCGCTGGTCCTGAGGGATTCATCCGTCGCAGGGAGTGACCAAGGCCAAGGTAACTGAGAGGAATTACTGAAACCAGAATGAAGGTTGAACATGGTATAGGTTGTAACTCTTCATGGGAGCAGAAAGCCTCATTTTTCTTTCATGAAGGGTTGGTGAGTTTGAACTGCTGACCCTGTGCTTCACAGTGCAATAAGCTAAATCAGCTAATGAAAATATTATGGTTCATAATGATCTGATCTGCAATTACTTGTTGGAATAGAATAAAAGAAATAGGATAAAGCTGGAACAGGATGAATTGTGGTTCAAATAACCAAAGCAAAGCAAATAAATAAATAATAAATAAATAAATAAATAAATCCCTCCTACAAACTCACAGCCCTCAAGTTGATTCAGACTCATAGGGATCTTGTAGAACAGAGCAGGACTTCCCTCTTTTTCCCAGACTGTAAACCTTCAGAGGGACAGAGGTCTCTCTCCATCTTTCCCACTGGGATTGAGTGGTGGATACAAACTGCTGACTGTGGGGTTTGTAGCTCCAATCAGAAAGTATCGTCTAAAAGTTTTAGCCTACTGGGAAATATTTTAACGTAAAATAAATAAATAAAATTGATAAACAGATAAAAGCAAAAATTACAAATAAAACAATTCTGGGCCTAACCAATTTAATCAAAGTGAGCAGCAATTTGAAATATATATATATGGAAAAGACCTTCAGATATTATTCATTAAGGTATGCCGTATGGGAATTTTAACTGAAAATAATTCCATACGTTACTCTCTACGAACAGTAATGAGTAAGATCTTCTCTGAGAATATACCTTAAGTTATAATGAAATCAAATGACTTGAAGGAAAATGAAATGTACCACACCTACGAAATAATTCTCAGAGAATTCTAAGATGGAGAAATCCAAAAATCAGAGCGAGAACCCTCATAAAATTTTTGTTGCATATATATAAATATATTTTATTGATGGGTCATATTACACATCTCATTTGTATGATAGTATAATTACTTTATCATAAATTGCATAGAATTCCCCTTGCCTAGAGTAGCATATGTCATTTTCAAATAATCCCTTCCTGGGTCAAGTAATCTTAAAATTCACAAAGAGCCTTGTAAAGAATGATTTTGGATAGACACGTGGAGAGTGCACAGCTTAAACTTTTTTTTCACTAGACAGAGAAAGCAAGGTAGGGATATTGTTTTACCAATGTTTCCTTGAAAGAAGTATATCTCTTGGAGCCTGAAATACATTACATTTATATATTTTGGGAATAATATATAAGGCTAAGCAGAATAAATAGGAAAAGTTAAGGAGCTCTACCAAAAAAAAAAAAAAAAGATGAAATTGAGCGTGTTAGGCCAGGTTGACTAGAGAACCAAACCCAGTAACACTCATGTAGGTATAAGAAAGAGCTTTCTATCGAGAAGCATTATATATCAGGAAAACATCCCAGCCAAGGCAAACTCAAGTTCCTAAGGCCTACACTAGTCCATAAGTTCCTCTTTAGGCTCACAAAGCCACAGGAAACAATGGCGAATGCAGGAATATCACAGGCCAGTGGGTGCAAAGTCGTGTGGATCTGATGGCTGTGTACACATCACCGGAGCTCTTGCAGCCATCGGGGTCAGGCAGCAGGAATGAAGGCAGCGAGATAGGAAGAGGCTCCCAGGGCCTTCCAGATGAGAAGGCCATGCCCACAAGGAGGTACCACCATGCTGTGACCCGATTGACAAGTTAGACTCCACTCCTGTCCTTTTATAAATCTTCAAGTTGACACGAACTTATGTAACTAGCACAGACCACCCCTTATGAACTTAACGCCTTTCCAGAACTCTTTGACCATAGATAATTTTAAACAAAACAGTCACAAAATCATAGTTGTGTCTGACGGTATCAAACTAAAATGCACACTACTCAAAATGTGCCAGCCTCATTTAAATACTATAAGTAAACAAAACAGTTTAAATACTATAAGTAGACCATTAAAATTCTATAAGTAAACAAAACAAAAATATCCTGTGCCTAATATTGCAATTAGGGGAACACCTCCATCATCATTCTATAATCCTATCAACATTTCTCCCAGCCATCCATGTCGCTAAGCCACCTTCTTCATGCCTTTGTCTTCCACATTCCGCGTGTCCAATGTCTCCACTGCCCCGTCTCTCAACCCAGTACTCCGAGGATACAAGCATTTTCGTTGATGTGAAGAATCTCATTCTAGTTGGCACCTGCGTGTCTGCATCCATCGTTAAAGTCAAACCAGGACAGGCCATCCATCAAGTCAGCAGGAAGATGCCCACCAATTCACAAGCTCAAAAATCTTTCCTTCATTAGGTCAACTCATTGTGGGCCACCTCACTTGGCCTCACACAGGTGCCCATGGGCTGCCTTGACTTTTGACCAAGAGTCCCTGTCACAAATACTCACCCACCTTCGCCCCCCCCGGTGCTAAGTCATGTCATAGGCTCAGCTTCCCACAGCTCTTTAAACTTGAGACCAGGCCATCTGCTCGTGTTTGCAACTCTACTCCCTGTGAACGAGGTCCACAGGTGTCAGTGGCCAGATGCTCTATTCGTATTTTCCACGAATCATTGCTAGTATGCGTTATAGCAATAAAAATAGATCGAAAAGACCGATGTAATCCTAATACAGTCAGATACTAAACACATTCTGAAAACATTCCAGTTGAATCCTTTCTGATCTCAACTATCCCATTCACATGCATTATGGTCTTAGGCCTCTGGTGGCACCAAGCTAGGACCAGGCCTCTGGTCACCCAGTTTGACTAACCAGCATGGCCTCAGAGAAGTTCGAAGGGTATTTTTGCCCCCTGAACTCAAAATTTACACCTGTCACATTCATTTTTACAAAATTTCAGACAGAAATAACCAAATACCACTTCTGGGCATCAGAACCTTCACTTCCCATGTCCTTCCCAGAAGAGAACAAGTAAAATACAGGACTATATTTGACCTCCAACTAGTCAAAGAGAAAAGACTATCAGAAAGCAGAGGTCAGGCAAGCATCCTCTCTCCGCCTTCATGATTTGTTTCTCTAGTATTCCACTCCCTAGGTACCATATTGTGTAAGGCCAGGTTGACTAGAGAAACAAATCCAGTGACATTCATATAGGTGTAAGAAAAAGCTTTCTATCAAGAAGCAATTGTGAATCAGGAAAACATCCCAACCCAGTCCAACTGAAGTCCATAAATCTGATACTAGCCCATAAGTTCTTCTCCAGACTCATGAAGCCACATGCACTGTTGCTGACGGCAGGAATGTCGCAGGTGGGTGGGTGCAAAGTCTTGTGCATCGAATGGCCGTGTGCACATCTCCAGAGGTCTTGCAGCCACCAGGGTCAGGCAACAGGAAGCCGAAGCCAGAGAGAGAGAGAGGAGGAGGTTCCCAGAACTCGCCGTAGCAGGAGGCCACGCACACAAGGAGATACCATTAGGCATAATTGGAAGGCTACACTGCACCCTGGACTTTGATAAATCTTCAAGTTGACATGAGATTATGTGCATTTGTATTCGTACTGGGAAGTAAGATACTAATAAGAAGATGTAGACATCTAAAGGAGACAGAGTAAGTTTTTTAAAAAGAGCTATGAAGTTATAAGTTTCTAGGCTTTGCTAAGTTAATTTCCCATGTAATGTTCAGAAAAATATGAATAATAATATTGCTAACTAATCTTTAGAATTATTTTATAGAGTGGCATGAACATACTGATAATGAAATTAATGTGAATACATTGGCGTGGTCACGTGCACTGGTTGGCTTGGTCACGTGCGCAGGCGGGCGTGGTCTGGGGCGGAGGTTGGCGTGGTCACGTGCGTAGGTAGGCATGGTCACACGCACTGGTAGGTGTGGTCCCGTGCGAGGGTGGGCGTGGTCACGTGCGCAAGTGCCCGTAGTCACGTGCACAGTGTGGGGTAGTCACGTGCGCAGGCGCCCGTGGTCACGCGCGCAGGTGGGCGTGGTCACGTGCGCTGGTTGGCGGGTCACGTGAGCAGGTGGGCGTGGTCACGTGCGCGGGTGAGCCTGGTCACGTGGAGTGGTCCATTGGTCGCGTGCACGGGTGAGTTTGGTCACGTGCTTGGGCGGTCACGTGCGCGGGTGGGTTTGGTCATGTGCACGGGTGGGCGTGGTCACGTGCGCTAGTAGGCGTGGTCACGTGTGCGGGTGGGCGCGGTCACGTGCACCGGTAGGCGTGGTCACGTGCGATCTTTGTCGGGTCACGTGCGCAGGTGAGCGTGGTCACGTCAGCAGGCGGGCTTGGTCACGCCCCCCTTTCCCCTGAACCCTTAATAGTTTATAAATAATTATTTTATCTTACCTTACACTGCCCGGCGTCTCCCCTTCCCTTTGCCCATCTCCCAGAGAGGAGGTTCCCCATACATCCCCAAGACCGGCTCTCTCTTTCTACACCCCCTTGCCTCCCGGTGTCGCCACTCCCACCGCTGGTCCTGAGGGATTCATCCGTCGCAGGGAGTGACCAAGGCCAAGGTAACTGAGAGGAATTACTGAAACCAGAATGAAGGTTGAACATGGTATAGGTTGTAACTCTTCATGGGAGCAGAAAGCCTCATTTTTCTTTCATGAAGGGTTGGTGAGTTTGAACTGCTGACCCTGTGCTTCACAGTGCAATAAGCTAAATCAGCTAATGAAAATATTATGGTTCATAATGATCTGATCTGCAATTACTTGTTGGAATAGGAAAAAAGAAATAGGATAAAGCTGGAACAGGATGAATTGTGGTTCAAATAACTAAAGCAAAGCAAATAAATAAATAAATAGATAAATACATAAATAAATAATTAAATAAATCCCTCCTACAAACTCACAGCCCTCAAGTTGATTCAGACTCATAAGAATATTGTAGAACAGAGCAGGACTTCCCTCTTTTTCCCAGACTGTAAACCTTCAGAGGGACAGAGGTCTCTCTCCATCTTTCCCACTGGGATTGAGTGGTGGATACAAACTGCTGACTGTGGGGTTTGTAGCTCCAATCAGAAAGTATCGTCTAAAAGTTTTAGCCTACTGGGAAATATTTTAACGTAAAATAAATAAATAAAATTGATAAACAGATAAAAGCAAAAATTACAAATAAAACAATTCTGGGCCTAACCAATTTAATCAAAGTGAGCAGCAATTTGAAATATATATATATGGAAAAGACCTTCAGATATTATTCATTAAGGTATGCCGTATGGGAATTTTAACTGAAAATAATTCCATACGTTACTCTCTACGAACAGTAATGAGTAAGATCTTCTCTGAGAATATACCTTAAGTTATAATGAAATCAAATGACTTGAAGGAAAATGAAATGTACCACACCTACGAAATAATTCTCAGAGAATTCTAAGATGGAGAAATCCAAAAATCAGAGCGAGAACCCTCATAAAATTTTTGTTGCATATATATAAATATATTTTATTGATGGGTCATATTACACATCTCATTTGTATGATAGTATAATTACTTTATCATAAATTGCATAGAATTCCCCTTGCCTAGAGTAGCATATGTCATTTTCAAATAATCCCTTCCTGGGTCAAGTAATCTTAAAATTCACAAAGAGCCTTGTAAAGAATGATTTTGGATAGACACGTGGAGAGTGCACAGCTTAAACTTTTTTTTCACTAGACAGAGAAAGCAAGGTAGGGATATTGTTTTACCAATGTTTCCTTGAAAGAAGTATATCTCTTGGAGCCTGAAATACATTACATTTATATATTTTGGGAATAATATATAAGGCTAAGCAGAATAAATAGGAAAAGTTAAGGAGCTCTACCAAAAAAAAAAAAAGATGAAATTGAGCGTGTTAGGCCAGGTTGACTAGAGAACCAAACCCAGTAACACTCATGTAGGTATAAGAAAGAGCTTTCTATCGAGAAGCATTATATATCAGGAAAACATCCCAGCCAAGGCAAACTCAAGTTCCTAAGGCCTACACTAGTCCATAAGTTCCTCTTTAGGCTCACAAAGCCACAGGAAACAATGGCGAATGCAGGAATATCACAGGCCAGTGGGTGCAAAGTCGTGTGGATCTGATGGCTGTGTACACATCACCGGAGCTCTTGCAGCCATCGGGGTCAGGCAGCAGGAATGAAGGCAGCGAGATAGGAAGAGGCTCCCAGGGCCTTCCAGATGAGAAGGCCATGCCCACAAGGAGGTACCACCATGCTGTGACCCGATTGACAAGTTAGACTCCACTCCTGTCCTTTTATAAATCTTCAAGTTGACACGAACTTATGTAACTAGCACAGACCACCCCTTATGAACTTAACGCCTTTCCAGAACTCTTTGACCATAGATAATTTTAAACAAAACAGTCACAAAATCATAGTTGTGTCTGATGGTATCAAACTAAAATGCACACTACTCAAAATTTGCCAGCCTCATTTAAATACTATAAGTAAACAAAACAGTTTAAATACTATAAGTAGACCATTAAAATTCTATAAGTAAACAAAACAAAAATATCCTGTGCCTAATATTGCAATTAGGGGAACACCTCCATCATCATTCTATAATCCTATCAACATTTCCCCCAGCCATCCATGTCGCTAAGCCACCTTCTTCATGCCTTTGTCTTCCACATTCCGCGTGTCCAATGTCTCCACTGCCCCGTCTCTCAACCCAGTACTCCGAGGATACAAGCATTTTCGTTGATGTGAAGAATCTCATTCTAGTTGGCACCTGCGTGTCTGCATCCATCGTTAAAGTCAAACCAGGACAGGCCATCCATCAAGTCAGCAGGGAGATGCCCACCAATTCACAAGCTCAAAAATCTTTCCGTCATTTGGTCAACTCATTGTGGGCCACCTCACTTGGCCTCACACAGGTGCCCATGGCCTGCCTTGACTTTTGACCAAGAGTCCCTGTCACAAATACTCACCCACCTTCGCCCCCCCGGTGCTAAGTCATGTCATAGGCTCAGCTTCCCACAGCTCTTTAAACTTGAGACCAGGCCATCTGCTCGTGTTTGCAACTCTACTCCCTGTGAACGAGGTCCACAGGTGTCAGTGGCCAGATGCTCTATTCGTATTTTCCACGAATCATTGCTAGTATGCGTTATAGCAATAAAAATAGATCGAAAAGACCGATGTAATCCTAATACAGTCAGATACTAAACACATTCTGAAAACATTCCAGTTGAATCCTTTCTGATCTCAACTATCCCATTCACATGCATTATGGTCTTAGGCCTCTGGTGGCACCAAGCTAGGACCAGGCCTCTGGTCACCCAGTTTGACTAACCAGCATGGCCTCAGAGAAGTTCGAAGGGTATTTTTGCCCCCTGAACTCAAAATTTACACCTGTCACATTCATTTTTACAAAATTTCAGACAGAAATAACCAAATACCACTTCTGGGCATCAGAACCTTCACTTCCCATGTCCTTCCCAGAAGAGAACAAGTAAAATACAGGACTATATTTGACCTCCAACTAGTCAAAGAGAAAAGACTATCAGAAAGCAGAGGTCAGGCAAGCATCCTCTCTCCGCCTTCATGATTTGTTTCTCTAGTATTCCACTCCCTAGGTACCATATTGTGTAAGTCCAGGTTGACTAGAGAAACAAATCCAGTGACATTCATATAGGTGTAAGAAAAAGCTTTCTATCAAGAAGCAATTGTGAATCAGGAAAACATCCCAACCCAGTCCAACTGAAGTCCATAAATCTGATACTAGCCCATAAGTTCTTCTCCAGACTCATGAAGCCACATGCACTGTTGCTGACGGCAGGAATGTCGCAGGTGGGTGGGTGCAAAGTCTTGTGCATCGAATGGCCGTGTGCACATCTCCAGAGGTCTTGCAGCCACCAGGGTCAGGCAACAGGAAGCCGAAGCCAGAGAGAGAGAGAGGAGGAGGTTCCCAGAACTCGCCGTAGCAGGAGGCCACGCACACAAGGAGATACCATTAGGCATAATTGGAAGGCTACACTGCACCCTGTACTTTGATAAATCTTCAAGTTGACATGAGATTATGTGCATTTGTATTCGTACTGGGAAGTAAGATACTAATAAGAAGATGTAGACATCTAAGGAAGACAGAGTAAGTTTTTAAAAAAAGCTATGAAGTTATTAGTTTCTAGGCTTTGCTAAGTTAATTTCCCATGTAATGTTCAGAAAAATATGAATAATTATATTGCTAACTAATCTTTAGAATTATTTTATAGAGTGGCATGAACATACTGATAATGAAATTAATGTGAATACATTGGCGTGGTCACGTGCACTGGTTGGCTTGTTCAGGTGCGCAGGCGAGCGTAGTCAGGTGCGGATGTTGGCGTGGTCACATGCGTAGGTAGGCTTGTTCACGCCCCCCTTTCCCCTGAACCCTTAATAGTTTTTAAATAATTATTTTATTTTACCTTACACTGCCTGGCGTCTCTCCTCACCCACCTTCCTTTTGCCCATCTCCCAGAGAGGAGGTTCCCCATACATCCCCAAGACCGGTTCTCTCTCTACGCCCCCTTTCTTCCCGTTTTCGGCACTGCCACCGCTGGTCCTGAGGGGTTCATCAGTCGTAGAGGCTGAATTTCTTTCTATTCCTATTTCCCAGAGTGTTTTTTATAACAGAAATGCCTATTGCATATTTTCAAATGCTTTTTCGTTATTTATCGTTATTATCATGACTTCTTACACATTGTCTTTTTCTTTGGTGTATTACATGAATTATTTTTCAAATGTTGAACCAACATTTTTTGTCCCTGGTCTGAATCCCACCAGATATGGTGGAGTTTTTTCCTTTAAAAAAAAATGCTCTTGAATTTTATTTGCCAACACTTTACGGAGAAGTTTAGAGTCTATGTTGATGAGGGATATTGGTCTATAGTTTTCTGTATTTTTGGGGTCTTTGCCTAGTTTCCGGATCAGTGTTACCCTCCATTCATAGATGTCTTTCAGAGTTTGCTTCCCTTTTCTATATCCGCGGATAGTCTGTGTAGATTTGGTGATAACTCTTCCCTGAATAATTGGTAGAATTCTCCCTTTGAAGCCATCTGGTCCGGGGCTCTTCGTGGTTGGAACTTTCTTCATAACCTATTCTATTTAATATTTTGTTATTGAGCTGTTATTTCTCCATATTTTCTGCATCAATTTGGGTGTATGTGTATCTCAAGATATCAATCCATTTCTTCTACATCTTCAAAACTAGTGGAGTAATCCACATGGAAGCCGAAAATCTGTGATTATTATCAGCAAGTGTTTCAGATCCTCCGTACATTCAGCAAGTCAGTTTTGTCATCTGCATATGGAGGGTTACCTTGGTCTTGGTCTCTCCCTACGACGGATGAACCCCTCAGTACTAGCGGTGAGAGTGACAAAACCTGGAGGCATGGGGATGTAGAAAGAGAGAACCTATCTGGGGATCTATGGGGAACTTCCTCTCTGGGAGATGGGCAAAGGGAAGGTGGGTGAGGAGAGACTCTGAGCAGTGTAAGATAAGATAAAATAGTTATTTATGAACTATTAAGGGTTCAGGGTAAAGGAGGGACGACAACGCCCACCAGTACACATGACCATGCCCAAACGTGCGAGGCCACGCCCACCAGCGACAGGGACCACTCCCACCTCCTCACGTGAACGCGCCCACTTCTGCACGTGACCGCGCCCACCTGCGCACTTTACCATGCTCACCTGTGCACCTACCCACAGACACCTGCCACCGTGACCACGCCCACCCGCCTCCGTGACCACGCCCACCTGCGACCGGGACCACGCCCGCCTCCTCACGGGACCACTCCTGCTTCAGCCAGAGCACGTGACCACGCCCGCCTGCGCACTTTACCATGCTTGCCTGGGCCCCTAGGATTGCAAGATTGTAAAATCATACAGTGTAAGAAGCCTGAAGGGCAAAGCGGCTTAATTGAGCCTACAACCTTATTGGTAAACTTGGAGAGAGAAAAAAAAAAATGTCTGTTTGGTAAATTACTTAAAGAGCAGCTGAACAAAATTTTTAAAGAAATTTTTCAGTCTTTCAAAGTATGGTACGAAGTTCTCTCAATTTAGCTCTCTTAATTCTCTGAGAGCCGAAAGCCAAGATTCACTTAACAATGGAGGCTATCTAACAAGTAGTTTCACTGGTTCAAGACCTAGCCAGGTAACTGAGACTGCTAGCAGTATTTTAATATTTACATTGTTAAAACAGAAGGGGGAAAAGAGGAATCTCGTGTGTGACAAATTTCATTTAGTGATTTTAACCAAATTTTTTTTCTCCTCACTAAAAGTGCGTGACAAAATGAGGGCAGATAAGCACGTTTTCAATTCCTACAGAGAAAATTAATCCTAAGAAATCCGAAGACGATGGAAACCGCGTTTGGGATCCAGGTCCATTCACCTGGAGAAGAGGCTATGCAATCATGTTTTTACAGAAGAAAGCTGTGGGCCTCTCCTTAGAAGGACGCAACCATGTTTGGAGAAAGATGGACAGGGAAGAGATGGAGAAGCCACCCGCTATTCATCATAATTCCTTTTTCAGGTTCATGACTCCCCAGAGAGAGGGGCTATTTGTTTATATTTTTCACAGGCAAAGGAGATAGATAGGTGGATTTCTTTTCTGCCAGCATGGCCCAGAAGAAAGGAGAGAAGCTGATATGTGACGCGACCCTGTCCTGTTACGGAAGTTATCCAAAACGTCAAGGAGACCTGGCAGATTCCTGAGAATGGCGATTGCTGACTGCTGAGATATTTCTTGCATGGCTGACGCTGTCTAAAGGACACCCTGGGACACTATCAAAACTGAACATTATTTGGCTATCATCATGGGTTCACGGTGAGATCTCATCTTTAATTTACATCTCTCAGATGATTAGTGATCACTATTAGCATTTTTACATGTGTTTGTGAGCCACGTGAGTGTCATCTTTGGTGTACTATGTCTTTTGCCCACTTTTGAATTGGATTTTCCCCCTTATTGAGGTGTCACACAATGGTATAGATTTTAGTAATCCGGGCCTTGTTTGTTGTGTCTTTGCTCAAGATTTATTCCCAGTACATCGGGCTCTCGTTTTACTCTTTGGGTAAAGTCTTAATGTGTGCAACTTATTTTCAGTAGGTCTCGGTTATCTATTTGGTCTCCCACTTTGTGCGCTTTCCTTTATATTATATTTGGTAGTCTGTGTATGCCCCGCAATAGAACTGTGAGGGTTTTCCCAGTGTTCTCATTGATGATACTTATAGCTCTGGGGTTTGAACTCATGTCTTTAATCCATCATCTTGAGTTCATTTGCGTGCCTTGGATTAGGGAGGGGTCCTCTGGTACATGGAGATGGAGATCCAATTTCTCCAGCCCCATTTGTTGAAGAGGCTGTCACGAAACAATTTCATGGATTTGGTCCTTTGTCAAAGATCACTTGCCTGTATTTGGATGGGTTTATTTCTGTGGGCATTTTTTCCCCCTGGTGCATTAGTCTATGCATCTATCATTACACCATTACAAGCCTGTTTTGACTAATGTGGTTGTCATAGGTGTTGAGGTAGGTAGCGTAAGACTCTCTATGCTGTTCTGTCTAAGGAGTTCTTTGCTTATCCTAGGTCCCTCATATCTCCAAATGACGTCGGTAATTATTTTTTCCATTTCACAAGGAATGACATTGGGATTTGCATCGCAATTGCATTGTATTTATAAAAATCTCTGGGTAGCATTGATATTTTCACAACTATAAGTCATCATATCCATGAACATTGGATGCTTTTGCATTTGTGTAGGTCTCTTGGTTTCTTGTAATAAAGTCACCTAGTTTACTTTGGATAGTCATTTGTTTCTTTAATTAGGTTTCTCACAAAGTAATTCATCTTAGTATAACTTTGATAAGTGGTATTGCTTTTTAATAACTTTTTCAGAGCTCTCCCGACTAGCATGCAGAAATCCAATATATTTTTACTTATTAATCTCACGGGTTTTCCAAAATACCTCCATTCATTCCAGCCATCTTTTTGGAGAATTCGTGTTTCTTTTTACGTATGAAATCACATCATCTATAAATAGTTAGGAGTTTTACTTCATTTTTTTTGGCCCAATTCTTTTCCCTTGATTTTTTTAATGGCTTAATTCTTTTTTAATTGTTCTGGCTAAGACTTCGAGCCAAAAGAGTAGTGTTACATAAGAGTTGTGATGTGGACAGTCTTGTTTGGTTCTGGTTCTGAAGGGAAATGTTTTCAATATTTTTCTCTTTGCGCATGATTTTGACCTTTATTTCTTAGTATATATGGCTTTAGGCTTTATTATGTTCATGAATTTCTCTCTATTCCTATTTCCCAGACCAGAGTGTTTTTTATGACAGAAACGCCTATTGCGTATTTTCAAATGCTTTTTCTGTATTTATTGTCATTACCATGACTTCTTACACATTGTCTTTTTCTTTCGTGTATGACATTAATTATTTTTCAAATGTTGAACCAACATTTTTTGTCCCTGATCTGAATCCCACCAGACTATGGTGGAGTTTTTTCCTTTAAAAAAAAATGCTCTTGAATTTTATTTGCCAACACTTTACGGAGAAGTTTAGAGTCTATGTTGATGAGGGATATTGGTCTATAGTTTTCTGTATTTTTGGGGTCTTTGCCTAGTTTCCGGATCAGTGTTACCCTCCATTCATAGAATGTCTTTCAGAGTTTGCTTCCCTTTTCTATATCCGGGGATAGTCTGTGTAGATTTGGTGATAACTCTTCCCTGAATAATTGGTAGAATTCTCCCTTTGAAGCCATCTGGTCCTGGGCTCTTCGTGGTTGGAACTTTCTTCATAACCTATTCTATTTAATATTTTGTTATTGAGCTGTTATTTCTCCATATTTCCTGCATCAATGTGGGTGTATTGTGTATCTCAAGATATCAATCCATTTCTTCTACATTTTCAAAACTACTGGAGTAATCCACATTGAAGCCCAAAATCCGTGATTATCATCAGCAAGTGTTTCAGATTCTCCTTACTTTCAGCAAGTCAGTTTTGTCATCTGCATATGGAAGGCTGTTAATAAGCCTTCTTCCAGTCCTGATGCCACATTTTCCTCATATAAGCCAGCGTCTCTGCTGATTTGCTCAGTATACAGATTAATTGACGATGGTGAGAGGATTCAACCATAATGTATACCTTTCAAAATTTAATACACAAAATTAACCATGCAGTATTTTCTTGTTCAGTTCAGAAACACACAGCTGTCTCAATTAATGGAAAGCTTCCGCATGACAACAACGAAGTGTTGTGGAATTATCGTTCTTCTCAAAGCTAACTGTAGTTTTTTTTGTTTTTAATGATCCATATAATCCCAAGGCTTTGCCAGTAGAATTTTGCCCCTGAAAAGCTTTCAATATTGAAACTTGAGGCTTTCACTACTTTTTTCATTTTTTCAGGTTGATAAATGGTGTGCATATTCTTCATGTTGGGCTTTCCGACTCCAGCTATTTGCACATTTCACTCTAGTACTTTATTTTGTCTTCATATGTTGTCCTTTGAAATTTTCTGTTCACCTCTTTTGTGTCATCATTTCTTTTTTTAATCTTTATCTATTTATTTATTTATTACATTTTATTAGGGCCTCATACAACTCTTATCACAATGCACACATATACATACATCAATTGTATAAACCACATCCATACATACTTTGCCCTAATCATTTTCACGGCTTTTGCTCCCCACTGAAGCCCTTTGCATCAGGTCCTCTTTTATTTTCTCCCTCCCTCCCTGCTCCCCCCTCCCTCACGAGCCCTTGTTAATTTACCGATTGTTATTTTGTCATATCTTACCCTATCCGGAGTCTCCCTTCCCCCCCTTCCCTGCCGTCCCTCTCCCAGGGAGGAGGTCATGTGGATCCCAGTCATCATTTCCCTCTTCCCAACCCACTGACCCTCCACTCTCCCAACAACTCCCCTCATACCCCTGGTCCTGAAGGTATCATCCATCCTGGATTCCCTGTGCCTCCAGCTCCCATATGCACCAGTGTACTGTCTTTGCCCCATCCAGTCCTGCAAGGTAGAATTTGGATCATGGTAGTTAGGGGGAGGAAGCATCCAGGATCTGGGGGAAATCTGTGTTCTTCATCGGTACTACATCACACCCTGACTGACCCATCTCCTCTCCTAAACCCCTCTATGAGGGGATCTCCAGTGGCCGACACATGGGCCTTGGGTCTCCACTCTGCACCTCCCCATTCATTCACTATTGCATATATATATATACGTATACACACACACAAACACACGCACACACACGCACACACACACATATTCTTTTTTTTTGCATGATGCCTTATACATGGTCCCTTTGTTACCACGTGATCGCACAGGCTGGTGTGCTTCTTCCTTGTAGGCATAATTGCTTTTGAGCTAGAGTGTCATCATTTCTTACACATGTTTTAGCTATGGTGTAGTTAAGACTAGGTTAAAGAATCCCTTTTGACATCCATTTTGATATATTTTTTCTGTCTTTTATAATAGTTTTCTCATCTGGCATCATTCCACAGATCATTTATCTTCTGTCATTAGTGTTCAATGAATCAAATTTATTTTTGTGAGAAATTTAAGTGAGATATACCTGTTTTATTTGGACTCTCGTGGGTTTGTCTTATTCTTCTTCAACTTGAATTTGAACATGCTCATGAGCAACTGATGCATTACACTAAGCCCCTGCCTTCATTTAAGGTATTGATATTGAGCTTCTCCATGGTGACTTTTTAGTCAGTTTGGTTTCTATGCATTCCATCTGGTGAAGCTCATGTGTACAGTCTCAATTTATATTCTTGCAAAAAGGGATTTACAGTGAAATATTTGTAAAAATTTTTTACGTGATCTTCAGCTTTGTTTCTATTACCATGGTCTTATTTTCTAACTACTGTTTCTTCCTCTTTGCTTGAATGTTTTTGTTCCAATCGGCAACTATTATCAATGCATGTTGATTCCCTTTTTGATCCATTTCAGACTGAAGAAGATGGTAAAATTCTAGAATTCTGATATTGCTTCATCAATAGCATTAGTGGTTATTGAAATAAATTTGAATACACTTTGTATTAACTGGATTCCCTTAAATCTGTTACGATATCATCTTATCACTTGCCTGTCTGTTTGTCATACTATAGTGGTGTGTATGTTGCTGTGATGTTGAAAACCATGTAGCTGGTATTTAAAATACAATTAGAGTTACCCAAGATGGACAGTTTTCAGCACAGCTTCCAGACTAAGAACAGACTACAAAGAAGGAATAGCTGTCCATTTATGAGGAATTAGCAACATAATCCATGAACGCTTTATGAAAAAGTGTAATCTACAAAGCACCACGACATTTTAGCGACATCCCTTCTTCAGTCAATACAAATAACAATGATTTTCATTATTTCAATGAGGACAGCAAGATATTTACTATTAACTTACCCATCACACTGAAAGTTTCTCATGTTTCAGACCTAAATTTTGAAGAGATACTGGCCCATTCAATTTGGATACTCTAATAAAGTATTTAAAATAAACTATACGAAGCTGAATTTTATAAAGTCTCTGGTCTCCCAAACAGTTCTCCAGCTGACTATGTTTCCCTGGTGCTACTGACATCAGTATTCCTGACACTCTTTGGGCACCCATGAATAATAAGTACCTTTCCTCTCCCCAGTGTCCTACAGTCAGTCACAGCTCCTGTCCATCACCTCTATCTGAATACATGTGCCAACAACTATAATGTACCAAATGCTAGAGAAATTAGTGAGCTGTGTCATTAATTCTCCATTATATCTGAAAACAAAATGATTCCAGAAAACAGTAACAGAAGGAAAGCTATTTAGGAAGGTTATTAATACTCCCCTTTCCTTCTCACACTCTCCTGAGACATAAGTAAACCACACACAAACACGTTTCACACAAACACATTCATCTTCACGGACTCACAATTCAAAAGAAATCTCAATCAGATATATTTTATATTCATTTATTTAACAAGTATGAGTATCTACATGGCAGGCAATAATTCTCTGACCTTTTTTAAAAACAGCATTGATCCCTGTTATTGAACTTATTTTCTTATCGGTCAAACAGGTAAAATAAAACTTGAGAGGTAAATGATTAATATGATTACCAAGTTGTAATAAATCATTTGATCAAAACAAAAATGAACAGAGATAAATACTGATGTAGAAAGGGAAGGCAACTTTGATGATTAAGACTCATTAGGGAAGTGAAGTTTCAGATGACAATTGAATGATGAAAATAAACAATTCAGGAGAAGAATTAAAAAAAGAATGCTCAGGGAAAAAAGCCCACTTTGCATCTAATGCTTCTATGGAAAATAAGGGTTTGACACACACACACACACATATATATATATATATATTTTTTCCAAAAGTTAAAACAAAAACTATAAGCCTTCAATACCATCCTTGGGTATGCGTGTGTCTATGTATATGTGTGTTTAAGAGCGAGCAATTAAGTTATGTATAAATATTTATAATTAAATATGTGGATAATCTGTGTATGAATTCTTATATGTGGATATGTAGAGAATAGGTGTTCGGATAGATACATGTGCATATGAGTGTATGGCGGCCACACATACATGTGTGTTGCCAGCATACACTCATATGACATGAGTGTATTGACCCAACAGAATGCTCAAACTGCTGAAGTCCTCAAAGTAACATCCTTAGGTGCACCTGATTCAAGCCATGGTATTTTCCACTTTCCTCATATGCCTGTAAAAGTTGGACATTGAATAATGAAGTGCTAAGAAGAATCGGTGCATTGTAATTGTGGTTCTGGAGAAGAAGATTGAAAGTACCAGGGACTGCTAAAATTCAAACTAACTTGTCTTGGCAGATGTAAGCAAGAGAGTTCCTTAGAATCAGGGATGACAAGACTTTATCTTAAATACGTCGGTCTGTTGGTCTTCCTGTCAGGAGAGATTCGTCCCTGGAGAAGCCCATCATGTGTGCTAAAGTGAAGAGGCAGAGACAAAGAGCAAGTCCTCAACGAGATGAGCTGGCCCAGTGGCTGCAACTCTGGGTTGAGACATAGGAACAATTATGAGGAGAGCCCAGGACTGTGCAGTGTTTCCTTCTGTTGTGTGGAGGCCAAGATGGGTCAGAATCCACAACAGCAACATGATTGGATGGAGCATGGTTGCTTGGATATGAGTCGTACATATGCCTATATATGTAGGCATGTGTGTGTGTGTGTGGGGGGAGGTTGTTGTGTGTGTGTGTATCTGTGAGAGAGGCCTTTGAAAAATTTAGACTGTAAAGACAAGTATCTTAAATTTTTATCTTAAGGAGTCCTCAAAGTATTTCGTATGCCGACTAGTTTGAGAAGTTCTAAGGGTGAAAAGAACAAATGGGAGATAACACTTTTGAAGGGAGTTGAACTTCTTTCTCCAATATCAGAGGGTGAGAGGAGAAAATGAGCACAAAGATGCACCAAATTGGGGGCTGAGTCGTGGCAAAAGAGGACATGTTCCATCTGCTGACTTATATTTTCAATGTGAATTAAGCACTACTATGTCATGAGACATAGTGCAAGCCATAGAAAATGTGTGAATGTTTGATCATAACTTTTTAAAAAATGCTATACATTTATTCTGTTTTCTTCAGTAAATTTCAGGCAAAGATCTCTTCACTATCAGAGTTCACTCAGCTTTGAATTTTATGAAGAAAATGATATTTAAATAAAGAAAAGCAAGTTAGTGTGGTTATTTAGTAAAAAAGAGTAATAAAGATAAGGAGCTGTATATTTTGTACCAGAAAGGAATGCAATTAAATACAAACTGATTTGGGAATGAAGTTGGCAACCTCTTTTCACATCTCTGATACGTTCCTACCATGGTTTTCTGAATTCTGTCAGTTAACTGATTGCTCACATGCCTCTAGTTTTCTTTCGAGAATACACAGAATATGTGATTATCTTTGACTCACTATAAAATGTTTCCAGTTTATATTTACATACAGAACTGTAGTTTGGACTATGTTATGCACTCAATGAAAATATAGGATATTTTCCTGATATTGTTCTGAACATATATTATTTAAACTCAGCAAATCACATTGATCATATGTGACAATATCACTAAATGTACATCATGTGTATTAAAACGTGTAAATGTGAACAATATGAAATATAAATCAAAATAGAAAAAGGAATTTTATATCAGGCAGCAATAAAAGGATATGCTTATTCAAAGAATTAAGATTATATTATGTAATAACATTAATTTTATTATCAGTATGTTCATGCCACTCTATAAAGTAATTCTATAGATTAGTTAGCAATATTATTATTCATATTTTTCTGAACATTACCTGGGAAATTAACTTAGCAAAGCCTAGAAACTAATAACTTCATAGCTGTTTTATTTGAAACTTACTCTGTCTTCTTTAGATGTCTACATCATCTTATTAGTATCTTACTTCCCAGTACGAATACAAATGCACATAATCTCATGTCAACTGGAGATTTATCAAAGTACAGGGTGGAGCGTAGCCTTCCAATTATGCCTAATGGTATCTCCTTGTGTGCGTGGCCTCCTACTACGAAGAGTTCTGGGAACCGCCTCCTCTCGCTCTGGCTTCAGCTTCCTGTTGCCTGACCCTGATGACTGCAAGACCTCTGGAGATGTGCACACAGCCATTAGATCCACAAGACTTTGCACCCAACAACTTGCGACATTCCTGCCTTCAGTAACAGTGCATGTGGCTTCATGAGTCTGGAGAAGAACTTATGGACTAGTATTAGACTTATAGACTTCAGTTGGACTGGGTTGGGATGTTTTCCTGATTCACAATTCCTTCTTGATAGAAAGCTTTTTCTTACACCTATATGAATGTCACTGGATTTGTTTCTCTAGTCAACCTGGCCTTACACAATATGGTACCTAGGGAGTGGAATACTAGAGAAACAAATCATGAAGGTGGAGAGAGGATGCTTGCCTGACCTCTGCTTTCTGATAGTCTCTTCTCTTTGACTAGTTGGAGGTCAAATATAGTCCTGTATTTTACTTGTTCTCTTCTGGGAAGGACATGGGAAGTGAAGGTTCTGATGCCCAGAAGTTGTATTTGGTTATTTCTGTCTGAAATTGTAAAAATGAATGTGACAGGTGTAAATTTTGAGTTCAGGGGGCAAAAATACCTTTCGAACTTCTCTGAGGCCATGCTGGTTAGTCAAACTGGGTGACCAGAGGCCTGGTCCTAGCTTGGTGCCACCAGAGGCCTAAGACCATAATGCATGTGAATGGGATAGTTGAGATCAGAAAGGATTCAATTGGAATGTTTTCAGAATGTGTTTAGTATCTGACTGTATTAGGATTACATCGGTCTTTTCTATCTATTTTTGTTGCTATAAAACATACTAGCAATGATTCGTGGAAAATATGAATAGAGCATCTGGCCACTGACACCTGTGGACCTCGTTCACAGGGACTAGAGCTGCAAACAAGAGCAGATTGCCTGGTCTGAAGTCTAAAGAGCTGTGGGAACCTGAGTTTATGACATGACTTAGCACAAGGGGGCTAAGGTGGGTGAGTATTTGTGACAGGGACTCTTGGTCAAAAGTCAAGGCAGCCCATGGGCACCTGAGTGAGGCCAAGTGAGGTGGCCCACAATGAGTTGACCAAATGAAGGAAAGATTTTTGAGCTTGTGAATTGGTGGGCATCTTCCTGCTGACTTGATGGATGGCCTGTCCTGGTTTGACTTTAACGATGGATGCAGACACGCAGGTGCCAAGTAGAATGAGATTCTTCACATCAATGAAAATACTTGTATCCTCAGAGTAGTGGGTTGTTAGAAGGGGCATTAGAGACATTGGACACGCGGAATGTGGAAGACAAAGGGATGAAGAAGGTGGCTTACCAACATGGATGGGTGGGGGGAATGTTGATAGGATCATAGAATGATGATGGAGGTGTTCCCATAATTGCAATGTGAGACACAGCATATTTTTGTTTTGTATACTTATAGAATTTAAATGGTCTACTTATAGTATTTAAATTGTTTTATTTACTTATAGTATTTAAATGAGGCTGGCACATTTTGAGTAGTATGCACTTTAGTTTGATGCTGTTAGATACAACTATGATTTTATGATTGTTTTGTTTTAAAATTATCTATGGTCAAAGAGTTGTGGAAAGGTGTTAAGTTCATAAGGGGTGGTCTGTGCTAGTTACATAAGTTTGTGTCAACGTGAAGATTTCTCAAAGGACTGGAGGGGAGTCTAGCTTGTCAATCGGGTCACAGCATGGTGGTACCTCCTTGTGGGCATGGCCTTCTCATCAGGAAGGCCCTGGGAGCCTCTTCCTATCTCTCTGCCTTCACTCCTGCTGCCTGACCCCGATGGCTGCAAGAGCTCCGGTGATGTGTACACAGCCATCGGATCCACATGACTTTGCACCCACTGGCCTGTGATATTCCTGCATTCGCCATTGTTTCATGTGGCTTTGTGAGTCTAAAGAGGAACTTCTGGACTAGTGTAGGACTTAGGAACTTGAGTTTGCCTTGGCTGGGATGTTTTCTTGATATATAGTGCTTCTCGATAGCAAGCTCTTTCTTATACCTACATGAGTGTTACTGGGTTTGTTTCTCTAGTCAACCTGGCCTAACACGCTCACTTTCATCTTTTTTGTAGAGCTACTTAACTTTTCATATTTATTCTGTTTAATTTTATATGTTATTCCCAAAATATATAAATTTAATGTATTTCACGCTCAAAAAGATATACTTCTTTCAAGGAAACATTTGTAAAACAATATCCCTACTTTGCTTTATCTGTTTAGTGGAAAAATATTTAAGCTGTGCACTCTCCATGTGTCTATCCAAAATCATTCTTTACAAGGCTCTTTGTGAATTTTATGATTACTTGACCCAGGAAGGGATTATTTGAAAATGACATATGCTATTGTAGGCAAGTGGAATTATATGCAACTTATGATGAAGTAATTATACTATCATACAAATAAGATGTGTAATATGACCCATCAATAAAATATGTTTATATATATGCAACAACAATTTTATGAGGGTTCTCGCTCTGATTTCTGGATTTCTCCATCTTAGAATTTTCTGAGAATTATTACCTAGGTGCCATACATTTCATTTTCCTTCAAGTCCGCTCGTGGGGACAGGACCGTCACTCCACCTCTGGACTGTCAGGGATGGCACAGTCGGCACGGCGGACACAGGTCTGTAGCGCCTCTGCATTTGGAATGGCTGAGGCCGTGTGGTAGTTGTACATTTAACATGCAGCAAAACCACCAAGCTATTTTCCACGGTAAATGAAAAACAAAAACAACAGTAACCCAAACCTTAAACCCATTGCCATCAAGTCAGTTCCAGGGCAGAGCTGCCCACCTGTGGGTTTTCTGAGATTGTGAGTCTGTTTGGAAGTGGACAGCCATGTCTTTCCCCCAGGGAGTGACTCATGGGTTCAGTCAGTTGAACTTGAGTTAGCAGCGAGCACCTTAGCCATGGGACCGTTGTAAGGGTTCTGGATTTTTTTCCCCGTCTGCTGGCAAACCCATTTTATTTCCTATTGTTGTTGCTTTTCAGTGATTCCCATTCTATTGTTGATCTTGGAACAAGACCCAGTAACAGCCATTCATTCTCCTTAAGTTTACGTACTCGCTGACTCCACGGAAGCGAACTTTTTAGCTTTTCTCTTCCTAAGGATCTTTATGTGTCTGGCCCAGTCAGCACGCACGCTGAACTGTTGCTCTTCCCAACGGTCCCTGCCTCTGTCTGTTGCTAATGACTCCGGAATTCCTTGATGGCACAGCTGAGTCTGAACCATGGTCAGGCCCTGCGCGTTAGCCAGGAGGTCAGGATTCAAACCCACCAGCCAGCACTCGGGAGAAAGTGGAGGCTCTTTGCGCCAGTAAAGTTTCATCATCTTAGAAACCCTATGTAGAGCCACTGTGAGTTAGAACTGACTGAAGGTAGTGGCTCTTTTAATGCTGGGTTTATCGATATTTCTTATAGACCTATCTATCTCAAAGGACATGTGTCCAGTTGACACATGAATGAAACCATACATTTTCTTTTTTAAAAAAGACTTACTTAAAAACAACATAATTATACCATTAACTTATCAAGGAAACGATGTGACGCTCTAGCTCTATATACAATTTATACTGTGTAGCATTATATGGTATTTGAGGTGTTATGTTCCACACATCCTAACGTCCTCTGGGTGGGTCAGTATGGCAGTTTCCACCGCATTGTTTGTCTTTGCATTTGATGTTTGCTCTACAAGAACTTTTCGACTGCACATAGTTATTACTGAAGTAATGTTCTCATGAGTGAAACAAATTTACTGAGGTCAACGCTCATGTTATGTTCATGTCAAATTGACATGTATCTGTAGAGTTAGCTATACCACACAAAGAATTTCGAGCTTCGAAGGCTTAGGAGAAAATAAATCTGGATTTGTATCCATCTCATTAACTGGATAGAAGTCAGTGGTAGGAGGTCAATGGCAACCATTTCTGTCTTTGTCATTGAGAAAATCTGAATGTGTCAAAAGAACGTGTCCTAGAAACCGAGTGTGAAGAGCCAGCAGCTCATCGGTGATGTGGTGCACACCAGGTGTTTGTCCGTGCTAACTAAAGACCTCAGCAGTTCTCCCTAGGCCAGGCATGGCCATTACAGTCACAGGTGTGTGGCTTTGACAAATCCGTCCATTTTTCTCTATTTAGAAAAGCAAGCCTGGTAGCCCAGTTACTAACTCCACGATCTGTAGTTTGCACCCCCAGCCTGTCCGTGGGAGAAAGACAGGGCAGCAGCCTCTTCCATCCAGACCAGAGCCCCAGACACCCAGCCTTCGGCTCCACTGCAGAGGCCTGTGCCAAATCAAGATGACCACAGGGGGCCTGGCTTCCCCCAGCGCAGAATGTGCTGGTTTCCTATGAGCTAGAGCAGGAGGCAGGCCGACACCTTTGGAGAGGGCTACACACGCACGCGGCCACTGCAGAGGGGCAGCCTTGAGGGACAGTGACACAGATGCAATGTGTCCAGGTTGGCACTGCTTCCCACGGTAGGGGAAGCTTTTTGTGGCCCCAGTACTGTCCCCATGACATCAGAACTCGGGCCTAAGGCTTGCCCCTCCCAACTGAGGTGGGCGGTGCCACCTTTCACAGTGAGAGCCAGGATCCCTTTGGGGGAAATGTAGCCTAAGGTGAGACAGAGATGTGAACAAAGGCCTTCCCTGACAGGGTGATCATCACCAGGGGATTTATGATCGCAAATGCCAGCGACATTTAAAAATAAATTATAACCCATCCACAGACATGCATGCAGTTCTGTTTCTGAACGCTTTTTAATAAAATGGAAAAATACTCACGGATGTATCATGTAACAAGAAAAACAAGACACAACACTGCATATGCCACAGAGATATCTATAAGGTTTATTTGGACACGAAAACAGAATCAAAGACCCAATTAGCGGAGTTTTAGAAGCAGGCTTTATTGAGAAGCTTGCGGGCGGGTTCAGCAACTCATGGTATTGAGCTATTGAAGCTGCGCACCGGGAAGAAATCCTGGTGGCCTTTTTATGCCCACTGCTGGCAGGCATAGCTGGGGAGGATCATAGCTGGGGAGGATCTACGCACACAGGTGCTTCAGAAGGGAGAAGGTTGTTAATCTTATCTGTATGTCAGGGACGGGTGGAGTGACTATATCTTCAGAAAACATTCTGGCTTTGGGATGAGCTGGTTCCAGGAATTTGGGGTTGAGCAAGGGAGGGGAGGTCAGTTAGGGGTCAGTCTTGAGAGCTAAGAAGGAGGTGCAGAACTCAAAATGGAGTCTGTTGTGCCAAGACCGGACAATATCTATCTTGGGGGGAGGGGCAGGACGTGGAACTAAGTACAGTCCTCAGTCAATGTGGCGAAAGGTGTCCAGTGAGCAGAGACCAAACTGGGGACATAGGTGGACAAAACTTTCCTGTCCTCAGAAGAACCCCCCCCCCACCGCCCCCACAGCTGCAGAACTTTTGTTTGAAAATATGCAATGCTCAAGATGTAGGAAACCTGAGAGTCGGCCTATAGGGTACTGACTGCTGTCTATTCATTTTACTAGCTTTCCCCCAATTTTTAAATTGGGGGTGAAAAATTATACACCTGTTGTAGGGGATAAAAGGGACCCCACATTCAAAAAGAACTTATGGAGACACACTAAGTCTTAAACAGGACAGAGACAAATTATACAGACGAGGGAGACAGTCAGCACAAGGCCCAAATGGTGGCCAAGATTCCCAGAAACTCGGCTACTTAAATAGGACATGGAGAAACCTGTCCGTCAGTCACGATGGTGGCAGATGAAGACACTGCAGCTGTGGGCAGGAGCAAGCTTGCAGGGAAGGGGCTGCACGGGGACAGTAAACCCCTGCAGATGGATGGCACATGGTTGGTTCAGGACCCTCCACCTAAGGCAGGTAGACTGGGGCTCATGCCTATGTGGCACTCAAACGTGCTGCCATCGAGGAGGAAACACCATGTAATTAATAGCGACCTTATAGAACAGCTAGGACTGCCCTGCGGGTTTCCGAGGCTCTAAATCTAAACAGGAGCAGAAAGAAACTCTCGTCTTTCTCCCTAAGAGCAAGTAGTGCGTCTGAACTGCGGACTGTTCAGTTAGCATACTTCGCTGAAATCGTGTCATCCCCAGTCTCATCAAGGACAAACGCCGGCAAGTCCCCTTCCCTGTCACAGGCAGGACTACAGAAGGAAGGGCGGAGATTTGGGAGAGATTCACTGTTGCAGACTAGAAAAGTTTACATAACTGGGTCAGACACCCCCCCACCCCCCACCCTGATCGGAGGAGTATAACTCTTAGTGCCCCAGTTCCCATCAGGGGCACACCAGGCACGTTCCTGAGAGCGAGGCTGCCCCTGAGTGGCCGGCCACGTGCGGCACAGCAAACTCTCTGCGCCTGAGAGCGAAGTGTTTTTACATTGCTTGTTAGAATGAACTCCGTGGCCCTGAGAGGTCAAGGGTCAGAACTTAAGGGAACCGGAACCTAGCGGAGACACAGATGGATTTCCGGCTCCTCCGCCCTTAACCTGCGGCCCGCCACAAACCGAGCGCTTGGAACATCAGGTCTCAGATGCTGCAGCACCGGGGTCCGTGGAAGTGGGAGCCTCCACACCAGGCTTTGAGTCCTGGGAGGTAAGGGGTCCTCACTATGTGGGTGATGTGGGCGGACTGTCACAGGGAAGCCGCTTCACAAGACGGGACTGAGGAAAAGTGAGCCTATTTATGAAGGAATCACAAAACTCTCGCTGCCACTGAGTTGATTCCGACTCACAATGACCCTACAGGACAGGGGAGAGCTGCCCCTGTGGGTCTCCGAGACGGTGACTGTTTACGGGAGTAGAGAGCCCCATCTTTCTTGGGAAGAGTGGCTGGTGCTTTCAAACTGCTGATTTTTTTTGTAGCTCGTGGCCCCAGGTGTAACCATTGTACCACCAGGGCTCCTAGTACCTAGGAAGACCAACCTGACTGTGTCCACCTGCTTCTTCCAGCTATGAGGGAAACCAAACCCACAGCCAACTAGCAGATCCTAAGTCACAGTGACCCTATGGGACCCAGCAGAACTGGCCCTCGGGGTTTCCAAGGCTAGACTGCTTGACAGGAGCAGACAGCCTCATCTTTCTCCCGAGGAGCAGCTGGTGGGTTCGTACCTGCAACTCTGTGGTCAGCTGCTCAATGTGAGACCCACTGTGACACCAAGGCTCCCTGAGAGATGAATTTGGAGCCTTTGGCAGTCAGGACATTGGGCGAAGGGTCTTCAGGAGCAATCTGGCCCATGTGATAAGCCTTCTGGTTCTGATTGTCCTTTTGGCTTAGAGGTGAGCTTCCCCTCCGACCGCAGGTCTTGTCAGCTGAGTTCTGCCCTGCAGGTGGAGATAGTTGAAGGTTGACTTCTAATTGGAAATAGCAGAGCTGTATCCATTCATCAGGAGGACTGAGGGGACTGCAGGATTGAAGCAGGAGGAGAGCAAAGGACGGGGAGCTGCAGCCAAGTGCTTTGGCGCAGCGTGGCCTTGTGCCGGCTCCAAAGACCCAGGCAAGGCACCTGGTCTCTGTGGACTCTGAATTCCTCATTTTCAACGCACATAACAGCCGACCACGTTACGTGACTGGCAGAGGGGAGGGTGCCTGTGCTTGGTTTCCCCTGTTGTTTCTCATGGCAAACAAACACCAAAACATATGGCTGTTTTTTAGGGGACTGCAAGGTGCCGAGGGAAGTGGGCTGGTCATCTCCCATGGTTCGACTTTTCCTAACTCCCTTTTCTCATTGTGCCAAGGGGCTTCAGTGGGGACCCAAGGCAAACACCCCTGTCCCCCTGCCCAGCTTTGTGATCTAACGCAGGCACATGCTATTTTCTCACAGTGCAGGCTTTCAAGAAGTCCAGATCCAGGGTGCTGGCTCTCAGGGAATGTCCTTGTCCCTTCCCAGCTGTGTCCCCAGGAGTGGTATCCATCTGCTTGCTTGTTATTGTCTGTTCTCAGGACCTTACACAAGATTGCTTTAAACCGCACCTGATACAAATCCTGCCTCCTTAGTATGATAAAGGAACCCTACTCTCCAAGCGGACTCACGGCACAGGTTACATAGGATTTGGTAACACTTGCTTTGGGGTACACAGCTCCATCCGGAACACACACACACATAGCCTTTAGACGGTGAGTTTCTGTTAATCAGTTGCCAGCTGGGGTGCCCTTTGCTTCATCCCAGCCATTTTGCACCTCCTTCCCCCTCTCTCAACCCCCCCTGTACACCCCCCCCTGCACGCACGCACGCACGCACACCGGTGAACATTTGCCTTATCTGGAGACAAATAGCTGTGGTCACAACTAGGGGAGAGTGCAGCTGGCATTTAGAGGCCCAGGGCTGCAGAACAGCCCGTGCCACAGAGTGATCCACCGCAGACATCCTCAGTGCCCACTCCAGGTGCGGAACCCGCACCAGACACGGTGTGGGTGGCCCATGGGAAGGGCAGGGCAGCCTTCACAAGCCCTCTCTGGGAGGTAGTCCGGCATCTACACGCCCACACACCTGGGCAAGCGGTGGCCAAAACTGTAGCAAAAACAACCAGAAAGGACTCTGTGGCATTTTGTCTCCCTGTTTTCCATCTTCAGAAGTTTTTCTTTAAGGTTTTTACAGCTCACCACCACCACACCGAGGGACCTACTTCCCACAGACTGTGGCAAGGCCTTGTCACGTTCATGGTGCCCATCAAGGAGGGCTCCCTTTTCATGGGCGCTCTTCAGATCCCCGGAGCACACAGAAGTGTGCCTACTGGTAGAACCTGCCATCAGTGCTCAGCCAAGACCTGTCCCCTCAGCTGCCTGGGTGAGGTGGTCACACTGCCTGCCCTCCCTGGAGTCCCCGAGGGAAGCCGACTGTTTGACCCAAATTACCCACCAGCCAGGTCTGTAGCGCTCTGCTGAGTGTGGAGCTAGCCTTTCCTCCTGATGGTGAACAGCCACGCCTCCTGCTCCGCCCAGCGAGTCTGCTCTCCCCTTCCCCCCTCAGTGGGCTGCTGCCCTCTGAAGGTTTTGTAGAGCAGGGGGCCTCCTCCACCCAGTGCCAGAAGGGGGCCGTCTGAACCAATGTGAGGCCATTGACCCACAAGGTTCCTTCTAAGTGTACCATGCCCCGGCTAGGGAAAGCCCCTGAGCTGGACGCGTGTTTTGTTTTAGCTGAAAATGGAATCCATAATTACACTGTTTATCTGCTTCGTTTCCCTAATGAGGGCACTGTGGGAGCGCATTTCTGCTGGCTGATCACAAAGGTTTCATCTGGGGGAAGCTGCACGGAGAGAGGAGCTGACTGGCCCCTACCTGTGAAAGGGGGTGCCTTTGCTGAGACGGAAGGCGGGGGGGTTCGCCTAGGAGTGATCCACTCAAGTGTTTCCTCGGCATGACAGCAAGCCCCGTTGGTGCTTCTGCTCTGGGACATCGTTGCTAAGGGAAAGTGAAAGAAATGTTGTTGCGTGGACCCTCCCCTGAGTGCTCTCCTCACAAGGCTGTCGCTCCAGGCCTCCCAAACAGCTGTCTTGGTCAGTCAGGTGGTTTCACAGTGGTGAGGAAGCTGCTGGGCTGGAATGGCCCAGGCCCATGGCAGGCACTGCCACTCAGAGCGCAAGGCAACTCCGGGGCAGTGTCTCCGTCCGTAGCGTGGGGGTCTTGGCTAGGTCTTGCTCTGTGCGTGATGCTGATGACTGACCATGAAAGGCATTTGGTCCACAGTAGGTGCTTCGTGGAGTGAGACCATGGGGGTACATCAGGATGCTAGCCAAAATGTGGGAGATTCAGGTATGTCCAGGGGTGCCTCAGAAACACAGGCTTCAAAACAGCCACTGAAAACCTGATGGAGCAGAGCTCGCATCTGGTTCCCCGGACTCAGAACCAACCTGAAGGCCCCTGGCTGTAAGTGCTTCCTGCACAAATGGACGTGGTGGTCACGACAGGGACCTTCTGAGCCACTCCAGGAGGAGTATGTCTGCTGTCGCAGCCCCCATTTCCACTCCAGGGTAAAACAGGAATCAGCCCAGCCGAAGCCCATGTTCCCCCTGCATCTGTGCTCGCCGGCAGGCAGGCAGTGGATCTGGCATGGCCGTGAGTTGAAGCAGTGCCCACGCTCTTGCTGGCTGCCTTCGTTGTTGGCGTCAAGTCCCATAGATGCACTGGCACGGCCGGCACCGACCTTGCGTTTCCCACAGCGCTCCAGCCCAAGGAAGGGCTTTGTGGGAAGCCACGCTGTGTAGACGCGAGGTGACCGGCCACAGCTTGATCTGAAAGTTCATGTGTCTTCCCAAAGGACAGCAGGGAGGGCACGGGGTCCTTTCAGTATTCCCTCCTAGCAATGTGATTCAGGGACGGACGTCAGTTCTTCTTTGGCCTTCCTTATTCAATGTCCGAATTTCAAATGTGTGGGGTGATTGAAAAGGCCACTGTTCAGGTCAGGTGCACCTTAGTCCTCAAAGCACCCGAGTCCCTGCTTCTCGACACTTTAAAGAGGTGTTGCACAAAAGTTAGGTGTGCCCTCCTCCCCCGAACCATTTTATTAGGAGCAGTATTGTACAATTGCTACCCCAATAAGTTTCAAAGCATGTCCTTCCTTTCTTGAACTCCTTGCTATCAGCACCCTTTTACCCTACCCCGAGGAACATTTATTAAAATTACTATTTCTAGAGATTCTTCATTCCTGGGTTTCATATACCAGAACACAGAAAAATGCTTTAAAAATATTCAAAAAGGCTACCCACATGAAAAAATACATAAAAAATAAACTCCAATATGAAAATAACCCAGAAAATATTGAGAGCCCAATCAAGGCCAGTTGTCTCAGAGGGGAGGTCAAATGACAAGGCTTTAACCCTTCAAGTCAGGTTTGACATTTTAATCTACCACAGTCTTCCCTCCAACACTCTGCTTGGTACCCAGTTTATTCCTGTCCCTCCATTAGGGGAGGCTTATTTCCTGTGTAGATCTCAAAAATGTATCTCGGGCTTCCACTGTCATCCGCAGCCTTCTGCACACCAGCATCTCAGTGTTGTTGGAACTCTGATCGTAGTCCCTCTCTGGCTCTGGATGGCACAGCTTGTGATCCTCAGGGCACAGATCCTCAGTGCAACGCAGTGCGTCCTTTGAGCTCTGCACTGCTGTTGCCTTGCACATGGGTTGTGGATCCATGCGAGAGGAAATCTTGGTCAATCCTGCCTTTGCTCCACTTATGCTTCAGTCTTGACTGTCTTTGCAGTGCCCTTTGACTTATTGAGGTCCGATGGTCTATATGTCATCCCACCGCTCCTCAGTCCTCAGGTCTTCTCTCATTAGTGTTCAGGGCATCACGTCTGTTCTGAAGTGTTCTCAAGAGCATAGTTTGGTCTGTGGACTTGGTTTCCTTCAGCCTGACCTTACACTGATCCACGGTCGGGCCTGGCCACCTTAGTTGGCTGCTGATAGTGAGCTTCCCCATCGTCTCTTCCCCCGGACGTGGTCAATAGGACATCTCTCTGTTCCCTCTGGAGAAGTCCTCATCTATTGTTAAAAGTATATCTTCTAGGAGCAAGTCATTGGTTCTTGCAAAATCCTGTCACCAACCCAAGCTTCACTTCTATCACCAAGGCCATATTTTCCAACTACTGTCCCTTCCTCCTTGTTTCTAACGCTTGCGTTCCAATCACCAGTACTGATCCGTGCATCCTGATTGCTTGATAAATTTCAGACTGAAGATGATGGTAGACGTCTTCACTTTCTGCATTGCTACTTCTAGTAGTTGGTGCTTATGTGTGAGTAATAGTTGTATTGACGGCGTTTCCTTGCATGGGGATAGATATTATCTTGCACAGACAGCACTGTACTTCAAGATAGATCTTGAAATATCCTTTTTGATGGTGAATGCAGTTCCTTTCCTCTTGAATCTTTCATTCCCAGCCTAGTAAGCCATCTGATTTTGTCATTCAAAATGCCATTTCAGTTCCCTAAGTCCTAGAAGGTTGATGTTTATGCATTCTGTGGTGCTATCTGCCTTCCTATTTTCTAGGGGAGAATACTGGGGATTAACTGAAGGCGGCAGATGAGGGATTTGTACTATCAACTTCCCCACTTCAGAACCTTCCTGCTTACCACCATGCTGTCCTGTCTCACCGCGATCACTATCTTTGCCACTTGAATGTTCGTGACGTTAGTAGAGAGTTCCGGGTGTTGCCTGTGTTTCCTAGCTGAGGTGCACGCGGCGCTTATTAGGTCTGGGCCCAGGACTAATGACTGTGACGTGCCTGGGTCCATGTCGTTCACGGGCACCCCCACTCTCGCCAAAGCCACCGTCCAGAAATGGTGTCCAACTCGTAGTGACTGCACCCAGCAGAGTGGAGCTGTTCCTGGGGGTCCTTGAGACCCGACATCTGTATTGTCCTGTACTGTGTTGTCGAGTTATACTGCACCGCACTGTATTGTAGTTTGAGACAGTCAATCATCATGGAAGCAGACAGCCTCATCTTTCTCCTGGGAAATAACTGCTTCTGCTTTGAATTCTCGGCCTTCGTGGTCACCAGCCCAGACAGAGCTTCACCCGTGGCCCCGCCAGGGCTCCGTAACCTCTGATATATGGATTTTCATGATCCCCAGTTTAAAAATAATCAACTTGTTTTGTTACTTCCTTCCTGGGTGTAATTTATTTCAATCATTTCGTCACAAAGATTTTGCCCAGCACCTACTTACTATGTGTTCCTCCATCAAACTAACCACAAAGCAAGTCACCCAGGGGAGTCCAACCCCACAGCCCCCTGGGACAGGCAGGAACCTCCCCGTGGGGCCCTGAGGCACCCCGAGGCTGTCTGTGATCATCGTGGAAGCAGGCTGCCCGCGGCCTCCGTTGGCCTCCTACAGCACAGCTGTGGGTTTGCACCACTAACCTTGGAGTTAGCAGCAGAGTGTTTGAGCTCCTGGGCCAGCAGGCCCCAGGCTTTTGACTGTGTGAAAACTGACAAGGTGTGTACACTATGGGACAAAGAGCTTCAGAGTAGTAAGATTCTGTTGGTCCGTGGCTGTGGTTCAAAGGCATTATGTATTTTACTATTTTCCTTCTATCATAAAACCATGCAATTGTATCATGACCTCTGTCTCACCCTAAATAATGTGGTCAAGCTTATATTTTACATATTTATTAAGATATACATCTACATTGTTGCTAAGCTCTAGCGAGGCTGAGGTCAGAGCCCTGGTGACTGATGCTGTCCCAGAAAGTAGAATTCTTCTGCTGCATAAATGATAGCTGATAATGCAAGACCACTGCGTGAGGAATTATAGGTTAGAGCATAGCTTGGCAGGCACTGTGACGTGACTACTGGCCATCCCCAGATTACAAATGAGTTTTTGGGGTTTTTTACTAAGTCTTTTAAAATCCAAAGACACTTTGGAATGGTCCCTATCTAACATCAGTCAAGTGTCTATCATGATCTGCAGTGTACCTTTCTGTGCATAAAAAACACTTTAAAATAGACAGGCTAAGACCCCTTTGGCCAAATAATACAGTAACAATACTAATGAAATGTGGTGATGCCTGCAACAAAGTAACATAACACCTGTTTGTGGATATGAAGCACTGTAGGCACCTCGGGTTTTTAATAGGATTGGCTTGGGGGGTTCTAAGCACAGGTTGTAGGAGAGTCAGGCTGACAGACTTCTGCAACTGCCAGTTAGAAAATTCCATGGGATCCGGCGGGGTTTAGAACCAAACCCAGAGCCTCGGGAGCCTCACTCCATCCTCAGCTCTCTGGGTGGGGCTCACAATCCGGAGTGCGCATGCTGAGTTCTTGATCCCGTTCTCCCCCACCCCCATATCCCTGCAGCCCAGAAGTTGAAGCACACCCTGGAACCTTGCCACATGGAGTACCCCGCGTTTGTCTGGGAGCGCACCATCAAGGAGACCACCAGGAACATTGCCTGTGAAGCCTGCTCCAAGTAAGGCCCCCCACCCCTCAACACACACATCCCCCCCACGGGCAAGTGGGACACAGGCAGTTGGCTTGCAGAGAGACGGAGAGCATGGCTGCCCTGTTGTGTGGGCACGTGTTCCTGTAGCTGGGAAGAAGCATCGCTGGGTCTGTGAGATCCTTCCAAGGGTGGCCCCCATTCAACTGCATAAGAACATTTCCTGGAACGGGGGAGACTTCTCTGTCCAGGTGCTTACTGATTGGAGAAGTCCCAGTGGATCTTTTCACAAATGGATGGTTGATCATTTAAAAGCCGGCTCAAGGAATTCTCAGATCACATCCTTAAAACTAACTGGCCTTTGTGTTTTCCCAAATCTGGTAACACGGTGTTGGTCTCCCATGTCTCCATGTGCATTTCACCGATGACTACTGATGCCGATGCTATTTTAACAGTTTTATTGATTACTTGGACTTCCTTGCCTCTTTGGTCCCATGAGACGCCTGACTTGGTTGGTTGGGTCTATATTTTGGTTTGGATATTCCTTGTGTTCTAGATTCCATTTGTTTATAAGTAACACACATGGTGCATGCGTCTTCCTAATTTTTGGTGGTGTGTCTTCAAATTTTAGAGGCGTCTTTTGTTGAGAGTTTTCTGTGCTCTTATTTTAATGTAGTCCAATTTATCCCTCTTTGCTTTCATGACTTGATGTTGTGGTTTTTTCCCCCTTTATAGGAAACGATCATTTTATTGGAGGCTCTTACGGCTCTTTTTACAATCCGTACATCGATTGCATCAGGCCTGTGTGTACATATGTTGCCATCATTCTTTTCTGGACAGTTACTTTCTATTGAGCCCTTGGTATCTGCTCTTTTTTTCCCTCCTGCCCCCCCTCCCTCATGACCCCTTGATAGATTATAAATTATTTTTATTTTCACATCTCACACCAACAGCGGTCTCCCTTCCCCCATGTTTTCTGTTGTTATTCCCCCTGGCGAGGGGTGTATGGTTTTGTGTCAATCATTGTGATAGGTACCACCTTCTCCCATCCTCTCCCCTCTTCCCCCTTACCCTTCTGGTATCTCTATCCCCACTCCTGTTCCTGGATTCCATGTGTCATGAGCTCCCATCTCTTATCTGGACCTGTGTACATGCTCCGGTCTGGGCTGAATTGAGCAGCAGCACTGGGGTCATGAGAGAGACACTCTCCTATAATGTCCTTCTGAGTGCTTTCAAGCACTGCCTTTCCTGTGCAGGACTCTAATCCCTCTGGAAGTGATGTGTGCGTGTCATCAGGTGGAGTTCCAGTTTAGATCATGTATAATAAACATACCTATAATAATAAATACAGTGTTTAACTTGAAAATAGTTATTTTCCCAGGATGAATCTCAATGGTACCAGGGAAAGAGAGACACACACCACCACCACCACCACCACCACCACCACCACCACCACCACCACCACCACCACCACCACCACCACCACCACCACCACCACCCCAGCTCTTAGCTACCCTCTATACGGTTTCTGAGACAAAAAGTCTTTACATGAGCAGACAGCCTCGTCTTTCTCCTTGGGAGTGGTGGTGGATTTTGAACCACCAGTATTGCAGTTAACAGCAGGATTCTCATATTCATATTCTCTCTCTTTCTCCCTCCCTCCCTCCTCCTACCCCTCCATATGTACCTTAGATTTGTTTTGCTCATATTATACCATGGGCTTTTGATTTATGTTGAAAATATAAATTGTGTAATGTCATTTGGTTTTCTTCTTAAGGTTACTTCATTGTACCAAATTAGCCTTGATAGTTTTCCTCATTTTCTATTATCTGTAATATTTTGTATACAATTGAATTATCTGTTTCATATATGTTTACTAAAGCTTACCTATAAAGTTATCGATGATTGATGGGATTTTGTGCATGTAGCTAGACTAATTTCTTTAATGATTTGAATTACTCTTTCTTTTTGAAAATGGCTTAACTATGATATTTCTTAGAAAGTTGCTCATTTCCATCTCAGTTTTCAAGTTTATTGGAGTGCATGTGTTAATTACATTCTATTTTGGTTTTAAAACAGTGGTTCTCAACCTTCCTAATGTTGGGAACTTTAATACAGTTCCCCATGTGATGGTGACCCCAACCATAAAATTATTTTTGTTGCTGATTCATCACTGTCATTTTGCTACTGTTTTGAATTGAGCGACCCCTGTGAAAGGGTCGTTTGGTTGAGACTCACAGGTTGAGAAAACCGCTGGATTAGAAGCTGCTACTGAAGCATCTATTGACAGACCTGGAGCAGTTACTGTCTGCTCTTAAGGTTTCCTACAGATGCAAGAGAGAATGTCCTTGCGCTTTCTGCCTGCCTGCCTGTGGCAGCCATGATTGAATAGGGGAGGACAGTGATAAAAAAATAAATAAATAAAATAAAAAAATAAAAAAAAAGAAGCTGCTACTGTAGCTGTACTTTGTTCCTGTTTAAATTCTTGGTGGTCCTCATGGATTCCCTCTCCCTCCCTTTCCCCTGCTCTCTTGTGCTCCCCACCCCCTCCCATCTTCACACTGTCAGCTTCTTGTCTGTATGATTACCATGGGTCTGGGGGTTACTCTTTTTTATTTGCTAACTTTTTGCACACACACACACAAAAGTTAGCCTGCAGATGTCTATGTGTATGCTCCAGTCTATCCCCATAAAGGGTTTTCATTGTTGATGACTTCTCACATTTTTCTATTATCATCATGTTCTGATCTGTATTTTTGAAAAGAATGCTTCAGAATCTCATAACTCGTATCTCTTTATTATTGATCTCTAAAGCAGCATTGTATTCGGCTTAATACCTCCTTTTAGTTTTGTGGAGACTTGCTGTGTTTTCTGTGTCCGTGTGTGTGTGTTTAAACAAGCTGCATTCTATAGTAGCTAGTCCTGGGATCGGTATGTATCCACTGGGGCAAATCTTCCCATTCACTGTTGGTGTCGAGCTACTTAATATGCCAGTTCCTCACCAGCATTATGGTTGGTTGATTTAGCTCGTCATGTCATGCAGTTCATCCTGCATTTTATATTTTGAAGATGCACTGCCATGTATCTTGTACATACGTAGGAGCATGGACTCTGTCCCAATGGAGCAGCCCTCTTTGTCCATGGAATTGGCCCTGGGCCTGCTCCCCCTTTGCTTTGTTTGCTGAGAGAGCAGGAACTGTGGCTCTGCTCTCTGCGGATGTGTCGCCGCCGCCTCTGCGTAGATTCAAATCCACGGTGAGGACTGCCGGAACTCAAATCCCCGCTTCGCAGTCTGCGGGGCATACTCCTTGGAGCGGAATTGCTGGGCCATGCAGTTGTTCGACGTTTCAAAGGGCTGTTTTTGTTAACGTGGTTGCAGAATGTTAAGATTCCATCGCTTCAGAAGAGGGCTCCAATTTCCCCACATTGTCACCAGCACCCCTCCCGCGCGTCCAAAGGAACAGCCGAACTCGTGGTGAAGTCCGAACTCGCACATGCCTGATCTTGCTGAGCAATGTCTCTGCACTCCCGGGCCCTTCTTTGGACAAAGTCTACTCAAGTCCCTTGCCCATTTTATAAATTGTTTGACTTTATGTTATTGAGTGGCTAGGATGATTGATTTTTAGCAATTAAACCCGTACACATACAGCTTCCACATAGTTATCAGCTGTAAGTTGCCTTTTCAGTTTATTGATAGCTGTACTGTGTTTTCACCCCACTAAATAATTATTATCGTTGTCAATTTGGCCACCACTGTTTTTAGTGTAGAGTGCTTTAGGGGTGCTTTCCAGAACGGTGGTTAAATTTTCTCCTACGTCTAGAGCAACGGTCTCAGCCTGTGGGTCGCGACCCCTTTGGGGCGCTAATAATCCTTTCATAGGGGTCCCGATTTATAACAGTGATGAAGTAGGAACGAAAATAATGTGATGGTTGGGGGGGTCACCGCCACACGAGGAACTGTATAGAAGGGTCATGGCATGAGGAAGCTTGAGAACCACGGGTCTAGAGTGTCTTATTTAATATGTACTCGGCATGGGCCGTTTCACTCCGTGGTCTCCCAGAGGTTGTCCTGTGGGGAGAATGTCCCACTGCATTCTGCCTTTGACGTTGCATCTTTGTAAGTAGCTTGACTTTTCCTCCTGATCGCGTTTTAGAAATATGCACCGTATCTTCATTGTTCTCAAATTTCCTAAAGTGTTCTTGAAATAAGTTTGTTTTTATGAGTTTATGTACTTTTCTCCTGATTCATTCCTTTCGAGGTGTATTTCAGTTAACTTCCTTCTGCTTACATAATCCATTAGATTATTAGTATTGCCTACCTTTTCATCGAATCCATGTAAGCGTTGTTTGCAAAGCTGTGCGTAATTCCGTGCAGCCTGTTCCTCTGATGCCACTGTCCCTGACTGGGATGCCTCAGACTGCTCGAGTAGCTTCGAGTCTCGGGGTGCCAAGCTGTGTTTCCCCGTATGTTCACTTCCGTTCACGGCGGGTTGTTTGCTCCTGTGTTTTGTCCGTTTTGACTTAACTGGTCTGTAATATTGTCATTTCTGTTGGAAAATAATTTGAGTTGCTGGTCACAGTGGATTGGCATCTGGGCTTCTATCAGGCATCTGATTAGTACTGACTGCCTGAGAATAAGTGTCATCAGAGACTTGCACCATGTAATTACCATAAACATCTTACCCAACTAGTGCTTAGTTCATGCTTTAAAGATGGCTCTCTCTGTCCGGAGCTCTCCATCAGCAGCAGAGTATTAGTCTTTCATGCTTAGCTATGAATGTTCGGGTTGACTTCTAGTGCCCTCTCTACTAAGATTTCTTGGGGGTGGATCTAACCAATTTTGTCTTATGATTTCATCCAGCTTATCAAAGTGTGTAGCCCAGCATGACCTCCAGGGTGGCCGTCTCCTGTGCTGGAACTGTGTGTCCTGGCTGTGGCTATGCCAGCTCTGCCGCAGGTGAAGGCTAAAGGGCAGTGCATGCAGGAGCCCTGAGGGCGAGGCATTCAGAATGGGGACCTGAGTCTGCAATTCGGGCAGTGCTGCCTTTGGCAAGGATCTGACGCATGGACGCCCAGCTTCCTCAGTCATTTGGGGCTAGTAATGGTAAACGACTCCTTAGCTAGGGTGAAAATTAAATGAGACAATGTGTGTTATGAATGTGGCGTAACGCCTGGGCCACAGTAAGGAGTCACTAAATGGCCGCATGTTTTACATGCGTACCGTCATATGTATAACAGGTTTTTAACTTCCAGAGACTAACCTGTCAAACGTTTAATGTTCCCATGAAGTAGTCTAACATCACTACACCACTGCGGAAATCCCCATTGGCTCACAGCACAAAAGACACCTATGAATGATGAGAGCACTGTGAACCATGGTCCGTGGCTCCGGGGTTCTGAGAAGTAGACTCCAATGATTCCATGATGATTAGGGACCTTTTGGCTAGAGTGATGCTATACCCTGGACCATCCTCACTGCGAAGTCATGAGTTGGCCAATAGCTACTATTGAGTGATAGACGGGTATGTGGCGTGGAAGACAAGTCAAGGTTCTTAGTTCCAGACTAAGTAAAAGCTATCAAGGAATCAAGATGGAGGATTGGGAGGGAAAATTGGATGCTCCCTTACTGGCTCATAATTAGAAACCCGGGGTAAGAGTGAAGATTAATTCAAGCTAAATGACACGAGCATTTCAAACTAAAGAGACGACCATCTTCCATCCGATGGGAGATGGTTACAGTCTCCCCAAGGCCCAGAAACCATTCTGTTTGGGAGAACACACAGACTGAAAGGCCTGCCATGGAGAAGGAGGCGTCTCCACCAGCCACAGAGGCTCAGTGCCATGCAGGGCTGAGGGCTCATGGGAGACGGGAAAGTTGAGCAAGGCCCGGGACAGTTTGCTGGCAGCAGGGAGAACAAGGTAGCGCAGACCCTGAAGAGGACTCCTGTCAAAGTGTTCTTTCCGGCCACCAACAGCTCAGTCACGTACCAGAGTCAAAAACATCAAAGCCTGCGTGCGGCCCTTGTGCATTTTCTTTGCTTTTCCTGTCATCTTTTTGAAGTGACTCCATAAATCCTACATTCTGCGGGTGTTCTGATTACCAACTGAAAGTTACCCAGCACCACAGACGAGCGAGAGAGGGAGGCAGGTGCCTTCCTCTTTTTGCTTCGCTGGGCTGATGAGATGGTCTGGAACCCAAATTGCGGGGGGGGAGGGGGGGGAGCTGCGTCCTGTGGAAATATACAAGCATACCCTCGCCCCGCTGTTATTAAAAGGTTGGGCCCTTTCCATTGACCGATAAGTGGGTCTATCCATTTGACCAGGGTTTTTTCCCAATGTCTTTAAATAGGAGTTTGCCCTTTCTCATCAGAGTTCAAAGAATTTAACACAAAAAGGGCATGATTTAGCACATGATGAGGAGAAATATGTTTGAATTCCCCAGCCATTAATTTCACAATTTGAGTTTTTAAAGTTTGATGAGCTCTTTCCACAATAGCTTGCCCTTGAGGATTATAGGGGATTCCCGTATTATGATTAATGTCAAAAGTAGAACAAAAAATCTTAATTGCTTTGCCAGTGTAAGCAGGAGCATTATATGTTTTAAGAGCTCTGGGTATGCCAAGATAAGCAAATACATGAAAAGATGTTGAATTATGTCCTTATATGCTTCCCCTGCCTTGCAGAGGCCATAATTACATGAGAATATGTGTCTATACATACATGCACATAAGCCAATTTTCCAAATTGTGGGACATGAGTTAAATCCATGTGCCACAAATCAGTGGTCTTACACTTCAGGGGTTCACTCCCATAGGTAAAGAAACCCCATTCGGAGGACACGTTGGACAATCTTTGACTATAGCTCTGGCGGTTTCTCGGGGAAGGTGAAACTGATACCTAAGTGCAGAAGAGTTCTGGTGGTGTATAGCATGGCTTTCTTTAGCTTGCTCAACTGCAGAAAAAATGAGAGGCCTTATATAAAAATCTGCCAATCTATTACCATCATGTATAGGACCAGGAAATTGGGAATGAGCTCTCACATATCCAATAAAAATGGATGCTTTCTTTGATGAGTTGAAGCCTGTAAATTTCTCAAAAGGGGAAAAAATTGTGGTCTTATCTCCTGGAAGCGGGGCAGTTTCAATACGAGGAAATAGTTTTACAATATAATATGAGTCCGTGTAAAGATTAAAAGGAAATGCAGATAATCTGTTAAAAGCCTCCAAAACAGCCATCAACTCTACCTTTTGAGCAGATGTTTCTGTGGTTTCAGTACCTATTTTCTCAGAGTCTATAATAGTCACAACTGTGCCGTTAGAAGACCCATTAGTAAGCACCAGAATAGCTGGTCCTGGTAATGGCTGCTTTAAAGTATGCTTTGGAAAAATGACTGGGTGGAGTTTGAGAAAATGCAATGAGGGATTATTAGGAAGATGATGTAATATATTTCAAAAATAAAATACCCTGTTACGGCCACTAGCCAATCATCATCATTTTCCATTAGATAGGTTAACTGTTCAACTGTGTAGGGAATGATAATATTAATAACATACTTTCCAAAAATGCTTTTTTCACTTTTTTTCCCTGGATTATTGTGGCCACTAAAGAAGAGTACCCTGGAACCATCCACTTCTGTGAAATCATCCAAACTCCCTATACTTCCCACTAACTGCATAGTGTGCGGGGACGTGGGTCCAGTTTCTTTAACAGCACTTTTAAGTTCTTTAAGTACTTTTAAAGGCAATGGTTCCCATTCAGGCTCCCCTTCATCTATAGCATCTGTAATGGGGAAACACCTCAGGAAATCATCCCTTCTCTTGGAGCCTGTTGGACAGCTCCTAAAAACCCTGCTTTAGTGGGAACCATTTTTGGAGCAGCCTTTTTCTTTTTAGTTTCTTCCAAACAAGGGGCAGTAGGTTTTACAAACAAATCCCAATCCTTGTTGTTCTATTTGGCTGCCTTGTTTAGCATCCTTTACTGTTAGATTCAGGGAAGGAAGGCGAGCTCACCTTGGGCGCACAGAATAATCACGACCAGCTGAGATGCAAAAATGGCAACAGGAGCTTATTTGCTAGCTCAAGCTAGGGCTTTCCTCCCGCCGCTGCCCAGCGCAACAGGGATCCAGTGTCCAAAAGGGAAATAGCCAGGAGCTCTTTGTTCTCCAGGCTTTTATAGGGCCAGGGACAAGAGGCGGGACAAGGGGCAGTCCAGGCTTGCTGTTCTTTAAACTTATTGGAGAAAACTTCTGGCACCAGCATTGTCCAGCGGTGATTGGTGAGTAGGTTTGCATGTGCTTTCCTGATTGGTCGGTCACTGGTGGGCTGTCACTCGAACTCTATTGGCTAAGGCGTCATTGGGTGATGCGTCCCATTGGTTAGGTCGGATCAGGCGATGTGTTGCATCAGTGACCAGGAACCTGAAACCGAAACTTAGGCTTACCCCAAACTTTGATTTTCATACCGCCTGTTTGAACTTTTACTCTGCTGATTCTAGCAGTTGCACACCTGTGCCCCACATTACCAAAGGGATTTCTTCAGGAGCCTCTATTGGTAATAAGTGGTTCTTGCTTGTGGGACTTGGATCTAAACTATCTCTTAAAAGACTCTATAAAGAAAACATTTTTACAGGAACTTGTTCAGGACCATTTTCTTCATAATACTTTTTCAGGTCTTCTCCCACCTTCTGCCAGGTGTCTAAATCCAAAGTTCCATGCTTAGGAAACCAAGGAGAACACTCCTGGATAAAGGAGAGAAAACTTGCTAAAGTCTTAAGGGCCCTAGCCCCCTTCTTTTTTAGGGTTTGCTGGATGATGTCAACAAATAACTCTTTCACGAGATTCAGAGTTTCCCATTACTACTCACCCTTTCGTACTTAGCCTTACCTCTGCTAAGGGGTCTGCAACACCCAATCGGTGAGAGTCTAGCCTGACCGAAATCTACTTAATTATCAGGGGGTTCTTACCCGAGGGTCCCTGTTCGGGTGCCACCTGCCGCAGTCCAGCTGCAGCAAGGTCTGGGGTCCCTCAAGGTGGGTCACGGCATCGGCGAGTGGGAGACAGAAACCACATGACTCAAAGGTTGCGGGTGGCTGGTCCAATTTTATTCATGCAAAGCTTCAACTTTTATGTTCTTTTTCTTGGCTTAAAGTTTATGGCCTGAGGTCATACATCAGGAAATTCTCAGGCCACAAGGCCATGACAAGTTAAATAAATCACATCACGATTCTGGGTTAAAAATTAGTACATCTTGAAACCAAAGCTTTCTCAACTACAAGGGTGATAGACATAAACCTTCTAACAACAACTGAGCACACTTCATCCAACTAGGGCACATTGTTCTAACTATGAAATCAATAGAGCATTAATACATTTCATTATCAAAAATTACTTGACAGGCTTTAGCTGTTCTTTCTTAGGCTGTTCCTCTAGGGCTTTCATTTCTTGTTCTACTAAGTTCACATAAATTAAACTCCCAAAAGTCTTTCTGTAACAAGGTATGAGTTGCCTCCCAATGGGTAGCTTTGCTTCAGCGGACTTCAAACATCATGGAGGCCCTCTTCTTGCTAACCTTTCCATAAAACTTAAACTACTAAAAGGAACTTGTACACCTTCTTTGTTAACTATTCTTATGCCATTTTTATTATGAGCCCTCATATAAGGTAAATCAGGGTCAGGAACTCTATTTCTCTTTGGGAGGGGGTTAGCATATTCTACCCCCTATGCAGTAACCAATATAAGCAGGGGGGAAAGAAGAAGATAAACTTTTTTAGAGTCTTGCACAAAAGCTTCCAAACGAGCCTCTGAGATTTCCGTGGGTTTCGGTTGCAATAGCTCAGCCTGCTCAAGATCTAATGTAAATTCCTTAAGGGGGGCTCTCTGGCTTCCAGTTTCTAGTTTTATTATACAGTACACTTTGCACACAGTCAGGACATGGATCTATCAAAGCCATAGGAAGGGGAGTAAGCTCAACCTCTAGGGAATATTCCTCAGTTGACATCAGTTGTTTCCTAAAAGGGGAAGTGATCAAAATTATCAAGAACCAGAGAGCAGCTACAATTATCAATGGTGATATCAGACCAATAATTCCAAAAGGTTCACGGGAGAGACTTCCTTGGGTGGAGCCTTCTTTGAATGCTCCTCCTCCATGCGCGGAATTTGTCAAGGCCCGTGGTTGGAAGTGGTCTCGGCGTAAAATGGTTACATTTTTGTTTCTAGTGTAAAGGACCCGGCTGTGTAATGAGTTACGTGTCAAGGTTGCTCACTGCAAGGTCAGTAGTTCAAACCCACAAGCCTCTCTGTGGAAGAAAAATTTGGTTTTCTGCTCTAGAAGATTTCACAACGTTGGAAACCCGAGAGAGCAGTTTCACGCTGTCCTGTTGGGTCACTGTGGGTTCAGTGTGAGTCAGAGCATGCTGCAGTGCAAGATTTGATCTACATGACAAAGATAGCCTCATGGAACAGAAGTCATCTCTGTGAGGGCCTGTTTTTGAAGGACCAAGTCCTTTTATCTATCTATCTATCTATCTATCTATCTATCTATCTATCTATCTATCTATCTATATGAAATATATATTTGCTCCATTTTAATAAATAGAACCTACAGAGGTTTATCTGCATGTGAAGGTATTTATGAATATGCATGTGGCATTTTGCATGAGTTTTGCCATGCTGGAATACAGTACATTTAGGAAGAAAATAATGCTGCTAGGTTATCTTCCTTCCCTCTTTTGGAAGTCTGCATATTTCTCGGTGCAATGGCCAGAACATGTGGTGGCCCCTGGAACGTCAGCCGTGCACCTCTGCTTCACATCTACCATATATACTCGAATATAAGCCGGCCTGAGTATAAGCTGATGTACCTAATTATTACCTGGGAAACCAGAAAAACTGATTGACTCTAGTATAAGCCTAGGGTGGAAAGTGCAGAAGGTATTGGTGAGTTTCAATAATCAAAACAAATGAAAATAAAATTACTAAAAATTGAGACATCAGTGGGGTAATATATTTAAATATTTATTTTAAATAAAAACATAAGTAAAAGGACAAGTCATTTAACATTAGTAAACCAGCACAGTAAGTGGAAAGTAGGTTAAAAAAAACAGTAAGGTATCAACAATGATACCTTAAGAGTACTACAACCAAGCTAAATGTAAAGAATTAAAATCCTTCGAAACTGGATCCCTCATCATCATCCGTATCCCAAAGCAGCGCTTCAGCTGGTGTGAGGTCATCATAGACGCTGTCCTCACTGAGATCGTCGTCATCACCGTCACTGCTGTCATTTTCATACAGAGCGCAGTCTTCACTGCCATCCATAGCATTACTAATACTACATTTCTGGAAGGCACGTGGCACTAGGTCTTCTGGAATGTCTTCCCATGCATCTTGAACCCACTTTGCTATTAGTTTTATGTCTGTCTTCATGAGATTTCCTCCTTTTGTTAGTGGAGCTTGACCAGATGACATCCATTCATGCCACATTCTTCGCACATGGTCTTTAAAAGGCTTATTCAAAGATACATCCAGAGGTTGCAGTACACATGTAAGCTCACCTAGAATAACGGCTAAAGTAACTTCACTAGATTTTGTCAATTGTTTTATGTCATCTGATAGGTGGGCACTGAACAAATCCCAAACAAGTAACGATGGCTTTTTTTTTTTTTTTTAAGGCTGCTCCTGGTCGCCAGCTCCAAATTTCTTCCAGCCATTTTTTTGTTCTTTCTTTATCCATCCAGCCTTTAACATGTGCACGCACAGTAATTCTTGGTGGGAAATTGATCTTTTTAGGCAAAGTCTTTCTTTCAAAAATAATGACAGGATGCAGCTTAGTTCCATTAGCCAAACTTGATAGAACAACTTTAAAGTGTTTTGTTTTTTCATTTCCTGTGGTTTTGAGAAAAATGTGTTCTTCTCCTAAACTTGCCACAGTTCTGTTGCTTGGAAGGTCAACAGTCATGGCAGTTTCATCCACATTCCCAATATCTTCCAGGTCGTAAGTATAAATCCTTTTTTGTTTTATTACAAATGACTGGAATGACATAATTTTTTCCTTCAAGGTCTTGTGGTAATTTCTGGGAAATCTTTGTTCTTTGTCTCAAACAGAGTAGGCCAAACCTATTCATGAAGCCGCCGGTACACCATCCTGCTGACACAGCAAATTTTTCAATGCCTGATACTTTATAGTTGTCATCCTTAGCCATTTGTAGAGCACGTATGTGGATTCCCATGCGTGTTATGCAGTAACCATTTTGACGACACTCCATAATCCATTTATGCAATTCACTCTCTAGAGCCCCATAAAAAAGACGTTAAACCACGACGAGCTTTTTTAGCTTTTGGAATCTGTTCCTAGTCAGCCTTCATTTTCTGCCACTCCCTCACTTGCTTTCGTCAACACAGAATTCCCTACTTGCAATATTGTTATTGCTCTCTTCTGCTCTTGACGTGTTAGCCGGGAGGAGTGGGGGGAGTCCATGCGGGCAGGGGATGCAGGATGTGAATTAACACAGAGACCAGAGGGGAGAGGCGGAGCGCAGCCACAGACACACCCTTACCGGTTCAGCTGCCACTATGGGTGCATAGGGTGGGGGTGGGGCGGGGGTGGGGCAACGGCTGTGGGTTTAGCTCCTGCTTCAGAGCTTTGGTAGCTAAGGACCCGCAGACGAAACCGGGGCCTGAGCCCACTAGGGACACATGGCCCTAGGGACTCCAAATGAACGAATGAGTGAAGGTGGAGTTGACCCAGTCAGCTATCATGCAGGGACCCAGGCAGGAGGGCAACACCCCACCCCCATCCTCTCTGTTCTCACCGGTCCCTGACCACGGAAAGTCCCGACCTGTCCTGTACCTCACGTGTACAGGAGTCTGGGGTCCCCAGAGGTCCCAGGGAACGGAATACTCTGTATCTCAAGAATGATGAGAGTTTTGTGTGGAATGGAGTCCTGTGTGTCTCTAAAGAATGATCATGACACTGTCACGCTCCTTACAACACGGACATGTTTGGAAGCTATTGTGCTGAACAAAATCGGGCAGTCCCTGAAGGCAGTCACTGTCGGAGGCCACTGTTACCAAAGGAAAATAAACGCAAGGAAAAATGGTTTTCCCACAGAGAGAAGCAGATGCTAGTGCTCGTGGAAAATCAGTGTGGAAGGGAAAGTAAAAGGAGGGGGTGTAAACAATGCCCAGAAAAGATACCTAGGTAATCACACACATGGGTAGAGACAGAGAGAGCAGCAGCTATAGGCACACAGATACATCCTAACAGAGTCTGCATAGAAAGAGACATGTAATAACACAGAGACATACAGGTGAGCAGACACATATTAACTTAGTGTATGTATAAAAATGAAACCTCAGCACACATACAGGGTCATCAGAGAGGGATGTAGATAGAGAGTTGCATGACAGACCCAAACTCACTGCGGTCTTCTGGATTTGAACTCAAGGACCCTATGGGACAGCAGACCTGCCCCTGCAGGCTCCAGGGTGGTGACTCTGTACGGGCGGGGCAGCTGATTTCTCTCCCCAGGAGCCAGCGGGTGGTTTCAAACTGCTGACCTGTAAGCAGGAGGCCACCCTGCTCCGTAAGAGCACAGACAGTAACAGATGATGGTAAAGGGGATGAAGGGATCATAGTCTCCCACGGGGGTGTCGGCGATCCCTGCAGCTCCCCGTAGGACCCCCTTCCTGACTCTGATATTGGTCAGGGCCGCCGAACCGAGCTGTGGTCAGCTTTCCCTCCATCCCCCAGGAGTGGTGAACACAGCAGGCGGGCAGGCTCAGGCATCTTGGTGGCTGTTTGCAGCAGGATGTCCAGAGAGCTGAGGAGTCCAGGGCTGGCGAACTATGATTCCGGGCTGCTGCCCGATGTCTGAGGTGAGACGTGGGGTCTGAGTGGGTTGGGGCTGTGCAGGGACCAATGTGAGCAGGAGCCAGGTCTCTTGCTGAGGAAGAGTTGCCTAAGCGACACACAGTTTGTAACATAGATGAAATCAACTATATCTGTTTATACAAAGGCATAAGAGAAACAGGTGAAAATGATAACACAGCAACATAATTTGAACCTCCTAACAGACTCATGGTACCTGCACACAGACAACATGGTACCTGCGCACAGTCACAGGGCACCTGCTCACAGACACACACATGATACCTGATCATAGACATACACAGGGTACCTGCTCACAGACACAATGTCCTTGCTCACAGAGCCATGGTACCTGCTCACAGACACACAGTAACTGCTAACAGACAACACGGAACTGCTCAGAGACAAGGTCACATGCCCACAGACACACGTGGTACCTTGTGGGATACAGAAAGACCTTACCCCAGCTTTGTCTCCTCCAAAGCTATGCCAAACCTTAGAGGCTGTTTGCCAGCACATGGTGGGAAGTCGGATGCTTCGAGATGTTCTCCCTGAAGGCATTCGGCCATCAGACTACTGTCTGCTCCACTGCAGGAGGGGCTCACACCCTATTGATAAGGACAGTAATCGGTTCCATGGGGAGACAGAGAAGTGGTCAAACCGGCTCAGGGAGATCCAAAGTTAGGCTGCCATCCTGAATCTAGGACCCGCCCATCTTGTCACATGTATACTCCAATTCCTCCCCTTCCTATTGCGTGTATACTCCTAGATTGTCCCCCTCTCATTACTGTATTACCTATAGTAAAACTCCTTCCTGTGACATATGTCTTTACCTGTAATTAGGGGGCTTGCATGCCCCCTAAAGGTATAGAAGCCTCGGTGAGTAATAAATCTCACTCTCTCACTCCTGCAATTCCCACCTTGCACATCCTCAAGTGGATCAACAAGTGGCTCTGAAGTGAGCATGTTACCATGAAATGTGTCTGACTTCTTTATTTTATTTCACTCTCTCTCTCCCCCCCATCTCTCTTATTCTCTATGACTTTCCTATAATCTTTACTTATTATCGCTGTACGATTGCACCTGCTGGGCCTGTGATGATTTCTTAGGAGCTGGCTCCCCTGATGGTACCTGCTCACAGACACAGGTTGCCTGCTCTCGGACACACAGTACCTGGTCAGAGACACACAGGACTTGCGCAGACAGCATGGTACCTGCTCACAGACACACAATGCCCTTCCTCACAAAAACATGGTACCTGCTCCCAGACACACCAGGTACCTGCACAAAGGCACACTGGACTCCTCACATACGGGGCCTTTCACAGACAAAGGACCCCTGCTCCCAGATGCACTGGACTTTCTCCCAGACGCAGGGTACCTGCTCACACACACGTGGTTCAGGAGTTGTACCCCGGGTTGCTAGTGCTGGCAGTTGAGAGGTTAGTACACTGGATTTCTAGTTCTGGTGATTCGAAGTGTTGATCATCACAGGCTGGCTTGTCTGGGCAGTTGAGTGGTTAGTACCCTGGGTTGCTAGCTCTGGTGGTTCAGAGTGTTGTTCCCTGGGATGCTAGTTCTGGTGGTTCCGTGGTCAGTGTGCAGGCTTGCTAGTCCTGATGGTTCAGGGAGTTGGTCGACGGGTTGCTAGTCCTGCTAGTTCAGTGGTTAGTACTCTGCATTGCTAACCCTGGTGTTTCAGGGATGTGCTCAACAGGTTTCTCGTCCAGGTGCTTCAGAGGTTATTACGCTGGGTTGCTAGTTCTGGTGGTACAGGGCATTGTTTGACAGACCCAAGGCACCTGCTCACAGATACACACGTCACCAGCACAGGCACACGGTGCTTGCTTAGAGACGCACGGTATCAGCTTACTGATAATATACCACCTGCTGAGAGGCACAAGGCATCTGTTGTAGACACACAGGATAACTCCTCACAGAGAAATGTCCCCTGGTCACAAACAAAGTATAACCCCTCCCAGACACATGCTCAAGGATACAGGTTACCTGTTCACACACACAAGAATCTGCTCATATACAAACACACCAATGACGTGATCACAAACAGAAGAACCTGCAAATATACACACATAGGTTACCTGCTCACAGACACAAGAATCTGCTCAAATACACACACAGGTTACCTGCTCACAGACACAAGAACCTGCTCATATAAACACACAGGTTACCTGCCCACGGAAACACAGTACATCCTCATATACTCAGAGTACCAGCTTATATACACACAGGTTACCTGCTCATAGACAAACAATACTTGCTCATATACACACACACAGAGGATACATGCTCACAGACACAGAGGAGCTGCTCATATACACACACTGGTTACCTGCTCATAGATACAAGAACTGGCTCATATTCACACACAAGTCACTTGCTCACAGACACAAGAACCTGCTCGTGTACACACCAGGCTACCTGCTCACAGACACACAGGACCTGCTCATCTACACATAGATGTTACCTGCTCACAGACACAAGAATCTGCTCATATATACACGCAGGTTACTTGCTTACAGACACACAGTACCTTCCCATAGACACATACAAGTTATCTGCTCACAGTTACACATCATCTACTCATACACACACACAGGCCACCTGCTCACAAACACAAGATCCTGCTCGTATGCACACAGGTCACCTGCTCACAGGCACAAAGGACCTGCTCTATACACACACTGGTTACCTACTCACAGACACACAGGAACTGCTCAGATACACAAGTTACTGGCTCACAGACAGTGGTCCTGCTCATATATACATTGGTTGCCTACTCACAGACACGCAGTACCTCCTCATATACACAAATAGAGTACCTGCCCACAGACACAAGAACCTGCTCATATACAAACAAAGGTTATCTGCTTACAGACAAAATAACCTGGTCATATACATACCAGGTAACCTGCTTATAGACACACAGGACCTGCTCATATACACATACATGTTACCTGCTCACAAACACATGAACCGGCTCACATACACACCAGGATACCTGCACACAGACACGTAGTACCTGCTTATATAAACACAGGTTACCTGCTCTCAAACACAAGAACCTGTTGATATACATACACAGTTAGTTACATGTTCACAGATAATAAAACTGGCTCTTACACACACCAGGTTATCTGTTCCCAGACACAATAACCCACTCTTACAAACATCAAGGTTACCTGCTCACAAACACAAGAACCTGCTCATATACACACAAAGGTTTCCCACCCAGAGACACAAGAACCTGTCCTTAGAAACACACAGGTTACCTGCTCACACACACAGTCCCTGCTCATATATACACACAGGTTACATGCTCACAGACACAAGATCCTGTTGATAAGTACACCGAGGAGAACAGTCATGGATACTAAAATCAGCTCATATACACACATGTTACCTCTTCACAGACACAGAGGAACTGCTCACAGGCACACACTGGTTATCTGCTCACAGAAATGCAGGACCTGCTCATATACACACACAGGTTACTTGCTCACAGACACCAGAATGACCTCTTAAACACACCCAGGTTACGCGTTCACAGACACAATAACCTGCTCATATGCACACACAGGTTTCCTGCGTACAGACACACGAACCTGCTCATATACGTACAGATTAATTGCTCACAGACACAATAACCTGCGCTTATAAAAATCCAGGTTACCTGCTCACAAACAGAAAACTTACTCATATACACACACAGGTTTCCCACCCAGAGACACAAGAACCTGCCGTTATAAACACACAGGTTACCTGCTCACAGACACAGAGGACCTGCCCATATACACACACAGGTTACTTGCTCACAGACAAAAGAACCTGCTCATATGGACACAGGTTCCCTTCTCTCAGACACAAGAACCTGCTCATATACACACACAGGTTTCCTGCCCACAGATACAAGAACCTGCCCTTATAAACACACAGGCTACCTGCTGACAAACACAGAGTACCTCCTCTTATACAAACACAGGCTTCCTACTCACAGACACACAGGACCTGCTCATATTCACAGGGGGCGCCTGGTCACATACCCACAGTTTACCAGCTCGTATACACACCAAGGTTACCTGCACACAGGCACGCGGTTCCTGCTCATACACACACGGGTTGCCTGCTCACAGACACACAGGACCTACTCTTACACACATTAGTTGCCTGCACACATACACAAGAACCTGCTTATACATGCCTACAAGTTACCTTGTAACAGACACAAGAATGTGCTAATGTACGTACACTGTACCCTGCTCACAGACACAAGAACCTGCGTATGTACACAGAGAGGTTTTCTGTTCACAGACACAACAAACGGCTCAGAAACGCACGCAAGGTTACCTGCTCACAGACACATAGGAACTTCTCATAAACACACACATTACCTGCTCACAGACACAAGAACCTGCTTCTATACACACACAAGTGATCTCACAGACACAAGAATTTGCTCATAGATACACACAACTTTCCTACTCACTGACAGTATGGAGCTGCTCATACACACACACACACAGGTTACCTGCTCACAGACATTAGTACCTCCTCTCTTACACACAAAGGTTTTTGCTAACAGACAAAATAACCTGATCATACACACACAGTTTACCTGTTCCCAGACCCAAGAACCTAGACATATATACACCCAGGTTACCTTGCAACAGACAACGTGTGAATATACCCAAAGAGTACCCTGCTAAAGACACAGGAACCAAGAACCAACGTTATGTACACCTACAGATTATCTGCTCACAGACACAACGGCTCATAAACAAACGCAAGGTTACCTGCTCACAGACACACAGAACCTTCTCATTAACACACACGTTACCTGCTCACAGACACACCAGACCTGCTCACGTATGCACAACGGGTACATGCTCATGCAAAAAGGACCTGCTCACACACACAGCATTGGCTATCTCTGGGACTCTTGTAGGAATGCTTTTTTGCACTGCCTACAGCTTATTACCCAACAGAAGTAACCTACCACTTGATGTTCCTGTGACTTCCATCTCAGGGGATTGACCAAGAAGTCTGCAGGGTTGCATGATTGGGTGTTGCGGAGGTTGGGCAGAGGTTCCTATAGCAGCTGGGAACGTTGAGGACGGTTGTCTGAGTTACATTAGGACCCCAGGTACACAGGCAGGAATGTCCCTCTAGGAAATCGAGCAGAACATCCACTGGTGCAGATCAGGAGGGCTGTCCCCGACTAGGGCCACCTACACAGTGTGGAACTCACCTTGCTGCGTGTGGTACAGGCATAAATGCCCTACAAGCAGGGGAGTGGTCTGGAGGTTAGCAGTAGTGTGTGGGAGACCAGGAGAGAGACTAAGAGGAGCAAGAAAACAACATTCAAAAGCTAGCCTGATGATCCCGTGGGAGTTGGGGGCGGGGTGGATATAGTGAAGGGATGGAAACAAACGAGCAATGTATCTCAGTCCAGATCCAGGGAGTGGAGCTGCAAGGGTTTACTCCCTGCTCCCAGGTAGTATCAGCAAGCTGTGGCTGTGTGGATTAAAGGCCCCAGTGCAGCCCTCCAGGACCCCAAAGGTCGGTGGGAGGGACAGAGAGGAGATGGAAACAAGAGCAACAATGTAGGTGAAACGCATCCCTGCCTGTGGAGCTGCAAGATTCCAGTCCCTGCCCTGAAGCAGGTGGCGGCAAACTGTGGCTGTGCTGAGGCCAAGCCACTCCACAGGCTAAACATGGTCCTGGTACCAGCAGAGACCTGGCGGGTCCAAGGTCAAGCCCCAGCCGGCCTCCACTGAGGATAGACAAAAGCCCCCAGGCCCTCAAAACCCCATGGGTCTCTAATTGTGATGATGTTCCACATGGGTTCCAGCAGTGTTGAATTTCCCTCTAAGCAACGCTCCTGGGTTGAATTCTAGAGAGATCCTCTGTTTTATGTTATTCCGTCTGCATCTTTCCTGAAGTCAGGTTACCTGCTCATATACAACACATGGGTTTCCTTGACACAGACACAAAAATGTGCTAATGCGCGCGCACGCACACACACACACACACACAAAGAGTACAATTGTCACACACACACGGCCGGCCAATGGAATCCTACAGGTTATCTGCTCACAGACAAAAGGACCTGCTTATAGACACATGCAAGTTACCTTCTCAAAGACACACTGTACCTCCTCATATAAACACACAGGCTCTTCTCACAAGCACACAGGACCTGGGCATATACACCAAGGTGACCTGCTGAAAAAGCCTACAGATGACCATCTCCTATACACACGAAGGTTACCTGCACACAGGCACGCAGTTCCTGCTGATAGACACACACTTGTTGCCTGCTCACTGATTCACAGGAACGGCTCAGACACACGCCCAGGTGACCAGCTCGCAGACACACAAGACCTACTCATGTTCACATTGGCTGCCTGCTCACAGTCACGCAGTACCTGCTCATATAGCCACACAGGTTACCTTCTCACAGAAACAAGACCTTTCTCATACATATACACAGGTTACCTGCACACAGAAAAAAGTGCCTTCTCACACACACGCAAAGCTTACCTGCTCACAGACACACAGGTACTGTTCATCTACACCCATTGAGGACCTGATCACAGATATACAAGACATGCTCCTATACACACGCAGGTTACCTGCTCACAAACACTATTACCTCTTCTTGTACACACACACACACAGGCTTCCTGCTCATAGACACAAAAGTCTGCTTCTATACGCACACAGGTGATCTTCTCACAGACACAAGAACCTCCTCATCTACACCCACAGGTGATGTGCTCACAGTGAAAAGAACCTGCTCACATATACACACAGCTTTCCTACTCACAGAAAGATGCTGCTCATATACACAAACACAGGTTACCTGCTCACAGACACTAATACGTCCTCCCTTACACACACAGGTTTCCTGCTCATAGACAACATAACCTGATCACACACACACAGATTACCTGTTCACAGACACAAGAACCTAGAAATATATACCCACAAGATACCTTCCACAGACAAAGGGACGTGCGAATATACCCACACAGTACGCTGCTCACAGACACAGGAACCTACGCATGTACACATTCAGGTTATCTGCTCACAGACCCCAAAAATGGCTTAAAAACACAAGCATGTTGATAAGCTCACAGACACACAGGACCTTGTCATAAAAACACACATTACCTGCTCACAGGCATACTGGACATGCTCCCATATACAGAACGCGTACATGCTCACACAAGAAGGACCTGCTTACACATGGACGCGCACGCACACACAAACACAAACACACGTTACTTCCTCACAGGCACGCAGTACCTGCTCATATACACAAACAGGTTACCTGCTCACAGACACAAAACCAGTTCCTGTACACACGCATATTACTTGCTCACACACACGCAGAATCCCCTACTATAAAATCACAGGCTTTCTACTCACAGACACACAAGAACTGCTCATATAAATAAGGTGACCTCCTCATAGAAACACACTGGTGAACAGCTCATGTACACACACAGGTTCCCTGTGCCCAGGTACAAGTTCCTGCGAATGGACACACACCGTTTGTATCTGCCTTCTACAGATACAAAGGAACTGCTCAGATACACGCATCAGTTCCCAGACACACAGGGCCTGCTCATATACAACTTGGTTGCCTGCTCACAGACACTATAACCTCCTCTTATACACACATACGTTTCCAGCTCACAGACACAAGAACCTTCTCAGATACACACACAGTTCACATTACCACATACACCAGAATATATGCTGATTTACACACACAGTAACCTGCGCACAGACAAAAGGACCTACTCCTATATACACACAGGTTACCTTGCCATAGACACAAGAACCAGATAATATACAAACACAGTAAGCCTATTCATAACTCTAATGATGTTCTGCTTCAAAGCATCAGACATAATTCTTATGTTTTCTTCAGCTTCTCTGATGATCTTACTAGATTTTTGTTCATGTGGTTTAAGTCAGCTTGGTTGTCTTCTAAGTCCCTGATGCTGTTCTCTGATTCCCCCAGTCGATTCTCCAGGTCCCTGAGTCTGCTACTGGTTTTCCTTATCACCTCCCTAAGGTCCTGAATTTCCCTTTGGTTTATCGCTCTTACCTCTTTGGTCATTTCATCTTTTTTCTCTATTGTTTCCCTCCTATTATGTATGACTCCAAGGAGCATTCTGAAAATTTCTCTCTATGCCCGCTCAATGTCTGCTGCTTCTATACGTGTTATTCTGTTTAGGACATCTTCTCTCATTGCTGTTATTTTGTCCCATGTATTTTTTATATTTTTGCATTGAGTTCGTTGGGACTGAAGGCGGTTTGCCTTGCATTGTTTTAGAGGAGCCAGGACCCATTTTGCAGTGTGTCGAAGAGCACTGGCTCTCTCTGGGAGACTTGTAGGAATGCTTTTTTGCACTGCCTACAGTTTATTTCACAACGGAAGTAACATACCAATTGATGCTCCTGTACTTCCATCTCACGGGATGTCCCGTCACAAGGGGTCATTCACCGTGGATCCTGGAGGAGAGAGTGGGAATTGGGTGGGTACAAGAGGCACGGAGAATGAGGACAAGACAATATCCTGATCAAGTCCCGTTTTAATGAACAAAGAGTCACAGCTTATAATGGCCAGCCAAGGGGGTGTGGGGGCCTCGGCCGCACATGCAGATTAGGCTATCTTGGCAACAGGCCAATCGGAGTTCAGGGGAGTGTGCCTTGCCCGTGAGTCAGTAAGGGCTTACAGTCTTCAATTAGGTACGCAGAGGAGTGGCATGTACACGCAAATCAAGCATAGGTGAGGACGATCCTTTGCCCAATCCAGGGGATGCAGGACACGGGTGCTTATCTAAAGAGCATCACCCCTTGTTTGGTCAAACTTTACAGCTGCAGTGCTCTGTCACGTAGGCTTGGGTAGAAGAATGCCCAGAGCTCAGGCTAAGAAATTACAAGTAATGGCCAGGCCTCATGGCTGCGGAGAAGGGGAGTGACCCAGGAGACTGCTGGGTTGCATGATTGGGTGTTGCATAGGTTGGGCACGGTTCCTGCAGCAGCTGGGAACGTTGAAGGGTGTTGTCGGAGTTACATGAGGACCCCAGGCACACAGGCAGGAATGTCCCTCTAGGCAATCGAGCAGAACATCCACTGGTGCAGATCAGGACGGCTGTCCCCCGACTAGGGCCACCTACACAGTGTGGAACTCACCTTGCTGCGTGTGGTACAGGCATAAATGCCCTACAAGCAGGGGAGTGGTCTGGAGGTTAGCAGTAGTGTGTGGGAGACCAGGAGAGAGACTAAGAAGAGCAAGAAAACAACATTCAAAAGCTAGCCTGATGAGCCTGTGGGAGTTGGGGGCAGGTGGATATAGTGAAGGGATGGAAACAAACGAGCAATGTATCTCAGTCCCGATCCAGGGAGTGGAGCTGCAAGGGTTTAGTCCCTGCTCCCAGGTAGTATCAGCAAGCTGTGGCTGTGGGGATTAGAAGCCCCAGTGCAGCCCTCCAGGACCCCAAGGGTCGGTGGGAGGGGGCAGAGAGGAGATGGAAACAAGAGCAACAATGCAGCTGAAACGCATCCCTGCTTGTGGAGCTGCAAGATTTCAGTCCCTGCCCTGAAGCAGGTGGCGGCAAACTGTGGCTGTGCTGAGGCCAAGCCACTCCACAGGCTAAACATGGTCCTGGTACAAGCAGAGACCAGGCGGGTCCAAGGTCAAGCCCCAGCCGGCCTCCACTGAGGATAGACAAAAGCCCCCAGGCCCTCAAAACCCAGTGCGTCTCTCCTTCCTTAATCGTGATGCTGTTCCACATGGGTTTAGCAGTGTTGATATCCCTCTAACTAACGCTCCTGGGTTGAATTCTAGAGAGATCCCCTGTTTTATGTTATTCCGTCTGCATCTTTCCTGAAGTCAGGTTACCTGCTCATATACAACACACGGGTTTCCTTGCCACAGACACAAAAATGTGCTAATGCAGACACACACACACACACCCACACACACACACACACACACACAGTACATTGTCAAACACACAAGACCGGCCCATGGACTCCTACAGGTTATCTGCTCACAGACACAAGGACCTGCTTATACACACATGCAAGTTACCTTCTCAAAGACACACTGTACCTCCTCATATAAACACACAGGCTCTTACTCACAAGCACACAGGACCTGGGCATATACACCAAGGTGACCTGCTGACAAAGCCTACAGATGACCATCTCCTTTACACACCAAGGTTACCTGCACACAGGCACGCGGTTCTGCTGATAGAGACACACTTGTTGCCTGCTCGCAGATACACAGGAACGGCTCAGACACACACCCAGGTGACCAGCTCGCAGACACACAAGACCTACTCATGTTCACATTGGCTGCCTGCTCACAGAAACGCAGTACCTGCTTATGTAGCCACGCAGGTTACCTTCTCACAGAAACAAGACCTTTCTCATACATATACACAGGTTACCTGCACACAGACAAAAGTGCCTGCTCACACACACGCACAGCTTACCTGCTCACAGACACACAGGAACTGTTCATCTACACTCATTGAGGACCTGATCACAGATATACAAGACATGCTCCTATACACACGCAGGTTACCTGCTCACAAACACTATTACCTCTTCTTGTACACACACACACAGGTTTCCTGCTCATAGACACAAAAGCCTGCTTCTATACACACACAGGTGATCTTCTCACAGACACAAGAATCTCCTCATCTACACCCACAGGTGATGTGCTCACAGTGACAAGAACCTGCTCACATATACACACAGCTTTCCTACTCACAGACAGAAAGGTGCTGCTCATAAACACAAACACAGGTTACCTGCTCACAGACACTAGTATGTGCTCCGTTACACACACAGGTTTCCTGCTCATAGACAACATAACCTGATCACACACACACAGATTACCTGTTCACAGACACAAGAACCTAGATATATATACCCACAAGATACCTTCCACAGACAAAGGGACGTGCGAATATACCAACACAGTACCCTGCTCACAGACACAGGAACCGACGCATGTACACATTCAGGTTATCTGCTCACAGACCCAACAATTGGCTTAAAAACACAAGCATGTTGATATGCTCACAGACACACAGGGACTTGTCGTAAACACACAAGTTACTTGCTCGCAGGCACACCGGACCTGCTCCCGTATACACAACGCGTACATGATCACACAAGAAAGACCTGCTCACACACGCACGCATACACACACACACACAAACACAAACACAGACGTTACCTTCTCGCAGGCACGCAGTACCTGCTCATATACACACACTGGTTAACTGCTCATAGACACAAAACCTATACACACGCGTATTACTTGATCTCACACACACAGAACCCCCTACTATAAAATCACAGGCTTTCTACTCACAGACACACAAGAACTGCTCATATAAATAAGGTGACCTCCTCATAGAAACACACTGGTAAACAGCTCATGTACACACACAGGTTCCCTGTGCCCAGGCACAAGTTCCTGTGAATGGACACACACCGTTTGTATCTGCCTTCTACAGATACAAAGGAACTGCTCAGATACACGCATCAGTTCCCAGACACACAGGGCCTGCTCATATACAACTTGGTTGCCTGCTCACAGACACTACTACCTCCTCTTATACACACATACGTTTCCAGCTCACAGACACAAGAACCTTCTCATATACACACACAGGTCACATTACCACACACACCAGAATATATGCTGATTTACACACACAGTAATTTGCGCACAGAAAAGGACCTACTCCTATATACACACAGGTTACCTTGCCATAGACACAAGAACCAGATAATATACAAACACAGTAAGCCTATTCATAACTCTAATGATGTTCTGCTTTAAAGCATCAGACATAATTCTTAAGTTTTCTTCAGCTTCTCTGATGATCTTACTAGATTTTTGTTCATGTGGTTTAAGTCAGCTTGGTTGTCTTCTAAGTCCCTGATGCGGTTCTCTGATTCCCCCAGTCGATTCTCCAGGTCCCTGAGTCTGCTACTGGTTTTCCTTATCACCTCCCTAAGGTCCTGAATTTCCCTTTGGTTTATCGCTCTTATCTCTTTGGTCATTTCATCTTTTTTCTCTATTGTTTCCCTCCTATTATGTATGACTCCAAGGAGCATTCTGAAAATTTCTCTCTATGCCCGCTCAATGTCTGCTGCTTCTATACGTGTTATTCTGTTTAGGACATCTTCTCTCATTGCTGTTAGTTTGTCCCATGTATTTTTTATATTTTTGCATTGAGTTCGTTGGGACTGAAGGCGGTTTGCCTTGCATTGTTTTAGAGGAGCCAGGACCCATTTTGCAGTGTGTCGAAGAGCACTGGCTCTCTCTGGGAGACTTGTAGGAATGCTTTTTTGCACTGCCTACAGTTTATTTCACAACGGAAGTAACATACCACTTGATGCCCTTGTACTTCCATCTCAGGGGATGTCCCATCCCGAGGGGTCATTCACCGTGGATCCTGGAGGAGAGAGTGGGAATTGGGTGGGTACAAGAGGCACGGAGAATGAGGACAAGACAATATCCTGATCAAGTCCCGTTTTAATGAACAAAGAGGCACAGCTTATAATGGCCAGCCAAGGGGGTGTGGGGGCCTCGGCCGCACATGCAGATTAGGCTATCTTGGCAAAAGGCCAATCGGAGTTCAGGGGAGCGTGCCTTGCCCGCGAGTCAGTAAGGACTTACAGTCTTCAATTAGGTACGCACAGGAGTGGCATGTACATGCAAATCAAGCATAGGTGAGGACGATCCTTTGCCCAATCCAGGGGATGCAGGACACGGGTGCTTATCTAAAGAGCATCACCCCTTTTTTGCTGAAACTTTACAGCTGCAGTGCTCTGTCACGTAGTCTTGGGTAGAAGAATGCCCAGAGCTCAGGCTAAGAAATTCCAAGTAATGGCCAGGCCTCATGGCTCCGGACAAGGGGAGTGACCCTGGAGACTGCTGGGTTGCATGATTGGGTGTTGCGGAGGTTGGGCTGAGGTTCCTGCAGCAGCTGGGAACTTTGAGGGGTGTTGTCTGAGTTACATGAGGACCCCAGGCACACGGCAGGAATGTCCCTCTAGGAAATCGAGCAGAACATCCACTGGTGCAGATCAGGAGGGCTGTCCCCAAACTAGGGCCACCTACACAGTGTGGAACTCACCTAGCTGCGTGTGGTACAGGCATAAATGCCCTACAAGCAGGGGAGTGGTCTGGAGGTTAGCAGTAGTGTGTGGGAGACCAGGAGAGAGACTAAGAGGAGCAAGAAAACAACATCCAAAAGCTAGCCTGATGAGCCTGTGGGAGTTGGGGGCAGGTGGATATAGTGAAGGGATGGAAACAAACGAGCAATGTATCTCAGTCCCGATACAGGGAGTGGAGCTGCAAGGGTTTAGTCCCTGCGCCCAGGTAGTATCAGCAAGCTGTGGCTGTGGGGATTAGAGGCCCCAGTGCAGCCCTCCAGGACCCCAAGGGTCGGTGGGAGGGGGCAGAGAGGAGATGGAAACAAGAGCAACAATGTAGCTGAAACGCATCCCTGCCTGTGGAGCTGCAAGATTTCAGTCCCTGCCCTGAAGCAGGTGGCGGCAAACTGTGGCTGTGCTGAGGCCAAGCCACTCCACAGGCTAAACATGGTCCTGGTACCAGCAGAGACCAGGCGGGTCCAAGGTCAAGCCACAGCCGGCCTCCACTGAGGATAGACAAAAGCCCCCAGGCCCTCAAAACCCAGTGTGTCTCTCCTTCCTTAATCGTGATGCTGTTCCACATGGGTTGCAGCAGTGTTAATATCCCTCTAAACAACGCTCCTGGGTTGAATTCTAGAGAGATCCTCTGTTTTATGTTATTCCGTCTGCATCTTTCCTGAAGTCAGGTTACCTGCTCATATACAACACACGGGTTTCCTTGACACAGACACAAAAATGTGCTAATGCAGACACACACACACACACACACATAGTACATTGTCAAACACACAAGACCGGCCCATGGCCTCCTACAGGTTATCTGCTCACAGACACAAGGACCTGCTTATACACACATGCAAGTTACCTTCTCAAAGACACACTGTACCTCCTCATATAAACACACAGTCTCTTACTCACAAGCACACAGGACCTGGGCATATACACCAAGGTGACCTGCTGAAAAGCCTACAGATGACCATCTCCTATACACACCTAGGTTACCTGCACACAGGCACGCGGTTCTGCTGATAGAGACACACTTGTTGCCTGCTCGCAGATACACAGGAACGGCTCAGACACACGCCCAGGTGACCAGCTCGCAGACACACAAGACCTACTCATGTTCACATTGGCTGCCTGCTCACAGAAACGCAGTACCTGCTCATGTAGCCACGCAGGTTACCTTCTCACAGAAACAAGACCTTTCTCATACATATACACAGGTTACCTGCACACAGACAAAAGTGCCTGCTCACACACACGCACAGCTTACCTGCTCACAGACACACAGGAACTGTTCATCTACACTCATTGAGGACCTGATCACAGATATACAAGACATGCTCCTATACACACGCAGGTTACCTGCTCACAAACACTATTACCTCTTCTTGTACACACACACACACAGGTTTCCTGCTCATAGACACAAAAGCCTGCTTCTATACGCACACAGGTGATCTTCTCACAGACACAAGAATCTCCTCATCTACACCCACAGGTGATGTGCTCACAGTGACAAGAACCTGCTCACATATACACACAGCTTTCCTACTCACAGACAGAAAGGTGCTGCTCATATACACAAACACAGGTTACCTGCTCACAGACACTAGTATGTCCTCCGTTACACACACAGGTTTCCTGCTCATAGACAACATAATCTGATCACACACACACAGATTACCTGTTCACAGACACAAGAACCTAGACATATATACCCACAAGATACCTTCCACAGACAAAGGGACGTGCGAATATACCAACACAGTACCCTGCTCACAGACACAGGAACCGACGCATGTACACATTCAGGTTATCTGCTCACAGACCCAACAAATGGCTTAAAAACACAAGCATGTTGATATGCTCACAGACACACAGGGACTTGTCGTAAACACACAAGTTACTTGCTCGCAGGCACACCGGACCTGCACCCGTATACACAACGCGTACATGATCACACAAGAAAGACCTGCTCACACACGCACGCATACACACACACAAACACAAACACAGACGTTACCTTCTCGCAGGCACGCAGTACCTGCTCATATACACACACTGGTTACCTGCTCATAGACACAAAACCTATACACACGCGTATTACTTGATCTCACACACACAGAACCCCCTACTATAAAATCACAGGCTTTCTACTCACAGACACACAAGAACTGCTCATATAAATAAGGTGACCTCCTCATAGAAACACACTGGTGAACAGCTCATGTACACACACAGGTTCCCTGCGCCCAGGCACAAGTTCCTGTGAATGGACACACACCGTTTGTATCTGCCTTCTACAGACACAAAGGAACTGCTCAGATACACGCATCAGTTCCCAGACACACAGGGCCTGCTCATATACAACTTGGTTGCCTGCTCACAGACACTACTACCTCCTCTTATACACACATACGTTTCCAGCTCACAGACACAAGAACCTTCTCATATACACACACAGGTCACATTACCACACACACCAGAATATATGCTGATTTGCACACACAGTAATTTGCGCACAGAAAAGGACCTACTCCTATATACACACAGGTTACCTTGCCATAGACACAAGAACCAGATAATATACAAACACAGTAAGCCTATTCATAACTCTAATGATGTTCTGCTTTAAAGCATCAGACATAATTCTTAAGTTTTCTTCAGCTTCTCTGATGATCTTACTAGATTTTTGTTCATGTGGTTTAAGTCAGCTTGGTTGTCTTCTAAGTCCCTGATGCGGTTCTCTGATTCCCCCAGTCGATTCTCCAGGTCCCTGAGTCTGCTACTGGTTTTCCTTATCACCTCCCTAAGGTCCTGAATTTCCCTTTGGTTTATCGCTCTTACCTCTTTGGTCATTTCATCTTTTTTCTCTATTGTTTCCCTCCTATTATGTATGACTCCAAGGAGCATTCTGAAAATTTCTCTCTATGCCCGCTCAATGTCTGCTGCTTCTATACGTGTTATTCTGTTTAGGACATCTTCTCTCATTGCTGTTAGTTTGTCCCATGTATTTTTTATATTTTTGCATTGAGTTCGTTGGGACTGAAGGCGGTTTGCCTTGCATTGTTTTAGAGGAGCCAGGACCCATTTTGCAGTGTGTCGAAGAGCACTGGCTCTCTCTGGGAGACTTGTAGGAATGCTTTTTTGCACTGCCTACAGTTTATTTCACAACGGAAGTAACATACCACTTGATGCCCTTGTACTTCCATCTCAGGGGATGTCCCATCCCGAGGGGTCATTCACCGTGGATCCTGGAGGAGAGAGTGGGAATTGGGTGGGTACAAGAGGCACGGAGAATGAGGACAAGACAATATCCTGATCAAGTCCCGTTTTAATGAACAAAGAGGCACAGCTTATAATAGCCAGCCAAGGGGGTGTGGGGGCCTCGGCCGCACATGCAGATTAGGCTATCTTGGCAAAAGGCCAATCGGAGTTCAGGGGAGCGTGCCTTGCCCGCGAGTCAGTAAGGACTTACAGTCTTCAATTAGGTACGCACAGGAGTGGCATGTACATGCAAATCAAGCATAGGTGAGGACGATCCTTTGCCCAATCCAGGGGATGCAGGACACGGGTGCTTATCTAAAGAGCATCACCCCTTTTTTGCTGAAACTTTACAGCTGCAGTGCTCTGTCACGTAGTCTTGGGTAGAAGAATGCCCAGAGCTCAGGCTAAGAAATTCCAAGTAATGGCCAGGCCTCATGGCTCCGGACAAGGGGAGTGACCCTGGAGACTGCTGGGTTGCATGATTGGGTGTTGCGGAGGTTGGGCTGAGGTTCCTGCAGCAGCTGGGAACTTTGAGGGGTGTTGTCTGAGTTACATGAGGACCCCAGGCACACGGCAGGAATGTCCCTCTAGGAAATCGAGCAGAACATCCACTGGTGCAGATCAGGAGGGCTGTCCCCAAACTAGGGCCACCTACACAGTGTGGAACTCACCTAGCTGCGTGTGGTACAGGCATAAATGCCCTACAAGCAGGGGAGTGGTCTGGAGGTTAGCAGTAGTGTGTGGGAGACCAGGAGAGAGACTAAGAGGAGCAAGAAAACAACATCCAAAAGCTAGCCTGATGAGCCTGTGGGAGTTGGGGGCAGGTGGATATAGTGAAGGGATGGAAACAAACGAGCAATGTATCTCAGTCCCGATACAGGGAGTGGAGCTGCAAGGGTTTAGTCCCTGCGCCCAGGTAGTATCAGCAAGCTGTGGCTGTGGGGATTAGAGGCCCCAGTGCAGCCCTCCAGGACCCCAAGGGTCGGTGGGAGGGGGCAGAGAGGAGATGGAAACAAGAGCAACAATGTAGCTGAAACGCATCCCTGCCTGTGGAGCTGCAAGATTTCAGTCCCTGCCCTGAAGCAGGTGGCGGCAAACTGTGGCTGTGCTGAGGCCAAGCCACTCCACAGGCTAAACATGGTCCTGGTACCAGCAGAGACCAGGCGGGTCCAAGGTCAAGCCACAGCCGGCCTCCACTGAGGATAGACAAAAGCCCCCAGGCCCTCAAAACCCAGTGTGTCTCTCCTTCCTTAATCGTGATGCTGTTCCACATGGGTTGCAGCAGTGTTAATATCCCTCTAAACAACGCTCCTGGGTTGAATTCTAGAGAGATCCTCTGTTTTATGTTATTCCGTCTGCATCTTTCCTGAAGTCAGGTTACCTGCTCATATACAACACACGGGTTTCCTTGACACAGACACAAAAATGTGCTAATGCAGACACACACACACACACACACACACACATAGTACATTGTCAAACACACAAGACCGGCCCATGGCCTCCTACAGGTTATCTGCTCACAGACACAAGGACCTGCTTATACACACATGCAAGTTACCTTCTCAAAGACACACTGTACCTCCTCATATAAACACACAGTCTCTTACTCACAAGCACACAGGACCTGGGCATATACACCAAGGTGACCTGCTGAAAAAGCCTACAGATGACCATCTCCTATACACACCAAGGTTACCTGCACACAGGCACGCGGTTCTGCTGATAGAGACACACTTGTTGCCTGCTCGCAGATACACAGGAACGGCTCAGACACACGCCCAGGTGACCAGCTCGCAGACACACAAGACCTACTCATGTTCACATTGGCTGCCTGCTCACAGAAACGCAGTACCTGCTCATGTAGCCACGCAGGTTACCTTCTCACAGAAACAAGACCTTTCTCATACATATACACAGGTTACCTGCACACAGACAAAAGTGCCTGCTCACACACACGCACAGCTTACCTGCTCACAGACACACAGGAACTGTTCATCTACACTCAGTGAGGACCTGATCACAGATATACAAGACATGCTCCTATACACACGCAGGTTACCTGCTCACAAACACTATTACCTCTTCTTGTACACACACACACAGGTTTCCTGCTCATAGACACAAAAGCCTGCTTCTATACACACACAGGTGATCTTCTCACAGACACAAGAATCTCCTCATCTACACCCACAGGTGATGTGCTCACAGTGACAAGAACCTGCTCACATATACACACAGCTTTCCTACTCACAGACAGAAAGGTGCTGCTCATATACACAAACACAGGTTACCTGCTCACAGACACTAGTATGTCCTCCGTTACACACACAGGTTTCCTGCTCATAGACAACATAATCTGATCACACACACACAGATTACCTGTTCACAGACACAAGAACCTAGACATATATACCCACAAGATACCTTCCACAGACAAAGGGACGTGCGAATATACCAACACAGTACCCTGCTCACAGACACAGGAACCGACGCATGTACACATTCAGGTTATCTGCTCACAGACCCAACAAATGGCTTAAAAACACAAGCATGTTGATATGCTCACAGACACACAGGGACTTGTCGTAAACACACAAGTTACTTGCTCGCAGGCACACCGGACCTGCACCCGTATACACAACGCGTACATGATCACACAAGAAAGACCTGCTCACACACGCACGCATACACACACACACACACAAACAAACACAGACGTTACCTTCTCGCAGGCACGCAGTACCTGCTCATATACACACACTGGTTACCTGCTCATAGACATAAAACCTATACACACGCGTATTACTTGATCTCACACACACAGAACCCCCTACTATAAAATCACAGGCTTTCTACTCACAGACACACAAGAACTGCTCATATAAATAAGGTGACCTCCTCATAGAAACACACTGGTGAACAGCTCATGTACACACACAGGTTCCCTGAGCCCAGGCACAAGTTCCTGTGAATGGACACACACCGTTTGTATCTGCCTTCTACAGACACAAAGGAACTGCTCAGATACACGCATCAGTTCCCAGACACACAGGGCCTGCTCATATACAACTTGGTTGCCTGCTCACAGACACTACTACCTCCTCTTATACACACATACGTTTCCAGCTCACACACACAAGAACCTTCTCATATACACACACAGGTCACATTACCACATACACCAGAATATATGTTGATTTACACACACAGTAATTTGCGCACAGACAAAAGGACCTACTCCTATATACACACAGGTTACCTTGCCATAGACACAAGAACCAGATAATATACAAACACAGTAAGCCTATTCATAACTCTAATGATGTTCTGCTTCAAAGCATCAGACATAATTCTTAAGTTTTCTTCAGCTTCTCTGATGATCTTACTAGATTTTTGTTCATGTGGTTTAAGTCAGCTTGGTTGTCTTCTAAGTCCCTGATGCTGTTCTCTGATTCCCCCAGTCGATTCCCCAGGTCCCTGAGTCTGCTACTGGTTTTCCTTATCACCTCCCTAAGGTCCTGAATTTCCCTTTGGTTTACCGCTCTTACCTCTTCGGTCATTTCATCTTTTTTCTCTATTGTTTCCCTCCTATTATGTATGACTCCAAGGAGCATTCTGAAAATTTCTCTCTATGCCCGCTCAATGTCTGCTGCTTCTATACGTGTTATTCTGTTTAGGACATCTTCTCTCATTGCTGTTATTTTGTCCCATGTATTTTTTATATTTTTGCATTGAGTTCGTTGGGACTGAAGGCGGTTTGCCTTACATTGTTTTAGAGGAGCCAGGACCCATTTTGCAGTGTGTCGAAGAGCACTGGCTCTCTCTGGGAGACTTGTAGGAATGCTTTTTTGCACTGCCTACAGTTTATTTCACAACGGAAGTAACATACCACTTGATGCTCCTGTACTTCCATCTCAGGGTATGTCCTATCACGCGGGGTCATTCACCGTGGATTCTGGAGGAGAGAGTGGGAATTGGGTGGGTACAAGAGGCACGGAGAATGAGGACAAGACAATATCCTGATCAAGTCCCATTTTAATGAACAAAGAGTGACAGCATATATTGGCCAGCCAAGGGGTGGGGAGGCCTGGGACGCACATGCATATTAGGCTACCTTGGCAACAGGCCAATCGGAGTTCAGGTGAGCGTGACTTGCCTGTGAGTCAGTAAGGGCTTACAGTCTTCAATTAGGTACGCAGAGGAGTGGCATGTACACGCAAATCAAGCATAGGTGAGGACGATCCTTTGCCCAATCAAGGGGATGCAGGACACGGGTGCTTATCTATAGAGCATCACCCCTTGTTTGCTCAAACTTTACAGCTGTAGTACTCTCTCACGTAGGCTTGGGTACAAGAATGCCCAGAGCTCAGGCTAAGAAATTCCAAGTAATGGCCAGACCTCATGGTTCTGGACAAGGGGAGTGACCCAGGAGACTGCTGGGTTGCATGATTGGGTGTTGCGGAGGTTGGGCAGAGGTTCATGCAGCAGTTGGGACCGTTGAGGGGTGTTGTCTGAGTTAAATGAGGACCCCAGGCACACAGGCAGGAATGTCCCTCTAGGAAATCGAGCATAACACCCACTGGTGCAGATCTGGAGGGCTGTCCGCAGACTAGGGCCGCCTACACAGTGTGGAACTCACCTAGCTGCGTATGGTGCAGGCATAAATGCCCTACGATCAGGGGAGTGGTCTGGATGTTAGCAGTAGTGTGTGGGAGACCAGGAGAGAGACTAAGAGGAGTAAGAAAACAACATTCAAAAGCTAGCCTGATGAGCCTGTGGGAGTTGGGTGCCGGATGGATATAGTGAAGGGATGGAAACAAATGTGCAATGTATCTCAGTCCTGATCCAGGGAGTGGAGCTGCAAGGGTTTAGTCCCTGCTCCCAGTTAATATCAGCAAGCTGTTGCTGTGTGGATTAAAAGCCCCAGTGCAGCCCTCCAGGACCCCAAGGGTCGGTGGGAGGGACAGAGAGGAGATGGAAACAAGAGCAACAATGTAGCTGAAACGCATCCCTGCCTGTGGAGCTGCAAGATTTCAGTCCCTGCCCTGAAGCAGGTGGTGGCAAACTGTGGCTGTGCTGAGGCCAAGCCACTCCACAGGCTAATCATGGTCCTAGTACCAGCAGAGACCAGGCGGGTCCAAGGTAAAGCCCAGCCAGCCTCCACTGAGGATAGACAAAAGCCCCCAGGCCCTCAAAACCCCATGGGTCTCTGCTTCCTTAATCGTGATGATGTTCCACATGGGTTCCAGCAGTGTTGAATGTCCCTCTAAGCAAGGTTCCTGGGTTGAATTCTAGAGTGATCCTCCGTTTTATGTCATTCTGTCTGCATCTTTCCTGAAGTCAGGTTACCTGATCATATACAGCACACGGGTTTCCTTGCCACAGACACAAAAATGTGCTAATGCAGACAAACACACACACACACACAGAGTACACTTGTCACACACACAAGACCGGCCCATGGACTCCTACAGGTAATCTGCTCACAGACACAAGGACCTGCTTATACACACATGCAAGTTACCTTCTCAAAGACACACAATACCTCCTCATATAAACACACAGGCTCTTACTCACAAGCACACAGGACCTGGGCATACACACGAAGGTGACCTGCTGAAAAAGCCTACAGATGACCATCTCCTATACACACCAAGGTTACCTGCACACAGGCACGCAGTTCCTGCTGATAGAGACACACTTGTTGCCTGCTCGCAGATACACAGGAATGGCTCAGACACACGCCTAGGTGACCAGCTCGCAGACACACAGACCTACTCATGTTCACATGGGCTGCCTGCTCACAGAAACACAGTACCTGCTCATGTAGCTACGCAGGTTACCTTCTCACAGAAACAAGACCTTTCTCATACATATACAGAGGTTACCTGCACACAGACCAAAGTGCCTGCTCACACACACGCACAGCTTACCTGCTCACAGACACACAGGAACTGTTCATCTACACTCATTGAGGACCTGATCACAGATATACAAGACATGCTCCTATACACACGCAGGTTACCTGCTCACAAACACTATTACCTCTTCTTGTACACACACACACACAGGTTTCCTGCTCATAGACACAAAAGCCTGCTTCTATACGTACACAGGTGATCTTCTCACAGACACAAGAATCTCCTCATCTACACCCACAGGTGATGTGCTCACAGTGACAAGAACCTGCTCACATATACACACAGCTTTCCTACTCACAGACAGAAAGATGCTGCTCATATACACAAACGCAGGTTACCTGCTCACAGACACTAGTACGTCCTCCCTTACACACACAGGTTTCCTGCTCATAGACAACATAACCTGATCACACACACACAGATTACCTGTTCACAGACACAAGAACCTAGACAGATATACCCACAAGATACCTTCCACAGACAAAGGGACGTGCGAATATACCAACACAGTACCCTGCTCACAGACACAGGAACCGACACATGTACACATTCAGGTTATCTGCTCACAGACCCAACAAATGGCTTAAAAACACAAGCATGTTGATATGCTCACAGACACACAGGGACTTGTCGTAAACACACAAGTTACTTGCTCGCAGGCACACCGGACCTGCTCCCGTATACACAACGCATACATGATCACACAAGAAAGACCTGCTCACACACGCACGCATACACACACACACACACACACACACACACAAACACAAACACAGACGTTACCTTCTCGCAGGCACGCAGTACCTGCTCATATACACACAGTGGTTACCTGCTCATAGACACAAAACCTATACACACGCGTATTACTTGATCTCACACACACAGAACCCCCTACTATAAAATCACAGGCTTTCTACTCACAGACACACAAGAACTGCTCATATAAATAAGGTGACCTCCTCATAGAAACACACTGGTGAACAGCTCATGTACACACACAGGTTCCCTGCGCCCAGGCACAAGTTCCTGCGAATGGACACACACCGTTTGTATCTGCCTTCTACAGATACAAAGGAACTGCTCAGATACACGCATCAGTTCCCAGACACACAGGGCCTGCTCATATACAACTTGGTTGCCTGCTCACAGACACTACTACCTCCTCTTATACACACATACGTTTCCAGCTCACACACACAAGAACCTTCTCATATACACACACAGGTCACATTACCACATACACCAGAATATATGCTGATTTACACACACAGTAACCTGCGCACAGACAAAAGGACCTACTCCTATATACACACAGGTTACCTTGCCATAGACACAAGAACCAGATAATATACAAACACAGTAAGCCTATTCATAACTCTAATGATGTTCTGCTTCAAAGCATCAGACATAATTCTTAAGTTTTCTTCAGCTTCTCTGATGATCTTATTAGATTTTTGTTCATGTGGTTTAAGTCAGCTTGGTTGTCTTCTAAGTCCCTGATGCTGTTCTGTGATTCCCCCAGTCGATTCTCCAGGTCCCTGAGTCTGCTACTGGTTTTCCTAATCACCTCCCTAAGGTCCTGAATTTCCCTTTGGTTTATCGCTCTTACCTCTTCGATCATTTCATCCTTTTTCTCTATTGTTTCCCTCCTATTGTTATGACTCCAGGAGCATTCTGAAAATTTCTCTCTATGCCTGCTCAATGTCTGCTTCTTCTATACATGTTATTCTGTTCACGGCATCTTCTCTCATTGCTGTTAGTTTGTCCCATGTATTTTTTATATTTTTGCATTGAGTTCGTTGGGACTGAAGGCGGTTTGCCTTGCATTGTTTTAGAGGAGCCAGGACCCATTTTGCAGTGTGTCGAAGAGCACTGGCTCTCTCTGGGAGACTTGTGGGAATGCTTTTTTGCACTGCCTACAGTTATTTCACAACAGAAGTAATCTACCACTGGATGCTCCTGTACTTCCATCTCAGGGGATGTCCCGTCCCGAGGGGTCATTCACCGTGGATCCTGGAGGAGAGAGTGGGAATTGGGTGGGTACAAGAGGCACGGAAAATGAGGACAAGACAATATCCTGATCAAGTCCCGTTTCAATGAACAAAGAGTCACAGCTTATAACGGCCAGCAAAGGGGGAGTGGGGGCCTCGGCCACACATGCAGATTAGGCTATCTTGGCAACAGGCCAATCGGAGTTCAGGGGAGCGTGCCTTGCCCGTGAGTCAGTAAGGGCTTACAGTCTTCAATTAGGTACGCAGAGGAGTGGCATGTACACGCAAATCAAGCATAGGTGAGGACGATCCTTTGCCCAATCCAGGGGATGCAGGACACGGGTGCTTATCTAAAGAGCATCACCCCTTGTTAGCTCAAACTTTACAGCTGCAGTGCTCTGTCACGTAGGCTTGGGTAGAAGAATGCCCAGAGCTCAGGCTAAGAAATTCCAAGTAATGGCCAGGCCTCATGGCTCCGGACAAGGGGAGTGACCCAGGAGACTGCTGGGTTGCATGATTGGGTGTTGTAGTGTTTGGGCACGGTTCCTGCAGCAGCTGGGAACGTTGCAGGGTGTTGACTGAGTTACATGAGGACCCCAGGCACACAGGCAGGAATGTCCCTCTAGGAAATTGAGCAGAACATCCACTGGTGCAGATCAGGAGGGCTGTCCCCAGACTAGGGCAACCTACACAGTGTGGAACTCACCTTGCTGCGTGTGGTACAGGCATAAATGCCCTACAAGCAGGGGAGTGGTCTGGAGGTTAGCAGTAGTGTGTGGGAGACCAGGAGAGAGACTAAGAGGAGCAAGAAAACAACATTCAAAAGCTAGCCTGATGAGCCTGTGGGAGTTGGGGGCAGGGTGGATATAGTGAAGGGATGGAAACAAACGAGCAATGTATCTCAGTCCAGATCCAGGGAGTGGAGCTGCAAGGGTTTAGTCCCTGCTCCCAGGTAGTATCAGCAAGCTGTGGCTGTGTGGATTAAAGGCCCCAGTGCAGCCCTCCAGGACCCCAAGGTTCGGTGGGAGGGGGCAGAGAGGAGATGGAAACAGGAGCAACAATGCAGCTGAAACGCATCCCTGCCTGTGGAGCTGCATGATTCCAGTCCCTGCCCTGAAGCAGGTGGCGGCAAACTGTGGCTGTGCTGAGGCCAAGCCACTCCACAGGCTAAACATGGTCCTGGTACCAGCAGAGACCTGGCGGGTCCAAAGTCAAGCCCCAGCCGGCCGCCACTGAGGATAGACAATAGGCCCCAGGCCCTCAAAACCCCGTGGGTCTCTAATCGTGATGCTGTTCCACATGGGTTCCAGCAGTGTTGAATTTCCCCCTAAGCAACGCTCCTGCGTTGAATTCTAGAGAGATCCTCCGTTTTATGTTATTCCGTCTGCATCTTTCCTGAAGTCAGGTTACCTGCTCATATACAACACACGGGTTTCCTTGCCACAGACACAAAAATGTGCTAATGCAGACACACACACACACACACACACACACAGAGTACACTTGTCACACACACAAGACCGGCACAAGGACTCCTACAGGTTATCTGCTCACAGACAAAAGGACCTGCTTATACACCCATGCAAGTTAACTTCTCAAAGACACACAATACCTCCTCATATAAACACACAGGCTCTTAGTCACAAGCACACAGGATCTGGGCATATACACGAAGGTGACCTGCTGAAAAAGCCTACAGATGACCATCTCCTATACACACCAAGGTTACCTGCACACAGGCACGCAGTTCCTGCTGATAGAGACACACTTGTTGCCTGCTCGCAGATACACAGGAACGGCTCAGACACACGCCCAGGTGACCAGTTCACAGACACACAAGACCTACTCATGTTCACATTGGCTGCCTGCTCACAGACACGCAGTACCTGCTCATGTAGCCACGCAGGTTACCTTCTCACAGAAAGAAGACCTTTCTCATACATATACACAGGTTACCTGCACAAAGACAAAAGTGCCTGGTCACACACACGCACAGCTTGCCTGCTCACAGACACACAGGAACTGTTCATCTACACTCATTGAGGACCTGATCACAGATATACAAGACATGTCCTATACACACGCAGGTTACCTGCTCACAAACACTATTACCTCTTCTTGTACACACACACACAGGTTTCCTGCTCATAGACACAAAAGCCTGCTTCTATACGCACACAGGTGATCTTCTCACAGACACAAGAATCTCCTCATCTACACCCACAGGTGATGTGCTCACAGTGACAAGAACCTGCTCACATATACACACAGCTTTCCTACTCACAGACAGAAAGATGCTGCTCATATACACAAACACAGGTTACCTGCTCACAGACACTAGTACGTCCTCCCTTACACACACAGGTTTCCTGCTCATAGACAACATAACCTGATCACACACACACAGATTACCTGTTCACAGACACAAGAACCTAGACAGATATACCCACAAGATACCTTCCACAGACAAAGGGACGTGCGAATATGCCAACACAGTACCCTGCTCACAGACACAGGAACCGACACATGTACACATTCAGGTTATCTGCTCACAGACCCAACAAATGGCTTAAAAACACAAGCATGTTGATATGCTCACAGACACACAGGGACTTGTCATAAACACAGAAGTTACTTGCTCGCAGGCACACCGGACCTGCTCCCGTATACACAACGCGTACATGATAACACAAGAAAGACCTGCTCACACACGCACGCATACACACACACACACACACACACAAACACAAACACAGACGTTACCTTCTCGCAGGCACGCAGTACCTGCTCATATACACACACTGGTTACCTGCTCATAGACACAAAACCTATACACACGCGTATTACTTGATCTCACACACAGAACCCCCTACTATAAAATCACAGGCTTTCTACTCACAGACACACAAGAACTGCTCATATAAATAAGGTGACCTCTCATAGAAACACACTGGTGAACAGCTCATGTACACACACAGGTTCCCTGCGCCCAGGCACAAGTTCCTGCGAATGGACACACACCGTTTGTATCTGCCTTCTACAGATACAAAGGAACTGCTCAGATACACGCATCAGTTCCCAGACACACAGGGCCTGCTCATATACAACTTGGTTGCCTGCTCACAGACACTACTACCTCCTCTTATACACACATACGTTTCCAGCTCACACACACAAGAACCTTCTCATATACACACACAGGTCACATTACCACATACACCAGAATATATGCTGATTTACACACACAGTAACCTGCGCACAGACAAAAGGACCTACTCCTATATACACACAGGTTACCTTGCCATAGACACAAGAACCAGATAATATACAAACACAGTAAGCCTATTCATAACTCTAATGATGTTCTGCTTCAAAGCATCAGACATAATTCTTAAGTTTTCTTCAGCTTCTCTGATGATCTTATTAGATTTTTGTTCATGTGGTTTAAGTCAGCTTGGTTGTCTTCTAAGTCCCTGATGCTGTTCTCTGATTCCCCGAGTCGATTCTCCAGGTCCCTGAGTCTGCTACTGGTTATCCTTATCACCTCCCTAAGGTCCTGAATTTCCCTTTGGTTTATCGCTCTTACCTCTTTGGTCATTTCATCTTTTTTCTCTATTGTTTCCCTCCTATTATGTATGACTCCAAGGAGCATTCTGAAAATTTCTCTCTATGCCCGCTCAATGTCTGCTGCTTCTATACGTGTTATTCTGTTTGGGACATCTTCTCTCATTGCTGTTAGTTTGTCCCATGTATTTTTTATATTTTCACATTGAGTTCGTTGGAACTGAAGGCGGTTTGTCTTGCATTGTTTTAGAGGAGCCAGGACCCATTTTGCAGTGTGTCGAAGAGCACTGGCTCTCTCTGGGAGACTTGTAGGAATGCTTTTTTGCACTGCCTACAGTTATTTCACAACAGAAGTAATCTACCACTTGATGCTCCTGTACTTCCATCTCAGGGGATGTCCTGTCCCGAGGGGTCATTCACCGTGGATCCTGGAGGAGAGAGTGGGAATTGGGTGGGTACAAGAGGCACGGAGAATGAGGACAAGACAAAATCCTGATCAAGTCCCGTTGTAATGAACAAAGAGTCACAGCTTATAATGGCAATCCAAGGGGGTGTGGGGGCCTCGGCCGCACATGCAGAGTAGGCTATCTTGGCAACAGGCCAATCGGAGTTCAGGGGAGCGTGCCTTGCCCGTGAGTCAGTAAGGGCTTACAGTCTTCAATTAGGTACGCAGAGGAGTGGCATGTACACGCAAATCAAGCCTAGGTGAGGACGATCCTTTGCCCAAACCAGGGGATGCAGGACACGGGTGCTTATCTAAAGAGCATCACCCCTTGTTTGCTCAAACTTTACAGCTGCAGTGCTCTGTCACGTAGGCTTGGGTAGAAGAATGCCCAGAGCTCCGGCTAAGAAATTCCAAGTAATGGCCAGGCCTCATGGCTCCGGCCAAGTGGAGTGACCCAGGAGAATGCTGGGTAGCATGATTGGGTGTTGCTGAGGTTGGGCACGGTTCCTGCAGCAGCTGGGAACGTTGAAGGGTGTTGTCTGAGTTACATGAGGACCCAAGGCACACAGGAATGTCCCTCTCGGAAATCGAGCAGAACATCCACTGGTGCAGATCAGGAGGGCTGTCCCCAGACTAGGGCCACCTACACAGTGTGGAACTCACCTTGCTGCGTGTGGTACAGGCATAAATGCCCTACAAGCTGGGTAGTGGTCTAGAGTTTAGCAGTAGTGTGTGGGAGACCAGGAGAGAGACTAAGAGGAGCAAGAAAACAACATTCAAAAGCTAGCCTGATGATCCTGTGGGAGTTGGGGGCAGGGTGGATAGAGTGAAGGGATGGAAGGAAACGCGCAATGTATCTCAGTCCCGATCCAGGGAGTGGAGCTGCAAGGGTTTAGTCCATGCTCCCAGGTAGTATCAGCAAGCTGTGGCTGTGGGGATTAGAGGCCCCAGTGCAGCCCTCCAGGACCCCAAGGGTCGGTGGGAGGGGGCAGAGAGGAGATGGAAACAAGAGCAACAATGCAGCTGAAACGCATCCCTGCCTGTGAAGCTGCAAGATTCCAGTCCCTGCCCTGAAGCAGGTGGCGGCAAACTGTGGCTGTGCTGAGGCCAAGCCACTCCACAGGCTAAACATGGTCCTGGTACCAGCAGAGACCAGGCGGGTCCAAGGTCAAGCCCCAGCCGGCCTCCACTGAGGATAGACAAAAGCCCCCAGGCCCTCAAAACCCAGTGCGTCTCTCCTTCCTTAATCCTGATGCTGTTCCACATGGGTTGCAGCAGTGTTGATATCCCTCTAAGCAACGCTCCTGGGTTGAATTCTAGAGAGATCCTCTGTTTTATGTTATTCCGTCTGCATCTTTCCTGAAGTCAGGTTACCTGCTCATATACAACACACGGGTTTCCTTGCCACAGACACAAAAATGTGCTAATGCAGACACACACACACACAGTACATTGTAAAACACACAAGACCGGCCCATAGACTCCTACAGGTTATCTGCTCACAGACCCAAGGACCTGCTTATACACACATGCAAGTTACCTTCTCAAAGACACACAAAACCTCCTCATATAAACACACAGGCTCTTACTCACAAGCACACAGGACCTGGGCATATACACGAAGGTGACCTGCTGAAAAGCCTACAGATGACCATCTCCTATACACACCAAGGTTACCTGCACACAGGTACGCAGTTCCTGCTGATAGAGACACACTTGTTGCCTGCTCGCAGATACACAGGAACGGCTCAGACACACACCCAGGTGACCAGCTCGCTGACACACAAGACCTACTCATGTTCACATTGGCTGCCTGCTCACAGACACGCAGTACCTGCTCATGTAGCCACGCAGGTTACCTTCTCACAGAAACAAGACCTTTCTCATACATATACACAGGTTACCTGCACACAGACAAAAGTGCCTGCTCACACACACGCACAGCTTACCTGCTCACAGACACACAGGAACTATTCATCTACACTCATTGAGGACCTGATCACAGATATACGAGACATGCTCCTATACACACGCAGGTTACCTGCTCACAAACACTATTACCTCTTCTTGTACACACACACAGGCTTCCTGCTCATAGACACAAAAGTCTGCTTCTATACGCACACAGGTGATCTTCTCACAGACACAAGAACCTCCTCATCTACACCCACAGGTGATGTGTTCACAGTGACAAGAACCTGCTCACATATACACACAGCTTTCCTACTCACAGACAGAAAGGTGCTGCTCATAAACACAAACACAGGTTACCTGCTCACAGACACTAGTATGTCCTCCCTTACACACACAGGTTTCCTGCTCATAGACAACATAACCTGATCATACACACACAGATTACCTTTTCACAGACACAAGAACCTAGACATATATACCCACAAGATACCTTCCACAGACAAAGGGACGTGCGAATATACCTACACAGTACCCTGCTCACAGACACAGGAACCTACGCATGTACACATTCAGGTTATCTGCTCACAGACCCAACAAATGGCTTAAAAACACAAGCATGTTGATATGCTCACAGACACACAGGGACTTGTCGTAAACACACACGTTACTTGCTCGCAGGCACAATGGACCTGCTCCCGTATACACGACGCGTACATGATCACACAAGAAGGACCTGCTCACACACGCAGGCATACACACACACACACACACACACACAAACACACACGTTACTTTCTTGCAGGCACGCAGTACCTGCTCATATACACACACTGGTTACCTGCTCATAAACACAAAACCTAAACACACGCGTATTACTTGATCTCACACACACAGAACCCCCTAGTATAAAATCACCGGCGTTCTACTCACAGACACACAAGAACTGCTCATATAAATAAGGTGACCTCCTCATAGAAACACACTGGTGAACAGCTCATGTACACACACAGGTTCCCTGCGCCCAGGCACAAGTTCCTGTGAATGGACACACACCGTTTGTATCTGCCTTCTACAGATACAAAGGAACTGCTCAGATACACGCATCAGTTCCCAGACACACAGGGCCTGCTCATATACAACTTGGTTGCCTGCTCACAGACACTACTACCTCCTCTTATACACACATACGTTTCCAGCTCACACACACAAGAACCTTCTCATATACACACACAGGTCACATTACCACATACACCAGAATATATGCTGATTTACACACACAGTAACCTGCGCACAGACAAAAGGACCTACTCCTATATACACACAGGTTACCTTGCCATAGACACAAGAACCAGATAATATACAAACACAGTAAGCCTATTCATAACTCTAATGATGTTCTGCTTCAAAGCATCAGACATAATTCTTAAGTTTTCTTCAGCTTCTCTGATGATCTTATTAGATTTTTGTTCATGTGGTTTATGTCAGCTTGGTTGTCTTCTAAGTCCCTGATGCTGTTCTGTGATTCCCCCAGTTGATTCTCCAGGTCCCTGAGTCTGCTACTGGTTTTCCTTATCACCTCCCTAAGGTCCTGAATTTCCCTTTGGTTTATCGCTCTTACCTCTTCGATCATTTCATCTTTTTTCTCTATTGTTTCCCTCCTATTATGTATGACTCCAAGGAGCATTCTGAAAATTTCTCTCTATGCCCGCTCAATGTCTGCTGCTTCTATACGTGTTATTCTGTTTAGGACATCTTCTCTCATTGCTGTTAGTTTGTCCCATGTATTTTTTATATTTTCGCATTGAGTTCGTTGGAACTGAAGGCGGTTTGCCTTGCATTGTTTTAGAGGAGCCAGGACCCATTTTGCAGTGCGTCGAAGAGCACTGGCTCTCTCTGGGAGACTTGTAGGAATGCTTTTTTGCACTGCCTACAGTTTATTTCACAACGGAAGTAACCTACCACTTGATGCTCCTGTACTTCCATCTCAGGGGATGTCCCGTCCCGAGGGGTCATTCACCTTGGATCCTGGAGGAGAGAGTGGGAATTGGGTGGGTACAAGAGGCACGGAGAATGAGGACAAGACAATACCCTGATCAAGTCCCGTTTTAATGAACAAAGAGTCACAGCTTATAAAGGCCACCCAAGGGAGTGTGGGGGCCTCAGCCGCACATGTAGATTAGGCTATCTTGGCAACAGGCCAATCGGAGTTCAGGGGAGCGTGCCTTGCCAGTGAGTCAGTAAGGGCTTACAGTCTTCAATGAGGTATGCAGAGGAGTGGCATTTACACGCAAATCAAGCATAGGTGAGGACAATCCTTTGCCCAATCCAGGGGATGCAGGACACTGGTGCTTATCTAAAGAGCATCACCCCTTGTTTGCTCAAACTTTATAGCTGCAGTGCTCTGTCACGTAGGCTTGGGTAGAAGAATGCCCAGAGCTCAGGCTAAGAAATTCCAAGTAATGGCCAGGCCTCAAGGCTCTGGACAAGGGGAGTGACCCAGGAGACTGCTGGGTTGCATGATTGGGTGTTGCGGAGGTTGGGCAGAGGTTCCTGCAGCAGCTGGGAACGTTGAGGGGTGTTGTCTGAGTTATATTAGGAACCCAGGCACACAGGCAGGAATGTCCCTCTAGGAAATCGAGAAGAACATCCACTGGTGCAGATCAGGAGCGCTGTCCCCAGACTAGGGCCACCTACACAGTGTGAACTCACCTTTCTGCGTGTGGTACAGGCATAAATGCCCTACAAGCAGGGGAGTGGTCTGGAGGTTAGCAGTAGTGTGTGGGAGACCAGGAGAGAGACTAAGAGGAGCAAGAAAACAACATTCAAAAGCTAGCCTGATGATCCTGTGGGAGTTGGGGGCAGGGTGGATACAGTGAAGGGATGGAAGGAAATGTGCAATGTATCTCAGTCCCGATCCAGGGAGTGGAGCTGCAAGGGTTTAGTCCCTGCTCCCAGGTAGTATCAGCAAGCTGTGGCTGTGGGGATTAGAGGCCCCAGTGCAGCCCTCCAGGACTCCAAGGGTCAGTGGGAGGGGGCAGAGAGGAGATGGAAACAAGAGCAACAATGCAGCTGAAACGCATCCCTGCCTGTGAAGCTGCAAGATTCCAGTCCCTGCCCTGAAGCAGGTGGCGGCAAACTGTGGCTGTGCTGAGGCCAAGCCACTCCACAGGCTAAACATGGTCCTGGTACCAGCAGAGACCAGGCGGGTCCAAGGTCAAGCCCCAGCCGGCCTCCACTGAGGATAGACAAAAGCCCCCAGGCCCTCAAAACCCAGTGCGTCTCTCCTTCCTTAATCGTGATGCTGTTCCACATGGGTTGCAGCAGTGTTGATATCCCTCTAAGCAACGCTCCTGGGTTGAATTCTAGAGAGATCCTCTGTTTTATGTTATTCCGTCTGCATCTTTCCTGAAGTCAGGTTACCTGCTCATATACAACACACGGGTTTCCTTGCCACAGACACAAAAATGTGCTAATGCAAACACACACACACACACACACACACACACACACACAGTACATTGTCAAACACACAAGACCGGCCCATGGACTCCTACAGGTTATCTGCTCACAGACACAAGGACCTGCTTATACACACATGCAAGTTACCTTCTCAAAGAGACACAATACCTCCTCATATAAACACACAGGCTCTTACTCACAAGCACACAGGACCTGGGCATATACACGAAGGTGACCTGCTGACAAAGCCTACAGATGACCATCTCCTATACACACCAAGGTTACCTGCACACAGGCACGCAGTTCCTGCTGATAGAGACACACTTGTTGCCTGCTCGCAGATACACAGGAACGGCTCAGACACACACCCAGGTGACCAGCTCGCAGACACACAAGACCTACTCATGTTCACATTGGCTGCCTGCTCACAGACACGCAGTACCTGCTCATGTAGCCACGCAGGTTACCTTCTCACAGAAACAAGACCTTTCTCATACATATACACAGGTTACCTGCACACAGACAAAAGTGCCTGCTCACACACACGCACAGCTTACCTGCTCACAGACACACAGGAACTGTTCATCTACACTCATTGAGGACCTGATCACAGATATACGAGACATGCTCCTATACACACGCAGGTTACCTGCTCACAAACACTATTACCTCTTCTTGTACACACAAACACACAGGCTTCCTGCTCATAGACACAAAAGTCTGCTTCTATACGCACACAGGTGATCTTCTCACAGACACAAGAACCTCCTCATCTACACCCACAGGTGATGTGTTCACAGTGACAAGAACCTGCTCACATATACACACACAGCTTTCCTACTCACGGACAGAAAGGTGCTGCTCATAAACACAAACACAGGTTACCTGCTCACAGACACTAGTATGTCCTCCCTTACACACACAGGTTTCCTGCTCATAGACAACATAACCTGATCACACACACTGATAACCTGTTCACAGACACAAGAATCATAGACATATATACCCACAAGATACCTTCCACAGACTAAAGGATGTGCGAATATACCCACACAGTACCCTGCTCACAGACACAGGAACTGACGCATGTACACATTCAGGTTATCTGCTCACAGACCCAACAAATGGCTAAAAAACACAAGCATGTTGATATGCTCCCAGACACACAGGACCTGCTCCTGTATACACAACGGGTACATGCTCACACAAGAAGGACCTGCTCACAAACGCACGCATACACACACACACACAAACACACACACACACACAAACACACACGTTACTTTCTCGCAGGCACGCAGTACCTGCTCATATACCCACACTGGTTACCTGCTCATAGACACAAAACCTATACACACGCGTATTACTTGATCTCACACACACAGAACCCCCTACTATAAAATCACAGGCTTTCTACTCACAGACACACAAGAACTGCTCATATAAATAAGGTGACCTCCTCATAGAAACACACTGGTGAACAGCTCATGTACACACACAGGTTCCCTGCGCCCAGGCTCAAGTTCCTGCGAATGGACACACACCGTTTGTATCTGCCTTCTACAGATACAAAGGAACTGCTCAGATACACGCATCAGTTCCCAGACACACAGGGCCTGCTCATATACAACTTGGTTGCCTGCTCACAGACACTACTACCTCCTCTTATACACACATACGTTTCCAGCTCACACACACAAGAACCTTCTCATATACACACACAGGTCACATTACCACATACACCAGAATATATGCTGATTTACACACACAGTAACCTGCGCACAGACAAAAGGACCTACTCCTATATACACACAGGTTACCTTGCCATAGACACAAGAACCAGATAATATACAAACACAGTAAGCCTACTCATAACTCTAATGATGTTCTGCTTCAAAGCATCAGACATAATTCTTAAGTTTTCTTCAGCTTCTCTGATGATCTTACTAGATTTTTGTTCATGTGGTTTAAGTCAGCATGGTTGTCTTCTAAGTCCCTGATGCTGTTCTGTGATTCCCCCAGTCGATTCTCCAGGTCCCTGAGTCTGCTACTGGTTTTCCTTATCACCTCCCTAAGGTCCTGAATTTCCCTTTGGTTTACCGCTCTTACCTCTTCGATCATTTCATCCTTTTTCTCTATTGTTTCCCTCCTATTGTGTATGACTCCAAGGAGCATTCTGAAAATTTCTCTCTATGCCCGCTCAATGTCTGCTTCTTCTATACATGTTATTCTGTTCACGGCATCTTCTCTCATTGCTGTTAGTTTGTCCCATGTTTTTTATGTTTTTGCATTGAGTTCGTTGGGGCTGAAGGCTGTTTGCCTTGTGTTGTTTTAGAGGACCCACGACCCATTTTGCAGTGTGTCGAGGAGCACTGGTTCTCTCTGGGAGACTTGTGGGAATGCTTTTTTGCACTGCCTACAGTTTATTTCACAACGGAAGTAACCTACCATTTGATGCTCCTGTACTTCCATCTCAGGGGATGTTCGTCCCGCGTGGTTATTCACCATGGATCCTGGAGGATAGAGTGGGAATTGGGTGGGTACAAGAGGCACGGAGAATGAGGACAAGACAATATCCTGATCAAGTCCCGTTTTAATGAACAAAGAGGCACAGCTTATAACGGGCAGCCAAGGGGTTGGGGGGGCCTTAGCCGCACATGCAGATTAGGCTACCTTGGCAACAGGCCAATCGGAATTCAGGGGAGCATGCCTTGCCCATGAGTCAGTAAGGGCTTACAGTCTTCAATTAGGTACCCAGAGGAGTGGCATGTACACGCAAATCAAGCATAGGTGAGGACGATCCTTTGCCCAATCCAGGGGATGCAGGACACGGGTGCTTATCTAAAGAGCATCACCCCTTGTTTGCTGAAACTTTACAGCTGCAGTGCTCTGTCACGTATTCTTGGGTAGAAGAATGCCCAGAGCTCAGGCTAAGAAATTCCAAGTAATGGCCAGGCCTCATGGCTCCGGACAAGGGGAGTGACCCTGGAGACTGCTGGGTTGCATGATTGGGTGTTGCCGAGGTTGGGCTGAGGTTCCTGCAGCAGCTGGGAACGTTGAAGGGTGTTGTCTGAGTTACATGAGGACCCAAGGCACACAGGCAGGAATGTCCCTCTAGGATATTGAGCAGAACATCCACTGGTGCAGATGAGGAGGGCTGTCCCCAGACTAGGGCCACCTACACAGTGTGGAACTCACCTTGCTGCGTGTGGTACAGGCATAAATGCCCTACAAGCTGGGTAGTGGTCTGGAGGTTAGCAGTAGTGTGTGGGAGACCAGGAGAGAGACTAAGAGGAGCAAGAAAACAACATTCAAAAGCTAGCCTGATGATCCTGTGGGAGTTGGGGGCAGGGTGGATACAGTGAAGGGATGGAAGGAAACGCGCAATGTATCTCAGTCCCGATCCAGGGAGTGGAGCTGCAAGGGTTTAGTCCCTGCTCCCAGGTAGTATCAGCAAGCTGTGGCTGTGGGGATTAGAGGCCCCAGTGCAGCCCTCCAGGACCCCAAGGGTCGGTGGGAGGGGGCAGAGAGGAGATGGAAACAAGAGCAACAATGCAGCTGAAACGCATCCCTGCCTGTAGAGCTGCAATATTCCAGTCCCTGCCCTGAAGCAGGTGGCGGCAAACTGTGGCTGTGCTGAGGCCAAGCCACTCCACAGGCTAAACATGGTCCTGGTACCAGCAGAGACCAGGCGGGTCCAAGGTCAAGCCCCAGCCGGCCTCCACTGAGGATAGACAAAAGCCCCCAGGCCCTCAAAACCCAGTGCGTCTCTCCTTCCTTAATCGTGATGCTGTTCCACATGGGTTGCAGCAGTGTTGATATCCCTCTAAGCAACGCTCCTGGGTTGAATTCTAGAGAGATCCTCTGTTTTATGTTATTCCGTCTGCATCTTTCCTGAAGTCAGGTTACCTGCTCATATACAACACACGGGTTTCCTTGCCACAGACACAAAAATGTGCTAATGCAGACACACACACACACACACACAGTACATTGTCAAACACACAAGACCGGCCCATGGACTCCTACAGGTTATCTGCTCACAGACACAAGGACCTGCTTATACACACATGCAAGTTACCTTCTCAAAGACACACAATACCTCCTCATATAAACACACAGGCTCTTACTCACAAGCACACAGGACCTGGGCATATACACGAAGGTGACCTGCTGACAAAGCCTACAGATGACCATCTCCTATACACACCAAGGTTACCTGCACACAGGCACGCAGTTCCTGCTGATAGAGACACACTTGTTGCCTGCTCGCAGATACACAGGAACGGCTCAGACACACACCCAGGTGACCAGCTCGCAGACACACAAGACCTACTCATGTTCACATTGGCTGCCTGCTCACAGACACGCAGTACCTGCTCATGGAGCCACGCAGGTTACCTTCTCACAGAAACAAGACCTTTCTCATACATATACACAGGTTACCTGCACACAGACAAAAGTGCCTGCTCACACACACGCACAGCTTACCTGCTCACAGACACACAGGAACTGTTCATCTACACTCATTGAGGACCTGATCACAGATATACGAGACATGCTCCTATACACACGCAGGTTACCTGCTCACAAACACTATTACCTCTTCTTGTACACACACACACACACAGGCTTCCTGCTCATAGACACAAAAGTCTGCTTCTATACGCACACAGGTGATCTTCTCACAGACACAAGAACCTCCTCATCTACACCCACAGGTGATGTGTTCACAGTGACAAGAACCTGCTCACATATACACACACAGCTTTCCTACTCACGGACAGAAAGGTGCTGCTCATAAACACAAACACAGGTTACCTGCTCACAGACACTAGTATGTCCTCCCTTACACACACAGGTTTCCTGCTCATAGACAACATAACCTGATCACACACACACAGATTACCTTTTAACAGACACAAGAACCTAGACATATATACCCACAAGATACCTTCCACAGACAAAGGGACTTGCGAATATACCCACACAGTACCCTGCTCACAGACACAGGAACCTACGCATGTACACATTCAGGTTATCTGCTCACAGACCCAACAAATGGCTTAAAAACACAAGCATGTTGATATGCTCACAGACACACAGGGACTTGTCGTAAACACACACGTTACTTGCTCGCAGGCACACCGGACCTGCCTCCGTATACACAACGTGTACATGATCACACAAGAAGGACCTGCTCACACACGCACGCATACACACACACACACACACACACACACAAACACATACGTTACCTTCTCGCAGGCACGCAGTACCTGCTCATATACACACACTGGTTACCTGGTCATAGACACAAAACCTATACACGCGCATATTACTTGATCTCACACACATAGAAGCCCCTACTATAAAATCACAGGCTTTCTACTCACAGACACACAAGAACTGCTCATATAAATAAGGTGACCTCCTCATAGAAACACACTGGTGAACAGCTCATGTACACACACAGGTTCCCTGCGCCCAGGCACAAGTTCCTGCGAATGGACACACACCGTTTGTATCTGCCTTCTACAGATACAAAGGAACTGCTCAGATACACGCATCAGTTCCCAGACACACAGGGCCTGCTCATATACAACTTGGTTGCCTGCTCACAGACACTACTACCTCCTCTTATACACACATACGTTTCCAGCTCACACACACAAGAACCTTCTCATATACACACACAGGTCACATTACCACATACACCAGAATATATGCTGATTTACACACACAGTAACCTGCGCACAGACAAAAGGACCTACTCCTATATACACACAGGTTACCTTGCCATAGACACAAGAACCAGATAATATACAAACACAGTAAGCCTATTCATAACTCTAATGATGTTCTGCTTCAAAGCATCAGACATAATTCTTAAGTTTTCTTCAGCTTCTCTGATGATCTTATTAGATTTTTGTTCATGTGGTTTAAGTCAGCTTGGTTGTCTTCTAAGTCCCTGATGCTGTTCTCTGATTCCCCCAGTAGATTCTCCAGGTCCCTGAGTCTGCTACTGGTTATCCTTATCACCTCCCTAAGGTCCTGAATTTCCCTTTGGTTTATCGCTCTTACCTCTTCGATCATTTCATCCTTTTTCTCTATTGTTTCCCTCCTATTGTGTATGACTCCAAGGAGCATTCTGAAAATTTCTCTCTATGCCCGCTCAATGTCTGCTGCTTCTATACGTGTTATTCTGTTTAGGACATCTTCTCTCATTGCTGTTAGTTTGTCCCATGTATTTTTTATATTTTCGCATTGAGTTCGTTGGAACTGAAGGCGGTTTGCCTTGCATTGTTTTAGAGGAGCCAGGACCCATTTTGCAGTGTGTCGAAGAGCACTGGCTCTCTCTGGGAGACTTGTAGGAATGCTTTTTTGCATTGCCTACAGTTATTTCACAACAGAAATAATCTACCACTTGATGCTCCTGTACTTCCATCTCAGGGGATGTCCCGTCCCGAAGGGTCATTCACCGTGGATCCTGGAGGAGAGAGTGGGAATTGGGTGGGTACAAGAGGCACGGAGAATGAGGACAAGACAATATCCTGATCAAGTCCCGTTTTAATGAACAAAGAGTCACAGCTTATAATGGCCAGCCAAGGGGTGTGGGGGCCTCGGCCGCACATGCAGATTAGGTTATCTTGGCAACAGGCCAATCGGAGTTCAGGGGAGCGTGCCTTGCCCGTGAGTCAGTAAGGGCTTACAGTCTTCAATTAGGTACGCAGAGGAGTGGCATGTACACGCAAATCAAGCCTAGGTGAGGACGAACCTTTGCCCAATCCAGGGGATGCAGGACACTGGTGCTTATCTAAAGAGCATCACCCCTTGTTTGCTCAAACTTTACAGCTGCAGTGCTCTGTCACGTAGGCTTTGGTAGAAGAATGCCCAGAGCTCAGGCTAAGAAATTCCAAGTAATGGCCAGGCCTCATGGCTCCGGCCAAGTGGAGTGACCCAGGAGACTGCTGGGTAGCATAATTGGGTGTTGCAGAGGTTGGGCACGGTTCCTGCAGCAGCTGGGAACGTTGAAGGGTGTTGTCTGAGTTACATGAGGACCCAAGGCACACAGGCAGGAATGTCCCTCAAGGAAATTGAGCAGAACATCCACTGGTGCAGATCAGGAGGGCTGTCCCCAGACTAGGGCCACCTACACAGTGTGGAACTCACCTTGCTGCGTGTGGTACAGGCATAAATGCCCTACAAGCTGGGTAGTGGTCTGGAGGTTAGCAGTAGTGTGTGGGAGACCAGGAGAGAGACTAAGAGGAGCAAGAAAACAACATTCAAAAGCTAGCCTGATGATCCTGTGGGAGTTGGGGGCAGGGTGGATACAGTGAAGGGATGGAAGGAAACGCGCAATGTATCTCAGTCCCGATCCAGGGAGTGGAGCTGAAAGGGTTTAGTCCTGCTCCCAGGTAGTATCAGCAAGCTGTGGCTGTGGGGATTAGAGGCCCCAGTGCAGCCCTCCAGGACCCCAAGGGTCGGTGGGAGGGGGCAGAGAGGAGATGGAAACAAGAGCAACAACGTAGCTGAAACGCATCCCTGCCTGTGGAGCTGCAAGATTCCAGTCCCTGCCCTGAAGCAGGTGGAGGCAAACTGTGGCTGTGCTGAGGCCAAGCCACTCCACAGGCTAAACATGGTCCTGGTACCAGCGGAGACCAGGCGGGTCCAAGGTCAAGCTCCAGCCGGCCTCCACTGAGGATAGACAAAAGCCCCCAGGCCCTCAAAACCCAGTGCGTCTCTCCTTCCTTAATCGTGATGCTGTTCCACATGGGTTGCAGCAGTGTTGATATCCCTCTAAGCAACGCTCCTGGGTTGAATTCTAGAGAGATCCTCTGTTTTATGTTATTCCGTCTGCATCTTTCCTGAAGTGAGGTTTCCTGCTCATATACAACACACGGGTTTCCTTGCCACAGACACAAAAATGTGCTAATGCAGACACACACACACACACACACACACAGTACATTGTCAAACACACAAGACCGGCCCATGGACTCCTACAGGTTATCTGCTCACAGACACAAGGACCTGCTTATACACACATGCATGTTACCTTCTCAAAGACACACAATACCTCCTCATGTAAACACACAGGCTCTTACTCACAAGCACACAGGACCTGGGCATATACACGAAGGTGACCTGCTGACAAAGCCTACAGATGACCATCTCCTATACACACCAAGGTTACCTGCACACAGGCACGCAGTTCCTGCTGATAGAGACACACTTGTTGCCTGCTCGCAGATACACAGGAACGGCTCAGACACACACCCAGGTGACCAGCTCGCAGACACACAAGACCTACTCATGTTCACATTGGCTGCCTGCTCACAGACACGCAGTACCTGCTCATGTAGCCACGCAGGTTACCTTCGCACAGAAACAAGACCTTTCTCATACATATACACAGGTTACCTGCACACAGACAAAAGTGCCTGCTCACACACACGCACAGCTTACCTGCTCACAGACACACAGGAACTGTTCATCTACACTCATTGAGGACCTGATCACAGATATACGAGACATGCTCCTATACACACGCAGGTTACCTGCTCACAAACACTATTACCTCTTCTTGTACACACAAACACACAGGCTTCCTGCTCATAGACACAAAAGTCTGCTTCTATACGCACACAGGTGATCTTCTCACAGACACAAGAACCTCCTCATCTACACCCACAGGTGATGTGTTCACAGTGACAAGAACCTGCTCACATATACACACAGCTTTCCTACTCACAGACAGAAAGGTGCTGCTCATAAACACAAACACAGGTTACCTGCTCACAGACACTAGTATGTCCTCCCTTACACACACAGGTTTCCTGCTCATAGACAACATAACCTGATCACACACACACAGATTACCTTTTCACAGACACAAGAACCTAGACATATATACCCACAAGATACCTTCCACAGACAAAGGGACGTGCGAATATACCCACACAGTACCCTGCTCACAGACACAGGAACCTACGCATGTACACATTCAGGTTATCTGCTCACAGACCCAACAAATGGCTTAAAAACACAAGCATGTTGATATGCTCAAAGACACACAGGGACTTGTCGTAAACACACACGTTACTTGCTCGCAGGCACACCGGACCTGTCTCCGTATCCACAACGCGTACATGATCACACAAGAAGGACCTGCTCACACACGCACGCATACACACACACACACAAACACAAACACAGACGTTACCTTCTCGCAGGCACGCAGTACCTGCTCATATACACACACTGGTTACCTGCTCATAGACACAAAACCTATACACACGCGTATTACTTGATCTCACACACATAGAACCCCCTACTATAAAATCACAGGCTTTCTACTCACAGACACACAAGAACTGCTCATATAAATAAGGTGACCTCCTCATAGAAACACACTGGTGAACAGCTCATGTACACACACAGGTTCCCTGCGCCCAGGCACAAGTTCCTGCGAATGGACACACACCGTTTGTATCTGCCTTCTACAGATACAAAGGAACTGCTCAGATACACGCATCAGTTCCCAGACACACAGGGCCTGCTCATATACAACTTGGTTGCCTGCTCACAGACACTACTACCTCCTCTTATACACACATACGTTTCCAGCTCACACACACAAGAACCTTCTCATATACACACACAGGTCACATTACCACATACACCAGAATATATGCTGATTTACACACACAGTAACCTGCGCACAGACAAAAGGACCTACTCCTATATACACACAGGTTACCTTGCCATAGACACAAGAACCAGATAATATACAAACACAGTAAGCCTATTCATAACTCTAATGATGTTCTGCTTCAAAGCATCAGACATAATTCTTTTTTTGTTGTTTTTGTTTTGTTTTTAACAATTTATTGGGGCTGATACAATTCTTTTCACAGTTCATACATATACATACATCAATTGTATAAAGCACATCTGTACAGTCTTTGCCCTAATCATTTTTTTCTCTTTTCTTCTTTTACATTTTATTAGGGACTCCAACAACTCTTACCACAATCCATACATATACATACATCAATTGTATAAAGCACACCCATACATTCCCTGTCCCAATCATTCTCAAGGCATTTGCTCTCCACTTAAGCCCTTTGCATCAGGTCCTCTTTCCCCCCCCTCCCTTTTCCCCCCTCCCTCATATGCCCTTGGTAATTTATACCTCGTTATTTTGTCATATCTTGCCCTATTCGGGGTCTCCCTTCCCCCCTTCTCTGCTGTCCCTCTCCCAGGGAAGAGGTCACATGTGGCTCCTTGTAATCAGTTCCCCCTTTCCAACCCACTCACCCTCCACTCTCCCAGCATCGTCCCTCACGCCCTTGGTCCTGGAGGTATCATCAACCCTGGATTCCCTGTATCTCCAACCCTCATATGTACCAGTGTACAACCTCTGTCCTATCCAGCCCTGCAAGGTAGAATTCGGATCATGGTAGTTGGGGGGAGGAAGCATCCAGGATCTGGGGGAAAGCTGTGTTCTTCATCGATACTACCTCACACCCTAATTAACCCATCTCCTCTCCTAAGCCCCTCTATGAGGGGATCTCCATTGGCCGACACTTGGGCCTTGGGTCTCCACTCTGCACTTCCCCCTTCATTTAATATAATACATATATACACATACACATATACATATACATATAAATACACATACATACACACACTTATATCTTTTTTTTTTTGCATGATGCCTTATATCTGGTCCCTTGGGCACCTCGTGATCGCACTGGCCGGTGTGCTTCTTCAGACATAATTCTTAAGTTTTCTTCAGCTTCTCTGATGATCTTACTAGATTTTTGTTCATGTGGTTTAAGTCAGCTTGGTTGTCTTCTAAGTCCCTGATGCTGTTCTCTGATTCCCCCAGTCGATTCTCCAGGTCCCTGAGTCTGCTACTGGTTTTCCTTATCACCTCCCTAAGGTCCTGAATTTCCCTTTGGTTTATCGCTCTTACCTCTTCGATCATTTCATCTTTTTTCTCTATTGTTTCCCTCCTATTATGTATGACTCCAAGGAGCATTCTGAAAATTTCTCTCTATGCCCGCTCAATGTCTGCTGCTTCTATACGTGTTATTCTGTTTAGGACATCTTCTCTCATTGCTGTTAGTTTGTCCCATGTATTTTTTATATTTTCGCATTGAGTTCGTTGGAACTGAAGGCGGTTTGCCTTGCATTGTTTTAGAGGAGCCAGGACCCATTTTGCAGTGTGTCGAAGAGCACTGGCTCTCTCTGGGAGACTTGTAGGAATGCTTTTTTGCATTGCCTACAGTTATTTCACAACAGAAGTAATCTACCACTTGATGCTCCTGTACTTCCATCTCAGGGGATGTCCCGTCCCGAGGGGTCATTCACCGTGGATCCTGGAGGAGAGAGTGAGAATTGGGTGGGTACAAGAGGCACGGAGAATGAGGACAAGACAATATCCTGATCAAGTCCCGTTTTAATGAACAAAGAGTCACAGCTTATAATGGCCAGCCAAGGGGTGTGGGGGCCTCGGCCGCACATGCAGATTAGGTTATCTTGGCAACAGGCCAATCGGAGTTCAGGGGAGCGTGCCTTGCCCTTGAGTCAGTAAGGGCTTACAGTCTTCAATGAGGTACGCAGAGGAGTGGCATTTACACGCAAATCAAGCATAGGTGAGGACGATCCTTTGCCCAATCCAGGGGATGCAGGACACTGGTGCTTATCTAAAGAGCATCACCCCTTGTTTGCTCAAACTTTATAGCTGCAGTGCTCTGTCACGTAGGCTTGGGTAGAAGAATGCCCAGAGCTCAGGCTAAGAAATTCCAAGTAATGGCCAGGCCTCAAGGCTCTGGACAAGGGGAGTGACCCAGGAGACTGCTGGGTTGCATGATTGGGTGTTGCGGAGGTTGGGCAGGGGTTCCTGCAGCAGCTGGGAACGTTGAGGGGTGTTGTCTGAGTTATATTAGGAACCCAGGTACACAGGCAGGAATGTCCCTCTAGGAAATCGAGAAGAACATCCACTGGTGCAGATCAGGAGCGCTGTCCCCAGACTAGGGCCACCTACACAGTGTGAACTCACCTTTCTGCGTGTGGTACAGGCATAAATGCCCTACAAGCAGGGGAGTGGTCTGGAGGTTAGCAGTAGTGTGTGGGAGACCAGGAGAGAGACTAAGAGGAGCAAGAAAACAACATTCAAAAGCTAGCCTGATGATCCTGTGGGAGTTGGGGGCAGGGTGGATACAGTGAAGGGATGGAAGGAAATGTGCAATGTATCTCAGTCCCGATCCAGGGAGTGGAGCTGCAAGGGTTTAGTCCCTGCTCCCAGGTAGTATCAGCATGCTGTGGCTGTGGGGATTAGAGGACCCAGTGCAGCCCTCCAGGACCCCAAGGGTCGGTGGGAGGGGGCAGAGAGGAGATGGAAACAAGAGCAACAATGCAGCTGAAACGCATCCCTGCCTGTGGAGCTGCAAGATTCCAGTCCCTGCCCTGAAGCAGGTGGCGGCAAACTGTGGCTGTGCTGAGGCCAAGCCACTCCACAGGCTAAACATGGTCCTGGTACCAGCAGAGACCAGGCGGGTCCAAGGTCAAGCCCCAGCCGGCCTCCACTGAGGATAGACAAAAGCCCCCAGGCCCTCAAAACCCAGTGCGTCTCTCCTTCCTTAATCGTGATGCTGTTCCACATGGGTTGCAGCAGTGTTGATATCCCTCTAAGCAACGCTCCTGGGTTGAATTCTAGAGAGATCCTCTGTTTTATGTTATTCCGTCTGCATCTTTCCTGAAGTCAGGTTACCTGCTCATATACAACACACGGGTTTCCTTGCCACAGACACAAAAATGTGCTAATGCAAACACACACACACACACACACACACACACACAGTACATTGTCAAACACACAAGACCGGCCCATGGACTCCTACAGGTTATCTGCTCACAGACACAAGGACCTGCTTATACACACATGCATGTTACCTTCTCAAAGACACACAATACCTCCTCATGTAAACACACAGGCTCTTACTCACAAGCACACAGGACCTGGGCATATACACGAAGGTGACCTGCTGACAAAGCCTACAGATGACCATCTCCTATACACACCAAGGTTACCTGCACACAGGCACGCAGTTCCTGCTGATAGAGACACACTTGTTGCCTGCTCGCAGATACACAGGAACGGCTCAGACACACACCCAGGTGACCAGCTCGCAGACACACAAGACCTACTCATGTTCACATTGGCTGCCTGCTCACAGACACGCAGTACCTGCTCATGTAGCCACGCAGGTTACCTTCGCACAGAAACAAGACCTTTCTCATACATATACACAGGTTACCTGCACACAGACAAAAGTGCCTGCTCACACACACGCACAGCTTACCTGCTCACAGACACACAGGAACTGTTCATCTACACTCATTGAGGACCTGATCACAGATATACGAGACATGCTCCTATACACACGCAGGTTACCTGCTCACAAACACTATTACCTCTTCTTGTACACACAAACACACAGGCTTCCTGCTCATAGACACAAAAGTCTGCTTCTATACGCACACAGGTGATCTTCTCACAGACACAAGAACCTCCTCATCTACACCCACAGGTGATGTGTTCACAGTGACAAGAACCTGCTCACATATACACACAGCTTTCCTACTCACAGACAGAAAGGTGCTGCTCATAAACACAAACACAGGTTACCTGCTCACAGACACTAGTATGTCCTCCCTTACACACACAGGTTTCCTGCTCATAGACAACATAACCTGATCACACACACACAGATTACCTTTTCACAGACACAAGAACCTAGACATATATACCCACAAGATACCTTCCACAGACAAAGGGACGTGCGAATATACCCACACAGTACCCTGCTCACAGACACAGGAACCTACGCATGTACACATTCAGGTTATCTGCTCACAGACCCAACAAATGGCTTAAAAACACAAGCATGTTGATATGCTCAAAGACACACAGGGACTTGTCGTAAACACACACGTTACTTGCTCGCAGGCACACCGGACCTGTCTCCGTATCCACAACGCGTACATGATCACACAAGAAGGACCTGCTCACACACGCACGCATACACACACACACACAAACACAAACACAGACGTTACCTTCTCGCAGGCACGCAGTACCTGCTCATATACACACACTGGTTACCTGCTCATAGACACAAAACCTATACACACGCGTATTACTTGATCTCACACACATAGAACCCCCTACTATAAAATCACAGGCTTTCTACTCACAGACACACAAGAACTGCTCATATAAATAAGGTGACCTCCTCATAGAAACACACTGGTGAACAGCTCATGTACACACACAGGTTCCCTGCGCCCAGGCACAAGTTCCTGCGAATGGACACACACCGTTTGTATCTGCCTTCTACAGATACAAAGGAACTGCTCAGATACACGCATCAGTTCCCAGACACACAGGGCCTGCTCATATACAACTTGGTTGCCTGCTCACAGACACTACTACCTCCTCTTATACACACATACGTTTCCAGCTCACACACACAAGAACCTTCTCATATACACACACAGGTCACATTACCACATACACCAGAATATATGCTGATTTACACACACAGTAACCTGCGCACAGACAAAAGGACCTACTCCTATATACACACAGGTTACCTTGCCATAGACACAAGAACCAGATAATATACAAACACAGTAAGCCTATTCATAACTCTAATGATGTTCTGCTTCAAAGCATCAGACATAATTCTTTTTTTGTTGTTTTTGTTTTGTTTTTAACAATTTATTGGGGCTGATACAATTCTTTTCACAGTTCATACATATACATACATCAATTGTATAAAGCACATCTGTACAGTCTTTGCCCTAATCATTTTTTTCTCTTTTCTTCTTTTACATTTTATTAGGGACTCCAACAACTCTTACCACAATCCATACATATACATACATCAATTGTATAAAGCACACCCATACATTCCCTGTCCCAATCATTCTCAAGGCATTTGCTCTCCACTTAAGCCCTTTGCATCAGGTCCTCTTTCCCCCCCCTCCCTTTTCCCCCCTCCCTCATATGCCCTTGGTAATTTATACCTCGTTATTTTGTCATATCTTGCCCTATTCGGGGTCTCCCTTCCCCCCTTCTCTGCTGTCCCTCTCCCAGGGAAGAGGTCACATGTGGCTCCTTGTAATCAGTTCCCCCTTTCCAACCCACTCACCCTCCACTCTCCCAGCATCGTCCCTCACGCCCTTGGTCCTGGAGGTATCATCAACCCTGGATTCCCTGTATCTCCAACCCTCATATGTACCAGTGTACAACCTCTGTCCTATCCAGCCCTGCAAGGTAGAATTCGGATCATGGTAGTTGGGGGGAGGAAGCATCCAGGATCTGGGGGAAAGCTGTGTTCTTCATCGATACTACCTCACACCCTAATTAACCCATCTCCTCTCCTAAGCCCCTCTATGAGGGGATCTCCATTGGCCGACACTTGGGCCTTGGGTCTCCACTCTGCACTTCCCCCTTCATTTAATATAATACATATATACACATACACATATACATATACATATAAATACACATACATACACACACTTATATCTTTTTTTTTTTGCATGATGCCTTATATCTGGTCCCTTGGGCACCTCGTGATCGCACTGGCCGGTGTGCTTCTTCAGACATAATTCTTAAGTTTTCTTCAGCTTCTCTGATGATCTTACTAGATTTTTGTTCATGTGGTTTAAGTCAGCTTGGTTGTCTTCTAAGTCCCTGATGCTGTTCTCTGATTCCCCCAGTCGATTCTCCAGGTCCCTGAGTCTGCTACTGGTTTTCCTTATCACCTCCCTAAGGTCCTGAATTTCCCTTTGGTTTATCGCTCTTACCTCTTCGATCATTTCATCTTTTTTCTCTATTGTTTCCCTCCTATTATGTATGACTCCAAGGAGCATTCTGAAAATTTCTCTCTATGCCCGCTCAATGTCTGCTGCTTCTATACGTGTTATTCTGTTTAGGACATCTTCTCTCATTGCTGTTAGTTTGTCCCATGTATTTTTTATATTTTCGCATTGAGTTCGTTGGAACTGAAGGCGGTTTGCCTTGCATTGTTTTAGAGGAGCCAGGACCCATTTTGCAGTGTGTCGAAGAGCACTGGCTCTCTCTGGGAGACTTGTAGGAATGCTTTTTTGCATTGCCTACAGTTATTTCACAACAGAAGTAATCTACCACTTGATGCTCCTGTACTTCCATCTCAGGGGATGTCCCGTCCCGAGGGGTCATTCACCGTGGATCCTGGAGGAGAGAGTGAGAATTGGGTGGGTACAAGAGGCACGGAGAATGAGGACAAGACAATATCCTGATCAAGTCCCGTTTTAATGAACAAAGAGTCACAGCTTATAATGGCCAGCCAAGGGGTGTGGGGGCCTCGGCCGCACATGCAGATTAGGTTATCTTGGCAACAGGCCAATCGGAGTTCAGGGGAGCGTGCCTTGCCCTTGAGTCAGTAAGGGCTTACAGTCTTCAATGAGGTACGCAGAGGAGTGGCATTTACACGCAAATCAAGCATAGGTGAGGACGATCCTTTGCCCAATCCAGGGGATGCAGGACACTGGTGCTTATCTAAAGAGCATCACCCCTTGTTTGCTCAAACTTTATAGCTGCAGTGCTCTGTCACGTAGGCTTGGGTAGAAGAATGCCCAGAGCTCAGGCTAAGAAATTCCAAGTAATGGCCAGGCCTCAAGGCTCTGGACAAGGGGAGTGACCCAGGAGACTGCTGGGTTGCATGATTGGGTGTTGCGGAGGTTGGGCAGGGGTTCCTGCAGCAGCTGGGAACGTTGAGGGGTGTTGTCTGAGTTATATTAGGAACCCAGGTACACAGGCAGGAATGTCCCTCTAGGAAATCGAGAAGAACATCCACTGGTGCAGATCAGGAGCGCTGTCCCCAGACTAGGGCCACCTACACAGTGTGAACTCACCTTTCTGCGTGTGGTACAGGCATAAATGCCCTACAAGCAGGGGAGTGGTCTGGAGGTTAGCAGTAGTGTGTGGGAGACCAGGAGAGAGACTAAGAGGAGCAAGAAAACAACATTCAAAAGCTAGCCTGATGATCCTGTGGGAGTTGGGGGCAGGGTGGATACAGTGAAGGGATGGAAGGAAATGTGCAATGTATCTCAGTCCCGATCCAGGGAGTGGAGCTGCAAGGGTTTAGTCCCTGCTCCCAGGTAGTATCAGCATGCTGTGGCTGTGGGGATTAGAGGACCCAGTGCAGCCCTCCAGGACCCCAAGGGTCGGTGGGAGGGGGCAGAGAGGAGATGGAAACAAGAGCAACAATGCAGCTGAAACGCATCCCTGCCTGTGGAGCTGCAAGATTCCAGTCCCTGCCCTGAAGCAGGTGGCGGCAAACTGTGGCTGTGCTGAGGCCAAGCCACTCCACAGGCTAAACATGGTCCTGGTACCAGCAGAGACCAGGCGGGTCCAAGGTCAAGCCCCAGCCGGCCTCCACTGAGGATAGACAAAAGCCCCCAGGCCCTCAAAACCCAGTGCGTCTCTCCTTCCTTAATCGTGATGCTGTTCCACATGGGTTGCAGCAGTGTTGATATCCCTCTAAGCAACGCTCCTGGGTTGAATTCTAGAGAGATCCTCTGTTTTATGTTATTCCGTCTGCATCTTTCCTGAAGTCAGGTTACCTGCTCATATACAACACACGGGTTTCCTTGCCACAGACACAAAAATGTGCTAATGCAAACACACACACACACACACACACACAGTACATTGTCAAACACACAAGACCGGCCCATGGACTCCTACAGGTTATTTGCTCACAGACACAAGGACCTGCTTATACACACATGCAAGTTACCTTCTCAAAGACACACAATACCTCCTCATATAAACACACAGGCTCTTACTCACAAGCACACAGGACCTGGGCATATACACGAAGGTGACCTGCTGACAAAGCCTACAGATGACCATCTCCTATACACACCAAGGTTACCTGCACACAGGCACGCAGTTCCTGCTGATAGAGACACACTTGTTGCCTGCTCGCAGATACACAGGAACGGCTCAGACACACACCCAGGTGACCAGCTCGCAGACACACAAGACCTACTCATGTTCACATTGGCTGCCTGCTCACAGACACGCAGTACCTGCTCATGTAGCCACGCAGGTTACCTTCTCACAGAAACAAGACCTTTCTCATACATATACACAGGTTACCTGCACACAGACAAAAGTGCCTGCTCACACACACGCACAGCTTACCTGCTCACAGACACACAGGAACTGTTCATCTACACTCATTGAGGACCTGATCACAGATATACGAGACATGCTCCTATACACACGCAGGTTACCTGCTCACAAACACTATTACCTCTTCTTGTACACACAAACACACAGGCTTCCTGCTCATAGACACAAAAATCTGCTTCTATTCGCACACAGGTGATCTTCTCACAGACACAAGAACCTCCTCATCTACACCCACAGGTGATGTGTTTACAGTGACAAGAACCTGCTCACATATACACACAGCTTTCCTACTCACAGACAGAAAGGTGCTGCTCATAAACACAAACACAGGTTACCTGCTCACAGACACTAGTATGTCCTCCCTTACACACACAGGTTTCCTGCTCATAGACAACATAACCTGATCACACACACACAGATTACCTTTTCACAGACACAAGAACCTAGACATATATACCCACAAGATACCTTCCACAGACAAAGGGACGTGCGAATATACCCACACAGTACCCTGCTCACAGACACAGGAACCTACGCATGTACACATTCAGGTTATCTGTTCACAGACACAACAAATGGCTTAAAAACACAAGCATGTTGATATGCTCACAGACACACAGGGACTTGTCGTAAACACACACGTTACTTGCTCGCATGCACAACGGACCTTCCTCCGTATACACAATGCGTACATGATCACACAAGAAGGACCTGCTCACACACGCACGCATACACACACACACACACACACAAACACAAACACAGACGTTACCTTCTCGCAGGCACGCAGTACCTGCTCATATACACACACTGGTTACCTGCTCATAGACACAAAACCTATACACACGCGTATTACTTGATCTCACACACACAGAACCCCCTACTATAAAATCACAGGCTTTCTACTCACAGACACACAAGAACTGCTCATATAAATAAGGTGACCTCCTCATAGAAACACACTGGTGAACAGCTCATGTACACACACAGGTTCCCTGCGCCCAGGCACAAGTTCCTGCGAATGGACACACACCGTTTGTATTTGCCTTCTACAGATACAAAGGAACTGCTCAGATACACGCATCAGTTCCCAGACACACAGGGCCTGCTCATATACAACTTGGTTGCCTGCTCACAGACACTACTACCTCCTCTTATACACACATACGTTTCCAGCTCACACACACAAGAACCTTCTCATATACACACACAGGTCACATTACCACATACACCAGAATATATGCTGATTTACACACACAGTAACCTGCGCACAGACAAAAGGACCTACTCCTATATACACACAGGTTACCTTGCCATAGACACAAGAACCAGATAATATACAAACACAGTAAGCCTATTCATAACTCTAATGATGTTCTGCTTCAAAGCATCAGACATAATTCTTTTTTTGTTTGTTTTTGTTTTGTTTTTAACAATTTATTGGGGCTGATACAATTCTTTTCACAGTTCATACATATACATACATCAATTGTATAAAGCACATCTGTACAGTCTTTGCCCTAATCATTTTTTTCTCTTTTCTTCTTTTACATTTTATTAGGGACTCCAACAACTCTTACCACAATCCATACATATACATACATCAATTGTATAAAGCACACCCATACATTCCCTGTCCCAATCATTCTCAAGGCATTTGCTCTCCACTTAAGCCCTTTGCATCAGGTCCTCTTTTTTCCCCCCCTCCCTCCCTTTTTCCCCCCTCCCTCATATGCCCTTGGTAATTTATACCTCGTTATTTTGTCATATCTTGCCCTATTCGGGGTCTCCCTTCCCCCCTTCTCTGCTGTCCCTCTCCCAGGGAAGAGGTCACATGTGGCTCCTTGTAATCAGTTCCCCCTTTCCAACCCACTCACCCTCCACTCTCCCAGCATCGTCCCTCACGCCCTTGGTCCTGGAGGTATCATCCACCCTGGATTCCCTGTATCTCCAACCCTCATATGTACCAGTGTACAGCCTCTGTCCTATTCAGCCCTGCAAGGTAGAATTCGGATCATGGTAGTTGGGGGGAGGAAGCATCCAGGATCTGGGGGAAAGCTGTGTTCTTCATCGATACTACCTCACACCCTAATTAACCCATCTCCTCTCCTAAGCCCCTCTATGAGGGGATCTCCATTGGCCGACACTTGGGCCTTGGGTCTCCACTCTGCACTTCCCCCTTCATTTAATATAATATATATATACACATACATATATACATATACACATAAATACACATACATACACACACTTATATCTTTTTTTTTTTTTTGCATGATGCCTTATATCTGGTCCCTTGGGCACCTCGTGATCGCACTGGCCGGTGTGCTTCTTCAGACATAATTCTTAAGTTTTCTTCAGCTTCTCTGATGATCTTACTAGATTTTTGTTCATGTGGTTTAAGTCAGCTTGGTTGTCTTCTAAGTCTCTGATGCTGTTCTCTGATTCCCCCAGTCGATTCTCCAGTTCCCTGAGTCTGCTACTGGTTTTCCTTATCACCTCCCTAAGGTCCTGAATTTCCCTTTGGTTTATCGCTCTTACCTCTTCGATCATTTCATCCTTTTTCTCTATTGTTTCCCTCCTATTGTGTATGACTCCAAGGAGCATTCTGAAAATTTCTCTCTATGCCTGCTCAATGTCTGCTTCTTCTATACATGTTATTCTGTTCACGGCATCTTCTCTCATTGCTGTTAGTTTGTCCCATGTATTTTTTATATTTTTGCATTGAGTTCGTTGGGACTGAAGGCGGTTTGCCTTGCATTGTTTTAGAGGAGCCAGGACCCATTTTGCAGTGTGTTGAAGAGCACTGGCTCTCTCTGGGAGACTTGTAGGAATGCTTTTTTGCACTGCCTACAGTTTATTTCACAACGGAAGTAACCTACCATTTGATGCTCCTGTACTTCCATCTCAGGGGATGTCCCGTCCTGCGTGGTTATTCACCATGGATCCTGGAGGAGAGAGTGGGAATTGGGTGGGTACAAGAGGCACGGAGAATGAGGACAAGACAATATCCTGATCAAGTCCCGTTTTAATGAACAAAGAGGCACAGCTTATAACGGGCAGCCAAGGGGTTGGGGGGGCCTTAGCCGCACATGCAGATTAGGCTACCTTGGCAACAGGCCAATCGGAATTCAGGGGAGCGTGCCTTGCCCATGAGTCAGTAAGGGCTTACAGTCTTCAATTAGGTACCCAGAGGAGTGGCATGTACACGCAAATCAAGCATAGGTGAGGACGATCCTTTGCCCAATCCAGGGGATGCAGGACACGGGTGCTTATCTAAAGAGCATCACCCCTTGTTTGCTGAAACTTTACAGCTGCAGTGCTCTGTCACGTATTCTTGGGTAGAAGAATGCCCAGAGCTCAGGCTAAGAAATTCCAAGTAATGGCCAGGCCTCATGGCTCCGGACAAGGGGAGTGACCCTGGAGACTGCTGGGTTGCATGATTGGGTGTTGCCGAGGTTGGGCTGAGGTTCCTGCAGCAGCTGGGAACGTTGAAGGGTGTTGTCTGAGTTACATGAGGACCCAAGGCACACAGGCAGGAATGTCCCTCTAGGATATTGAGCAGAACATCCACTGGTGCAGATGAGGAGGGCTGTCCCCAGACTAGGGCCACCTACACAGTGTGGAACTCACCTTGCTGCGTGTGGTACAGGCATAAATGCCCTACAAGCTGGGTAGTGGTCTGGAGGTTAGCAGTAGTGTGTGGGAGACCAGGAGAGAGACTAAGAGGAGCAAGAAAACAACATTCAAAAGCTAGCCTGATGATCCTGTGGGAGTTGGGGGCAGGGTGGATACAGTGAAGGGATGGAAGGAAACGCGCAATGTATCTCAGTCCCGATCCAGGGAGTGGAGCTGCAAGGGTTTAGTCCCTGCTCCCAGGTAGTATCAGCAAGCTGTGGCTGTGGGGATTAGAGGCCCCAGTGCAGCCCTCCAGGACCCCAAGGGTCGGTGGGAGGGGGCAGAGAGGAGATGGAAACAAGAGCAACAATGCAGCTGAAACGCATCCCTGCCTGTAGAGCTGCAATATTCCAGTCCCTGCCCTGAAGCAGGTGGCGGCAAACTGTGGCTGTGCTGAGGCCAAGCCACTCCACAGGCTAAACATGGTCCTGGTACCAGCAGAGACCAGGCGGGTCCAAGGTCAAGCCCCAGCCGGCCTCCACTGAGGATAGACAAAAGCCCCCAGGCCCTCAAAACCCAGTGCGTCTCTCCTTCCTTAATCGTGATGCTGTTCCACATGGGTTGCAGCAGTGTTGATATCCCTCTAAGCAACGCTCCTGGGTTGAATTCTAGAGAGATCCTCTGTTTTATGTTATTCCGTCTGCATCTTTCCTGAAGTCAGGTTACCTGCTCATATACAACACACGGGTTTCCTTGCCACAGACACAAAAATGTGCTAATGCAGACACACACACACACACACACACAGTACATTGTCAAACACACAAGACCGGCCCATGGACTCCTACAGGTTATCTGCTCACAGACACAAGGACCTGCTTATACACACATGCAAGTTACCTTCTCAAAGACACACAATACCTCCTCATATAAACACACAGGCTCTTACTCACAAGCACACAGGACCTTGGCATATACACGAAGGTGACCTGCTGACAAAGCCTACAGATGACCATCTCCTATACACACCAAGGTTACCTGCACGCAGTTCCTGCTGATAGAGACACACTTGTTGCCTGCTCGCAGATACACAGGAACGGCTCAGACACACACCCAGGTGACCAGCTCGCAGACACACAAGACCTACTCATGTTCACATTGGCTGCCTGCTCACAGATACGCAGTACCTGCTTATGTAGCCACGCAGGTTACCTTCTCACAGAAACAAGACCTTTCTCATACATATACACAGGTTACCTGCACACAGACAAAAGTGCCTGCTCACACACACGCACAGCTTACCTGCTCACAGACACACAGGAACTGTTCATCTACACTCATTGAGGACCTGATCACAGATATACGAGACATGCTCCTATACACACGCAGGTTACCTGCTCACAAACACTATTACCTCTTCTTGTACACACACACACACAGGCTTCCTGCTCATAGACACAAAAGTCTGCTTCTTTACGCACACAGGTGATCTTCTCACAGACACAAGAACCTCCTCATCTACACCCACAGGTGATGTGTTCACAGTGACAAGAACCTGGTCACATATACACACACAGCTTTCCTACTCACGGACAGAAAGGTGCTGCTCATAAACACAAACACAGGTTACCTGCTCACAGACACTAGTATGTCCTCCGTTACACACACAGGTTTCCTGCTCATAGACAACATAACCTGATCACACACACACAGATTACCTTTTCACAGACACAAGAACCTAGACATATATACCCACAAGATACCTTCCACAGACAAAGGGACTTGCGAATATACCCACACAGTACCCTGCTCACAGACACAGGAACCTACGCATGTACACATTCAGGTTATCTGCTCACAGACCCAACAAATGGCTTAAAAACACAAGCATGTTGATATGCTCACAGACACACAGGACCTTGTCGTAAACACACACGTTACCTGCTCACAGGCACACCGAACCTGCTCCTGTATACACAACGCGTACAAGCTGACACAAGAAGGAGCTGCTCACACACGCACGCATACACACACACACACACACACACAAACACATACGTTACCTTCTCGCAGGCACGCAGTACCTGCTCATATACACACACTGGTTAACTGCTCATAGACACAAAACCTATACACGCGCGTATTACTTGATCTCACACACATAGAACCCCCTACTATAAAATCACAGGCTTTCTACTCACAGACACACAAGAACTGCTCATATAAATAAGGTGACCTCCTCAAAGAAACACACTGGTGAACAGCTCATGTACACACACAGGTTCCCTGCGCCCAGGCACAAGTTCCTGCGAATGGACACACACCGTTTGTATCTGCCTTCTACAGATACAAAGGAACTGCTCAGATACACGCATCAGTTCCCAGACACACAGGGCCTGCTCATATACAACTTGGTTGCCTGCTCACAGACACTACTACCTCCTCTTATACACACATACGTTTCCAGCTCACACACACAAGAACCTTCTCATATACACACACAGGTCACATTACCACATACACCAGAATATATGCTGATTTACACACACAGTAACCTGCGCACAGACAAAAGGACCTACTCCTATATACACACAGGTTACCTTGCCATAGACACAAGAACCAGATAATATACAAACACAGTAAGCCTATTCATAACTCTAATGATGTTCTGCTTCAAAGCATCAGACATAATTCTTAAGTTTTCTTCAGCTTCTCTGATGATCTTACTAGATTTTTGTTCATGTGGTTTAAGTCAGCTTGGTTGTCTTCTAAGTCCCTGATGCTGTTCTCTGATTCCCCCAGTCGATTCTCCAGGTCCCTGAGTCTGCTACTGGTTTTCCTTATCACCTCCCTAAGGTCCTGAATTTCCCTTTGGTTTATCGCTCTTACCTCTTCGATCATTTCATCCTTTTTCTCTATTGTTTCCCTCCTATTGTGTATGACTCCAAGGAGCATTCTGAAAATTTCTCTCTATGCCCGCTCAATGTCTGCTTCTTCTATACATGTTATTCTGTTCACGGCATCTTCTCTCATTGCTGTTAGTTTGTCCCATGTATTTTTTATATTTTTGCATTGAGTTCGTTGGGACTGAAGGCGGTTTGCCTTGCATTGTTTTAGAGGAGCCAGGACCCATTTTGCAGTGTGTCGAAGAGCACTGGCTCTCTCTGGGAGACTTGTAGGAATGCTTTTTTGCACTGCCTACAGTTTATTTCACAACGGAAGTAACCTACCACTTGATGCTCCTGTACTTCCATCTCAGGGGATGTCCCGTCCCGAGGGGTCATTCACCGTGGATCCTGGAGGAGAGAGTGGGAATTGGGTGGGTACAAGAGGCACGGAAAATGAGGACAAGACAATATCCTGATCAAGTCCCGTTTTAATGAACAAAGAGTCACAGCTTATAACGGCCAGCCAAGGGGGTGTGGGGGCCTCGGCCGCACATGCAGATTAGGCTATCTTGGCAACAGGCCAATCGGAGTTCAGGGGAGCGTGCCTTGCCCGTGAGTCAGTAAGGGCTTACAGTCTTCAATTAGGTACGCAGAGGAGTGGCATGTACACGCAAATCAAGCATAGGTGAGGACGATCCTTTGCCCAATCCAGGGGATGCAGGACACGGGTGCTTATCTAAAGAGTATCACCCCTTGTTTGCTGAAACTTTACAGCTGCAGTGCTCTGTCACGTAGGCTTGGGTAGAAGAATGCCCAGAGCTCAGGCTAAGAAATTCCAAGTAATGGCCAGGTGTCATGGCTTCGGACAAGGGGAGTGACCCAGGAGACTGCTGGGTTGCATGATTGGGTGTTGCGGAGGTTGGGCAGAGGTTCCTGCAGCTGGGAACGTTGAGGGGTGTTGTCTGAGTTATATTGGGAACCCAGGCACACAGGCAAGAATGTCCCTCTAGGAAATCGAGCAGAACATCCACTGGTGCAGATCAGGAGGGCTGTCCCCAGACTAGGGCCACCTACACAGTGTGGAACTCACCTAGCTGTGTGTGGTACAGTTATAAATGCCCTACAAGCAGGGGAGTGGTCTGGAGGTTAGCAGTAGTGTGTGGGAGACCAGGAGAGAGACTAAGAGGAGCAAGAAAACAACATTCAAAAGCTAGCCTGATGAGCCTGTGGGAGTTGGGGGCGGGTGGATATAGTGAAGGGATGGAAACAAACGCGCAATGTATCTCAGTCCCGATCCAGGGAGTGGAGCTGCAAGGGTTTAGTCCCTGCTCCCAGGTAGTATCAGCAAGCTGTGGCTGTGTGGATTAAAGGCCCCAGTGCAGCCCTCCAGGACCCCAAGGGTCGGTGGGAGGGACAGAGAGGAGATGGAAACAAGAGCAACAATGTAGCTGAAACTCATCCCTGCCTGTGGAGCTGCAAGATTCCAGTCCCTGCCCTGAAGCAGGTGGTGGCAAACTGTGGCTGTGCTGAGGCCAAGCCACTCCACAGGCTAAACATGGTCCTGGTACCAGCAGAGACCAGGCGGGTCCAAGGTCAAGCCCCAGCCGGCCTCCACTGAGGATAGACAAAAGCCCCCAGGCCCTCAAAACCCAGTGCGTCTCTCCTTCCTTAATCGTGATGCTGTTCCACATGGGTTGCGGCAGTGTTGATATCCCTCTAAGCACGCTCCTGAGTTGAATTCTAGAGAGATCCTCTGTTTTATGTTATTCCGTCTGCATCTTTCCTGAAGTCAGGTTACCTGCTCATATACAACACACGGGTTTCCTTGCCACAGACACAAAAATGTGCTAATGCAGACACACACACACACACAGTACATTGTCAAACACACAAGACCGGCCCATGGACTCCTACAGGTTATCTGCTCACACACACAAGGACCTGCTTATAGACACATGCCAGTTACCTTCTCAAAGACACACAATACCTCCTCATATAAACACACAGGCTCTTACTCACAAGCACACAGGACCTGGGCATATACACGAAGGTGACCGGCTGAAAAAGCCTACAGATGACCATCTCCTATACACAGCAAGGTTACCTGCACAGGCATGCAGTTCCTGCTGATAGAGACACACTTGTTGCCTGCTCGCAGATACACAGGAATGGCTCAGACACACGCCCAGGTGACCAGCTCGCAGACACACAAAACCTACTCATGTTCACATTGGCTGCATGCTCACAGACACGCTGTACCTGCTCATGTAGCCACGCAGGTTACTTTCTCACAGAAACAAGACCTTTCTCATACATATACACAGGTTACCTGCACACAGCCAAAAGTGCCTGCTCACACACACGCACAGCTTACCTGCTCACAGACACACAGGAACTGTTCATCTACACTCATTGAAGACCTGATCACCGATATACAAGACATGCTCCTATACACACGCAGGTTACCTGCTCACAAACACTATTACCTCTTCTTGTACACACAAACACACAGTTTTCCTGCTCATAGACACAAAAGCCTGCTTTTATACGCACACAGGTGTTCTTCTCACAGACACAAGAACGTCCTCATCTACATCCACAGGTGATGTGCTCACAGTGACAAGAATCTGCTCACATATACACACAGCTTTCCTACTCACAGACAGAAAGGTGCTGCTCATAAACACAAACACAGGTTACCTGCTCACAGACACTAGTATGTCCTCCTTTAGACATACAGGTTTCCTGCTCATTGACAACATAACCTGATCACACACACTGATAACCTGTTCACAGACACAAGAACCATAGACATATATACCCACAAGATACCTTCCACAGACTAAGGGATGTGCGAATATACCCACACAGTACCCTGCTCACAGACACAGGAACTGACGCATGTACACATTCAGGTTATCTGCTCACAGACCCAACAAATGGCTAAAAAACACAAGCATGTTGATATGCTCCCAGACACACAGGACCTGCTCCTGTATACACAACGGGTACATGCTCACACAAGAAGGACCTGCTCACAAACGCACGCATACACACACACACACACACACACAAACACATACGTTACCTTCTCGCAGGCACGCAGTACCTGCTCATATACACACACTGGTTACCTGCTCATAGACACAAAACCTATACACGCGCATATTACTTGATCTCACACACATAGAAGCCCCTACTATAAAATCACAGGCTTTCTACTCACAGACACACAAGAACTGCTCATATAAATAAGGTGACCTCCTCATAGAAACACACTGGTGAACAGCTCATGTACACACACAGGTTCCCTGCGCCCAGGCACAAGTTCCTGCGAATGGACACACACCGTTTGTATCTGCCTTCTACAGATACAAAGGAACTGCTCAGATACACGCATCAGTTCCCAGACACACAGGGCCTGCTCATATACAACTTGGTTGCCTGCTCACAGACACTACTACCTCCTCTTATACACACATACGTTTCCAGCTCACACACACAAGAACCTTCTCATATACACACACAGGTCACATTACCACATACACCAGAATATATGCTGATTTACACACACAGTAACCTGCGCACAGACAAAAGGACCTACTCCTATATACACACAGGTTACCTTGCCATAGACACAAGAACCAGATAATATACAAACACAGTAAGCCTATTCATAACTCTAATGATGTTCTGCTTCAAAGCATCAGACATAATTCTTAAGTTTTCTTCAGCTTCTCTGATGATTTTATTAGATTTTTGTTCATGTGGTTTAGGTCAGCTTGGTTGTCTTCTAAGTCCCTGATGCTGTTCTCTGATTCCCCCAGTCGATTCTCCAGGTCCCTGAGTCTGCTACTGGTTATCCTTATCACCTCCCTAAGGTCCTGAATTTCCCTTTGGTTTATCGCTCTTACCTCTTCGGTCATTTCACCTTTTTTCTCTATTGTTTCCCTCCTATTATGTATGACTCCAAGGAGCATTCTGAAAATTTCTTTCTATGCCCGCTCAATGTCTGCTGCTTCTATACGTGTTATTCTGTTTAGGACATCTTCTCTCATTGCTGTTAGTTTGTCCCATGTATTTTTTATATTTTTGCATTGAGTTCGTTGGGAATGAAGGCGGTTTGCCTTGCATTGTTTTAGAGGAGCCAGGACCCATTTTGCAGTGTGTCGAAGAGCACTGGCTCTCTCTGGGAGACTTGTAGGAATGCTTTTTTGCACTGCCTACAATTATTTCACAACAGAAGTAATCTACCACTTGATGCTCCTGTACTTCCATCTCAGGGGATGTCCCGTCCCGAGGGGTCATTCACTGTGGATCCTGGAGGAGAGAGTGGGAATTGGGTGGGTACAAGAGGCACGGAGAATGAGGACAAGACAATATCCTGATCAAGTCCCGTTTTAATGAACAAAGAGTCACAGCTTATAATGGCCAGCCAAGGGGTGTGGGGGCCTCGGCCGCACATGCAGATTAGGCTATCTTGGCAACAGGCCAATCGGAGTTCAGGGGAGCGTACCTTGCCCGTGAGTCAGTAAGGGCTTACAGTCTTCAATTAGGTACGCAGAGGAGTGGCATGTACACGCAAATCAAGCATAGGTGAGGACGATCCTTTGCCCAATCCAGGGGATGCAGGACACGGGTGCTTATCTAAAGAGCATCACACCTTGTTTACTCAAGCTCTACAGCTGCAGTGCTCCGTCACGTAGGCTTGGGTAATAGAATGCCCAGAACTCAGGCTAATAAATTCTAAGCAATGGCCAGGCCTCCCTTTCATATATTTTTCATAGCCAAGAGAAATCCCTTCGGGAACTGTGTCCTAGGGTGTCAGGCTTCAAGAATCATCCTGAACCGTCAGTGATCAATGGAATGTCTTCATAAAATAAGAGCCAACGAACGTCTGTCTTAGGTTGCTATGTCTTGTGCCGATTTTACCTGTCAATGACTTCCAGTCCTTCAGGCTTGTGGAGGGGGATTAATCCACGAACTTGGTTCAATTCACGCCTGTTCAGATGAACTTGTGCAGTACTTCATGCTAGCTTGGTTTGAGTACATTGCAGATAACAAGGCAATACATTTCAAAAAAATTTTAAATAAGGTAACGTTATACTCCTTATATTCATGAAGAAACAACCCAGTGTTAATTATCTCATTAATAAGCAAGCACATTTGATACACATTAGCAACTCTATCTTTTGCCAAGTTAGACATCCTTGAGAAAATTAAAACACGTGCTTTTCCAGACCTTGCATACTTTCTTGCTCTTGATAGAGTCACAGAAGAAATCAGCAAACACTGACAAGTGATGAGAATTTCCAGCTGTTTCAAGGTTGTCTTAATGGCCTTTAACATCTTTCTTTCCCCCTTTTTAATTTACTGGAGACGTTTTCACTCAAAACGTCAGCAGATGACTGTGTCTGGCTTAGGTGATCGAGTCCTGCTATCTCCCTTACCCGTCATCAGTAATAGTCCTCGAGGTGACTATGACCTGTCTTAGGTTGAGAGACTGAGACTTGATTTTACCCGTCATTGACTAACCAGTCTCTGCCTTACACCCCTGTTTGGGGGGTGGAGCGGGGGGGGGGGGGCGAAGTGCACAGGTGCACTTCATGAAGTTTTGTTCCTAAGGCCAATAATTTAACCATAACCTTGCACAGTATCATCGGAAGTATGCATAAGATCAACAATACACACACTTGCTGTGACCATGTTATAAAGAGTATTAACTTTTTGTTCTAATGTTCTAGCTTTTTGAGTGCCCAACACATTAGTCACATTTTTGGATAAAGTACAATTGCTTTAGTAATAGCAGTAGCAACTAAACAATATAGCTAAAATGCTATAAGCAAACCTATAAAACTCTTAGTTTTCTCAATCTCTTCAAATACCTGTAATCATCTTTTTAAATAATAAAAGATTGATACAAAATAGCAATGACAACACCCTCAGGGGTTCAGGTAATACAATTGGACAAATTACAATTATTATAAGACATGTTAAACTTACAATCATCATGATCTATAGTAATATTCCCTGCCAAAAGTACATAAGATGATGTTACACAGGCAGTAATGTTTCCTTGCGGTCTGTAGGAAAGGCCCATAAGCCTCACATTTCCAAAGTAGTCTCTATTTCCATTTGGCAATATTTTTTTTTAGTATTGCCCTGGTTGCTGGACCAATCGATGATATCTCTCTCTTTTGTGATGTTATACTGGATGGGCTTGTCCGTGTGACCTGATCTCCACAATATGGTTTGCGTCTCTAGTCCACAAGAAGAAAAAGACTGTAGAGTGGATGAGATTACATTTCCTTCACCTTGTACAGGGAAGACGTGAGTCATTAACCCACACTGTGATTTCCAGACTCCGCAGACAGTAGGATGTAAGAGTGGTGGATCAGGAACTTAAGCCTAGTACTGCTCACTGTGCAATGTCCCCAGAAGCACTTAGAGGCAAATTACCATCTGCATAGTTTGCAAACTGCACCAAAGTTTCAGGCAGCCATCAGCCTCCTGTGGGAGAAAACACAAACATGCCCTCGCCCACAAATCAGGAGGGAGCTGGCTTTTGCCATTTTCCATTAAGTAGTTCTTTCCCTATTACGTATGCGTTGTCTTTGTTTGGCAGTCTTTTTCCAAAGGCAGTCAGCAGCAGACTGACGTGTACATCCAATTTCCAAAATGTTAAAGTATGATTAATTAAATTGCGAGGCGTAGAGGGGTATATCTCCCCCTTTTTCATTTTGTCTAAATGTTGCTTAATAGTTTCATTGGCACGTTCCACAGTACCTTGGGTTTGAGGAGTATAAGGGATTCAGTTATATGTTTAACTCGAAAAGTGACACAAAATTGAGTAAATGATTTACTAATATAAGCAGATTCATTATTTCTCTTTAAGCATTTATGTATACCAATTACAGCAAAACAACATAACATGTGTTGAATAACTAAAGACATTTTTTCACCAGTCATAGGAGTGACCACAATAAATCCAGAGTAAGTGTCCACTGTAACATGCAAATACCTCAATTTACCAAATGAAGGAATGTGAGTAATATCCATCTGCCAAAGACATAATTGAAAAACTGCTATGATTGCATGTAGCTCAACTAACTGTGCAGATTGAGCAGGGAATTTTTTTTACCATAGTGTGTAGCTGCAGTTCCATTAGAGGAACCATCAGTAAATATTGTAAGGGCATGAAGTATGGGTTTATTTTTACAAATGCTGGGGAAAATACATAAATGTTTTTTAGCAAATAGTAACAATTAATCTGGAGGATAAATATTGTTCACCAATCCACAAAACTCAGCAAATGCTAATTCCCACGAATCACAACTTTCCCATAACCAAGAAGTTTGGAGTCTGTCATAAGGTATGACTATAGAATTAGGGTCTTTCCCAAAATATGTAACAGACTCAGACCTACCTTTCATCACTAATTCAGCTATTTCTTCAAAATAAGGTTTCAGAACTCTTTTTTCTTGAAGAAGCTAAATATACCCACAATAATGGTCTTTTCTGCCATAACACACCAGATGTAAAAGTACCAAGGTTTACTATAGTTAATGTACATAATTTGTTGTTCTTGAATACGTAAATTTACTAATTTTTAAGGTTTGTTCTGCTAAAGGGGAAATTTCCCGAGTTGAATTTGGATTAGGATTTCCTTTTAAAATATCAAATAAAGGCTTAAGTTCCCCAGTACTTATTTTTAAATATGGTCGAAGCCAATTAATATCTCCTAATAATTTTTGAAAATCATTTAAAGTTTGTAAGTGATCTTTTCTTATTTCTATCTTCTGGGGTTTAACGTAACCTTTCTGTAAAATATGTCCTAAATACTTGTAAGGTTCAATAACCTGTACTTTTTCTTCTGCTATAACTAACCCATGCCTTTTTAATGCTTCTCGTAATAAGTAAAAAATAAAGAGAACCCTTTTTGGTCCCTATGAGCCATCAAAATATCATTCATGTAGTGAATGATATACACCGATGTTTCAGAAGTACTTACTGACTTTATAGCTGCAGTTACAAACTTTTGACATAAGGTGACGCTATTAGACATTCCCTGACGTAAGACTTTCCACTGATAACGCTCCATAGGTTCTTTAAAATTAACACTAGGAACACTAACAGCAAATCTTTTATAATCTTTTGGATCCAAGGGAATGGTATAAAAACAATCTTTTAAATCTAAAATGATTTTATATGTATTGGCTGAAATAGCAGAGGGGGAAGGGAGCCCAGGCTGCAGGGCTTCCATAAATTCCACAGTATCATTAACCCTCCTTTACTGTTTTTCCTTGCAAAGCAACTGCTATAGCAAGCCCTGAGTAAAGGAAGGTTTAATGTTTTAGCATAGTCTGACATAATCAGACAAGTTGCTCTTGTTTCTTAAAGGTCGCAGCACTACCAAGCAGGCAGTATTTGTGTTTTCTGAAAAAACCAATTGTTTAATTTTTTAACACAATTCCTGATTTTAATTAGACAAAGGGACAAAATATTCGCACATACTTGAAGGTGACATAGTCTACAAATGATGGCAATATTTTCCTTGAGAAAGTAGTATCATTGGTATAATTATTTTTAAATACTCAAAAAAGACTCAACTTTAAGCAGTAATAAACACAAGCAAGTGATTTTATCCTTAAAATAAACATTCAGAAAAACATCTTTGTACATACAAAGTGAAAGCGTATGTAATACACGCGCACGCACACACACATTGTTCACACAAACTTTGTTCACACAAACAGCTTATATCTGCTGTATTTTGAAAACTCTCAAGAAACTCTGAATTTCACAACAAGTAGTCTTTTCCTGACAAACACGTTTGAGCCAGCTATTACCAGTCTTCTGCCCAAAACACATTCTCTCCTATCCCAGCTTCTACTAACTCCATAGTAAAATGATCCACAGAACCATATTGAGAACACTCAGATTTTAAATCTTTTATAGTTTTGAATGGAATTGGGGGGGGGGGAGACATTCGCCCCTCCTTGAGCATTCTGTCCTTTAACTGGATAACATCCTGGAATTCCTAAATCTACTCCATGTATTGTTGCTAATGACTCATACTCTTGCTCCCAGGCTACCTACCCCCTTTGCCATTGTTTCATCCGAGCAGGACGTCTGAGTCTCCCAGCACCAGGTTTTAAAGTCCTAGGTCCTTATCGTGATAATGTATTCATCCGCCCTCTAACTGCTTCTGCCCACTTTCAAAGCCCTCAGGTTCACTTTCCAGCAGCTTCTGGGGCTTCAGTGGCGAAGGGGGAGGAGCTGGAGGCTCAGCAGCAACTTTTCTTTCAATTTTGTTTGAGCATGCAATCAAATTATCCTCACCCCGGAGTCCTTCATGCTTAGGATCCAGGCTATCCCTAACATTTACAGTCCCGTCCTTAGTAAACGAAGGATATATGTTAACCACAAAATCTGAAAACTTCTCTAATCTTTGGTAACTTATAATTGTTCCTTTAGCTTAAAACATCTTTTGAAACATATTTACATACATACATTTATTTACTAGAAATCTGTCCCATTATTTATTACTTCCAACTTTTCACCACTTACTCTTAATTTTCTCTAAATATTCATGGCCGTGCCCTTCATTGGTGTCTGTCATGGGATCCTTTGTTTTTAATCACAACTTTTAACCTTTACTCCCCGTGCCATTAAGGCCTCTTTCAATTGTTTCACATAAATCTGATGCCTGCTTAATTCTTGACCCATCTTTAGGCGCTCTCACCTTCAGTCTCACTGCAGCTGGTTCCCATGGCGGCCGAAGGAATTTTCTTCCACTTTAACTCACTGGCATATTCCTGCCCCTTCATTCCTCACTTTATCCCTCGTATCCAGCTCACACAAAGGACGCCAGCTGTCCCGTCCCGCGGGACACTCACCGTGGATCGTGGAGGACAGCGTGGGCATTGGGGTGGGGGGGGGGGTGTTCAAGAGGCACGGAGAATGAGGACAAGACAATATCCTGATCAAGTCCTGTTTTAATGAACAAAGAGTCACATCTTATAACGGCCAGCCAAGTTGGGGGGGGGGGTGGGAGAGCCTCAGCCAGACATGCAGATTAGGCTACTTGGCAACAGGCCAATAAGGGAGTTCAAAGGAGCGTGCCCTGCCCATGTGTCAGTAAGGGCATACAGTCTTCAATTAGGTACGCAGAGGAATGGCATGTACACGAAAATCAAGCATTGGGGAGGACGATCTTTTGCCCAATCAAGGGGATGCAGGACACGAGTGCTAATCTAATGAGCATCACCCCTTGTTAGCTCAAATTTTACAGCTGCAGTGCTCTGTCACTTGGGCTTGGGTAGAGAATGCCCAGGGCTCAGGCAAAGAAATTCCAAGTAATGGCCAGGCCTCATGGCTCCGGACAAGGGGAGTGACCCAGGAGACTGCTGGGTTGCATGATTGGGTGTTGCGGAGGTTGGGCAGAGGTTCCTGCAGCTGGGAACGTTGAGGGGTGTTGTCTGAGTTACATTAGGAACCCAGGCACACAGGCTGGATGGTCTCTCTAGGAAATCGAGCAGAACATCCACTGGTGCAGATCAGGAGGGCTGTCCCCAGACGAGGGCCACCTACACAGTGTGGAACTCACCTAGCTGCGTGCGGTACAGGCATAAATGCCCTACTAAAAGGGGAGTGGTCTGGAGGTTAGCAGTAGTGTGTGGGAGACCAGGAGAGAGACTAAGAGGAGCAAGAAAACAACATTCAAAAGCTAGCCTGATGAGCTTGTGGGAGTTGGGGGCGGGTGGATATAGTGAAGGGATGGAAACAAACGCGCAATGTATCTCAGTCCCGATCCAGGGAGTGGAGCTGCAAGGGTTTAGTCCCTGCTCCCAGGTAGTATCAGCAAGCTGTGGCTGTGTGGATTAGAGGCCCCAGTGCAGCCCTCCAGGACCCCAAGGGTCTGTGGGAGGGGGACAGAGAGGAGATGGAAACACGTGCAACAATACAGCTGAAACTCATCCCTGCCTGTGGAACTGCAAGATTCCAGTCCCTGTCCTGAAGAGGTGGTGGCCAACTGTGGCTGTGCTGAGGCCAAGCCACTCCACAGGCTAAACATGGTCCTGGTACCAGCAGAGACCAGGCGGGTTCAAGGTCAAGCCCCAGCCGGCCTCCACTGAGGATAGACAAAAGCACCCAGGTCCTCAAAACCCCGTGGGTCTCTGCTTCCTTAATCGTGATGATGTTCCACATGGGTTGCAGCAGTGTTGATATCCCTCTAAGCAACGCTCCTGGGTTGAATTCTAGAGAGATCCTCTGTTTTATGTTATTCCGTCTGCATCTTTCCTGAAGTCAGGTTACCTGCTCATATACAACACACGGGTTTCCTTGCCACAGACACAAAAATGTGCTAATGCAGACACACACACACACACACACACACACACACACAGAGTACACTTGTCACACACACAAGACCGGCCCATGGACTCCTACAGGTTGTCTGCTCACAGACACAAGGACCAGCTTATGCACACATGCAAGTTACCATCTCAAAGGCACACAGTACCTCCTCATATAAACACACAGGCTCTTACAAGCACACAGGACCTGGGCATATACACAAAGGTGACCTGGTGAAAAAGCCTACAGATGACCATATCCTATACACACCAAGGTTACCTGCACACAGGAACGCAGTTCCTGCTGATAGAGACACACTTGTTGCCTGCTCGCAGATACACAGGAACGGCTCAGACACACGCCCAGGTGACCAGCTCGCAGACACACAAGACTTACTCATGTTCACATTGGCTGTCAGCTCACAGACACGCAGTACCTGCCCATATAGCCACGCAGGTCACCTTCTCACAGAAACAAGACCTTTCTCATATACACAGGTTATCTGCACACAGACAAAAGTGCCTACTCACACACATGCACAGCTTACCTGCAAACAGACACACAGGAACTATTCATCTACACTCATTGAGGACATGATCACAGATATACAGACATGCTCCTATACACACGCAGGTTACCTGCTCACAAACACTATTACCTCTTCTTGTACACACACACACACTGGCTTCCTACTCATAGACACAAAAGCCTGCTTCTATATGCACACAGGTGATCTTCTCACAGACACAAGAACCTCCTCATCTACACCCACAGGTGATGTGCTCACAGTGACAAGAACCTGCTCACATATACACACAGCTTTCCTACTCACAGACAGAAAGATGCTGCTCATATACACAAACACAGGATACCTGCTCACAGACACTAGTACGTCCTCCCTTACGCACACAGGTTTCCTCCTCATAGACAACATACACTGATCACACACACACAGATTACCTGTTCACACACAAGAACCTACGCATGTACACATTCAGGTTATCTACTCAGACCCAACAAATGGCTTAAAAACACAAGCATGTTGATATGCTCACAGACACACGGGACCTTGTCATAAACACACATGTTACCTGCTCACAGGCACACCAAACATGCTCCCGTATACACAACGAGTACATGCTCACACAAGGACCTGCTCAGACTCGCACCGCGCACACACACACACACACACACACACACACACACACGTTACTTCCTCACAGGCACGCAGTACCTGCTCATATACACACACTGGTTACCTGCTCACAGACACAAAACCTGTTCCTGTACACACGTATATTATTTGCTCACACACACACAGAACCCCCTACTATAAAATCACAGGCTTTCTACTGACAGACACACAGGAACTGCTCATATAAATAAGGTGACCTCCTCATAGAAACACACTGGTGAACAGCTCATGTACACACACAGGTTCCCTGTGCCCAGGCACAAGTTCCTGCGAATGGACACACACCGTTTGTATCTGCCTTCTACAGATACAAAGGAACTGCTCAGATACACGCATCAGTTCCCAGACACACAGGGCCTGCTCATATACAACTTGGTTGCCTGCTCACAGACACTACTACCTCCTCTTATACACTCATACGTTTCCAGCTCACAGACACAAGAACCTTCTCATATACACACACAGGTCACATTACCACATACACCAGAATATATGCTGATTTACACACACAGTAACCTGCGCACAGACAAAAGGACCTACTCCTATATACACACAGGTTACCTTGCCATAGACACAAGAACCAGATAATATACAAACACAGTAAGCCTATTCATAACTCTAATGATGTTCTGCTTCAAAGCATCAGACATAATTCTTAAGATTTCTTCAGCTTCTCTGATGATCTTATTAGATTTTTGTTCATGCGGTTTAAGTCAGCTTGGTTGTCTTCTAAATCCCTCATGCTGTTCTCTGATTCCCCCAGTCGATTCTCCAGGTACCTGAGTCTGTTACTGGTTTTCCTTATCACCTCCCTAAGGTCCTGAATTTCCCTTTGGTTTATCGCTCTTACCTTTTTCGATCATTTCAACCTTTTTCTCTATTGTTTCCCTCCTATTGTGTATGACTCCAAGGAGCATTCTGAAAATTAATCTCTATGCCCACTCCATGTCTGCTTCTTCTATACATGTTTTCTGTACAGGACACGTTCTCTCATTGTTGTTCGTTTGTCCCATGTATTTTTTATATTTTTGCATTGAGTTCATTGGGGCTGAAGGCAGTTTGCCTTGCATTGTTTTAGAGGAGCCAGGACCCATTTTGCAGTGTGTCGAAGAGCACTGGCTCTCTCTGGGAGACTTGTAGGAATGGTTTTTTGCACTGCCTACAGTTTATTTCACAACGGAAGTAACCGACCACTTGATGCTCCTGTACTTCCATCTCAGGAGTTGTCCTTTCCCGCGGGGTCATTCACCGTGGATCCTGGAGGAGAGAGTGGGAATTGGGTGGGTATAAGAGACACGGAGAATGAGGACAAAACAATATCCTGATCAAGTCCTGTTTCATTTTTTTTTAATTTTAACAATTTATTAGGGGTTCATAAAATTCTTATCACAGTTCATACATATACATACATCAATTGTATAAAGCACATCTGTATGCCCAGGAGTGGCATGTACACGCAAATCAAGCATAGCGGAGGACGATCCTTCGCCCAATCAAGGGGATGCAGGACACGGGTGCTTATCTAAATAGCATCATCCCATTTTTGCTCAAACTTTACAGCTGCAGTGCTCTGTCACGTACGGTGGGATAGAAGAATGCCCAGGTTCAGGCTAAGAAATTCCAAGGAATGGCCAGGCCTCATGGCTCCGGACAAGGGGAGTGACCCAGGAGACTGCTGGGTTGCACGATTTGGTGTTGCGGAGGTTGGGCAGAGGTTCCTGCAGCAGCTGGGAACGTTGAGGGGTGTTGTCTGAGTTACATTAGGACCCCAGGCACACAGGCAGGAATGTCCCTCTAGGAAATCGAGCAGAACATCCACTGGTGCAGATCAGGAGGGCTGTCCCCAGACGAGGGCCACCTACACAGTCTGGAACTCACCTAGCTGCGTGTGGTGCAGGCATAAATGCCCTACAAGCAGGGGAGTGGTCTGGAGGTTAGCAGTAGTGTGGGTGACCAGGAGAGAGACTAAGAGGAGTAAGAAAACAACATTTAAAAGCTAGCCTGATGAGCCTGTGGGAGTTGGGGGCGGGTGGATATAGTGAAGAGATGGAAACAAACACACAATGTATCTCAGTCCCGATCCAGGGAGTGGAGCTGCAAGGGTTTAGTCCCTGCTCCCAGGTAGTATCAGCAAGCTGTGGCTGTGTGGATTAAAGCCCCCAGAGCAGGCCTCCAGGACCCAAGGGTCTGTGGGAGGGGGACAGAGAGGAGATGGAAACAAGGGCAACAATGCAGCTTAAATGCATCCCTGCCTGTGCAGCTGTAAGATTCCAGTCCCTGCCCTGAAGCAGGTGGTGGCAAACTGTGGCTATGCTGAGGCCAAGCCACTCCACAGGCTAAAATTGGTCCTGGTACCAGCAGAGACCAGGCGGGTCCAAGATCAAGCCCCAGCCGGCCTCCACAGAGGATAGAAAAAAGCCCCCAGGCCCTCAAAACCCGTGGGTCTCTGCTTCCTTAATTGTGATGATGTTCCACATGGGTTCCAACAGTGTTGAATTTCCTTCTAAGCAACGCTCCTGGGTTGAATTCTAGAGAGATCCTCCGTTTTATGTTATTTCGTCTGCATCTTTCCTGAAGTCAGGAATGTAACTTCGACAACTCCCCTCAACGTTCCCAGCAGCTGCAGGAACCTCTGCCCAACCTCCGCAACACCCACTCATGCAACCCAGCCGTCTCTTGGGTCACTCCCTTTGTCTGGAGCCATAAGGCCCAGCCATTGCTTGGAATTGATTAGGACCTGCTTGGAGCCATGAGGCCTAGCCATAACTTGGAATTTATTAGCCTGAGTTCTGGGCATTCTTCTACCCCAGCTTATGTGAAAGAGCACTGCTGCTATAAAGCTTGAGCAAAAAAGGGGTGATGCTATTTAGATAAGCACCCCTGTCCTGCTTGCCCTTGATAGGGAAAAAGATCGTCATAACCTATGCTTGATTTGCGTGTACATGCCTCTCCTCTGCGTACTTAATTGAAGACTGTAAGCCCTTCCTGACTCACAGGCAGGGCACGCTCCCCTGAACTCCCTGATTGGCGTGTTGCCAAGGAAGCCTAATCTGCATGTGTGGCCGAGGCCCCCACACCCCCTTGGCTGGCCGTTATAAGCTGTGACTCTTTGTGCATTAAAACGGGACTTGATCAGGATATTGTCTTGTCCTCATTCTCCGTGCCTCTTATACCCACCCAATTCCCAATTCTGCTCCAGGCTCCAAGGTGACTTTCCCGCGGGACGGGACATCTCCTTAGATGGAAGACAGGAGCATCTAGTGATAGGTTACTTCCTTTTTGAAATAAACTGTAGGCAGTGCAAAAAAGCATTCCTAAAAGTCTCCCAGAGAGAGCCAGTGCTCCTTGACACACTGCAAAATGGGTCCTGGCTCCTCTAAAGCAACGCAAGGCAAACAGCCATCAGCCCCTACAAACTCAATGCAAAAATATAAAAAAATACATGGGACAAACTAACAGCAATGAGAGAAGATGTCCTAAACAGAATAACAGGTATAGAAGAAGCAGACATGGAGTGGGCATAGAGATAAATTCTCAGAATGCTCCTTGGAGTCATATACAATAGGAGGGAAACAATAGAGAAAAAGGATGAAATGATCGAAGAGGTAAGAGCGATAAACCAAAGGGAAATTCAGGACCTTAGGGAGGTGATAACAAAAACAAGTAGCAGACTCAGGGACCTGGAGAATCGACTGGGGGAATCAGAAAACAGCATCAGGGACTTAGAAGACAACCAAGCTGACTTAAACCGCATGAAGAAAAATCTAATAAGATCATCAGTGAAGCTGAAGAAAACTTAAGAATTATGTCTGATGCTTTGAAGCAGAATATCAGTAGAGTTATGAATAGGCTTACTGTGTTGGTATATTATCTGGTTCTTGTGTCTATGGCAAGGTAACCTGTGTGTATATAGGAGTTGGTCCTTTTGTCTGTGCGCAGGTTACTGTGTGTGTAAATCAGCATATATTCTGGTGTATGTGGTAATGTGACCTGTGTGTGTATATGAGAAGGTTCTTGTGTCTGTGAGCTGGAAACATATGTTTGTATAAGAGGAGGTAGTAGTGTCTGTGAGCAGGCAACCAAGTTGTATATGAGCAGGCCCTGTGTGTCTGGGAACTGATGCGTGTATCTGAGCAGTTCCTTTGTATCTGTAGAAGGCAGATACAAACAGTGCGTGTCCATTAGCAGGAACTAGTGCCTGGGTGCAGGGAACCTGTGTGTGTACATGAGCTGTTCACCAGTGTGTTTCTATGAGGAGGTCACCTTATTTATATGAGCAGTTCCTGTGTGTCTGTGAGTAGAAAGCCTGTGATTTTATAGTAGGGGGTTCTGTTAGTGTGTGTGAGCAAGTAATGTGCGTGTGTATATGAGCAGGTACTGCGTGCCTGTGAAGAAGTAACGTGTGCGTTTTTGTGTGTGTGTGCGCGTGCGTGAGCAGGTCCTTCTCGTGTGAGCATGTACCCGTTGTGTATACGTGAGCAGGTCCGGCGTGTCTGTGAGCAGGTAACGTGTGTGTTTATGACAAGATCCAGTGTGTCTGTGAGCATATCAACATGCTTGTGTTTTTAAGCCATTTGTTGGTTCTGTGAGCAGATAACCTGAATGTGTACATGCGTAGGTTCCTGTGTCTGTGAGCAGGGTACTGTGTGGGTATATTCGCACGTCCCTTTGTCTGTGGAAGGCATCTTGTGGGTATATATGTTTAGGTTCTTGTGTCGGTGAACAGGTAATCTGTGTGTGTGTGATTTGGTTATGTTGCCTATGAGCAGGAAACTTACGTGTGTAAGAAAGGAGGTACTAGTGTCTGTGAGCAGGTAACCTGTGTTTGCGTATATGGCAGCACCTTTCTGTCTGTGAGTAGAAGAGCGGTGTGTATATGTGAGCAGGTTCTTGTCACTGTGAACACAAGACCTGTGGGTGTACATGAGAAGGTTCTTTTGTCTGTGAGTAGATCACCTGTGTGCGTATAGAAGCTGGCTTTTGTGTCTATGAACAGGAAACCTGTGTGTGTGCACAAAAGTGGTAATAGTGTTTGTGAGCAGGTAGCCTGCATGTGTCTAGGAGCATGTCTTGTATATCTGTGATCTGGTCGTCAATGAGTATAGATGAACAGTTCCTATGTGTCTGAAGAGGTAAAGGTGTGCGTGCCTATGTGCAGGCACTTTTGTCTGTGTGCAGGTAACATGTTTATATGTATGAGAAAGGTCATGTTTCTGTGAGAAGGTAACCTGCGTGGGTATATGAGCAGGTACCGCGTGTCTGTGAGCAGGCAGCCAATGTGAACATGAGTAGGTCTTGTGTGTCTGCGAACTGGTCACCTGGGCGTGTCTGAGCCGGTTCTGTGTATCTGCAAGCAGGCAACAAGTGTGTCTCTATGAGCAGGAACTGCGTGCCTGTGTGTCGGTAAATTTGGTGTTTACATGAGATGGTCATGTCTAGGCTTTTTCAGCAGGTCACCTTTGTGTATATGCGCAGGTCCTGTGTGCTTGTAAGAGCCTGTGTGTTTATGAGAGGAGGTACTGTGTGTCTTTGAGAAGGTAGCTTGCATGTGTCTATAAGCAGGTCCTTGTGTCTGTGAACAGATAACCTGTACGAGTACATAGGCCGGTCTTTTGTCTGTGTCAAATGTACTCTCTGTGTGTGTGTGTGTGTGTGTGTGTGTGTCTGCATTAGCACATTTTTGTGTCTGTGACAAGGAAACCCGTGTGTTGGAAGGTACTGCGTGCCTGTGAGGAAGTAACATGTGTGTTTGTGTGTGCGTGCGTGCATGTGTGCGTGTGTGAGCAGGTCCGATGTGTCCTTGAGCAGGTAACGTGTGTGTTTATGACAAGGTCCTGTGTGTCTGTGAGCATATCAACATGCTTGTGTTTTTAAGCCCTTTGTTGGGTCTGTGAGCAGATAACCTGAATGTTTTCATGCGTAGCTTCCTGTGTCTGTGAGCAGGGTACTGTGTGGGTATATTCGCACGTCCCTTTGTATGTTGAAGGCATCTTGCGGGTATATATGTTTAGGTTTTTGTGTCTGTGAACAGGTAATCTGTGTGTGTGATTAGGTTATGTTGTGTATGAGCAGGAAACCTGTGTGTGTAAGGAAGATCTTAGTAGTGCAGGTAACCTGTGTTTCTGTATATAAGCAGCACCTTTCTGTCTGTGAGTAGGAAAGCTGTGTGTATATGTGAGCAGGTTCTTGTCACTGTGAGCACATCACCTGTGGGTGTACAAGAGGAGGTTCTTGTGTCTGTGAGAAGATCACCTGTGTGCGCACAGAAGCAGGCTTTTGTGTCTATGAGCAGGAAACCTGTGTGTGTATACAAGAAGAGGTAATAGTGTTTGTGAGCAGGTAACCTGCGTGTGTATAGGAGCATGTCTTGTATATATGTGATCAGGTCCTCAACGAGTGTAGATGAACAGTTCCTGTGTGTCTGAGAGCAGGTAAGCTGTGCGTGTGTATGAATAAGCACTTTTTTCTGTGTGCAGGTAACCTGTATATATGTATGAGAAAGGTCTTGTTTCTGTGAGAAGGTAACCTGCGTGGCTATGAGCAGGCAGCCAATGTGAACGTGAGTAGGTCTTGTGTGTCTGCGAGCTGGTCACCTGGGTGTGTGTCTAAGCCGTTCCTGTGTATCTGCGAGCAGGCAACAAGTGTGTCTCTATGAGCAGGAACTCAGAAACTGCGTGCCTTGGTGCGGGTAAACTTGGTGTGTACATGAGATGGTCATCTGTAGGCTTTTTCAGCAGGTCACCTTTGTGTATATGCGCAGCTCCTGTGTGCTTGTGAGTAAGCGCCTGTGTGTTTATATGAGGAGGTACTGTGTGTCTTTGAGAAGCTAACTTGCATGTGTCTATAAGCAGGTCCTTGTGTCTGTGAGCAGACAACCTGTAGGAGTACATGGGCCGGTCTTGTGTCTGTGACAAATGTACTCTGTGTGTGTGTGTGTGTGTGTGTGTGTGTGTGTGTCTGCATTAGCACATTTTGCTGTCTGTGACAAGGAAACCCGTGTGTTGTATATGAGCAGGTAACCTGACTTCAGGAAAGATGCAGACAGAATAACATAAACCGGAGGACCTCTCTAGAATTCAACCCAGGAGCATTGCTTAGAGGGAAATTCAACACTGCTGGAACACATGTGGAACATCATCACGATTAAGGAAGCAGAGACCCACGGGGTTTTGAGGGCCTAGGTTTTTTGTCTATCCTCAGTGGAGACCAGCTAGGGCTTGTCCTTGTACCTGCCTGGTCTCTGCTGGTACCAGGACCATTTTCAGCCTGTGGAGTGGCTTGGCCTCAGCACAGCCACAGCTTGCCACCACCTGCTTGAGGGCAGGGACTGGAATCGTGCGGCTCCACAGGCAGGGATGGGTTTCAGCTGCATTGTTGCCCTTGTTTCCATCTCCTCTCTGTCCCCCTCCCACCGACCCTTAGGTCCTGGAGGGCTGCGCTGGGGCCTTCAATCGACACAGCCACAGCTTGCTGATACTACCAGGGAGCAGGGACTAAACCCTTGCAGCTCCACTCCCTGGATCAGAACTGAGATACATTGTGCGTTTGTTTCCATCCCTTCACTCTACACCCCGCCCCCATCTCCCACAGGCTCATCAGGCTAGCTTTTAAATGTTGTTTTCTTGTTCCTCTTTAGTCTCTCTCCTGGACTCCACACACTACTGCTAACCACCAGACCACTCCCCTGATTGTAGGGCATTTATGCCTGCACCACACGCAGCTAGGTGAGTTCCACACTGTGTAGGTGGCCCTAGCCTGGGGACAGCCCTCCTGATCTGCACCAGTGGATGTTCTGCTCGATTTCCTAGAGGAACCTTCCTGCCTTAATGCCTGGGGTCCTAATGTAACTCGGACAACACCCCTCAACGTTCCCAGCTGCTGCAGGAACCTCTGCCCAATACCGGAACACCCAATAATGTAACCCAGCCTCTCCTGTGTTACACCCTTTGTCTGGAGCCATGAGGCCCGCCCAATGCTTGGAATTTGAGGACCTGCATGGATCCATGAGGCCTGGCCATTACTTGGAATTTATTAGCCTGAGCTCTGGGCATTCTTCTACCCCAGCCTAAGTGACAGATCACTGCAGCTGTAAAGCTTGTGCAAACAAGGGGTGATGCTCTTTAGATAAGCAACCATGTCCTGCATGCCCTTGATTTGCCAAAGATCGTCCTCCCCTATGTTTGAATTGCATGTGCATCCCACTCCTCTGCTTTCCAAATGGAAGACTGTAAGCCGTAACCGACTCACGGGCAGGGCACGCTCCCCTGAACTCCCTGATTGGCCTGTTTCCAAGGTAGCCTAATCTGTATGTGCATGTGAGGATCCACTCCTACACCACGGCTACCGGTATAAGCTGTGACTCTTTGTTCATTAAAACAGGACTTGGTCAGGATATTTTCTTGTCCTCATTCTCCGTGTCTCTTGTACCCACCCAATTCCCACTCTCTCCTCCAGGATCCACGGTGAATGACCCCTCGGGACGGGACATACCCTGAGATGGAAGTACAGGAGCATCAAGTGGTAGGTTACTTCCGTTGTGAAATAAACTGTAGGCAGTGCGAAAAAGCATTCCTACAAATCTCCCAGAGAGAGACAGTGCTCTTCAACACACTGCAAAATGGGTCCTGTCTTCTCTAAGACAACGCAAGGGAAACAGCCTTCAGCCACAATGAACTCAATGTAAAAATATAAAAAATACATGGGACAAACTAACAGCAATGGGAGAACATGTTCTGAACAGAATAACATGTATAGAAGAAGCAGACATTGAGCGGGCATAGAGAGAAATTTTCAGAATGCTCCTTGGAGTCATACACAATAGGAGGGAAACAATAGAGAAAAAGGATGAAATGATCGAAGAGGTAAGAGCTATAAACCAAAGGGAAATTCAGGACCTTAGGGAGGAGATAACAAAAACCAGTAGCACACGCAGGGAACTGGAGAATCGACTGAGGGAATCAGAAAACAGCATCAGGCACTCAGAAAACAACCAAGCTGGCTTAAACCACTTGAACAAAAATCTAATAAGATCATCAGAGAAGCTGAAAAAACTTAATGATGTGTGATGCTTTGAAGCAGAACATCATTAGACTTATTGGCTTACTGTGTTTGTATATTATCTGGTTCTTGTGTCTATGGCAAGGTAACCTGTGTGTATATAGGAGTAGGTCCTTTTGTCTGTGTGCAGGTTACTGTGTGTGTAAATCAGCATATATTCTGGTGTATGTGGTAATGTGACCTGTGTGTGTATATGAGAAGGTTCTTGTGTCTGTGAGCTGGAAACGTATGTGTGTATAAGCGGAGTCAGTGGTGTCTGTGAGCAGGCAACCAAGTTTTGTATGAGCAGGCCCTGTGTGTCTTGGAACTGATGCATGTACCTGAGCAGTTCCTTTGTATATGTAGAAGGCAGATACAAACAGTGCGTGTCCATTAGCAGGAACTAGTGCCTGGGTACAGGGAACCTGTGTGTGTACATGAGCTGTTCACCAGTGTGTTTCTATGAGGAGGTCACCTTATTTATATGAGCAGTTCCTGTGTGTCTGTGAGTAGAAAGCCTGTGATTTTATAGTAGGGGGTTCTGTTAGTGTGTGTGAGCAAGTAATATGCGTGTGTATAGGAACAGGTCTTGTGTCTGTGAGCAGGTCACCAGTGTGTGTATATGAGCAGGTAGTGCGTGCCTGTGAAGAAGTAACGTGTGCATTTTTGTGTGTGTGCGCGTGCGTGAGCAGGTCCTTCTCGAGTGAACATGTACCCGTTGTGTATACGTGAGCAGGTCCGGCGTGTCTGTGAGCAGGTAACGTGTGTGTTTATGACAAGATCCTGTGTGTCTGTGAGCATATCAACATGCTTGTGTTTTTAAGCCATTTGTTGGGTCTGTGAGCAGATAACCTGAATGTGTACATGCGTCGGTTCCTGTGTCTGTGAGCAGGGTACTGTGTGGGTATATTCGTAAGTCCCTTTGTCTGTGGAAGGCATCTTGTGGGTATATATGTTTAGGTTCTTGTGTCGGTGAACAGGTAATCTGTGTGTGTGTGATTTGGTTATGTTGCCTATGACCAGGAAACTTGCGTGTGTAAGAAAGGAGGTACTAGTGTCTGTGAGCAGGGAACCTGTGTTTGCGTATATGGCAGCACCTTTCTGTCTGTGAGTAGAAGAGCTGTGTGTATATGTGAGCAGGTTCTTGTCACAGTGAACACAAGACCTGTGGCTGTACATGGGAAGGTTCTTTTGTCTGTGAGTAGATCACCTGTGTGCGTACAGAAGCAGGCTTTTGTGTCTATGAACAGGAAACCTGTGTGTGTGCAGAAGAAGAGGTAATAGTGTTTGTGAGCAGGTAGCCTGCGTGTGTCTAGGAGCGTGTCTTGTATATCTGTGATCAGGTCGTCAATGAGTGTAGATGAACAGTTCCTATGTGTCTGTGAAGAGGTAATGTGTGCATATATATGTGCAGGCACTTTTGTCTGTGTGCAGGTAACCTGTATGAGAAAGGTCTTGTTTCTGTGAGAAGGTAACCTGCGTGGGTATATGAACAGGTACCGCGTGCCTGTGAGCAGGCAGCCAATGTGAACATGAGTAGGTCTTGTGTGTCTGCGAACTGGTCACCTGGGCGTATGTCTGAGCCGTTCCTGTGTATCTGCGAGCAGGCAACAAGTGTGTCTCTATGAGCAGGAACTGCGTGCGTGTGTGTGGGTAAACTTGGTGTGTACATGAGATGGTCATCTGTAGGCTTTTTCAGCAGGTCACCTTTGTGTATATGCGCAGGTCCTGTGTGCTTGTGAGTAAGAGCCTGTGTGTTTATATGAGGAGGTACTGTGTGTCTTTGAGAAGGTAGCTTGCATGTGTCTATAAGCAGGTCCTTGTGTCTGTGAACAGATAACCTGTAGGAGTATATGGGCCGGTCTTGTGTCTGTGTCAAATGTACTCTGTGTGTGTGTGTGTGTGTGTGTGTGTCTGCATTAGCACATTTTTGTGTCTGTGACAGGGAAACCCGTTTGTTGTATATGAACAGGTAACCTGACTTCAGGAAAGATGCAGACGGAATAACATAAAACGGAGGATCTCTCTAGAATTCAACCCAGAAGCGTTTCTTAGAGGAAAATTCAACACTGCTGGAACCCAAGTGGAACATCATCAAGATTAAGGAAGCAGAGACCCACGGGGTTTTGAGGGCTTGGGGGCTTTTGTCTATCCTCAGTGGAGGCCGGCTGGGGCTTGACCTTGGACCCGCCTGGACTCTGCTGGTTCCAAGACCATTTTTAGCCTGTGGAGTGGCTTGGCTTCAGCACAGCTACAACTTGCCACCACCTGCTTCAGGGCAGGGACTGGAATCTTGCAGCTCCACAGGCAGGGATGCGTTTCAGCTGCATTGTTGCCCTTGTTTCCATCTCCTCTCTGTCCCCCTCCCACCGACCCTTGGGTCCTAGAGGCCTGCACTAGGGCCTTTAATCCACACAGCCACAGGTTGCTGATACTACGTGGGAGCAGGGACTAAACCCTTGCATCTCAACTCCCTGGATCAGGACTGACGTAGATTGTGGGTTTGTTTCCATCCCTTCACTATATCCACCCCGCCCCCAACTCCCACAGGCTCATCAGGCTAGCTTTTAAATGTTGTTTTCTTGCTCCTCTTAGTCTCTCTCCTGGTCTCCCACACACTACTGCTAACCTCCAGACCACTCCCCTGATTGTATGGCATTTAAGCCTGCACCACACGCGAATAGGTGAGTTCCACACTGTGTAGGTGGCCCTAGTTGGGGACAGCCCTCCTGATCTGCACCAGTGGATGTTCTGCTCGATTTCCTAAAGAGACATTCTTGCCTGTGTGCCTGGGGTCCTAATGTAACTCAGACAACACCCCTCAACGTTCCCAGCTGCTGCAGGAACCTCTGCCCAATACCGGAACACCCAATCATGCAAACCAGCCTTCTCCTGGATCACCCCCTTTGTCCGGAGCCATGAGGCCCGGCCATTGCTTGGAATTTATTAGCCTGAGCTCTGGGCATTCTTCTACCCCAGCCTAAGTGACAGAGCACTGCAACTGTAAAGCTTGAGCAAACAAGGGGTGATGCTCTTTAGATAAGCAACCATGTCCTGCATGCCATTGATTTGCCAAAATATCGTCCTCGCCTATGTTTGAATTGCGTGTGCATGCCACTCCTCTGCGTTCCAATGGAAGACTGCAAGCCATAACTGACTCACAGGCAGGGCACGCTCCCCTGAACTCCCTGATTGGCCTGTTGCCAAGGCAGCCTAATGTGTATGTGCGGCTGAGGATCCTCCCCCACCCCCTGGGCTGGCCTTTATAAGCTGTGACTCTTTGTTCATTAAAACAGAACTTGGTCAGGATATTGTCTTGTCCTCCTTTTCCGTGCCTCTTGTACCAAACCAATTCCCACTTTCTGATCCAGGTTGCACGGTGAATGTCCCGTGGGACGGGACATCCCCTGAGATGGAAGTACAGGAGCATCAAGTGGTAGATTACTTCTGTTGTGAAATAAACTGTAGGCAGTGGGGAAAAGCATTCCTGCAAGTCTCCCAGAGAGAGCCAGTGCTCTTCGACACACTGCAAAATGGGTCCTGGCTCCTCTAAGACAACGCAAGGGAAACAGCCTTCAGCCACAATGAACTCAATGTAAAAATATAAAAAATACATGGGACAAACTAACAGCATTGGGAGAAGATGTCCTGAACAGAATAACCTGTATAGAAGAGCAGACATTGAGCGGGCGTAGAGAGAAATTTTCAGAATGCTCCTTGGAGTTATACACAATATGAGGGAAACAATAGAGAAAAAGGATGAAATGATCAAAGAGGTAAGAGTGATAAACCAAAGGGAAATTCAGGTCCTTAAGGAGGAGTTAACAAAAACCAGTAGCACACGCAGGGACCTGGAGAATCGACTGGGGGAATCAGAGAACCGCATCAGGGACTTAGAAGACAACCAAGCTGACTTAAACCACATGAACAAAAATCTAATAAGATCATCAGAGAAGCTGAAGAAAACTTAAGAATGATGTCTGATGATTTGAAGCAGAACATCATTATAGTTATTGACTTACTGTGTTTGTATATTATCTGGTTCTTGTGTCTAGGGCAAGGTAACCTGTGTGTATATAGGAGTAGGTCCTTTTGTCTGTGCGCAGGTTACTGTGTGTGTAAATCAGCATATATTCTGGTGTATGTGGTAATGTGACCTGTGTGTGTACATGAGAAGGTTCTTGTGTCTGTGAGCTGGAAATGTATGTGTGTATAAGAGGAGGCAGTAGTTTCTGTGAGCAGGCAACCAAGTTGTATATGAGCAGGCCCTGTGTGTCTGGGAACTGATGCATGTACCAGAGCAGTTCCTTTGTATATGTAGAAGCTAGATACAAACAGTGCGTGTCAATTAGCAGGAATTTGTGCCTGGGTGCAGGCAACCTGTGTGTGTACATGAGCTGTTCACCAGTGTGTTTCTATGAGGAGGTCACCTTATTTATATGAGCAGTTCCTGTGTGTCAGTGAGTAGAAAGCCTGTGATTTTATAGTAGGGGATTCTGTGTGTGTGTGAGCAGGTCACCAGTGTATGTACATGAGCAGGCACTGCGTTCCAGTGAAGAAGTCACGTGTGCGTTTGTGTGTGTGTGTGTGTGTGCGCGTGCATGAGCAGGTCCTTCTCATGTGAACATGTACCCGTTGTGTATACGTGAGCAGGTCTGGCGTGTCTGTGAGCAGGTAATGTGTGTGTTTATGACAAGGATACTGTGTGTCTGTGAGCATATCAACATGCTTGTGTTTTTTAGCCATTTGTTGGGTCTGTGAGCAGATAACCTGAATGTGTACATGCGTCGGCTCCTGTGTCTGTGAGCAGGGTACTGTGTGGGTATATTCGCACGTCCCTTTGTCTGTGGAAGGCATCTTGTGGGTATATATGTTTAGGTTCTTGTGTCGGTGAACAGGTAATCTGTGTGTGTGTGATTTGGTTATGTTGCCTATGACCAGGAAACTTGCGTGTGTAAGAAAGGAGGTACTAGTGTCTGTGAGCAGGTAACCTGTGTTTGCGTATATGGCAGCACCTTTCTGTCTGTGAGTAGAAGAGCTGTGTGTATATGTGAGCAGGTTCTTGTCACTGTGAACACAAGACCTGTGGGTGTACATGAGAAGGACTTTGGTCTGTGAGTAGATCACCTGTGTGCGTACAGAAGCAGGCTTTTGTGTCTATGAACAGGAAACCTGTGTGTGTGCAGAAGAAGAGGTAATAGTGTTTGTGAGCAGGTAGCCTGCGTGTGTATAGGAACATGTCTTGTATATCTGTGATCAGGTGGTCAATGAGTGTAGATGAACAGTTCCTATGTATCTGTGAGCAGGTAAGCTGTGCGTGCGTATGTGCAGGCACTTTTGTCTGTGTGCAGGTAACCTGTGTATATGTATGAGATAGGTCTTGTTTCTGTGAGAAGGTAACCTGCGTGGGTATATGAGCAGGTACTGCGTGTCTGTGAGCAGGCAGCCAATGTGAACATGAGTAGGTCTTGTGTGTCTGCGAACTGGTCACCTGGGCGTGTGTCTGAGCCGTTCCTGTGTATCTGCAAGCGGGCAGCAAGTGTGTCTCTATCAGCAGGAACTGCGTGCCTGTGTGTGGGTAAACTTGGTGTGTATAGGAGATGGTCATCTGTAGGCTTTTTCAGCAGGTCACCCTTGTGTATATGCACAGGTCCTGTGTGCTTGTAAGAGCCTGTGTGTTTATATGAGGAGGTACTGTGTGTCTTTGAGAAGTTAGCTTGCATGGGTCTATAAGCAGGTCCTTGTGTCTGTGAGCAGATAACCTGTAGGAGTACATGGGCCGGTCTTGTGTCTGTGACAAGTGTACTCTGTGTTTGTGTGTGTGTGTGTGTGTCTCCATTAGCACACTTTTGTGTCTGTGGCAAGGAAACCCGTGTGTTGTATATGAGCAGGTAACCTGACTTCAGGAAAGATGCAGACGGAATAACATAAAACGGGGGATCTCTCTAGAATTCAACCCAGGAGCGTTGCTTAGAGGGAAAGTCAACACTGCTGGAACCCAGGTGGACCATCATCAAGATTAAGGAAACAGAGACCCACGGGGTTTTGAGGGCCTGGGGTTTTTGTCTATCCCAAGTGGAGGCCAGCTGGGGCTTGGCCTTGGACCCGCCTGGTCTCCGCTAATACCAGGACCATTTTTAGCCTGTGGAGTGGCTTGGCCTCAGCACAGCCACAGTTTACCACCATCTGCTTGAGAGCAGGGACAGGAATCTTGTAGCTCCATAGGCAGGGATGGGTTTCAGCTGCATTGTTGCCCTCTTTTCCATCTCCTCTCTGTCCCCTCCCACCGACCCTTGGGTTTTGGAGGGCTGCATGGGGCCTTTAATCCACACAGCCATAGCTTGCTGATACTACCAGGGAGCAGGGACTAAACCCTTGCAGCTCTACTCCCTGGATTGGGACTGAGATACATTGAGCGTTTCCTTCCATCCCTTCACTACATCCACCCGCCCCCAACTCCCACAAGCTCATCAGGCTAGCTTTTGGATGTTGTTTTCTTGCTCCTCTTAGTCTCTCTCCTGGTCTCCCACACACTACTGCTAACCTCCAGGCCACTCCCCTGATTGTAGGGCATTGATGCCTGCACAACACGCAACTAGGTGAGTTCCACACTGTGTAGGTGGCCTTAGCCTGTGGACAGCCCTCTTGATCTGCACCAGTGGATGTTCTGCTCGATTTCCTAGAGGGACATTCCTGCCTTGGTGCCTGGGGTCCTAATGTAACTCAGACAACACCCCTCAAGGTTCCCAGCTGCTGCAGGAAACTCTGCCCAATAACGGAACACCCAATCATGCAACCTAGCCGTCTCCTGGGTCACTCCCTTTGTCCGGAGCCATGATGCCCGGTCATTTCTTGGAATTTATTAGGACCTGCATGGAGCCATGAGGCCTGGCCATACTTGTAATTTATTAGCCTGAGCTCTGGGCATTCTTCCACCCCAGCCTAAGTGACAGATCACTGCAGCTGTAAAGCTTTACCAAACAAGGGGTGATGCTCTTTATCTAAGCAACCGTGTCCTGCATGCCCTTGATTTGCCAAAAGAGCGTCCTCCCCTATGCTTGAATTGCGGGTGCATGCCACTCCTCTGCGTTCCAATGGAAGACTGTAAGCCATAACTGACTCACGGGCAGGGCACGCTCCCCTGAACTCCCTGATTGGCCTGTTGCCAAGGTAGCCTAATCTGCATGTGTGGCTTAGGATCCACCCCACACCCCCCAGCTAGCCGTTATAAGCTGTGACTCTTTGTTCATTAAAACAGGACTTGGTCAGGATATTGTCTTGTCCTCATTCTCCATGCCGCTTGTACTCACCCAATTCCCACCCTCTGCTCCAGGTTCCTCAGTGAATGTCCCGCGGGACAGAACATCCCCTGAGATGGAAGTACAGGAACATCAAGTGGTAGGTTACTTCCGTTGTGCAATAAACTGTAGGCAGTGCGAAAAAGCATTCCTACAAATCTCCCAGAGAGAGCCAGTTCTCTTCGACACACTGCAAAATGGGTCCTGGCTCCTCTAAGACAACGCAAGGGAAACAGCCTTCAGTCACAATGAACTCAATGTAAAAATATAAAAAATACATGGGACAAACTAACAGCAATGGGAGAAGATGTCCTGAACAGAAATAACCTGTATAGAAGAAGCAGACATTGAGCGGGCGTAGAGAAAAATTTTCCGAATGCTCCTTGGAGTCATACACAATATGAGGGATACAATACAGAAAAAGGATGAAATGATCGAAGAGGTAAGAGCGATAAACCAAAGGGAAATTCTGGTCCTTAGGGTGGAGATAAGACAAACCATTAGCAGACGCAGGTACCTGGAGAATCGACTGGGGGAATCAGAGAACAGCATCAGGGACTCAGAAGACAACCAAGCGGGCTTAAACCACATGAACAAAAATCTAATAAGATCATCAGAGAAGCTGAAGGATACTTCAGAATGATGTCTGATGCTTTGAAGCAGAACATCATTAGAGTTATTGGCTTACTGTGTTTATATATTATCTTGTTCTTGTGTCTATGGCAAGGTAACCTGTGTGTATATAGGAGTAGATCCTTTTGTCTGTGCGCAGGTTACTGTGTGTGTAAATCAGCATATATTCTGGTGTATGTGGTAATGTGACCAGTGTGTATATGAGAAGGTTCTTGTGTCTGTGAGCTGGAAACGTGTGTGTGTATAATAGGAGGCAGTAGTTTCTGTGAGCAGGCAACCAAGTTGAATATGAGCAGGCCCTGTGTGTCTGGGAACTCATGCGTGTATCTGAGTAGTTCCTTTGTATCTGTAGAAGGCAGATACAAACAGTGCGTGTCCATTAGCAGGAACTCGTGCCTGGGTGCAGGGAACCTGTGTGTGTACATGAGCTGGTAACCAGTGTGTTTCTATGAGGAGGTCACCTTATTTATATGAGCAGTTACTGTGTGTCTGTGAATAGAAAGCCTGTGATTTTTTAGTAAGGGATTCTGTGAGTGTGTGAGCAAGTAATATGCGTGTGTATAGGAACAGGTCTTGTGTCTGTGAGCAGGTCACCAGTGTGTGTATATGAGCCGGTACTGCATGCCTGTGAAGAAGTAATGTGTGCGTTTGTGTGTGTGTGTGCGCGCATGCGTCAGCAGGTCCTTCAAGTGTGAACATGTACCCGTTGTGTATACGTGAGCAGGTCTGGCGTGTCTGTGAGCCGGTAACGTCTGTGTTTATGACAAGATCCTGGTACCTGTGAGCATATCAACATGCTTGTGTTTCTTAGCCATTTGTTGGGTCTATGAGCAGATAACCTGAATGTGTACATGCGTAGATTCCTGTGTCTGTGACCAGGGTACTGTGTGGTTATATTCGCACATTCCTTTGTCTGCGGAAGGCATCTTGTGGGTATATATGTTTAGGTTCTTGTGTCTGTGAACAGGTAATCTGTGTGTGTGTGATTCGGTTATGTTGCCTATGAGCAGGAAACCTGTGTGTGTAAGGGAGGAGGTACTAGTGTCTGTGAGCAGGTAACCTGTGTTTGCGTATATGGCAGCACCATTCTGTCTGTGAGTAGGAGAGCTATGTGTATATGTGAGCAGGTCTTGTCACTGTGAGCACATGACCTGTGGGTGTACATGAGAAGGTTCTTGTGTCTGTGAGAAGATCACCTGTGTGCGTACAGAAGCAGGCTTTTGTGTCTATGAGCAGGAAACCTGTGTGTTCACAAGAAGAGGTAATAGTGTTTGTGAGCAGGTAGCCTGCGTGTGTATAGGAGCATGTCTTGTATATCTGTGATCAGGTCGTCAATGAGTGTAGATGAAAAGTTCCTATGTCTTTTAGCAGGTAAGGTGTGCGTGCGTATGGGCAGACACTTTTGTCTCTGTGCAGGTAACCTGTGTATATGTATGAGAAAGTTCTTGTTTCTGTGAGAAAGTAACATGCGTGGGTATATGAGCAGGTATCGTGTGTCTGTGAGCAGGCAGCCATGTGAACATGCGTATGTCTTGTGTGTCTGCGAGCTGGTCACCTGGGCGTGTGTCTGAGCCGTTCCTGTGTATCTGTGAGCAGGCAACAAGTGTGTCTCTATGAGCAGGATCTGCGTGCCTGTGTGCGGGTAACCTTGGTGTGTATATGAGATGGTCATCTGTAGGCTTTTTCAGCAGGTCACCTGTGTATATGCACAGGTCCTGTGTGCTTGTGTAAGAGCCTGTGTGTTTATATGAGGAGGTACTGTGTGTCTTTGAGAAGGTAACTTGCATGGGTCTATAAGCAGGTACTTGTGTCTGTGAGCAGATAACCTGTAGGAGTACATGGGCCGGTCTTGTGTGTGTGACAAGTGTACTCTGTGTGTGCGTGTGTGTGTGTGTGTGTGTGTCTGCATTAGCACATTTTTGTGTCTGTGGCAAGGAAACCCGTGTGTTGTATATGAGCAGGTAACCTGACTTCAGGAAAGATGCAGATGGATTAACATAAAACGGAGGATCTCTCTAGAATTCAACCCAGGAGCGTTGCTTAGGGGGAAATTCAACACTGCTGGAACCCATGTGGAACATCATCAAGATTAAGGAAGCAGAGACCCACTGGGTTTTGAGGGCCTGGGGTTTTTGTCTATCCTCAGTGGAGGCCAGCTGGGGCTTGACCTTGGACCCGTCTGGTCTCTGCTGGTACCAGGACCCTTTTTAGCCTGTGGAGTGGCTTGGCCTCAGTACAGCCAGTTTGCCACCACCTGTTTGAGGGCTGGGACAGGAATCTTGCAGCTCCACAGGCAAGGATGGGTTTCAGCTGCATTGTTGCCCTTGTTTCCATTTCCTCTCTGTCCCCCTCCCACCGACACTTGGGTCCTGGAGGGCTTCACTGGGGCCTTTAATCCACATAGCCACAGCTTGCTGATACTACCAGGGAGCAGGGACTAAACCCTTGCAGCTCCACTCCCTGGATCGGGACTGAGATATATGGCGTGTTTTTTTCCACCCCTTCACTATACACCCCGCCCCCATCTCCCAGAGGCTCATCAGGCTAGCTTTTAAATATTGTTTTCTTGTTCCTCATAGTCTCTCTCCTTGTCTCCCACACACTACTGCTAACCTCCAGACCACTCCGCTGATTGTAGGGCATTTATGCCTGCACCACACGCAGCTAGATGAGTTCCACACTCTGTAGGTGGCCCTAGTCTGGGGACAGCCCTCCTGATCTACACCAGTGGATGTTCTGCTCGATTTCCTAAAGGGACATTCTTGCCTGTGTGCCTGGGGTCCTAATGTACTCAGACAACACCCCCCAACTTTCCCAGCTGCTGCAGGAACCTCACACCCAATCATGCAACCCAGCCGTCTCCTGGGTCACACCCTTTGTCCGGAGCCATGAGGCTCGGCCATTGCTTTGAATTTATTAGGACCTGCATGGAGCCATGAGGCCTGGCCATTACTTGGAATTTATTAGCCTGAGCTCTGGGCATTTTGTACCCCAGCCTAAGTGACAGAGCACTGCAACTGTAAAGCTTTAGCAAACAAGGGGTGATGCTCTTTAGATAAGCAACCATGTCCCGCATGCCCTTGATTTGCCATAGATCGTCCTCCCCTATGTTTGAATTGCGTGTGCATGCCACTCCTCTGCGTTCCTAATTGAAGACTGTAAGCCATAACTGACTCACGGGCAGGGCACGCTCCACCGAACTTCCTGATTGGCCTGTTGCCAAGGTAGCCTAATCTGCATGTGCGGGTGAGGATTACCCCCCCTTCCAACCCCCGGCTGGCCGTTATAAGCTGTGACTCTTTGTTCATTAAAACAGGACTTGGTCAGGATATTGTCTTGTCCTCATTCTCCATGCCTCTTGTACTCACCCAATTACCACTCTCTGCTCCAGGTTCCACGGTGAATGTCCCGCGTGACGGGACATCCCCTGAGATGGAAGTACAGGAGCATCAAGTGGTAGGTTACTTCCGTTGTGAAAAAAATTGTAGGCAGTGCGAAAAAGCATTCCTACAAATCTCCCAGAGAGAGACAGTGCTCTTCGACACACTGCAAAATGGGTCCTGGCTCCTCCTAGACAACGCACGGGAAACAGCCTTCAGCCACAACGAACTCAATGTAAAAATATTAAAATTACATGTGACAAACTAACAGCAATGGGAGGAGATGTCCTGAACAGATAACAGGTATAGAAGAAGCAGACATTGAGCGGGCATAGAGACAAATTTTCAGAATGCTCCTTGGAGTCATACACAATAGGAGGGAAACAATAGAGAAAAGGGATGAAATGATCGAAGAGGTAAGAGCAATAAACCAAAGGGAAATTCAGGACCTTAGGGAGGAGATAAGGAAAACCAGTAGCAGATGCAGAGACCTGGAGAATCGAATGGGGGAATCAGAGAACAGTATCATGGACTTAGAAGACAACCAAGCTGATTTAAACCACATGAACAAAAATCAAATAAGATCATCAGAGAAGCTGAAGAAAACTTAAGAATTATGTCTGATGCTTTGAAGCAGAACATCATTAGAGTTATTGGCTTACTGTGTTTGTATATTATCTGGTTCTTGTGTCTCTGGCATGGTAACCTGTGTGTATAGTGGAGTAGGTCCTTTTGTCTGTGCGCAGGTTACTGTGTGTGTAAATCAGCATATATTCTGGTGTATGTGGTAATGTGATCTGTGTGTGTATATGAGAACGTTCTTGTGTCTGTGAGATGGAAACGTAAGTGTGTATAAGAGGAGGTAGTAATGTCTGTGAGCAGGCAACCAAGTTGTAAATGAGCAGGCCCTTGTGTCTGGGAACTGATGCGTGTATCTGAGCAGTTCCTTTGTGTCTGTGGAAGGCAGATACAAACAGTGCGTGTCCATTAGCAGGAACTTGTGTCTGGGTGCAGGGAACCTGTGTGTGTACATGAGCTGGTAACCAGTGTGTTTCTATGAGGAGGTCACCTTATTTATATGAGCAGTTCCTGTGTGTCTGTGAGTAGAAACCCTGTGATTTTATAGTAGGGGGTTCTGTGTTTGTGTCAGCAAGTAATATGCGTGTGTACAGGAACAGGTTTTGTGTCTGTGAGCAGGTAACCAGTGTGCATGTATGAGCAGGTACTGCGTGCCTGTGACGAAGTAACGTCTGTGTGTCTGTGTTTGTGTGTGTGTGTGTGTGTGTGCGCGCGTGCGTGAGCAGGTCCTTCTTGGGTGAGCATGTACGCGTTGTGTATACGGGAGCAGGTCCGGTGTGCCTGTGAGCAGGTAACGTGTGTGTTTATGACAAGGATACTGTGTGCCTGTGAGCATATCAAAATGCTTGTGTTTTTAAACCACATGTTGGGTTAGTGAGCAGATAACCTGAATGTGTACATGCGTAGGTTCCTGTATCTGTGAGCAGGGTACTGTGTGGGTATATACGCAAGTCCTTTTGTCTGTGGGAGGCATCTTGTGGGTATATATGTCTAGGTTCTTGTGTCTGTGAACAGGTAATCTGTGTGTGTGTGTGATCAGGTTATGTTGTCTATGATCAGGAAACCTGTGTGTGTAAGGGAGGAGGTACTAGTGTCTGTGAGCAGGTAACCTGTGTTTGTGTATATGAGCAGCAACTTTCTGTCTGTGAGTAGGAAAGCTGTGTGTATATGTGAGCAGGTTCTTGTCACTGTGAGCACATCACCTGTGGGTGTAGATGAGGAGGTTCTTGTGTCTGTGAGAAGATCACCTGTGTGCGTATAGAAGCAGACTTTTGTGTCTATGAGCAGGAAGCCTGTGTGTTTGTGTGTACAAGAAGAGGTAATAGTGTTTGTGAGCAGGTAACCTGCGTGTGTATAGGAGCATGTCTCGTATATCTGTGATCAGGTCCTCAATGAGTGTAGATGAACAGTTCCTGTGTGTCTGTGAGCAGATAAGCTGTGCATGTGTGTGAGCAGGCACTTTTGTCTGTGTGCAGGTAACCTGTGTATATGTATGAGAAAGGTCTTGTTTTTGTAAGAAGGTAACCTGCGTCGATATATGAGCAGGTACTGCATGTCTGTGAGCAGGCAGCCAATGTGAACATGAGTAGGACTTGTGTGTCTGTGAGCTGGTCACCTGGGCGTGTGTCTGAGTCGTTCCTGTGTTTCTGCGAGCAGGCAACAAGTGTGTCTCTATGAGCAGGAAATGCGTGCCTTTGTTTGGGTAAACAAGGTGTGTATATGAGATGGTCATCTGTAGGCTTTTTCAGCAGGTCACCTTTGTGTATATGCGCAGCTCCTGTGTGCTTGTGAGTAAGAGCCTGTGTGTTTATATGAGGAGGTACTGTGTGTCTTTGAGAAGGTAACTTGCATGGGTCTATAAGCAGGTCCTTGTGTCTGTGAGCAGATACCCTGTAGGAGTACATGGGCCGGACTTCCCTGTGTGACAAGTGTACACTGTGTGTATGTGTGTGTGTCTGCATTAGCACATTTTTGTGTCTATGGCAAGGAAACCCGTGTGTTGTATATGAGCAGATAACCTGACTTCAGGAAAGATGCAGACGGAATAACATAAAACAGAGGATCTCTCTAGAATTCAACCCAGGAGCGTTGCTTAGAGGGAAATTCAACACTGCTGGAACCCATGTGGAACATCATCACAATTAAGGAAGCAGAGACCCATGGGGTTTTGAGGGCCTGGGGGCTTTTGTCTATCCTCAGTGGAGGCCAGCTGGGGCTTGACCATGGACCCGCCTGGTCTCTGCTGGTACCAGGACAAATTTTAGCCTGTGGAGTGGTTTGGCCTCAGCACAGCCACAGTTTGCCACCACCTGCTTCAGGGCAGGGACTGGAATCTTGCAGCTCCACAGGCAGCGATGCGTTTCAGCTGCATTGTTGTTCTTGTTTCCATCTCCTCTCTGTCCCCCTCCCACCGACCCTTGGGTCCTGGAGGGCTGCATGGGGCCTTTAATCCACACAGCCACAGCTTGCTAATACTACCTGGGAGCAGGGACTAAACTCTTGCAGCTCCACACCCTGGATCGGGACTGGGATACATTGTGCGTTTGTTTCCATCCCTTCAGTATATCCACCCCGCCCCCAACTTCCACAGGTTTATCAGGCTAGCTTTTTAATGTTGTTTTCTTGCTCCTCTTAGTCTCTCTCCTGGTCTCCCACACACTACTGCTAACCTCCAGACCACTCCCTGATTGTAGGGCATTTATGCCTGCACCACACGCAACTAGGTGAGTTCCACACTGTGTAGGTGGCCCTAGTCTGGGGACAGCCCTCCTGATCTGCACCAGTGGATGTTCCACAAGATTTCCTGAGGGACCTTCCTCACTGTGTGCCTGGAGTCCTAATGTAACTCAGACAACAGTCCTTAACGTTCCCTGCTGCTGCAGGAACATCTGCCCAACCTCCGCAACACCCAATCATGCAATCCAGCAGTCTCTTGTGTTACTCCCCTTGTCCGGATACATGAGGCCTGGCCATTACTTGGAATTTATTAGCCTGAGCACTGGGCATTCTTCTACCCCAGCCTAAGTGACAGAGCACTGCAGTTGTAAAGCTTCAGCAAACAAGGGGTGATGCTCTTTAGATAAGCACCCATGTCCTGCATCTCCTTGATTGGGCAAAAGATCATCCTCCCATATGCTTGATTTGCGTGTACATGCCATTCCTCTGCGTACCTAATTGAAGACTTTAATCTCTTACTGACACACGTGCAGGGCACTCTCCTTTGAACTCCCTGATTCGCCTGTTGCCAAGGTTGCCTAATCTGCATGTGTGGCTGAGGCTCCTCTCCCTTGGCTGGCCGTTATAAGCTGTGACTCTTTGTTCATTAAAACTGGACTTGATCAGGATATTGTCTTGTCCTCATTCTCCGTGCCTCTTGTACCCCCCCACCCCAATTCCCACTCTGTCCTCCACGATCCACGGTGAATGTCCCGCGGGACGGGACAACTTGTGCTCATTGTGTGAGCTGGATACGAGGGATAAAGTGAGGAATGAAGGGGCAGGAATATGCCAGTGAGTTAAAGTGGAAGAAAATTCCTTCGGCCGCCATGGGAACCAGCTGCAGTGAGACTGAAGGTGAGAGCGCCTAAAGATGGGTCAAGAATTAAGCAGGCATCAGATTTATGTGAAACAATTGAAAGAGGCCTTAATGGCACGGGGAGTAAAGGTTAAAAGTTGTGATTAAAAACAAAGGATCCCATGACAGACACCAATGAAGGGCACGGCCATGAATATTTAGAGAAAATTAAGAGTAAGTGGTGAAAAGTTGGAAGTAATAAATAATGGGACAGATTTCTAGTAAATAAATGTATGTATGTAAATATGTTTCAAAAGATGTTTTAAGCTAAAGGAACAATTATAAGTTACCAAAGATTAGAGAAGTTTTCAGATTTTGTGGTTAACATATATCCTTCGTTTACTAAGGACGGGACTGTAAATGTTAGGGATAGCCTGGATCCTAAGCATGAAGGACTCCGGGGTGAGGATAATTTGATTGCATGCTCAAACAAAATTGAAAGAAAAGTTGCTGCTGAGCCTCCAGCTCCTCCCCCTTCGCCACTGAAGCCCCAGAAGCTGCTGGAAAGTGAACCTGAGGGCTTTGAAAGTGGGCAGAAGCAGTTAGAGGGCGGATGAATACATTATCACGATAAGGACCTAGGACTTTAAAACCTGGTGCTGGGAGACTCAGACGTCCTGCTCGGATGAAACAATGGCAAAGGGGGTAGGTAGCCTGGGAGCAAGAGTATGAGTCATTAGCAACAATACATGGAGTAGATTTAGGAATTCCAGGATGTTATCCAGTTAAAGGACAGAATGCTCAAGGAGGGGCGAATGTCTCCCCCCCCCCCCAATTCCATTCAAAACTATAAAAGATTTAAAATCTGAGTGTTCTCAATATGGTTCTGTGGATCATTTTACTATGGAGTTAGTAGAAGCTGGGATAGGAGAGAATGTGTTTTGGGCAGAAGACTGGTAATAGCTGGCTCAAACGTGTTTGTCAGGAAAAGACTACTTGTTGTGAAATTCAGAGTTTCTTGAGAGTTTTCAAAATACAGCAGATATAAGCTGTTTGTGTGAACAAAGTTTGTGTGAACAATGTGTGTGTGCGTGCGCGTGTATTACATACGCTTTCACTTTGTATGTACAAAGATGTTTTTCTGAATGTTTATTTTAAGGATAAAATCACTTGCTTGTGTTTATTACTGCTTAAAGTTGAGTCTTTTTTGAGTATTTAAAAATAATTATACCAATGATACTACTTTCTCAAGGAAAATATTGCCATCATTTGTAGACTATGTCACCTTCAAGTATGTGCGAATATTTTGTCCCTTTGTCTAATTAAAATCAGGAATTGTGTTAAAAAATTAAACAATTGGTTTTTTCAGAAAACACAAATACTGCCTGCTTGGTAGTGCTGCGACCTTTAAGAAACAAGAGCAACTTGTCTGATTATGTCAGACTATGCTAAAACATTAAACCTTCCTTTACTCAGGGCTTGCTATAGCAGTTGCTTTGCAAGGAAAAACAGTAAAGGAGGGTTAATGATACTGTGGAATTTATGGAAGCCCTGCAGCCTGGGCTCCCTTCCCCCTCTGCTATTTCAGCCAATACATATAAAATCATTTTAGATTTAAAAGATTGTTTTTATACCATTCCCTTGGATCCAAAAGATTATAAAAGATTTGCTGTTAGTGTTCCTAGTGTTAATTTTAAAGAACCTATGGAGCGTTATCAGTGGAAAGTCTTACGTCAGGGAATGTCTAATAGCGTCACCTTATGTCAAAAGTTTGTAACTGCAGCTATAAAGTCAGTAAGAACTTCTGAAACATCGGTGTATATATGAATGATATTTTGATGGCTCATAGGGACCAAAAAGGGTTCTCTTTATTTTTTACTTATTACGAGAAGCATTAAAAAGGCATGGGTTAGTTATTGCAGAAGAAAAAGTACAGGTTCTTGAACCTTACAAGTATTCAGGACATATTTTACAGAAAGGTTTTGTTAAACCCCAGAAGATAGAAATAAGAAAAGATCACTTACAAACTGTAAATGATTTTCAAAAATTATTAGGAGATATTAATTGGCTTCGACCATATTTAAAAATAAGTACTAGAGAACTTAAGCCTTTATTTGATATTTTAAAAGGAAATCCTAATCCAAATTCAACTCGGGAAATTTCCCCTTTAGCAGAACAAACCTTAAAAATTAGTAAATTTACGTATTCAAGAACAAATTATGTACATTAATTATAGTAAACCTTGGTACTTTTACATCTGGTGTGTTATGGCAGAAAAGACCATTATTGTGGGTATATTTAGCTTCTTCAAGAAAAAAGAATTCGGAAACCTTATTTTGAAGAAATAGCTGAATTAGTGATGAAAGGTAGGTCCGAGTCTGTTACATATTTTGGGAAAGACCCTAATTCTATAGTCATACCTATGACAGACTCCAAACTTCTTGGTTATGGGAAAGTTGTGATTCATGGGAATTAGCATTTGCTGAGTTTTGTGGATTGGTGAACAATATTTATCCTCCAGATTAATTGTTACTATTTGCTAAAAAACATTTATGTATTTTCCCCAGCATTTGTAAAAATAAACCCATACTTCATGCCCTTACAATATTTACTGATGGTCCCTCTAATGGAACTGCAGCTACACACTATGGTAAAAAAATTCCCTGCTCAATCTGCACAGTTAGTTGAGCTACATGCAATCATAGCAGTTTTTCAATTATGTCTTTGGCAGATGGATATTACTCACATTCCTTCATTTGATAAATTGAGGTATTTGCATGTTACAGTGGACACTTACTCTGGATTTATTGTGGCCACTCCTATGACTGGAGAAAAAGTGTCTTTAGTTAGTCAACACATGTTACATTGTTTTGCTGCAATTGGTATACATAAGTGCTTAAAGAGAAATAATGAATCTGCTTATGTTAGTAAATCATTTACTCAATTTTGCGTCACTTTTCGAATTAAACACATAACTGGAATCCCTTATACTCCTCAAACCCAAGGTATTGTGGAATGTGCCAATGAAACTATTAAGCGACATTTAGACAAAATGAAAAAGGGGGAGATATACCCTTCTATGCCTCGCAATTTAATTAATCATACTTTATTTTAACATTTTGGAAATTAGATGTACACATCAGTCTGCTGCTGACTGCCTTTGGAAAAAGATTGCCAAGCAAAGACAACGCATGTGTAATATGGAAAGAACTACTTAATGGAAAATGGCAAAAGCCAGCTCCCTCCTGATTTGGGGGCGAGGGCATGTTTGTGTTTTCTCCCACAGGAGGCTGATGGCTGCCTGAAACTTTGGTGCAGTTTGCAAACTATGCAGATGGTAATTTGCCTCTAAGTGCTTCTGGGAACATTGCACAGTGAGCAGTACTAGGCTTAAGTTCCTGATCCACCACTCTTACATCCTGCTGTCTGGGGAGTCTGGAAATCACAGTGTGGGTTAATGACTCACGTCTTCCCTGTACAAGGTGAAGGAAATGTAATCTCATCCACTCTACAGTCTTTTTCTTCTTGTGGACTAGAGACGCAAACCATATTGTGGAGATCAGGTCACACGGACAAGCCCATCCAGTATAACATCACAAAAGAGAGAGATATCATCGATTGGTCCAGCAACCAGGGCAATACAAAAAAAAAATATATTGCCGAATGGAAATAGAGACTACTTTGGAAATGTGAAGCTTAGGGGCCTTTCCTACAGACCGCAAGGAAACGTTACTGCCTGTGTAACATCATCTTATGTACTTTTGGCAGGGAATATTACTATAGATCATGATGATTGTAAGTTTAACATGCCTTATAATAATTGTAATTTGTCAATTGTATTACCTGAACCCCTGAGGGTGTTGTCATTGCTATTTTGTATCAATCTTTTATTATTTAAAAAGATGATTACAGGTATTTGAAGAGATTAAGAAAACTAAGAGTTTTGTAGGTTTGCTTATAGCATTTTAGCTATATTGTTTAGTTGCTACTGCTATTACTAAAGCAATTGTACTTTATCCAAAAATGTGGCTAATGTGTTGAGCACTCAAAAAGCTAGAACATTAGAACAAAAAGTTAATACTCTTTATAACATGGTCACAGCAAGTGTGTATATTGTTGATATTATGCATACTTCTGATGATACTGTGCAAGGTTATGGTTAAATAATTGGCCTTAGGAACAAAACTTCATGAAGTGCACCTGTGCATTTCGCACCCTCCCCAAACAGGGGTGTAAGGCAGAGACTGGTTAGTCAATGACGGGTAAAATCGAGTCTGAGTCTCTCAACCTAAGACAGGTCATAGTCACCTCAAGGACTATTACTGATGACGGGTAAGGGAGATACCAGGACTCGATCACCTAAGCCAGACACAGTCATCTGCTGACGTTTTGAGTGAAAACGTCGCAAGTAAACTAAGAAGGGGGAAAGAAAGATGTTAAAGGCCATTAAGACAACCTTAAAATAGCTGAAAATTCTCATGACTAGTGTCAGTGTTTGCTGATTTCTTCTGTGACTCTATCAAGAGCAAGAAAGTATGCAAGGTCTGGAAAAATAGGTGTTTTAATTTTCTCAAGGATATCTAACTTGGCAAAAGATAGAGTTGTTATGTGTATCAAATGTGCTTGCTTATGAATGAGATAATTAACACTGGGTGGTTTCTGCATGAATATAAGGATTATAACGTTACATTATTTAATTTTTGAAATGTATTGCCTTGTTATCTGCAATGTACTCAAACCAAGCTAGCATGAAGTACTGCACAAGCTCATCTGAACAGCCTGAGTTGATCCAAGTTCGTGGAGTAATCCCCCTCCACAAAGCCTGAAGGACTGGCAGTCATTGACAGGTAAAATCGGCACAAGACATAGCAACCTAAGACAGACGTTGGTTGGCTCTTATTTTATGAAGACATTCCATTGATCAATGACGGTTAAGGATGATTCTGGATGCCTGACAACCTAGAACGCAGTTCCCGAAGGGATTTCTCTTGGCTTTGAAAAATATATAAAAGGGAGGCCTGGCCATTGCTTGGAATTTATTAGGACCTGCTTGGAGCCATGAGGCCTGGCCATTACTTGGAATTTATTAGCCTGAGCTCAGGACATTCTTCTACCCCTACCTAGGTGACAGAGCACTGCAGCTGTAAAGCTTGAGCAAACAAGGGGTGATGCTCTTTAGATAAGCACCCGTGTCCTGCATCCCCTTGATTGGGCAAAAGATCGTCCTCCCCTATGTTTGAATTGCGTGTACATGGCACTCCACTCCATACCTAATTGAAGACTGTAAGTCCTTACTGACTCACGGGCAGGACACACTCCCCTAAACTCCGATTGGCCTGTTGCCAAGAAGCTTAATCTGCATGTGCGGCTAAGGATCCCCCCTCCACCCCCCGGCTGGCCGTTATAAGCTGTGACTCTTTGTTCATTAAAAGAGGACTTGCTCAGGATATTGTCTTGTCCTCATTCTCCTTGCCTCTTGTACTCACCCAATTCCCAGGTTGCACGGTGAATGTCCCACGGTACAGGACATCCCCTGAGATGGAAGTACAGGAACATCAAGTGGTAGGTTACTTCCATTGTGAAATAAACTGTAGGCAGTGCAAAAAAGCATTCCTACAAATCTCCCAGAGGGAGCCAGTGCTCTTCGACACACTGCAAAATGGGTCCTGGCTCCTCTAAAACAACGCAAGGCAAACCGCCTTCAGCCCCAACGAACTCAATGCAAAAATATAAAAAATACATGGGACAAACTAACAGCAATGAGAGAAGATGCCCTGAACAGAATAACATGTATAGAAGAAGCAGACATTGAGTTGAGCGGGCATAGAGATAAATTTTCAGAATGCTCCTTGGAGTCATACACAATATGAGGGATACAATACAGAAAAAGGATGAAATGATCGAAGAGGTAAGAGCGATAAACCAAAGGGAAATTCAGGACCTTAGGTGAGGTGATAACGAAAACCAGTAGCAGACTCAGGGACCTTGAGAATCGACTGGGGGAATCAGAGAACAGCATCAGGGACTTAGAAGACAACCAAGCTGACCTAAACCACATGAACAAAAATCTAGTAAGATCATCAGAGAAGCTGAAGAAAACTATAGAATCATGTCTGATGCTTTGAAGCAGAACATCATTAGAGTTATTGGCTTACTGTGTTTGTATATTATCTGGTTCTTGTGTCTATGGCAAGGTAACCTGTGTGTATATAGGAGTAGGTCCTTTTGTCTGTGCGCAGGTTACTGTGTGTGTAAATCAGCATATATTCTGGTGTATGTGGTAATGTGACCTGTGTGTGTATATGAGAAGGTTCTTGTGTCTGTGAGCTGGAAACGTATGTGTGTATAAGAGGAGGCAGTAGTGTCTGTGAGCAGGCAACCAAGTTGTATATGAGCAGGCCCTGTGTGTCTGGGAACTAATGCGTGTATCTGAGCAGATCCTTTGTATCTGTAGAAGGCAGATACAAACGGTGTGTGTCCATTCGCAGGAACTTGTGCCTGGGTGCAGGGAACGTGTGTGTGTACATGAGATGTTCACCAGTGTGTTTCTATGAGGAGGTCACCTTATTTATATGAGCAGTTCCTATGTGCCTGTGAGTAAAAAGCCTGTGATTTTATAGTAGGGGGTTCTGTGTGTGTGAGATCAAGTAATACGCGTGTGTATAGGTTTTGTGTCGGTGAGCAGGTAACCAGTGTGTATATATGAGCAGGTACTGCATGCCTAGGAGGAAGTAACGTGTGTGTTTGTGTGTGTGTGTGTGTGTGTATGCGTCCGTGTGTGAGCAGGTCCTTCTTGTGTGAGCATGTACCCGTTGTGTATACGGGAGCAGGTCCAGTGTGCCTGTGAGCAGGTAACGTGTGTGTTTATGACAAGGTCCTGTGTGTCTGTGAGCATATCAACAGCTTTGTGTTTTTAAGCCATTTGTTGGGTCTGTGAGCAGGTAACCTGAATTTGCACATGCGTAGGTTCCTGTGTCTGTGAGCAGGGTACTGTGTGGGTATATTCGCACGTCCTTTTTTCTGTGGAAGGCATCCTGTGGGTATATATGTCCAGGTTCTTGTGTCTGTGAAAAGGTAATCTGTGTGTGTGTGATCAGGTTATGTTGTCTATGAGCAGGAAACCTATGTGTGTAAGGGAGGAGGTACTAGTGTCTGTGAGCAGGTAACCTGTGTTTGTGTATATGAGCAGCACCTTTCTATCTATGAGTAGGAAAGCTGTGTGTATATGTGAGCAGGTTCTTGTCACTGTGAGCACATCTGTGGGAAGCCGCAGCTCTCGCCTCCATTACAAGATGGCGCCGGGCAGTCAGGGCGGTGGCCCAGTTAAGTGGTAAACAACTACTTAGAGCATGCGCACTGCTTAGATGACGTAGTCATAACTCCACCCTGAAGTATGCTAATAAGGGTTCTGGCGAACGCACCAATCAATGCACAGCACGTCCCCATAGAGCGCATATAAGCAACAGTAGTTTGGGGCTTCGGGGTCTTTTTCTGCATCTGCAAATTGAACCCGCATTAAATGCCTGTGGAAGAATCCTGTTGTGGCGTGTCCTTCTTGCTGGTGCCGAAACCCGAGAACGACCACCTCCGGCACGAGCGGAGACCCCCTGTCATCAGGGAGGATTCAGAACCGCACGGCGTGGGAAGAAACGGTAAGTTCTGAGAGACATGAACCTGAATGATTGTTAAGCCGCTTGCTGGTGCTTGAGTGTCAGCGTGTGAATACTTCTGCTTTCGGTTTTAACGGCGAACAGCCAGCCGCCTTTTCTTTTTCGCGCATAAATCGGGTGTAGATAAATCCGTGCGCGCCCGTGTGTTAAGTCCTTGTATACATAAGCAGGCAACATGGGGAACGCGGCAATAAAGACTATGGTTACAGCTCTCGACCTATTGAGAAAGAGAGGATTAAAAATTTCAGAACAGACTTTGTGTAAATTTGTAAAAAACATAGATGAGATAGCACCATGGTTTGTTTCCACAGCTAACATCCGCGAGCTGGAATAAGCTAGGGCGAGACATAGACCGAGCCGCTGAAGCCGGACGGCTGAAGCCGGGGATTAGACCCATTTGGAAGCTAGTGAAAGCATGCGTTGAGGACAAAGAGTGTGAGCAGCCATTGCGCCAAGGGCAGCAGGCTTTAGAAGATGTTCAGGAGAGCATGTCAGAAACAGAGCGGGAGGAAGAACAAGGAGCTCGTAGGAAGCAGCACAAAGCTGTTAAAAATGAGGAGGCTGTGCAGTTAAAATTAAAAGAGGAAGTTGATCAACAGAAGAAGAGCCGTGCCCGCCATTCGGAGCCCTTGTACCTGTGGTGAGAACTAGAGCTTCTTAAGTTATCAGAGGAAGAAGAGGAACAGTTAGAGGAGGCAGCTGCTCGCTACGAGGAGGGACGGTATAATGCTTTTCAAGTAACCGCTGTGAGCCCGTCCGCGCCACCCCCTTATAGCGAGAACAGGCAGAAAGGGTGTGGATGCTCCTTTTGCCCACCCGGTACCCGCAGAGCAATACAACAAAAGTACCCAGTATTTGAGGACCAGAATAATGCTCGTTACCATACGCCTTTAGAGCATAAGCAAGTGAAGGACTTAGCTGAAGCAGTACAATCTTATGGTGTCAATGCAAATTATACTCAGTCCCTGATTGAGAGACTTACAGGCAATGCTATGACACCTGCTGATTGGACTTTTGTTACAAAAGCAGTCTTGACAACAGGACAGTATTTGGAGTGGAAATCCTTGTGGCAGGACCTATTAATGGCTCAGGCTAGGGAAAATGCTGCGGCGGGGCAACCCGCATGGAATTTTGAAATGCTGACAGGTCAGGGAAGATGGGTTAACAATCAAACAGCCTTCCCAATACAGTTATATCAACAAATAAATACTGCCGCGAGCAAGGCATGGAGGACCTTGCCTAATAAAGGAGAGGTTAGAGGTAACTTAACTAAAATTATACAGGGACCTACTGAGCCTTTCTCAGATTTTGTCGCCCGTATGTTGGAAGCGGCAGGAAAAATCTTTGGAGATCAGGACACAGCCATGCCTCTCATTGAGCAGTTAGTTTTTGAGCGGTGTCCTAAAGAATGTAGAGCAGTTATAACGCCCTGGAAGTCCAAAGGACTGCAGGCATGGATGAAGGCTTGCAGGGAAGTTGGCGGTCCTTTGACAAATGCAGGATTGGCTGCTGCAGTATTGGCGGCCCAAAAAACAGGCCCCCTAAAATGCTTTCAGTGTGGTAAGGAAGGACACATTAAAAAACATTGCCCTACTGGCACCGCGAGTCAAACTGGGATAGGGACCAAAAGGACCCCGGGAGTTTGCCCTCGGTGTGGTAAGGGTAGACATTGGGCCAACGAATGCAGATCTGTGAAAGATAGCAAGGGGCGCCCCCTAGAGCAAAATGACCAGGAGCCAAAAAACGGGAAGCGGGGCCCTCGTCCCCAGGGCCCGCAAATGTATGGGGCAATCCAGGAGGACGGCCTCCGCCCACTGGGGAGGCCACTCCCAAAAGGGCCACTGCAGGATCCGCAGGGGTGGACCTCAGTGCCACCACCAGAGCAGTACTAACGCCACAGCAGGGATGCCAGCCCATCCCTATGGATTTTTATGGTCCCCTTCCAGAAGGCACCTTGGGCTTGCTGCTTGGTAGGTCCTCCACCACCTTAAAAGGCTTAATTGTGCACCCAGGAGTCATTGATCAGGATTTTACAGGACAAGTAAAGGCAATGTGCTCCTCCAAGGCTAGTTAAGGAACAGCTAGAACTAGGACATTTAGAACCATCCGTGTCCCCGTGGAACACACCCATATTTGTTATTAAGAAAAAATCAGGGAAGTGGAGATTGTTGCATGATTTAAAAGCCATCAACGCCCAAATGTCACTCATGGGCCCTGTGCAGAAAGGCCTCCCATTGCTATCTGCAATACCTAAAGGCTGGACCGTCGTTATAATAGACATTAAGGATTGTTTTTTCTCCATCCCTTTGCATAAGAAAGATAAGGAAAGATTTGCCTTTACCCTACCCTCCATTAATCATGAAGAACCTGACAAACGCTTTCAGTGGCGAGTTTTGCCACAGAGAATGGCCAATAGTCCTACTATGTGCCAGTTATTTGTGGACCACGCCCTAGCACCCGTCAGAGAAAAATTTGGTCAGTTAAAAATCTACCATTACATGGATGACATATTAATAACTGGAGAAGAGGAGCCAGATGTGCAGCAGGGATACAGCGAGGTAGTTAAGGAATTAGAATCCCATCAGTTAGCCATAGCACCAGATAAGGTCCAACAATCTTCAATTGGACAGTTTTTAGGAGCCACAATAAGCCCATGTCACATAACGCCTCAAAAATTGACTATACGGAAGGATCAGTTAAAGACATTAAATGATTTTCAAAAGTTGCTAGGAGATATCAATTGGCTCCGCCCATATTTAAAGGTATCCACTGCTGACCTTAAGCCACTGTTCAATATCTTGGAAGGAGAAAGCCATATTACTTCTCCTCAAGAAATCACTCCTCAAGCCCAGAAAGTATTAGAACAGGTTGAAAAGGCCATTTCTGAAGCGCAGTTAGATAGACATAAAATCTCCTTTTCAGCTGTGCATTCTAAAAACTGCCTGCGCGTCTACTGCGGTCTTGTGGCAGACTGGGCCTTTGTTGTGGATCCATGCCCACTCCTCACCTTCCAAAACTATTGAACACTACCCTTCTATGGTAGCCACAATGGCCCTGAGGGGTGTTAAGACAGCTATTATGCATTTTGGAAGAGAGCCTAGCAGCGTCATTGTCCCATATACTAGTGAGCAAGTTTCTACACTGTGCGCCACTATGGATGAGTGGGCAATTTTTAAATGCAGTTTTAATGGACTAATAGACAACCATTATCCTAAACATTCCTTGTTGCAATTTGTGACTGCTCATCCAGTAATTTTTCCCCGTGTCACTGTTAACAACCCCATTAAGGAAGCTTTAGACATTTATACAGATGGCTCTAAAACAGGCAAAGGATGTTATGTAATAAACGATCAAGTGACTACATTACAATTTTTAGCTGATGCACCCCAATTAGTAGAATGTTTGGTGGTCTTAGAAGTTTTTAAGAAATTCACGGAGCCAATTAACATCATATCTGACTCCCATTACGTAGTCAACGCGGTGTCTAAGCTGGAAATTGCTGGCTACATTAAGCAATCCAGCAAGGTAGCAGACATCTAGTCTCAAATTAGAAAATGTATTTTGCAACGAAAACACCCATTTTATATTCAGCATATATGTGCTCATAGCTTGCTCCCGGGACCCATGGTAAAAGGTAATGATTTGGCTGATCAAGCTACAAGAGCTTTCCCTGTGTTAACTAAATCGCACTTTGAACTTGCTAAAGACTTTCATGAGCTGTATCATGTGCCTGCTGCCACCCTACGCATTAAGTTTCCAATTACTCGCGCAGAGGCTCGCACTATTGTGTTGCAGTGTGCCAAGTGTGCAGAATTTATTTCCAAACCCTCGGTCGGGGTAAACCCTTGAGGCGTCCGTCCTCTCGACATCTGGCAAATGGACGTTACCCACGTATCTGCTTTCGGAAAGTTGCAGTACGTGCATGTGTCAGTGGACACCAGTTCTGGCATTGTACATGCAACACCCCTAAAGGGGGAAAAATCCAGCCAAGTAATTCAACACTGCTTAGAAGCCTGGAGTGCATGGGGCAAGCCCACCATGTTAAAAACAGATAATGGGCCTGCATACACTTCCACCAAGTTCCAACAGTTTTGCTTGCAAATGCAAGTGAAGCACTTCACGGGTTTGCCGTACAATCCCCAAGGGCAAGGAATTGTGGAACGATGTCATCGCACTCTAAAGCAATATTTATCAAAGCAAAAAGGGGGAATAGAGACCGTGACGGTCACTACCCCTAGAATGGCTTTCTCTCTAACCCTTTTCACCCTAATTTTTTAAAATTTGGATGAGAAAGGCCAATCAGCTGCAGACAGACACGGGCAATGGCCAAAGCCACCAAAGGAAATGGCCCGGTGGAAAAATGTCCTAGACAACAAATGGTATGGTCCGGACCCCATATTAATCAGGTCCAGGGGAGCAATTTGTGTTTTTCCACAGGAAGAAGAAAACCCCATCTGGGTGCCAGAGAGACTGGTGAGACTAATTAAGAAGGAGGATGAAGATCGTGGGAGCTGAAAGAATGAAGAGGACAGCGATCCATCCAGCGCTACTATTGACGCTAATGGTGATATGGGCCCCGGTAGCACAGGGAATTAAGAACAGTATTGTGTCTCAAACCGCTGAAGCATTACTGCAATATCAGCGTGTGGATGCCCATCTGACCTCTGGCATTTTATTATTAAATAAAAAAACAGATTTGCTCCAGCAGCAAATCAACCAGCTTACCACTATGATACAATTAAGCTGTGTCTCTTCCACCACAGTGCTTTGCATCACTCCAGTGTTATATGATAATTTTAGTGCATTGAGTGCTAATATTTCTCAGTATCTCACAGGACAATGGACCAAAGAGTTGAACCAGCTGCAAGAAGACCTCCTGAATCAAGTTGTCCGATTGAATGGAACACGCGTGGAATCCCTTACCCTTGAAAATTTTTCTTCTTGGCTTTCATCTGCATTTTCCTACTTTAAGGAGTGGGTGGGGGTGTTTACATTTGCTGCAATAATGTGCTGTGGAGGAGTGTTGTTGCTATGGTTGCTCTGCAAACTTAAAGCTCAGCAAAGGCGTAACAAGGTCATCATTGTGCAGGCGCTCTTAGCGATTGAGCGTGGTGGTACCCATGATCTTTGGCTTTCTTTGTTAAAAGAAAACTAACCCCCATAAGTTGCCAGCTCTCGCGCCCCAAGGGGAAGACCCCATTGCACTGGGAAGAGTGACAGAAATTGGATCTTGGCCAGCCCTTGCACCATACGGAGCTCTGCTCATTGCACGCATCAGGGTGACCAGATTTGGGTTCTTATATCCATCTTGATCTCCTGGGGCTGCTGGAGGCTCCGGGGTGGATCGATGGAATAGGCCTAAAATAAATAAGAAAGGAGGAGATGTGGGAAGCCGCAGCTCTCGCCGCCATTACAAGATGGCGCCTGGCAGTCAGGGCGGTGGCCCAGTTAAGTGGTAAACAACCACTTAGAGCATGCTCACTGCTTAGATGACGTAGTCATAACTCCACCCTGGAGTATGCTAATAAGGGTTCTGGCGAACGCACCAATCAATGCACAGCACGTCCCCATAGAGCGCATATAAGCAGCAGTAGTTTGGGGCTTCGGGGTCTTTTTCCGCATCTGCAAATCGAACCCGCATTAAACGCCTGTGGAAGAATCCTGTTGTGGCGCGTCCATGCTGGCGAGACTGAGCACGCAACACACATCACCTGTGGATGTAGATGAGGAGGTTCTTGTGTCTGTGAGAGGATCACTTGTGTGCGTATAGAAGCAGGCTTTTGTGTCTATGAGCAGGAAACCTGTGTGTGTGTACAAGAAGAGGTAATGGTGTTTGTGAGCAGGTTACCTGCGTGTATATAGGAGCATGTCTTGTATATCTGTGATCAGGTCCTCAATGAGTGTAGGTGAACAGTTCCTGTGTGTCTGTGAGCAGGTAAGCTGTCTGTGTGTGAGCAGGCACTTTTGTCTGTGTGCAGGTAACCTGTGTATATGTATGAGAAAGGTCTTGTTTCTGGTAGAAGGTAACCTGCGTGGCTATATGAGCAGGTACTGCGTGTCTGTGAGCAGGCAGCCAATGTGAACATGAGTAGGTCTTGTGTGTCTGTGAGCTGGTCACCTGGGCGTGTGTCTGAGCCGTTCCTGTGTATCTGCGAGCAGGCAACAAGTGTGTCTCTATCAGCAGGAACTGCGTGCCTGTGTGCGGGTAACCTTGGTGTGTACATGAGATGGTCATCTGTAGGCTTTTTCAGCAGGTCACCTTCGTGTAAATGCCCAAGTCCTGTGTGCTTGTGAGTAAGAGCCTGTGTGTTTATATGAGGAGGTTTTGTGTGTCTTTGAGAAGGTAACTTGCATGTGTGTATAAGCAGGTCCTTGTGTCTGTGAGCAGATAACCTGTAGGAGTACATGGGCCGGTCTTGTGTGTGTGTGTGTGTGTGTGTGTGTGTGTGTGTGTGTCTGCATTAGCACATTTTTGTGTCTGTTGCAAGGAAACCGTGTGTTGTATATGAGCAGGTAACCTGACTTCAGGAAAGATGCAGACGGAATAACATAAAACGGAGGATTTCTCTAGAATTCGACCCAGGAGCGTTGGTTAGAGGGAAATTCAACACTGCTGGAACCCATGTGGAACATCATCAAGATTAAGGAAGCAGAGACCCACGGGGTTTTGAGGGCTGGGGGGCTTTTGTCTATCCTCAGTGGAGGCCGGCTGGGGCTTGTCCTTGGACCCGCCTGGTCTCTGCTGGTACCAGGACCAATTTTATGCTGTGGAGTGGCTTGGCCTCAGCACAGCCACAGTTTGCCACCACCTGCTTCAGGGCAGGGACTGGAATCTTGCAGCTCCACAGGCAGGGATGCGTTTCAGCTGCATTGTTGCTCTTGTTTCCATCTCCTCTCTGTCCCCCTCCCACCGACCCTTGGGGTCCTGGAGGGCTGAACTGGGGCCTTTACTCCACACAGCCACAGCTTGCTGATACTACCTGGGAGCAGGGACTAAACCCTTGCAGTTCCACTCCCTGGATCAGGACTGAGATACATTGCGAGTTTGTTTCCATCCCTTCACTATATCCACCCCGCCCCCAACTCCCACAGGCTCATCAGGCTAGCTTTTTAATGTTGTTTTCTTGCTCCTCTTAGTCTCTCTCCTGGTCTCCCACACACTACTGCTAACCTCCAGACCACTCCCCTGCTTGTAGGGCATTTATGCCTGTACCACATGCAGCTAGGTGAGTTCCACACTGTGTAGGTGGCCCTAGTTTGGGGACAGCCCTCCTGATCTACAGCAGTGGATGTTCTGCTCGATTTCCTAGAGCGACATTCCTGCCTGTGTACCTGGGGTCCTAATGTAACTCATACAACACTCCTCAACGTTCCCAGCTGCTGCAGGAACCTCTGCCCAACCTCCACAACACAGAATCATGCAACCCGGCAGACTTCTTGGTCACTCCCCTGAGATGGAAGCCACAGAAACATCAAGTGGTAGGTTACTTCCGTTGGGTAATAAGCTGTAGGCAGTGCAAAAAAGCATTCCTACAAGACTCCCAGAGATAGCCAGTGCTGTTTGTGTGAGCAGGTCCTTTTTGCGTGAGCATGTACCCGTTGTGCATATGTGAGCATGTCTGGTGTGTCTGTGAGCAGGTAACGTGTGTGTTAATGAGAAGGTCCTGTGTGTCTGTGAGCAGGTAGCCTTGCCTTTGTTTATGAGCCGTTTGTTGTGTCTGTGAGCAGATAATCTGTAGGTGTACATATCGTTGTTTCTTGGTTCTTGTGTCTGTTAGCATGGTACTGTTTGGGTATATTCACATGTCCCTTTGTCTGTTGCAAGGTAACCTGGGTGTATATATGTCTAGGTTCTTGGGTCTGGGAACAGGTAAACTGTGTGTGTATGATCAGGTTATTTTGTCTGTGAGAAAAACCTATGTGTGTAAGAGAGGAGGTACTAATGTCTGTGAGCAGGTAACCTGGGTGTGTGTGTATGAGCAGCTCCATACTGTCAGTGAGTAGGAAAACTGTGTGTATCTACGAGCAAATTCTTGTGTCTGTGAGATCACTTGTGTGTGTGTAGAAGCAGGTTCTTGTGTCTGTGAGCAGGTAACGTGTGTGTTTATGAGAAGTTCCTATGTGTCTGTGAGCAGGTAACCTTGCGTGCGTTTCTGAGTCATTTGTTGTGTCTGTGAGCAGATAACCTCTATGTGTACATACGCAGGTTCTTGTGTCTGTGAGCAGGGTACAGTGTGCGTACATTAGCACATTCTTGTGTCTGTTACAAGGTAACTTGTAGGCATGTATAAGTAGGTTCTTGTGTCTGTGTGCAGGCAACTAATGTGTATAAGAGTAGGTCCTGTGTGTCTGTGAGCAGGCAACCCGTGTGTGTATGAGCAGGAACCGCGTGCCTGTGTGCAGGTAACTTTGGTGTGTATATGAGCTGGTAAACTGTGGGTATGTGACCAGGCGCCCCCTGTGAATATGAGCAGGTCCTGTGTGTCTGTGAGTAGGAAGCCTGTGTTTGTGTAAGAGGAGGTACTCTGTGTATGTCAGCATGTAACCTGTGTGTTTATAAGGGCAGGTTCTTGTATCTGTGGGCATTAAACCTGTGTGTGTATATGAGCAAGTTCTTGTGTCTGAGAGAAGGTAACCTGTGTCCATATGAGCAGGTTCTTTTGTCTGTGAGCAAGTAACCTGTGTGTGTATATGGGCAGGTCCTCTGTGTCTGTGAGCAGGTAACCTGTGTGTTTATAACGGCAGGTTCTTGTGTCTCTGGGTGGGAAACCTGTGTGTGTATATGAGTAAGTTTTCTGTTTGTGAGCAGGTAACCTGGATTTTTATAAGAGCAGGTTATTTTGTCTGTGAACAATTAATCTGTACGTATATTAGCAGGTTCGTGTGTCTGTGCGCAGGAAACCTGTGTGTGCATATGAGCAGGTTATTGTGTCTGTGAGCAGGTAACCTGTGTGTGTATATGAGCAGGTCCTGCATTTCTGTGAGCAGATAACCAGTGTGTGCCTGTGAGCAGTTCCTCTGTGTCTGTGAAGAGGTAACGTGTGTATATGAGCTGATTTTAGTATCCGTGACTGTTCTCCTCGGTGTACATATCAACAGGATCTTGTGTCTGTGAGCATGTAACCTGTGTTTATGTATGAGCAGGTACTGTGTGTGTGTGACCAGGTAACCTGTGTGTTTCTAAGGACAGGTTCTTGTGTCTCTGGGTGGGAAACCTTTGTGTGTATATGAGCAGGTTCTTGTGTTTGTGAGCAGGTAACCTGGATGTTTATAAGAGTGGGTTATTGTGTCTGGGAACAGATAACCTGGTGTGTGTATGAGCCAGTTTTATTATCTGTGAACATGTAACTAACTGTGTATGTATATCAACAGGTTCTTGTGTTTGAGAGCAGGTAACCTGTGTTTATATAAGCAGGTACTACGTGTCTGTGTGCAGGTATCCTGGTGTGTATGTGAGCCGGTTCATGTGTTTGTGAGCAGGTAACATGTATGTGTATATGAGCAGGTCCTGTGTGTCTATAAGCAGGTTACCTGGTATGAATATGACCAGGTTATTTTGTTTGTAAGCAGATAACCTTTGTTTGTGTATGAGCAGGTTCTTGTGTCTGTGGGAAGGTACTCTATTTGTGTATATGAGGAGGTACTGCGTGTATATATACCAATGTATATATGAGCAGGACCACTGTCTGTGAGCCAGTAACTTGTGTATCTGAGCAGTTCCTGTGTGTCTGTGAGTAGGTAACCAGTGTGTGTATAGGAGCAGGTCCTTTGTGTTTGTGAGCAGGTGACCTGTGTGCATACGAGCAGGATCTTGTGTTTGTGAGCAGGTGGCCTGTGTGTGTGTATGAGTAGATAATGTGTAACTGTGAGCAGATAACTTGTATGCGTCTATGGGAAGGTACTGTGTGTCTGTAAGCAAGTAACCTGCGTGTATATATGAGCAGATTCTTGTGTCTGTGAGCAGGTAACATCTATGTGTAGATGAGCAGGTCCTGTGTGTCTGTGAGCAGGTAGCCTGGTGTGTACACGAGCAGGTTCTTGTGTCTGTGAGCAAGTGACTTGTGTGTGAATTTCAGCCAGTTCTTGTATCTATGAGCAGGTAACCAGTGTGTGTATATGAGCAGCTCCTGTGTCTGTGAGCAGGTATCTTCTGTGTGTGTGTATATGAGCAAGTATTGTTTGTCTATTAGCAGATAACCTGTGTGTATATAAGCTGGTACTCTGAGTATATGAGGATGTACTGTGTTTCTGTGAGCAGGTAACCTGTGTGTGTATACTTGCAGGTTCTCTGTTTGTGATCACGTCATTGGTGTGTTTGTATATGAGCAGATTCTTGTGTGTGTGAACAGGTAACCTGTATCCTTGAGCATGTGTGTCTGGGAGGGGTTATACTTTGTTTGTGACCGGGGGACATTTCTTTGTGAGGAGTTATCCTGTGTGTCTACAACAGATGCCTTGTGCCTCTCAGCAGGTGGTATATTATCAGTAAGCTGATACCGTGTGTCTCTAAGCAAGCACCGTGTGCCTGTGCTGGTGACGTGTGTATCTGTGAGCAGGTGCCTTGGGTCTGTCGAACAATGCCCTGTACCACCAGAACGAGCAACCCAGCGTAATAACCTCTGAAGCACCTGGACGAGAAACCTGTTGAGCACATCCCTGAAACACCAGGGTTAGCAACGCAGAGCACTAACCACTGAACTAGCAGGACTAGCAACCCGTCGACCAACTCCCTGAACCATCAGGACTAGCAAGCCTGCACACTGACCACGGAACCACCAGAACTAGCATCCCAGGGAACAACACTCTGAACCACCAGAGCTAGCAGCCCAGCGTACTAACCACTCAACTGCCCAGAGAAGCCAGCCAGTGATCAACACTTCGAATCACCAGAACTAGAAATCCAGTGTACTAACCTCTCAACTGCCAGCAGTAGAAACCCGGGGTACAACTCCTGAACCATGTGTGTGTGAGCAGGTACCCTGAGTCTGGGAGAAAGTCCAGTGCGTCTGGGAGCAGGGGCCCTTTGTCTGTGAAAGGTCCCGTATGTGAGGAGTCCAGTGTGCCTTTGTGCAGGTACCTGGTGTGTCTGGGAGCAGGTACCATGTTTTTGTGAGGAAGGGCAGTGTGTGTCTGTGAGCAGGTACCATGCTGTCTGCGCAAGTCCTGTGTGTCTCTGACCAGGTACTGTGTGTCCGAGAGCAGGCAACCTGTTTCTGTGAGCAGGTACCGTCAGGGGAGCCAGCTCCTAAGAAATCATCACAGGCCCAGCAGGTGCAATTGTACAGCGATAATAAGTGAAGATTATAGGAAAGTCATAGAGAATAAGAGAGATGGGGGGGGAGAGAGTGAAATAAAATAAAGAAGTCAGACACATTTCATGGTAACATGCTCACTTCAGAGCCGCTTGGTGATCCACTTGACGATGTGCAAGGTGGGAATTGCAGGAGTGAGATTTATTACTAACTGAGGCTTCTATACCTCTAGGGGGCGTGCAAGCCCCCTAATTACAGGTAAAGACATATGTCACAGGAAGGAGTTTTACTATAGGTAATACAGTAATGAGAGGGGGACAATCTAGGAGTATACACGCAATAGGAAGGGGAGGGATACATGTGACAAGATGGGCGGGTCCTAGAATCAGGATGGCAGCCTAACTTTGGATGTCCCTGAGCCGGTTTGACTACTTCTCTGTCTCTCCATGGAACCGATTACTGTCCTTATCAATAGGGTGAGAGCCCCTCCTGCAGTGGAGCAGACAGTAGTCTGATGGCCGAATGCCTTCAGGGAGAACATCTGGAAGCATCCGACTTCCCACCATGTGCTGGCAAACAGCCTCTAAGGTTTGGCATAGCTTTGGAGGAGACAAAGCTGGGGTAAGGTCTTTCTGTATCCCACAAGGTACCACGTGTGTCTGTGGGCATGTGCCCTTGTCTCTGAGCAGGTTCCATGTTGTCTGTTAGCAGTTACTGTGTGTCTGTGAGCAGGTACCCTGTGTATGTCTATGATCAGGTATCATGTGTGTGTCTGTGAGCAGGTGCCCTGTGACTGTGCGCAGGTACCATGTTGTCTGTGTGCAGGTACCATGAGTCTGTTAGGAGGTTCAAATTATGTTGCTGTGTTATCATTTTCACCTCTTTCTCTTATGCCTTTGTATAAACAGATATAGTTGATTTCATCTATGTTACAAACTGTGTGTCCCTTAGGCAACTCTTCCTCAGCAAGAGACCTGGCTCCTGCTCACATTGGTCCCTGCACAGCCCCAACCCACTCAGACCCCACGTCTCACCTCAGACATCAGGCAGCAGCCCGGAATCATAGTTCACCAGCCCTGGACACCTCAGCTCTCTGGACATCCTGCTGCAAACAGCCACCAAGATGCCAGAACCTGCCCGCCTGCCTGCCTGCTGTGTTCACCACTCCTGGGGGATGGAGGGCAGGCTGACCACAGCTCGGCTCGGCGGCCCTGACCAATATCAGAGTCTGGAAGGGGGTCCTACAGGGAGCTGCAGGGATCGCCGACACCCCCGTGGGAAACTATGATCCCTTCATCCCCTTCACCATCATTTGTTACTGTCTGTGCTCTTATGTAGCAGGGTGGCCTCCTGCTTACAGGTCAGCAGTTTGAAACCACCCGCTGGCTCCTGGGGAGAGAAATCAGCTGCCCCGCCCGTACAGAGTCACCACCCTGGAGCCTGCAGGGGCAGGTCTGCTGTCCCATAGGGTCCTTGAGTTCAAATCCAGAAGACCGCAGTGAGTTTGGGTCTGTCATGCAACTCTCTATCTACATCCCTCTCTGATGACCCTGTATGTGTGCTGCTGTTTCATTTTTATACATGCACTATGTTAATATGTGTCTGCTCACCTGTATGTCTCTGTGTTATTACATGTCTCTTTCTATGCAGACTCTGTTAGGATGTATCTGTGTGCCTATAGCTGCTGCTCTCTCTGTCTCTACCCATGTGTGTAATTACCTAGGTATCTTTTCTGGGCATTGTTTACACCCCCTCCTTTTACTTTCCCTCCCACGCTGATTTTCCACGAGCACTAGCATCTGCTTCTCTCTGTGGGAAAACCATTTTTCCTTGCGTTTATTTTCCTTTGGTAACAGTGGCCTCCGACAGTGACTGCCTTCAGGGACTGCCTGATTTTGTTCAGCACAATAGCTTCCAAACATGTCCGTGTTGTGAGGAGCGTGACAGTGTCATGATCATTCTTTAGAGACACACAGGACTCCATTCCACACAAAACTCTCATCATTCTTGAGATTCAGAGTATTCCATTCCCTGGGACCACGGGGGACCCCAGACTCCTGTACACGTGAGGTACAGGACAGGTCAGGACTTTCTGTGGTCAGGGACCGGTGAGAACAGAGAGGATGGGGGTGGGGTGTTGCCCTCCTGCCTGGGTCCCTGCATGATAGCTGACTGGGTCAACTCCACCTTCACTCATTCGTTCATTTGGAGTCCCTAGTGGGCTCAGGCCCCGGTTTCATCTGCGGGTCCTTAGCTACCAAAGCTCTGAAGCAGGAGCTAAACCCACAGCCGCTGCCCTGCCCCCACCCTATGCCTAGTGGGGTCCCTGAGCCTTTGACACTGCACCACCCCCACCCAGCCCAAGGCAGCTGCCTTGAGTGTGACATCCCTGCTGGCCCTACCCCCAGCTGTGCTCCTGCGTCCCTCCCTCCACCCATGCATTGGGGCCAGTGAGTGCCCTGTTGGAGTGGCCATATTTCCAGGATGCCTGGTCCCCGACATGGCCATTCCTGCAGGGTAACCAACCTTGTGCTGCCACCACCAGCCAGCGTACCCTCCTCACTGCGCCCAGGCCATGGCAGGACCCTCATGGCCTTACCCCGCCCAGCTCCATGCGCCCTCATGGACCCACAGTGGGCATGCTGCCCTCAGGCTGCAGGGTCCCCAAGGCTTCCTGTCCTGTCCCCAACCCAAGTACAACTTGCTCCACCACAGCTGCCCAAGGGGGGGCAGCAGCCCAGGGAGTGCATGGCCGCTCATGCTCCCGCCTGCTGGCCCCAGGGGACCCTCCACGAGCAAACATGGGCAGATTGCCCCCAGCCCACAGGGCCACCTCCAGGGTTGCACCTTTGACCCTGAGCAAGCCAGGTCAGAGGGGACTCCTGCTCGTCCCCTGAGATGGTCTGCCCCTGTGGCAAGTGCATCCTCAAGGAGCGCTGAGTCCACCCTCTGGCCACCGCCCAGCTCCTCCCCTCCCCTCCCCTCCCTGTCCCCAGCAAGGCCTGATCCCATGGGGCTCCCACCACAGACCATGTGGACATCATGGTGAGATGACCAGGGGAGAGGGCCTGTGAGCTCTGCCCATCCTGAATGTGGTTATCACTGGGCCTCTGGCTCCTGTCCACACACACCCCCTTCTGTTTCCAACGCCCATGTTCCCAGGCCCCTGGGATCAGAGGGGAGCGGGGCAGGGGGTGTCTGCCTGCCATCCACCTAGCTCACATCCTGGACCCAGCACCCTAACTCCACTACCATCAGAACTCAGGGACCCTGTGAACTCTAAGCCTTTTCCAGCCTCCCGCCTGCCCTCCCGCCCTCCCTCCCTCCTTCCACCCACGCACCCATGCCTTCATCCCTCACACCCTCCCCTCTCCCTACCCACCCTCCCCTCTATCTTCCCCCTCCTGTTTGTTCACCCTTCACTCCGACCTGACCTATGTCTTCCTTGTTTCTCTCTCTCCCTCCTCTCCCCATTGTCCTTCCAGGTCATGATACGGAGCCCCAAGTGGGGGCCCTGGCTGGTTGGTGCATCCATGTGCCCCTTGGGTGAGGCTGCTCACTGGGAGACCCTCAGCTGGGAGTTGGGGGCGGCCCCTGAGCAGTGCTGAGGGGCCCTAGAAATGCCAGCCTCCATGGGGCAGGAACCTGACCTGGGGCTGGCCTTGGCGCAGGGTGTGCACCAATCCGTGGCCCGAGCCTGCACTTCCTCCTGTCCTGCCTCTGGAATGTTCTAGATGGTGTTTGCCAAACACAAGAACTGTCAAAAGGGCTGTCTTTATGATTTTAACTTGAGCCTGTCTGCTGTGCCAGTAAAAGTGGACTCACATCATCCTTTGGAAGCCGACAGGGCCTGCGCTTTCAGCGTGCTCATTAAATTCACCAAGAGTCCAACTGTCCCGGAGAAGTAGCACCCAGGCATTCTCCGCAGCTGGGTGGACACACAGGCTTCTTTCTGGGTGTGACCTGCTCGCTTGCTCCCTCACAGACCCCGGCCTAACTCCTGCCTGCTTTGTGGGCCCCCCCGTCACCGCACAGGCCTGTGGGGGGTTGTGCAGACTTCAGAGGAGGCTTCCTACGGACCCCAGAGCATCCTGACCAGCAGGTCACAAGTCCACAGGAGAGACGCTGACGTGGGGTTTCTTACGTCACACATGCTGACTGGGACGGTGATGTTCTTGTCCACTATCGACTGCTCCCCAAGCTCTGCAAATGCAAACTCACTGCTATGGAGTCAGTGCTGACTCAGTGACGCCCTGTGGGTTCCTGAGACTGTCACTGCTGACAGGAATAGAAAGCCCAGTCTTTCTCCTGTGGAGCTGGTGGCGGTTTCCAACTGCCGACCGTGCGGATCGCAGCCTGGGACAGGGGACCTGAGGGTGGACAGGCAGCCAGTGCTGTGAACCTGACAGTGAAGAAGAGGATGCTGCCAGGGATCCATTGCTCTGCAGCCCCGGGAGAAAGACACAGAGGGAACGGGACTGAGAAGCACCTTCCCGAACTTTGTCGGCCAGAGTGACACCAGCCCCTGGAAACCGGCGTGTGCACCTGTACCCACCAAGCGGAATCACCACGCTCTGGAAGTAGCGTGCAGAGGGACCGGTCAGCCCATTGCTCCCTAAGCAGAGGGTGCACTCCCCGCCTGCCTCATTCAGTGATGACATGGACATGAAGGGGTGGAAAAGCACATCAATGACAGGCTGAGAGCCTTCTTGGAGAGAAACCACACAGGTCCAGTGCAGTGACAACAAACGGAAGATAAAGGCACTGACAAAGTGCCATGGGAGAGAAAGGGAAGTCAGGAAAGCGCACGGAAGCCCCAGTTTGTGAGATTAAGGAGTGAAGGGGTGGAGTCTAGCCTGTCAATCAGATCACAGCATAATACCTCTTGTGGGTGTGGCCTTCTCATGAGGAGGATTCAGGGGTGTGTGTGTGTGTGTGTGTGTGTGTGTGTGTGTGTGTGTGTGTGTGTGTTTCACATTCCTGGTGATAAGCCACATGGAGCCATGCTGGTGGCAGCCGGAGCCCTGGAGATATGCCCACTGCCATTGGATCCACAGGACTGTCCACTTACCAGCCTGTGATTTTCCTGCATACAGCATCATTGTGAACGGCTATGTGAGTCTGAACAGGAATTTATGGACTAGTATTGGACAGATAGGCTAATATTGGACTTACAAGCTTAATTTGGACTGGGCTGGGATGTTTTCTCAATATACAATTGCTCTTTGATATCAAGCTTTCTCTGACATACTTATACGTGTCTCTGGATTTGTTTCTCCACTCAACCCAGCCACACACAATTACTAAGTGTGTTCATCTGGGTTGACTGGAGAAACAAACTCATATACTCAGATGGTGCGAAAGTTTATTGTGCCAGCCTGGCCAATAAACACAAGTAGGATTAATTGAAGAGCGGAGAGATAAATGGCTCGGTGAGCCTCGCCTTGCTTGTCTCTCGTTCTTTAATCATCAGACCTGCGTGTGGCTGCCCTGCTTGTTCTGTGCCTCAATTTAAAAGGTACACTAACTGTGGGATGCCTAGCCTATGGACTGTGTCGCTGTAAGTCAAGGTCCCTTTAAGCCCACACGATTGGAATATTTGTCTCTGGAGCTGGGGACCGACAGCTGGTGACCTGCCTTGCTGTTTGCTGCCTGGGTATATATAGCCCAGCTCTCTCTACAGAAAGGGGCTGGCGGCTCTCAAGACTTAAAGGACTGCTAGTGTCTCACGGCTTTATAATTTAACTGTGAATTTCCTGAATTATCTATCTGTATATAATTTAACGGTTCATTTCTTGTGTTATATATCTATCTTTAGAAATATATTTATATATAATTACTAGTAATCTGGTTTTGTCTCTCCAGAGAACCCTGTCTAACACAGATGGGTCTTCCTCTCCCCCTCTGCTCCACTTTCCTATTAAGTAGACACACTCAGGAGCTGGAGGAGCCATGTGGAGATGCTTCCACCACCACTGGATCCATAAGACTTTCCACCCAGCAGCCTGTGATCTTCCTGCATTCGGCATCATTGTGAATGGTTGTGAGTCTGAAGAGGAATTTATGGATTAGTATCGGACAAATGGGCTACTATTTGACTTACAGACTTGATCTGGACTGGGCCGGGATGTTTCCTCAACAGACAATTGCTCTTTGATATAAAGCTCTTTCTCACACACAAATGAGTATCTCTGGATTTGTTTCTCTAGTCAACCTGGTCTAACACAATTCACTTACTGACTGGTATTTTAAAAATCAAATTCTGTGACAGACATGTTTTGAGGAAAGGAAGTAGATTTACAGCATTGAAAGTATGTAAAGCTCCATGCTATAGAATAGTATTTACAAATTTCCCATTAACAAATAAACCTACCAAAGCATGACTGGAAACAACTACACTGAAATTTTGTCAGTAAGTTTATATCTGGAGGATGAGACTGTAGGTCATTTTCTTCCACTGGCTACATGACTTGTGTAATGAGGAAGACAAGTCTATGAGCTGAGAACATTGTGCGACCGTATCCACTGCTCCCCCTTTATCCAGTTTCAGACAATAGTCACATGTAATGTGTATGATACACCCTCCCATTTCTCGTCTATAAAAGGTCAGTCGAAAAGCCCAACAGCTTAAAACAAAAAAGACTAGCAACATAGCAACCTAGGACTAACGGCTCAGAGAAACCGAGGACTACGGGCACAGAGTATGCAGAGAAGGAAGTGCACTTGAAATGAGACTCCACCTTGGTCATTAAAACTTGAGGTGCTCATAACATTCCGCTGTCCATCTATCAGACAGGCCAAGAGCACAGGTTCGATAGATCGTGCGTCCATGTGGGTAAGCGTGCTAGTTCACCTACGGCCTCATAAACTGGTGGAAGCACACGTTGGTACAACAACTCTCCCGAGTGTGGTTTTTGCAGCATCTATCAAAATTGCAAGTGGCACAGTGGTTAAGTGCTCAGCTGCTGGCCCAAAGGCTGGCAGTTCAAACCCACCAGCTGCTTTTCAGGAGAGAGATGTGGCAATCAGCTTCCCTAAAGATGACAGGCTTAGAAACTTCCCTTGGCAGTCCTCGTCTTGTCGTATAGCGTATCTGTGCGTCGATGTCCCCGGACAGCCGTGGGTACCAGCTTGCAGACAACCATGCATACTCTTTGGTCCATCAGTTGTTCTACTGCTTTCTCCCACAGATGTAGTGCATACAAACATGGTGTCTTCCCTGCTACTTTGTAACAAGTGACCTAAGGTTGGGGACCATCCAAAAATTCAACTTATGATTGAATGACTAAAATTATATCTTCTCTTTAATGGAGGGATATCAAGCAACCATTAAAAGGAGGGTTACGTTTATATAAATGATACGGCGATAGCTTCAAGATGTTTCAAATAAAAGGAACAGTGTAGTGCGTGTGACATGAAAGGTGACTAAACCTCACGAGCTGGTATCTGTTCACTACATCCCTGGAAGGAGTTGGAAACCATAGCTGCCTCCGAAGAAAGAGGGAGAACATCGTGGGTACTCCATCTCACTGTACACCCATGGTGTTTCACGATTGATCTACCATGTTTGAGTAGCATATTTGGAATAAAAAACAGTTGATAGTTATTGAAAATGAGAGGCTGTGGAGCAGCACTATGGTACAGATGGAAAACTAATTGCAGGCTGCCAACTGGTCCCCTGCAGCTCCTGGGCGGTGGGGCCCCAGGCAAGCCCTCTCCCTTCCCTGGGCTGCCTTCTCCTCCCCTCATAAAGAAAATCACAAAACTGCCTTTGCGCTCTTGAGAATCTGAGCTTCTCCGTTGTTTTCCAAACAAATACTTGGTTTCAAATATCACATGAAATAAAGGTGTGTCACTCCTAGAATTACCACCACCTGTTACAGTTTCCAAAGGCCCTACTCTTGGAAAAGCTTGTCCCAATCAACAATGTTCTGAGCACTCTTTATACACTGGGCCCCAGGTTAAGTGTTAGGAATACAGGACTGAACAAAACAGGTCCCTGTCTTCAGTGAATTCAATAGAAGACCTCCCAGGGACTGAGCACCAACTAAATGGCAGATGCTGGATAAAGTCTCTTCTATAATTATATTTCGTCATATTCACATCAACCCAACCTTCTGTAGGCACGATTAGCATCTTCATTTTACCGATGGACATATGGCAGCCAAGAGGTGGCAAGTCACCTGCTGGCAAGAATTGCTTAGCTGGGATGCGGTGGTCCTACTGATATACATCCGGATCTGAGTGACACCGATGTTGGTGTTTTCTGTCTGGCCTGGCTGGGGAAGAAAGCGCACCTGTGCTGGGGATGGATAAGCAGGAATGTGTGCCGAGAGCAGCGAGAATGCTCCGTTAGGTTGGTGTGGAAATGTGCGTGAAGCCAGTAGTCAGCGTGTGTGTGGCACTTGTTAATCCGGATATTGGTGGGTGTGTCCCAAGAAGCCTTGGTGCAGGAGCAGTTAAATGCTATGGCTTCTAAACAGGCAGTTCACACTCAGCAGCTGCTTCACAGGAGAGAGACCTACAGCAGCGGTTCTCAGTCGGTGGGTCATGATCCCTTTGGAGGTTGAACGGCCCATTCACAGGGGGTGCCCGATTCTTAGCAAAATGACAGTGATGAAGAAGCAATGAAAATAATGTGATGGTGGGGGGGGGGCGGTCACCAGAACACGAGGAGCTGTATGGAAGGCTCGTGGCGAGAGGAAGGTTGAGAACCACTGATCCACGGCTGTAGAAACCACGTGGGGGCAGTTGTCCTCCACCCTCCAGCAGGGTCACAAGGAGTCAAAGCAGACTCGGAGGGACTGGGTTTGTTTTGCTTTGTCTTTTAGATTTGTTCCCGTGAGCCGTGTAAATGGTGGAATTGTTAGTTTCCCCAAATAACCCCATATCTGGCTGCGGGGTTGCCTCTGTGCCAGGGCAGGGAGGCATGCAACCCGATGCCAATAGCAGTCAGTCACAGGCTTCCGAGAGCCAGACCTAACCTAAAGCGACTCTCGCTCTCGGTGGAAGCAGTTAGCACGGGTCTGGAGAACAAACTTCAGGTTCTTCCTTGATGGAACACAGAGAAATGAGAACACAGACAGTTACAGGCAGAGATGGACAGACAGCTCTCGGCACGCCGGAACCCACAGCCACGGAGTCCTTTCCCATTCACACTGGGCCACGACTGGGCTTCTGAGGTCTTGTAAATCTTCCCCAGAGCAGCTGCTGGGTTTGAACTGCTGACTTGCTGACTTGGAAGTAAGCAGCTGCATGCCTGCCCCCAGAGCACCGACAGGCTCCTTGGGCATTCAGTAAACAGTATTTATATGAATTCTCATACAGCCTTGGGTCCGCCAATCCAACCAAGAGCTCAGTGACATTTCTGAGTAGATGAAATCATGGATGAAATAGATTGGTTTACTCTCTAGACATCAGTATCACAGTGTTTTGTGGGTGAAGCATCTGATAAATGGATTCTCACCTGAGAATTTCTCCCACACTTTTCAGACTTTGATCACCCACACCACTAATTACTCTGGATCCGGGTGAGGCAGATTCTCATCTGTAAACAACTTTTAAACAAGTTCATTTTGAACAAGTTCACAGACAACATTGACCATGAACGACTAGCTGATGTATTTGCCGTCTTGGGCCTGCCTCCTCGTGGCCGTGGAGAGCTGACTGAGGTTGGGACCTGCTTCCACCTTGGCTGCAAAGGGTTCTTCTTGTCAAAATGCACACCATGGGCGATCCTCCAACAGGGAGGGGTAGGGTTTACTGAAGGCAAAGACAATTTCCGCCTCCCCAAAATGGGTAGGTCAGGGGGTGGTGTGGCCACTTTGGAAAGCATTTTCTTCTTGAGCGTGCAAAATGCTCTTGAAAAAGTGCTTTGTGTCTAGAAATTGTATGTCTGTAGTCAATAGCCTGCATTTGAAGCAACATTTCTGATTTGATCTTCTGAGCTCCTTTAATACATCAGGTGTTTTTTTAATGCCCAGAGGGACATGAAATCTCCTTTCCAAGATAAGCAAGTGGAAGGCTAGCTGGAGAGTTAATCAGCAGACATCTAGAGGGTTGTGGCAAGTCCCCGAGCCACTTCAGGTGTAGCACTGGGCAGCCCGAGGGAAGGAGAGGCTGCTCTTTGAGGGCAGGGAGGTGGTGGTCACCGCACAAACAACCATCTCCAGGGAGACCCTGTGCCTCTGAAACGCCGCCTGTGGGGTCCACAGTGGGTATATAGTTCCACGCCCCCCCCCCAACCCATCCCACATGCGGATAAGCAGTCTCAAAACCCGCAGTAGCTCGGCTGTTCCCCCACCCCCCACCCCCCACCCCCTGCAGCACGGAAGAGGAGAACCTCCCAGTGCTTTGAGCCCAGACAAACCGGCAGGCGCTCCCACCTGCGTTCCCACACATTAAGAAACGTGCGAATGGCAAATTATGTGAGGACTTCACGTCAGGTAGAGACCTGCCTACTCAGTATAGACATGCACCCCCTCTCATTTTGCATCACGGACCGGAGAGAGAAAACAGTAAGTTCCAGTTCCTGTGCTCAAACTCGCCCAACGCTGCTTATCAAGGGGAAAGTAAAGATAGCAACACCTACTCAACAGTGTCCCCGCTCTCTGGGTCCCCAAAGTGGTAATAATCTCTGCTGCTGGAAGCAGGACATCCCTGACCCCCATCTAAGGCAGAGAGAACCGGGGAAGCCCAGTTTCCAGCCAAGGCTTTGCTTGGTTGAACGGAGACTTAGAACTGGTAGGAAAATCGATGACAGGGTCTCATTCCAATGATCATGCCTTTCACTTCATTCTATGTAGGTTTCTTTGGTACTCTTTCAACAATTCAAAATACACTGCTCAAGACAAGCATTTATCCCCTCCCCCCCCCCACGCTTTTAAAATGCAAAGCCACAACATATTTTAGCAACCACAAACACACTGGCCTAGCCAGGCGATTCACTGTACGTAATTACTCACAATATAAAAAGATCCAAGCCCTCTATTAAAGGCTACCTGGACCCTCCTGGACATTCTACCACACATCTTTGAGCAGTTCAGGGATCTGACAGAGCCATGTGTAAAATCGTTTCTGATGGAAAAGAATTGTTTCCAGGATCCGAAGGTTGCTGCAACCACCTGACAGAGACACCGAGCGGCAGCAAGACTCTGACAGCAGGAAATTGCAGGCTGGGTGTAACGCTGTCCTAGCCACAGGGACAGGCCGATCATCCCCAGCTCAGTACTGCACCTCCCCACACTGCAAAGCTGGTGAGAGGAAAGGAGAGCAAGGAGAGACTTGGGGAAGGAGGAGGACAGCCCAATCAGACCTGTCATCACTCTCACGACAGAGGGAGCGCCCAGGGCGCAGGAGTAAACAAAATGACCCTTGGAAAGATCCATGATGATTTCGTGGGAAACTGAGTCACGTTCATGGGTATGTTTGAAGATCGAGTCCAAGAGTTTGGCAAGACTCTCTAGAACCGGAAATGCAGAAATGGTGCAACCAATTAGTTCAGACCTGCAAAGTGAGCGCTTAAAAGAAGATACATTTTAACATCTACAGATTGTATCATTCAATGACATGAATGTACTCCCATGAGCAAAATTTGTACATAATCTGGGTAAAAAGTATCTGATCATTTTCAGAATACATATGGCCCCTAGTTGTTACCACTACTTTTGTTAGTTGACCAAGAGCTCAAGTAGACACAGTGGCAGTAGTCTCACGCAGGCGTTCTCTAGGGAAGTGCAATTGGTACCAACACATCAGCACCTGCTTTCCAGATGAAACTACGAGTTTTCCCCCCTGGGCAGAGGCAACTGGAGCAAAGATTGCACGGAGGGCCTCTCTGTCCCCCTGACAACCCCGGTGGGCGGATGAGTTATGCTGGGGAAGCAGCTCACCCAGAAGAAGCATTTACATTGAGGTCTACACCCCCCTTCTGTTACGAGCCAGGTAGCGTTATGACTGCCCGTACACACACATGAGAACCCTGAGACCAAGTGCATTCGATGGCTGGCTGAGTCCTTTCTCCTGTGAAGTGGGGTAATTTGGTTTTAGAGCTCTTCTCCTTAGCTGCTACTCATGGGAAATGCCGTTTCCCACGCTCGGCGGCTCAGTTTTACAGGTTGTCCTCGAGTGCACCAGAGTGCGCCCGAGAGGTAAGAACACCTGCAGGGCCGCCCACGGAGAACAGTCCAAAGACGTGGGGTTAGTGGCCCGCTCCGCAGGAGACCTCAACAGGAAACTGGAGACTGGAGATGTTTGCAGGAAAATGGAATCCCCAAACTAGGTGCTCTGAACTCTCGCCCACAAGATATGTCAACACAGCTTTGAGGCCGATCACTTCCTTTCGGTCAAGCGGATACATGAAAGGTGTGTGGGGAGGAGCGATGAGAGAAGGAAAATATGGCCGGAGCCTTCGGCGGTTCCGGAAGGTGAGCCAAGCTTGCACACAGATCCCAAGGTGAACCAGAAGGTGACACAACTGCAGGAAAAGCGGCGAGTGACACCACCCGAGCCAGCAAGGGCAACAAGACCCCCCACGACTCAGGGCCTGTGGGAAGGAGTCTCTCACCAGCACTGAAATGCGACCAGACTTTGACAGTGTGCCCCGGTGGCCAGGATGTGTGCTCAGTTTTCTTTCTGACGCGCTCGCTCCTATTACTTGGCTGCAGCCACTTGACGCAGAGTCCCAGGAAACTTCCGAGGGTCACATTCTCGGCAGAGAGGGCCGAGGAGCCAAAAGAAAAGGCGCGCACTTGGAAACCGTGGAACAGTACTTTAAACAAACACATCCAATTTTGTTAGACTTGTTGACAGGTCCAGGTGCCCAGAAAATAAGGGCTGAGTTGCTTTAGATTGCTGTTTGAATAACAGATTAATTTAATAATCAATAGGAGATTGAATGACAAAAATTATTGAGTGGAGCAGCCAAACCACCAACCCTAATGGCATTCTTATGTAAATTCTTCTTTTCTTTTAGGCTCCCACATTCTTAATAAAACCTGTACTTTTGAAAGTCCTTTTTAAACACTGCACAGGGACTTTGATCACATGGCTGAGACCACCTGACATGGGTGCTGGGATTCGATCAAAATATTTAGGCGCCACCTGATGGCTGCTGAGAGGCGCTCTGGCTGTGAGTGGCAGTGCGAGAGCGGAGGGCCTCCTGAAGCAGTGCCCTGCGGCAGGGGACCTTATAGGGGATGGCGGCTCCTCCCCATTTGCCTTGCTTGTGGAGGAAAGGACCCCACAACCGTGACTGTTGTGCAGGCCTAGTCCTGTGAACTTCCGTTCGCTCCAGGCGGACGCTCAGACAGTTCCACAGGAAGTACCATATATACTCGTGTATAAGCCGAGTTTTTCAGCACAAAAAAATGTGCTGAAAAACTGGGGTTCAGCTTATACACGGATCAGTGGTACCCCAGCGAGATGTAACATCTCGCTGCCCCCGTCCCCAGGTAACAGGACTAGCGCCCATTATCTTGCGGGGTGATTGCCGTTTCTCCCCCATTCATTCAAAGGCCCAATGACACTGCAGGGCTTTGAATGTTTGTTTACTCACATCTAACCAATCAGAGCCGTCCTATGACCTGGATGGCTCCAATTCACAGAAGCACCCATAGTGGCAGCTGAACCAGTAGGGGTGTGTCTGTGGCTGCGCTCCGCCTCTCCCCTCTGGTCTCTGTGTTAATTAACATCCTGCATCCCCTGCCCGGCTAACACGTCAAGAGCAGAAGAGAGCAATAACAATATTGCAAGTAGGGAATTCTGTGTTGACGAAAGCAAGTGAGGGAATGGCAGAAAATGAAGGCTGACTTGGAACAGATTCCAAAAGCTAAAAAAGCTCATCATGGTTTAACATCTTTTTTATGGGGCTCTAGAGAGTGAATTGCATAAATGGATTATGGAGTGTCGTCAAAATGGTTACTGCATAACACGCATGGGAATCCACATACGTCCTCTACAAATGGCTAAGGAAGACAACTATAAAGCATCAGGCATTGAAAAATTTGCTGTGTCAGCAGGATGGTGTACCGGCGGCTTCATGAATAGGTTTGACCTACTCTGTTTGAGACAAAGAACAAAGATTTCCCAGAAATTACAACAAGACCTTGAAGGAAAAAATTATGTCATTCCAGTCATTTGTAATAAAACAAAAAAGGATTTATAATTACGACCTGGAAGATATTGGGAATGTGGATGAAACTGCCATGACTGTTGACCTTCCAAGCAACAGAACTGTGGCAAGTTTAGGAGAAGAATACATTTTTCTCAAAACCACAGGAAATGAAAAAACAAAACACTTTAAAGTTGTTCTATCAAGTTTGGCTAATGGAACTAAGCTGCATCCTGTCATTATTTTTAAAAGGAAGACCTTGCCTAAAAAGATCAATTTTCCACTAAGAATTACTGTGCGTGCACATGTTAAAGGCTGGATGGATAAAGAAAGAACAAAAAAATGGCTGGAAGAAATTTGGAGCTGGCGACCAGGAGCAGCCTTTAAAAAAAAAAAAAGCCATCGTTACTTGTTTGGGATTTGTTCAGAGCCCACCTATCAGATGACATAAAACAATTGACAAAATCTAGTGAAGTTACTTTAGCCGTTATTCTAGGTGAGCTTACATCGGTACTGCAACCTCTGGATGTATCTTTGAATAAGCCTTTTAAAGACCATGTGCGAAGAATGTGGCATGAATGGATGTCATCTGGTCAAGCTCCACTAACAAAAGGAGGAAATCTCATGAAGACTGACATAAAACTAATAGCAAAGTGGGTTCAAGATGCATGGGAAGACATTCCAGAAGACCTAGTGCGACGTGCCTTCCAGAAATGTAGTATTAGTAATGCTATGGATGGCAGTGAAGACTGCGCTTTGTATGAAAATGACAGCAGTGATGGTGATGACGACGATCTCAGTGAGGACAGTGTCTATGATGACCTCACACCAGCTGAAGCGCTGCTTTGGGATACGGATGATAATGAGGGATCCAGTTTTGAAGGATTTTAACTCTTTACATTTAGCTTGGTTGTAGTACTCTTTAGGTATCGTTGTTGATACCTTACTGTTTTTTTAACCTATTTTCCACTTACTGTGCTGGTTTACTAATGTTAAATGACTTGTCCTTTTACTTATGTTTTTATTTAAAATAAATATTTAAATACATTACCCCACTGATGTCTCAATTTTTAGTAATTTTATTTTCATTTGTTTTGATTACTGAAACTCACCAATAGCTTCTGCACTTTCCACCCTAGGCTTATACTAGAGTCAATCAGTTTTTCTGGTTTCCCAGGTAATAATTAGGTACATCGGCTTATACTCGGGCCGGCTTATATTCGAGTATATACGGTAGATGTGAAGCAGAGGTGTACGGCTGACGTTCCAGAGGCCACCACATGTTCTGGCCATTGCACCGTGAAATATGCAGACTTCCAAAAGAGGGAAGGAAGATAACCTAGCAGCATTATTTTCTTCCTAAATGTACTGTATTCCAGCATGGCAAACGTCATGCAAAATGCCACATGCATGTTCATAAATACCTTCACACGCAGATAAACCTCTGTAGGTTCTATTTATTAAAATGGAGCAAATATATTATTTATATATATGGATAAAAGGACTTGGTCCTTCAAAATCAGGCACTCACAGAGATGACTTCTGTTCCATGAGGCTATCTTTGTCATGTAGATCAAATCTTGCACTGCAGCGTGCTCTGACTCACAGTGAACCCACAGTGACCCAACAGGACAGCGTGAAACTGCTCTCTCAGGTTTCCAACGTTGTGAAATCTTTGCCAGAGCAGAAAACCAAATTTTTCTTCCACAGAGAGGCTTGTGGGTTTGAACTACTGAACTTGCAGTGAGCAACCTTGACACGTAACTCATTACACAGCCGGGTCCTTTACACTAGAAACAAAAATGTAACCATTTTACGCCGAGACCACTTCCAACCACGGGCCTTGACAAAGTCTGCGCATGGAGGAGGAGCATTCAAAGAAGGCTCCACCCAAGGAAGTCTCTCCCGTGAACCTTTTGGAATTATTGGTCTGATATCACTATTGATAATTGTAGCTGCTCTCTGGTTCTTGATCATTTTGATCACTTCCCCTTTTAGGAAACAACTGATGTCAACTGAGGAATATTCCCTAGAGGTTGAGCTTACTCCCCTTCCTATGGCTTTGAAAGATCCATGTCCTGACTGCGTGCAAAGTGTACTGTATAATAAAACTAGAAACTGGAAGCCAGAAACCCCCCCCTTAAGGAATTTACATTAGATCTTGAGCAGGCTGAGCTATTGCAACCGAAACCCATGGAAATCTCAGAGGCTCGTTTGGAAGCTTTTGTGCAAGACTCTAAAAAAGTTTATCATCTTCTTCTTTCCCCCCTGCTTATATTGGTTACTGCATAGGAGGTAGAATATGCTAACCCCCTCCCAAAGAAAAATAGAGTTCCTGACCCTGATTTACCTTATATGAGGGCTCATAATAAAAATGACATAAGAATAGTTAACAAAGAAGGTGTACAAGTTCCTTTTAGTAGTTTAAGTTTTATGGAAAGGTTAGCAAGAAGAGGGCCTCCATGATGTTTGAAGTCCGCTGAAGCAAAGCTACCCATTGGGAGGCAACTCATACCTTGTTACAGAAAGACTTTTGGGAGTTTAATTTATGTGAACTTAGTAGAACAAGAAATGAAAGCCCTAGAGGAACAGCCTAAGAAAGAACAGCTAAAGCCTGTCAAGTAATTTTTGATAATGAAATGTATTAATGCTCTATTGATTTCATAGTTAGAACAATGTGCCCTAGTTGGATGAAGTGTGCTCAGTTGTTGTTAGAAGGTTTATTTCTATCACACTTGTAGTTGAGAAAGCTTTGGTTTCAAGATGTACTAATTTTTAACCCAGAATCGTGATGTGATTTATTTAACTTGTCATGGCCTTGTGGCCTGAGAATTTCCTGATGTATGACCTCAGGTCATAAGCTTTAAGCCAAGAAAAAGAACATGTAAGTTGAAGCTTTGCATGAATAAAATTGGACCAGTCACCCACAACCTTTGGGTCATGTGGTTTCTGTCTCCCACTCGCTGATGCCGTGACCCACCTTGAGGGACCCCAGACCTTGCTGCAGCTGGACTGCGGCAGGTGGCACCCGAACAGGGACCCTCAGGTAACAACCCCCTGATAATTAAGTAGATTTCGGTCAGGCTAGACTCTCACCGATTGGGTGTTGCAGACCCCTTAGCAGAGGTAAGGCTAAGTACGAAAGGGTGAGTAGTAATGGGAAACTCTGAATCTCGTGAAAGAGAGTTATTTGTTGACATCATCCAGCAAACCCTAAAAAAGAAGGCGGCTAGGGCCCATAAGACTTTAGCAAGTTTTCTCTCCTTTATCCAGGAGTGTTCTTGGTTTCCTGAGCATGGAACTTTGGATTTAGACACCTGGCAGAAGGTGGGAGAAGACCTGAAAAAGTATTATGAAGAAAATGGTCCTGAACAAGTTCCTGTAAAAATGTTTTCTTTATAGAGTCTTTTAAGAGATAGTTTAGATCCAAGTCCCACAAGCAAGAACCACTTATTACCAATAGAGGCTCATGAAGAAATTCCTTTGATAATGTGGGGCACAGGTGTGCAACTGCTAGAATCAGCAGAGTAAAAGTTCAAACAGGCGGTATGAAAATCAAAGTTTGAGGTAAGCCTAAGTTTCGGTTTCAGGTTCCTGGTCACTGATGCAACACATCGCCTGATCCGACCTAACCAATGGGACACATCACCCAATGACGCCTTAGCCAATAGAGTTCAAGTGACAGCCCACCAGTGACCGACCAATCAGGAAAGCACATGCGAACCTACTCACCAATCACCGCTGGACAATGCTGGTGCCAGAAGTTTTCTCCAATAAGTTTAAAGAACAGCAAGCCTGGACTGCCCCTTGTCCCGCCTCTTGTCCCTGGCCCTATAAAAGCCTGGAGAACAAAGAGCTCCTGGCTATTTCCCTTTTGGACACTGGATCCCTGTTGCGCTGGGCAGCGGCGGGAGGAAAGCCCTAGCTTGAGCTAGCAAATAAGCTCCTGTTGCCATTTTTGCATCTCAGCTGGTCATGATTATTCTGTGCACCCAAGGTGAGCTCGCCTTCCTTCCCTGAATCTAACAGTAAAGGATGCTAAACAAGGCAGCCAAATAGAACAACAAGGATTGGGATTTGTTTGTAAAACCTACTGCCCCTTGTTTGGAAGAAACTAAAAAGAAAAAGGCTGCTCCAAAAATGGTTCCCACTAAAGCAGGGGTTTTAGGAGCTGTCCAACAGGCTCCAAGAGAAAGGATGATTTCCTGAGGTGTTTCCCCATTACAGATGCTATAGATGAAGGGGAGTCTGAATGGGAACCATTGCCTTTAAAAGTACTTAAAGAACTGAAAAGTGCTGTTAAAGAAACTCGACCCACGTCTCCGCACACTATGCAGTTAGTGGGAAGTATAGGGAGTTTGGATGATTTCACAGAAGTGAAAGGTTCCAGGATACTCTTCTTTAGTGGCCACAATAATCCAGGAAAAAAAGTGAAAAAACAGTTTTGGAAAGGATGTTATTAATATTATCATTCCCTACACAGTTGAACAGTTAACCTATCTAATGGAAAATGATGATGATTGGCTAGTGACCGTAACAGGGTATTTTATTTTTGAAATATATTACATCATCTTCCTAATAATCCCTTATTGCATTTTCTCAACCTCCACCCAGTCATTTTTCCAAAGCGTACTTTAAAGCAGCCATTACCAGGACCAGCTATTCTAGTGCTTACTAATGGGTCTTCTAACGGCACAGTTGTGACTATTATAGACTGAGAAAATAGGTACTGAAACCACAGAAACATCTGCTCAAAAGGTAGAGTTGATGGCTGTTTTGGAGGCTTTTAACAGATTGTCTGCATTTCCTTTTAATCTTTACACGGACTCATATTATATTGTAAAACTATTTCCTCGTATTGAAACTGCCCTGCTTCCAGGAGATAAGACCACAATTTTTTTCCCCTTTTGAGAAATTTACAGGCTTCAACTCATCAAAGAAAGCATTCATTTTTATTGGATATGTGAGAGCTCATTCCCAATTTCCTGGTCCTATACATGATGGTAATAGATTGGCAGATTTTTATACAAGGCCTCTCATTTTTTCTGCAGTTGAGGAAGCTAAAGAAAGCCATGCTTTACACCACCAGAACTTCTCTGCACTTAGGTATCAGTTTCACCTTCCCCGAGAAACCGCCAGAGCTATAGTCAAAGATTGTCCAACGTGTCCTCCAAATGCGGTTTCTTTACCTATGGGAGTGAACCCCTGAGGTGTAAGACCACTGATTTGTGGCAGATGGATTTAACTCATGTCCCACAATTTGGAAAATTGGCTTATGTGCATGTATGTATAGACACATATTCTCATGAAATTATGGCCTCTGCAAGGCAGGGGAAGCATATAAGGACATAATTCAACATCTTTTCATGTGTTTTGCTTATCTTGGCATACCCAGAGCTCTTAAAACATATAATACTCCTGCTTACACTGGCAAAGCAATTAAGATTTTTTGTTCTAATTTTGACATTAATCATAATACGGGAATCCCCTATAATCCTCAAGGGCAAGTTATTGTGGAAAGAGCTCATCAAACTTTAAAAACTCAAATTGTGAAATTAATGGCTGGGGAATTCAAACATATTTCTCCTCATCATGTGCTAAATCATGCCCTTTTTGTGTTAAATTCTTTGAACTCTGATGAGAAAGGGCAAACTCCTATTTTAAGACATTGGGAAAAATCCCTGGTCAAATGGAAAGACCCACTTATCGGTCAATGGGAAGGGCCCGACCTTTTAATAACAGCGGGGCGAGGGTATGCTTGTATATTTCCACAGGACGCAGATCCCCCACCCCCAATTTGGGTTCCAGACCATCTCATCAGCCCAGCGAAGCAAAAAGAGGAAGGCACCTGCCTCCCTCTCTCGCTCGTCTGTGGTGCTGGGTAACTTTCCGTCGGTAATCAGAACACCCGCGGAATGTAGGATTTATGGAGTCACTTCAAAAAGATGACAGGAAAAGCAAAGAAAATGCACAAGGGCCGCACGTAGGCTTTGATGTTTTTGACTCTGGTACGTGACTGAGCTGTTGGTGGCCGGAAAGAACACTTTGACAGGAGTCCTCTTCAGAGTCTGCGCTACCTTGTCCTCCCTGCTGCCAGCAAACTGTCCCGGGCCTTGCTCAACTTTCCCGTCTCCCATGAGCCCTCAGCCCTGCATGGCACTGAGCCTCTGTGGATGGTGGAGACGCCTCCTTCTCCATGGCAGGCCTTTCAGTCTGTGTGTTCTCCCAAACAGAATGGTTTCTTGCCTTGGGGAGACTGTAACCATCTCCCAACGGATAGAAGATGGTCGTCTCTTTAGTTTGAAATGCTCGTGTCATTTAGCTTGAATTAATCTTCACTCTTACCCCGGGTTTCTAATTATGAGCCAGTAAGGGAGCATCGAATTTTCCCTCCCAATCCTCCATCTTGATTCCTTGATAGCTTTTACTTAGTCTGGAACTACGAACCTTGACTTGTCCTCCGTGCCACATACCCGTCTATCACTCAATAGTAGCTATTGGCCAACTCATGACTTCGCAGTGAGGATGGTCCAGGGTATAGCATCACTCTAGCCAAAAGGTCCCTAATCATCATGGAATCATTGGAGTCTACTTCTCAGAACCCCGGAGCCACGGACCATGGTTCACAGTGCTCTCATCATTCATAGGTGTCTTTTGTGCTGTGAGCCAATGGGGATTTCCGCAGTGGTGCAGTGATGTTAGACTACTTCATGGGAACATTAAACGTTTGACAGGTTAGTCTCTGGAAGTTAAAAACCTGTTATACATATGACGGTACGCATGTAAAACATGCGGCCATTTAGTGACTCCTTACTGTGGCCCAGGCGTTACGCCACATTCATAACACACATTGTCTCATTTAATTTTCACCCCAGCTAAGGAGTCGTTTACCATTACTAGCCCCAAATGACTGAGGAAGCTGGGCGTCCATGCGTCAGATCCTTGCCAAAGGCGGCACTGCCCGAACAGCAGACTCAGGTCCCCATTCTGAATGCCTCGCCCTCAGGGCTCCTGCATGCACTGCCCTTCAGCCCTCACCTGTGGCAGAGCTGGTGTAGCCACAGCCAGGACACACAGTTCCAGCACAGGAGACGGCCACCCTGGAGGCCATCCTGGGCTACACACTTTGATAAGCTGGATGAAATCATAAGACAAAATTGTTTAGATACACCCCCAAGAAATCTTAGTAGAGAGGGCACTAGAAGTCAACCCGAACATTCATAGCTAAGCATGAAAGACTAATACTCTGCTGCTGAGGGAGAGCTCTGGACAGAGAGAGCCATCTTTAAGGCCTGAACTAGACACTAGTTGGGTAAGATGTTTATGGTAATTATATGTTGCAAGTCTCTGATGACACTTATTCTCAGGCAGTCAGTACTAATCAGATGCCTGATAGAAGCCCAGATGCCAATCCACTGTGACCAGCAACTCAAATTATTTTCCATTACATCAGAAATGACAATATTACAGACCAGTTCAGTCAAAACGGACAAAACACAGGAGCAAACAACCCACCGTGAACGGAAGTGAACACACGGGGAAACACAGCTTGGACCCCGAGACTCGAAGCCACTTGAGCAGTCGGAGGGCATCCCAGTCAGGGACAGTGGCATCAGAGGAACAGGCTGCACGGAATTATGCACAGCTTTGCAAACAACGCTTACATGGATTCGATGAAAAGGTCGGCAATACTAAAAATCTAATGGATTCTGTAAGCAGAAGGAAGTTAACTGAAATACACCTCGAAAGGAATGAATCAGGAGAAAAGTACATAAACTCATAAAAACAAACTTATTTCAAGAACACTTTAGGAAATTTGAGAACAATGAAGATACGGTGAATATTTCTAAAACTCCATCAGGAGGAAAAGTCAAGCTACTGACAAAGATGCAAAGTCAAAGGCCAGAATGCAGTGGGACATTCTCCCCACAGGACAACCTCTGGGAGACCACGGAGTGAAACGGCCCATGCCGAGTACATATTAAATAAGACACTCTAGACCCGTGGTTCTCAAGCTTCCTCATGCCACGACCCTTTCATACAGTTCCTCATGTGGTGGTGACCCCCCCCAACCATCACATTATTTTCGTTCCTACTTCATCACTGTCATTTTGCTACTGTTATAAATTGGGACCCCTGTGAAAGGATCATTAGAGCCCCAAAGGGGTCGCGACCCACAGGCTGAGACCGTTGCTCTAGACGAAGGAGAAAATTTAACCACCGTTCCGGAAAGCACCCCTAAAGCACTCTACACTAAAAACAGTGGTGGCCAAATTGACAACGATAATAATTATTTAGTGGGGTGAAAACACAGTACAGCTATCAATAAACTGAAAAGGCAACGTACAGCTGATAACTATGTGGAAGCTGTATGTGTATGGGTTTAATTGCTAAAAATCAATCATCCTAGCCACTCAATAACATAAAGTCAAACAATTTATAAAATGGGCAAGGGACTTGAGTAGACTTTGTCCAAAGAAGGGCCCGGGAGTGCAGAGACATTGCTCAGCAAGATCAGGCATGTGCGAGTTCGGACTTCACCACGAGTTCGGCTGTTCCTTTGGACGCGCGGGAGGGGTGCTGGTGACAATGTGGGGAAATTGGAGCCCTCTTCTGAAGCGATGGAATCTTAACATTCTGCAACCACGTTAACAAAAACAGCCCTTTGAAACGTCGAACAACTGCATGGCCCAGCAATTCCGCTCCAAGGAGTATGCCCCGCAGACTGCGAAGCGGGGATTTGAGTTCCGGCAGTCCTCACCGTGGATTTGAATCTACGCAGAGGCGGCGGCGACACATCCGCAGAGAGCAGAGCCACAGTTCCTGCTCTCTCAGCAAACAAAGCAAAGGGGGAGCAGGCCCAGGGCCAATTCCATGGACAAAGAGGGCTGCTCCACTGGGACAGAGTCCATGCTCCTACGTATGTACAAGATACATGGCAGTGCATCTTCAAAATATAAAATGCAAGATGAACTGCATGACATGCTAAATCAACCAACCATAATGCTGGTGAGGAATTGGCATATTAAGTAGCTCGACACCAACAGTGAATGGGAAGATTTGCCCCAGAGGACACATACCGATCCCAGGACTAGCTACTATAGAATGCAGCTTGTTTAAACACACACACACACACACACACACACACACACACACACACGAATACAGAAAACACAGCAAGTCTCCACAAAACTAAAAGGAGGTATTAAGCCGAATACAATGCTGCTTTAGAGATCAATAATAAAAAGATACGAGTTAGGAGATTCTGAAGCACTCTTTTCAAAAATACAGATCAGAACATGATGATAATAGAAAAATGTGAGAAGTCAACAACAATGAAAACCCTTTATGGGGATAGACTGGAGCATACACATAGACATCTGCAGGCTAACTTTTGTGTGTGTGTGTGCAAAAAGTTAGCAAATAAGAAAGAGTAACCCCCACACATGGTAATCATACAGACAAGAAGCTGACAGTGTGAAGACGGGAGGGGGTGGGGAGCACAAGAGAGCAGGGGAAAGGGAGGGAGAGGGAATCCAGGAGGACCACCAAGAATTTAAACAGGAACAAAGTACAACTACAGTAGCAGCTTCTAATCCAGCGGTTTTCTCAACCTGTGAGTCTCAACCAAACGACCCTTTCACAGGGGTCGCTCAATTCAAAACAGTAGCAAAATGACAGTGATGAAGCAGCAACAAAAATAATTTTATGGTTGGGGTCACCATCACATGGGGAACTGTATTAAAGTTCCCGGCATTAGGAAGGTTGAGAACCACTGTTTTAAAACCAAAATAGAATGTAATTAACACATGCACTCCAATAAACTTGAAAACTGAGATGGAAATGAGCAACTTTCTAAGAAATATCATAGCTAAAGCCATTTCCAAAAGAAAGAGTAATTCAAATCATTAAAGAAATTAGTCTAGCTACATGCACAAAATCCCATCAATCATCGATAGATAACTTTATAGGTAAGCTTTAGTAAACATATATGAAACAGATAATTCAATCGTATACAAAATATTACAGATAATAGAAAATGAGGAAAACTAACGAGGCTAATTTGGTACAATGAAGTAACCTTAAGAAGAAAACCAAATGACATTACACAATTTATATTTTCAACATAAATCAAAAGCCCATGGTATAATATGAGCAAAACAAATCTAAGGTACATATGGAGGGGTAGGAGGAGGGAGGGAGGGAGAAAGGGAGAGAATATGAATATGAGAATCCTGCCTCTAACTGCAAGACTGGTGGTTCAAAATCCACCACCACTCCCAAGGAGAAAGACGAGGCTGTCTGCTCATGTAAAGACTTTTTGTCTCAGAAACCGTATAGAGGGTAGCTAAGAGCTGGGGTGGTGGTGGTGGTGGTGGTGGTGGTGGTGGTGGTGGTGGTGGTGGTGGTGGTGTGTGTCTCTCTTTCCCTGGTACCATTGAGATTCAACCTGGGAAAATAACTATTTTCAAGTTAAACACTGTATTTACTATTGTAGATATGTTTATTATACATGATCTACTTACTGGCTTTAAAATTTGAAAACAACACCAGTGTAACTCAACATATTAACAAATTAAAGGAAGGTGATTCTAGTAATGGATGTAGAAAAAATGTTTACTACAGTTCAATATTCATACAAGTTTCAAACCACAGAGGCTGCAACAAGATCTCATAGAGGTTTTCTTTTACCTAAGTGGCTAATTTGAAAAACATAAAACAGATATTATATGCAACATGGAACTACAGAAGGCTTTTCTTTAAACCTGAAAATAGTTGATATTCTCACTACTTCCATTCAACAATGTATCAGAACTCCAGAACAGTAAAAAACACACACACACGCACACACACTCACAGTTAAGAATGACAATTAGGAAGTAAACTTTCACTAATGATATTATTGCCTGTGCAAGAAGTTCAAGATAATGTATACACAAGCAATTCAATCTAAAAGATCAGTTAGCAATTTGCTGTAAGTTATTCAATGTACATAAATCAGTGATATACTAATAGCAGTTACCAATTAGAAAATGTAATTCTAATAGGTAGCACTTATGATGACAAGAAAGGTATATACTATGTTTTAGCCTTTCATAAATAAAATTATAATACTGTATTAAAGGCATTGAAAAAGATTTATATAGAGATACTCAGTTAATGAATGAAAAGGTCCAATATTTAAAACAGCAGTTGGCTTCAAATTCATCTACAACAAACATATTGCTTTTAATCAAAATCATGGAATTCATGCAGGTTTAACAAAAGTATACCAAAATTAATATAAAAATTACAAAGTCAAGAATAGCCATGTAAATGAGAAGGAAGCAGGCACTTGCTTTCCTAACTAGCAAGTCCTAGTTAAAGTGATGATACTTAGGTCCATTGACACACCACAGGGCGAGCAACAAACCTGCACGCAGACCGGAGCTCAGCCCGACACGGGGGCATCGTAACCACTTGTAGGGAATGCACAGCTTGGTTAACATACCAACAACACAGGAAAGGACGAAACTAGAACTCCACCTGACGACACGCACACATCACTTCCAGAGGGATTAGAGTCCTGCACAGGAAAGGCAGTGCTTGAAAGCACTCAGAAGGACATTATAGGAGAGTGTCTCTCTCATGACCCCAGTGCTGCTGCTCAATTCAGCCCAGACCGGAGCATGTACACAGGTCCAGATAAGAGATGGGAGCTCATGACACATGGAATCCAGGAACAGGAGTGGGGATAGAGATACCAGAAGGGTAAGGGGAAAGAGGGGAGAGGATGGGAGAAGGTGGTACCTATCACAATGATTGACACAAAACCATACACCCCTCGCTAGGGGGAATAACAACAGAAAACATGGGGGAAGGGAGACCGCTGTTGGTGTGAGATGTGAAAATAAAAATAATTTATAATCTATCAAGGGGTCATGAGGGAGGGGGGGCAGGAGGGAAAAAAAGAGCAGATACCAAGGGCTCAATAGAAAGTAACTGTCCAGAAAAGAATGATGGCAACATATGTACACACAGGCCTGATGCAATCGATGTACGGATTGTAAAAAGGGTTGTAAGAGCCTCCAATAAAATGATCATTTCCTATAAAGGGGGAAAATAACACGACACCAAGTCATGAAAGCAAAGAGGGATAAATTGGACTACATTAAAATAAGAGCACAGAAAACTCTCCTCAACAAAAGACGCCTCTAAAAGTTGAAGACACACCCCCAAAGACTAGGAAGACGCATGCACCAATGTGTGTTACTTATAAACAAATGGAATCTAGAACACAAGGAATATCCAAACCAAAATATAGACCCAACCAACCAAGTCAGGAGTCTCATGGGACCAAAGAGGCAAGGAAGTCCAAGTAATCAATAAAACTGTTAAAATAGCATCAGCATCATTAGTCATCGGTGAAATGCACATGGAGACACGGGAGACCAACACTGTGTTACCAGATTTGGGAAAACACAAAGGCCAGTTAGTTTTAAGGATGTGATCTGAGAATTCCTTGAGCCGGCTTTTAAATGATCAACCATCCATTTGTGAAAAGATCCACTGGGACTTCTCCAATCAGTAAGCACCTGGACAGAGAAGTCTCCCCCGTTCCAGGAAATGTTCTTATGCAGTTGAATGGGGGCCACCCTTGGAAGGATCTCACAGACCCAACAACACTTCTTCCCAGCTACAGGAACACGTGCCCACACGACAGGACAGCCATGCTTTCCGTGTCTCTGCAAGCCAACTGCCTGTGTCCCACTTGCCCATGGGGGGATGTGTGTGTTGAGGGGTGGGGGGCCTTACTTGGAGCAGGCTTCACAGGCAATGTTCCTGGTGGTCTCCTTGATGGTGCGCTCCCAGACAAACGCGGGGTACTCCATGTGGCAAGGTTCCAGGGTGTGCTTCAACTTCTGAGCTGCGGGGATAAGAGGGTGGGAGAAGAACAGGATCAAGAACTCAGCATGCACACTCCCAATTGTGAGCCCCGCCCAGAGAGCTGAGGATGGAGTGAGGCTCCGGAGGCTCTGGGTTTGGTTCTAAACCCCGCCGGATCCCATGGAATTTTCTAACTGGCAGTTGCAGAAGTATGTCAGCCTGACTCTCCTACAACCTGTGCTTAGAACCCCCCCAGCCAATCCTATTAAAAACCCGAGGTGCCTACAGTGCTTCATATCCACAAACAGGTGTTATGTTATTTTGTTGCAGGCATCACCACATTTCATTAGTATTGTTACTGTATTATTTGGCCAAAGGGGTCTTAGCCTGTCTATTTTAAAGTGTTTTTTTATGCACAGAAAGGTACACTGCAGATCATGAGAGACACTTGACTGATGTTAGATAGGAACCATTCCTAAGTGTCTTTGGATTTAAAAAGACTTAGTAAAAAACCCAAAAACTCATTTGTAATCTGGGGATGGCCTGTAGTCACGTCACAGTGCCTGCCAAGCTATGCTCTAACCTATAATTCCTCACGTAGTGGTCTTGCATTATCAGCTATCATTTATGCAGCAGAAGAATTCTACTTTCTGGGACAGCATCAGTCACGAGGGCTCTGACCTCAGCCTCGCTAGAGTTTAGCAACAATGCACATGTATATCTTAATAAATACATAAAATATAAGCTTGACCACATTATTTAGGGTGAGACAGAGGTCATGATACAATTGCATGGTTTTATGATAGAAGGAAAATAGTAAAATACATAATGCCTTTGAACCACAGCCACGGACCGACAGAATCTTACTACTCTGAAGCTCTTTGTCCCATAGTGTACACACCTTGTCAGTTTTCACACAGTCAAAAGCCTGGGGCCTGCTGGCCCAGGAGCTCAAACACTCTGCTGCTAACTCCAAGGTTAGTGGTGCAAACCCACAGCTGTGCTGTAGGAGGCCAACGGAGGCCGCGGGCAGCCTGCTTCCACGATGATCACAGACAGCCTCAGGGTGCCTCAGGGCCCCACGGGGAGGTTCCTGCCTGTCCCACGGGGCTGTGGGGTTGGACTCCCCTGGGTGACTTGCTTTGTGGTTAGTTTGATGGAGGAACACATAGTAAGTAGGTGCTGGGCAAAATCTTTGTGATGAAATGATTGAAATAAATTACACCCAGGAAGGAAGTAACAAAACAAGTTGATTATTTTTAAACTGGGGATCATGAAAATCCATATATCAGAGGTTACGGAGCCCTGGCGGGGCCACGGGTGAAGCTCTGTCTGGGCTGGTGACCACGAAGACCGGGAATTCAAAGCAGAAGCAGTTATTTCCCCAGGAGAAAGATGAGGCTGTCTGCTTCCATGATGATTGACTGTCTCAAACTACAATACAGTGCGGTGCAGTATAACTCGACAACACAGTACAGGACAATACGGATGTCGGGTCTCAAGGACCCCCAGGAACAGCTCCACTCTGCTGGGTGCAGTCACTACGAGTTGGACACCATTTCTGGACGGTGGCTTTGGCGAGGGTGGGGGTGCCCGTGAGCAACATGGACTCAGGCATGTCACAGTCATTAGTCCTGGGCCCAGACCTAATGAGCGCCGCGTGCACCTGAGCTAGGAAACACAAGCAACACCTGGAGCTCTCTAATAACGTCACAAACATTCAAGTGGCGAAGATACTGATCGCGGTGAGACGGGACAGCATGGTGGTAAGCAGGAAGGTTCTGAAGTGGGGAAGTTGATAGTACAAATCCCTCATCTGCCGCCTTCAGTTAATCCCCAGTATTCTCCCCTGGGAAATAGGAAGGCTGAGAGCACCACAGAATGCATAAACATCAACCTTCTAGGACTTAGGGAACTGAAATGGCATTTTGAATGACAAAATCAGATGGCTTACTAGGCTGGGAATGAAAGATTCAAGAGGAAAGGAACTGCATTCACCATCAAAAAGGATATTTCAAGATATATCTTGAAGTGCAGTGCTGTCTGTGCAAGATAATATCTATCCCCATGCAAGGAAACGCCGTCAATACAACTATTACTCACACATATGCACCAACTACTAGAAGTAGCAATGCAGAAAGTGAAGACGTCTACCATCATCTTCAGTCTGAAATTTATCAAGCAATCAGGATGCACGGATCAGTACTGGTGATTGGAACGCAAGCGTTAGAAACAAGGAGGAAGGGACAGTAGTTGGAAAATATGGCCTTGGTGATAGAAGTGAAGCTTGGGTTGGTGACAGGATTTTGCAAAAACCAATGACTTTCTCCTAGAAGATATACTTTTAACAATATATGAGGACTTCTCCAGAGGAAACAGAGAGATGTCCTATTGACCACGTCCGGAGGAAGAGACGATGGGGAAGCTCGCTATCAGCAGCCAACTAAGGTGGCCAGGCCCGACCGTGGATCAGTGTAAGGTCAGGCTGAAGGAAACCAAGTCCACAGATCCAAACTATGCCCTTGAGAACACTTCAGAACAGACGTGATGCCCTGAACACTAATGAGAGAAGACCTGAGGACTGAGGAGCGGTGGGATGACATATAGACCATCGGACCTCAATAAGTCAAAGGGCACTGCAAAGACAGTCAAGACTGAAGCATAAGTGGAGCAAAGGCAGGATTGACCAAGATTTCCTCTCGCTTGGATCCACAATCCATGTGCAAGGAAACAGCGGTGCAGAGCTCAAAGGACACACTGCGTTGCACTGAGCATCTGTGCCCTGAGGATCACAAGCTGTGCCATCCAGAGCCAGAGAGGGACTAGGATAAGAGTTCCAACAACGCTGAGATGCTGGTGTGCAGAAGGCTGCGGATGACAGTGGAAGCCCGAGATACATTTTTGAGATCTACACAGGGAATAAGCCTCCCCTAATGGAGGGACAGGAATAAACTGGGTACCAAGCAGAGTGTTGGAGGGAAGACTGTGGTAGATTAAAATGTCAAACCTGACTTGAAGGGTTAAAGCCTTGTCATTTGACCTCCCCTCTGAGACAACTGGCCTTGATTGGGCTCTCAATATTTTCTGGGTTTTTTTTCATATTGGAGTTTATTTTTTATGTATTTTTTTCATGTGGGTAGCCTTTTTGAATATTTTTAAAGCATTTTTCTGTGTTCTGGTATATGAAACCCAGGAATGAAGAATCTCTAGAGATAGTAATTATAATAAATGTTCCTTGGGATGGGGGTAAAAGGGTGCTGATAGCAAGGAGTTCAAGAAAGGTAGGACATGCTTTGAAACTTATTGGGGTAGCAATTGTACAATACTGCTCCTATTAAAATGGTTCGGGGGAGGAGGGCACACCTAACTTTTGCGCAACACCTCTTTAAAGTGTCGAGAAGCAGGGACTCGGGTGCTTTGAGGACTAAGGTGCACCTGACCTGAACAGTGGCCTTTTCAATCACCCCACACATTTGAAATTCGGACATTGAATAAGGAAGGCCAAAGAAGAACTGACGTCCGTCCCTGAATCACAGTCCTGGGAGGGAATACTGAAAAGACCCCGTGCCCTCCCTGCTGTCCTTTGGGAAGACACATGAACTTTCAGATCAAGCTGTGGCCGGTCACCTCGCATCTACACAGCATGGCTTCCCACAAAGCCCTTCTTTGGTCTGGAGCGCTATGGGAAACGCGAGGTCGGTGCCAGCCATGCCAGTGCATCTATGGGACTTGACGCCAACAACGAAGGCAGCCAGCAAGAGCGTGGGCACTGCTTCAACTCACGGCCGTGCCAGATCCACTGCCTGCCTCTCGACGAGCACAGATGCAGGGGGAACATGGGGTTTGGCTGGGCCGATTCCTGTTTTACCCTGGAGTGGAAATGGGGGCTGCGACAACAGACATACTCCTCCTGGAGTGGCTCAGAAGGTCCCTGTTGTGACCACCACGTCCATTTGCACAGGAAGCACTTACAGCCAGGGGCCCTCAGGTTGGTTCTGAGTCCGGGGAACCAGATGCGAGCTCTGCTCCATCAGGTTTTCAGTGGCTGTTTGAAGGCCCGTGTTTCTGAGGCACCCCTGGACATACCCGAATCTCCCACATTTTGGGCAGCATCCTGATGTACCCCATGGTCTCACTCCACGAAGCACCTACTGTGGACCAAATGCCTTTCATGGTCAGTCATCAGCATCACGCACAGAGCAAGACCTAGCCAAGACCCCCACGCTACAGACGGAGACACTAAGGCTCAGAGAACTGAAGACACTGCCCCGGAGTTGCCTTGCACTCTGAGTGGCAGTGCCTGCCATGGGCCTGGGCCATTCCAGCCCAGCACCTTCCTGACCACTGTGAACCCACCTGACTGACCACAGGGAGGCCTGGAGCGAGAGCCTTGTGAGGAGAGCACTCAGGGGAGTGTCCACGCAACATTTCTTTCACTTTCCCTTAGCAAAAATGTCCCAGAGCAGAAGCACCAACGGGGCTCGCTGTCATCCAGAGCAGACACTTGAGTGGATCACTCCTAGCTGAACCCCCCCTTCCGTCTCAGCAAAGACACCCCCTTTCACAGGTAGGGGCCAGCCAGCTCCTCTCTCCGTGCAGCTTCCACCAGATGAAACCTTTGTGATCAGCCAGCAGAAATGCGCTCCCACAGTGCCCTCATTAGGGAAACGAAGCAGATAAACAGTGTAATTATGGATTCCATTTTCAGCTAAAACAAAACTCGCGTCCAGCTCACGGGCTTTCTCTAGACGGGGCATGGTACACTTAGAAGGAACCTTGCGGGTCAATGGCCTCACATTGGTTCAGATGGCCCCCTTCTGGCGCTGGGTGGAGGAGGCCCCCTGCTCTACAAGACCTTCAGAGGGCAGCAGCCCACGGAGGGGGGAGAGGGAGAGCCGACTCGCTGGGCGGAGCAGGAGGCGTGGCTGTTCACCATCAGGAGGAAAGGCTAGCTCCACACTCAGCAGAGCGCTACAGACCTGGCTGGCGGGTAATTTTGGTCAAACAGTTGGCTTTGCTCAGGGACTCCAGGGAGGGCAGGCAGTGTGACCACCTGCACCCAGGCAGCTGAGGGGACAGGTCTTGGCTAAGCACTGATGGCAGGTTCTACAAGTAGGCACACTTCTGTGTGCTCCGGGGATCTGAAGAGCGCCCATGAAAAGGGAGCCCTCCTTGATGGGCACCATGAACATGACCAGGCCTTGCCACAGTCCGTGGGAAGTAGGTCCCTCGGTGTGGTGGTGGTGAGCTGTAAAAGCCTTAAAGAAAAACTTCTGAAGATGGAAAACAGGGAGACAAAATGCCACAGAGTCCTTTCTGGTTGTTTTTGCTACAGTTTTGGCCACCGCTTGCCCAGGTGTGTGGGCGTGTAGGTGCCGGACTACCTCCCAGAGGGGGCGTGTGAAGGCTGCCCTGCCCTTCCCATGGGGCCACCCACACCGTGTCTGGTGCGGGTTCCGCACCTGGAGTGGGCACTGAGGATGTCTGCGGTGGATCACTCTGTGGCACGGGCTGTCCTGCAGGCCTGGGCCACTAAATGCCAGCAGCACTCTCCCCTAGTTGTGACCACAGCTATTTGTCTCCAGATAAGGCAAATGTTCACCGGTGTGTGGGGGGGGGTGTACAGGGGGGGTTGAGAGAGGGGGAAGGAGGTGCAAAATGGCTGGGATGAAGCAAAGGGCACCCCAGCTGGCAACTGATGAACAGAAACTCACTGTCTAAAGGCTATGTGTGTGTGTTCCAGATGGAGCTGTGTACCCCAAAGCAAGTGTTACCAAATCCTATGTAACCTGTGCCATGAGTCCGCTTGGAGAGTAGGGTTCCTTTATCATAGTAGGAGGCAGGATCTGTATCAGGTGCGGTTTAAAGCAATCTTGTGTAAGGTCCCGAGAACAGACAATAACAAGCAAGCAGATGGATACCACTCCTGGGGACACAGCTGGGAAGGGACAAGGACATTCCCTGAGAGCCAGCACCCTGGATCTGGACTTCTTGAAAGCCTGCACTGTGAGAAAATAGCATGTGCCTGCACTAGATCACAAAGCTGGACAGGGGGACATGGGTGTTTGCCTTGGGTCCCCACTGAAGCCCCTTGGCACAATGAGAAAAGGGAGTTAGGAAAAGTCGAACCATGGGAGATGACCAGCCCACTTCCCTCGGCACCTTGCAGTCCCCTAAGAAACAGCCATATGTTTCGGTGTTTGTTTGCCATGAGAATCACCAGGGGAAACCAAAGCACAGGCACCCTCTCCTCTGCCAGTCACGTAACGTGGTCGGCTGTTATGTGCGTTGAAAATGAGGAATTCAGAGTCCACAGAGACCAGGTGCCTTGCCTGGGTCTTTGGAGCCGGCACAAGGCCACGCTGCGCCAAAGCACTTGGCTGCAGCTCCCCGTCCTTTGCTCTCCTCCTGCTTCAATCCTGCAGTCCCCTCAGTCCTCCTGATGAATGGATACAGCTCTGCTATTTCCAATTAGAAGTCAACCTTCAACTATCTCCACCTGCAGGGCAGAACTCAGCTGACAAGACCTGCGGTCGGAGGGGAAGCTCACCTCTAAGCCAAAAGGACAATCAGAACCAGAAGGCTTATCACATGGGCCAGATTGCTCCTGAAGACCCTTCGCCCAATGTCCTGACTGCCAAAGGCTCCAAATTCATCTCTCAGGGAGCCTTGGTGTCACAGTGGGTCTCACATTGAGCAGCTGACCACAGAGTTGCAGGTACGAACCCACCAGCTGCTCCTCGGGAGAAAGATGAGGCTGTCTGCTCCTGTCAAGCAGTCTAGCCTTGGAAACCCCGAGGGCCAGTTCTGCTGGGTCCCGTAGGGTCACTGTGACTTAGGATCTGCTAGTTGGCTGTGGGTTTGGTTTCCCTCGTAGCTGGAAGAAGCGGGTGGACACAGTCAGGTTGGTCTTCCTAGGTACTAGGAGCCCTGGTGGTGCAATGGTTACACCTGGGGCCACGAACTACAAGATCAGCAGTTTGAAAGCACCAGCCACTCTTCCCAAGAAAGATGGGGCTCTCTACTCCCGTAAACAGTCACCGTCTCGGAGACCCACAGGGGCAGCTCTCCCCTGTCCTGTAGGGTCGTTGTGAGTCGGAATCAACTCAGTGGCAGCGAGAGTTTTGTGATTCCTCCATAAATAGGCTCACTTTTCCTCAGTCCCGTCTTGTGAAGCGGCTTCCCTGTGACAGTCCGCCCACATCACCCACGTAGTGAGGACCCCTTACCTCCCAGGACTCAAAGCCTGGTGTGGAGGCTCCCACTTCCACGGACCCCGGTGCTGCAGCGTCTCAGAGCTGATGTTCTGAGCGCTCGGTTTGTGGCGGGCCGCAGGTTAAGGGCGGAGGAGCCGGAAATCCATCTGTGTCTCCGCTAGGTTCCGGTTCCCTTAAGTTCTGACCGTTGACCTCTCACGGCCACGGAGTTCATTCTAACAAGCAATGTAAAAACACTTTGCTCTCAGGCGCAGAGAGTTTGCTGTGCCGCACGTGGCCGGCCACTCAGGGGCAGCCTCGCTCTCAGGAACGTGCCTGGTGTGCCCCTGATGGGAACTGGGGCACTAAGAGTCATACTCCTCCGATCAGGGTGGGGGGTGGGGGGCTCTGATCCAATTATGTAAACTTTTCTAATCTGCAACAGTGAATCTCTCCCAAATCTCCGCCCTTCCTTCTGTAGTCCTGCCTGTGACAGGGAAGGGGACTTGCCGGCGTTTGTCCTTGATGAGACTGGGGATGACACGATTTCAGCGAAGTATGCTAACTGAACAGTCCGCAGTTCAGACGCATGACCTGCTCTTAGGGAGAAAGACGAGAGTTTCTTTCTGCTCCTGTTTAGATTTAGAGTCCCAGAAACCCGCAGGGTAGTCCTAGCTATTCTACAAGGTCGCTATTAATTAGATGGTGTTTCCTCCTCGATGGCAGCACGTTTGTGTGCCACATAGGCATGAGCCCCAGTCTACCTGCCTTAGGTGGAGGGTCCTGAACCAACCATGTGCCATCCATCTGCAGGGGTTTACTGTCCCCGTGCAGCCCCTTCCCTGCAAGCTTGCTCCTGCCCACAGCTGCAGTGTCTTCATCTGCCACCATCATGACTGACGGACAGGTTTCTCCATGTCCTATTTAAGTAGCCGAGTTTCTGGGAACCTTGGCCACCATTTGGGACTTGTGCTGTCTTCCTCGTCTGTATGATTTGTCTCTGTCCTGTTTAAGACTTAATAAGTGTGTCTCCATAAGTTCTTTTTGAATGTGGGGTCCCTTTTATCCCCTACAACAGGTGTATAATTTTTCACCCCCAATTTAAAAATTGGGGGAAAGCTAGTAAAATGAATAGACAGCAGTCAGTACCCTATGGGCCGACTCTCAGGTTTCCTACATCTTGAGCATTGCATATTTTCAAACAAAAGTTCTGTCGCTGTGGGGGTGGTGCGGGGGGGTTCTTCTGAGGACAGGAAAGTCTTGTCCCCCTATGTCCCCAGTTTGGTCTCTGCTCACTGGAAACCTTTCGCCACATTGACTGTGGACTGTACTTAGTTCCACGTCCTGCCCCTCCCCCCAAGATAGATATTGTCCAGTCTTGGCACAACAGACTCCATTTTGAGTCCTACACCTCCATCTTAGCTCTCAAGACAGACCCCTAACTGACCTCCCCTCCCCTGCTCAACCCCAAATTCCTGGAACCAGCAGCTCATCCCAAAGCCAGAATGTTTTCTGAAGATATAGTCACTCCACCCGTCCCTGACATACAGATAAGATTAACAACCTTCACCCTTCTGAAGCACCTGTGTGCATAGATCCTCCCCAGCTATGATCCTCCCCAGTTATGCCTGCCAGCAGTGGGCATAAAAACGCCACCAGGATTTCTTCCCGGTGCGCAGCTTCAATAGCTCAATACCATGAGTTGCTGAGCCCGCCCGCAAGCTTCTCAATAAAGCCTGCTTCTAAAACCCCACTAATTGGGTCTTTGATTCTGTTTTCGTGTCCAAATAAACCTTATAGATATCTCTGTGGCATATGCAGTGTTGCGTCTCGTTTTTCTTGTGACATGATACTTCAGTGAGTATTTTTCCATTTTATTAAAAAGCGTTCAGAAACAGAACTGCATGCATGTCTGTGGATGGGTTATAATTTATTTTTAAATGTCGCTGGCATTTGTGATCATAAATCCCCTGGTGATGATCACCTTGTCAGGGAAGGCCTTTGTTCACATCTCGGTCTCTCCTTAGGCTACATTACCCCCAATGGGATCCTGGCTCTCGCTGTGAAAGGTGGCACCGCCTACCTAAGTTGGGAGGGGCAAGCCTTAGACCCGAGTCCTGATGTCATGGGGACAGTACTGGGGCCACAAAAAGCCTCCCCCACCGCGGGAAGCAGTGGCAACCTGGATACATTGCATCTGTGTCACTGTCCCTCGAGGCTGCCCCTCTGCAGTGGCCGCGTGCATGTGTAGCCCTCTCCAAAGGTGTCGACCTGCCTCCTGCTCTAGCTCATAGGAAACCAGCACATTCTGCGCTGGGGGAAGCGAGGCCCCCTGTGGTCATCTTGATTTGGCACAGGGCCTCTGCAGTAGAGCCGAAGGCTGGGTGTCTGGGGCTCTGGTCTGGATGGAAGAGGCTGCTGCCTTGTCTTTCTCCCACGGACAGGCTGGGGGTGCAAACTACAGATCGTGGAGTTAGTAACTGGGCCACCAGGCTTGCTTTTCTAAATAGAGAAAAATGGACAGATTTGTCAAAGCCACACACCTGTGACTGTAATGGCCATGCCTGGCCTAGGGAGAACTGCTGAGGTCTTTAGTTAGCACGGACAAACACCTGGTGTGCACCACATCATCGATGAGCTGCTGGCTCTTCTCACTCGGTTTCTAGAACACATTCTTTTGACATATTCCGATTTTCTCAATGACAATGACAGAAATGGTTGCCATTGACCTCCTACCACTGACTTTTATCCAGTTAATGAGATGGATACAAATCCAGATTTATTTTCTCCTAAGCCTTTGAAGTTCGAAATTCTTTGTGTGGTATAGCTAACGCTACAGATACATGTCAATTTGACATGAACATAACATGAGCGTTAACCTCAGTAAATTTGTTTCACTCATGAGAACATTACTTCAGTAATAACTATGTGCAGTCAAAAAGTTCGTGTAGAGCAAACATCAAATGCAAAGACAAACAATGCGGTGGAAACTGCCATACTGACCCACCCAGGGGATGTTAGGATGTGTGGAACATAACACCTCAAATACCATATAATGCTACACAGTATAAATTGTATATAGAGCTAGAGCGTCACATCGTTTCCTTGATAAGTTAATGGTATAATTATGTTGCTTTTAAGTAAGTCTTTTTTAAAAAAGAAAATGTGTGGTTTCATTCATGTGTCAACTGGAAACATGTCCTTTGAGATAGATAGGTGTATAAGAAATATCGATAAACCCAGCATTAAAAGAGCCACTACCTTCAGTCAGTCTTAACTCACAGTGACTCTACATAGGGTTTCTAAGATGATCGATCTTTACTAGCGCAAAGAGCCTCTGCTTTCTCCCGAGTGCTGGCTGGTGGGTTTGAATGGCTGAGCTCCTGGCTAATGCGCAGGGCCTGACCATGGTTAAGACTCAGCTGTGCCATCAAGGAATTCCGGAGTCATTAGCAACAGATAGAGGCAGGGACCGTTGGGAAGAGCAATAGTTCAGCATGCATGCTGACTAGGACAGACACATAAAGATCCTTAGGAAGAGAAAAGCTAAAAAGTTCGCTTCCGTGGAGTCAGCGAGTACGTAAACTTAAGGAGAATGAATGGCTGTTACTGGGTCTTGTTCCAAGATCAACAATAGAATGGGAATCACTGAAAAGCAACAACAATAGGAAATAAAACGTGTTTGCCAGCAGACAGGGAAAAAAACCAGAACCTAAGGTGCTCGCTGCTAACTCAAGTTCAACTGTCAGAACCCATGAGTCACTCCCTGGGGGAAAGACATGGCTGTCCACTTCCACACAGACTCACAGTCTCAGGAAACCCATAGGTGGGCAGCTCTGCCCTGTGCCACAGGGTCCACAGGGCCACTCTGGGTTGGAACTGACTTGATGGAAATGGGTTTAGGGTTTGGGTTACTGTTGTTTTTGTTTTTCATTAACCGTGGAAAATAGCTTGGTGGTTTTGCTACATGTTAAATACACAACTACCGCATGGCCTCAGCTATTCCAAATGCAGAGGCGCTACAGACCTGTGTCCGCCGTGCCGACTGCGCCATCCCTGAGAGTCCAGAGGTGGAGTGACGGTCCTGTCCCCACAAGTGGACTTGAAGGAAAATGAAGTGTATGGCACCCAGGAAATAATTCTCAGAGAATTCTAAGATGGAGAAATCCAAAAGTCAGAGTGAGAACCCTAATAAAATTTTTGTTGCATGTATATAAAAATATATTTTATTGATGGGTCATATTACACATCTCATTTGTATGATAGTATAATTACTTTATCATAAATTGCATATAATTCCCCTTGCACATAGTAACATATGTCATTTTCAAATAATCCCTTTCTGGGTCAAGTAATCACAAGCTCAAAAATCTTTTCTTCATTTGGTCAACTCATTGTGGGCCACCTCACTTGTCCTCACTCAGGCGCCCATGGGCTGTCTTGACTTTTGACCAAGAGTCCCTGTCACAAATACTCACTCACCTTAGCCCCCTTGTGCTAAGTCATGTCATAGGCTCAGTTTCCCACAGCTCTTTCAACTTGAGACCAGGCAATCTGCTCTTGTTTGCAACTCTACTCCCTGTGAACGGGGTCCACAGGTGTCAGTGGCCAGATGCTCTAATCATATTTCCCACGAATCATTTCTATGATGCGTTATAGCAATAAGAATAGATAGAAAAGATCGATGTAATCCTAATACAGTCAGATAGTAAACACATTCTGAAAACATTCCAATTGAATCCTTTCTCATCTAAACGAGCCCATTCACATGCATTATGGTCTTAGGCCTCTGGTGGCACCAAGCTAGGACCAGGCCTTTGTTCACCCAGTTGGACTAACCAGCATGACCTCAGAGAAGTTCAAAGGGTATTTTTGCCCCCTGAACTCAAAATTATACCTGTCACATTCATTTTTACAATTTCAGACAGAAATAACCAAATACAACTTCTGGGCATCAGAACCTTCACTTCCCATGTCCTTCCCAGAAGAGAACAAGTAAAATACAGGACTATATTTGACCTCCAACTAGTCAAAGAGAAAAGACTACCAGAAAGCAGAGGTCAGGCAAGCATCCTCTCTCTGCCTTCATGATTTGTTTCTCTAGTATTCCACTCCCTAGGTACCATATTGTGTAAAGCCAGGTTGACTAGAGAAACAAATCCAGTGACATTCATATAGGTGTAAGAAAAAGCTTTCTTTCAAGAAGTAATTGTGAATCAGGAAAACATCCCAACCCAGTCCAACTGAAGTCCATAAGTCTAATACTAGTCCATAAGCCTAATACTAGTTCTTCCCAGACTCGTGAAGCCACATGCACTGTCGCTGAATGCAGGAATGTCGCAGGTTGGTGGGTGCAACGTCTTGTGGATCTAATGGCTGTGCGCACATCTCCAGAGGTCTTGCAGCCATCAGGGTCAGGCAACAGGAAGCTGAAGCCAGAGAGAGAGGAGGCGGTTCCCAGATCTCTCCGTAGTAGGAGGCCATGCACAAAAGGAGATACCATTAGGCATAAATGGAAGGCTACGCTCCACCCTGTACTTTGATAAATCTCCAAGTTGACACGAGATTATGTGCATTTGTATTCATACTGGGAAGTAAGATACTAATAAGATGATGTAGACATCTAAAGAAGACAGAATAAGTTTCTAAAAAAGCAACTATGAAGTTATTAGTTTTTAGGCTTTGCTAAGTTAATTTCCCAGGTAATGTTCAGAAAAATATGAATAATAATATTGCTAACTAATCTATAGAATTATTTTATAGAGTGGCATGAACATATTGATAATGAAATTAATGTTATTACATAATATAATCTTAATTCTTTGAATAAGCATATCCTTTTATAGCTGCCTGATTTAAAATTCCTTTTTCTATTTTGATTTATATTTCATATTGTTCACATTTACATGTTTTAATACACATGATGTGCATTTAGTGATACTGTCACATATGATTAATGTGATTAGCTAAGTTTAAATAATATATGTTCAGAACAATATCAGGAAAAAATCCTATATTTTCATTGAGTGCATAACATAGTCCAAACTACAGTTCTGTATGTAAATATAAACTGGAGACATTTTATAGTGAGTCAAAGAGAATCACATGTTCTGTGTATTCTCGAAAGAAAAGTAGAGGCATGTAAGCAATCAGTTAACTGACAGAATTCAGAAAACCATGGTAGGAACGTATCACAGATGTGAAAAGAGGTTGTCAACTTCATTCCCAGATCAGTTTGTATTTAATTGCATTCCTTTCTGGTACAAAATATACAGCTCCTTATCTTTATTACTCTTTTTTAGTAAAAAAAAACCCACTAACTTGCTTTTCTTTATTTAAATATCATTTCCTTCATAAAATTCAAAGCTGAGTGAACTCTGATAGTGAAGAGATCTTTGCCTGAAATTTACTGAAGAAAACAGAATAAATGTATAGCATTTTTTAAAAAGTTATGATCATTCACACATTTTCTATGGTGTGCACTATGTCTCATGACATAGTAGTGCTTAATTCACATTGAAAATATAAGTCAGCAGATGGAACATGTCCTCTTTTGCCACGACTCAGCCCCCAATTTGGTGCATCTTTGTGCTCATTTTCTCCTCTCACCGTCTGATATTGGAGAAAGAAGTTCAACTCCCTTCAAAAGTGTTATCTCCCATTTGTTCTTTTCACCCTTAGAACTTCTCAAACTAGTCGGCATACGAAATACTTTGAGGACTCCTTAAGATAAAAATTTAAGATACTTGTCTTTACAGTCTACATTTTTCAAAGGCCTCGCTCACAGATACACACACAACAACACCCCCCTCACACACACACATGCCTACATATACAGGCGTATGTACTACTCATATCCAAGCAACCATGCTCCATCCAATCATGTTGCTGTTGTGGATTCTGACCCATCTTGGCCTCCACACAACATAAGGAAACACTGCACAGTCTTGGGCTCTCCTCATGATTGTTCCTATGTCTCAACCCAGGGTTGCAGCCAGTGGGCCAGCTCATCTCGTTGAGGACTTGCTCTTTGTCTCTGCCTCTTCACTTTAGCACACATGATGGGCTTCTCCAGGGACGAATCTCTCCTGACAGGAAGACCAACAGACCAACGTATTTAAGATAAAGTCTTGTCATCCCTGATTCTAAGGAACTCTCTTGCTTACATCTGCCAAGACAAGTTAGTTTGAATTTTAGCAGTCTCTGGTACTTTCAATCTTCTTCTCCAGAACGACAATTACAATGCACCGATTCTTCTTAGCACTTCATTATTCAATGTCCAACTTTTACAGGCATATGAGGAAAGTGGAAAATACCATGGCTTGAATCAGGTGCACCTAAGGATGTTACTTTGAGGACTTCAGCAGTTTGAGCATTCTGTTGGGTCAATACACTCATGTCATATGAGTGTATGCTGGCAACACACATATATGTGTGGCCGGGGGGGGGGGGGGGCGAGGGTGGGCAAAGCGCTGTCGTTTCCCCACAACAGCATTCCAAAAGACCCCTTGATTTAAAGGGTGGTCAGACTTCTCAAGTACTCTTTCCTGATAGACATACAATTTTACTCTAGGACAGCAAGGAAGCCAAAATTGGCTTAAGCAATCTTCTTTTATAAACCATGATATATCAGAATTCATCACTGCCTTAACTTTTTCATAATCACATTCAATAATTCCAGCAACAGTCAGAACACCTTGAGGATTTACATTAGACTTTCCTAATCGACATCCTATAGTTCTTTTAGGTAGCAAACCCCAATTACTGCTCTTAATAATTTCTGATATAATCACAGCTTTTGGCTTTACTTCACAACTCTGATCGACTCCAGTATCAATTTGAATTTCTGGAGTACTCAGGTTAAGACTTCCTGATAAAAACTGTATTACTCTTTCAGTAAGAGGCTCCTTCCTGTTCTTTAGCATCAGCAAACTGCTGTGAGGGCTCCTGAGCCTTCTCTTGGTTAATCAAGGTTATAGCAGCAAGAACAGGGGCTGGGGTTCTGCAAGTTTGGCTAGGTCTGGTCTCCTGCTGTGAGATTGGGGGATGCCTGCAGTTTCTCTTTAGGATCTTTGCTCTGGCCGGCAGACACCTTGCCTCCCATGTTCTGCTGGGTGGGGTCTGTATCCAGCTCCTTCCTCTATTACCTGCGCTCTGGTTCAAAGAGGCTTAGGAGCACGCCCCGCAGCCGGTTTCTGGGCTTGGCGTTACTTCCAGGTAAATGGCCTCAATTGCTAAACTTTGAATGACCACCCTCTGCCCAGTGACTACCTCTCTCGCTGCAGCGGCAGAGTCCAGTTGCCTCGGACCCTCTCCCTGGATCTTCTCCCCTGTGAATAGCTTGTTCTTTTGCGACATCCGCCTGCAGGCTCTCTGGTAATGTCCCTCGGCTCCAGGTGGGCGTGGTCACGTGCGGAGATTGGCATGGTCACCTGCGCGTGTGTCTGTGGCACGTAGGAAGGTGGGCGTGGTCACGGTGGCGTCTGTGGGTAGGTGCACAAGCGAGTATGGTAAAGTACGCAGGTGGGCACGGTCACTTGAGGAGGCGCGTGTGGTCCCAGTCGCGGGAGGGCGTGGTCCTGGTCGCTGGTGGGCGTGGCTATGCACGGTTGGGCATGGTCATGTGCGCGGGTGGGCGTGGTCGTCCCCCTTTACCCTGAACCCTTAATAGTTCATAAATAACTATTTTATTTTATCTTACACTGCCCGAAATCTCCCCTCAACCACCTTCCCATTGCCCATTTCCCAGAGAGGAGGTACCCATACATCCCCAAGATCGGTTCTCTCTTTCTACACCCCCTTGCCTCCAGGTGTCGCTACTCCCACCGCTGGTACTGAGCGGATCATCCATCGTAGGGAGTGACCAAGGCCAAGGTAACTGAGAGGAATTACTGAAACCAGAATGAAACTGAACATGGTATAGGTTCTAACTCTCCATGGGAGCAGAAAGCCTCATTTTTCTTGCATGAAGGGTTGGAGAGTTTGAACCGCTGACCTTGTGCTTCACAGTGCAATATGCTAAATCAGCTAATGAAAAATTTATGGTTCATAATGATCTGATTTGCAATTACTTGTTGGAATCGAAAATAAGCAAGAGGTAAAACTGGGACAGAATGAATTGTGGTTAAAATAACCAAAACAAAGCAAAAAAAAAAATCCCTCCTACAAACTCACAGCCATCAAGTTGATTCAGACTCGTAGTGATCTTGTAGAACAGAGCAGGACTTCCCTCTTTTCCCCAGACTATAAGAAATCTTCAGAGGGACAGAGCTTCACCAGATGGAATGCAAAGAAACCAAACTGACTAAAAAGACACCATGGAGAAGCTCAATATCAGCACCTTAAATGTAGGCAGGGGCTTAGTGTAATGCATCAATTGCTTATGAGCACGTTCAAATTCAAGCTGAAGAAGAATAAAACAAACCCACGAGAGTTCAAATACAACAGGTATATCTCACTTAAATTTCTCACAAAAATAAATTTGATTCATTGAACACTAATGACAGAAGACCAAATGATCTGTGGAATGATACCACATGAGAAAACTATTATAAAAGACAGAACAATATATATCAAAATGGATGTCAAAAGGGATTCTTTAACCTAGTCTTGACTACACCGTAGCTAAAACATGAGTAAGAAATGATGACACACTAGCTCAAAAGCAATAAAGCACACAGGGAAGTAGCACACCAGCCTGTGCGATCACACGGTACCAAAGGGACCAGGTATAAGGTATCATGCAACAAAAAAAAAGGATATCTATATATATGTGTGTGTGTGTGTGTACGTATATATATATATATATGCCATAGTGAATGAATGGGGAAGTGCAGAGTGGAGACCCAAGACCCATTTGTCGGCCACTGGAGATCCCCTCATAGAGGGGTTTAGGAGAGGAGATGGGTCAGTCAGGGTGTGATGTAGTACCGATGAAGAACACAGATTTCCCCCAGATCCTGGATGCTTCCTCCCCCCAACTACCATGATCTGAATTCTACCTTGCAGGACTGGATGGGGCAGAGATTGTACACTGGTGCATATGGGAGAAGAGGCACAGGGAATCCAGGGTGGATGATACCTTCAGGACCAGGGGTGTGAGGGGCAGTGTTGGGAGAGTGGAGGGTTAGTGGGTTGGAAAGAGGGAACTGATGACAGGGATCCACATGTGCCCTCCTCCCTGGGAGAGGGACGGCAGGGAAGGGGGGGGAGGGAGACTCCGGATAGGGCAAGATATGACAAAATAACAATCTATAAATTATCAATGGCCCGTGAGGACCTGATGCAAAGGGTTTACGTGGTGAGCAAATGCTTTGAAAATGATTAGGGCAAAGAATGTTTGGATGTGCTTTATACAATTGATGTATGTATATGTATGCATTGTGATAAGAGTTGTATGAGGCCCTAATAAAATGTAATAAATAAAGTTTTTAAAATAATGAAAGAAAAGAGGTGAACAGAAAATTTCAAAGGACAACATATGAAGACAAAATAAAGTACTAGAGTGAAATGTACAAATTGCTGGAGTTGGAAAGCCCAACATGAAGAATATGCACACCATTTATCGACCTCAAAAAAAGAAAAAAAGTAGTGAAAGCCTCACGTTTCAATATTGAAAGCTTTTCAGGGGCAAAATTCTACTGGCAAAGCCTTGGGATTATATGGATCATTAAAAAAAAACTACAGATAGCTTTGAGAAGAACGATAATTCCACAACACTTCGTTGTTGTCATGCGGGAGCTTTCCATTAATTGAGACTGCTGTGTGTTTCTGAACTGAACAAGAAAATACTGCATGGTTAATTTTGTGTATTAAATTTTGAAAGGTATACATCATGGTTGAATCCTCTCACCATCGTCAATTAATCTGTATACTGAGCAAATCATCAGAGATGCTGGCTTATATAAAGAAAAATGTGGCATCAGGACTGGAAGAAGGCTTATTAACAACCTTCCATATGCAGATGACAAAACTGACTTGCTGAAAATAATGAGGATCTGAAACACTTGCTGATAATCACGGATTTTCGGCTTCAATGTGGATTACTCCAGTAGTTTGGAAGATGTAGAAGAAATGGATTGATATCTTGAGATACACAATACACCCAAATCAACGCAGAAAATATGGAAAAATAACAGCTCAATAACAAAATATTAAATAGAATAGGTTATGAAGAAAGTTCCAACCAAGAAAAGCCCAGGATCAGAAGGCTTCTAAGGGGAATTCTACCAATTATTCAGGGAAGAGTTATCACCAAATCTACACAGACTACTCCCGAATATGAAAAGGGGAAGCAAACTCTGAGAGACATTCTATGAATTGAGGGTAACACTGATCCAGAAACTAGGCAAAGGCCCCACAAATACAGAACACTATAGACCAATATGCCTCATCAACATAGACTCTAAACTTCTCTGTAAAATGTTGGCAAATAAAATCCAAGAGCTTTTTTTTTTTTTTTTTAATGGAAAAAAATCCACCATAGTCTGGTGGGATTCAGATCAGGGACAAAAAATGTTGGCTCACCCTTTGAAAAATAATTATTGTAATACACCAAAGAAAAAGACAATGTGTAAGAAGTCATGATAATAACAATAAATACCGAAAAAGCATTTGAAAATATGCAATAGGCGTTTCTGTTATAAAAAACACTCTGGGAAATAGGAACAGAGAGAAATACATGAACATAATAAAGCATAAAGCCATATATACTAAGAAAAAAAGGTCAAAATCATGCGCAAAGAGAAAAATATTGAAAACATACCCCTTCAGAACCAGAACCAAACAAGACTGTCCACATCACTATACTTATTTAACACTACCCTTTTGGCTCGAAGGCTTAGCCAGAACAATTAAAAAAGAATTAAGCCATTAAAAAATCAAGGGAAAAGAATTGGGCCAAAAACATGACGTAAAATTCGCAACTATTTATAGATGATGTGATTTCATATATAAAAAGAAACATGTATTCTCTAAAAAGATGGCTGGAATGAATGGAGGTATTTTGGAAAACCCGTGAGATTAATACGTAAAAATATATTGGATTTCTGTATACTAGTCGAGAGAGTTCTGAAAAAGTTATTAAAAAGCAATACCACTTATCAAAGTTATACAAAGATGAATTACTTCGTGAGAAACCTAATTAAAGAAACAAATGACTCTCCAAAGTAAACTAGGTGACTTTATTACAAGAAACCAAGAGACCTACACAAATGCAAAAGCATCCAATGTTTATGGATATGGTGACTTATCATTGTGAAAATATCAATGCTACCCAGAGATTTTTATAAATACAATGCAATTGCAATGCAAATCCCAATGTCATTCTTTGTGAAATGGAAAAAATAATTACTGACGTCATTTGGAGATATCAGAGACCTAGGATAAGCAAAGAACTGCTTAGACAGAACAACACAGGAACTCTTACGCTACCTACCTCAACACCTATGACAACCACATTAGCCAAAACAGGCTTGTAATGGTGTAATGATAGATGTATAGACTAATGCACGAGGGGGAAAAAATGCCCAGAGAAGTAAACCCATCCAAATACAGGCAAGTGATCTTTGACAAAGGACCAAATCCGTGAAATTGTTACGTGACAGCCTCTTCAACAAATGGGGCTGGAGAAATTGGATCTCCATCTCCATGTACCAGAGGACCCCTCCCTAATCCAAGGCACACAAATGAACTCAAGATGGATTAAAGACATGAGTTCAACCCCAGAGCAATAAGGATCATCAATGAGAACACTGGGAAAACCTGCACAGTTCTATTGCAGGGCATACACAGACTACCAAATATAATATAAAGGAAAGCGCACAAAGTGGGAGACAAAATAGATAACCGAGACCTACTGAAAACAAGTTACACACATTAAGACTTTACCAAAAGAGTAAAATGAGAGACCAATGTACTGGGAATAAATCTTGAGCAAAGACACAACAAACAAGGCCCGGATTACTAAAATCTATACAATTGTGTAATACCTCAATAAGGGGGGAAATCCCATTCAAAAGTGGGCAAAAGACATAGTACACCAAAGATGACACTCACGTGGCTCACAAACACATGTCAAAATGCTACTAGTGATCACTAATCATCTGAGAGATGTAAATTAAAATAAAGATGAGATCTCACCGTGAACCCATGATGATAGCCAAATAATGTTCAGTTTTGATAGTGTCCCAGGGTGTCCTTTAGACAGCGTCAGCCATGCAAGAAATATCTCAGCAGTCAGCAATCGCCATTCTCAGGAATCTGCCAGGTCTCCTTGACGTTTTAGATAACTTCCGTAACAGGACAGGGTCGCGTCACATATCAGCTTCTCTCCTTTCCTCTGGGCCTTGCTGGCAGAAGAGAAATCCACCTATCTATCTCCTTTGCCTGTGAAAAATATAAACAAATAGCCCCTCTCTCTGGGGAGTCATGAACCTGAAAAAGGAATTATGATGAATAGTGGGTGGCTTCTCCATCTCTTCCCTGTCCATCTTTCTCCAAACATGGTTGCGTCCTTCTAAGGAGAGGCCCACAGCTTTCTTCTGTAAAAACAGAATTGCATAGCCTCTTCTCCAGGTGAATGGACCTGGATCCCAAACGCGGTTTCCATCGTCTTCGGATTTCTTAGGATTAATTTCCTCTGTAGAATTGAAAACGTGTTTCTCTGCCCTCATTTTGTCACGCACTTTTAGTAAGGAGGAAAAAAAAATTTGCTTAAAATCACTAAATGAAATTTGTCACACACGATATTCGTCTTTTCCCACTTCTGTTTTACCAATGTAAATATTAAAATATTGCTAGCACTCTCCATTACCTGGCTAGGTCTTGAACCAGTGAAACTACTTGTTAGATAGCCTCCATTGTTAAGTGAATCTTGGCTTTCGGCTCTCAGAGAATTAAGAGAGCTAAATTGAGAGAACCTCTTACCATACTTTGAAAGACTGAAAGAATTTTTAAGCGATTTTGTTCAGCTGTTCTTTAAGTAATTTACCAAACAGACATTTTTTTCTCTCTCCAAGGTTACCAATAAGGTTGTAGGCTCAATTAAACCACTTTGCCCTTCAGGCTTCTTACACTGTATGATTTTACAATCTTGCAATCGTCTCTCTTGGTTAACTTCACTCATTCCTTCCATGCTGGATGTAGAGGAAGTTCTTGGGAGGGTCTTAGGTCCTCCTGAATGCCCTAAAGAATTGACCCTGTATCCAAAGTTTAAAACCATTTTCCCTTCAATCTCTAATTCCGTGGGAGGTGGTTAGGTGGGGGGGTAGGGGTGGGGGTGGTAAGCGCTGTCGTTTCCCCACAACAGCATTCCCAAAGACCCCTTGATTTAAAGGGTGGTCAGACTTCTCATGTACTCTTTCCTGATAGACATACAATTTTACTCTAGGGAAGAAAGGAAGCCAAAATTGGCTTAAGCGATCTTCTTTTATAAACCATGATATATCAGAATTCATCACTGCCTTAACTTTTTCATAATCTCGTTCAATAATTCCAGCAACCGCCAGAACACCTTGAGGATTTACATTAGACTTTCCTAATCGACATCCTTTAGTTCTTTGAGGTAGCGAACCCCAATTACTGCTCTTAACAATTTCTGATATAATCACAGCTTTTGGCTTTACTTCACAACTCTGATCGACTCCAGTATCAATTTGAATTTCTTGAGTACTCAGGGTAAAACTTCCTGATAAAAAGTGTATTCCTCTTTCAATAAGAGGCTCCTGTTCTTTAGCATCAGCAAACTGCTGTGAGGGCTCCTGAGCCTTCTCTTGGTTAATCAAGGTTATAGCAGCCAGAACAGGGGCTGGGGTTCTGCAAGTTTGGCTAGGTCTGGTCTCCTGCTGTGAGATTGGGGGATGCCTGCAGCTTCTCTTGAAGATCTTTGCTCGGGCCGGCAGACACCTTGCCTCCCATGTTCTGCTGGGTGGGGTCTGTATCCTCTATTACCTGCGCCCCGCTGCCCGTTTCTGGGCTTGGCGTTACTTCCAGGTAAATGGCCTCAATTGCTAAACTTTGAATGACCACCCTCTGCCCAGTGACTACCTCTCTCGCAGCAGGGGCAGAGTCCAGTTGCCTCGGACTCTCTCCCTGGATCTTCTCCGCTGTGAATCGTCCAGTTCTTTTGCGACATTCGCCTGCAGTCTCTCTGGTAATGTCCCTCGACTCCAGGTGGGCGTGGTCACGTGCGGAGGTTGGCGTGGTCAGGTGCGCTTGTGTCTGTGGTGAGGTACTCAGGTGCGCGTGGTCATGGTGGCAGGTGTCTGTGGGTAGGTGCACAGGCGAGCATGGTAAAGTGCGCAGGTGTACGCGGTCACGTGCAGAAGCCGGCATGGTCACGTGCGGAGGCGGGCGTGGTCCCTGTCGTGGGTGGGCGTGGCCTCGGTTGCGGCTGAGCGTGGCCACACGCGGGTGGGCGTGGCCACGAGTACGTGTGGGTGTGGTCATGTGCGCGGGTGGGCGTGGCCATCACCCCTTTACCCTGAACACTTTATACTTTATAAAGAATTATTTTATCTTATCTTACACTGCCCGGCGTCTCCGCTCACCCACCTCCCCATTGCCCATCTCCCAGAGAGGAGGTTCCCCATAGATCCCCAAGATCGGTTTTCTCTTTCTACACCCCCTTGCCTCCAGGTGTCGACACTGCCACCGCTGGTCCTGCGGGGCTCAAGCGTCGTAGGGCGTGACCAAGGCCAAGGTAACTGAGAGGAATTACTGAAACCAGAATGAAACTGAACATGGTATAGGTTGTAACTCTCCATGGGAGCAGAAAGCCTCATTTTTCTTGCATGAAGGTTTGGAGAGTTTGAACCGCTGACCCTGTGCTTCACAGTGCAATATGCTAAATCAGCTAATGAAAACTTTACGGTTCATAAGGATCTGATCTGCAATTACTTGGTGGAAGAGAAAAATAGCAAGAGGATAAAGCTGGAAGAGAATGAATTGTGGTTAAAATAACCAAAACAAAGCAAAAAAAAAATCTCTCCTACAAACTCACAGCCATCAAGTTGATTCAGACTCGTAGTGATCTTGTAGAACAGAGCAGGACTTCCCTCTTTTTCCCAGACTATAAGCAATCTTCAGAGGGACAGAGCTTCACCAGATGGAATGCAAAGAAACCAAACTGACTAAAAAAGACACCATGGAGAAGCTCAATATCAGCACCTTAAATGAAGGCAGGGGCTTAGTGTAATGCATCAGTTGCTCATGAGCATGATCAAATTCAAGTTGAAGAAGAATAAAACAAACCCACGAGAGTCCAAATACAACAGGTATATCTCACTTAAATTTTTCACAAAAATAAATTCATTCATTCAACACTAATGACAGAAGACCAAATGATCTGTGCAATGATACCAGATGAGAAAACTATTATAAAAGACAGAAAAAAATATATCAAAATGGATGTCAAAAGGGATTCTTTAACCTAGTCTTGACTACACCATAGCTAAAACATGAGTAAGAAATGATGACACACTAGCTCAAAAGCAATAAAGCACACAGGGAAGAAGCACACTAGCCTGTGCGATCACACGGTACCAAAGGGGAGAGGTGTAAGGTATCATGCAAAAAAAACCCCAATATATATCTATATATATGTGTGTGTGTGTGTGTGTGTGTATACGTATATATATGCCAAAGTGAATGAATGGGGAAGTGCAGAGTGGAGACCCAAGGCCCATTTGTCAGCCCCTGGAGATCCCCTCATAGAGGGGTTTAGGAGAGGAGATGGGTCAGTCAGGGTGTGATGTAGTACCGAGGAAGAACACAGATTTCCCCCAGATCCTGGATGCTTCCTCTCCCCAACTACCATGATCCGAATTGTACCTTGCAGGACTGGATGGGGCAGAGATTGTACACTGGTGCATATGGGAGAAGAGGCACAGGGAATCCAGGGTGGATGATACCTTCAGGACCAGAGCTGTGAGGGGCGGTGTTGGGAGAGTGGAGGGTTAGTGGGTTGGAAAGAAGGAACTGATGACAGGGATCCGCATGTGCCCTCCTCCCTGGGAGAGTGACGGCCGGGAAGGCGGGGAAGGGAGATTTCGGATAGGGCAAAATATGACAAAATAGCAATCTATAAATTATCAAGGGCCCGTGAGGTAAGGGGGAGCAGGGAAGGAGGGAGAAAACAAAAGAGGACCTGATGCAAAGGGTTTACGTGGTGAGCAAATGCTTTGAAAATGATTAGGGCAAAGAATGTATGGATGTGCTTTATACAATTGATGTATGTATATGTATGCATTGTGATAAGAGTTGTATGAGGCCCTAATAAAATGTAATAAAAAAAGATTTTTAAAAAATGAAAGAAAAGAGGTGAACAGAAAATTTCAAAGGACAACATATGAAGACAAAATAAAGTACTAGAGTGAAATGTACAAATTGCTGGAGTTGGAAAGCCCAACATGAAGAATATGCACACCATTTATCGACCTCAAAAAAAGAAAAAAAGTAGTGAAAGCCTCACGTTTCAATATTGAAAGCTTTTCAGGGGCAAAATTCTACTGGCAAAGCCTTGGGATTATATGGATCATTAAAAAAAAACTACAGATAGCTTTGAGAAGAACGATAATTCCACAACACTTCGTTGTTGTCATGCGGGAGCTTTCCATTAATTGAGACTGCTGTGTGTTTCTGAACTGAACAAGAAAATACTGCATGGTTAATTTTGTGTATTAAATTTTGAAAGGTATACATCATGGTTGAATCCTCTCACCATCGTCAATTAATCTGTATACTGAGCAAATCATCAGAGATGCTGGCTTATATGAAGAAAAATGTGGCATCAGGACTGGAAGAAGGCTTATTAACAACCTTCCATATGCACATGACAAACTGACTTGCTGAAAATAAGGAGGATCTGAAACACTTGCTGATGATAATCACGGATTTTCGGCTTCAATGTGGATTACTCCAGTAGTTTGGAAGATGTAGAAGAAATGGATTGATATCTTGAGATACACAATACACCCAAATCGACGCAGAAAATATGGAAAAATAACAGCTCAATAACAAAATATTAAATAGAATAGGTTATGAAGAAAGTTCCAACCAAGAAAAGCCCAGGACCAGAAGGCTTCTAAGGGGAATTCTACCAATTATTCAGGGAAGAGTTATCACCAAATCTACACAGACTATTCCCGAATATGAAAAGGGGAAGCAAACTCTGAGAGACATTCTATGAATTGAGGGTAACACTGATCCAGAAACTAGGCAAAGACCCCACAAATACAGAACACTATAGACCAATATGCCTCATCAACATAGACTCTAAACTTCTCTGTAAAATGTTGGCAAATAAAATCCAAGAGCTTTTTTTTTTTTTAAGTGGAAAAAAATCCACCATAGTCTGGTGGGATTCCGATAGGGACAAAAAATGTTGGCTCACCCTTTGAAAAATAATTATTGTAATACACCAAAGAAAAAGACAATGTGTAAGAAGGCATGATAATAACAATAAATACCGAAAAAGCATTTGAAAATATGCAACAGGCGTTTCTGTTATAAAAAACACTCTGGGAAATAGGAACAGAGAGAAATTCATGAACATAATAAAGGATAAAGCCATATATACTAAGAAAAAAAGGTCAAAATCATGCGCAAAGAGAAAAATATTGAAAACATACCCCTTCAGAACCAGAACCAAACAAGACTGTCCACATCACTACACTTATTTAACACTACCCTTTTGGCTCGAAGGCTTAGCCAGAACAATTAAAAAAGAATTAAGCCATTAAAAAATCAAGGGAAAAGAATTGGGCCAAAAACATGACGTAAAATTCGCAACTATTTATAGATGATGTGATTTCATATATAAAAAGAAACATGTATTCTCTAAAAAGATGGCTGGAATGAATGGAGGTATTTTGGAAAACCCTTGAGATTAATACGTAAAAATATATTGGATTTCTGTATACTAGTCGAGAGAGCTCTGAAAAAGTTATTAAAAAGCAATACCACTTATCAAAGTTATACAAAGATGAATTACTTCGTGAGAAACCTAATTAAAGAAACAAATGACTCTCCAAAGTAAACTAGGTGACTTTATTACAAGAAACCAAGAGACCTACACAAATGCAAAAGCATCCAATGTTTATGGATATGGTGACTTATCATTGTGAAAATATCAATGCTACCCAGAGATTTTTATAAATACAATGCAATTGCAATGCAAATCCCAATGTCATTCTTTGTGAAATGGAAAAAAATAATTACCGACGTCATTTGGAGATATCAGAGACCTAGGATAAGCAAAGAACTCCTTAGACAGAACAACACAGGAACTCTTACGCTACCTACCTCAACACCTATGACAACCACATTAGTCCAAACAGGCTTGTAATGGTGTAATGATAGATGTATAGACTAATGCACGAGGGGGAAAAAATGCCCAGAGAAGTAAACCCATCCAAATACAGGCAAGTGATCTTTGACAAAGGACCAAATCCGTGAAATTGTTACGTGACAGCCTCTTCAACAAATGGGGCTGGAGAAATTGGATCTCCATCTCCACGTACCAGAGGACCCCTCCCTAATCCAAGGCACACAAATGAACTCAAGATGGATTACAGACATGAGTTCAACCCCAGAGCAATAAGGATCATCAATGAGAATACTGGGAAAACCTGCACAGTTCTATTGCAGGGCATACACAGACTACCAAATATAACATAAAGGAAAGCGCACAAAGTGGGAGACAAAATAGATAACCGAGACCTACTGAAAACAAGTTACACACATTACGACTTTACCAAAAGAGTAAAATGAGAGACCAATGTACTGGGAATAAATCTTGAGCAAAGACACAACAAACAAGGCCCGGATTACTAAAATCGATACAATTGTGTAACACCTCAATAAGGGGGGAAATCCCATTCAAAAGTGGGCAAAAGACATACTACACCAAAGATGACACTCACGTGGCTCACAAACACATGTCAAAATGCTATTAGTGATCACTAATCATCTGAGAGATGTAAATTAAAATAAAGATGAGATCTCACCGTGAACCCATGATGATAGCCAACAATGTTCAGTTTTGATAGTGTCCCAGGGTATCCTTTAGACAGCGTCAGCCATGCAAGAAATATCTCAGCAGTCAGCAATCGCCATTCTCAGGAATCTGCCAGGTCTCCTTGACGTTTTAGATAACTTCCGTAACAGGACAGGGTCGCGTCACATATCAGCTTCTCTCCTTTCCTCTGGGCCTTGCTGGCAGAAGAGAAATCCACCTATCTATCTCCTTTGCCTGTGAAAAATATAAACAAATAGCCCCTCTCTCTGGGGAGTCATGAACCTGAAAAAGGAATTATGATGAATAGTGGGTGGCTTCTCCATCTCTTCCCTGTCCATCTTTCTCCAAACATGGTTGCGTCCTTCTAAGGAGAGGCCCACAGCTTTCTTCTGTAAAAACAGAATTGCATAGCCTCTTCTCCAGGTGAATGGACCTGGATCCCAAACGCGGTTTCCATCGTCTTCGGATTTCTTAGGATTAATTTCCTCTGTAGAATTGAAAACGTGTTTCTCTGCCCTCATTTTGTCACGCACTTTTAGTAAGGAGAAAAAAAATTTTGGTTAAAATCACTAAATGAAATTTGTCACACACGATATTCGTCTTTTCCCACTTCTGTTTTACCAATGTAAATATTAAAATATTGCTAGCACTCTCCGTTACCTGGCTAGGTCTTGAACCAGTGAAACTACTTGTTAGATAGCCTCCATTGTTAAGTGAATCTTGGCTTTCGGCTCTCAGAGAATTAAGAGAGCTAAATTGAGAGAACTTCTTACCATACTTTGAAAGACTGAAAGAATTTTTAAGAGATTTTGTTCAGCTGTTCTTTAAGTAATTTACCAAACAGACATTTTTTTCTCTCTCCAAGGTTACCAATAAGGTTGTAGGCTCAATTAAACCGCTTTGCCCTTCAGGCTTCTTACACTGTATGATTTTACAATCTTGCAATCGTCTCTCTTGGTTAACTTCACTCATTCCTTCCATGCTGGATGTAGAGGAAGTTCTTGGGAGGGTCTTAGGTCCTCCTGAATGCCCTAAAGAAATGACCCTGTATCCAAAGTTTAAAACCATTTTCCCTTCAATCTCTAATTCCGTGGGAGGTGGTTAGGAAGGGGGGTGGGGGTGGGGGTGGTAAGCGCTGTCGTTTCCCCACAACAGCATTCCCAAAGACCCCTTGATTTAAAGGGTGGTCAGACTTCTCAAGTACTCTTTCCTGATAGACATACAATTTTACTCTAGGGAAGCAAGGCAGCCAAAATTGGCTTAAGCGATCTTCTTTTATAAACCATGATATATCAGAATTCATCACTGCCTTAACTTTTTCATAATCTCATTCAATAATTCCAGCAACCGCCAGAACACCTTGAGGATTTACATTAGACTTTCCTAATCGACATCCTATAGTTCTTTTAGGTAGCAAACCCCAATTACTGCTCTTAATAATTTCTGATATAATCACAGCTTTTGGCTTTACTTCACAACTCTGATCGACTCCAGTATCAATTTGAATTTCTTGAGTACTCAGGTTAAAACTTCCTGATAAAAAGTGTATTCCTCTTTCAATAAGAGGCTCCTGTTCTTTAGCATCAGCAAACTGCTGTGAGGGCTCCTGAGCCTTCTCTTGGTTAATCAAGGTTATAGCAGCCAGAACAGGGGCTGGGGTTCTGCAAGTTTGGCTAGGTCTGGTCTCCTGCTGTGAGATTGGGGGATGCCTGCAGCTTCTCTTGAAGATCTTTGCTCGGGCCGGCAGACACCTTGCCTCCCATGTTCTGCTGGGTGGGGTCTGTATCCTCTATTACCTGCGCCCCGCTGCCCGTTTCTGGGCTTGGCGTTACTTCCAGGTAAATGGCCTCAATTGCTAAACTTTGAATGACCACCCTCTGCCCAGTGACTACCTCTCTCGCAGCAGGGGCAGAGTCCAGTTGCCTCGGACTCTCTCCCTGGATCTTCTCCGCTGTGAATCGTCCAGTTCTTTTGCGACATTCGCCTGCAGTCTCTCTGGTAATGTCCCTCGACTCCAGGTGGGCGTGGTCACGTGCGGAGGTTGGCGTGGTCAGGTGCGCTTGTGTCTGTGGTGAGGTACTCAGGTGCGCGTGGTCATGGTGGAGGGGTCTGTGGGTAGGTGCACAGGCGAGCATGGTAAAGTGCTCAGGTGGGCGCAGTCACGTGCAGAAGAAGGCGCGGTCACGTGCAGAAGCCGGCGTGGTCACGTGCGGAGCCGGGCGTGGCCCCGGTTGCGGCTGAGCGTGGCCAAACGTGAGTGGGCGTGGCCACGAGTACGTGTGGGCGTGGTCATGTGCGCGGGTGGGCGTGGCCATCACCCCTTTACCCTGAACACTTTATACTTTATAAAGAATTATTTTATCTTATCTTACACTGCCCGGCGTCTCCGCTCACCCACCTCCCCATTGCCCATCTCCCAGAGAGGAGGTTCCCCATAGATCCCCAAGATCGGTTTTCTCTTTCTACACCCCCTTGCCTCCAGGTGTCGACACTGCCACCGCTGGTCCTGCGGGGTTCAAGCGTCGTAGGGCGTGACCAAGGCCAAGGTAACTGAGAGGAATTACTGAAACCAGAATGAAACTGAACATGGTATAGGTTGTAACTCTCCATGGGAGCAGAAAGCCTCATTTTTCTTGCATGAAGGTTTGGAGAGTTTGAACCGCTGACCCTGTGCTTCACAGTGCAATATGCTAAATCAGCTAATGAAAACTTTACGGTTCATAAGGATCTGATCTGCAATTACTTGGTGGAAGAGAAAAATAGCAAGAGGATAAAGCTGGAAGAGAATGAATTGTGGTTAAAATAACCAAAACAAAGCAAAAAAAAAAATCTCTCCTACAAACTCACAGCCATCAAGTTGATTCAGACTCGTAGTGATCTTGTAGAACAGAGCAGGACTTCCCTCTTTTTCCCAGACTATAAGCAATCTTCAGAGGGACAGAGCTTCACCAGATGGAATTCAAAGAAACCAAACTGACTGAAAAAGACACCATGGAGAAGCTCAATATCAGCACCTTAAATGAAGGCAGGGGCTTAGTGTAATGCATCAGTTGCTCATGAGCATGTTCAAATTCAAGTTGAAGAAGAATAAAACAAACCCACGAGAGTCCAAATACAACAGGTATATCTCACTTAAATTTCTCACAAAAATAAATTTCATTCATTGAACACTAATGACAGAAGACCAAATGATCTGTGCAATGATACCAGATGAGAAAACTATTATAAAAGACAGAAAAAAATATATCAAAATGGATGTCAAAAGGGATTCTTTAACCTAGTCTTGACTACACCATAGCTAAAACATGAGTAAGAAATGATGACACACTAGCCCAAAAGCAATAAAGCACACAGGGAAGAAGCACACTAGCCTGTGCGATCACACGGTACCAAAGGGGAAGGTGTAAGGTATCATGCAAAAAAAAAACCCCAATATATATCTATATATATATGTGTGTGTGTGTGTGTGTGTATATGTATATATATGCCATAGTGAATGAATGGGGAAGTGCAGAGTGGAGACCCAAGGCCCATTTGTCAGCCCCTGGAGATCCCCTCATAGAGGGGTTTAGGAGAGGAGATGGGTCAGTCAGGGTGTGATGTAGTACCGAGGAAGAACACAGATTTCCCCCAGATCCTGGATGCTTCCTCCCCCCAACTACCATGATCCGAATTGTACCTTGCAGGACTGGATGGGGCAGAGATTGTACACTGGTGCATATGGGAGAAGAGGCACAGGGAATCCAGGGTGGATGATACCTTCAGGACCAGGGCTGTAAGGGGCGGTGTTGGGAGAGTGGAGGGTTAGTGGGTTGGAAAGAGGGAACTGATGACAGGGATCCGCATGTGCCCTCCTCCCTGGGAGAGTGACGGCCGGGAAGGGGGGGAAGGGAGATTTCGGATAGGGCATGATATGACAAAATAACAATCTATAAATTATCAAGGGCCCGTGAGGTAAGGGGGAGCAGGGAGGGAGGGAGAAAACAAAAGAGGACCTGATGCAAAGGGTTTACGTGGTGAGCAAATGCTTTGAAAATGATTAGGGCAAAGAATGTATGGATGTGCTTTATACAATTGATGTATGTATATGTATGCATTGTGATAAGAGTTGTATGAGGCCCTAATAAAATGTAATAAAGATTTTTAAAAAATGAAAGAAAATAGGTGAACAGAAAATTTCAAAGGACAACATATGAAGACAAAATAAAGTACTAGAGTGAAATGTACAAATTGCTGGAGTTGGAAAGCCCAACATGAAGAATATGCACACCATTTATCGACCTCAAAAAAAGAAAAGAAGTAGTGAAAGCCTCACGTTTCAATATTGAAAGCTTTTCAGGGGCAAAATTCTACTGGCAAAGCCTTGGGATTATATGGATCATTAAAAAAAAACCACAGATAGCTTTGAGAAGAACGATAATTCCACAACACTTCGTTGTTGTCATGCGGGAGCTTTCCATTAATTGAGACTGCTGTGTGTTTCTGAACTGAACAAGAAAATACTGCATGGTTAATTTTGTGTATTAAATTTTGAAAGGTATACATCATGGTTGAATCCTCTCACCATCGTCAATTAATCTGTATACTGAGCAAATCATCAGAGATGCTGGCTTATATGAAGAAAAATGTGGCATCAGGACTGGAAGAAGGCTTATTAACAACCTTCCATATGCACATGACAAACTGACTTGCTGAAAATAAGGAGGATCTGAAACACTTGCTGATGATAATCACGGATTTTCGGCTTCAATGTGGATTACTCCAGTAGTTTGGAAGATGTAGAAGAAATGGATTGATATCTTGAGATACACAATACACCCAAATCGACGCAGAAAATATGGAAAAATAACAGCTCAATAACAAAATATTAAATAGAATAGGTTATGAAGAAAGTTCCAACCAAGAAAAGCCCAGGACCAGAAGGCTTCTAAGGGGAATTCTACCAATTATTCAGGGAAGAGTTATCACCAAATCTACACAGACTATTCCCGAATATGAAAAGGGGAAGCAAACTCTGAGAGACATTCTATGAATTGAGGGTAACATTGATCCAGAAACTAGGCAAAGACCCCACAAATACAGAACACTATAGACCAATATGCCTCATCAACATAGACTCTAAACTTCTCTGTAAAATGTTGGCAAATAAAATCCAAGAGCTTTTTTTTTTTTTTTTTAAAGTGGAAAAAAATCCACCATAGTCTGGTGGGATTCAGATCAGGGACAAAAAATGTTGGCTCACCCTTTGAAAAATAATTATTGTAATACACCAAAAAAAAGACAATGTGTAAGAAGTCATGATAATAACAATAAATACCGAAAAAGCATTTGAAAATATGCAACAGGCGTTTCTGTTATAAAAAACACTCTGGGAAATAGGAACAGAGAGAAATTCATGAACATAATAAAGCATAAAGCCATATATACTAAGAAAAAAAGGTCAAAATCATGCGCAAAGAGAAAAATATTGAAAACATACCCCTTCAGAACCAGAACCAAACAAGACTGTCCACATCACTACACTTATTTAACACTACCCTTTTGGCTCGAAGGCTTAGCCAGAACAATTAAAAAAGAATTAAGCCATTAAAAAATCAAGGGAAAAGAATTGGGCCAAAAACATGACGTAAAATTCGCAACTATTTATAGATGATGTGATTTCATATATAAAAAGAAACATGTATTCTCTAAAAAGATGGCTGGAATGAATGGAGGTATTTTGGAAAACCCTTGAGATTAATACGTAAAAATATATTGGATTTCTGTATACTAGTCGAGAGAGCTCTGAAAAAGTTATTAAAAAGCAATACCACTTATCAAAGTTATACAAAGATGAATTACTTCGTGAGAAACCTAATTAAAGAAACAAATGACTCTCCAAAGTAAACTAGGTGACTTTATTACAAGAAACCAAGAGACCTACACAAATGCAAAAGCATCCAATGTTTATGGATATGGTGACTTATCATTGTGAAAATATCAATGCTACCCAGAGATTTTTATAAATACAATGCAATTGCAATGCAAATCCCAATGTCATTCTTTGTGAAATGGAAAAAAATAATTACCGACGTCATTTGGAGATATCAGAGACCTAGGATAAGCAAAGAACTCCTTAGACAGAACAACACAGGAACTCTTACGCTACCTACCTCAACACCTATGACAACCACATTAGTCCAAACAGGCTTGTAATGGTGTAATGATAGATGTATAGACTAATGCATGAGGGGGAAAAAATGCCCAGAGAAGTAAACCCATCCAAATACAGGCAAGTGATCTTTGACAAAGGACCAAATCCGTGAAATTGTTACGTGACAGCCTCTTCAACAAATGGGGCTGGAGAAATTGGATCTCCATCTCCATGTACCAGAGGACCCCTCCCTAATCCAAGGCACACAAATGAACTCAAGATGGATTACAGACATGAGTTCAACCCCAGAGCAATAAGGATCATCAATGAGAACACTGGGAAAACCTGCACAGTTCTATTGCAGGGCATACACAGACTACCAAATATAATATAAAGGAAAGCGCACAAAGTGGGAGACAAAATGGATAACCGAGACCTACTGAAAACAAGTTACACACATTAAGACTTTACCAAAAGAGTAAAATGAGAGACCAATGTACTGGGAATAAATCTTGAGCAAAGACACAACAAACAAGGCCCGGATTACTAAAATCGATACAATTGTGTAACACCTCAATAAGGGGGGAAATCCCATTCAAAAGTGGGCAAAAGACATAGTACACCAAAGATGACACTCACGTGGCTCACAAACACATGTCAAAATGCTACTAGTGATCACTAATCATCTGAGAGATGTAAATTAAAATAAAGATGAGATCTCACCGTGAACCCATGATGATAGCCAATAATGTTCAGTTTTGATAGTGTCCCAGGGTATCCTTTAGACAGCGTCAGCCATGCAAGAAATATCTCAGCAGTCAGCAATCGCCATTCTCAGGAATCTGCCAGGTCTCCTTGACGTTTTAGATAACTTCCGTAACAGGACAGGGTCGCGTCACATATCAGCTTCTCTCCTTTCCTCTGGGCCTTGCTGGCAGAAGAGAAATCCACCTATCTATCTCCTTTGCCTGTGAAAAATATAAACAAATAGCCCCTCTCTCTGGGGAGTCATGAACCTGAAAAAGGAATTATGATGAATAGTGGGTGGCTTCTCCATCTCTTCCCTGTCCATCTTTCTCCAAACATGGTTGCGTCCTTCTAAGGAGAGGCCCACAGCTTTCTTCTGTAAAAACAGAATTGCATAGCCTCTTCTCCAGGTGAATGGACCTGGATCCCAAACGCGGTTTCCATCGTCTTCGGATTTCTTAGGATTAATTTCCTCTGTAGAATTGAAAACGTGTTTCTCTGCCCTCATTTTGTCACGCACTTTTAGTAAGGAGAAAAAAAATTTGCTTAAAATCACTAAATGAAATTTGTCACACACGATATTCGTCTTTTCCCACTTCTGTTTTACCAATGTAAATATTAAAATATTGCTAGCACTCTCCGTTACCTGGCTAGGTCTTGAACCAGTCAAACTACTTGTTAGATAGCCTCCATTGTTAAGTGAATCTTGGCTTTCGGCTCTCAGAGAATTAAGAGAGCTAAATTGAGAGAACTTCTTACCATACTTTGAAAGACTGAAAGAATTTTTAAGAGATTTTGTTCAGCTGTTCTTTAAGTAATTTACCAAACAGACATTTTTTTCTCTCTCCAAGGTTACCAATAAGGTTGTAGGCTCAATTAAACCGCTTTGCCCTTCAGGCTTCTTACACTGTATGATTTTACAATCTTGCAATCGTCTCTCTTGGTTAACTTCACTCATTCCTTCCATGCTGGATGTAGAGGAAGTTCTTGGGAGGGTCTTAGGTCCTCCTGAATGCCCTAAAGAAATGACCCTGTATCCAAAGTTTAAAACCATTTTCCCTTCAATCTCTAATTCCGTGGGAGGTGGTTAGGAAGGGGGGTGGGGGTGGGGGTGGTAAGCGCTGTCGTTTCCCCACAACAGCATTCCCAAAGACCCCTTGATTTAAAGGGTGGTCAGACTTCTCAAGTACTCTTTCCTGATAGACATACAATTTTACTCTAGGGAAGCAAGGCAGCCAAAATTGGCTTAAGCGATCTTCTTTTATAAACCATGATATATCAGAATTCATCACTGCCTTAACTTTTTCATAATCTCATTCAATAATTCCAGCAACCGCCAGAACACCTTGAGGATTTACATTAGACTTTCCTAATCAACATCCTATAGTTCTTTTAGGTAGCGAAACCCAATTACTGCTCTTAATAATTTCTGATATAATCACAGCTTTTGGCTTTACTTCACAACTCTGATCGACTCCAGTATCAATTTGAATTTCTTGAGTACTCAGGTTAAAACTTCCTGATAAAAAGTGTATTCCTCTTTCAATAAGAGGCTCCTGTTCTTTAGCATCAGCAAACTGCTGTGAGGGCTCCTGAGCCTTCTCTTGGTTAATCAAGGTTATAGCAGCCAGAACAGGGGCTGGGGTTCTGCAAGTTTGGCTAGGTCTGGTCTCCTGCTGTGAGATTGGGGGATGCCTGCAGCTTCTCTTGAAGATCTTTGCTCGGGCCGGCAGACACCTAGCCTCCCATGTTCTGCTGGGTGGGGGTCTGTATCAAGCTCCTTCCTCTATTACCTGCGCCCCGCTGCCCGTTTCTGGGCTTGGCGTTACTTCCAGGTAAATGGCCTCAATTGCTAAACTTTGAATGACCACCCTCTGCCCAGTGACTACCTCTCTCGCAGCAGGGGCAGAGTCCAGTTGCCTCGGACTCTCTCCCTGGATCTTCTCCGCTGTGAATCGTCCTGTTCTTTTGCGACATCCGCCTGCAGTCTCTCTGGTAATGTCCCTCGACTCCAGGTGGGCGTGGTCACGTGAGGAGGTTGGCGTGGTCAGGTGCGCTTGTGTCTGTGGTGAGGTACGCAGGTGCGCGTGGTCACGGTGGCAGGTGTCTGTGGGTAGGTGCACAGGCGAGCATGGTAAAGTGCTCAGGTGGGCGCAGTCACGTGCAGAAGAAGGCGCGGTCACGTGCAGAAGCCGGCGTGGTCACGTGCGGAGCCGGGCGTGGCCCCGGTTGCGGCTGAGCGTGGCCAAACGTGAGTGGGCGTGGCCACGAGTACGTGTGGGCGTGGTCATGTGCGCGGGTGGGCGTGGCCATCACCCCTTTACCCTGAACACTTTATACTTTATAAAGAATTATTTTATCTTATCTTACACTGCCCGGCGTCTCCGCTCACCCACCTCCCCATTGCCCATCTCCCAGAGAGGAGGTTCCCCATAGATCCCCAAGATCGGTTTTCTCTTTCTACACCCCCTTGCCTCCAGGTGTCGACACTGCCACCGCTGGTCCTGCGGGGTTCAAGCGTCGTAGGGCGTGACCAAGGCCAAGGTAACTGAGAGGAATTACTGAAACCAGAATGAAACTGAACATGGTATAGGTTGTAACTCTCCATGGGAGCAGAAAGCCTCATTTTTCTTGCATGAAGGTTTGGAGAGTTTGAACCGCTGACCCTGTGCTTCACAGTGCAATATGCTAAATCAGCTAATGAAAACTTTACGGTTCATAAGGATCTGATCTGCAATTACTTGGTGGAAGAGAAAAATAGCAAGAGGATAAAGCTGGAAGAGAATGAATTGTGGTTAAAATAACCAAAACAAAGCAAAAAAAAAAATCTCTCCTACAAACTCACAGCCATCAAGTTGATTCAGACTCGTAGTGATCTTGTAGAACAGAGCAGGACTTCCCTCTTTTTCCCAGACTATAAGCAATCTTCAGAGGGACAGAGCTTCACCAGATGGAATGCAAAGAAACCAAACTGACTGAAAAAGACACCATGGAGAAGCTCAATATCAGCACCTTAAATGAAGGCAGGGGCTTAGTGTAATGCATCAGTTGCTCATGAGCATGTTCAAATTCAAGTTGAAGAAGAATAAAACAAACCCACGAGAGTCCAAATACAACAGGTATATCTCACTTAAATTTCTCACAAAAATAAATTTCATTCATTGAACACTAATGACAGAAGACCAAATGATCTGTGCAATGATACCAGATGAGAAAACTATTATAAAAGACAGAAAAAAATATATCAAAATGGATGTCAAAAGGGATTCTTTAACCTAGTCTTGACTACACCATAGCTAAAACATGAGTAAGAAATGATGACACACTAGCCCAAAAGCAATAAAGCACACAGGGAAGAAGCACACTAGCCTGTGCGATCACACGGTACCAAAGGGGAAGGTGTAAGGTATCATGCAAAAAAAAAAACCCCAATATATATCTATATATATATGTGTGTGTGTGTGTGTGTATATGTATATATATGCCATAGTGAATGAATGGGGAAGTGCAGAGTGGAGACCCAAGGCCCATTTGTCAGCCCCTGGAGATCCCCTCATAGAGGGGTTTAGGAGAGGAGATGGGTCAGTCAGGGTGTGATGTAGTACCGAGGAAGAACACAGATTTCCCCCAGATCCTGGATGCTTCCTCCCCCCAACTACCATGATCCGAATTGTACCTTGCAGGACTGGATGGGGCAGAGATTGTACACTGGTGCATATGGGAGAAGAGGCACAGGGAATCCAGGGTGGATGATACCTTCAGGACCAGGGCTGTAAGGGGCGGTGTTGGGAGAGTGGAGGGTTAGTGGGTTGGAAAGAAGGAACTGATGACAGGGATCCGCATGTGCCCTCCTCCCTGGGAGAGTGACGGCCGGGAAGGGGGGGAAGGGAGATTTCGGATAGGGCATGATATGACAAAATAACAATCTATAAATTATCAAGGGCCCGTGAGGTAAGGGGGAGCAGGGAGGGAGGGAGAAAACAAAAGAGGACCTGATGCAAAGGGTTTACGTGGTGAGCAAATGCTTTGAAAATGATTAGGGCAAAGAATGTATGGATGTGCTTTATACAATTGATGTATGTATATGTATGCATTGTGATAAGAGTTGTATGAGGCCCTAATAAAATGTAATAAAGATTTTTAAAAAATGAAAGAAAATAGGTGAACAGAAAATTTCAAAGGACAACATATGAAGACAAAATAAAGTACTAGAGTGAAATGTACAAATTGCTGGAGTTGGAAAGCCCAACATGAAGAATATGCACACCATTTATCGACCTCAAAAAAAGAAAAGAAGTAGTGAAAGCCTCACGTTTCAATATTGAAAGCTTTTCAGGGGCAAAATTCTACTGGCAAAGCCTTGGGATTATATGGATCATTAAAAAAAAACCACAGATAGCTTTGAGAAGAACGATAATTCCACAACACTTCGTTGTTGTCATGCGGGAGCTTTCCATTAATTGAGACTGCTGTGTGTTTCTGAACTGAACAAGAAAATACTGCATGGTTAATTTTGTGTATTAAATTTTGAAAGGTATACATCATGGTTGAATCCTCTCACCATCGTCAATTAATCTGTATACTGAGCAAATCATCAGAGATGCTGGCTTATATGAAGAAAAATGTGGCATCAGGACTGGAAGAAGGCTTATTAACAACCTTCCATATGCACATGACAAACTGACTTGCTGAAAATAAGGAGGATCTGAAACACTTGCTGATGATAATCACGGATTTTCGGCTTCAATGTGGATTACTCCAGTAGTTTGGAAGATGTAGAAGAAATGGATTGATATCTTGAGATACACAATACACCCAAATCGACGCAGAAAATATGGAAAAATAACAGCTCAATAACAAAATATTAAATAGAATAGGTTATGAAGAAAGTTCCAACCAAGAAAAGCCCAGGACCAGAAGGCTTCTAAGGGGAATTCTACCAATTATTCAGGGAAGAGTTATCACCAAATCTACACAGACTATTCCCGAATATGAAAAGGGGAAGCAAACTCTGAGAGACATTCTATGAATTGAGGGTAACATTGATCCAGAAACTAGGCAAAGACCCCACAAATACAGAACACTATAGACCAATATGCCTCATCAACATAGACTCTAAACTTCTCTGTAAAATGTTGGCAAATAAAATCCAAGAGCTTTTTTTTTTTTTTTTTAAAGTGGAAAAAAATCCACCATAGTCTGGTGGGATTCAGATCAGGGACAAAAAATGTTGGCTCACCCTTTGAAAAATAATTATTGTAATACACCAAAAAAAAGACAATGTGTAAGAAGTCATGATAATAACAATAAATACCGAAAAAGCATTTGAAAATATGCAACAGGCGTTTCTGTTATAAAAAAAACTCTGGGAAATAGGAACAGAGAGAAATTCATGAACATAATAAAGCATAAAGCCATATATACTAAGAAAAAAGGTCAAAATCATGCGCAAAGAGAAAAATATTGAAAACATACCCCTTCAGAACCAGAACCAAACAAGACTGTCCACATCACTACACTTATTTAACACTACCCTTTTGGCTCGAAGGCTTAGCCAGAACAATTAAAAAAGAATTAAGCCATTAAAAAATCAAGGGAAAAGAATTGGGCCAAAAACATGACGTAAAATTTGCAACTATTTATAGATGATGTGATTTCATATATAAAAAGAAACATGTATTCTCTAAAAAGATGGCTGGAATGAATGGAGGTATTTTGGAAAACCCTTGAGATTAATACGTAAAAATATATTGGATTTCTGTATACTAGTCGAGAGAGCTCTGAAAAAGTTATTAAAAAGCAATACCACTTATCAAAGTTATACAAAGATGAATTACTTCGTGAGAAACCTAATTAAAGAAACAAATGACTCTCCAAAGTAAACTAGGTGACTTTATTACAAGAAACCAAGAGACCTACACAAATGCAAAAGCATCCAATGTTTATGGATATGGTGACTTATCATTGTGAAAATATCAATGCTACCCAGAGATTTTTATAAATACAATGCAATTGCAATGCAAATCCCAATGTCATTCTTTGTGAAATGGAAAAAAATAATTACCGACGTCATTTGGAGATATCAGAGACCTAGGATAAGCAAAGAACTCCTTAGACAGAACAACACAGGAACTCTTACGCTACCTACCTCAACACCTATGACAACCACATTAGTCCAAACAGGCTTGTAATGGTGTAATGATAGATGTATAGACTAATGCATGAGGGGGAAAAAATGCCCAGAGAAGTAAACCCATCCAAATACAGGCAAGTGATCTTTGACAAAGGACCAAATCCGTGAAATTGTTACGTGACAGCCTCTTCAACAAATGGGGCTGGAGAAATTAGATCTCCATCTCCATGTACCAGAGGACCCCTCCCTAATCCAAGGCACACAAATGAACTCAAGATGGATTAAAGACATGAGTTCAACCCCAGAGCAATAAGGATCATCAATGAGAACACTGGGAAAACCTGCACAGTTCTATTGCAGGGCATACACAGACTACCAAATATAATATAAAGGAAAGCGCACAAAGTGGGAGACAAAATAGATAACCGAGACCTACTGAAAACAAGTTACACACATTAAGACTTTACCAAAAGAGTAAAATGAGAGACCAATGTACTGGGAATAAATCTTGAGCAAAGACACAACAAACAAGGCCCGGATTACTAAAATCTATACAATTGTGTAATACCTCAATAAGGGGGGAAATCCCATTCAAAAGTGGGCAAAAGACATAGTACACCAAAGATGACACTCACGTGGCTCACAAACACATGTCAAAATGCTACTAGTGATCACTAATCATCTGAGAGATGTAAATTAAAATAAAGATGAGATCTCACCGTGAACCCATGATGATAGCCAAATAATGTTCAGTTTTGATAGTGTCCCAGGGTGTCCTTTAGACAGCGTCAGCCATGCAAGAAATATCTCAGCAGTCAGCAATCGCCATTCTCAGGAATCTGCCAGGTCTCCTTGACGTTTTAGATAACTTCCGTAACAGGACAGGGTCGCGTCACATATCAGCTTCTCTCCTTTCCTCTGGGCCTTGCTGGCAGAAGAGAAATCCACCTATCTATCTCCTTTGCCTGTGAAAAATATAAACAAATAGCCCCTCTCTCTGGGGAGTCATGAACCTGAAAAAGGAATTATGATGAATAGTGGGTGGCTTCTCTATCTCTTCCCTGTCCATCTTTCTCCAAACATGGTTGCGTCCTTCTAAGGAGAGGCCCACAGCTTTCTTCTGTAAAAACAGAATTGCATAGCCTCTTCTCCAGGTGAATGGACCTGGATCCCAAACGCGGTTTCCATCGTCTTCGGATTTCTTAGGATTAATTTCCTCTGTAGAATTGAAAACGTGTTTCTCTGCCCTCATTTTGTCACGCACTTTTAGTAAGGAGGAAAAAAAAATTTGCTTAAAATCACTAAATGAAATTTGTCACACACGATATTCGTCTTTTCCCACTTCTGTTTTACCAATGTAAATATTAAAATATTGCTAGCACTCTCCATTACCTGGCTAGGTCTTGAACCAGTGAAACTACTTGTTAGATAGCCTCCATTGTTAAGTGAATCTTGGCTTTCGGCTCTCAGAGAATTAAGAGAGCTAAATTGAGAGAACCTCTTACCATACTTTGAAAGACTGAAAGAATTTTTAAGCGATTTTGTTCAGCTGTTCTTTAAGTAATTTACCAAACAGACATTTTTTTCTCTCTCCAAGGTTACCAATAAGGTTGTAGGCTCAATTAAACCACTTTGCCCTTCAGGCTTCTTACACTGTATGATTTTACAATCTTGCAATCGTCTCTCTTGGTTAACTTCACTCATTCCTTCCATGCTGGATGTAGAGGAAGTTCTTGGGAGGGTCTTAGGTCCTCCTGAATGCCCTAAAGAATTGACCCTGTATCCAAAGTTTAAAACCATTTTCCCTTCAATCTCTAATTCCGTGGGAGGTGGTTAGGTGGGGGGGTAGGGGTGGGGGTGGTAAGCGCTGTCGTTTCCCCACAACAGCATTCCCAAAGACCCCTTGATTTAAAGGGTGGTCAGACTTCTCATGTACTCTTTCCTGATAGACATACAATTTTACTCTAGGGAAGAAAGGAAGCCAAAATTGGCTTAAGCGATCTTCTTTTATAAACCATGATATATCAGAATTCATCACTGCCTTAACTTTTTCATAATCTCGTTCAATAATTCCAGCAACCGCCAGAACACCTTGAGGATTTACATTAGACTTTCCTAATCGACATCCTTTAGTTCTTTGAGGTAGCGAACCCCAATTACTGCTCTTAACAATTTCTGATATAATCACAGCTTTTGGCTTTACTTCACAACTCTGATCGACTCCAGTATCAATTTGAATTTCTTGAGTACTCAGGTTAAAACTTCCTGATAAAAAGTGTATTCCTCTTTCAATAAGAGGCTCCTGTTCTTTAGCATCAGCAAACTGCTGTGAGGGCTCCTGAGCCTTCTCTTGGTTAATCAAGGTTATAGCAGCCAGAACAGGGGCTGGGGTTCTGCAAGTTTGGCTAGGTCTGGTCTCCTGCTGTGAGATTGGGGGATGCCTGCAGCTTCTCTTGAAGATCTTTGCTCGGGCCGGCAGACACCTTGCCTCCCATGTTCTGCTGGGTGGGGTCTGTATCCTCTATTACCTGCGCCCCGCTGCCCGTTTCTGGGCTTGGCGTTACTTCCAGGTAAATGGCCTCAATTGCTAAACTTTGAATGACCACCCTCTGCCCAGTGACTACCTCTCTCGCAGCAGGGGCAGAGTCCAGTTGCCTCGGACTCTCTCCCTGGATCTTCTCCGCTGTGAATCGTCCAGTTCTTTTGCGACATTCGCCTGCAGTCTCTCTGGTAATGTCCCTCGACTCCAGGTGGGCGTGGTCACGTGCGGAGGTTGGCGTGGTCAGGTGCGCTTGTGTCTGTGGTGAGGTACTCAGGTGCGCGTGGTCATGGTGGCAGGTGTCTGTGGGTAGGTGCACAGGCGAGCATGGTAAAGTGCGCAGGTGTACGCGGTCACGTGCAGAAGCCGGCATGGTCACGTGCGGAGGCGGGCGTGGTCCCTGTCGTGGGTGGGCGTGGCCTCGGTTGCGGCTGAGCGTGGCCACACGCGGGTGGGCGTGGCCACGAGTACGTGTGGGTGTGGTCATGTGCGCGGGTGGGCGTGGCCATCACCCCTTTACCCTGAACACTTTATACTTTATAAAGAATTATTTTATCTTATCTTACACTGCCCGGCGTCTCCGCTCACCCACCTCCCCATTGCCCATCTCCCAGAGAGGAGGTTCCCCATAGATCCCCAAGATCGGTTTTCTCTTTCTACACCCCCTTGCCTCCAGGTGTCGACACTGCCACCGCTGGTCCTGCGGGGCTCAAGCGTCGTAGGGCGTGACCAAGGCCAAGGTAACTGAGAGGAATTACTGAAACCAGAATGAAACTGAACATGGTATAGGTTGTAACTCTCCATGGGAGCAGAAAGCCTCATTTTTCTTGCATGAAGGTTTGGAGAGTTTGAACCGCTGACCCTGTGCTTCACAGTGCAATATGCTAAATCAGCTAATGAAAACTTTACGGTTCATAAGGATCTGATCTGCAATTACTTGGTGGAAGAGAAAAATAGCAAGAGGATAAAGCTGGAAGAGAATGAATTGTGGTTAAAATAACCAAAACAAAGCAAAAAAAAAAAATCTCTCCTACAAACTCACAGCCATCAAGTTGATTCAGACTCGTAGTGATCTTGTAGAACAGAGCAGGACTTCCCTCTTTTTCCCAGACTATAAGCAATCTTCAGAGGGACAGAGCTTCACCAGATGGAATGCAAAGAAACCAAACTGACTAAAAAAGACACCATGGAGAAGCTCAATATCAGCACCTTAAATGAAGGCAGGGGCTTAGTGTAATGCATCAGTTGCTCATGAGCATGATCAAATTCAAGTTGAAGAAGAATAAAACAAACCCACGAGAGTCCAAATACAACAGGTATATCTCACTTAAATTTTTCACAAAAATAAATTCATTCATTCAACACTAATGACAGAAGACCAAATGATCTGTGCAATGATACCAGATGAGAAAACTATTATAAAAGACAGAAAAAAATATATCAAAATGGATGTCAAAAGGGATTCTTTAACCTAGTCTTGACTACACCATAGCTAAAACATGAGTAAGAAATGATGACACACTAGCTCAAAAGCAATAAAGCACACAGGGAAGAAGCACACTAGCCTGTGCGATCACACGGTACCAAAGGGGAGAGGTGTAAGGTATCATGCAAAAAAAACCCCAATATATATCTATATATATGTGTGTGTGTGTGTGTGTGTGTGTATACGTATATATATGCCAAAGTGAATGAATGGGGAAGTGCAGAGTGGAGACCCAAGGCCCATTTGTCAGCCCCTGGAGATCCCCTCATAGAGGGGTTTAGGAGAGGAGATGGGTCAGTCAGGGTGTGATGTAGTACCGAGGAAGAACACAGATTTCCCCCAGATCCTGGATGCTTCCTCTCCCCAACTACCATGATCCGAATTGTACCTTGCAGGACTGGATGGGGCAGAGATTGTACACTGGTGCATATGGGAGAAGAGGCACAGGGAATCCAGGGTGGATGATACCTTCAGGACCAGAGCTGTGAGGGGCGGTGTTGGGAGAGTGGAGGGTTAGTGGGTTGGAAAGAAGGAACTGATGACAGGGATCCGCATGTGCCCACCTCCCTGGGAGAGTGACGGCCGGGAAGGCGGGGAAGGGAGATTTCGGATAGGGCAAAATATGACAAAATAGCAATCTATAAATTATCAAGGGCCCGTGAGGTAAGGGGGAGCAGGGAAGGAGGGAGAAAACAAAAGAGGACCTGATGCAAAGGGTTTACGTGGTGAGCAAATGCTTTGAAAATGATTAGGGCAAAGAATGTATGGATGTGCTTTATACAATTGATGTATGTATATGTATGCATTGTGATAAGAGTTGTATGAGGCCCTAATAAAATGTAATAAAAAAAGATTTTTAAAAAATGAAAGAAAAGAGGTGAACAGAAAATTTCAAAGGACAACATATGAAGACAAAATAAAGTACTAGAGTGAAATGTACAAATTGCTGGAGTTGGAAAGCCCAACATGAAGAATATGCACACCATTTATCGACCTCAAAAAAAGAAAAAAAGTAGTGAAAGCCTCACGTTTCAATATTGAAAGCTTTTCAGGGGCAAAATTCTACTGGCAAAGCCTTGGGATTATATGGATCATTAAAAAAAAACTACAGATAGCTTTGAGAAGAACGATAATTCCACAACACTTCGTTGTTGTCATGCGGGAGCTTTCCATTAATTGAGACTGCTGTGTGTTTCTGAACTGAACAAGAAAATACTGCATGGTTAATTTTGTATATTAAATTTTGAAAGGTATACATCATGGTTGAATCCTCTCACCATCGTCAATTAATCTGTATACTGAGCAAATCATCAGAGATGCTGGCTTATATGAAGAAAAATGTGGCATCAGGACTGGAAGAAGGCTTATTAACAACCTTCCATATGCACATGACAAACTGACTTGCTGAAAATAAGGAGGATCTGAAACACTTGCTGATGATAATCACGGATTTTCGGCTTCAATGTGGATTACTCCAGTAGTTTGGAAGATGTAGAAGAAATGGATTGATATCTTGAGATACACAATACACCCAAATCGACGGAGAAAATATGGAAAAATAACAGCTCAATAACAAAATATTAAATAGAATAGGTTATGAAGAAAGTTCCAACCAAGAAAAGCCCAGGACCAGAAGGCTTCTAAGGGGAATTCTACCAATTATTCAGGGAAGAGTTATCACCAAATCTACACAGACTATTCCCGAATATGAAAAGGGGAAGCAAACTCTGAGAGACATTCTATGAATTGAGGGTAACACTGATCCAGAAACTAGGCAAAGACCCCACAAATACAGAACACTATAGACCAATATGCCTCATCAACATAGACTCTAAACTTCTCTGTAAAATGTTGGCAAATAAAATCCAAGAGCTTTTTTTTTTTTTAAGTGGAAAAAAATCCACCATAGTCTGGTGGGATTCCGATAGGGACAAAAAATGTTGGCTCACCCTTTGAAAAATAATTATTGTAATACACCAAAGAAAAAGACAATGTGTAAGAAGGCATGATAATAACAATAAATACCGAAAAAGCATTTGAAAATATGCAACAGGCGTTTCTGTTATAAAAAACACTCTGGGAAATAGGAACAGAGAGAAATTCATGAACATAATAAAGGATAAAGCCATATATACTAAGAAAAAAAGGTCAAAATCATGCGCAAAGAGAAAAATATTGAAAACATACCCCTTCAGAACCAGAACCAAACAAGACTGTCCACATCACTACACTTATTTAACACTACCCTTTTGGCTCGAAGGCTTAGCCAGAACAATTAAAAAAGAATTAAGCCATTAAAAAATCAAGGGAAAAGAATTGGGCCAAAAACATGACGTAAAATTCGCAACTATTTATAGATGATGTGATTTCATATATAAAAAGAAACATGTATTCTCTAAAAAGATGGCTGGAATGAATGGAGGTATTTTGGAAAACCCTTGAGATTAATACGTAAAAATATATTGGATTTCTGTATACTAGTCGAGAGAGCTCTGAAAAAGTTATTAAAAAGCAATACCACTTATCAAAGTTATACAAAGATGAATTACTTCGTGAGAAACCTAATTAAAGAAACAAATGACTCTCCAAAGTAAACTAGGTGACTTTATTACAAGAAACCAAGAGACCTACACAAATGCAAAAGCATCCAATGTTTATGGATATGGTGACTTATCATTGTGAAAATATCAATGCTACCCAGAGATTTTTATAAATACAATGCAATTGCAATGCAAATCCCAATGTCATTCTTTGTGAAATGGAAAAAAATAATTACCGACGTCATTTGGAGATATCAGAGACCTAGGATAAGCAAAGAACTCCTTAGACAGAACAACACAGGAACTCTTACGCTACCTACCTCAACACCTATGACAACCACATTAGTCCAAACAGGCTTGTAATGGTGTAATGATAGATGTATAGACTAATGCACGAGGGGGAAAAAATGCCCAGAGAAGTAAACCCATCCAAATACAGGCAAGTGATCTTTGACAAAGGACCAAATCCGTGAAATTGTTACGTGACAGCCTCTTCAACAAATGGGGCTGGAGAAATTGGATCTCCATCTCCACGTACCAGAGGACCCCTCCCTAATCCAAGGCACACAAATGAACTCAAGATGGATTACAGACATGAGTTCAACCCCAGAGCAATAAGGATCATCAATGAGAATACTGGGAAAACCTGCACAGTTCTATTGCAGGGCATACACAGACTACCAAATATAATATAAAGGAAAGCGCACAAAGTGGGAGACAAAATAGATAACCGAGACCTACTGAAAACAAGTTACACACATTACGACTTTACCAAAAGAGTAAAATGAGAGACCAATGTACTGGGAATAAATCTTGAGCAAAGACACAACAAACAAGGCCCGGATTACTAAAATCGATACAATTGTGTAACACCTCAATAAGGGGGGAAATCCCATTCAAAAGTGGGCAAAAGACATACTACACCAAAGATGACACTCACGTGGCTCACAAACACATGTCAAAATGCTACTAGTGATCACTAATCATCTGAGAGATGTAAATTAAAATAAAGATGAGATCTCACCGTGAACCCATGATGATAGCCAACAATGTTCAGTTTTGATAGTGTCCCAGGGTATCCTTTAGACAGCGTCAGCCATGCAAGAAATATCTCAGCAGTCAGCAATCGCCATTCTCAGGAATCTGCCAGGTCTCCTTGACGTTTTAGATAACTTCCGTAACAGGACAGGGTCGCGTCACATATCAGCTTCTCTCCTTTCCTCTGGGCCTTGCTGGCAGAAGAGAAATCCACCTATCTATCTCCTTTGCCTGTGAAAAATATAAACAAATAGCCCCTCTCTCTGGGGAGTCATGAACCTGAAAAAGGAATTATGATGAATAGTGGGTGGCTTCTCCATCTCTTCCCTGTCCATCTTTCTCCAAACATGGTTGCGTCCTTCTAAGGAGAGGCCCACAGCTTTCTTCTGTAAAAACAGAATTGCATAGCCTCTTCTCCAGGTGAATGGACCTGGATCCCAAACGCGGTTTCCATCGTCTTCGGATTTCTTAGGATTAATTTCCTCTGTAGAATTGAAAACGTGTTTCTCTGCCCTCATTTTGTCACGCACTTTTAGTAAGGAGAAAAAAAATTTTGGTTAAAATCACTAAATGAAATTTGTCACACACGATATTCGTCTTTTCCCACTTCTGTTTTACCAATGTAAATATTAAAATATTGCTAGCACTCTCCGTTACCTGGCTAGGTCTTGAACCAGTGAAACTACTTGTTAGATAGCCTCCATTGTTAAGTGAATCTTGGCTTTCGGCTCTCAGAGAATTAAGAGAGCTAAATTGAGAGAACTTCTTACCATACTTTGAAAGACTGAAAGAATTTTTAAGAGATTTTGTTCAGCTGTTCTTTAAGTAATTTACCAAACAGACATTTTTTTCTCTCTCCAAGGTTACCAATAAGGTTGTAGGCTCAATTAAACCGCTTTGCCCTTCAGGCTTCTTACACTGTATGATTTTACAATCTTGCAATCGTCTCTCTTGGTTAACTTCACTCATTCCTTCCATGCTGGATGTAGAGGAAGTTCTTGGGAGGGTCTTAGGTCCTCCTGAATGCCCTAAAGAAATGACCCTGTATCCAAAGTTTAAAACCATTTTCCCTTCAATCTCTAATTCCGTGGGAGGTGGTTAGGAAGGGGGGTGGGGGTGGGGGTGGTAAGCGCTGTCGTTTCCCCACAACAGCATTCCCAAAGACCCCTTGATTTAAAGGGTGGTCAGACTTCTCAAGTACTCTTTCCTGATAGACATACAATTTTACTCTAGGGAAGCAAGGCAGCCAAAATTGGCTTAAGCGATCTTCTTTTATAAACCATGATATATCAGAATTCATCACTGCCTTAACTTTTTCATAATCTCATTCAATAATTCCAGCAACCGCCAGAACACCTTGAGGATTTACATTAGACTTTCCTAATCAACATCCTATAGTTCTTTTAGGTAGCGAAACCCAATTACTGCTCTTAATAATTTCTGATATAATCACAGCTTTTGGCTTTACTTCACAACTCTGATCGACTCCAGTATCAATTTGAATTTCTTGAGTACTCAGGTTAAAACTTCCTGATAAAAAGTGTATTCCTCTTTCAATAAGAGGCTCCTGTTCTTTAGCATCAGCAAACTGCTGTGAGGGCTCCTGAGCCTTCTCTTGGTTAATCAAGGTTATAGCAGCCAGAACAGGGGCTGGGGTTCTGCAAGTTTGGCTAGGTCTGGTCTCCTGCTGTGAGATTGGGGGATGCCTGCAGCTTCTCTTGAAGATCTTTGCTCGGGCCGGCAGACACCTAGCCTCCCATGTTCTGCTGGGTGGGGGTCTGTATCAAGCTCCTTCCTCTATTACCTGCGCCCCGCTGCCCGTTTCTGGGCTTGGCGTTACTTCCAGGTAAATGGCCTCAATTGCTAAACTTTGAATGACCACCCTCTGCCCAGTGACTACCTCTCTCGCAGCAGGGGCAGAGTCCAGTTGCCTCGGACTCTCTCCCTGGATCTTCTCCGCTGTGAATCGTCCTGTTCTTTTGCGACATCCGCCTGCAGTCTCTCTGGTAATGTCCCTCGACTCCAGGTGGGCGTGGTCACGTGAGGAGGTTGGCGTGGTCAGGTGCGCTTGTGTCTGTGGTGAGGTACGCAGGTGCGCGTGGTCACGGTGGCAGGTGTCTGTGGGTAGGTGCACAGGCGAGCATGGTAAAGTGCTCAGGTGGGCGCAGTCACGTGCAGAAGAAGGCGCGGTCACGTGCAGAAGCCGGCGTGGTCACGTGCGGAGCCGGGCGTGGCCCCGGTTGCGGCTGAGCGTGGCCAAACGTGAGTGGGCGTGGCCACGAGTACGTGTGGGCGTGGTCATGTGCGCGGGTGGGCGTGGCCATCACCCCTTTACCCTGAACACTTTATACTTTATAAAGAATTATTTTATCTTATCTTACACTGCCCGGCGTCTCCGCTCACCCACCTCCCCATTGCCCATCTCCCAGAGAGGAGGTTCCCCATAGATCCCCAAGATCGGTTTTCTCTTTCTACACCCCCTTGCCTCCAGGTGTCGACACTGCCACCGCTGGTCCTGCGGGGTTCAAGCGTCGTAGGGCGTGACCAAGGCCAAGGTAACTGAGAGGAATTACTGAAACCAGAATGAAACTGAACATGGTATAGGTTGTAACTCTCCATGGGAGCAGAAAGCCTCATTTTTCTTGCATGAAGGTTTGGAGAGTTTGAACCGCTGACCCTGTGCTTCACAGTGCAATATGCTAAATCAGCTAATGAAAACTTTACGGTTCATAAGGATCTGATCTGCAATTACTTGGTGGAAGAGAAAAATAGCAAGAGGATAAAGCTGGAAGAGAATGAATTGTGGTTAAAATAACCAAAACAAAGCAAAAAAAAAAATCTCTCCTACAAACTCACAGCCATCAAGTTGATTCAGACTCGTAGTGATCTTGTAGAACAGAGCAGGACTTCCCTCTTTTTCCCAGACTATAAGCAATCTTCAGAGGGACAGAGCTTCACCAGATGGAATGCAAAGAAACCAAACTGACTGAAAGAGACACCATGGAGAAGCTCAATATCAGCACCTTAAATGAAGGCAGGGGCTTAGTGTAATGCATCAGTTGCTCATGAGCATGTTCAAATTCAAGTTGAAGAAGAATAAAACAAACCCACGAGAGTCCAAATACAACAGGTATATCTCACTTAAATTTCTCACAAAAATAAATTTCATTCATTGAACACTAATGACAGAAGACCAAATGATCTGTGCAATGATACCAGATGAGAAAACTATTATAAAAGACAGAAAAAAATATATCAAAATGGATGTCAAAAGGGATTCTTTAACCTAGTCTTGACTACACCATAGCTAAAACATGAGTAAGAAATGATGACACACTAGCCCAAAAGCAATAAAGCACACAGGGAAGAAGCACACTAGCCTGTGCGATCACACGGTACCAAAGGGGAAGGTGTAAGGTATCATGCAAAAAAAAAACCCCAATATATATCTATATATATATGTGTGTGTGTGTGTGTATATGTATATATATGCCATAGTGAATGAATGGGGAAGTGCAGAGTGGAGACCCAAGGCCCATTTGTCAGCCCCTGGAGATCCCCTCATAGAGGGGTTTAGGAGAGGAGATGGGTCAGTCAGGGTGTGATGTAGTACCGAGGAAGAACACAGATTTCCCCCAGATCCTGGATGCTTCCTCCCCCCAACTACCATGATCCGAATTGTACCTTGCAGGACTGGATGGGGCAGAGATTGTACACTGGTGCATATGGGAGAAGAGGCACAGGGAATCCAGGGTGGATGATACCTTCAGGACCAGGGCTGTAAGGGGCGGTGTTGGGAGAGTGGAGGGTTAGTGGGTTGGAAAGAGGGAACTGATGACAGGGATCCGCATGTGCCCTCCTCCCTGGGAGAGTGACGGCCGGGAAGGGGGGGAAGGGAGATTTCGGATAGGGCATGATATGACAAAATAACAATCTATAAATTATCAAGGGCCCGTGAGGTAAGGGGGAGCAGGGAGGGAGGGAGAAAACAAAAGAGGACCTGATGCAAAGGGTTTACGTGGTGAGCAAATGCTTTGAAAATGATTAGGGCAAAGAATGTATGGATGTGCTTTATACAATTGATGTATGTATATGTATGCATTGTGATAAGAGTTGTATGAGGCCCTAATAAAATGTAATAAAGATTTTTAAAAAATGAAAGAAAATAGGTGAACAGAAAATTTCAAAGGACAACATATGAAGACAAAATAAAGTACTAGAGTGAAATGTACAAATTGCTGGAGTTGGAAAGCCCAACATGAAGAATATGCACACCATTTATCGTCCTCAAAAAAAGAAAAGAAGTAGTGAAAGCCTCACGTTTCAATATTGAAAGCTTTTCAGGGGCAAAATTCTACTGGCAAAGCCTTGGGATTATATGGATCATTAAAAAAAAACCACAGATAGCTTTGAGAAGAACGATAATTCCACAACACTTCGTTGTTGTCATGCGGGAGCTTTCCATTAATTGAGACTGCTGTGTGTTTCTGAACTGAACAAGAAAATACTGCATGGTTAATTTTGTGTATTAAATTTTGAAAGGTATACATCATGGTTGAATCCTCTCACCATCGTCAATTAATCTGTATACTGAGCAAATCATCAGAGATGCTGGCTTATATGAAGAAAAATGTGGCATCAGGACTGGAAGAAGGCTTATTAACAACCTTCCATATGCACATGACAAACTGACTTGCTGAAAATAAGGAGGATCTGAAACACTTGCTGATGATAATCACGGATTTTCGGCTTCAATGTGGATTACTCCAGTAGTTTGGAAGATGTAGAAGAAATGGATTGATATCTTGAGATACACAATACACCCAAATCGACGCAGAAAATATGGAAAAATAACAGCTCAATAACAAAATATTAAATAGAATAGGTTATGAAGAAAGTTCCAACCAAGAAAAGCCCAGGACCAGAAGGCTTCTAAGGGGAATTCTACCAATTATTCAGGGAAGAGTTATCACCAAATCTACACAGACTATTCCCGAATATGAAAAGGGGAAGCAAACTCTGAGAGACATTCTATGAATTGAGGGTAACATTGATCCAGAAACTAGGCAAAGACCCCACAAATACAGAACACTATAGACCAATATGCCTCATCAACATAGACTCTAAACTTCTCTGTAAAATGTTGGCAAATAAAATCCAAGAGCTTTTTTTTTTTTTTTTTAAAGTGGAAAAAAATCCACCATAGTCTGGTGGGATTCAGATCAGGGACAAAAAATGTTGGCTCACCCTTTGAAAAATAATTATTGTAATACACCAAAAAAAAGACAATGTGTAAGAAGTCATGATAATAACAATAAATACCGAAAAAGCATTTGAAAATATGCAACAGGCGTTTCTGTTATAAAAAACACTCTGGGAAATAGGAACAGAGAGAAATTCATGAACATAATAAAGCATAAAGCCATATATACTAAGAAAAAAAGGTCAAAATCATGCGCAAAGAGAAAAATATTGAAAACATACCCCTTCAGAACCAGAACCAAACAAGACTGTCCACATCACTACACTTATTTAACACTACCCTTTTGGCTCGAAGGCTTAGCCAGAACAATTAAAAAAGAATTAAGCCATTAAAAAATCAAGGGAAAAGAATTGGGCCAAAAACATGACGTAAAATTCGCAACTATTTATAGATGATGTGATTTCATATATAAAAAGAAACATGTATTCTCTAAAAAGATGGCTGGAATGAATGGAGGTATTTTGGAAAACCCTTGAGATTAATACGTAAAAATATATTGGATTTCTGTATACTAGTCGAGAGAGCTCTGAAAAAGTTATTAAAAAGCAATACCACTTATCAAAGTTATACAAAGATGAATTACTTCGTGAGAAACCTAATTAAAGAAACAAATGACTCTCCAAAGTAAACTAGGTGACTTTATTACAAGAAACCAAGAGACCTACACAAATGCAAAAGCATCCAATGTTTATGGATATGGTGACTTATCATTGTGAAAATATCAATGCTACCCAGAGATTTTTATAAATACAATGCAATTGCAATGCAAATCCCAATGTCATTCTTTGTGAAATGGAAAAAAATAATTACCGACGTCATTTGGAGATATCAGAGACCTAGGATAAGCAAAGAACTCCTTAGACAGAACAACACAGGAACTCTTACGCTACCTACCTCAACACCTATGACAACCACATTAGTCCAAACAGGCTTGTAATGGTGTAATGATAGATGTATAGACTAATGCATGAGGGGGAAAAAATGCCCAGAGAAGTAAACCCATCCAAATACAGGCAAGTGATCTTTGACAAAGGACCAAATCCGTGAAATTGTTACGTGACAGCCTCTTCAACAAATGGGGCTGGAGAAATTGGATCTCCATCTCCATGTACCAGAGGACCCCTCCCTAATCCAAGGCACACAAATGAACTCAAGATGGATTACAGACATGAGTTCAACCCCAGAGCAATAAGGATCATCAATGAGAACACTGGGAAAACCTGCACAGTTCTATTGCAGGGCATACACAGACTACCAAATATAATATAAAGGAAAGCGCACAAAGTGGGAGACAAAATGGATAACCGAGACCTACTGAAAACAAGTTACACACATTAAGACTTTACCAAAAGAGTAAAATGAGAGACCAATGTACTGGGAATAAATCTTGAGCAAAGACACAACAAACAAGGCCCGGATTACTAAAATCGATACAATTGTGTAACACCTCAATAAGGGGGGAAATCCCATTCAAAAGTGGGCAAAAGACATAGTACACCAAAGATGACACTCACGTGGCTCACAAACACATGTCAAAATGCTACTAGTGATCACTAATCATCTGAGAGATGTAAATTAAAATAAAGATGAGATCTCACCGTGAACCCATGATGATAGCCAACAATGTTCAGTTTTGATAGTGTCCCAGGGTATCCTTTAGACAGCGTCAGCCATGCAAGAAATATCTCAGCAGTCAGCAATCGCCATTCTCAGGAATCTGCCAGGTCTCCTTGACGTTTTAGATAACTTCCGTAACAGGACAGGGTCGCGTCACATATCAGCTTCTCTCCTTTCCTCTGGGCCTTGCTGGCAGAAGAGAAATCCACCTATCTATCTCCTTTGCCTGTGAAAAATATAAACAAATAGCCCCTCTCTCTGGGGAGTCATGAACCTGAAAAAGGAATTATGATGAATAGTGGGTGGCTTCTCCATCTCTTCCCTGTCCATCTTTCTCCAAACATGGTTGCGTCCTTCTAAGGAGAGGCCCACAGCTTTCTTCTGTAAAAACAGAATTGCATAGCCTCTTCTCCAGGTGAATGGACCTGGATCCCAAACGCGGTTTCCATCGTCTTCGGATTTCTTAGGATTAATTTCCTCTGTAGAATTGAAAACGTGTTTCTCTGCCCTCATTTTGTCACGCACTTTTAGTAAGGAGGAAAAAAAATTTGCTTAAAATCACTAAATGAAATTTGTCACACACGATATTCGTCTTTTCCCACTTCTGTTTTACCAATGTAAATATTAAAATATTGCTAGCACTCTCCGTTACCTGGCTAGGTCTTGAACCAGTCAAACTACTTGTTAGATAGCCTCCATTGTTAAGTGAATCTTGGCTTTCGGCTCTCAGAGAATTAAGAGAGCTAAATTGAGAGAACTTCTTACCATACTTTGAAAGACTGAAAGAATTTTTAAGAGATTTTGTTCAGCTGTTCTTTAAGTAATTTACCAAACAGACATTTTTTTCTCTCTCCAAGGTTACCAATAAGGTTGTAGGCTCAATTAAACCGCTTTGCCCTTCAGGCTTCTTACACTGTATGATTTTACAATCTTGCAATCGTCTCTCTTGGTTAACTTCACTCATTCCTTCCATGCTGGATGTAGAGGAAGTTCTTGGGAGGGTCTTAGGTCCTCCTGAATGCCCTAAAGAAATGACCCTGTATCCAAAGTTTAAAACCATTTTCCCTTCAATCTCTAATTCCGTGGGAGGTGGTTAGGAAGGGGGGTGGGGGTGGGGGTGGTAAGCGCTGTCGTTTCCCCACAACAGCATTCCCAAAGACCCCTTGATTTAAAGGGTGGTCAGACTTCTCAAGTACTCTTTCCTGATAGACATACAATTTTACTCTAGGGAAGCAAGGCAGCCAAAATTGGCTTAAGCGATCTTCTTTTATAAACCATGATATATCAGAATTCATCACTGCCTTAACTTTTTCATAATCTCATTCAATAATTCCAGCAACCGCCAGAACACCTTGAGGATTTACATTAGACTTTCCTAATCAACATCCTATAGTTCTTTTAGGTAGCGAAACCCAATTACTGCTCTTAATAATTTCTGATATAATCACAGCTTTTGGCTTTACTTCACAACTCTGATCGACTCCAGTATCAATTTGAATTTCTTGAGTACTCAGGTTAAAACTTCCTGATAAAAAGTGTATTCCTCTTTCAATAAGAGGCTCCTGTTCTTTAGCATCAGCAAACTGCTGTGAGGGCTCCTGAGCCTTCTCTTGGTTAATCAAGGTTATAGCAGCCAGAACAGGGGCTGGGGTTCTGCAAGTTTGGCTAGGTCTGGTCTCCTGCTGTGAGATTGGGGGATGCCTGCAGCTTCTCTTGAAGATCTTTGCTCGGGCCGGCAGACACCTAGCCTCCCATGTTCTGCTGGGTGGGGGTCTGTATCAAGCTCCTTCCTCTATTACCTGCGCCCCGCTGCCCGTTTCTGGGCTTGGCGTTACTTCCAGGTAAATGGCCTCAATTGCTAAACTTTGAATGACCACCCTCTGCCCAGTGACTACCTCTCTCGCAGCAGGGGCAGAGTCCAGTTGCCTCGGACTCTCTCCCTGGATCTTCTCCGCTGTGAATCGTCCTGTTCTTTTGCGACATCCGCCTGCAGTCTCTCTGGTAATGTCCCTCGACTCCAGGTGGGCGTGGTCACGTGAGGAGGTTGGCGTGGTCAGGTGCGCTTGTGTCTGTGGTGAGGTACGCAGGTGCGCGTGGTCACGGTGGCAGGTGTCTGTGGGTAGGTGCACAGGCGAGCATGGTAAAGTGCTCAGGTGGGCGCAGTCACGTGCAGAAGAAGGCGCGGTCACGTGCAGAAGCCGGCGTGGTCACGTGCGGAGCCGGGCGTGGCCCCGGTTGCGGCTGAGCGTGGCCAAACGTGAGTGGGCGTGGCCACGAGTACGTGTGGGCGTGGTCATGTGCGCGGGTGGGCGTGGCCATCACCCCTTTACCCTGAACACTTTATACTTTATAAAGAATTATTTTATCTTATCTTACACTGCCCGGCGTCTCCGCTCACCCACCTCCCCATTGCCCATCTCCCAGAGAGGAGGTTCCCCATAGATCCCCAAGATCGGTTTTCTCTTTCTACACCCCCTTGCCTCCAGGTGTCGACACTGCCACCGCTGGTCCTGCGGGGTTCAAGCGTCGTAGGGCGTGACCAAGGCCAAGGTAACTGAGAGGAATTACTGAAACCAGAATGAAACTGAACATGGTATAGGTTGTAACTCTCCATGGGAGCAGAAAGCCTCATTTTTCTTGCATGAAGGTTTGGAGAGTTTGAACCGCTGACCCTGTGCTTCACAGTGCAATATGCTAAATCAGCTAATGAAAACTTTACGGTTCATAAGGATCTGATCTGCAATTACTTGGTGGAAGAGAAAAATAGCAAGAGGATAAAGCTGGAAGAGAATGAATTGTGGTTAAAATAACCAAAACAAAGCAAAAAAAAAAATCTCTCCTACAAACTCACAGCCATCAAGTTGATTCAGACTCGTAGTGATCTTGTAGAACAGAGCAGGACTTCCCTCTTTTTCCCAGACTATAAGCAATCTTCAGAGGGACAGAGCTTCACCAGATGGAATGCAAAGAAACCAAACTGACTGAAAAAGACACCATGGAGAAGCTCAATATCAGCACCTTAAATGAAGGCAGGGGCTTAGTGTAATGCATCAGTTGCTCATGAGCATGTTCAAATTCAAGTTGAAGAAGAATAAAACAAACCCACGAGAGTCCAAATACAACAGGTATATCTCACTTAAATTTCTCACAAAAATAAATTTCATTCATTGAACACTAATGACAGAAGACCAAATGATCTGTGCAATGATACCAGATGAGAAAACTATTATAAAAGACAGAAAAAAATATATCAAAATGGATGTCAAAAGGGATTCTTTAACCTAGTCTTGACTACACCATAGCTAAAACATGAGTAAGAAATGATGACACACTAGCCCAAAAGCAATAAAGCACACAGGGAAGAAGCACACTAGCCTGTGCGATCACACGGTACCAAAGGGGAAGGTGTAAGGTATCATGCAAAAAAAAAACCCCAATATATATCTATATATATATGTGTGTGTGTGTGTGTGTGTATATGTATATATATGCCATAGTGAATGAATGGGGAAGTGCAGAGTGGAGACCCAAGGCCCATTTGTCAGCCCCTGGAGATCCCCTCATAGAGGGGTTTAGGAGAGGAGATGGGTCAGTCAGGGTGTGATGTAGTACCGAGGAAGAACACAGATTTCCCCCAGATCCTGGATGCTTCCTCCCCCCAACTACCATGATCCGAATTGTACCTTGCAGGACTGGATGGGGCAGAGATTGTACACTGGTGCATATGGGAGAAGAGGCACAGGGAATCCAGGGTGGATGATACCTTCAGGACCAGGGCTGTAAGGGGCGGTGTTGGGAGAGTGGAGGGTTAGTGGGTTGGAAAGAAGGAACTGATGACAGGGATCCGCATGTGCCCTCCTCCCTGGGAGAGTGACGGCCGGGAAGGGGGGGAAGGGAGATTTCGGATAGGGCATGATATGACAAAATAACAATCTATAAATTATCAAGGGCCCGTGAGGTAAGGGGGAGCAGGGAGGGAGGGAGAAAACAAAAGAGGACCTGATGCAAAGGGTTTACGTGGTGAGCAAATGCTTTGAAAATGATTAGGGCAAAGAATGTATGGATGTGCTTTATACAATTGATGTATGTATATGTATGCATTGTGATAAGAGTTGTATGAGGCCCTAATAAAATGTAATAAAGATTTTTTAAAAATGAAAGAAAATAGGTGAACAGAAAATTTCAAAGGACAACATATGAAGACAAAATAAAGTACTAGAGTGAAATGTACAAATTGCTGGAGTTGGAAAGCCCAACATGAAGAATATGCACACCATTTATCGACCTCAAAAAAAGAAAAGAAGTAGTGAAAGCCTCACGTTTCAATATTGAAAGCTTTTCAGGGGCAAAATTCTACTGGCAAAGCCTTGGGATTATATGGATCATTAAAAAAAAACCACAGATAGCTTTGAGAAGAACGATAATTCCACAACACTTCGTTGTTGTCATGCGGGAGCTTTCCATTAATTGAGACTGCTGTGTGTTTCTGAACTGAACAAGAAAATACTGCATGGTTAATTTTGTGTATTAAATTTTGAAAGGTATACATCATGGTTGAATCCTCTCACCATCGTCAATTAATCTGTATACTGAGCAAATCATCAGAGATGCTGGCTTATATGAAGAAAAATGTGGCATCAGGACTGGAAGAAGGCTTATTAACAACCTTCCATATGCACATGACAAACTGACTTGCTGAAAATAAGGAGGATCTGAAACACTTGCTGATGATAATCACGGATTTTCGGCTTCAATGTGGATTACTCCAGTAGTTTGGAAGATGTAGAAGAAATGGATTGATATCTTGAGATACACAATACACCCAAATCGACGCAGAAAATATGGAAAAATAACAGCTCAATAACAAAATATTAAATAGAATAGGTTATGAAGAAAGTTCCAACCAAGAAAAGCCCAGGACCAGAAGGCTTCTAAGGGGAATTCTACCAATTATTCAGGGAAGAGTTATCACCAAATCTACACAGACTATTCCCGAATATGAAAAGGGGAAGCAAACTCTGAGAGACATTCTATGAATTGAGGGTAACATTGATCCAGAAACTAGGCAAAGACCCCACAAATACAGAACACTATAGACCAATATGCCTCATCAACATAGACTCTAAACTTCTCTGTAAAATGTTGGCAAATAAAATCCAAGAGCTTTTTTTTTTTTTTTTTAAAGTGGAAAAAAATCCACCATAGTCTGGTGGGATTCAGATCAGGGACAAAAAATGTTGGCTCACCCTTTGAAAAATAATTATTGTAATACACCAAAAAAAAGACAATGTGTAAGAAGTCATGATAATAACAATAAATACCGAAAAAGCATTTGAAAATATGCAACAGGCGTTTCTGTTATAAAAAACACTCTGGGAAATAGGAACAGAGAGAAATTCATGAACATAATAAAGCATAAAGCCATATATACTAAGAAAAAAAGGTCAAAATCATGCGCAAAGAGAAAAATATTGAAAACATACCCCTTCAGAACCAGAACCAAACAAGACTGTCCACATCACTACACTTATTTAACACTACCCTTTTGGCTCGAAGGCTTAGCCAGAACAATTAAAAAAGAATTAAGCCATTAAAAAATCAAGGGAAAAGAATTGGGCCAAAAACATGACGTAAAATTCGCAACTATTTATAGATGATGTGATTTCATATATAAAAAGAAACATGTATTCTCTAAAAAGATGGCTGGAATGAATGGAGGTATTTTGGAAAACCCTTGAGATTAATACGTAAAAATATATTGGATTTCTGTATACTAGTCGAGAGAGCTCTGAAAAAGTTATTAAAAAGCAATACCACTTATCAAAGTTATACAAAGATGAATTACTTCGTGAGAAACCTAATTAAAGAAACAAATGACTCTCCAAAGTAAACTAGGTGACTTTATTACAAGAAACCAAGAGACCTACACAAATGCAAAAGCATCCAATGTTTATGGATATGGTGACTTATCATTGTGAAAATATCAATGCTACCCAGAGATTTTTATAAATACAATGCAATTGCAATGCAAATCCCAATGTCATTCTTTGTGAAATGGAAAAAAATAATTACCGATGTCATTTGGAGATATCAGAGACCTAGGATAAGCAAAGAACTCCTTAGACAGAACAACACAGGAACTCTTACGCTACCTACCTCAACACCTATGACAACCACATTAGTCCAAACAGGCTTGTAATGGTGTAATGATAGATGTATAGACTAATGCATGAGGGGGAAAAAATGCCCAGAGAAGTAAACCCATCCAAATACAGGCAAGTGATCTTTGACAAAGGACCAAATCCGTGAAATTGTTACGTGACAGCCTCTTCAACAAATGGGGCTGGAGAAATTGGATCTCCATCTCCATGTACCAGAGGACCCCTCCCTAATCTAAGGCACACAAATGAACTCAAGATGGATTACAGACATGAGTTCAACCCCAGAGCAATAAGGATCATCAATGAGAACACTGGGAAAACCTGCACAGTTCTATTGCAGGGCATACACAGACTACCAAATATAATATAAAGGAAAGCGCACAAAGTGGGAGACAAAATGGATAACCGAGACCTACTGAAAACAAGTTACACACATTAAGACTTTACCAAAAGAGTAAAATGAGAGACCAATGTACTGGGAATAAATCTTGAGCAAAGACACAACAAACAAGGCCCGGATTACTAAAATCGATACAATTGTGTAACACCTCAATAAGGGGGGAAATCCCATTCAAAAGTGGGCAAAAGACATAGTACACCAAAGATGACACTCACGTGGCTCACAAACACATGTCAAAATGCTACTAGTGATCACTAATCATCTGAGAGATGTAAATTAAAATAAAGATGAGATCTCACCGTGAACCCATGATGATAGCCAATAATGTTCAGTTTTGATAGTGTCCCAGGGTATCCTTTAGACAGCGTCAGCCATGCAAGAAATATCTCAGCAGTCAGCAATCGCCATTCTCAGGAATCTGCCAGGTCTCCTTGACGTTTTAGATAACTTCCGTAAAAAGACAGGGTCGAGTCACATATCAGCTTCTCTCCTTTCCTCTGGGCCTTGCTGGCAGAAGAGAAATCCACCTATCTATCTCCTTTGCCTGTGAAAAATATAAACAAATAGCCCCTCTCTCTGGGGAGTCATGAACCTGAAAAAGGAATTATGATGAATAGTGGGTGGCTTCTCCATCTCTTCCCTGTCCATCTTTCTCCAAACATGGTTGCGTCCTTCTAAGGAGAGGCCCACAGCTTTCTTCTGTAAAAACAGAATTGCATAGCCTCTTCTCCAGGTGAATGGACCTGGATCCCAAACGCGGTTTCCATCGTCTTCGGATTTCTTAGGATTAATTTCCTCTGTAGAATTGAAAACGTGTTTCTCTGCCCTCATTTTGTCACGCACTTTTAGTAAGGAGGAAAAAAAATTTGCTTAAAATCACTAAATGAAATTTGTCACACACGATATTCGTCTTTTCCCACTTCTGTTTTACCAATGTAAATATTAAAATATTGCTAGCACTCTCCGTTACCTGGCTAGGTCTTGAACCAGTGAAACTACTTGTTAGATAGCCTCCATTGTTAAGTGAATCTTGGCTTTCGGCTCTCAGAGAATTAAGAGAGCTAAATTGAGAGAACTTCTTACCATACTTTGAAAGACTGAAAGAATTTTTAAGAGATTTTGTTCAGCTGTTCTTTAAGTAATTTACCAAACAGACATTTTTTTCTCTCTCCAAGGTTACCAATAAGGTTGTAGGCTCAATTAAACCACTTTGCCCTTCAGGCTTCTTACACTGTATGATTTTACAATCTTGCAATCGTCTCTCTTGGTTAACTTCACTCATTCCTTCCATGCTGGATGTAGTGGAAGTTCTTGGGAGGGTCTTAGGTCCTCCTGAATGCCCTAAAGAAATGACCCTGTATCCAAAGTTTAAAACCATTTTCACTTCAATCTCTAATTCCGTGGGAGGTGGTTAGGTGGGGGGTGGGGGTGGGGGTGGTAAGCGCTGTCGTTTCCCCACAACAGCATTCCCAAAGACCCCTTGATTTAAAGGGTGGTCAGACTTCTCAAGTACTCTTTCCTGATAGACATACAATTTTACTCTAGGGAAGCAAGGAAGCCAAAATTGGCTTAAGCGATCTTCTTTTATAAACCATGATATATCAGAATTCATCACTGCCTTAACTTTTTCATAATCTCGTTCAATAATTCCAGCAACCGCCAGAACACCTTGAGGATTTACATTAGACTTTCCTAATCGACATCCTTTAGTTCTTTGAGGTAGCGAACCCCAATTACTGCTCTTAACAATTTCTGATATAATCACAGCTTTTGGCTTTACTTCACAACTCTGATCGACTCCAGTATCAATTTGAATTTCTTGAGTACTCAGGTTAAAACTTCCTGATAAAAAGTGTATTCCTCTTTCAATAAGAGGCTCCTGTTCTTTAGCATCAGCAAACTGCTGTGAGGGCTCCTGAGCCTTCTCTTGGTTAATCAAGGTTATAGCAGCCAGAACAGGGGCTGGGGTTCTGCAAGTTTGGCTAGGTCTGGTCTCCTGCTGTGAGATTGGGGGATGCCTGCAGCTTCTCTTGAAGATCTTTGCTCGGGCCGGCAGACACCTAGCCTCCCATGTTCTGCTGGGTGGGGTCTGTATCAAGCTCCTTCCTCTATTACCTGCGCCCCGCTGCCCGTTTCTGGGCTTGGCGTTACTTCCAGGTAAATGGCATCAATTGCTAAACTTTGAATGACCACCCTCTGCCCAGTGACTACCTCTCTCGCAGCAGGGGCAGAGTCCAGTTGCCTCGGACTCTCTCCCTGGATCTTCTCCGCTGTGAATCGTCCAGTTCTTTTGCGACATCCGCCTGCAGTCTCTCTGGTAATGTCCCTCGACTCCAGGTGGGCGTGGTCACGTGCGGAGGTTGGCGTGGTCAGGTGCGCTTGTGTCTGTGGTGAGGTACGCAGGTGCGCGTGGTCACGGTGGCAGGTGTCTGTGGGTAGGTGCACAGGCGAGCATGGTAAAGTGCGCAGGTGTACGCGGTCACGTGCAGAAGCCGGCATGGTCACGTGTGGAGGCGGGCGTGGTCCCTGTCGTGGGTGGGCGTGGCCTCGGTTGCGGCTGAGCGTGGCCACACGCGGGTGGGCGTGGCCACGAGTACGTGTGGGTGTGGTCACGTGCGCGGGTGGGCGTGGCCATCACCCCTTTACCCTGAACACTTTATACTTTATAAAGAATTATTTTATCTTATCTTACACTGCCCAGCGTCTCCGCTAACCCACCTCCCCATTGCCCATCTCCCAGAGAGGAGGTTCCCCATAGATCCCCAAGATCGGTTTTCTCTTTCTACACCCCTTTGCCTCCAGGTGTCGACACTGCCACCTCTGGTCCTGCGGGGTTCAAGCGTCGTAGGGCGTGACCAAGGCCAAAGTAACTGAGAGGAATTACTGAAACCAGAATGAAACTGAACATGGTAAAGGTTGTAACTCTCCATGGGAGCAGAAAGCCTCATTTTTCTTGCATGAAGGTTTGGAGAGTTTGAACCGCTGACCCTGTGCTTCACAGTGCAATATGCTAAATCAGCTAATGAAAACTTTACGGTTCATAAGGATCTGATCTGCAATTACTTGGTGGAAGAGAAAAATAGCAAGAGGATAAAGCTGGAAGAGAATGAATTGTGGTTAAAATAACCAAAACAAAGCAAAAAAAAAAATCTCTCCTACAAACTCACAGCCATCAAGTTGATTCAGACTCGTAGTGATCTTGTAGAACAGAGCAGGACTTCCCTCTTTTTCCCAGACTATAAGCAATCTTCAGAGGGACAGAGCTTCACCAGATGGAATGCAAAGAAACCAAACTGACTAAAAAAGACACCATGGAGAAGCTCAATATCAGCACCTTAAATGAAGGCAGGGGCTTAGTGTAATGCATCAGTTACTCATGAGCATGTTCAAATTCAAGCTGAAGAAGAATAAAACAAACCCACGAGAGTCCAAATACAACAGGTATATCTCACTTAAATTTTTCACAAAAATAAATTCATTCATTCAACACTAATGACAGAAGACCAAATGATCTGTGCAATGATACCAGATGAGAAAACTATTATAAAAGACAGAAAAAAATATATCAAAATGGATGTCAAAAGGGATTCTTTAACCTAGTCTTGACTACACCATAGCTAAAACATGAGTAAGAAATGATGACACACTAGCTCAAAAGCAATAAAGCACACAGGGAAGAAGCACACTAGCCTGTGCGATTACACGGTACCAAAGGGGAGAGGTGTAAGGTATCATGCAAAAAAAACCCCAATATATATCTATATATATGTGTGTGTGTGTGTGTGTATACGTATATATATATCCCAAAGTGAATGAATGGGGAAGTGCAGAGTGGAGACCCAAGGCCCATTTGTCAGCCCCTGGAGATCCCCTCATAGAGGGGTTTAGGAGAGGAGATGGGTCAGTCAGGGTGTGATGTAGTACCGAGGAAGAACACAGATTTCCCCCAGATCCTGGATGCTTCCTCTCCCCAACTACCATGATCCGAATTGTACCTTGCAGGACTGGATGGGGCAGAGATTGTACACTGGTGCATATGGGAGAAGAGGCACAGGGAATCCAGGGTGGATGATACCTTCAGGACCAGAGGTGTGAGGGGCGGTGTTGGGAGAGTGGAGGGTTAGAGGGTTGGAAAGAGGGAACTGATGACAGGGATCCGCATGTGCCCTCCTCCCTGGGAGAGTGACGGCCGGGAAGGCGGGAAAGGGAGATTTCGGATAGGGCAAGATATGACAAAATAACAATCTATAAATTATCAAGGGTCCGTGAGGTAAGGTGGAGCAGGGAGGGAGGGAGAAAACAAAAGAGGACCTGATGCAAAGGGTTTACGTGGTGAGCAAATGCTTTGAAAATGAGTAGGGCAAAGAATGTATGTATATGTATGCATTGTGATAAGAGTTGTATGATGCCCTAATAAAATGTAATAAATAAAGATTTTTAAAAAATGAAAGAAAAGAGGTGAACAGAAAATTTCAAAGGACAACATATGAAGACAAAATAAAGTACTAGAGTGAAATGTACAAATTGCTGGAGTTGGAAAGCCCAACATGAAGAATATGCACAACATTTATCGACCTGAAAAAAAGTAGTGAAAGCCTCACGTTTCAATATTGAAAGCTTTTCAGGGGCAAAATTCTACTGGCAAAGCCTTGGGATTATATGGATCATTAAAAAAAAACTACAGATAGCTTTGGGAAGAACGATAATTCCACAACATTTCGTTGTTGTCATGCGGAAGCTTTCCATTAATTGAGACTGCTGTGTGTTTACGAACTGAACAAGAAAATACTGCATGGTTAATTTTGTGTATTGAATTTTGAAAGGTATACATCATGGTTGAATCCTCTCACCATCGTCAATTAATCTGTATACTGAGCAAATCATCAGAGATGCTGGCTTATATGAAGAAAAATGTGGCATCAGGACTGGAAGAAGGCTTATTAACAACCTTCCATATGCACATGACAAAACTGACTTGCTGAAAATAAGGAGGATCTGAAACACTTGCTGATGATAATCACAGATTTTCGGCTTCAATGTGGATTACTCCAGTAGTTTGGAAGATGTAGAAGAAATGGATTGATATCTTGAGATACACAATACACCCAAATCAACGCAGAAAATATGGAAAAATAACAGCTCAATAACAAAATATTAAATAGAATAGGTTATGAAGAAAGTTCCAACCAAGAAAAGCCCAGGACCAGAAGGCTTCTAAGGGAATTCTACCAATTATTCAGGGAAGAGTTATCACCAAATCTACACAGACTATTCCCGAATATGAAAAGGGGAAGCAAACTCTGAGAGACATTCTATGAATTGAGGGTAACACTGATCCAGAAACTAGGCAAAGACCCCACAAATACAGAACACTATAGACCAATATGCCTCATCAACATAGACTCTAAACTTCTCTGTAAAATGTTGACAAATAAAATCCAAGAGCTTTTTTTTTTTTTTTTTAAGTGGAAAAAAATCCACCATAGTCTGGTGGGATTCAGATCAGGGACAAAAAATGTTGGCTCACCCTTTGAAAAATAATTATTGTAATACACCAAAAAAAAGACAATGTGTAAGAAGTCATGATAATAACAATAAATACCGAAAAAGCATTTGAAAATATGCAACAGGCGTTTCTGTTATAAAAAACACTCTGGGAAATAGGAACAGAGAGAAATTCATGAACATAATAAAGCATAAAGCCATATATACTAAGAAAAAAAGGTCAAAATCATGCGCAAAGAGAAAAATATTGAAAACATACCCCTTCAGAACCAGAACCAAACAAGACTGTCCACATCACTACACTTATTTAACACTACCCTTTTGGCTCGAAGGCTTAGCCAGAACAATTAAAAAATGCATGTGAATGGGATCGTCTAGATCAGAAAGGATTCAATTGGAATGTTTTCAGAATGTGTTTACTATCTGACTGTATTAGGATTACATCGATCTTTTCTATCTATTTTTATTGCTATAACGCATCATAGAAATGATTCGTGGGAAATATGAATCGAACATCTGGCCACGGACACCTGTGGACCTAGTTCACAGGGACTAGAGTTGCAAACAAGAGCAGATTGCCTGGTCTCAAGTTGAAAGAGCTGTGGGAACCTGAGCCTATGACATGACTTAGCACAAGGGGGCTAAGGTGGGTGAGTATTTGTGACAGGGACTCTCGGTCAAAAGTCAAGACAGCCCATGGGCACCTGAGTGAGGCCAAGTGAGGTGGCCCACAACGAGTCGACCAAATGAAGAAAAGATTTTTGAGCTTGTGAATCGGTGCATCTTCCTGCTGACTTTAGGGATGGCCTGTCCTGGTTTCACTTTGACGATGGATGCAGACACGCAGGTGCCAACTAGAATGAGATTCTTCACATCAACGAAAATGCTTGTATCCTCAGAGTACTGGCTTGCTAGAAGGGGCGGTAGAGACATTGGACACCCGGAATGTGGAAGATAAAGGCACGAAGATGGTGGCTTACCAACGTGGATGGGTGGGGGGAAATGTTGATAGGATTACAGAATGATGCTGTAGGTGTTCCCATAATTGCAATGTTCGGCCTAGAATATTTTTGTTTTGTTTACTTATAGAATTTAAATGGCCTACTTCTAGTATTTAAATTGTTTTGTTTACTTATAGTATTTCAATGAGGCTGGCACATTTTGAGTAGTATGCATTTTAGTTTGATACTGTTAGATGCAACCATGATTTTATGATTGTTTTGTTTTGAAATTATCTATGGTTAAAGAGTTGTGGAAAGGTGTTAAGTTCATCAGGGGTGGTCTGTGCTAGTTACATAAGTTCGTGTCAACTTGAAGGTTTCTAAAAGGACAGGAGGGGAGTCTAGCTTGTCAATCGGGTCACAGCATGGTGGTACCTCCTTGTGGGCATGGCCTTGTCATCAGGAAGGCCCTGGGAACCTCTTCCTATCTCTCTGCCTTCATTCTTGCCGCCTGACCCCGATGGCTGCAAGAGCTCCGGTGATGTGTACACAGCCATCGGATCCACACGACTTTGCATCCACTGGCCTGTGATATTCCTGCATCCGGCATTGTTTCATGTGGCTTTGTGAGTCTAAAGAGGAACTTATGGACTAGTGTAGGACTTAGGAACTTGAGTTTGCCTGGGCTGGGATGTTTTCTTGATATATAATGCTCCTCGATAGAAAGCTCCTTCTTATACATACATGAGTGTTGCTGGGTTTTTTTCTCTAGTCAACCTGGCCGAGCACACTCACTTTCATCTTTTTTTTTTTTTTTGGTAGAGCTACTTAACGTTTCAGATTTATTCTGCTTACCCTTATATATTATTCTCAAAATATATCAATTTAATGTATTTCAGGCTCAAAAAGATATACTTCTTTCAAGGAAACATTTGTAAAACAATATCCCTACCTTGCTTTATCTGTTTAGTGAAAAAAAAGTTTAAGCTGTGCACTCTCCATGTGTCTACCCAAAATCACTCTTTACAAGGCTCTCTGTGAATCTGACGATGACTTGACCCAGGAAGGGATTATTTGAAAATGACATATGCTACTCTAGGCAAGGGGAATTAGATGCAATTTGTGCGAAAGTAATTATACTATCATACAAATGAGATGTGTAATATGACCCATCAATAAAATATATTTATATATATGCAACAAAAATGTTCTGAGGGTTCTCGCTCCGATTTTTGGATTTCTCCATCTTAGAATTCTCTGAGAATTATTTCCAGGTGACATACATTTCATTTTCCTTCAAGTCACTTGATTGCATTATAACTTCAGTTATATTCTCAGAGAAGATCTCACTCATTACTGTTCATAGAAAGTAACTTATGGAATTATTTTCAGTGAAAATTCCCATACGGCATACCTTAATGAATAATATCTGAAGGTCTTTGCCTTATATGTATTTCAAATTGCTGCTCACTTTGATTAAATTGGTGAGCCCCAGTCTTGTTTTATTTGTAATATTTCCTTTTATCTGTTTATCAAGTTTATTCATTTATTTTACGTTAAAATATTTTCCCAGTAGGCTAAAAGTTTTAGACAATACTTTCTGATTGGAGCTGCAAACCCCACAGTCAGCAGTTTGAATCCACCACTCAATCCCAGTGGGAAAGATGGAGAGAGACCTCTGTCCCTCTGAAGATTTACAGTCTGGGAAAACGAGGGAGGTCCTGCTCTGTTCTACAAGATCGCTATGAGTCTGAATCAACTAGATGGCTGTGAGTTTGTAGGAGAGATTTTTTTTTGTTGCTTTGCTTTGGTTATTTTAACCACAATTCATCCTGTTCCAGCTTTATCCTATTTCTTTTTTGCTATTCCAACAAGTAATTGCAGATCAGATCATTATGAACCATAAAATTTTCATTAGCTGATTTAGCATATTGCACTGTGAAGCACAGGGTCAGCAGTTGAAACTCACCAACCCTTCCTGAAAGAAAAATGAGGCTTTCTGCTCACATTAAGAGTTACAACCTATCCCATGTTCAGCCTTCATTCTGGTTTCAGTAATTGCTCTCAGTTACCTTGGCCTTGGTCACTCCCTACGACGGATGAAACCCTCAGGAGCAGCGGTGGGAGTGGCGACACCGAGAAGCAAGGTGGTGTAGAAAGAGAGAACCGATCTTGGGGATCTATGGGGAAGCGCCTCGCTGGGAGATGGGCAATGGGAAGGTGGGTGAGGGGAGACGGCGAGCACTGTAAGATAAAAGAAAATAATTATTTATAAACTATTAAATGTTCAGGGAAAAGGGGGGCGTGACCAGGCCCACTTGCTCACGTGACCACCCCCACATCCGCAGGTAACCCTGCCCGCCTGCGCACGTGACCACGCCCACCCCCACACGGACCACCCCTACGAGCGCACGTGACTCCGCGCACCTGCGCACGTGACCAGGCTCACCCGCGCACGTGATCATGACTACACCTGCACGTGACCACGCCACCTGCGCAGGTGACCCGTCAACCAGCGCACGTGACCACGCCCACCTGTGCACATAACCGCGCCCGCCTGGGCACGTGACCGCGCCAAACAGCTCACGTGACCGCTGGCGCGAGTGCACGTGACCACGCCCACTTGCGCACATGGCCTGCCAACCAGCGCACGTGACCACGCCCACCTGTGCACGTGACCTGCCAACCAGCGCACGTGACCAGGCCCGCTTGTGCACGTGGCCCGCCAACCAGAGCACGTGACCACGCCGCCTGGGCACGTGACCTGCCAACCAGCTCACGTGACCAAGCCCACCTAAGCACGTGACCCGCCAACGAGTGCACGTGACCACGCCGCCTGGGCACGTGACCCACCAACCAGCTCACGTGACCACGCCCGCCTGGGCACGTGACCCGCCAACCAGTGCACGTGACCACGCCAGCCTGTGCACGTGACCTTCCAACCAGCTCACGTGACCAAGCACGCCTGAGCACGTGACCCGCCAACCAGCGCACGTGACCAAGCCAGCCTGGGCACGTGACCCTCCAACCAGCTCACGTGACCACGCCCATCTGAGCATGTGACCCGCCAACCAGCGCACCTGACCACGCCCGCCTGGCCACGTGACCCGCCAACCAGCGCACGTGACCACGCCCACCTGCGCACGTGACCACGCCCACCTGCGCACGCGACCAAGCCCACCAGGGCACGTGACCACGCCCACCTGTGCACGTGACCTGCCAACCAGCGCACGTGACCAGGCCCGCTTGTGCACGTGGCCCGCCAACCAGCTCACGTGACCACGCCCACCTGAGCAAGTGACCCGCCAACCAGCGCACGTGACCACGCCGCCTGGGCACGTGACCCGCCAACAATCTCATGTGACCACGTCCCACCTGAGCACGTGACCCGCCAACCAGCGCACGTGACCACGCCCACCTGCGCACGTGACCACGCCAACCAGGGCACGTCACCACGCCCACCTGTGCACGTGACCTGCCAACCAGCGCACGTGACCAGGCCCGCTTGTGCACGTGGCCCGCAAACCAGCTCACGTGACCACGCCCACCTGAGCACGTGACCCGCCAACCAGAGCACGTGACCACGCCGCCTGGGCACGTGACCCGCCAACCAGTGCACATGACCACGCCAGCCTGTGCACGTGACCCTCCAACCAGCTCACGTGACCAAGCCCACCTGAGCACGTGACCCGCCAACCAGCGCACGTGACCAAGCCAGCCTGAGCACGTGACCCGCCAACCAGCGCACGTGACCACGCCCGCCTGGACACGTGACCCGCCAACCAGCGCACGTGACCACGCCCACCTGCGCACGCGACCAAGCCAAACAGGGCACGTGACCACGCCAATGTAATTAACATTAATTTCATTATCAGTATGTTCATGCCACTCTATAAAATAATTCTATACATTAGTTAGCAATATTATTATTCATATTTTTCTGAACATTACATGGGAAATTAACTTAGCAAAGCCTAGAAACTAATAACTTCATAGCTGTTTTTTTTAAAACTTACTCTGTCTTCTTTAGATGTCTACATCATCTTATTAGCATCTTACTTCCCAGTACGAATACAAATGCACATCATCTCATGTCAACTTGAAGATTTATCAAAGTACAGGGTGGAGTGCAGCCTTCCAATTATGCCTGATGGTATCTCCTTGTGTTGTGTGCGTGGCCTCCTACTACGGAGAGTTCTGGGAACCTCCTCCTCTCTCTCTGGCTTCAGCTTCCTGTTGCCTGACCCTGATGGCTGCAAGACCTCTGGAGATGTGCGCACAGCCATTAGATCCACAAGAAGTTGCACCCACCAACCTGCGACATTCCTGCATTCAGCGACAGTGCATGTTGCTTCACGAGTCTGGGAAGAACTAGTATTAGGCTTATGGACTAGTATTAGACTTATGGACTTCAGTTGGACTGGGTTGGGATGTTTTCCTGATTCACAATTACTTCTTGATAGAAAGCTTTTTCTTCCACATATATGAATCTCACTGCATTTGTTTCTCTAGTCAACCTGGCCTTACACCATATGGTACCTAGGGAGTGGAATACTAGAGAAACAAATCATGAAGGCGGAGAGAGGATGCTTGCCTGACCTCTGCTTTCTGGTAGTCTTTTCTCTTTGACTAGTTGGAGGTCAAATACAGTCCTGTATCTTACTTGTTCTCCTCAGGAGAAGGACATGGGAAGTGAAGGTTCTGATGCCCAGAAGTTGTATTTGGTTATTTCTGTCTGAAACTTTGTAAAAATGAATGTGACGGGTGTAAATTTGGAGTGCGTGGGGGCAAAAATACCCTTCGAACGTCTCTGAGGCCATGCTGGTTAGTCAAACTGGGTGACCAAAGGCCTGGTCCTAGCTTGGTGCCACCAGAGGCCCAAGACCATAATGCATGTGAATGGGATCGTCTAGATCAGAAAGGATTCAATTGGAATGTTTTCAGAATGTGTTTACTATCTGACTGTATTAGGATTACATCGATCTTTTCTATCTATTTTTATTGCTATAACGCATCATAGAAATGATTCGTGGGAAATATGAATCGAGCATCTGGCCACGGACACCTGTGGACCTAGTTCACAGGGACTAGAGTTGCAAACAAGAGCAGATTGCCTGGTCTCAAGTTGAAAGAGCTGTGGGAACCTGAGCCTATGACATGACTTAGCACAAGGGGGCTAAGGTGGGTGAGTATTTGTGACAGGGACTCTCGGTCAAAAGTCAAGACAGCCCATGGGCACCTGAGTGAGGCCAAGTGAGGTGGCCCACAACGAGTCGACCAAATGAAGAAAAGATTTTTGAGCTTGTGAATCGGTGCATCTTCCTGCTGACTTTAGGGATGGCCTGTCCTGGTTTCACTTTGACGATGGATGCAGACACGCAGGTGCCAACTAGAATGAGATTCTTCACATCAACGAAAATGCTTGTATCCTCAGAGTACTGGCTTGCTAGAAGGGGCGGTAGAGACATTGGACACCCGGAATGTGGAAGATAAAGGCACGAAGATGGTGGCTTACCAACGTGGATGGGTGGGGGGAAATGTTGATAGGATTACAGAATGATGCTGTAGGTGTTCCCATAATTGCAATGTTCGGCCTAGAATATTTTTGTTTTGTTTACTTATAGAATTTAAATGGCCTACTTCTAGTATTTAAATTGTTTTGTTTACTTATAGTATTTCAATGAGGCTGGCACATTTTGAGTAGTATGCATTTTAGTTTGATACTGTTAGATGCAACCATGATTTTATGATTGTTTTGTTTTGAAATTATCTATGGTTAAAGAGTTGTGGAAAGGTGTTAAGTTCATCAGGGGTGGTCTGTGCTAGTTACATAAGTTCGTGTCAACTTGAAGGTTTCTAAAAGGACAGGAGGGGAGTCTAGCTTGTCAATCGGGTCACAGCATGGTGGTACCTCCTTGTGGGCATGGCCTTGTCATCAGGAAGGCCCTGGGAACCTCTTCCTATCTCTCTGCCTTCATTCTTGCCGCCTGACCCCGATGGCTGCAAGAGCTCCGGTGATGTGTACACAGCCATCGGATCCACACGACTTTGCATCCACTGGCCTGTGATATTCCTGCATCCGGCATTGTTTCATGTGGCTTTGTGAGTCTAAAGAGGAACTTATGGACTAGTGTAGGACTTAGGAACTTGAGTTTGCCTGGGCTGGGATGTTTTCTTGATATATAATGCTCCTCGATAGAAAGCTCCTTCTTATACATACATGAGTGTTGCTGGGTTTTTTTCTCTAGTCAACCTGGCCGAGCACACTCACTTTCATCTTTTTTTTTTTTTTTGGTAGAGCTACTTAACGTTTCAGATTTATTCTGCTTACCCTTATATATTATTCTCAAAATATATCAATTTAATGTATTTCAGGCTCAAAAAGATATACTTCTTTCAAGGAAACATTTGTAAAACAATATCCCTACCTTGCTTTATCTGTTTAGTGAAAAAAAAGTTTAAGCTGTGCACTCTCCATGTGTCTACCCAAAATCACTCTTTACAAGGCTCTCTGTGAATCTGACGATGACTTGACCCAGGAAGGGATTATTTGAAAATGACATATGCTACTCTAGGCAAGGGGAATTAGATGCAATTTGTGCGAAAGTAATTATACTATCATACAAATGAGATGTGTAATATGACCCATCAATAAAATATATTTATATATATGCAACAAAAATGTTCTGAGGGTTCTCGCTCCGATTTTTGGATTTCTCCATCTTAGAATTCTCTGAGAATTATTTCCAGGTGACATACATTTCATTTTCCTTCAAGTCACTTGATTGCATTATAACTTCAGTTATATTCTCAGAGAAGATCTCACTCATTACTGTTCATAGAAAGTAACTTATGGAATTATTTTCAGTGAAAATTCCCATACGGCATACCTTAATGAATAATATCTGAAGGTCTTTGCCTTATATGTATTTCAAATTGCTGCTCACTTTGATTAAATTGGTGAGCCCCAGTCTTGTTTTATTTGTAATATTTCCTTTTATCTGTTTATCAAGTTTATTCATTTATTTTACGTTAAAATATTTTCCCAGTAGGCTAAAAGTTTTAGACAATACTTTCTGATTGGAGCTGCAAACCCCACAGTCAGCAGTTTGAATCCACCACTCAATCCCAGTGGGAAAGATGGAGAGAGACCTCTGTCCCTCTGAAGATTTACAGTCTGGGAAAACGAGGGAGGTCCTGCTCTGTTCTACAAGATCGCTATGAGTCTGAATCAACTAGATGGCTGTGAGTTTGTAGGAGAGATTTTTTTTTGTTGCTTTGCTTTGGTTATTTTAACCACAATTCATCCTGTTCCAGCTTTATCCTATTTCTTTTTTGCTATTCCAACAAGTAATTGCAGATCAGATCATTATGAACCATAAAATTTTCATTAGCTGATTTAGCATATTGCACTGTGAAGCACAGGGTCAGCAGTTGAAACTCACCAACCCTTCCTGAAAGAAAAATGAGGCTTTCTGCTCACATTAAGAGTTACAACCTATCCCATGTTCAGCCTTCATTCTGGTTTCAGTAATTGCTCTCAGTTACCTTGGCCTTGGTCACTCCCTACGACGGATGAAACCCTCAGGAGCAGCGGTGGGAGTGGCGACACCGAGAAGCAAGGTGGTGTAGAAAGAGAGAACCGATCTTGGGGATCTATGGGGAAGCGCCTCGCTGGGAGATGGGCAATGGGAAGGTGGGTGAGGGGAGACGGCGAGCACTGTAAGATAAAAGAAAATAATTATTTATAAACTATTAAATGTTCAGGGAAAAGGGGGGCGTGACCAGGCCCACTTGCTCACGTGACCACCCCCACATCCGCAGGTAACCCTGCCCGCCTGCGCACGTGACCACGCCCACCCCCACACGGACCACCCCTACGAGCGCACGTGACTCCGCGCACCTGCGCACGTGACCAGGCTCACCCGCGCACGTGATCATGACTACACCTGCACGTGACCACGCCACCTGCGCAGGTGACCCGTCAACCAGCGCACGTGACCACGCCCACCTGTGCACATAACCGCGCCCGCCTGGGCACGTGACCGCGCCAAACAGCTCACGTGACCGCTGGCGCGAGTGCACGTGACCACGCCCACTTGCGCACATGGCCTGCCAACCAGCGCACGTGACCACGCCCACCTGTGCACGTGACCTGCCAACCAGCGCACGTGACCAGGCCCGCTTGTGCACGTGGCCCGCCAACCAGAGCACGTGACCACGCCGCCTGGGCACGTGACCCGCCAACCAGCTCACGTGACCAAGCCCACCTAAGCACGTGACCCGCCAACGAGTGCACGTGACCACGCCGCCTGGGCACGTGACCCACCAACCAGCTCACGTGACCACGCCCGCCTGGGCACGTGACCCGCCAACCAGTGCACGTGACCACGCCAGCCTGTGCACGTGACCTTCCAACCAGCTCACGTGACCAAGCACGCCTGAGCACGTGACCCGCCAACCAGCGCACGTGACCAAGCCAGCCTGGGCACGTGACCCTCCAACCAGCTCACGTGACCACGCCCATCTGAGCATGTGACCCGCCAACCAGCGCACCTGACCACGCCCGCCTGGGCACGTGACCCGCCAACCAGCGCACGTGACCACGCCCACCTGCGCACGTGACCACGCCCACCTGCGCACGCGACCAAGCCCACCAGGGCACGTGACCACGCCCACCTGTGCACGTGACCTGCCAACCAGCGCACGTGACCAGGCCCGCTTGTGCACGTGGCCCGCCAACCAGCTCACGTGACCACGCCCACCTGAGCAAGTGACCCGCCAACCAGCGCACGTGACCACGCCGCCTGGGCACGTGACCCGCCAACAATCTCATGTGACCACGTCCCACCTGAGCACGTGACCCGCCAACCAGCGCACGTGACCACGCCCACCTGCGCACGTGACCACGCCAACCAGGGCACGTCACCACGCCCACCTGTGCACGTGACCTGCCAACCAGCGCACGTGACCAGGCCCGCTTGTGCACGTGGCCCGCAAACCAGCTCACGTGACCACGCCCACCTGAGCACGTGACCCGCCAACCAGAGCACGTGACCACGCCGCCTGGGCATGTGACCCGCCAACCAGTGCACATGACCACGCCAGCCTGTGCACGTGACCCTCCAACCAGCTCACGTGACCAAGCCCACCTGAGCACGTGACCCGCCAACCAGCGCACGTGACCAAGCCAGCCTGAGCACGTGACCCGCCAACCAGCGCACGTGACCACGCCCGCCTGGACACGTGACCCGCCAACCAGCGCACGTGACCACGCCCACCTGCGCACGCGACCAAGCCAAACAGGGCACGTGACCACGCCAATGTAATTAACATTAATTTCATTATCAGTATGTTCATGCCACTCTATAAAATAATTCTATACATTAGTTAGCAATATTATTATTCATATTTTTCTGAACATTACATGGGAAATTAACTTAGCAAAGCCTAGAAACTAATAACTTCATAGCTGTTTTTTTTAAAACTTACTCTGTCTTCTTTAGATGTCTACATCATCTTATTAGCATCTTACTTCCCAGTACGAATACAAATGCACATCATCTCATGTCAACTTGAAGATTTATCAAAGTACAGGGTGGAGTGCAGCCTTCCAATTATGCCTGATGGTATCTCCTTGTGTTGTGTGCGTGGCCTCCTACTACGGAGAGTTCTGGGAACCTCCTCCTCTCTCTCTGGCTTCAGCTTCCTGTTGCCTGACCCTGATGGCTGCAAGACCTCTGGAGATGTGCGCACAGCCATTAGATCCACAAGACGTTGCACCCACCAACCTGCGACATTCCTGCATTCAGCGACAGTGCATGTTGCTTCACGAGTCTGGGAAGAACTAGTATTAGGCTTATGGACTAGTATTAGACTTATGGACTTCAGTTGGACTGGGTTGGGATGTTTTCCTGATTCACAATTACTTCTTGATAGAAAGCTTTTTCTTCCACATATATGAATCTCACTGCATTTGTTTCTCTAGTCAACCTGGCCTTACACCATATGGTACCTAGGGAGTGGAATACTAGAGAAACAAATCATGAAGGCGGAGAGAGGATGCTTGCCTGACCTCTGCTTTCTGGTAGTCTTTTCTCTTTGACTAGTTGGAGGTCAAATACAGTCCTGTATCTTACTTGTTCTCCTCAGGAGAAGGACATGGGAAGTGAAGGTTCTGATGCCCAGAAGTTGTATTTGGTTATTTCTGTCTGAAACTTTGTAAAAATGAATGTGACGGGTGTAAATTTGGAGTGCGTGGGGGCAAAAATACCCTTCGAACGTCTCTGAGGCCATGCTGGTTAGTCAAACTGGGTGACCAAAGGCCTGGTCCTAGCTTGGTGCCACCAGAGGCCCAAGACCATAATGCATGTGAATGGGATCGTCTAGATCAGAAAGGATTCAATTGGAATGTTTTCAGAATGTGTTTACTATCTGACTGTATTAGGATTACATCGATCTTTTCTATCTATTTTTATTGCTATAACGCATCATAGAAATGATTCGTGGGAAATATGAATCGAGCATCTGGCCACGGACACCTGTGGACCTAGTTCACAGGGACTAGAGTTGCAAACAAGAGCAGATTGCCTGGTCTCAAGTTGAAAGAGCTGTGGGAACCTGAGCCTATGACATGACTTAGCACAAGGGGGCTAAGGTGGGTGAGTATTTGTGACAGGGACTCTCGGTCAAAAGTCAAGACAGCCCATGGGCACCTGAGTGAGGCCAAGTGAGGTGGCCCACAACGAGTCGACCAAATGAAGAAAAGATTTTTGAGCTTGTGAATCGGTGCATCTTCCTGCTGACTTTAGGGATGGCCTGTCCTGGTTTCACTTTGACGATGGATGCAGACACGCAGGTGCCAACTAGAATGAGATTCTTCACATCAACGAAAATGCTTGTATCCTCAGAGTACTGGCTTGCTAGAAGGGGCGGTAGAGACATTGGACACCCGGAATGTGGAAGATAAAGGCACGAAGATGGTGGCTTACCAACGTGGATGGGTGGGGGGAAATGTTGATAGGATTACAGAATGATGCTGTAGGTGTTCCCATAATTGCAATGTTCGGCCTAGAATATTTTTGTTTTGTTTACTTATAGAATTTAAATGGCCTACTTCTAGTATTTAAATTGTTTTGTTTACTTATAGTATTTCAATGAGGCTGGCACATTTTGAGTAGTATGCATTTTAGTTTGATACTGTTAGATGCAACCATGATTTTATGATTGTTTTGTTTTGAAATTATCTATGGTTAAAGAGTTGTGGAAAGGTGTTAAGTTCATCAGGGGTGGTCTGTGCTAGTTACATAAGTTCGTGTCAACTTGAAGGTTTCTAAAAGGACAGGAGGGGAGTCTAGCTTGTCAATCGGGTCACAGCATGGTGGTACCTCCTTGTGGGCATGGCCTTGTCATCAGGAAGGCCCTGGGAACCTCTTCCTATCTCTCTGCCTTCATTCTTGCCGCCTGACCCCGATGGCTGCAAGAGCTCCGGTGATGTGTACACAGCCATCGGATCCACACGACTTTGCATCCACTGGCCTGTGATATTCCTGCATCCGGCATTGTTTCATGTGGCTTTGTGAGTCTAAAGAGGAACTTATGGACTAGTGTAGGACTTAGGAACTTGAGTTTGCCTGGGCTGGGATGTTTTCTTGATATATAATGCTCCTCGATAGAAAGCTCCTTCTTATACATACATGAGTGTTGCTGGGTTTTTTTCTCTAGTCAACCTGGCCGAGCACACTCACTTTCATCTTTTTTTTTTTTTTTGGTAGAGCTACTTAACGTTTCAGATTTATTCTGCTTACCCTTATATATTATTCTCAAAATATATCAATTTAATGTATTTCAGGCTCAAAAAGATATACTTCTTTCAAGGAAACATTTGTAAAACAATATCCCTACCTTGCTTTATCTGTTTAGTGAAAAAAAAGTTTAAGCTGTGCACTCTCCATGTGTCTACCCAAAATCACTCTTTACAAGGCTCTCTGTGAATCTGACGATGACTTGACCCAGGAAGGGATTATTTGAAAATGACATATGCTACTCTAGGCAAGGGGAATTAGATGCAATTTGTGCGAAAGTAATTATACTATCATACAAATGAGATGTGTAATATGACCCATCAATAAAATATATTTATATATATGCAACAAAAATGTTCTGAGGGTTCTCGCTCCGATTTTTGGATTTCTCCATCTTAGAATTCTCTGAGAATTATTTCCAGGTGACATACATTTCATTTTCCTTCAAGTCACTTGATTGCATTATAACTTCAGTTATATTCTCAGAGAAGATCTCACTCATTACTGTTCATAGAAAGTAACTTATGGAATTATTTTCAGTGAAAATTCCCATACGGCATACCTTAATGAATAATATCTGAAGGTCTTTGCCTTATATGTATTTCAAATTGCTGCTCACTTTGATTAAATTGGTGAGCCCCAGTCTTGTTTTATTTGTAATATTTCCTTTTATCTGTTTATCAAGTTTATTCATTTATTTTACGTTAAAATATTTTCCCAGTAGGCTAAAAGTTTTAGACAATACTTTCTGATTGGAGCTGCAAACCCCACAGTCAGCAGTTTGAATCCACCACTCAATCCCAGTGGGAAAGATGGAGAGAGACCTCTGTCCCTCTGAAGATTTACAGTCTGGGAAAACGAGGGAGGTCCTGCTCTGTTCTACAAGATCGCTATGAGTCTGAATCAACTAGATGGCTGTGAGTTTGTAGGAGAGATTTTTTTTTGTTGCTTTGCTTTGGTTATTTTAACCACAATTCATCCTGTTCCAGCTTTATCCTATTTCTTTTTTGCTATTCCAACAAGTAATTGCAGATCAGATCATTATGAACCATAAAATTTTCATTAGCTGATTTAGCATATTGCACTGTGAAGCACAGGGTCAGCAGTTGAAACTCACCAACCCTTCCTGAAAGAAAAATGAGGCTTTCTGCTCACATTAAGAGTTACAACCTATCCCATGTTCAGCCTTCATTCTGGTTTCAGTAATTGCTCTCAGTTACCTTGGCCTTGGTCACTCCCTACGACGGATGAAACCCTCAGGAGCAGCGGTGGGAGTGGCGACACCGAGAAGCAAGGTGGTGTAGAAAGAGAGAACCGATCTTGGGGATCTATGGGGAAGCGCCTCGCTGGGAGATGGGCAATGGGAAGGTGGGTGAGGGGAGACGGCGAGCACTGTAAGATAAAAGAAAATAATTATTTATAAACTATTAAATGTTCAGGGAAAAGGGGGGCGTGACCAGGCCCACTTGCTCACGTGACCACCCCCACATCCGCAGGTAACCCTGCCCGCCTGCGCACGTGACCACGCCCACCCCCACACGGACCACCCCTACGAGCGCACGTGACTCCGCGCACCTGCGCACGTGACCAGGCTCACCCGCGCACGTGATCATGACTACACCTGCACGTGACCACGCCACCTGCGCAGGTGACCCGTCAACCAGCGCACGTGACCACGCCCACCTGTGCACATAACCGCGCCCGCCTGGGCACGTGACCGCGCCAAACAGCTCACGTGACCGCTGGCGCGAGTGCACGTGACCACGCCCACTTGCGCACATGGCCTGCCAACCAGCGCACGTGACCACGCCCACCTGTGCACGTGACCTGCCAACCAGCGCACGTGACCAGGCCCGCTTGTGCACGTGGCCCGCCAACCAGAGCACGTGACCACGCCGCCTGGGCACGTGACCCGCCAACCAGCTCACGTGACCAAGCCCACCTAAGCACGTGACCCGCCAACGAGTGCACGTGACCACGCCGCCTGGGCACGTGACCCACCAACCAGCTCACGTGACCACGCCCGCCTGGGCACGTGACCCGCCAACCAGTGCACGTGACCACGCCAGCCTGTGCACGTGACCTTCCAACCAGCTCACGTGACCAAGCACGCCTGAGCACGTGACCCGCCAACCAGCGCACGTGACCAAGCCAGCCTGGGCACGTGACCCTCCAACCAGCTCACGTGACCACGCCCATCTGAGCATGTGACCCGCCAACCAGCGCACCTGACCACGCCCGCCTGGGCACGTGACCCGCCAACCAGCGCACGTGACCACGCCCACCTGCGCACGTGACCACGCCCACCTGCGCACGCGACCAAGCCCACCAGGGCACGTGACCACGCCCACCTGTGCACGTGACCTGCCAACCAGCGCACGTGACCAGGCCCGCTTGTGCACGTGGCCCGCCAACCAGCTCACGTGACCACGCCCACCTGAGCAAGTGACCCGCCAACCAGCGCACGTGACCACGCCGCCTGGGCACGTGACCCGCCAACAATCTCATGTGACCACGTCCCACCTGAGCACGTGACCCGCCAACCAGCGCACGTGACCACGCCCACCTGCGCACGTGACCACGCCAACCAGGGCACGTCACCACGCCCACCTGTGCACGTGACCTGCCAACCAGCGCACGTGACCAGGCCCGCTTGTGCACGTGGCCCGCAAACCAGCTCACGTGACCACGCCCACCTGAGCACGTGACCCGCCAACCAGAGCACGTGACCACGCCGCCTGGGCACGTGACCCGCCAACCAGTGCACATGACCACGCCAGCCTGTGCACGTGACCCTCCAACCAGCTCACGTGACCAAGCCCACCTGAGCACGTGACCCGCCAACCAGCGCACGTGACCAAGCCAGCCTGAGCACGTGACCCGCCAACCAGCGCACGTGACCACGCCCGCCTGGACACGTGACCCGCCAACCAGCGCACGTGACCACGCCCACCTGCGCACGCGACCAAGCCAAACAGGGCACGTGACCACGCCAATGTAATTAACATTAATTTCATTATCAGTATGTTCATGCCACTCTATAAAATAATTCTATACATTAGTTAGCAATATTATTATTCATATTTTTCTGAACATTACATGGGAAATTAACTTAGCAAAGCCTAGAAACTAATAACTTCATAGCTGTTTTTTTTAAAACTTACTCTGTCTTCTTTAGATGTCTACATCATCTTATTAGCATCTTACTTCCCAGTACGAATACAAATGCACATCATCTCATGTCAACTTGAAGATTTATCAAAGTACAGGGTGGAGTGCAGCCTTCCAATTATGCCTGATGGTATCTCCTTGTGTTGTGTGCGTGGCCTCCTACTACGGAGAGTTCTGGGAACCTCCTCCTCTCTCTCTGGCTTCAGCTTCCTGTTGCCTGACCCTGATGGCTGCAAGACCTCTGGAGATGTGCGCACAGCCATTAGATCCACAAGACGTTGCACCCACCAACCTGCGACATTCCTGCATTCAGCGACAGTGCATGTTGCTTCACGAGTCTGGGAAGAACTAGTATTAGGCTTATGGACTAGTATTAGACTTATGGACTTCAGTTGGACTGGGTTGGGATGTTTTCCTGATTCACAATTACTTCTTGATAGAAAGCTTTTTCTTCCACATATATGAATCTCACTGCATTTGTTTCTCTAGTCAACCTGGCCTTACACCATATGGTACCTAGGGAGTGGAATACTAGAGAAACAAATCATGAAGGCGGAGAGAGGATGCTTGCCTGACCTCTGCTTTCTGGTAGTCTTTTCTCTTTGACTAGTTGGAGGTCAAATACAGTCCTGTATCTTACTTGTTCTCCTCAGGAGAAGGACATGGGAAGTGAAGGTTCTGATGCCCAGAAGTTGTATTTGGTTATTTCTGTCTGAAACTTTGTAAAAATGAATGTGACGGGTGTAAATTTGGAGTGCGTGGGGGCAAAAATACCCTTCGAACGTCTCTGAGGCCATGCTGGTTAGTCAAACTGGGTGACCAAAGGCCTGGTCCTAGCTTGGTGCCACCAGAGGCCCAAGACCATAATGCATGTGAATGGGATCGTCTAGATCAGAAAGGATTCAATTGGAATGTTTTCAGAATGTGTTTACTATCTGACTGTATTAGGATTACATCGATCTTTTCTATCTATTTTTATTGCTATAACGCATCATAGAAATGATTCGTGGGAAATATGAATCGAGCATCTGGCCACGGACACCTGTGGACCTAGTTCACAGGGACTAGAGTTGCAAACAAGAGCAGATTGCCTGGTCTCAAGTTGAAAGAGCTGTGGGAACCTGAGCCTATGACATGACTTAGCACAAGGGGGCTAAGGTGGGTGAGTATTTGTGACAGGGACTCTCGGTCAAAAGTCAAGACAGCCCATGGGCACCTGAGTGAGGCCAAGTGAGGTGGCCCACAACGAGTCGACCAAATGAAGAAAAGATTTTTGAGCTTGTGAATCGGTGCATCTTCCTGCTGACTTTAGGGATGGCCTGTCCTGGTTTCACTTTGACGATGGATGCAGACACGCAGGTGCCAACTAGAATGAGATTCTTCACATCAACGAAAATGCTTGTATCCTCAGAGTACTGGCTTGCTAGAAGGGGCGGTAGAGACATTGGACACCCGGAATGTGGAAGATAAAGGCACGAAGATGGTGGCTTACCAACGTGGATGGGTGGGGGGAAATGTTGATAGGATTACAGAATGATGCTGTAGGTGTTCCCATAATTGCAATGTTCGGCCTAGAATATTTTTGTTTTGTTTACTTATAGAATTTAAATGGCCTACTTCTAGTATTTAAATTGTTTTGTTTACTTATAGTATTTCAATGAGGCTGGCACATTTTGAGTAGTATGCATTTTAGTTTGATACTGTTAGATGCAACCATGATTTTATGATTGTTTTGTTTTGAAATTATCTATGGTTAAAGAGTTGTGGAAAGGTGTTAAGTTCATCAGGGGTGGTCTGTGCTAGTTACATAAGTTCGTGTCAACTTGAAGGTTTCTAAAAGGACAGGAGGGGAGTCTAGCTTGTCAATCGGGTCACAGCATGGTGGTACCTCCTTGTGGGCATGGCCTTGTCATCAGGAAGGCCCTGGGAACCTCTTCCTATCTCTCTGCCTTCATTCTTGCCGCCTGACCCCGATGGCTGCAAGAGCTCCGGTGATGTGTACACAGCCATCGGATCCACACGACTTTGCATCCACTGGCCTGTGATATTCCTGCATCCGGCATTGTTTCATGTGGCTTTGTGAGTCTAAAGAGGAACTTATGGACTAGTGTAGGACTTAGGAACTTGAGTTTGCCTGGGCTGGGATGTTTTCTTGATATATAATGCTCCTCGATAGAAAGCTCCTTCTTATACATACATGAGTGTTGCTGGGTTTTTTTCTCTAGTCAACCTGGCCGAGCACACTCACTTTCATCTTTTTTTTTTTTTTTTGGTAGAGCTACTTAACGTTTCAGATTTATTCTGCTTACCCTTATATATTATTCTCAAAATATATCAATTTAATGTATTTCAGGCTCAAAAAGATATACTTCTTTCAAGGAAACATTTGTAAAACAATATCCCTACCTTGCTTTATCTGTTTAGTGAAAAAAAAGTTTAAGCTGTGCACTCTCCATGTGTCTACCCAAAATCACTCTTTACAAGGCTCTCTGTGAATCTGACGATGACTTGACCCAGGAAGGGATTATTTGAAAATGACATATGCTACTCTAGGCAAGGGGAATTAGATGCAATTTGTGCGAAAGTAATTATACTATCATACAAATGAGATGTGTAATATGACCCATCAATAAAATATATTTATATATATGCAACAAAAATGTTCTGAGGGTTCTCGCTCCGATTTTTGGATTTCTCCATCTTAGAATTCTCTGAGAATTATTTCCAGGTGACATACATTTCATTTTCCTTCAAGTCACTTGATTGCATTATAACTTCAGTTATATTCTCAGAGAAGATCTCACTCATTACTGTTCATAGAAAGTAACTTATGGAATTATTTTCAGTGAAAATTCCCATACGGCATACCTTAATGAATAATATCTGAAGGTCTTTGCCTTATATGTATTTCAAATTGCTGCTCACTTTGATTAAATTGGTGAGCCCCAGTCTTGTTTTATTTGTAATATTTCCTTTTATCTGTTTATCAAGTTTATTCATTTATTTTACGTTAAAATATTTTCCCAGTAGGCTAAAAGTTTTAGACAATACTTTCTGATTGGAGCTGCAAACCCCACAGTCAGCAGTTTGAATCCACCACTCAATCCCAGTGGGAAAGATGGAGAGAGACCTCTGTCCCTCTGAAGATTTACAGTCTGGGAAAACGAGGGAGGTCCTGCTCTGTTCTACAAGATCGCTATGAGTCTGAATCAACTAGATGGCTGTGAGTTTGTAGGAGAGATTTTTTTTTGTTGCTTTGCTTTGGTTATTTTAACCACAATTCATCCTGTTCCAGCTTTATCCTATTTCTTTTTTGCTATTCCAACAAGTAATTGCAGATCAGATCATTATGAACCATAAAATTTTCATTAGCTGATTTAGCATATTGCACTGTGAAGCACAGGGTCAGCAGTTGAAACTCACCAACCCTTCCTGAAAGAAAAATGAGGCTTTCTGCTCACATTAAGAGTTACAACCTATCCCATGTTCAGCCTTCATTCTGGTTTCAGTAATTGCTCTCAGTTACCTTGGCCTTGGTCACTCCCTACGACGGATGAAACCCTCAGGAGCAGCGGTGGGAGTGGCGACACCGAGAAGCAAGGTGGTGTAGAAAGAGAGAACCGATCTTGGGGATCTATGGGGAAGCGCCTCGCTGGGAGATGGGCAATGGGAAGGTGGGTGAGGGGAGACGGCGAGCACTGTAAGATAAAAGAAAATAATTATTTATAAACTATTAAATGTTCAGGGAAAAGGGGGGCGTGACCAGGCCCACTTGCTCACGTGACCACCCCCACATCCGCAGGTAACCCTGCCCGCCTGCGCACGTGACCACGCCCACCCCCACACGGACCACCCCTACGAGCGCACGTGACTCCGCGCACCTGCGCACGTGACCAGGCTCACCCGCGCACGTGATCATGACTACACCTGCACGTGACCACGCCACCTGCGCAGGTGACCCGTCAACCAGCGCACGTGACCACGCCCACCTGTGCACATAACCGCGCCCGCCTGGGCACGTGACCGCGCCAAACAGCTCACGTGACCGCTGGCGCGAGTGCACGTGACCACGCCCACTTGCGCACATGGCCTGCCAACCAGCGCACGTGACCACGCCCACCTGTGCACGTGACCTGCCAACCAGCGCACGTGACCAGGCCCGCTTGTGCACGTGGCCCGCCAACCAGAGCACGTGACCACGCCGCCTGGGCACGTGACCTGCCAACCAGCTCACGTGACCAAGCCCACCTAAGCACGTGACCCGCCAACGAGTGCACGTGACCACGCCGCCTGGGCACGTGACCCACCAACCAGCTCACGTGACCACGCCCGCCTGGGCACGTGACCCGCCAACCAGTGCACGTGACCACGCCAGCCTGTGCACGTGACCTTCCAACCAGCTCACGTGACCAAGCACGCCTGAGCACGTGACCCGCCAACCAGCGCACGTGACCAAGCCAGCCTGGGCACGTGACCCTCCAACCAGCTCACGTGACCACGCCCATCTGAGCATGTGACCCGCCAACCAGCGCACCTGACCACGCCCGCCTGGCCACGTGACCCGCCAACCAGCGCACGTGACCACGCCCACCTGCGCACGTGACCACGCCCACCTGCGCACGCGACCAAGCCCACCAGGGCACGTGACCACGCCCACCTGTGCACGTGACCTGCCAACCAGCGCACGTGACCAGGCCCGCTTGTGCACGTGGCCCGCCAACCAGCTCACGTGACCACGCCCACCTGAGCAAGTGACCCGCCAACCAGCGCACGTGACCACGCCGCCTGGGCACGTGACCCGCCAACAATCTCATGTGACCACGTCCCACCTGAGCACGTGACCCGCCAACCAGCGCACGTGACCACGCCCACCTGCGCACGTGACCACGCCAACCAGGGCACGTCACCACGCCCACCTGTGCACGTGACCTGCCAACCAGCGCACGTGACCAGGCCCGCTTGTGCACGTGGCCCGCAAACCAGCTCACGTGACCACGCCCACCTGAGCACGTGACCCGCCAACCAGAGCACGTGACCACGCCGCCTGGGCACGTGACCCGCCAACCAGTGCACATGACCACGCCAGCCTGTGCACGTGACCCTCCAACCAGCTCACGTGACCAAGCCCACCTGAGCACGTGACCCGCCAACCAGCGCACGTGACCAAGCCAGCCTGAGCACGTGACCCGCCAACCAGCGCACGTGACCACGCCCGCCTGGACACGTGACCCGCCAACCAGCGCACGTGACCACGCCCACCTGCGCACGCGACCAAGCCAAACAGGGCACGTGACCACGCCAATGTAATTAACATTAATTTCATTATCAGTATGTTCATGCCACTCTATAAAATAATTCTATACATTAGTTAGCAATATTATTATTCATATTTTTCTGAACATTACATGGGAAATTAACTTAGCAAAGCCTAGAAACTAATAACTTCATAGCTGTTTTTTTTAAAACTTACTCTGTCTTCTTTAGATGTCTACATCATCTTATTAGCATCTTACTTCCCAGTACGAATACAAATGCACATCATCTCATGTCAACTTGAAGATTTATCAAAGTACAGGGTGGAGTGCAGCCTTCCAATTATGCCTGATGGTATCTCCTTGTGTTGTGTGCGTGGCCTCCTACTACGGAGAGTTCTGGGAACCTCCTCCTCTCTCTCTGGCTTCAGCTTCCTGTTGCCTGACCCTGATGGCTGCAAGACCTCTGGAGATGTGCGCACAGCCATTAGATCCACAAGAAGTTGCACCCACCAACCTGCGACATTCCTGCATTCAGCGACAGTGCATGTTGCTTCACGAGTCTGGGAAGAACTAGTATTAGGCTTATGGACTAGTATTAGACTTATGGACTTCAGTTGGACTGGGTTGGGATGTTTTCCTGATTCACAATTACTTCTTGATAGAAAGCTTTTTCTTCCACATATATGAATCTCACTGCATTTGTTTCTCTAGTCAACCTGGCCTTACACCATATGGTACCTAGGGAGTGGAATACTAGAGAAACAAATCATGAAGGCGGAGAGAGGATGCTTGCCTGACCTCTGCTTTCTGGTAGTCTTTTCTCTTTGACTAGTTGGAGGTCAAATACAGTCCTGTATCTTACTTGTTCTCCTCAGGAGAAGGACATGGGAAGTGAAGGTTCTGATGCCCAGAAGTTGTATTTGGTTATTTCTGTCTGAAACTTTGTAAAAATGAATGTGACGGGTGTAAATTTGGAGTGCGTGGGGGCAAAAATACCCTTCGAACGTCTCTGAGGCCATGCTGGTTAGTCAAACTGGGTGACCAAAGGCCTGGTCCTAGCTTGGTGCCACCAGAGGCCCAAGACCATAATGCATGTGAATGGGATCGTCTAGATCAGAAAGGATTCAATTGGAATGTTTTCAGAATGTGTTTACTATCTGACTGTATTAGGATTACATCGATCTTTTCTATCTATTTTTATTGCTATAACGCATCATAGAAATGATTCGTGGGAAATATGAATCGAGCATCTGGCCACGGACACCTGTGGACCTAGTTCACAGGGACTAGAGTTGCAAACAAGAGCAGATTGCCTGGTCTCAAGTTGAAAGAGCTGTGGGAACCTGAGCCTATGACATGACTTAGCACAAGGGGGCTAAGGTGGGTGAGTATTTGTGACAGGGACTCTCGGTCAAAAGTCAAGACAGCCCATGGGCACCTGAGTGAGGCCAAGTGAGGTGGCCCACAACGAGTCGACCAAATGAAGAAAAGATTTTTGAGCTTGTGAATCGGTGCATCTTCCTGCTGACTTTAGGGATGGCCTGTCCTGGTTTCACTTTGACGATGGATGCAGACACGCAGGTGCCAACTAGAATGAGATTCTTCACATCAACGAAAATGCTTGTATCCTCAGAGTACTGGCTTGCTAGAAGGGGCGGTAGAGACATTGGACACCCGGAATGTGGAAGATAAAGGCACGAAGATGGTGGCTTACCAACGTGGATGGGTGGGGGGAAATGTTGATAGGATTACAGAATGATGCTGTAGGTGTTCCCATAATTGCAATGTTCGGCCTAGAATATTTTTGTTTTGTTTACTTATAGAATTTAAATGGCCTACTTCTAGTATTTAAATTGTTTTGTTTACTTATAGTATTTCAATGAGGCTGGCACATTTTGAGTAGTATGCATTTTAGTTTGATACTGTTAGATGCAACCATGATTTTATGATTGTTTTGTTTTGAAATTATCTATGGTTAAAGAGTTGTGGAAAGGTGTTAAGTTCATCAGGGGTGGTCTGTGCTAGTTACATAAGTTCGTGTCAACTTGAAGGTTTCTAAAAGGACAGGAGGGGAGTCTAGCTTGTCAATCGGGTCACAGCATGGTGGTACCTCCTTGTGGGCATGGCCTTGTCATCAGGAAGGCCCTGGGAACCTCTTCCTATCTCTCTGCCTTCATTCTTGCCGCCTGACCCCGATGGCTGCAAGAGCTCCGGTGATGTGTACACAGCCATCGGATCCACACGACTTTGCATCCACTGGCCTGTGATATTCCTGCATCCGGCATTGTTTCATGTGGCTTTGTGAGTCTAAAGAGGAACTTATGGACTAGTGTAGGACTTAGGAACTTGAGTTTGCCTGGGCTGGGATGTTTTCTTGATATATAATGCTCCTCGATAGAAAGCTCCTTCTTATACATACATGAGTGTTGCTGGGTTTTTTTCTCTAGTCAACCTGGCCGAGCACACTCACTTTCATCTTTTTTTTTTTTTTTGGTAGAGCTACTTAACGTTTCAGATTTATTCTGCTTACCCTTATATATTATTCTCAAAATATATCAATTTAATGTATTTCAGGCTCAAAAAGATATACTTCTTTCAAGGAAACATTTGTAAAACAATATCCCTACCTTGCTTTATCTGTTTAGTGAAAAAAAAGTTTAAGCTGTGCACTCTCCATGTGTCTACCCAAAATCACTCTTTACAAGGCTCTCTGTGAATCTGACGATGACTTGACCCAGGAAGGGATTATTTGAAAATGACATATGCTACTCTAGGCAAGGGGAATTAGATGCAATTTGTGCGAAAGTAATTATACTATCATACAAATGAGATGTGTAATATGACCCATCAATAAAATATATTTATATATATGCAACAAAAATGTTCTGAGGGTTCTCGCTCCGATTTTTGGATTTCTCCATCTTAGAATTCTCTGAGAATTATTTCCAGGTGACATACATTTCATTTTCCTTCAAGTCACTTGATTGCATTATAACTTCAGTTATATTCTCAGAGAAGATCTCACTCATTACTGTTCATAGAAAGTAACTTATGGAATTATTTTCAGTGAAAATTCCCATACGGCATACCTTAATGAATAATATCTGAAGGTCTTTGCCTTATATGTATTTCAAATTGCTGCTCACTTTGATTAAATTGGTGAGCCCCAGTCTTGTTTTATTTGTAATATTTCCTTTTATCTGTTTATCAAGTTTATTCATTTATTTTACGTTAAAATATTTTCCCAGTAGGCTAAAAGTTTTAGACAATACTTTCTGATTGGAGCTGCAAACCCCACAGTCAGCAGTTTGAATCCACCACTCAATCCCAGTGGGAAAGATGGAGAGAGACCTCTGTCCCTCTGAAGATTTACAGTCTGGGAAAACGAGGGAGGTCCTGCTCTGTTCTACAAGATCGCTATGAGTCTGAATCAACTAGATGGCTGTGAGTTTGTAGGAGAGATTTTTTTTTGTTGCTTTGCTTTGGTTATTTTAACCACAATTCATCCTGTTCCAGCTTTATCCTATTTCTTTTTTGCTATTCCAACAAGTAATTGCAGATCAGATCATTATGAACCATAAAATTTTCATTAGCTGATTTAGCATATTGCACTGTGAAGCACAGGGTCAGCAGTTGAAACTCACCAACCCTTCCTGAAAGAAAAATGAGGCTTTCTGCTCACATTAAGAGTTACAACCTATCCCATGTTCAGCCTTCATTCTGGTTTCAGTAATTGCTCTCAGTTACCTTGGCCTTGGTCACTCCCTACGACGGATGAAACCCTCAGGAGCAGCGGTGGGAGTGGCGACACCGAGAAGCAAGGTGGTGTAGAAAGAGAGAACCGATCTTGGGGATCTATGGGGAAGCGCCTCGCTGGGAGATGGGCAATGGGAAGGTGGGTGAGGGGAGACGGCGAGCACTGTAAGATAAAAGAAAATAATTATTTATAAACTATTAAATGTTCAGGGAAAAGGGGGGCGTGACCAGGCCCACTTGCTCACGTGACCACCCCCACATCCGCAGGTAACCCTGCCCGCCTGCGCACGTGACCACGCCCACCCCCACACGGACCACCCCTACGAGCGCACGTGACTCCGCGCACCTGCGCACGTGACCAGGCTCACCCGCGCACGTGATCATGACTACACCTGCACGTGACCACGCCACCTGCGCAGGTGACCCGTCAACCAGCGCACGTGACCACGCCCACCTGTGCACATAACCGCGCCCGCCTGGGCACGTGACCGCGCCAAACAGCTCACGTGACCGCTGGCGCGAGTGCACGTGACCACGCCCACTTGCGCACATGGCCTGCCAACCAGCGCACGTGACCACGCCCACCTGTGCACGTGACCTGCCAACCAGCGCACGTGACCAGGCCCGCTTGTGCACGTGGCCCGCCAACCAGAGCACGTGACCACGCCGCCTGGGCACGTGACCCGCCAACCAGCTCACGTGACCAAGCCCACCTAAGCACGTGACCCGCCAACGAGTGCACGTGACCACGCCGCCTGGGCACGTGACCCACCAACCAGCTCACGTGACCACGCCCGCCTGGGCACGTGACCCGCCAACCAGTGCACGTGACCACGCCAGCCTGTGCACGTGACCTTCCAACCAGCTCACGTGACCAAGCACGCCTGAGCACGTGACCCGCCAACCAGCGCACGTGACCAAGCCAGCCTGGGCACGTGACCCTCCAACCAGCTCACGTGACCACGCCCATCTGAGCATGTGACCCGCCAACCAGCGCACCTGACCACGCCCGCCTGGGCACGTGACCCGCCAACCAGCGCACGTGACCACGCCCACCTGCGCACGTGACCACGCCCACCTGCGCACGCGACCAAGCCCACCAGGGCACGTGACCACGCCCACCTGTGCACGTGACCTGCCAACCAGCGCACGTGACCAGGCCCGCTTGTGCACGTGGCCCGCCAACCAGCTCACGTGACCACGCCCACCTGAGCAAGTGACCCGCCAACCAGCGCACGTGACCACGCCGCCTGGGCACGTGACCCGCCAACAATCTCATGTGACCACGTCCCACCTGAGCACGTGACCCGCCAACCAGCGCACGTGACCACGCCCACCTGCGCACGTGACCACGCCAACCAGGGCACGTCACCACGCCCACCTGTGCACGTGACCTGCCAACCAGCGCACGTGACCAGGCCCGCTTGTGCACGTGGCCCGCAAACCAGCTCACGTGACCACGCCCACCTGAGCACGTGACCCGCCAACCAGAGCACGTGACCACGCCGCCTGGGCACGTGACCCGCCAACCAGTGCACATGACCACGCCAGCCTGTGCACGTGACCCTCCAACCAGCTCACGTGACCAAGCCCACCTGAGCACGTGACCCGCCAACCAGCGCACGTGACCAAGCCAGCCTGAGCACGTGACCCGCCAACCAGCGCACGTGACCACGCCCGCCTGGACACGTGACCCGCCAACCAGCGCACGTGACCACGCCCACCTGCGCACGCGACCAAGCCAAACAGGGCACGTGACCACGCCAATGTAATTAACATTAATTTCATTATCAGTATGTTCATGCCACTCTATAAAATAATTCTATACATTAGTTAGCAATATTATTATTCATATTTTTCTGAACATTACATGGGAAATTAACTTAGCAAAGCCTAGAAACTAATAACTTCATAGCTGTTTTTTTTAAAACTTACTCTGTCTTCTTTAGATGTCTACATCATCTTATTAGCATCTTACTTCCCAGTACGAATACAAATGCACATCATCTCATGTCAACTTGAAGATTTATCAAAGTACAGGGTGGAGTGCAGCCTTCCAATTATGCCTGATGGTATCTCCTTGTGTTGTGTGCGTGGCCTCCTACTACGGAGAGTTCTGGGAACCTCCTCCTCTCTCTCTGGCTTCAGCTTCCTGTTGCCTGACCCTGATGGCTGCAAGACCTCTGGAGATGTGCGCACAGCCATTAGATCCACAAGACGTTGCACCCACCAACCTGCGACATTCCTGCATTCAGCGACAGTGCATGTTGCTTCACGAGTCTGGGAAGAACTAGTATTAGGCTTATGGACTAGTATTAGACTTATGGACTTCAGTTGGACTGGGTTGGGATGTTTTCCTGATTCACAATTACTTCTTGATAGAAAGCTTTTTCTTCCACATATATGAATCTCACTGCATTTGTTTCTCTAGTCAACCTGGCCTTACACCATATGGTACCTAGGGAGTGGAATACTAGAGAAACAAATCATGAAGGCGGAGAGAGGATGCTTGCCTGACCTCTGCTTTCTGGTAGTCTTTTCTCTTTGACTAGTTGGAGGTCAAATACAGTCCTGTATCTTACTTGTTCTCCTCAGGAGAAGGACATGGGAAGTGAAGGTTCTGATGCCCAGAAGTTGTATTTGGTTATTTCTGTCTGAAACTTTGTAAAAATGAATGTGACGGGTGTAAATTTGGAGTGCGTGGGGGCAAAAATACCCTTCGAACGTCTCTGAGGCCATGCTGGTTAGTCAAACTGGGTGACCAAAGGCCTGGTCCTAGCTTGGTGCCACCAGAGGCCCAAGACCATAATGCATGTGAATGGGATCGTCTAGATCAGAAAGGATTCAATTGGAATGTTTTCAGAATGTGTTTACTATCTGACTGTATTAGGATTACATCGATCTTTTCTATCTATTTTTATTGCTATAACGCATCATAGAAATGATTCGTGGGAAATATGAATCGAGCATCTGGCCACGGACACCTGTGGACCTAGTTCACAGGGACTAGAGTTGCAAACAAGAGCAGATTGCCTGGTCTCAAGTTGAAAGAGCTGTGGGAACCTGAGCCTATGACATGACTTAGCACAAGGGGGCTAAGGTGGGTGAGTATTTGTGACAGGGACTCTCGGTCAAAAGTCAAGACAGCCCATGGGCACCTGAGTGAGGCCAAGTGAGGTGGCCCACAACGAGTCGACCAAATGAAGAAAAGATTTTTGAGCTTGTGAATCGGTGCATCTTCCTGCTGACTTTAGGGATGGCCTGTCCTGGTTTCACTTTGACGATGGATGCAGACACGCAGGTGCCAACTAGAATGAGATTCTTCACATCAACGAAAATGCTTGTATCCTCAGAGTACTGGCTTGCTAGAAGGGGCGGTAGAGACATTGGACACCCGGAATGTGGAAGATAAAGGCACGAAGATGGTGGCTTACCAACGTGGATGGGTGGGGGGAAATGTTGATAGGATTACAGAATGATGCTGTAGGTGTTCCCATAATTGCAATGTTCGGCCTAGAATATTTTTGTTTTGTTTACTTATAGAATTTAAATGGCCTACTTCTAGTATTTAAATTGTTTTGTTTACTTATAGTATTTCAATGAGGCTGGCACATTTTGAGTAGTATGCATTTTAGTTTGATACTGTTAGATGCAACCATGATTTTATGATTGTTTTGTTTTGAAATTATCTATGGTTAAAGAGTTGTGGAAAGGTGTTAAGTTCATCAGGGGTGGTCTGTGCTAGTTACATAAGTTCGTGTCAACTTGAAGGTTTCTAAAAGGACAGGAGGGGAGTCTAGCTTGTCAATCGGGTCACAGCATGGTGGTACCTCCTTGTGGGCATGGCCTTGTCATCAGGAAGGCCCTGGGAACCTCTTCCTATCTCTCTGCCTTCATTCTTGCCGCCTGACCCCGATGGCTGCAAGAGCTCCGGTGATGTGTACACAGCCATCGGATCCACACGACTTTGCATCCACTGGCCTGTGATATTCCTGCATCCGGCATTGTTTCATGTGGCTTTGTGAGTCTAAAGAGGAACTTATGGACTAGTGTAGGACTTAGGAACTTGAGTTTGCCTGGGCTGGGATGTTTTCTTGATATATAATGCTCCTCGATAGAAAGCTCCTTCTTATACATACATGAGTGTTGCTGGGTTTTTTTCTCTAGTCAACCTGGCCGAGCACACTCACTTTCATCTTTTTTTTTTTTTTTGGTAGAGCTACTTAACGTTTCAGATTTATTCTGCTTACCCTTATATATTATTCTCAAAATATATCAATTTAATGTATTTCAGGCTCAAAAAGATATACTTCTTTCAAGGAAACATTTGTAAAACAATATCCCTACCTTGCTTTATCTGTTTAGTGAAAAAAAAGTTTAAGCTGTGCACTCTCCATGTGTCTACCCAAAATCACTCTTTACAAGGCTCTCTGTGAATCTGACGATGACTTGACCCAGGAAGGGATTATTTGAAAATGACATATGCTACTCTAGGCAAGGGGAATTAGATGCAATTTGTGCGAAAGTAATTATACTATCATACAAATGAGATGTGTAATATGACCCATCAATAAAATATATTTATATATATGCAACAAAAATGTTCTGAGGGTTCTCGCTCCGATTTTTGGATTTCTCCATCTTAGAATTCTCTGAGAATTATTTCCAGGTGACATACATTTCATTTTCCTTCAAGTCACTTGATTGCATTATAACTTCAGTTATATTCTCAGAGAAGATCTCACTCATTACTGTTCATAGAAAGTAACTTATGGAATTATTTTCAGTGAAAATTCCCATACGGCATACCTTAATGAATAATATCTGAAGGTCTTTGCCTTATATGTATTTCAAATTGCTGCTCACTTTGATTAAATTGGTGAGCCCCAGTCTTGTTTTATTTGTAATATTTCCTTTTATCTGTTTATCAAGTTTATTCATTTATTTTACGTTAAAATATTTTCCCAGTAGGCTAAAAGTTTTAGACAATACTTTCTGATTGGAGCTGCAAACCCCACAGTCAGCAGTTTGAATCCACCACTCAATCCCAGTGGGAAAGATGGAGAGAGACCTCTGTCCCTCTGAAGATTTACAGTCTGGGAAAACGAGGGAGGTCCTGCTCTGTTCTACAAGATCGCTATGAGTCTGAATCAACTAGATGGCTGTGAGTTTGTAGGAGAGATTTTTTTTTGTTGCTTTGCTTTGGTTATTTTAACCACAATTCATCCTGTTCCAGCTTTATCCTATTTCTTTTTTGCTATTCCAACAAGTAATTGCAGATCAGATCATTATGAACCATAAAATTTTCATTAGCTGATTTAGCATATTGCACTGTGAAGCACAGGGTCAGCAGTTGAAACTCACCAACCCTTCCTGAAAGAAAAATGAGGCTTTCTGCTCACATTAAGAGTTACAACCTATCCCATGTTCAGCCTTCATTCTGGTTTCAGTAATTGCTCTCAGTTACCTTGGCCTTGGTCACTCCCTACGACGGATGAAACCCTCAGGAGCAGCGGTGGGAGTGGCGACACCGAGAAGCAAGGTGGTGTAGAAAGAGAGAACCGATCTTGGGGATCTATGGGGAAGCGCCTCGCTGGGAGATGGGCAATGGGAAGGTGGGTGAGGGGAGACGGCGAGCACTGTAAGATAAAAGAAAATAATTATTTATAAACTATTAAATGTTCAGGGAAAAGGGGGGCGTGACCAGGCCCACTTGCTCACGTGACCACCCCCACATCCGCAGGTAACCCTGCCCGCCTGCGCACGTGACCACGCCCACCCCCACACGGACCACCCCTACGAGCGCACGTGACTCCGCGCACCTGCGCACGTGACCAGGCTCACCCGCGCACGTGATCATGACTACACCTGCACGTGACCACGCCACCTGCGCAGGTGACCCGTCAACCAGCGCACGTGACCACGCCCACCTGTGCACATAACCGCGCCCGCCTGGGCACGTGACCGCGCCAAACAGCTCACGTGACCGCTGGCGCGAGTGCACGTGACCACGCCCACTTGCGCACATGGCCTGCCAACCAGCGCACGTGACCACGCCCACCTGTGCACGTGACCTGCCAACCAGCGCACGTGACCAGGCCCGCTTGTGCACGTGGCCCGCCAACCAGAGCACGTGACCACGCCGCCTGGGCACGTGACCCGCCAACCAGCTCACGTGACCAAGCCCACCTAAGCACGTGACCCGCCAACGAGTGCACGTGACCACGCCGCCTGGGCACGTGACCCACCAACCAGCTCACGTGACCACGCCCGCCTGGGCACGTGACCCGCCAACCAGTGCACGTGACCACGCCAGCCTGTGCACGTGACCTTCCAACCAGCTCACGTGACCAAGCACGCCTGAGCACGTGACCCGCCAACCAGCGCACGTGACCAAGCCAGCCTGGGCACGTGACCCTCCAACCAGCTCACGTGACCACGCCCATCTGAGCATGTGACCCGCCAACCAGCGCACCTGACCACGCCCGCCTGGGCACGTGACCCGCCAACCAGCGCACGTGACCACGCCCACCTGCGCACGTGACCACGCCCACCTGCGCACGCGACCAAGCCCACCAGGGCACGTGACCACGCCCACCTGTGCACGTGACCTGCCAACCAGCGCACGTGACCAGGCCCGCTTGTGCACGTGGCCCGCCAACCAGCTCACGTGACCACGCCCACCTGAGCAAGTGACCCGCCAACCAGCGCACGTGACCACGCCGCCTGGGCACGTGACCCGCCAACAATCTCATGTGACCACGTCCCACCTGAGCACGTGACCCGCCAACCAGCGCACGTGACCACGCCCACCTGCGCACGTGACCACGCCAACCAGGGCACGTCACCACGCCCACCTGTGCACGTGACCTGCCAACCAGCGCACGTGACCAGGCCCGCTTGTGCACGTGGCCCGCAAACCAGCTCACGTGACCACGCCCACCTGAGCACGTGACCCGCCAACCAGAGCACGTGACCACGCCGCCTGGGCACGTGACCCGCCAACCAGTGCACATGACCACGCCAGCCTGTGCACGTGACCCTCCAACCAGCTCACGTGACCAAGCCCACCTGAGCACGTGACCCGCCAACCAGCGCACGTGACCAAGCCAGCCTGAGCACGTGACCCGCCAACCAGCGCACGTGACCACGCCCGCCTGGACACGTGACCCGCCAACCAGCGCACGTGACCACGCCCACCTGCGCACGCGACCAAGCCAAACAGGGCACGTGACCACGCCAATGTAATTAACATTAATTTCATTATCAGTATGTTCATGCCACTCTATAAAATAATTCTATACATTAGTTAGCAATATTATTATTCATATTTTTCTGAACATTACATGGGAAATTAACTTAGCAAAGCCTAGAAACTAATAACTTCATAGCTGTTTTTTTTAAAACTTACTCTGTCTTCTTTAGATGTCTACATCATCTTATTAGCATCTTACTTCCCAGTACGAATACAAATGCACATCATCTCATGTCAACTTGAAGATTTATCAAAGTACAGGGTGGAGTGCAGCCTTCCAATTATGCCTGATGGTATCTCCTTGTGTTGTGTGCGTGGCCTCCTACTACGGAGAGTTCTGGGAACCTCCTCCTCTCTCTCTGGCTTCAGCTTCCTGTTGCCTGACCCTGATGGCTGCAAGACCTCTGGAGATGTGCGCACAGCCATTAGATCCACAAGACGTTGCACCCACCAACCTGCGACATTCCTGCATTCAGCGACAGTGCATGTTGCTTCACGAGTCTGGGAAGAACTAGTATTAGGCTTATGGACTAGTATTAGACTTATGGACTTCAGTTGGACTGGGTTGGGATGTTTTCCTGATTCACAATTACTTCTTGATAGAAAGCTTTTTCTTCCACATATATGAATCTCACTGCATTTGTTTCTCTAGTCAACCTGGCCTTACACCATATGGTACCTAGGGAGTGGAATACTAGAGAAACAAATCATGAAGGCGGAGAGAGGATGCTTGCCTGACCTCTGCTTTCTGGTAGTCTTTTCTCTTTGACTAGTTGGAGGTCAAATACAGTCCTGTATCTTACTTGTTCTCCTCAGGAGAAGGACATGGGAAGTGAAGGTTCTGATGCCCAGAAGTTGTATTTGGTTATTTCTGTCTGAAACTTTGTAAAAATGAATGTGACGGGTGTAAATTTGGAGTGCGTGGGGGCAAAAATACCCTTCGAACGTCTCTGAGGCCATGCTGGTTAGTCAAACTGGGTGACCAAAGGCCTGGTCCTAGCTTGGTGCCACCAGAGGCCCAAGACCATAATGCATGTGAATGGGATCGTCTAGATCAGAAAGGATTCAATTGGAATGTTTTCAGAATGTGTTTACTATCTGACTGTATTAGGATTACATCGATCTTTTCTATCTATTTTTATTGCTATAACGCATCATAGAAATGATTCGTGGGAAATATGAATCGAGCATCTGGCCACGGACACCTGTGGACCTAGTTCACAGGGACTAGAGTTGCAAACAAGAGCAGATTGCCTGGTCTCAAGTTGAAAGAGCTGTGGGAACCTGAGCCTATGACATGACTTAGCACAAGGGGGCTAAGGTGGGTGAGTATTTGTGACAGGGACTCTCGGTCAAAAGTCAAGACAGCCCATGGGCACCTGAGTGAGGCCAAGTGAGGTGGCCCACAACGAGTCGACCAAATGAAGAAAAGATTTTTGAGCTTGTGAATCGGTGCATCTTCCTGCTGACTTTAGGGATGGCCTGTCCTGGTTTCACTTTGACGATGGATGCAGACACGCAGGTGCCAACTAGAATGAGATTCTTCACATCAACGAAAATGCTTGTATCCTCAGAGTACTGGCTTGCTAGAAGGGGCGGTAGAGACATTGGACACCCGGAATGTGGAAGATAAAGGCACGAAGATGGTGGCTTACCAACGTGGATGGGTGGGGGGAAATGTTGATAGGATTACAGAATGATGCTGTAGGTGTTCCCATAATTGCAATGTTCGGCCTAGAATATTTTTGTTTTGTTTACTTATAGAATTTAAATGGCCTACTTCTAGTATTTAAATTGTTTTGTTTACTTATAGTATTTCAATGAGGCTGGCACATTTTGAGTAGTATGCATTTTAGTTTGATACTGTTAGATGCAACCATGATTTTATGATTGTTTTGTTTTGAAATTATCTATGGTTAAAGAGTTGTGGAAAGGTGTTAAGTTCATCAGGGGTGGTCTGTGCTAGTTACATAAGTTCGTGTCAACTTGAAGGTTTCTAAAAGGACAGGAGGGGAGTCTAGCTTGTCAATCGGGTCACAGCATGGTGGTACCTCCTTGTGGGCATGGCCTTGTCATCAGGAAGGCCCTGGGAACCTCTTCCTATCTCTCTGCCTTCATTCTTGCCGCCTGACCCCGATGGCTGCAAGAGCTCCGGTGATGTGTACACAGCCATCGGATCCACACGACTTTGCATCCACTGGCCTGTGATATTCCTGCATCCGGCATTGTTTCATGTGGCTTTGTGAGTCTAAAGAGGAACTTATGGACTAGTGTAGGACTTAGGAACTTGAGTTTGCCTGGGCTGGGATGTTTTCTTGATATATAATGCTCCTCGATAGAAAGCTCCTTCTTATACATACATGAGTGTTGCTGGGTTTTTTTCTCTAGTCAACCTGGCCGAGCACACTCACTTTCATCTTTTTTTTTTTTTTTTGGTAGAGCTACTTAACGTTTCAGATTTATTCTGCTTACCCTTATATATTATTCTCAAAATATATCAATTTAATGTATTTCAGGCTCAAAAAGATATACTTCTTTCAAGGAAACATTTGTAAAACAATATCCCTACCTTGCTTTATCTGTTTAGTGAAAAAAAAGTTTAAGCTGTGCACTCTCCATGTGTCTACCCAAAATCACTCTTTACAAGGCTCTCTGTGAATCTGACGATGACTTGACCCAGGAAGGGATTATTTGAAAATGACATATGCTACTCTAGGCAAGGGGAATTAGATGCAATTTGTGCGAAAGTAATTATACTATCATACAAATGAGATGTGTAATATGACCCATCAATAAAATATATTTATATATATGCAACAAAAATGTTCTGAGGGTTCTCGCTCCGATTTTTGGATTTCTCCATCTTAGAATTCTCTGAGAATTATTTCCAGGTGACATACATTTCATTTTCCTTCAAGTCACTTGATTGCATTATAACTTCAGTTATATTCTCAGAGAAGATCTCACTCATTACTGTTCATAGAAAGTAACTTATGGAATTATTTTCAGTGAAAATTCCCATACGGCATACCTTAATGAATAATATCTGAAGGTCTTTGCCTTATATGTATTTCAAATTGCTGCTCACTTTGATTAAATTGGTGAGCCCCAGTCTTGTTTTATTTGTAATATTTCCTTTTATCTGTTTATCAAGTTTATTCATTTATTTTACGTTAAAATATTTTCCCAGTAGGCTAAAAGTTTTAGACAATACTTTCTGATTGGAGCTGCAAACCCCACAGTCAGCAGTTTGAATCCACCACTCAATCCCAGTGGGAAAGATGGAGAGAGACCTCTGTCCCTCTGAAGATTTACAGTCTGGGAAAACGAGGGAGGTCCTGCTCTGTTCTACAAGATCGCTATGAGTCTGAATCAACTAGATGGCTGTGAGTTTGTAGGAGAGATTTTTTTTTGTTGCTTTGCTTTGGTTATTTTAACCACAATTCATCCTGTTCCAGCTTTATCCTATTTCTTTTTTGCTATTCCAACAAGTAATTGCAGATCAGATCATTATGAACCATAAAATTTTCATTAGCTGATTTAGCATATTGCACTGTGAAGCACAGGGTCAGCAGTTGAAACTCACCAACCCTTCCTGAAAGAAAAATGAGGCTTTCTGCTCACATTAAGAGTTACAACCTATCCCATGTTCAGCCTTCATTCTGGTTTCAGTAATTGCTCTCAGTTACCTTGGCCTTGGTCACTCCCTACGACGGATGAAACCCTCAGGAGCAGCGGTGGGAGTGGCGACACCGAGAAGCAAGGTGGTGTAGAAAGAGAGAACCGATCTTGGGGATCTATGGGGAAGCGCCTCGCTGGGAGATGGGCAATGGGAAGGTGGGTGAGGGGAGACGGCGAGCACTGTAAGATAAAAGAAAATAATTATTTATAAACTATTAAATGTTCAGGGAAAAGGGGGGCGTGACCAGGCCCACTTGCTCACGTGACCACCCCCACATCCGCAGGTAACCCTGCCCGCCTGCACACGTGACCACGCCCACCCCCACACGGACCACCCCTACGAGCGCACGTGACTCCGCGCACCTGCGCACGTGACCAGGCTCACCCGCGCACGTGATCATGACTACACCTGCACGTGACCACGCCACCTGCGCAGGTGACCCGTCAACCAGCGCACGTGACCACGCCCACCTGTGCACATAACCGCGCCCGCCTGGGCACGTGACCGCGCCAAACAGCTCACGTGACCGCTGGCGCGAGTGCACGTGACCACGCCCACTTGCGCACATGGCCTGCCAACCAGCGCACGTGACCACGCCCACCTGTGCACGTGACCTGCCAACCAGCGCACGTGACCAGGCCCGCTTGTGCACGTGGCCCGCCAACCAGAGCACGTGACCACGCCGCCTGGGCACGTGACCCGCCAACCAGCTCACGTGACCAAGCCCACCTAAGCACGTGACCCGCCAACGAGTGCACGTGACCACGCCGCCTGGGCACGTGACCCACCAACCAGCTCACGTGACCACGCCCGCCTGGGCACGTGACCCGCCAACCAGTGCACGTGACCACGCCAGCCTGTGCACGTGACCTTCCAACCAGCTCACGTGACCAAGCACGCCTGAGCACGTGACCCGCCAACCAGCGCACGTGACCAAGCCAGCCTGGGCACGTGACCCTCCAACCAGCCCACGTGACCACGCCCATCTGAGCATGTGACCCGCCAACCAGCGCACCTGACCACGCCCGCCTGGGCACGTGACCCGCCAACCAGCGCACGTGACCACGCCCACCTGCGCACGTGACCACGCCCACCTGCGCACGCGACCAAGCCCACCAGGGCACGTGACCACGCCCACCTGTGCACGTGACCTGCCAACCAGCGCACGTGACCAGGCCCGCTTGTGCACGTGCCCCGCCAACCAGCTCACGTGACCACGCCCACCTGAGCAAGTGACCCGCCAACCAGCGCACGTGACCACGCCGCCTGGGCACGTGACCCGCCAACAATCTCATGTGACCACGTCCCACCTGAGCACGTGACCCGCCAACCAGCGCACGTGACCACGCCCACCTGCGCACGTGACCACGCCAACCAGGGCACGTCACCACGCCCACCTGTGCACGTGACCTGCCAACCAGCGCACGTGACCAGGCCCGCTTGTGCACGTGGCCCGCAAACCAGCTCACGTGACCACGCCCACCTGAGCACGTGACCCGCCAACCAGAGCACGTGACCACGCCGCCTGGGCACGTGACCCGCCAACCAGTGCACATGACCACGCCAGCCTGTGCACGTGACCCTCCAACCAGCTCACGTGACCAAGCCCACCTGAGCACGTGACCCGCCAACCAGCGCACGTGACCAAGCCAGCCTGAGCACGTGACCCGCCAACCAGCGCACGTGACCACGCCCGCCTGGACACGTGACCCGCCAACCAGCGCACGTGACCACGCCCACCTGCGCACGCGACCAAGCCAAACAGGGCACGTGAACACGCCAATGTAATTAACATTAATTTCATTATCAGTATGTTCATGCCACTCTATAAAATAATTCTATACATTAGTTAGCAATATTATTATTCATATTTTTCTGAACATTACATGGGAAATTAACTTAGCAAAGCCTAGAAACTAATAACTTCATAGCTGTTTTTTTTAAAACTTACTCTGTCTTCTTTAGATGTCTACATCATCTTATTAGCATCTTACTTCCCAGTACGAATACAAATGCACATCATCTCATGTCAACTTGAAGATTTATCAAAGTACAGGGTGGAGTGCAGCCTTCCAATTATGCCTGATGGTATCTCCTTGTGTTGTGTGCGTGGCCTCCTACTACGGAGAGTTCTGGGAACCTCCTCCTCTCTCTCTGGCTTCAGCTTCCTGTTGCCTGACCCTGATGGCTGCAAGACCTCTGGAGATGTGCGCACAGCCATTAGATCCACAAGACGTTGCACCCACCAACCTGCGACATTCCTGCATTCAGCGACAGTGCATGTTGCTTCACGAGTCTGGGAAGAACTAGTATTAGGCTTATGGACTAGTATTAGACTTATGGACTTCAGTTGGACTGGGTTGGGATGTTTTCCTGATTCACAATTACTTCTTGATAGAAAGCTTTTTCTTCCACATATATGAATCTCACTGCATTTGTTTCTCTAGTCAACCTGGCCTTACACCATATGGTACCTAGGGAGTGGAATACTAGAGAAACAAATCATGAAGGCGGAGAGAGGATGCTTGCCTGACCTCTGCTTTCTGGTAGTCTTTTCTCTTTGACTAGTTGGAGGTCAAATACAGTCCTGTATCTTACTTGTTCTCCTCAGGAGAAGGACATGGGAAGTGAAGGTTCTGATGCCCAGAAGTTGTATTTGGTTATTTCTGTCTGAAACTTTGTAAAAATGAATGTGACGGGTGTAAATTTGGAGTGCGTGGGGGCAAAAATACCCTTCGAACGTCTCTGAGGCCATGCTGGTTAGTCAAACTGGGTGACCAAAGGCCTGGTCCTAGCTTGGTGCCACCAGAGGCCCAAGACCATAATGCATGTGAATGGGATCGTCTAGATCAGAAAGGATTCAATTGGAATGTTTTCAGAATGTGTTTACTATCTGACTGTATTAGGATTACATCGATCTTTTCTATCTATTTTTATTGCTATAACGCATCATAGAAATGATTCGTGGGAAATATGAATCGAGCATCTGGCCACGGACACCTGTGGACCTAGTTCACAGGGACTAGAGTTGCAAACAAGAGCAGATTGCCTGGTCTCAAGTTGAAAGAGCTGTGGGAACCTGAGCCTATGACATGACTTAGCACAAGGGGGCTAAGGTGGGTGAGTATTTGTGACAGGGACTCTCGGTCAAAAGTCAAGACAGCCCATGGGCACCTGAGTGAGGCCAAGTGAGGTGGCCCACAACGAGTCGACCAAATGAAGAAAAGATTTTTGAGCTTGTGAATCGGTGCATCTTCCTGCTGACTTTAGGGATGGCCTGTCCTGGTTTCACTTTGACGATGGATGCAGACACGCAGGTGCCAACTAGAATGAGATTCTTCACATCAACGAAAATGCTTGTATCCTCAGAGTACTGGCTTGCTAGAAGGGGCGGTAGAGACATTGGACACCCGGAATGTGGAAGATAAAGGCACGAAGATGGTGGCTTACCAACGTGGATGGGTGGGGGGAAATGTTGATAGGATTACAGAATGATGCTGTAGGTGTTCCCATAATTGCAATGTTCGGCCTAGAATATTTTTGTTTTGTTTACTTATAGAATTTAAATGGCCTACTTCTAGTATTTAAATTGTTTTGTTTACTTATAGTATTTCAATGAGGCTGGCACATTTTGAGTAGTATGCATTTTAGTTTGATACTGTTAGATGCAACCATGATTTTATGATTGTTTTGTTTTGAAATTATCTATGGTTAAAGAGTTGTGGAAAGGTGTTAAGTTCATCAGGGGTGGTCTGTGCTAGTTACATAAGTTCGTGTCAACTTGAAGGTTTCTAAAAGGACAGGAGGGGAGTCTAGCTTGTCAATCGGGTCACAGCATGGTGGTACCTCCTTGTGGGCATGGCCTTGTCATCAGGAAGGCCCTGGGAACCTCTTCCTATCTCTCTGCCTTCATTCTTGCCGCCTGACCCCGATGGCTGCAAGAGCTCCGGTGATGTGTACACAGCCATCGGATCCACACGACTTTGCATCCACTGGCCTGTGATATTCCTGCATCCGGCATTGTTTCATGTGGCTTTGTGAGTCTAAAGAGGAACTTATGGACTAGTGTAGGACTTAGGAACTTGAGTTTGCCTGGGCTGGGATGTTTTCTTGATATATAATGCTCCTCGATAGAAAGCTCCTTCTTATACATACATGAGTGTTGCTGGGTTTTTTTCTCTAGTCAACCTGGCCGAGCACACTCACTTTCATCTTTTTTTTTTTTTTTGGTAGAGCTACTTAACGTTTCAGATTTATTCTGCTTACCCTTATATATTATTCTCAAAATATATCAATTTAATGTATTTCAGGCTCAAAAAGATATACTTCTTTCAAGGAAACATTTGTAAAACAATATCCCTACCTTGCTTTATCTGTTTAGTGAAAAAAAAGTTTAAGCTGTGCACTCTCCATGTGTCTACCCAAAATCACTCTTTACAAGGCTCTCTGTGAATCTGACGATGACTTGACCCAGGAAGGGATTATTTGAAAATGACATATGCTACTCTAGGCAAGGGGAATTAGATGCAATTTGTGCGAAAGTAATTATACTATCATACAAATGAGATGTGTAATATGACCCATCAATAAAATATATTTATATATATGCAACAAAAATGTTCTGAGGGTTCTCGCTCCGATTTTTGGATTTCTCCATCTTAGAATTCTCTGAGAATTATTTCCAGGTGACATACATTTCATTTTCCTTCAAGTCACTTGATTGCATTATAACTTCAGTTATATTCTCAGAGAAGATCTCACTCATTACTGTTCATAGAAAGTAACTTATGGAATTATTTTCAGTGAAAATTCCCATACGGCATACCTTAATGAATAATATCTGAAGGTCTTTGCCTTATATGTATTTCAAATTGCTGCTCACTTTGATTAAATTGGTGAGCCCCAGTCTTGTTTTATTTGTAATATTTCCTTTTATCTGTTTATCAAGTTTATTCATTTATTTTACGTTAAAATATTTTCCCAGTAGGCTAAAAGTTTTAGACAATACTTTCTGATTGGAGCTGCAAACCCCACAGTCAGCAGTTTGAATCCACCACTCAATCCCAGTGGGAAAGATGGAGAGAGACCTCTGTCCCTCTGAAGATTTACAGTCTGGGAAAACGAGGGAGGTCCTGCTCTGTTCTACAAGATCGCTATGAGTCTGAATCAACTAGATGGCTGTGAGTTTGTAGGAGAGATTTTTTTTTGTTGCTTTGCTTTGGTTATTTTAACCACAATTCATCCTGTTCCAGCTTTATCCTATTTCTTTTTTGCTATTCCAACAAGTAATTGCAGATCAGATCATTATGAACCATAAAATTTTCATTAGCTGATTTAGCATATTGCACTGTGAAGCACAGGGTCAGCAGTTGAAACTCACCAACCCTTCCTGAAAGAAAAATGAGGCTTTCTGCTCACATTAAGAGTTACAACCTATCCCATGTTCAGCCTTCATTCTGGTTTCAGTAATTGCTCTCAGTTACCTTGGCCTTGGTCACTCCCTACGACGGATGAAACCCTCAGGAGCAGCGGTGGGAGTGGCGACACCGAGAAGCAAGGTGGTGTAGAAAGAGAGAACCGATCTTGGGGATCTATGGGGAAGCGCCTCGCTGGGAGATGGGCAATGGGAAGGTGGGTGAGGGGAGACGGCGAGCACTGTAAGATAAAAGAAAATAATTATTTATAAACTATTAAATGTTCAGGGAAAAGGGGGGCGTGACCAGGCCCACTTGCTCACGTGACCACCCCCACATCCGCAGGTAACCCTGCCCGCCTGCACACGTGACCATGCCCACCCCCACACGGACCACCCCTACGAGCGCACGTGACTCCGCGCACCTGCGCACGTGACCAGGCTCACCCGCGCACGTGATCATGACTACACCTGCACGTGACCACGCCACCTGCGCAGGTGACCCGTCAACCAGCGCACGTGACCACGCCCACCTGTGCACATAACCGCGCCCGCCTGGGCACGTGACCGCGCCAAACAGCTCACGTGACCGCTGGCGCGAGTGCACGTGACCACGCCCACTTGCGCACATGGCCTGCCAACCAGCGCGCGTGACCACGCCCACCTGTGCACGTGACCTGCCAACCAGCGCACGTGACCAGGCCCGCTTGTGCACGTGGCCCGCCAACCAGAGCACGTGACCACGCCGCCTGGGCACGTGACCCGCCAACCAGCTCACGTGACCAAGCCCACCTAAGCACGTGACCCGCCAACGAGTGCACGTGACCACGCCGCCTGGGCACGTGACCCACCAACCAGCTCACGTGACCACGCCCGCCTGGGCACGTGACCCGCCAACCAGTGCACGTGACCACGCCAGCCTGTGCACGTGACCTTCCAACCAGCTCACGTGACCAAGCACGCCTGAGCACGTGACCCGCCAACCAGCGCACGTGACCAAGCCAGCCTGGGCACGTGACCCTCCAACCAGCTCACGTGACCACGCCCATCTGAGCATGTGACCCGCCAACCAGCGCACCTGACCACGCCCGCCTGGGCACGTGACCCGCCAACCAGCGCACGTGACCACGCCCACCTGCGCACGTGACCACGCCCACCTGCGCACGCGACCAAGCCCACCAGGGCACGTGACCACGCCCACCTGTGCACGTGACCTGCCAACCAGCGCACGTGACCAGGCCCGCTTGTGCACGTGGCCCGCCAACCAGCTCACGTGACCACGCCCACCTGAGCAAGTGACCCGCCAACCAGCGCACGTGACCACGCCGCCTGGGCACGTGACCCGCCAACAATCTCATGTGACCACGTCCCACCTGAGCACGTGACCCGCCAACCAGCGCACGTGACCACGCCCACCTGCGCACGTGACCACGCCAACCAGGGCACGTCACCACGCCCACCTGTGCACGTGACCTGCCAACCAGCGCACGTGACCAGGCCCGCTTGTGCACGTGGCCCGCAAACCAGCTCACGTGACCACGCCCACCTGAGCACGTGACCCGCCAACCAGAGCACGTGACCACGCCGCCTGGGCACGTGACCCGCCAACCAGTGCACATGACCACGCCAGCCTGTGCACGTGACCCTCCAACCAGCTCACGTGACCAAGCCCACCTGAGCACGTGACCCGCCAACCAGCGCACGTGACCAAGCCAGCCTGAGCACGTGACCCGCCAACCAGCGCACGTGACCACGCCCGCCTGGACACGTGACCCGCCAACCAGCGCACGTGACCACGCCCACCTGCGCACGCGACCAAGCCAAACAGGGCACGTGACCACGCCAATGTAATTAACATTAATTTCATTATCAGTATGTTCATGCCACTCTATAAAATAATTCTATACATTAGTTAGCAATATTATTATTCATATTTTTCTGAACATTACATGGGAAATTAACTTAGCAAAGCCTAGAAACTAATAACTTCATAGCTGTTTTTTTTAAAACTTACTCTGTCTTCTTTAGATGTCTACATCATCTTATTAGCATCTTACTTCCCAGTACGAATACAAATGCACATCATCTCATGTCAACTTGAAGATTTATCAAAGTACAGGGTGGAGTGCAGCCTTCCAATTATGCCTGATGGTATCTCCTTGTGTTGTGTGCGTGGCCTCCTACTACGGAGAGTTCTGGGAACCTCCTCCTCTCTCTCTGGCTTCAGCTTCCTGTTGCCTGACCCTGATGGCTGCAAGACCTCTGGAGATGTGCGCACAGCCATTAGATCCACAAGACGTTGCACCCACCAACCTGCGACATTCCTGCATTCAGCGACAGTGCATGTTGCTTCACGAGTCTGGGAAGAACTAGTATTAGGCTTATGGACTAGTATTAGACTTATGGACTTCAGTTGGACTGGGTTGGGATGTTTTCCTGATTCACAATTACTTCTTGATAGAAAGCTTTTTCTTCCACATATATGAATCTCACTGCATTTGTTTCTCTAGTCAACCTGGCCTTACACCATATGGTACCTAGGGAGTGGAATACTAGAGAAACAAATCATGAAGGCGGAGAGAGGATGCTTGCCTGACCTCTGCTTTCTGGTAGTCTTTTCTCTTTGACTAGTTGGAGGTCAAATACAGTCCTGTATCTTACTTGTTCTCCTCAGGAGAAGGACATGGGAAGTGAAGGTTCTGATGCCCAGAAGTTGTATTTGGTTATTTCTGTCTGAAACTTTGTAAAAATGAATGTGACGGGTGTAAATTTGGAGTGCGTGGGGGCAAAAATACCCTTCGAACGTCTCTGAGGCCATGCTGGTTAGTCAAACTGGGTGACCAAAGGCCTGGTCCTAGCTTGGTGCCACCAGAGGCCCAAGACCATAATGCATGTGAATGGGATCGTCTAGATCAGAAAGGATTCAATTGGAATGTTTTCAGAATGTGTTTACTATCTGACTGTATTAGGATTACATCGATCTTTTCTATCTATTTTTATTGCTATAACGCATCATAGAAATGATTCGTGGGAAATATGAATCGAGCATCTGGCCACGGACACCTGTGGACCTAGTTCACAGGGACTAGAGTTGCAAACAAGAGCAGATTGCCTGGTCTCAAGTTGAAAGAGCTGTGGGAACCTGAGCCTATGACATGACTTAGCACAAGGGGGCTAAGGTGGGTGAGTATTTGTGACAGGGACTCTCGGTCAAAAGTCAAGACAGCCCATGGGCACCTGAGTGAGGCCAAGTGAGGTGGCCCACAACGAGTCGACCAAATGAAGAAAAGATTTTTGAGCTTGTGAATCGGTGCATCTTCCTGCTGACTTTAGGGATGGCCTGTCCTGGTTTCACTTTGACGATGGATGCAGACACGCAGGTGCCAACTAGAATGAGATTCTTCACATCAACGAAAATGCTTGTATCCTCAGAGTACTGGCTTGCTAGAAGGGGCGGTAGAGACATTGGACACCCGGAATGTGGAAGATAAAGGCACGAAGATGGTGGCTTACCAACGTGGATGGGTGGGGGGAAATGTTGATAGGATTACAGAATGATGCTGTAGGTGTTCCCATAATTGCAATGTTCGGCCTAGAATATTTTTGTTTTGTTTACTTATAGAATTTAAATGGCCTACTTCTAGTATTTAAATTGTTTTGTTTACTTATAGTATTTCAATGAGGCTGGCACATTTTGAGTAGTATGCATTTTAGTTTGATACTGTTAGATGCAACCATGATTTTATGATTGTTTTGTTTTGAAATTATCTATGGTTAAAGAGTTGTGGAAAGGTGTTAAGTTCATCAGGGGTGGTCTGTGCTAGTTACATAAGTTCGTGTCAACTTGAAGGTTTCTAAAAGGACAGGAGGGGAGTCTAGCTTGTCAATCGGGTCACAGCATGGTGGTACCTCCTTGTGGGCATGGCCTTGTCATCAGGAAGGCCCTGGGAACCTCTTCCTATCTCTCTGCCTTCATTCTTGCCGCCTGACCCCGATGGCTGCAAGAGCTCCGGTGATGTGTACACAGCCATCGGATCCACACGACTTTGCATCCACTGGCCTGTGATATTCCTGCATCCGGCATTGTTTCATGTGGCTTTGTGAGTCTAAAGAGGAACTTATGGACTAGTGTAGGACTTAGGAACTTGAGTTTGCCTGGGCTGGGATGTTTTCTTGATATATAATGCTCCTCGATAGAAAGCTCCTTCTTATACATACATGAGTGTTGCTGGGTTTTTTTCTCTAGTCAACCTGGCCGAGCACACTCACTTTCATCTTTTTTTTTTTTTTTGGTAGAGCTACTTAACGTTTCAGATTTATTCTGCTTACCCTTATATATTATTCTCAAAATATATCAATTTAATGTATTTCAGGCTCAAAAAGATATACTTCTTTCAAGGAAACATTTGTAAAACAATATCCCTACCTTGCTTTATCTGTTTAGTGAAAAAAAAGTTTAAGCTGTGCACTCTCCATGTGTCTACCCAAAATCACTCTTTACAAGGCTCTCTGTGAATCTGACGATGACTTGACCCAGGAAGGGATTATTTGAAAATGACATATGCTACTCTAGGCAAGGGGAATTAGATGCAATTTGTGCGAAAGTAATTATACTATCATACAAATGAGATGTGTAATATGACCCATCAATAAAATATATTTATATATATGCAACAAAAATGTTCTGAGGGTTCTCGCTCCGATTTTTGGATTTCTCCATCTTAGAATTCTCTGAGAATTATTTCCAGGTGACATACATTTCATTTTCCTTCAAGTCACTTGATTGCATTATAACTTCAGTTATATTCTCAGAGAAGATCTCACTCATTACTGTTCATAGAAAGTAACTTATGGAATTATTTTCAGTGAAAATTCCCATACGGCATACCTTAATGAATAATATCTGAAGGTCTTTGCCTTATATGTATTTCAAATTGCTGCTCACTTTGATTAAATTGGTGAGCCCCAGTCTTGTTTTATTTGTAATATTTCCTTTTATCTGTTTATCAAGTTTATTCATTTATTTTACGTTAAAATATTTTCCCAGTAGGCTAAAAGTTTTAGACAATACTTTCTGATTGGAGCTGCAAACCCCACAGTCAGCAGTTTGAATCCACCACTCAATCCCAGTGGGAAAGATGGAGAGAGACCTCTGTCCCTCTGAAGATTTACAGTCTGGGAAAACGAGGGAGGTCCTGCTCTGTTCTACAAGATCGCTATGAGTCTGAATCAACTAGATGGCTGTGAGTTTGTAGGAGAGATTTTTTTTTGTTGCTTTGCTTTGGTTATTTTAACCACAATTCATCCTGTTCCAGCTTTATCCTATTTCTTTTTTGCTATTCCAACAAGTAATTGCAGATCAGATCATTATGAACCATAAAATTTTCATTAGCTGATTTAGCATATTGCACTGTGAAGCACAGGGTCAGCAGTTGAAACTCACCAACCCTTCCTGAAAGAAAAATGAGGCTTTCTGCTCACATTAAGAGTTACAACCTATCCCATGTTCAGCCTTCATTCTGGTTTCAGTAATTGCTCTCAGTTACCTTGGCCTTGGTCACTCCCTACGACGGATGAAACCCTCAGGAGCAGCGGTGGGAGTGGCGACACCGAGAAGCAAGGTGGTGTAGAAAGAGAGAACCGATCTTGGGGATCTATGGGGAAGCGCCTCGCTGGGAGATGGGCAATGGGAAGGTGGGTGAGGGGAGACGGCGAGCACTGTAAGATAAAAGAAAATAATTATTTATAAACTATTAAATGTTCAGGGAAAAGGGGGGCGTGACCAGGCCCACTTGCTCACGTGACCACCCCCACATCCGCAGGTAACCCTGCCCGCCTGCACACGTGACCACGCCCACCCCCACACGGACCACCCCTACGAGCGCACGTGACTCCGCGCACCTGCGCACGTGACCAGGCTCACCCGCGCACGTGATCATGACTACACCTGCACGTGACCACGCCACCTGCGCAGGTGACCCGTCAACCAGCGCACGTGACCACGCCCACCTGTGCACATAACCGCGCCCGCCTGGGCACGTGACCGCGCCAAACAGCTCACGTGACCGCTGGCGCGAGTGCACGTGACCACGCCCACTTGCGCACATGGCCTGCCAACCAGCGCACGTGACCACGCCCACCTGTGCACGTGACCTGCCAACCAGCGCACGTGACCAGGCCCGCTTGTGCACGTGGCCCGCCAACCAGAGCACGTGACCACGCCGCCTGGGCACGTGACCCGCCAACCAGCTCACGTGACCAAGCCCACCTAAGCACGTGACCCGCCAACGAGTGCACGTGACCACGCCGCCTGGGCACGTGACCCACCAACCAGCTCACGTGACCACGCCCGCCTGGGCACGTGACCCGCCAACCAGTGCACGTGACCACGCCAGCCTGTGCACGTGACCTTCCAACCAGCTCACGTGACCAAGCACGCCTGAGCACGTGACCCGCCAACCAGCGCACGTGACCAAGCCAGCCTGGGCACGTGACCCTCCAACCAGCCCACGTGACCACGCCCATCTGAGCATGTGACCCGCCAACCAGCGCACCTGACCACGCCCGCCTGGGCACGTGACCCGCCAACCAGCGCACGTGACCACGCCCACCTGCGCACGTGACCACGCCCACCTGCGCACGCGACCAAGCCCACCAGGGCACGTGACCACGCCCACCTGTGCACGTGACCTGCCAACCAGCGCACGTGACCAGGCCCGCTTGTGCACGTGGCCCGCCAACCAGCTCACGTGACCACGCCCACCTGAGCAAGTGACCCGCCAACCAGCGCACGTGACCACGCCGCCTGGGCACGTGACCCGCCAACAATCTCATGTGACCACGTCCCACCTGAGCACGTGACCCGCCAACCAGCGCACGTGACCACGCCCACCTGCGCACGTGACCACGCCAACCAGGGCACGTCACCACGCCCACCTGTGCACGTGACCTGCCAACCAGCGCACGTGACCAGGCCCGCTTGTGCACGTGGCCCGCAAACCAGCTCACGTGACCACGCCCACCTGAGCACGTGACCCGCCAACCAGAGCACGTGACCACGCCGCCTGGGCACGTGACCCGCCAACCAGTGCACATGACCACGCCAGCCTGTGCACGTGACCCTCCAACCAGCTCACGTGACCAAGCCCACCTGAGCACGTGACCCGCCAACCAGCGCACGTGACCAAGCCAGCCTGAGCACGTGACCCGCCAACCAGCGCACGTGACCACGCCCGCCTGGACACGTGACCCGCCAACCAGCGCACGTGACCACGCCCACCTGCGCACGCGACCAAGCCAAACAGGGCACGTGACCACGCCAATGTAATTAACATTAATTTCATTATCAGTATGTTCATGCCACTCTATAAAATAATTCTATACATTAGTTAGCAATATTATTATTCATATTTTTCTGAACATTACATGGGAAATTAACTTAGCAAAGCCTAGAAACTAATAACTTCATAGCTGTTTTTTTTAAAACTTACTCTGTCTTCTTTAGATGTCTACATCATCTTATTAGCATCTTACTTCCCAGTACGAATACAAATGCACATCATCTCATGTCAACTTGAAGATTTATCAAAGTACAGGGTGGAGTGCAGCCTTCCAATTATGCCTGATGGTATCTCCTTGTGTTGTGTGCGTGGCCTCCTACTACGGAGAGTTCTGGGAACCTCCTCCTCTCTCTCTGGCTTCAGCTTCCTGTTGCCTGACCCTGATGGCTGCAAGACCTCTGGAGATGTGCGCACAGCCATTAGATCCACAAGACGTTGCACCCACCAACCTGCGACATTCCTGCATTCAGCGACAGTGCATGTTGCTTCACGAGTCTGGGAAGAACTAGTATTAGGCTTATGGACTAGTATTAGACTTATGGACTTCAGTTGGACTGGGTTGGGATGTTTTCCTGATTCACAATTACTTCTTGATAGAAAGCTTTTTCTTCCACATATATGAATCTCACTGCATTTGTTTCTCTAGTCAACCTGGCCTTACACCATATGGTACCTAGGGAGTGGAATACTAGAGAAACAAATCATGAAGGCGGAGAGAGGATGCTTGCCTGACCTCTGCTTTCTGGTAGTCTTTTCTCTTTGACTAGTTGGAGGTCAAATACAGTCCTGTATCTTACTTGTTCTCCTCAGGAGAAGGACATGGGAAGTGAAGGTTCTGATGCCCAGAAGTTGTATTTGGTTATTTCTGTCTGAAACTTTGTAAAAATGAATGTGACGGGTGTAAATTTGGAGTGCGTGGGGGCAAAAATACCCTTCGAACGTCTCTGAGGCCATGCTGGTTAGTCAAACTGGGTGACCAAAGGCCTGGTCCTAGCTTGGTGCCACCAGAGGCCCAAGACCATAATGCATGTGAATGGGATCGTCTAGATCAGAAAGGATTCAATTGGAATGTTTTCAGAATGTGTTTACTATCTGACTGTATTAGGATTACATCGATCTTTTCTATCTATTTTTATTGCTATAACGCATCATAGAAATGATTCGTGGGAAATATGAATCGAGCATCTGGCCACGGACACCTGTGGACCTAGTTCACAGGGACTAGAGTTGCAAACAAGAGCAGATTGCCTGGTCTCAAGTTGAAAGAGCTGTGGGAACCTGAGCCTATGACATGACTTAGCACAAGGGGGCTAAGGTGGGTGAGTATTTGTGACAGGGACTCTCGGTCAAAAGTCAAGACAGCCCATGGGCACCTGAGTGAGGCCAAGTGAGGTGGCCCACAACGAGTCGACCAAATGAAGAAAAGATTTTTGAGCTTGTGAATCGGTGCATCTTCCTGCTGACTTTAGGGATGGCCTGTCCTGGTTTCACTTTGACGATGGATGCAGACACGCAGGTGCCAACTAGAATGAGATTCTTCACATCAACGAAAATGCTTGTATCCTCAGAGTACTGGCTTGCTAGAAGGGGCGGTAGAGACATTGGACACCCGGAATGTGGAAGATAAAGGCACGAAGATGGTGGCTTACCAACGTGGATGGGTGGGGGGAAATGTTGATAGGATTACAGAATGATGCTGTAGGTGTTCCCATAATTGCAATGTTCGGCCTAGAATATTTTTGTTTTGTTTACTTATAGAATTTAAATGGCCTACTTCTAGTATTTAAATTGTTTTGTTTACTTATAGTATTTCAATGAGGCTGGCACATTTTGAGTAGTATGCATTTTAGTTTGATACTGTTAGATGCAACCATGATTTTATGATTGTTTTGTTTTGAAATTATCTATGGTTAAAGAGTTGTGGAAAGGTGTTAAGTTCATCAGGGGTGGTCTGTGCTAGTTACATAAGTTCGTGTCAACTTGAAGGTTTCTAAAAGGACAGGAGGGGAGTCTAGCTTGTCAATCGGGTCACAGCATGGTGGTACCTCCTTGTGGGCATGGCCTTGTCATCAGGAAGGCCCTGGGAACCTCTTCCTATCTCTCTGCCTTCATTCTTGCCGCCTGACCCCGATGGCTGCAAGAGCTCCGGTGATGTGTACACAGCCATCGGATCCACACGACTTTGCATCCACTGGCCTGTGATATTCCTGCATCCGGCATTGTTTCATGTGGCTTTGTGAGTCTAAAGAGGAACTTATGGACTAGTGTAGGACTTAGGAACTTGAGTTTGCCTGGGCTGGGATGTTTTCTTGATATATAATGCTCCTCGATAGAAAGCTCCTTCTTATACATACATGAGTGTTGCTGGGTTTTTTTCTCTAGTCAACCTGGCCGAGCACACTCACTTTCATCTTTTTTTTTTTTTTGGTAGAGCTACTTAACGTTTCAGATTTATTCTGCTTACCCTTATATATTATTCTCAAAATATATCAATTTAATGTATTTCAGGCTCAAAAAGATATACTTCTTTCAAGGAAACATTTGTAAAACAATATCCCTACCTTGCTTTATCTGTTTAGTGAAAAAAAAGTTTAAGCTGTGCACTCTCCATGTGTCTACCCAAAATCACTCTTTACAAGGCTCTCTGTGAATCTGACGATGACTTGACCCAGGAAGGGATTATTTGAAAATGACATATGCTACTCTAGGCAAGGGGAATTAGATGCAATTTGTGCGAAAGTAATTATACTATCATACAAATGAGATGTGTAATATGACCCATCAATAAAATATATTTATATATATGCAACAAAAATGTTCTGAGGGTTCTCGCTCCGATTTTTGGATTTCTCCATCTTAGAATTCTCTGAGAATTATTTCCAGGTGACATACATTTCATTTTCCTTCAAGTCACTTGATTGCATTATAACTTCAGTTATATTCTCAGAGAAGATCTCACTCATTACTGTTCATAGAAAGTAACTTATGGAATTATTTTCAGTGAAAATTCCCATACGGCATACCTTAATGAATAATATCTGAAGGTCTTTGCCTTATATGTATTTCAAATTGCTGCTCACTTTGATTAAATTGGTGAGCCCCAGTCTTGTTTTATTTGTAATATTTCCTTTTATCTGTTTATCAAGTTTATTCATTTATTTTACGTTAAAATATTTTCCCAGTAGGCTAAAAGTTTTAGACAATACTTTCTGATTGGAGCTGCAAACCCCACAGTCAGCAGTTTGAATCCACCACTCAATCCCAGTGGGAAAGATGGAGAGAGACCTCTGTCCCTCTGAAGATTTACAGTCTGGGAAAACGAGGGAGGTCCTGCTCTGTTCTACAAGATCGCTATGAGTCTGAATCAACTAGATGGCTGTGAGTTTGTAGGAGAGATTTTTTTTTGTTGCTTTGCTTTGGTTATTTTAACCACAATTCATCCTGTTCCAGCTTTATCCTATTTCTTTTTTGCTATTCCAACAAGTAATTGCAGATCAGATCATTATGAACCATAAAATTTTCATTAGCTGATTTAGCATATTGCACTGTGAAGCACAGGGTCAGCAGTTGAAACTCACCAACCCTTCCTGAAAGAAAAATGAGGCTTTCTGCTCACATTAAGAGTTACAACCTATCCCATGTTCAGCCTTCATTCTGGTTTCAGTAATTGCTCTCAGTTACCTTGGCCTTGGTCACTCCCTACGACGGATGAAACCCTCAGGAGCAGCGGTGGGAGTGGCGACACCGAGAAGCAAGGTGGTGTAGAAAGAGAGAACCGATCTTGGGGATCTATGGGGAAGCGCCTCGCTGGGAGATGGGCAATGGGAAGGTGGGTGAGGGGAGACGGCGAGCACTGTAAGATAAAAGAAAATAATTATTTATAAACTATTAAATGTTCAGGGAAAAGGGGGGCGTGACCAGGCCCACTTGCTCACGTGACCACCCCCACATCCGCAGGTAACCCTGCCCGCCTGCACACGTGACCATGCCCACCCCCACACGGACCACCCCTACGAGCGCACGTGACTCCGCGCACCTGCGCACGTGACCAGGCTCACCCGCGCACGTGATCATGACTACACCTGCACGTGACCACGCCACCTGCGCAGGTGACCCGTCAACCAGCGCACGTGACCACGCCCACCTGTGCACATAACCGCGCCCGCCTGGGCACGTGACCGCGCCAAACAGCTCACGTGACCGCTGGCGCGAGTGCACGTGACCACGCCCACTTGCGCACATGGCCTGCCAACCAGCGCGCGTGACCACGCCCACCTGTGCACGTGACCTGCCAACCAGCGCACGTGACCAGGCCCGCTTGTGCACGTGGCCCGCCAACCAGAGCACGTGACCACGCCGCCTGGGCACGTGACCCGCCAACCAGCTCACGTGACCAAGCCCACCTAAGCACGTGACCCGCCAACGAGTGCACGTGACCACGCCGCCTGGGCACGTGACCCACCAACCAGCTCACGTGACCACGCCCGCCTGGGCACGTGACCCGCCAACCAGTGCACGTGACCACGCCAGCCTGTGCACGTGACCTTCCAACCAGCTCACGTGACCAAGCACGCCTGAGCACGTGACCCGCCAACCAGCGCACGTGACCAAGCCAGCCTGGGCACGTGACCCTCCAACCAGCTCACGTGACCACGCCCATCTGAGCATGTGACCCGCCAACCAGCGCACCTGACCACGCCCGCCTGGGCACGTGACCCGCCAACCAGCGCACGTGACCACGCCCACCTGCGCACGTGACCACGCCCACCTGCGCACGCGACCAAGCCCACCAGGGCACGTGACCACGCCCACCTGTGCACGTGACCTGCCAACCAGCGCACGTGACCAGGCCCGCTTGTGCACGTGGCCCGCCAACCAGCTCACGTGACCACGCCCACCTGAGCAAGTGACCCGCCAACCAGCGCACGTGACCACGCCGCCTGGGCACGTGACCCGCCAACAATCTCATGTGACCACGTCCCACCTGAGCACGTGACCCGCCAACCAGCGCACGTGACCACGCCCACCTGCGCACGTGACCACGCCAACCAGGGCACGTCACCACGCCCACCTGTGCACGTGACCTGCCAACCAGCGCACGTGACCAGGCCCGCTTGTGCACGTGGCCCGCAAACCAGCTCACGTGACCACGCCCACCTGAGCACGTGACCCGCCAACCAGAGCACGTGACCACGCCGCCTGGGCACGTGACCCGCCAACCAGTGCACATGACCACGCCAGCCTGTGCACGTGACCCTCCAACCAGCTCACGTGACCAAGCCCACCTGAGCACGTGACCCGCCAACCAGCGCACGTGACCAAGCCAGCCTGAGCACGTGACCCGCCAACCAGCGCACGTGACCACGCCCGCCTGGACACGTGACCCGCCAACCAGCGCACGTGACCACGCCCACCTGCGCACGCGACCAAGCCAAACAGGGCACGTGACCACGCCAATGTAATTAACATTAATTTCATTATCAGTATGTTCATGCCACTCTATAAAATAATTCTATACATTAGTTAGCAATATTATTATTCATATTTTTCTGAACATTACATGGGAAATTAACTTAGCAAAGCCTAGAAACTAATAACTTCATAGCTGTTTTTTTTAAAACTTACTCTGTCTTCTTTAGATGTCTACATCATCTTATTAGCATCTTACTTCCCAGTACGAATACAAATGCACATCATCTCATGTCAACTTGAAGATTTATCAAAGTACAGGGTGGAGTGCAGCCTTCCAATTATGCCTGATGGTATCTCCTTGTGTTGTGTGCGTGGCCTCCTACTACGGAGAGTTCTGGGAACCTCCTCCTCTCTCTCTGGCTTCAGCTTCCTGTTGCCTGACCCTGATGGCTGCAAGACCTCTGGAGATGTGCGCACAGCCATTAGATCCACAAGACGTTGCACCCACCAACCTGCGACATTCCTGCATTCAGCGACAGTGCATGTTGCTTCACGAGTCTGGGAAGAACTAGTATTAGGCTTATGGACTAGTATTAGACTTATGGACTTCAGTTGGACTGGGTTGGGATGTTTTCCTGATTCACAATTACTTCTTGATAGAAAGCTTTTTCTTCCACATATATGAATCTCACTGCATTTGTTTCTCTAGTCAACCTGGCCTTACACCATATGGTACCTAGGGAGTGGAATACTAGAGAAACAAATCATGAAGGCGGAGAGAGGATGCTTGCCTGACCTCTGCTTTCTGGTAGTCTTTTCTCTTTGACTAGTTGGAGGTCAAATACAGTCCTGTATCTTACTTGTTCTCCTCAGGAGAAGGACATGGGAAGTGAAGGTTCTGATGCCCAGAAGTTGTATTTGGTTATTTCTGTCTGAAACTTTGTAAAAATGAATGTGACGGGTGTAAATTTGGAGTGCGTGGGGGCAAAAATACCCTTCGAACGTCTCTGAGGCCATGCTGGTTAGTCAAACTGGGTGACCAAAGGCCTGGTCCTAGCTTGGTGCCACCAGAGGCCCAAGACCATAATGCATGTGAATGGGATCGTCTAGATCAGAAAGGATTCAATTGGAATGTTTTCAGAATGTGTTTACTATCTGACTGTATTAGGATTACATCGATCTTTTCTATCTATTTTTATTGCTATAACGCATCATAGAAATGATTCGTGGGAAATATGAATCGAGCATCTGGCCACGGACACCTGTGGACCTAGTTCACAGGGACTAGAGTTGCAAACAAGAGCAGATTGCCTGGTCTCAAGTTGAAAGAGCTGTGGGAACCTGAGCCTATGACATGACTTAGCACAAGGGGGCTAAGGTGGGTGAGTATTTGTGACAGGGACTCTCGGTCAAAAGTCAAGACAGCCCATGGGCACCTGAGTGAGGCCAAGTGAGGTGGCCCACAACGAGTCGACCAAATGAAGAAAAGATTTTTGAGCTTGTGAATCGGTGCATCTTCCTGCTGACTTTAGGGATGGCCTGTCCTGGTTTCACTTTGACGATGGATGCAGACACGCAGGTGCCAACTAGAATGAGATTCTTCACATCAACGAAAATGCTTGTATCCTCAGAGTACTGGCTTGCTAGAAGGGGCGGTAGAGACATTGGACACCCGGAATGTGGAAGATAAAGGCACGAAGATGGTGGCTTACCAACGTGGATGGGTGGGGGGAAATGTTGATAGGATTACAGAATGATGCTGTAGGTGTTCCCATAATTGCAATGTTCGGCCTAGAATATTTTTGTTTTGTTTACTTATAGAATTTAAATGGCCTACTTCTAGTATTTAAATTGTTTTGTTTACTTATAGTATTTCAATGAGGCTGGCACATTTTGAGTAGTATGCATTTTAGTTTGATACTGTTAGATGCAACCATGATTTTATGATTGTTTTGTTTTGAAATTATCTATGGTTAAAGAGTTGTGGAAAGGTGTTAAGTTCATCAGGGGTGGTCTGTGCTAGTTACATAAGTTCGTGTCAACTTGAAGGTTTCTAAAAGGACAGGAGGGGAGTCTAGCTTGTCAATCGGGTCACAGCATGGTGGTACCTCCTTGTGGGCATGGCCTTGTCATCAGGAAGGCCCTGGGAACCTCTTCCTATCTCTCTGCCTTCATTCTTGCCGCCTGACCCCGATGGCTGCAAGAGCTCCGGTGATGTGTACACAGCCATCGGATCCACACGACTTTGCATCCACTGGCCTGTGATATTCCTGCATCCGGCATTGTTTCATGTGGCTTTGTGAGTCTAAAGAGGAACTTATGGACTAGTGTAGGACTTAGGAACTTGAGTTTGCCTGGGCTGGGATGTTTTCTTGATATATAATGCTCCTCGATAGAAAGCTCCTTCTTATACATACATGAGTGTTGCTGGGTTTTTTTCTCTAGTCAACCTGGCCGAGCACACTCACTTTCATCTTTTTTTTTTTTTTTGGTAGAGCTACTTAACGTTTCAGATTTATTCTGCTTACCCTTATATATTATTCTCAAAATATATCAATTTAATGTATTTCAGGCTCAAAAAGATATACTTCTTTCAAGGAAACATTTGTAAAACAATATCCCTACCTTGCTTTATCTGTTTAGTGAAAAAAAAGTTTAAGCTGTGCACTCTCCATGTGTCTACCCAAAATCACTCTTTACAAGGCTCTCTGTGAATCTGACGATGACTTGACCCAGGAAGGGATTATTTGAAAATGACATATGCTACTCTAGGCAAGGGGAATTAGATGCAATTTGTGCGAAAGTAATTATACTATCATACAAATGAGATGTGTAATATGACCCATCAATAAAATATATTTATATATATGCAACAAAAATGTTCTGAGGGTTCTCGCTCCGATTTTTGGATTTCTCCATCTTAGAATTCTCTGAGAATTATTTCCAGGTGACATACATTTCATTTTCCTTCAAGTCACTTGATTGCATTATAACTTCAGTTATATTCTCAGAGAAGATCTCACTCATTACTGTTCATAGAAAGTAACTTATGGAATTATTTTCAGTGAAAATTCCCATACGGCATACCTTAATGAATAATATCTGAAGGTCTTTGCCTTATATGTATTTCAAATTGCTGCTCACTTTGATTAAATTGGTGAGCCCCAGTCTTGTTTTATTTGTAATATTTCCTTTTATCTGTTTATCAAGTTTATTCATTTATTTTACGTTAAAATATTTTCCCAGTAGGCTAAAAGTTTTAGACAATACTTTCTGATTGGAGCTGCAAACCCCACAGTCAGCAGTTTGAATCCACCACTCAATCCCAGTGGGAAAGATGGAGAGAGACCTCTGTCCCTCTGAAGATTTACAGTCTGGGAAAACGAGGGAGGTCCTGCTCTGTTCTACAAGATCGCTATGAGTCTGAATCAACTAGATGGCTGTGAGTTTGTAGGAGAGATTTTTTTTTGTTGCTTTGCTTTGGTTATTTTAACCACAATTCATCCTGTTCCAGCTTTATCCTATTTCTTTTTTGCTATTCCAACAAGTAATTGCAGATCAGATCATTATGAACCATAAAATTTTCATTAGCTGATTTAGCATATTGCACTGTGAAGCACAGGGTCAGCAGTTGAAACTCACCAACCCTTCCTGAAAGAAAAATGAGGCTTTCTGCTCACATTAAGAGTTACAACCTATCCCATGTTCAGCCTTCATTCTGGTTTCAGTAATTGCTCTCAGTTACCTTGGCCTTGGTCACTCCCTACGACGGATGAAACCCTCAGGAGCAGCGGTGGGAGTGGCGACACCGAGAAGCAAGGTGGTGTAGAAAGAGAGAACCGATCTTGGGGATCTATGGGGAAGCGCCTCGCTGGGAGATGGGCAATGGGAAGGTGGGTGAGGGGAGACGGCGAGCACTGTAAGATAAAAGAAAATAATTATTTATAAACTATTAAATGTTCAGGGAAAAGGGGGGCGTGACCAGGCCCACTTGCTCACGTGACCACCCCCACATCCGCAGGTAACCCTGCCCGCCTGCGCACGTGACCACGCCCACCCCCACACGGACCACCCCTACGAGCGCACGTGACTCCGCGCACCTGCGCACGTGACCAGGCTCACCCGCGCACGTGATCATGACTACACCTGCACGTGACCACGCCACCTGCGCAGGTGACCCGTCAACCAGCGCACGTGACCACGCCCACCTGTGCACATAACCGCGCCCGCCTGGGCACGTGACCGCGCCAAACAGCTCACGTGACCGCTGGCGCGAGTGCACGTGACCACGCCCACTTGCGCACATGGCCTGCCAACCAGCGCACGTGACCACGCCCACCTGTGCACGTGACCTGCCAACCAGCGCACGTGACCAGGCCCGCTTGTGCACGTGGCCCGCCAACCAGAGCACGTGACCACGCCGCCTGGGCACGTGACCCGCCAACCAGCTCACGTGACCAAGCCCACCTAAGCACGTGACCCGCCAACGAGTGCACGTGACCACGCCGCCTGGGCACGTGACCCACCAACCAGCTCACGTGACCACGCCCGCCTGGGCACGTGACCCGCCAACCAGTGCACGTGACCACGCCAGCCTGTGCACGTGACCTTCCAACCAGCTCACGTGACCAAGCACGCCTGAGCACGTGACCCGCCAACCAGCGCACGTGACCAAGCCAGCCTGGGCACGTGACCCTCCAACCAGCTCACGTGACCACGCCCATCTGAGCATGTGACCCGCCAACCAGCGCACCTGACCACGCCCGCCTGGGCACGTGACCCGCCAACCAGCGCACGTGACCACGCCCACCTGCGCACGTGACCACGCCCACCTGCGCACGCGACCAAGCCCACCAGGGCACGTGACCACGCCCACCTGTGCACGTGACCTGCCAACCAGCGCACGTGACCAGGCCCGCTTGTGCACGTGGCCCGCCAACCAGCTCACGTGACCACGCCCACCTGAGCAAGTGACCCGCCAACCAGCGCACGTGACCACGCCGCCTGGGCACGTGACCCGCCAACAATCTCATGTGACCACGTCCCACCTGAGCACGTGACCCGCCAACCAGCGCACGTGACCACGCCCACCTGCGCACGTGACCACGCCAACCAGGGCACGTCACCACGCCCACCTGTGCACGTGACCTGCCAACCAGCGCACGTGACCAGGCCCGCTTGTGCACGTGGCCCGCAAACCAGCTCACGTGACCACGCCCACCTGAGCACGTGACCCGCCAACCAGAGCACGTGACCACGCCGCCTGGGCACGTGACCCGCCAACCAGTGCACATGACCACGCCAGCCTGTGCACGTGACCCTCCAACCAGCTCACGTGACCAAGCCCACCTGAGCACGTGACCCGCCAACCAGCGCACGTGACCAAGCCAGCCTGAGCACGTGACCCGCCAACCAGCGCACGTGACCACGCCCGCCTGGACACGTGACCCGCCAACCAGCGCACGTGACCACGCCCACCTGCGCACGCGACCAAGCCAAACAGGGCACGTGACCACGCCAATGTAATTAACATTAATTTCATTATCAGTATGTTCATGCCACTCTATAAAATAATTCTATACATTAGTTAGCAATATTATTATTCATATTTTTCTGAACATTACATGGGAAATTAACTTAGCAAAGCCTAGAAACTAATAACTTCATAGCTGTTTTTTTTAAAACTTACTCTGTCTTCTTTAGATGTCTACATCATCTTATTAGCATCTTACTTCCCAGTACGAATACAAATGCACATCATCTCATGTCAACTTGAAGATTTATCAAAGTACAGGGTGGAGTGCAGCCTTCCAATTATGCCTGATGGTATCTCCTTGTGTTGTGTGCGTGGCCTCCTACTACGGAGAGTTCTGGGAACCTCCTCCTCTCTCTCTGGCTTCAGCTTCCTGTTGCCTGACCCTGATGGCTGCAAGACCTCTGGAGATGTGCGCACAGCCATTAGATCCACAAGAAGTTGCACCCACCAACCTGCGACATTCCTGCATTCAGCGACAGTGCATGTTGCTTCACGAGTCTGGGAAGAACTAGTATTAGGCTTATGGACTAGTATTAGACTTATGGACTTCAGTTGGACTGGGTTGGGATGTTTTCCTGATTCACAATTACTTCTTGATAGAAAGCTTTTTCTTCCACATATATGAATCTCACTGCATTTGTTTCTCTAGTCAACCTGGCCTTACACCATATGGTACCTAGGGAGTGGAATACTAGAGAAACAAATCATGAAGGCGGAGAGAGGATGCTTGCCTGACCTCTGCTTTCTGGTAGTCTTTTCTCTTTGACTAGTTGGAGGTCAAATACAGTCCTGTATCTTACTTGTTCTCCTCAGGAGAAGGACATGGGAAGTGAAGGTTCTGATGCCCAGAAGTTGTATTTGGTTATTTCTGTCTGAAACTTTGTAAAAATGAATGTGACGGGTGTAAATTTGGAGTGCGTGGGGGCAAAAATACCCTTCGAACGTCTCTGAGGCCATGCTGGTTAGTCAAACTGGGTGACCAAAGGCCTGGTCCTAGCTTGGTGCCACCAGAGGCCCAAGACCATAATGCATGTGAATGGGATCGTCTAGATCAGAAAGGATTCAATTGGAATGTTTTCAGAATGTGTTTACTATCTGACTGTATTAGGATTACATCGATCTTTTCTATCTATTTTTATTGCTATAACGCATCATAGAAATGATTCGTGGGAAATATGAATCGAGCATCTGGCCACGGACACCTGTGGACCTAGTTCACAGGGACTAGAGTTGCAAACAAGAGCAGATTGCCTGGTCTCAAGTTGAAAGAGCTGTGGGAACCTGAGCCTATGACATGACTTAGCACAAGGGGGCTAAGGTGGGTGAGTATTTGTGACAGGGACTCTCGGTCAAAAGTCAAGACAGCCCATGGGCACCTGAGTGAGGCCAAGTGAGGTGGCCCACAACGAGTCGACCAAATGAAGAAAAGATTTTTGAGCTTGTGAATCGGTGCATCTTCCTGCTGACTTTAGGGATGGCCTGTCCTGGTTTCACTTTGACGATGGATGCAGACACGCAGGTGCCAACTAGAATGAGATTCTTCACATCAACGAAAATGCTTGTATCCTCAGAGTACTGGCTTGCTAGAAGGGGCGGTAGAGACATTGGACACCCGGAATGTGGAAGATAAAGGCACGAAGATGGTGGCTTACCAACGTGGATGGGTGGGGGGAAATGTTGATAGGATTACAGAATGATGCTGTAGGTGTTCCCATAATTGCAATGTTCGGCCTAGAATATTTTTGTTTTGTTTACTTATAGAATTTAAATGGCCTACTTCTAGTATTTAAATTGTTTTGTTTACTTATAGTATTTCAATGAGGCTGGCACATTTTGAGTAGTATGCATTTTAGTTTGATACTGTTAGATGCAACCATGATTTTATGATTGTTTTGTTTTGAAATTATCTATGGTTAAAGAGTTGTGGAAAGGTGTTAAGTTCATCAGGGGTGGTCTGTGCTAGTTACATAAGTTCGTGTCAACTTGAAGGTTTCTAAAAGGACAGGAGGGGAGTCTAGCTTGTCAATCGGGTCACAGCATGGTGGTACCTCCTTGTGGGCATGGCCTTGTCATCAGGAAGGCCCTGGGAACCTCTTCCTATCTCTCTGCCTTCATTCTTGCCGCCTGACCCCGATGGCTGCAAGAGCTCCGGTGATGTGTACACAGCCATCGGATCCACACGACTTTGCATCCACTGGCCTGTGATATTCCTGCATCCGGCATTGTTTCATGTGGCTTTGTGAGTCTAAAGAGGAACTTATGGACTAGTGTAGGACTTAGGAACTTGAGTTTGCCTGGGCTGGGATGTTTTCTTGATATATAATGCTCCTCGATAGAAAGCTCCTTCTTATACATACATGAGTGTTGCTGGGTTTTTTTCTCTAGTCAACCTGGCCGAGCACACTCACTTTCATCTTTTTTTTTTTTTTTGGTAGAGCTACTTAACGTTTCAGATTTATTCTGCTTACCCTTATATATTATTCTCAAAATATATCAATTTAATGTATTTCAGGCTCAAAAAGATATACTTCTTTCAAGGAAACATTTGTAAAACAATATCCCTACCTTGCTTTATCTGTTTAGTGAAAAAAAAGTTTAAGCTGTGCACTCTCCATGTGTCTACCCAAAATCACTCTTTACAAGGCTCTCTGTGAATCTGACGATGACTTGACCCAGGAAGGGATTATTTGAAAATGACATATGCTACTCTAGGCAAGGGGAATTAGATGCAATTTGTGCGAAAGTAATTATACTATCATACAAATGAGATGTGTAATATGACCCATCAATAAAATATATTTATATATATGCAACAAAAATGTTCTGAGGGTTCTCGCTCCGATTTTTGGATTTCTCCATCTTAGAATTCTCTGAGAATTATTTCCAGGTGACATACATTTCATTTTCCTTCAAGTCACTTGATTGCATTATAACTTCAGTTATATTCTCAGAGAAGATCTCACTCATTACTGTTCATAGAAAGTAACTTATGGAATTATTTTCAGTGAAAATTCCCATACGGCATACCTTAATGAATAATATCTGAAGGTCTTTGCCTTATATGTATTTCAAATTGCTGCTCACTTTGATTAAATTGGTGAGCCCCAGTCTTGTTTTATTTGTAATATTTCCTTTTATCTGTTTATCAAGTTTATTCATTTATTTTACGTTAAAATATTTTCCCAGTAGGCTAAAAGTTTTAGACAATACTTTCTGATTGGAGCTGCAAACCCCACAGTCAGCAGTTTGAATCCACCACTCAATCCCAGTGGGAAAGATGGAGAGAGACCTCTGTCCCTCTGAAGATTTACAGTCTGGGAAAACGAGGGAGGTCCTGCTCTGTTCTACAAGATCGCTATGAGTCTGAATCAACTAGATGGCTGTGAGTTTGTAGGAGAGATTTTTTTTTGTTGCTTTGCTTTGGTTATTTTAACCACAATTCATCCTGTTCCAGCTTTATCCTATTTCTTTTTTGCTATTCCAACAAGTAATTGCAGATCAGATCATTATGAACCATAAAATTTTCATTAGCTGATTTAGCATATTGCACTGTGAAGCACAGGGTCAGCAGTTGAAACTCACCAACCCTTCCTGAAAGAAAAATGAGGCTTTCTGCTCACATTAAGAGTTACAACCTATCCCATGTTCAGCCTTCATTCTGGTTTCAGTAATTGCTCTCAGTTACCTTGGCCTTGGTCACTCCCTACGACGGATGAAACCCTCAGGAGCAGCGGTGGGAGTGGCGACACCGAGAAGCAAGGTGGTGTAGAAAGAGAGAACCGATCTTGGGGATCTATGGGGAAGCGCCTCGCTGGGAGATGGGCAATGGGAAGGTGGGTGAGGGGAGACGGCGAGCACTGTAAGATAAAAGAAAATAATTATTTATAAACTATTAAATGTTCAGGGAAAAGGGGGGCGTGACCAGGCCCACTTGCTCACGTGACCACCCCCACATCCGCAGGTAACCCTGTCCGCCTGCGCACGTGACCACGCCCACCCCCACACGGACCACCCCTACGAGCGCACGTGACTCCGCGCACCTGCGCACGTGACCAGGCTCACCCGCGCACGTGATCATGACTACACCTGCACGTGACCACGCCACCTGCGCAGGTGACCCGTCAACCAGCGCACGTGACCACGCCCACCTGTGCACATAACCGCGCCCGCCTGGGCACGTGACCGCACCAAACAGCTCACGTGACCGCTGGCGCGAGTGCACGTGACCACGCCCACTTGCGCACATGGCCTGCCAACCAGCGCACGTGACCACGCCCACCTGTGCACGTGACCTGCCAACCAGCGCACGTGACCAGGCCCGCTTGTGCACGTGGCCCGCCAACCAGAGCACGTGACCACGCCGCCTGGGCACGTGACCCGCCAACCAGCTCACGTGACCAAGCCCACCTAAGCACGTGACCCGCCAACGAGTGCACGTGACCACGCCGCCTGTGCACGTGACCCACCAACCAGCTCACGTGACCACGCCCGCCTGGGCACGTGACCCGCCAACCAGCGCAAGTGACCAAGCCAGCCTGGGCACGTGACCCTCCAACCAGCTCACGTGACCACGCCCATCTGAGCATGTGACCCGCCAACCAGCGCACGTGACCACGCCCACCTGCGCACGTGACCACGCCCACCTGCGCACGCGACCAAGCCCACCAGGGCACGTGACCACGCCCACCTGTGCACGTGACCTGCCCACCAGCGCACGTGACCAGGCCCGCTTGTGCACGTGGCCCGCCAACCAGCTCACGTGACCACGCCCACCTGAGCAAGTGACCCGCCAACCAGCGCACGTGACCACGCCGCCTGGGCACGTGACCCGCCAACAATCTCATGTGACCACGTCCCACCTGAGCACGTGACCCGCCAACCAGCGCACGTGACCACGCCCACCTGCGCACGTGACCACGCCAACCAGGGCACGTCACCACACCCACCTGTGCACGTGACCTGCCAACCAGCGCACGTGACCAGGCCCGCTTGTGCACGTGGCCCGCAAACCAGCTCACGTGACCACGCCCACCTGAGCACGTGACCCGCCAACCAGAGCACGTGACCACGCCGCCTGGGCACGTGACCCGCCAACCAGTGCACATGACCACGCCAGCCTGTGCACGTGACCCTCCAACCAGCTCACGTGACCAAGCCCACCTGAGCACGTGACCCGCCAACCAGCGCACGTGACCAAGCCAGCCTGAGCACGTGACCCGCCAACCAGCGCACGTGACCACGCCCGCCTGGACACGTGACCCGCCAACCAGCGCACGTGACCACGCCCACCTGCGCACGCGACCAAGCCAAACAGGGCACGTGACCACGCCAATGTAATTAACATTAATTTCATTATCAGTATGTTCATGCCACTCTATAAAATAATTCTATACATTAGTTAGCAATATTATTATTCATATTTTTCTGAACATTACATGGGAAATTAACTTAGCAAAGCCTAGAAACTAATAACTTCATAGCTGTTTTTTTTAAAACTTACTCTGTCTTCTTTAGATGTCTACATCATCTTATTAGCATCTTACTTCCCAGTACGAATACAAATGCACATCATCTCATGTCAACTTGAAGATTTATCAAAGTACAGGGTGGAGTGCAGCCTTCCAATTATGCCTGATGGTATCTCCTTGTGTTGTGTGCGTGGCCTCCTACTACGGAGAGTTCTGGGAACCTCCTCCTCTCTCACTGGCTTCAGCTTCCTGTTGCCTGACCCTGATGGCTGCAAGACCTCTGGAGATGTGCGCACAGCCATTAGATCCACAAGACGTTGCACCCACCAACCTGCGACATTCCTGCATTCAGCGACAGTGCATGTTGCTTCACGAGTCTGGGAAGAACTAGTATTAGGCTTATGGACTAGTATTAGACTTATGGACTTCAGTTGGACTGGGTTGGGATGTTTTCCTGATTCACAATTACTTCTTGATAGAAAGCTTTTTCTTCCACATATATGAATCTCACTGCATTTGTTTCTCTAGTCAACCTGGCCTTACACCATATGGTACCTAGGGAGTGGAATACTAGAGAAACAAATCATGAAGGCGGAGAGAGGATGCTTGCCTGACCTCTGCTTTCTGGTAGTCTTTTCTCTTTGACTAGTTGGAGGTCAAATACAGTCCTGTATCTTACTTGTTCTCCTCAGGAGAAGGACATGGGAAGTGAAGGTTCTGATGCCCAGAAGTTGTATTTGGTTATTTCTGTCTGAAACTTTGTAAAAATGAATGTGACGGGTGTAAATTTGGAGTGCGTGGGGGCAAAAATACCCTTCGAACGTCTCTGAGGCCATGCTGGTTAGTCAAACTGGGTGACCAAAGGCCTGGTCCTAGCTTGGTGCCACCAGAGGCCCAAGACCATAATGCATGTGAATGGGATCGTCTAGATCAGAAAGGATTCAATTGGAATGTTTTCAGAATGTGTTTACTATCTGACTGTATTAGGATTACATCGATCTTTTCTATCTATTTTTATTGCTATAACGCATCATAGAAATGATTCGTGGGAAATATGAATCGAGCATCTGGCCACGGACACCTGTGGACCTAGTTCACAGGGACTAGAGTTGCAAACAAGAGCAGATTGCCTGGTCTCAAGTTGAAAGAGCTGTGGGAACCTGAGCCTATGACATGACTTAGCACAAGGGGGCTAAGGTGGGTGAGTATTTGTGACAGGGACTCTCGGTCAAAAGTCAAGACAGCCCATGGGCACCTGAGTGAGGCCAAGTGAGGTGGCCCACAACGAGTCGACCAAATGAAGAAAAGATTTTTGAGCTTGTGAATCGGTGCATCTTCCTGCTGACTTTAGGGATGGCCTGTCCTGGTTTCACTTTGACGATGGATGCAGACACGCAGGTGCCAACTAGAATGAGATTCTTCACATCAACGAAAATGCTTGTATCCTCAGAGTACTGGCTTGCTAGAAGGGGCGGTAGAGACATTGGACACCCGGAATGTGGAAGATAAAGGCACGAAGACGGTGGCTTACCAACGTGGATGGGTGGGGGGAAATGTTGATAGGATTACAGAATGATGATGTAGGTGTTCCCATAATTGCAATGTTCGGCCTAGAATATTTTTGTTTTGTTTACTTATAGAATTTAAATGGCCTACTTCTAGTATTTAAATTGTTTTGTTTACTTATAGTATTTCAATGAGGCTGGCACATTTTGAGTAGTATGCATTTTAGTTTGATACTGTTAGATGCAACCATGATTTTATGATTGTTTTGTTTTGAAATTATCTATGGTTAAAGAGTTGTGGAAAGGTGTTAAGTTCATCAGGGGTGGTCTGTGCTAGTTACATAAGTTCGTGTCAACTTGAAGGTTTCTAAAAGGACAGGAGGGGAGTCTAGCTTGTCAATCGGGTCACAGCATGGTGGTACCTCCTTGTGGGCATGGCCTTGTCATCAGGAAGGCCCTGGGAACCTCTTCCTATCTCTCTGCCTTCATTCTTGCCGCCTGACCCCGATGGCTGCAAGAGCTCCGGTGATGTGTACACAGCCATCGGATCCACACGACTTTGCACCCACTGGCCTGTGATATTCCTGCATCCGGCATTGTTTCATGTGGCTTTGTGAGTCTAAAGAGGAACTTATGGACAAGTGTAGGACTTAGGAACTTGAGTTTGCCTGGGCTGGGATGTTTTCTTGATATATAATGCTCCTCGATAGAAAGCTCCTTCTTATACATACATGAGTGTTGCTGGGTTTTTTTCTCTAGTCAACCTGGCCGAGCACACTCACTTTCATCTTTTTTTTTTTTTTTGGTAGAGCTACTTAACGTTTCAGATTTATTCTGCTTACCCTTATATATTATTCCCAAAATATATCAATTTAATGTATTTCAGGCTCAAAAAGATATACTTCTTTCAAGGAAACATTTGTAAAACAATATCCCTACCTTGCTTTATCTGTTTAGTGAAAAAAAAGTTTAAGCTGTGCACTCTCCATGTGTCTACCCAAAATCACTCTTTACAAGGCTCTCTGTGAATCTGACGATGACTTGACCCAGGAAGGGATTATTTGAAAATGACATATGCTACTCTAGGCAAGGGGAATTAGATGCAATTTGTGCGAAAGTAATTATACTATCATACAAATGAGATGTGTAATATGACCCATCAATAAAATATATTTATATATATGCAACAAAAATGTTCTGAGGGTTCTCGCTCCGATTTTTGGATTTCTCCATCTTAGAATTCTCTGAGAATTATTTCCAGGTGACATACATTTCATTTTCCTTCAAGTCACTTGATTGCATTATAACTTCAGTTATATTCTCAGAGAAGATCTCACTCATTACTGTTCATAGAAAGTAACTTATGGAATTATTTTCAGTGAAAATTCCCATACGGCATACCTTAATGAATAATATCTGAAGGTCTTTGCCTTATATGTATTTCAAATTGCTGCTCACTTTGATTAAATTGGTGAGCCCCAGTCTTGTTTTATTTGTAATATTTCCTTTTATCTGTTTATCAAGTTTATTCATTTATTTTACGTTAAAATATTTTCCCAGTAGGCTAAAAGTTTTAGACAATACTTTCTGATTGGAGCTGCAAACCCCACAGTCAGCAGTTTGAATCCACCACTCAATCCCAGTGGGAAAGATGGAGAGAGACCTCTGTCCCTCTGAAGATTTACAGTCTGGGAAAACGAGGGAGGTCCTGCTCTGTTCTACAAGATCGCTATGAGTCTGAATCAACTAGATGGCTGTGAGTTTGTAGGAGAGATTTTTTTTTGTTGCTTTGCTTTGGTTATTTTAACCACAATTCATCCTGTTCCAGCTTTATCCTATTTCTTTTTTGCTATTCCAACAAGTAATTGCAGATCAGATCATTATGAACCATAAAATTTTCATTAGCTGATTTAGCATATTGCACTGTGAAGCACAGGGTCAGCAGTTGAAACTCACCAACCCTTCCTGAAAGAAAAATGAGGCTTTCTGCTCACATTAAGAGTTACAACCTATCCCATGTTCAGCCTTCATTCTGGTTTCAGTAATTGCTCTCAGTTACCTTGGCCTTGGTCACTCCCTACAACAGATGAAACCCTCAGGACCAGCGGTGGGAGTGGCGACAAGGAGAGGCAAGGTGGTATAGAAAGAGAGAACCGATCTTGGGGATCTATGGGGAACCGCCTCGCTGGGAGATGGGCAATGGGAAGGTGGGTGAGGGGAGACGGCGGGCACTGTAAGATAAAAGAAAATAATTATTTATAAACTATTAAGTGTTCAGGGAAAAGGGGGGCGTGACCAGGCCCGCTTGCTCACGTGATCGCCCCCACATCCACAGGTCACCGTGCCCGCCTGCGCACGTGACCCGCCAACGAGCGCACGTGACCACGCCCACCCCCACACGGACCACCCCTAGGAGCGCACGTGACTCCGCGCACCTGCGCACGTGACCATGACTACCCCCGCATGGGACCACGCCAAACAGCTCGCGTGACTGCTGGGGCGAGCGCACGTGACCACGCCCACCTGCGCACATGGCCTGTCAACCAGCACACGTGACCACGCCCACCTGCGCACGTGACCCGTCAACCAGAGCACGTGACCACGCCCGCTTGTGCACGTGACCCGCCAACCAGCTCACGTGGCCACGCCCCACCTGAGCATGTGACCCGCCAACCAGTGCACGTGACCACGCCCGCCTGGGCACGTGACCCGCCAACCAGTGCACGTGACCAAGCCAGCCTGGGCACGTGACCCGCCAACAAGCTCACGTGACCACGTCCCACCTGAGCACGTGACCCGCCAACCAGCGCACGTGACCACGCCCGCCTGGGCACGTGACCCGCCAACCAGTGCACGTGACCAAGCCAGCCTTGGCACGTGACCCGCCAACCAGCTCACGTGACCACGTCCCACCTGAGCACGTGAGCCGCCAACCAGTGCACGTGACCACGCCCACCTGCGCACGTGACCAGCCAACCAGGGGACGCAGCCACGCCTACCTGCGCACGTGACCATGGTAGCCTGCGCATGTGACCACCCCAAATTGTGCACGTGACTATGGGCACTTGCGCACGTGACCATGGCCACGAGCGCACGTGACCAAGCCAACCTCTGCACCTGACTACACCAATGTATTCACATTAATTTCATTATCAGTATGTTCATGCCACTCTATAAAGTAATTCTAAAGATTAGTTAGCAATATTATTATTCATATTTTTCTGAACATTACATGGGAAATTAACTTAGCAAAGCCTAGAAACTAATAACTTCATAGGTGTTTTTTTTTAAACTTACTCGGTCTTCTTTAGACGTCTACATCTTCTTATTAGTATCTTACTTCCCAGTACGAATACAAATGCACATCATCTCATGTCAACTTGAAGATTTATCAAAGTACAGGGTGGAGTGTCGCCTTCCAATTATGCCTAATGGTATCTCCCTGTGTGCGTGGCCTCCTACTACGGAGAGTTCTGGGAACCTCCTTCTCTCCCTCTCTGGCTTCAGCTTCCTGTTGCCTGACCCTGATGGCTGCAAGACCTCTGGAGAGGTGCACACAGCCTTTCAATGCACAAGACTTTGCACCCACCAACCTGCGACATTCCTGCATTCAGCGACAGTGCATGTGGCTTCATGAGTCTGGGAAGAACTAGTATTAGGATTATGGACTAGTATCAGACTTAGGGACTTCAGTTGGACTGGGTTGGGATGTTTTCCTGATTCACAATTACTTCTTGATAGAAAGCTTTTTCTTCCACATATATGAATCTCACTGCATTTGTTTCTCTAGTCAACCTGGCCTTACACCATATGGTACCTAGGGAGTGGAATACTAGAGAAACAAATCATGAAGGCGGAGAGAGGATGCTTGCCTGACCTCTGCTTTCTGGTAGTCTTTTCTCTTTGACTAGTTGGAGGTCAAATATAGTCCTGTATTTTACTTGTTCTCTTCTGGGAAGGACATGGGAAGTGAAGGTTCTGATGCTCAGAAGTTGTATTTGGTTATTTCTGTCTGAAATTTTGTAAAAATGAATGTGACAGGTGTACAGTTTGAGTTCAGGGGGCAAAAATACCCTTCGAACTTCTATGAGGCCATGCTGGTTAGTCAAACTGGGTGACCAAACGCTCACTTTCATCTTTTTGTAGAGCTACTTAACTTTTCATATTTATTCTGTTTAGCCTTATATATTATTCCCAAAAAATAATAAAGAATATATTTTAGAGGTGCTATTGACACAGTCGCTACAACAATGGGTGCAGCAAACATAAGAACAATGCAGGACCAAGGAGAATTTCCCTCAAATGTACACAGTGGTAGCTGAAATGACTGAATGGCACCTAACAACAAGACTGAAGGGCAAAGAAGCCCTGGGGGTGGGTAGTGGGTAAGGCAAATAGGTGCTAACCACCAAGCCAGCTCTATGCTAAGGCTTTCTGTTCCAGTAAAATCTCAGATAGCCAAAGGGGCAGTTCTGCTCTGTCCCATAGGGTCACTATGAGTTGTAATCAACCCACTGGCAAATGAATTAAGGATGACTTTCAAAACTCTTACCTTACAGGTTTGCGAGAGATACTGGTGCTTTTTTGTGTGAAAAGACTTCCGGAGGCAGGAGCTAGGCTGATGAGTGGAAATCTGGACACATTCAGATACCTAAAGACAAATCAAGCAAAGAGAGCTTTGAAACCCAGGTCTCAAGGAGATAAACATCAGAGGTAGACAGTTTACTGATAATATTCAAATCACTGGGCAAGATGAGCTCACCTGAGAATACAGGCAGAAAAGGACAAAGAGAGGCCAGAAGCCCTGTGGTGTCCTACAAGGAGAGGAAGAATAGAGGAGAGGGAAGATGGGGAAAAGGAGAAAAAACTAACAAGAGACAGAAAGAAAAATAAAGTAGGAAGACAGCAATAAAAAGGCCGTATCAAAGAGGAAACCGATTACAAGGATCTTCATGTGACCTCCTCCTTGGGGGATGGACAACAGAAAAGGGGGTGAACGCAGATGTCGGAGAGGGCAAGATATGACAAAACAATAATTTATAAATTTTCAAGGGTTCATGAGGGAGTGGGGAGAGAGGGGAAAAAATGAGGTCCTGATGCCAAGGGCTTCAGTGCAGAGCAAATGTTTTGAGAATGATGAGGGCAATCAATGTATAGATGTGCTTTACACAATTGATGTATGTATGATTATAAAAATAAAATAAAATACAAAAGAACTAAAAAAAAAGGCAGTATTCTGGGAATGTCCTTTATATGTTTCTCAAGTCCGGCCCACCCCCTCCTCCACCCAAATTCTATTAATTAATGTTTAAAAAAGGAGGGCCAGAAAGCCAGAGAGATGCAGTGACACTTTGTAAACTCCAGTCCAGAGCTTGAGCCAAGATCAAACTTCTGACACCAGTGTTTTCCATAATCCCTAGTAACGCTTCCGCTCTGGCGGTCCCCTCTTACAGGAGGACAGTCTGAATAACACAAAGAGGAACACAGGATAGACTACAAGGGTCCTATGTCCCCCACCCACCTCCCAATCGGTTTTGTTGATATTCAGAGCAAGCTGGATCTAAAATCAGAGGTGTAAAGCAGCCATAAATCAAAACTCTCATTTTCACCACTTCTAAATGGCACCCCTGCCACTAGAACATCCCCATGAACAGGGATGTAAAACAGAGTTGTTGATTTTGTATATCACTTTTGCTTTGGAGAAGTAAATTCGGTTAAGGTTTAGATTTGTTCGCACCTGCCTTGGGAAACTCGGTTAAGATTCTATCCTATGCTACAGTATTCTGAAATACTTCTGCTTTTCCACTAAAACCTTACAATGTAGCTTTTGGAAGAAAAAAAACCCCCACGATTAATGAACTGCTGAGAATTCTGACTCTCTGGAGATGATTTTATTAGGAATCCTATTTCCAAACAGCCATTCAGCGCTTCAAAATAAGTATTCATCTAATTTAATTATGATGACGTCGCCAGACAGTAACAGCCCAAGATGATGTTTACAAAAGCACTTGTCACTCCCTTTAGAAGTAGCAATGCGGTTGGGGGAGTGGGGTGCGGGGAGAGTGTTTCATATTTTCTGGGTGTTTATAGTCTGCAACCAGTGATAAAGTGACACTTAAGATTATTTAAAGAGCAAGGCACTTCAAGTTTGGGACCTCCCGTAAATTATCCTACGTTCACTGGGTTGCCTCAGCCCCCAGGTACCTGGGACAGGTACTCAGAGTCGCCATGTGCTTGTGCTAGGAAGCACTCTAGGAAGGGACCCCGGGATGCTATTTTACCTGCTGACCACAGGTTCCAACATTAGGAGCTACTCCAGCGGAGCTTGCAGCCACACCACAGCAGCTGGGAAATAAACGTGACCCGCACGGCAGCCAGGCTTCGGCCAGCGGAGCGAGGTGCAGCCTTCCCAGTCGCTACCATTCACAAACACTTGCGCTCTGGCCAGGCAACCTTTTGGAATCTACGCGGACAACCACCCCAAGGGGCACGCATTCTTACCCCGTTGGGCAAAGCAAGGCGTTGGGGGCGAGGCCCCAGGGCTCCTCGGCGGCGCTGGGATTTAAAAACACGTCCGTGGAGCCCACCACACAGGCTTCCCGCTCCTAACACACACTTCTGCGGGAAGAGACACCTGAGTGGCAGGCGGGCCGCGGCGTCCGCCTAGACGCTGTGGCGCGAACGCCGCTCTCCGCTGAGGCGCCCTCACGAGGCGCCCGCCCGCGACCTCCGGCCGCGCCTCAGCAAGGCGTCCCGCGGGCCGCCGGCGCGCGTGCTCCGAGCCGGCAGGAAGCGCGGCACGGGCGCCGGAGCCGCCGGCCGGGACCTGCAGGAGCTCGCCGCCCGCCAGCGCGGGGCCCCGTAGCCGCCGCGACCCCCGCCCTCGGCCGCCCTCAGCCGCGCCGCATCCGGGTCCCGCGCCGCTCTCACCTGCCCGGCGCCCCGCGCAGCGCGCTCCGGATCCTGTGCGCCGTCAGAAGCCCCCACCGCCGCGGCTGCCCCGCTCGTCACCTCGCGCCCGCCCGGCGCGGCACTCCGCCACCCGCCGCCCACGTTCAGGGCCCGCTCTGCCGCCGCCGCCGGGACCGACGGAGCACGCGCGCCCGCGCCTCCCAGCGAGCTGCACGGCCGGCCGGGGCCTCCAGCCGCCTTTCTGGAGCCTTTCCTGGCGGGTCCTGAGGGACCGCAGAGCCCCCGGACCCCTGCCTTCCGGAGCGGCCCGCAGCCGCCTCGCGGGGACCCCTCGCAGCCCTTCGCCCCACTTGTGCCCCGCGCCGCCGCAGACACCAGACCCTCCTTCCTGAGCGTGGGAGCGCGGGGATGTTGCCCCGCAGAGTGGATGCCCTTGAAAGGCTGAAATTCCCACTTCCAAGTTCAAGAATATTATTCTGTGTGTTCATTTTTGTGATAACAGCTAACACTTTGCTGCAGTTTCATCGTTTAACCAATCCTTTTCGTATTCTGCTCTCCTGTTCGCTTTTCTCTCAACCAGGAAATGTCACACCCCTCATTCTTGGATCACAGTTGAATTTTTTATTGATTATAAACCCTAATGTCGACTTACTGTAAAGCACCTGTACGAGGAGGCTTCAAAAATTCATGGGAAATTATCTTCTCTTTTCATTCCATTCTCCCACGATCTTTCCGAAGCTCCCGCGTATTGTGATGCCAGTGTACAATTAGTAAAACCCCTCTGGCAAATAAATCAGTAGTCTAGGATATAATTTAGAACTATATGCTATGCAAAGCAAAGGTGGCAAAACAATCCAGTGGTAAAGGAATACTTTGGTTAATGAGTGGTTGAATTGGCTGGATTTACAAGAAATCAAAGGAAGGAGCATACTACATTCAAAAATAAACTCCAGGAGGATTAGAGCGATAAAACATTCAAAGCATTAAAAACTTAGAGGGATTTTTTTTTTCAAGAGTAGCAATTTAGCTTTAGTAAGGTGGAAACTAAGCAAGACAGGAAGGCTCATGCCTTTAAAGGAAAGATAAAGCTATTTGACTACATACAAATATGTTTACCTTTTAGCATGGTATCACAATGACAAGAACAGTGTTTTAAAAGAACAACTGGCTATGCAAAACGCCTGGCAACCTAACAAAGAGTTTCTATAAATTATTTTATAAGACAAATAGCTCGGGTGTGTGTGTTTTTAATACAGGCAATGCATACAAATAGACAACTAACAGAAGAGCAGTTCATAAGCATGATTCACAAACATTGAAAAGAAGCCCAATGTCATTGAAAGCCCTGGAAACATAAAGGGTTGAGATATAAATATTAAAGTCATCGAGAGCATGAGCGATAGAAGAGATATTACAATAATGCAGTCACACACATATCATGGTAGCATTGCTCACCTCAGCCCCGCTTGGTGGCTTGGTGGTCCACGTGGAGAGAGGGGGAAGGGAAGGAGGACAAGGGGAAATGGAAACGGGAGGGTAAAGACATACATCACAGGAAGGACTTGCACTATGTTATACAGCAGTGAAAAGGGGTGGTCTAGGGGCACACCTGCAATAGGAAGAGGAGGGATTGGGGGTATACACGTGACAAAATGGGCGGATCCTACATTTAAAAATTTAGGATGACAGCTTAACTTTGACCTGTGTTCTGGATCTCCATATGAATCATTATCAGTAGGGTGTGAACTCCACCTACTGGAACCAAGCTAATGGTTCCAAGTTTTAGAGAAGCAATCCATTGTCTCCAGCAGCAGGGAGCAGAGACTGCAGTCTGGCAGCATTGCTTGAGGGACTTTGCAAGCATCTGACCCACACACATTATCCCTCTAGTAGGAATCGACCCAGTTAGCAACTTAAATTGGGTTTTTTTTTTATCTCCAGACTATATATTTTTATTGGAGTAGAAAGCCTCATCTTTCTTCCCTGGAACTGGCTGTTGGTTTTGAAAAGTGAAACCTTGTGGTTAACCGCCCACCCCATAACCTCCTATTGCACTAGAGCTCAATGACTCTGAACAACTAGCCAGGTAAAATGCTTTGCCCTCAGGCAGCATTTGTTTGCTTCCACCCACTCCCCTGGCCAGCCCTGTGAGGAGTAGTCTAGCCCTCAAGAACTTGCCTGAGTATGCCCTTGATGGGAACTGGGGTACTGAGGTTGCATGTTCATGCCCTGGCCAAGATGGTTGGAGGGCCCTGAACCAGTCCTGTAAACTTTTCTAATCTGCAATAATGTATTTACTCCAATCACGGTCCCTCTCCCATTTCTGTAGTCACATTTCCAACTGTGATGGTCTGATCTGCTGGGAATGTGACTTTTAAAGGGGCTTCCTTTGTTTTCCATGTGACTGAGCTGTTGTGGATCCCTCAGTCCCCATTATGGCCTCATTCTTACGGTCTCCCTCAACCAGATGATTTGTTTTGTCTGGACTTTGTCCCAATCAAGATTTAACAAGGGGGTCTCTGTAAATTATATTTGAACTTGGAGTCTTCTCCCTGCCCTAAAACAATGAACACAAAAATATATACCAATTCGATCATTTCTACATGTACAATTTGCTAACATTCATTATATTTCTGAAATTATGTAACCATTCTCATTGTCCTTTTCCAATTCCAAATTTCCATCATACACATAAGCTCACTGCCCCTTAAACTTTTCACCTAACCTTCCAAGTTCCTGTGTCAATCTGATCACAGACAGATTATTCTTTAAAAGAGCACAATGTCTAAAGCAGATCTTCTTTACTGATTCAGCTATTGGTTGGCTTTAAAAAGGCTTTCCAAAAATCAAACCTGCTGCTATCAAGTCAATGCTGACTCATAGTGAACACCCACTATGGGCTTCTGAGACTGTAACTGCTGGCGAGCGAGACCCTCACCCAGACCACTCACTGAAACAGAGATGGAAACAGTAAAGCCTTATTGAAACAGATTCGAATGTGGGCTCTCACTTGCAACCGAGGCAGGCTCAGTCTGTAAGGCGAGAGCCCTGAACAGCATCAAAAGAGAAGTTATTATACTTCCTTGTGAGGCGTCTTGCCAAGCAAGGGGAGGGGGAAGGCAAGTTCTTGTGTGAAACTGGCAAAGCATTCTCAGGAAAGTGAAACAAAACAGTTTTTAAGTCTAATAAAGTAAGTTCTACATTTAAGGTCAGTTTGTCCCCTGTGGTCTGCCAAATGATACTGTAGGTAGGCTAGGCTGCTTCTTGGAGCTTAAACATCCTGGGCTGGGCTACACCTGTTTCAGGCTGTACTTTAAAATTTTTCCATTTCTGACCCGGGAGGGGGGTGTGTGACCTGCCTGTTATTGTTATGGGCACAGTGTCACAGTAACTGTTTACAGGAGTAGAAAGGCCCACCTTTCTCCTGCAGAGCAGCTGGTGGTTTCAAACTGCTGACCTTGTGGATCGTAGCCCAACATGTAATCACTACACCAATAGTGCTCTTCAAAAGGACTTTAGGGGATGTTTTGGGTTTAAGGTTTTAGAATCTCCACTCTTTCTTTTTTCCCCCTTTCATTTCACCCAATTGATATTTGATTCATACTATTTCATACCTTGGTTTTACACATAAGATAGCTCTTGTTCATAACAGTTCATACAGTGCTTCTACATTCTCCTCCTATAGAATATGTGCAAAAATGTGGACATATCATAACACTTTTACAAAAGGAGCACACATGCATAACCAGTTCACAGATAGAAAAAGAGAACCTGATGACATTGCAGACTCCCACTTGAAACCCCTCCCAGTCACCCACTCTGTCCGCAACTTCTAACATCAGAAATCTGTTTTTCCTAGTTTTGATCCTTAATTAAGTGAATTCGTACAATGTGAGCTCTTTTTATGTCTGACTTCTTTTGCCATATATTGGTCCTGAGCTCTTGGTGATATACCTATACAACTGTGTGTAGCGATACGTTGTTCATTTTCAGTTGATAGGTATCATTGTGTCATTTTTTTTCATTCTCATTGTTTTATAGTATTTCATTACATCTCTAGCTCCAAGGGAGCCCTGGTGCCAGAGAGGTTCTACATTGGGCCTCTAACCTCAAAGTAGGCAGTTCCAAACCACCCGTCGTTCCATGGGAGAAAGGTAGGGTTTCTGCTCCGGTAAAGAGTCACAATCTCAGAAACTCACGGGCAGTTCTACCCTGTTCTACAGGGTCACAATAAATCGACATGCACTTATGGCAGTGAGTGAAATTTGTGTATTCTGTTCTACACGGTATCATGTTTCCCTTTAGGAATAGTTGTTATTTATTTGGTCCCTATATGTTTGTTTCAATGGTTTGATAAGCAAAAAAATTGTAAATTAAATCTCTAAAAGACTGTTTAAAATACAAACTGTCCATTCTTACATCATTGTCAATTGCTCTTCCATGCAGACATTGAACTGCTAACACCGAGGTCAGTGGTTCAAGCTTACCAGCCCCTCCGACGGAGAAAGATGAGCCTGTTTGCTCATGTAAAGATTCACAGCCTTGGTGTCTCCATGTAGGTTCACTATGAGTCCTGAGCACCACCTTTCTGTGGAAGCCAGTCATCTCTCCCCAGCCACTGCTGTCATTGCCCAGTGGGCACAGGAACAAAGGGGCCATGGTGGCAGGTATCAAGGTCGTCTTTTGGAATTACCATGTCCTGTGGTTAGAGTCCATGGTAAACTACAACAATACAATTCTGACAAGATTACTAATGGCACAGACTCTTCAGGAGTGACAGATTCGGTCACTGAGTCAGGCCAAGAACCAGGACCAGCTGCAGGACTTGTGAGGGCAAAGGGAATACAGAGTGGGTGGTGGAAGAAGGCAGCTCCAAAGAGCAGACCAGCCACATGATCAGTTACAGAGATGAGGACTACAGTTGTTATGAGGGCTTCCTCTTTGCATGTACACATCCAATATTTGGGGTTCATTTACACAATATCAGATGAAAATGGGGTTGTGTGCTGTCAGTTGTACTCGTGTTAGTTGTGTCATGTTACATGCGAGTATGTCTGTGTTTGGAGATCCTGTTTGGTTTACAGAGAAGTGTGTAGGTGCCAAATAGACAAGAGGTGGAGTGAGACCGATATGTTTGGTGTCAACTTGGCTGGGCCAGGGTTCTCAGTAGGATGTAATCTAATTGCATGGTGAGCAGCTATGCAGTTGTGGTCAGATGAGGGTGGAGGGCAATGGACAGGCAGTTTTCTCCTATTTCAGCAAACTCTGGGGGAAGCCATGCCTTTTCCTCCTGGTACGAATCCTGCAGCTGTCTCATCGACCTCTGGATCTTTGGACTTCAACCACTAGCCTGCCACCTTCCCTGCTCATCCTGTCATCTCTCAGTGCCTGCCAAGTTGCCATCTTGCTGGAGCACATAACTGTGGGAGAACAGCCTGAGGAGCAGGCTCCTGGGAGGGAGCGTGGGGATTGGCAGGCAGAATGCCCAGGCCCAACTCAGTGAGCTGTTTCATTTCATCCAGGCTGACGCTCCTCCCTGAGATGTCACAGAGGACAAGCTGAAAGCAGTTTGTAAATGACCAGGCACCTCACACCATGAGCTTTCTGTGAGTGTCCGAGATGGTGGGACCGTGGACTCTGATGCTTGGGCTCTCAGTCTAACCTGCCCAATGTGACTCTGAGGGACATTCCACTCAACCTCGAAGGTTCCTTGCCCCTGACCCTCACCACCATAGCCCACTCTCCTGATTTCCAGTCTTAAGAAGTTTCCACAAAGAGCGACATGAGGCTGGGCCCATTTGAGCTTCTTCAAACATAATTCATTGTGGCCCTCGTGTTCAGTGTCCACCTTCCTACCCAGGGGTCCTGAGTGGCCTGAGGGCACAAGGTGGCAAGTGCTGATGTGCAGGCTGTCTGAGGCAGGGAATGTGCAGGGAGTCCTGGGGAAGAAGAGCAGAAGCTCAGTGATGTCAGTGCTCGGTGAGAGGAGCAGTATGGCATGGCGGGCGGGGGGTGGGATGGGGAGCAGGTGATGTGTTTAACAAAAGGGCATGGGGAGAGGAGCAGTATGGCATGGGGGTGGGGAAGGGCAGGTCATGTAGTTAACAGAAGGACATGGGGAGAGGAGCAGTATGGCATGGGGAGGGCAGGTCATGTGGTTAACAGAAGGCATGGGGAGAGGAGCAGTATGGCATGGGGAGGGCAGGTCATGTAATTAACAGAAGTTCATGGGGAGAGGAGCAGTATGGCATGGGGACGGGGAAGGGCAGGTCATATAGTTAACAGAAGGACATGGGGAGAGGAGCATTATGGCATGGGGAGGGCAGGTCATGTGGTTAACAGAAGGGCATGGGGAGAGTAGTAGTATGGCACGGGGAGGGCAGGTCATACAGTTAACAGAAGGGCATGGGGAGAGGAGCAGTATGGCATAGGGAGGGCAGGTCACATAGTTAACAGAAGGGCATGGGGAGAGGAGCAGTATGGCATGGGGAGGGCAGGTGATGTGGTTAACAGAAGGGCATGGGGAGAGTAGTAGTATAGCATGGGGAGGGCAGGTCATATGGCTAACAGAAGGGCATGGGGAGAGGAGCAGTATGGCATAGGCGGGGCAGGTCATGTGGTTAACAGAAGGGCATGGAGAGGAGTAACTCAGTGGGATAAGGCCAGCTGCCATCAAGGTGAGGGGTGGGTAGGGGGTGGGGGTTCAGGAGGCTGTGGATGATGTAAGGGGTGAGGAGGGGCAGGGGTAATAGAGCCTGGGAAAGGACGTGACCATGCACTGCAGATGTCCCTGCCCCAGCCAGGGCTACTGTCCAAGTTGTTTGCTCCTGGCCACAGCGTGGCCTTCTGTCTCCTACAGCCACCAGGGACAGCCCCTAACAGAGGTCAATTTTGTCAGCAGACATGTCTAGAAGCTATTATTCCTGTGCAGGAAAGAGCACCCAGTGAAGCCCATTGGCAGCCACCCGAGGAGCAATGATCAGAACCCAAGACTGTGCTGCTTCCCTGCCGTCCATCCCCACAGCCACTCGCCATGTGGCTCCACTGCTTCAGCAGCCACCAAATGAGCCTTCTGAGGGGACAGCCACTGATTCACTGGGCTGGAAGACGGTCAGAGAGGTCTTCTTCAGGGAACTCATATCGTTTGGGCCTTCTGTCCCAACAAGCTCTGACCTTGACCCATCAAGCCAACCCAGTTCAGCTTCCTCTTGGGCAGCTTTCCCATGTGGAAACGCTGTGAATTTCCAGCCAGAGGACACTTCCAACCTCCCAGCAAAGGCTTCTTTCCATGAATTTCTCACAGACATGAGCTCTGAAGCTAGGGCCACACTTTCCTTGACCCTGACATCCAAAAAGTTCCTGTAAATACACATTGTCAAGAGAACAAGTGAGTTCTGACTGCCCCCCCCCCCGAAGTTCTTTGGGGATGTTGCAATCACTCAGGCAGAGCAGACCACCTCAGTCCCCAGTCCTCTGGAGCAAACTGGCGCAGCTGTCCAGCCCTGAGCAGCTCATCTCTTCAGGACCTGGGCCATTCACACTAGAAATGGAGCCAGCTCCTCAGGGGCATCTCCTCTTCACAGGGAGTCCCTGGGGACTACTGCCTGGGTCCCGAGGAGCTCCTCCCCACTGCAGTCTCCCTCTGTTCAGTCAAAGAATTTCCAGTGCTTCTCAGTTCAAATCTATCCATCATAGCTGAGGGAGTGAAATGGAACAGTCAATTGTGTTTCATTTGAGTGATTAACTAGAGATAATAAGCTCCTCTGTCCCACAGATAGCAGGGCCACATTAAGCACAGCTCTGTTGTTAAACGGGTCACATGGAATCCAGATGAAAAGTGGCCCAAATTCATCATATTGCGGATCCAGGAGTTCTGTCAACTCACCCTGGTCACATCCTTTGTCTAGGAAATGATGTTGGCTATAACGGCCATTTCTCTTAAGAATATGTTACTTTTTCTAGGAAGCAAGTATTGGACCCTTCCATCCTGGAACATAGGAGGACAACGAAAAACAAAGATTCAAGGAAGCAATTAGCCCCAAGGAATAACAGTACCCTTGGACCACAGCTTCCTGAAACCTAAGAAGAGAATAATTAGGTGGACCCCAATACCAACTACCAACCAAGACCATAATCGAGGATCTCTAACCAAGATCATAATCAAAGGACCCGGTTAAAATAGGTGGGAATGTAGAACAAAAGTTAAAGACCAGACTTACTGGATCGAAAGACACTGGAGGAACCTGGAAGACTGTTGCCCTGAGAGTACAACTTCTAACTTGAAACCCAAGGCACCTCTGTAAGTCAACTTTCCTAAAACCCACCACAAACCCAGTGAAAAATGTGGTCTGGGGGACAATCCATGCTACAAAACTAACAGGGTAACATTTTCCCAAAACCCAAGAGGAGGAGACTGGGAAAGTGGACAAAAGAAAATAGGGAGCCCAGGGAGTTAACAGGCAGCTGCTACCTCACTGCAAGAAGTGTGACCAAGGTCACTCAACAACGGTGTAGGAACTGTTGATTGGAAAACAAACTTGCTGTGTAAACCTTCACATAAAACACAACTATAATACAGGAAAAATGTTTCTATCAACTCTGTGGAAGGAGGATCAAAAGCTTGTTGCCTGTACCTGGGTAAGTAAGCAGTTCATGTCCACCTCTTTCTACAACCATGACAACATTTCTTGTCTATGAAACAATATCAACCAAAGGGATCGTCAGTAGTTTGTGATTCCCATTTAGTTATATTTGTAATTCTCTATTTAGTTTCTTTGATAGTTCTATTTGTGTTTCTCTTTCACTTTTATTTATGAAAAATCTTCTTATTGGGGTTTTTTTTGGGTATTGTATTGGGGGCTCTTAAGGCTTTTACCACAATCCATGTATCAATTGCATCAAGCATATTTGTACATGTTGCTATCATAAGTTTCTAAACATCGACTTTCTATTGAGCCCTTCTCTTTTACTTTTATATCATAAAAACCTGAGTTTCTAAGGTTTGTGAGGGAGTGTAGTAGGTACATAATTTCATGCCAAGTTGAAGCTTTATATAGACGTGTAGGGGTGGAATTGAGCTTGTCAACCAGGTTACAGCCTGATGGTGCTTCCTTGTGGACGTGGCCTTCTCCCTCCCTCTCTGCCTTCACCTTCCTGCTAGCTGACCCTGGTTGCTACCACTGCCCTGCAGATGCTTCCACCACCATTGGATCCATAGGACTTAGAATCCACAGGCCTATGATCTTGCATTCTGCATCATTGCATGTGACTTTATGAGTCTGAAGAGGGACCTATGGATTAGTATCAGACTTTTGGACTTGAGTTGTACTGGACTGGGATGTGTCTTTGATATATAAACACTTATTGGTATAAAGCTCTTTCTTACACATATATGAGTGTCTCTGGCTTTGTTTCTCTAGTCAACCTGGCCTAACACAGGAAGTATATGGAACTGGAGTTCCTGGGTGGCACAAAGAGTTGAGTGCTCAACCACCACTATGAAAAGATTTACAGTTCAAATTAGAGCTTGGAATTGACTCCAACTGGTTCGGTCATGGCAGACAAATCAAAGCAGAACATACACAAGTTTTTAAAATTTGGGTGAACCTAAACAGTAACTAAAATGGGAAGTTTAGAGGCTGAAGTCCTGTCATGAGAGTCCCTGGATAGACATAATGGCTCCTTCAAGGAGCGTGGTGCAGTAGCTGGGTTAGTGATAGAACTGTGGAGAGCGACATGCATTCAAAGCCCAATGTTTGGCCACCATCTTTGAGAGGGCCGCCAGAGCTGTTTCTGAATGTTCAAGTTTGAAACTGCAAGAGATTTGGTTGCTATACCATGCATACGGTGCCTGTGGTAGTTATGTAATATGGTGTGAACTTGAGACTACTAAGAGTGAAGGGGTGGAATTTACCCTACCAATCAGGTTGCAGCTTGATGACCTCATTTGGAGGCGCTCCGGAGATAAATAGCCTGCTGAAGGAGGGACACAGACACTCTGCTTGGTATTCCTGATGGCAAGACACATGGAATTATGCTAGAGCTCTGGAGCTGGAGGAGCCATGTGGAGGCCCACACCAGCACTGAGATGCTTCCACTGCCACTGGATCCACAAGACTTTCCACCCACTGGCCTGTGTTCTTCCTGCATTTGGCATCATTGCATGTGTTTGAAGACAGATGATTGATAGGTAGATGATAGATAACCTCACCAGGAAGGCCTCACAAGGCTCTGAGAGGAAAGACTCACATTCTCTGTGATAGGGCTATTTTGCCAAGTAGGCCAATCAGAACATGTGGGCAGAGTTTAATCATGTTGAAACTTGATCAGAGGACAAAGAGAGAAATGGCTTTCCTAGGCCCCTTCCCTTTTCTCTTCCTGCCTGGTCATGGGACCAGCTTGAGCTATGCTTTACCCCAACCTGGACTGCACTACCTGTGGGCCAAGCCAACCCATGGATGGTATGGCTAGAGCTTGAGGCTTCTTTGAGACCTGCTTTGCCAGGCTGCTGCTGTGTACATTGCTTGAGCTTCAGGCTGGTGGATCCTGTGGCAGTATAGGGGGCTTTCCTAAGCTCCTGTGCTACTGACAATTGCTGACTAACCCTGCTGTCTGCTGCCTTCAGGCAGACTTGGCCTGTCTTGCCTGAGGGAAGATTCCAATGTCTGCTTCATTGACCTTGGACTGGCATCCCAGTTCAGTTGAAGGATTTCCAGTATGTTAACGGTTGCATGAAAGTGAGTTCAACTAAGTCTTCTACACTGCTCAGTTAATGTTATATTCATTCTCAATGTATAAACCCATCCTTTATATATAATCATAAGTTTTGGCTCACTCCCTGCAAGATATTCTAGAGGAAAAGCCAAATGGACTTACCATGATGTAGCCAGAGCCCTGGCAGCTGGAGAAAACATGTGGACACCCCTACCAGCACTGAGATGCTTACACCACCACTGGATCCACAAGACTGCCCACCCACTGGCCAGTGATTTTCCTGCATTCGGCATCATTGCATGTGTTTAGTGAGTCTAAAGAGGACTTTATAGATTGTTATTGGACATATGGGCTAATAACGTACTTAACGACTTGATCTGGACTGGGCTGGAATGTTTTCTCAATATGAAATTGCCCTTGTATATAAAGCTCTTTCCTATTTAAAAAAAAACCAAAACAAACGCAAATGTCCTGGTTTTGTTTCTCTAGTGAACCCTGCATAACACACTGTCCAAGCTCTCATAAGCCATAAATCAAATATGGAGCAAAACAGTCAAGCAACTGAAAGGTCAGCAAGAGAAAATTTCCACTGGTTCAGGCCAGTAGATGTTGTCTATCAGGGTCTTCCAAGGAGATCAGATCATTCATCGGTTCTGGAAGGGTACTGGGAGCTTTCTTCAGGAAAGGAACCCTGCACAGCAGCGGACTCACACATCTACACACAGGGCAGTAAACTTGCTGGGAGGAGGCAGGCATTAACCACTTTACTCAAGAAAAAACAACCATTTTATTCACTGAAGAAGAATTATTTTTCCTGTGGTTTTAGGGAGGCTGGTTCCAAACATGGGATATGGAATCATCCTTTGTCTAAAGCATCCCCTTAGGTGGAGAGTCTGCTTGTTCTGTGCCATCAGCAAGGGCTTAAAGTTTTTCTGGAACCCAATCTGTGAGCACCTCCGAAGCATATGCGTGCCGGAGTACACACCCAACTCATGAAGTGCTAGCCAAGGATGCAAAGAGACTCTGCTCTGACAATGACCCCAGTGGGTGCTGCTGACAGGGAGGCTGGTAGTTCCAAAGGCACCTGTTTCTCTGCAGGTAAAGGGTACAGTTGCCTGCTTCTGTAAAGATCTGGTCTTTGAAACCCTACATTGGGACTCTGAATCCGGCTGAAAGGACCACAGACCTGCTGAACAGCAAACCAGTCGCCTTGGAAGCAGGACTGCCAGAATGCTCCTCAGAAGCAAGGATGGTGAATCTTTGTCTCATAGTCGGACATGACATCATCAGACAAGTGCCTGGGAAAGATATCCTGTTCAGTAAAGCAGAGGGCCAGTGAAAAAGAGGAAGACCCTCAAGGACATGGACGGACACACTGAAGGCCACAACGGGCTCAAACCCAGTAACAGTGAAGACGGTGCTGCACAGGCCGTGTTTCACAATGTCGAACATTGAAAGTCGACAGGGGTCAAGCCCACTCAACAGCACCTGACAACTGGGATGGGGTGACTGGATGGCGGTGTGGATGGCTGGATGGAAAGCTGTGCATGCACATAGTGGTGAGACGGAAATGAAGAGGAGAGTTCAGATCATGAATGCTTTCATAAATTTTCATTTAATGCTAGTGAACATTTTTATCATAAACTCAATGAACTACAACCGGAAGTGGAAACCCCTTATCCTACTCTACCTGGGCCATCACCAAAGGGTTTGCCTCTAGGTTTCTCAGAAGAGAAGCAATCAAAACACACAAATGTTGAACGTTGACAACCACAAAGAGAACTGGGGGAGGTTTGGCCTTGCACCACAGTGCAGGTGGGAAGGTGGCTGGCAGTGCAGTGTGAACTGATCAGATCTTGTCCAAAGAGTGGACTCTGGTCTGTCCCTGCCTGAGTGAAACTAAATTGCCTTTACCTTGTGATCTCAGGAACAGTCTCAAATACCAAACTAGTCCAAGATCAAACTGTCCTAAAACAGCCGTGTGCAGGAACATCACTATGTTTCTCAAGGAGTCTGGGAGATGCTTCTTCTGTGGATCAGAAGCTGCAGCTTGTCTTCATCATCCAGACGAGGCACATGTGCTCCCCATGAAGTGCCAGCCACATCCCCAAGAGAAGCTCAGTCCAGACTGCTGCTGGAGAATTCACAGAGCATCTGCACCCCTCAGACAGCATCACTGGAGGCTTGGCCAGCAGGCCGCTGCACCTGTAACCAAGCACAGCACCTTCCTCTGCCTCCAGGTGTCCTCAGAGTCCTGACTTTCCAGCCCAGAGGACGTCCTGGATGCCAGACTCCACCAGCTTCCTGAGCCCAGTGGCTCCCACACAGTGCACTCCCTCCTCTCCTCAAAAACCCCTCCTCCACTTCCACCTACAAGCCCTCACCACCACCAAGTACTAAGTTCCTCTGCACCTCAGGGGCGATATGCACAGGCAGGAGCAGTGTCTCTCCTCTGGGCCAGGCACTGGGACTGCAGGAGAGGTCACACAGGGCCTGGGGGAGGCCTCACCTGGCCGGTTAGAAGGGGTGGGCTCAGCTCCACAGCAGACGTGACTCCGGGGAAGAAGGACACAGCCTGGGCCAACTCTGGTCTGAAAAACAAACAGGCAGGATGTCAGGACAGGCTGTCTCAAGTGTCCAGGGAGGCTTGGGAGTAGCATCCATGCACTCAGTGAGATGGCAAAGAGTGGGTTTGGAGATTAGTTTTATTATAAACTGAAATTTACATAATTTTATTATTTCCATATGCTTCATCCAAGTTTTCTTTTAGCAATGAAAATTTAAATAGTGGAGGGAAGGTAGGGTGTAAAGGGGGAACCGATTACAGGCATCTACATATAACCTCATCCCTGGAAGACCAACAACAGAAAAGTTGGTGAAGGGAGACATTGGAAAGTGTAAGATAAGACAAAATAATAATTTATAAATTATCAAGGGTTCATGAGGGAGGGGGGAATGGGGAGGGCGGGGGGGAATGAGGAACTGATGCCAGGGGTTTAAGTGGCAAGCAAATGTTTAAAGAATGATGAGGGCAATGAATGTACAAATGTGCTTTACACAATTGATCTGTATGGATTGTAATGATTTGTATGAGCCCCAAATGAAATGATTTTTAAATTTTTAAATAGATCATTACTTTTTGATTTTCAAACAGAAATAAGAATGCTTAAGAAAAACTTCACTAAAACTGATGATATTGAGTCAGAGAGAACTGAGAAAAACCACTACACTGTGCTGTCTTGGTGGTCTCACTGCCTGGACACGAGGACCACTGCCCAGGGATGACCCCCCCTACTGAAAGCATGACACTGACTGACCAATGCACAAACCCCACTTCAACGTTCTCCACACTCTCTCCCCAGTGACTCAATGTCCCTCCTGTCTGCATTCAGGAAGGCGGTTTGAAGAATCCCTCTGTGTCCTGTGCTAGTCTGCTCCCAATAAAACGCTCTCTTCTCACCAAAGTCTGCACTGGAGCAGACATTTTGGCTTGACTTCAGCAGCAGGCAGAGACCCAACTTCTGTGGCAACACATGTGGGGGTTCATCCAAGCCCCCCTTCCTACCTGTGACGCATGGACCCTGCAGCTGGAGTGGGCCAATGCCAGTCCCAGCCCCAGGGAGTTTGTTACTGTCCCAAGACCTGGACAGGCATTTCCAAGGAAGAAAAAGAGAAAGAAAAGGCACAGGGCTGTCACACACTTGTGGTGTGTGTGTGTGTGTGTGTGTGTGTGTGTGTGTGTGTGTACACACCACAAGGGGGGACTGTCACACATCACCCAGCTGTCTGTCACACACCACACAGGGAGTTGTCACACATCACCCGAGCTCCAAAATGTCAAGACACCTCAGGTCCTGGGCAACCACTGGGCCGATGCCCTGGCTACTGCCTGCCTCTGCCTGAAGCTCGCTGCTCAAGTAGCAGCAGAGACCCTCCAGCTCAAAGCCTCAACTCTGAACCCCAACTGAAAATTAGACTTGTCTGAACTTGAATACACCCCTGAAGACCTAGAGAGCTGACAAGCAGACACTCAACAGGACACTGTCTGTGTACCCCACAAGGCAGACCACCTGCAAGTCTGCATGGAGGACTTGTGGTCCCCACACACTGAAGACAAATCCCATCTGGCTCTTGGTCCCTGCACCCAGTATAGAAGGGATGTGGTGCCTCCCCTGGATCAGGTCCAGGAACAACTGGGCAGTGCCCTGCTGGATTTGCCAGTCAGCATCCCTATAATAGAAAAGGCCACTGAAGCGTTGAAGGCAACGCTGATGGCACTCATCCCACCTCTGAGCAGCATCTGAGCAGAGGCGCAGCTGGGGTGAGCACACTCCTCACACAAGTGCCCTGGGGCATCCGCCAAGCTTTAGGGGCTCAAGCAATTTCACTGCTGGAAGAAGAACCACACTGTGAAAAAGCCTCTGGCAGAGCTGTGTCTACAAAGGGAGTAACCAGGGACCAAGAACTTCCCTCTCCTGTGTAGAAACCAGAGCCACGTTAGGGAGTGATTTCACCAGGGACTGAGAACTTCCCCTCCATTAAAGTGATTTCACCAGGGACTGAGTACTTCCCTCTCCTGTGCAGAAACCCAGAGCTGCCAGAGAAGTTGGCTCAAGCCCCTATGAGATAGTATTTTTACAAAGGTTGCCACTGGGTCAATTCTGACCCAAATGACACTGTGTCAGACAGAGCAGAAGTTTCCCAATTAGGGTTTTAAGACTGAACATATTTATGGCAGCAGACTGCCACATCTCTCTCCTGGGGTGCAGCTGGTGGGTTTGAACCTCTGACCAGCAGAGAAGTGCATTCTGCAGGCAGGGTCCCTCAGGAAATGCCATGAGGAAGGTGCACATCAAACCCACCCTCCATCAAGAGGAAAACCTTTTCCAGGTTGCCTGCAACCCCCTGAAGCCCTTTCAAAACCAAAGTCTGAAATGCAGAACCAGGATGCTGCTGCTCAGAGCCCCACAACCTGTGTGGAGACAGGAAAACACCAAGAAGAGGCTGCTGGGAACCTGGGCAGCCTCATGGGCAAGTGAGCCCAAGCTCTCCTCAGACACAGGCCAGGGATGGTGCCCACATAAGCCTGGGTATTTGTGGGTGCCTTTCCTGTTTACCAGAAAGCCAAACTCTTTGTAGAAGCAACCTGGAATGAATGCTGTTAACTTTCAGAAATGTTTAATCTGTGTGCTCTGAGGGGTGAAGAGAAGGCTGGACCCCCTCCTACTGGGCCTTTGTTGCCTTTACTTTCCAGGGTCCGTGGTGGAAAGGGTATCCCAGACTGTGGGGTTGTACGGGGCCATCTTTGCGGAAGGATGAACTCCCACCGTGGGTTTCTACAGGACTATCTTTGAGGAAGAAGGAACTCTGAACATTGGGTTCTGTGGCAGAAGCTTTGGGGAAGGATGGACAGCAATCTTTGGGGAAGAATAAATTCTGAGCATGGGGTTTTTTGGGACACTCTGAGGAAGGACGGACTCTGACCTTGGGATTCTGTGAGACTGCCTTTGGGGAAGGATGAACTCCAGAGGTGGCAAAGCAGGCTGTGTCACCTGTAGCTCCACGTGTCCACCACTGGTACCTGGGCCTTCCTCCAGACACATGGTCTGGGTGCTCCCACGGGGCATGTCAGTGAATCCTGGGGAAATAAGGGTTCACAGATTACACAGGGAAGAAGCAGGGAATATGAGGCAGCGACTCCACATTGAGGCTGGCCACGCTGAGCCAGGCTCACTTCCTGCAGAAGCCTCTGAATCGACACAGTAGCAACACCTATGTTCGAGCAACCAAACAACAGGCTAACTTGCCTCCCTAAACCTCCTGACCCAGACCACCTGATCAGGCTGGTTTATGAGGGCACATCTGCTTTCTCCCATTCTCTCTCCCCTGGGGACCTCTCCAGTGCAGGACATAAGGCTTAAGTGCCGATCAGACCACCTCTGTCTCAGCACAGTGTTATACTTCTCCCTCTGAGACGGAGATGATCAAAAGGCCATGAACCAAACCAGCAAAGGGGGGCAACAGAAACAGGAGAAACAGGTGCGAGACGACTACAGGCCTGCAGCATTGGGAAGCCAACGGAGCCCACTAGATGATGGTGCGGGGCACAAGGCAAGGTGTCAGGCACCAGGAGCCCTGAGAAAGGTGAGCATGAAGGAAAAGCAGGGGGTACTGGTCAAATCACCTCCACACAGCGGAAGGAAACCATGCCAAGTCCTGTGCCTTCCTCACACCTGTGGCTGTGTCTCAGCCCACTGCAGCAGCCAATATGTCTCTGAGTCCATTTTGTTGATGGACCCTTCTTTTTGGATGACGCTCTTCTTTACTGGGCATAACGTCCTTCATCAGAGACTGGCCCCTTCTGATGCGACATTCAAAGTATGTAAGACGGAATACCACCATTCCCTCTTCCAAGGAGCTTTCTGGATATTCTTTTTCCTCTTGTTCAAACTTCTCAGAGTCCATGCAGTTGGTATGACATGCCAATACCACAATCCAGAGAAATTAATTCTTCATTTGTCTTCTGTTATCATGTAAATCAATAGAAAATTCCATGAATTGGGTCAGGTGCACATCAGTCCTCAAAATAACATCTTTGATTTAAAGAGGTATTTGGCAGCAGGTTTGCCCATGCAATCCATCATCTGCTTTCTTGACTTCTGCTTCCATGAGAGGGAACTGTGGATACCAGCAAGCTGAAATCCTTCAGGTTCACATTTTCTCTGTTAATCGTGTTGCTGCCGAAAGGTGTCCAGTTATGAAGAATTTTTGAGATGCAACCCATCCTGAGTGAAGGCTGCAGCTTTATCTTCTTCAGTCAGCGCTCCATGTCCTTGTGACTTTCCACATGTAACCACGGCTGTGGCACCTGCATGCTGCAGGTTATTGATGAATCACCCTCTAATCCCGAAGCTGCGCTCTCCTTCACAGAGTCCCTCTTCTCAGATGATCTGTTCATGTGCAGAGTGAATATGTGCAGGGGCACCGCCTTAGCGAGCACCTCCTCTGACTGTAAGCCATGTGACTGTAAACTGTGTGACTGGCTGACTGCCTCTTGGTCTATGGGGAGTTTCCAGATGAACACAACAGTATGTTCCGGCATTCTCATTCTTGGCAATGTTATCCATAGGCTATTCGAAGGGTATTTTTGCCCACTGAACTCAAAATTTACACCTGTCACATTCATTTTTGGCTCGGTCACGTGCACAGGTGGGCGTGGTCCCATGCGCGGGCGGGCCTGGTCACGAGCACGGGCGGGTGTGGTCACGTGCAGAGGTTGGCATGGTCACATGCGTAGATAGGCCTTGTGATGCGCACCCGTGCGAGTGGTTACATACATGCCATGCGCGGTGGGTTTGGTCACGTGCGTGAGTGGTCACGTGCGCGGGTAGGCGTGGTCACGTGCTGGGGTGGTCGTGGTCACGTGCGCGGGTGAGCCTGGCCATGTGCGCAGGTACTCGGGGTCACGTGCGCGGGTGGGTGGGTTTGGTCACGTGCGCGGGTGGGCGGGTCACGTACGCAGGTGAGCCTGGTTGCATGCAGAGGTGCCAGTGGTCACGTGCGCGTTGTTTTGGTCACGTGCGTGGGTGGTCACGTGCGCGGGTGGGCGTGGTCGCGTGCGGGGGTGGGCGTGGTCAGGTGCGCGGGTGAGCCTGGTCACAATCGCAGGTGCACGGGGTCACGTGCGTGGGTGGGTTTGGACATGTGCGCTGGTTGGCGGGACACGTGCGCAAGTGGGCATGGGTACGTGCGCGGGTGGGCGCCTTAAGGTGCACAGGTCGGCGTGGTCACGTGCGCCAGGCGGGCATGGTCATGCTCCCCTTTCTCCTGAACCCTTAAGAGTTTATAAATAATTATTTTATCTTATCTTACACTGCCCAGCCTCTCCGCTCACCCACCTTCCCATTGCCCATCTCCCAGCGAGGAGGTTCCCCATAGATCCCCAAGATCAGTTCTCTCTTTCTACACCCCCTTGCCTCTCGGTGTCGCCATTCCCACCGCTGGTCCTAAGGGGTTCATCCGTTGTAGGGAATGACCAAGGCCAAGGTAACTGAGAGGAATTACTAAAACCAGAATGAAGGCTGAACTTGGTATAGGTTGTAACTCTTAATGGGAGCAGAAACTCTCATTTTTCTGTCATGAAGGGTTGGTGAGTTTCAACTGCTGACCCTGTGCTTCACAGTGCAATATACTAAATCAGCTCATGACAATTTTATGGTTCATAATGATCTGATCTGCAATTACTTGTTGGAATAGAAAAAACAAAGAGGATAAAGCTGGAACAGGATGAATCATAGTTAAAACAACCAAAGCAAAGCAAAAAAAAAAATCCCTCCTACAAACTCACAGCCATCAAGTTGATTCAGACTCATAGCGATCTTGTAGAACAGAGCAGTACTTCCCTCTTTTACCCAGACTGTAAATCTTCAGAGGGACAGAGGTCTCTCTCCATCTTTCCCACTGGGATTGAGTGGTGGATTCAAACTGCTGGCTGTGGGGTTTGTAGCTCCAATCAGAAATTATTGTCTAATAGTTTTAGCCTACTGGGAAAATATTTTAATGTAAAATAAATAAATAAATAGAATTGATAAACAGATAAAAGGAAAAATTACAAATAAAACAATTCTGGGGCTAACCAATTTAATCAAAGTGAGCAGCAATTTGAAATACATATAAGGAAAAGACCTTCAGATATTATTCATTAAGGTATGCCATATGGGAATTTTAACTGAAAATAATTCCATAAGTTACTCTCTATGAACAGTAATAAGTAAGATCTTCTCTGAGAATATACCTTAAGTTATAATGCAATCAAATGACTTGAAGGAAAATGAAATGTATGTCACCTGTTAATAATTCTCAGAGAATTCTAAGATGGAGAAATGCAAAAATCAGAGCAAGAACCCTCATAAAAATTTTGTTGCATATATATAAATATAATTTATTGATGGGTCATATTACACATCTCATTTGTATGATAGTATAATTACTTTATCACAAATTGCATCTAATTCCCCTTGCCTAGAGTAGCATATGTCATTTTCAAATAACCCCTTCCTGGGTCAAGTCATCGTAAAATTCACAGAGAGCCTTGTAAAGAATGATTTTGGATAGACACATGGAGAGTGCACAGCTTAAACTTTTTTTTCACTAAACAGATAAAGCAAGGTAGGGATATTGTTTTACAAGTGTTTCCTTGAAAGAAGTATATCTTTTTGAGCCTGAAATACATTAAATTTATATATTTTGGGAATAATATATAAGGCTAAGCAGAATAAATCTGAAAAGTTAAGTAGCTCTACAAAAAAGATGTAAGTGAGTGTGTTAGGCCAGGTTGACTAGAGAAAAAAAACCCAGCAACACTCATGTATGTATAAGAAGGAGCTTTCTATCGAGAAGCATTATCTATCAAGAAAACATCCCAGCCCAGGCAAACTCAAGTTCCTAAGTCCTACACTAGTTCATAAGTTCCTCTTTAGACTCACAAAGCCACATGAAACAATGCCGGATGCAGGAATATCACAGGCCAGTGGGTGCAAAGTCGTGTGGATCTGATGGCTGTGTACACATCACCGGAGCTCTTGCAGCCATCGGGGTCAGGCAGCAGGAATGAAGGCAGAGAGATCCAGGAAAAGGTCCAGGGATAGAGTCTGAGGCAACTGGACTCTGCCCCTGCTGCGAGAGAGGTAGTCACTGGGCAGAGCGTGGTCATTCAAAGTTTGCAATTGAGGCCATTTACATGGAAGTAACGCTAAACCAAGAAATGGGCAGCGGGGCGTGCTCCCATACCCTTTGAACTGGAGAGCAGGTAATAAAGGAAGGAGCTTGATACAGACCCCACCCAGCAGAACATGGGAGGCAAGGTGTCTGCCGGCCAGAGCAAAGATCCTAAAGAGAAACTGCAGGCATCCCCCAATCTCACAGCAGGAGAGCAGACCTAGCCAAACTTGCAGAACCCCAGCCCCTTTTCTGGTTGCTATAACCTTGATTAACCAAGAGAAGGCTCAGGAGCCCTCACAGCAGTTTGCTGATGCTAAAGAACAGGAGCCTCTTATTGAAAGAGTAATACCGTTTTTATCAGGAAGTTTTAACCTAAGTACTCAAGAAATTCAAATTGATACTGGAGTCGATCAGAGTTGTGAAGTAAAGCCAAAAGCTTGGATTTTATCAGAAATTATTAAGAGCAGTAATTGGGTTTCGCTACCTAAAAGAACTATAGGATGTCGATTAGGAAAGTCTAATGTAAATCCTCAAGGTGTTCTGGCGGTTGCTGGAATTATTGAATGAGATTATGAAAAAGTTAAGGCAGTGATGAATTCTGATATATCATGGTTTATAAAAGAAGATCGCTTAAACCAATTTTGGCTTCCTTGCTGTCCTAGAGTAAAATTCTATGTCTATCAGGAAAGAATACTTCAGAAGTCTGACCACCCTTTAAATCAAGGGGTCTTTTGGAATGCTGTTGCGGGGAAACGACAGTGCTTCCCCCCCCCCTGCCCCCCCCCAGGGAATTAGAGATTGAAGAGAAAAGGGTTTTAAACTATGGATACAGGGTCATTTCTTTAGGGCATTCAGGAGGGCCTAAGACCCTCCCATGAACTTCCTCTAAATCCAGCATGGAAGGACTGAGTGAAGTTAACCAAGAGAGATGATTGCAAGATTGTAAAATCATACAGTGTAAGAAGCCTGAAGGGCAAAGCGGCTTAATTGAGCCTACAACCTTATTGGTAAACTTGGAGAGAGAAAAAAATGTCTGTTTGGTAAGTTACTTAAAGAACAGCTGAACAAAATTTCTTAAGAATTTTTTCAGTCTTTCAAAGTATGGTAAGAGGTTCTCTCAATTTAGCTCTCTTAATTCTCTGAGAGCCGAAAGCCAAGATTCACTTAACAATGGAGGCTATCTAACAAGTAGTTTCACTGGTTCAAGACCTAGCCAGGTAACTGAGACTGCTAGCAATATTTTAATATTTACATTGTTAAAACAGAAGGGGGAAAAGACGAATCTCGTGTGTGACAAATTTCATTCAGTGATTTTAACCAAATTTTTTTTCTCCTTACTAAAAGTGCGTGACAAAATGAGGGCAGATAAACACCTTTTCAATTCTACAGAGAAAATTAATCCTAAGAAATCCTAAAATGATGGAAACCGCGTTTGGCGCTGCCCGGGGAGCAGGGCAGGTGAGACCTGAGGCTCTGGACCTGGATGCGGCAACAAGTGAGGGTGGCCTAGGGGGGTTGGGGGATCGCGGAGGCTCCTGTGCCTGTGCTGGCCAGCAGCGAGCTTCTGGGGGTCCTGGCCCATGGCTCGGAGGACGCCCCTGGCGACCCGCGGGACGCCTTGCTGAGGCGAGGCCTGAGGTCGCAGGCAGGCGCCTCCTCAGGGCGCCTCAGGGGAGAGCGGCGTTCCTGCCATAGCGTCTACTCCGGCGCCCCGACCCACCTACCACTCAGGTGTCTTTTCACGCAGAAGTGTGTTTTAGGAGCGGGAAGCCTGTGTGGTGGGCTTCACGGACGTGTTTTTAAATCCAAGCGCTGCCGAGGAGCCCTGGGGCCTCGCCCCCAACGCCCTGCTTTGCCCAAGGCGGGTAAGAATGCGTGTCCAAAAGGCTGCTTGGCCAGAGCGCAAGTGCTTGTGAATGGTAGCAACTGGGAAGGCTGCACCTTGCTCCGCTGGCCAACGCCTGGCTGCCTTGCGGGTCACGTTTATTTCCCAGCTGCTGTGGTGTGGCTGCAAGCTCCGCTGGAGTAGCTCCTAATGTTGGAACCTGTGGTCAGCAGGTAAAATAGCATCCCGGGGTCCCTTCCTAGAGTGCTTCCTAGCACAAGCACATGGCGACTTGGAATACCTGTCCCAGGTACCTGGGGGCTGAGGCAACCCAGTGAACGTAGGATAATTTACGGGAGGTCCCAAACTTGAAGTGCTTTGCTCTTTAAATAATCTTAAGTGTCACTTTATCACTGGTGGCAGACTATAAACACCCAGAAAGTATGAAACACTCTCCCCGCACCCCACTCCCCCATCCTCATTGCTACTTCTAAAGGGAGTGACAAGTGCTTTTGTAAACATCATCTTGGGCTGTTACTGTCTGGCGAAGTCATCACAATTAAATTAGATGCGTACTTATTTTGAAGCACTGAATGGCTGTTTGGAAATAGGATTCCTAATAAAATCATCTCCAGAGAGCCAGAATTCTCAGCAGTTCATTAATCGTGGGTTTTTTTTCTTCCAAAAGCTACATTGTAAGGTTTTAGTGGAAAAGCAGAAGTATTTCAGAATACTGTAGCATAGGATAGAATCTTAACCGAGTTTCCCAAGGCAGGTGTGAGCAAATCTAAACCTTAACCGAATTTACTTCTCCAAAGCAAAAGTGATATACAAAATCAACAACTCTGCCTTACATGGGGATTTTCTACTGGCAGGGGTATATTTAGAAGTGGGGAAAATGGGAGTTTTCATTTACTGTTGCTTTACACCGCTGACCTGTATTTCTTGGAGACTTATCCATAAAAGTTTTAGATCCAGCTTGCTATGAATATCAACCAAACCGATTGGGAGGGGAGTGGTGGACATATGAACCTTGTAGTCTATCCTGTGTTCCTCATTGTGTTATTCAGACTGTCCTGTAAAAGGTGAAACGCCACAGCAGAAGCATTAATAGGCATTATAAAAGAGACAGGTGTCTGAAGTCTGATCTTGGCTCAAGCTCTGGACTGGAGTTTAAACAATGTCACTCCATCTCTCTGGCTTTCTGGATATCTTTTTTTAAACATTAATTAATTCAAACTGAAAATGATACTTAATTAGCCTCCTTTCCTCGGGTCTTCTCTCTTGGAGTTATTTAAGATTTCTTTCTTTTTTCTTGTTTTATCATTTTATTAGGGCTCTTTCAGCTCTTATCACAATTTATGATTTCTTTCTTCCACCTTCATATAAGGTATGTGAATATAGGCACTTTGCCTTCTTTAGAGTATCCCCAGCATCCAGAATAGTGCCTGAAACATTTAACCAATGTCGAATGTGAACTGAATGTATATATGAAATCTGTAATAACATCTTCTGATCCCACATATAGCATGTACTGAAAGGTCTCAGATTTGTACAACTGAGGAAATAACCAGGAGACCTAGAGTTAACTTCTTAGATGTTCTTACTCAATCTTCATTAACAGCTGCTGGAAGGTACTCTATCCATAAAGAAGTTAAGTATTTAGACGCTGTCATTGATTACAAAAGCAACTGTGAATTTCTCAGTCATGCTCATGTATACTAGATTATTAGCATTTTGGCAACAAGGGACTCAACAAGCTTTCTCAGTTTTGATCTTTTGGTGCATCAAATGACAGTTGATTGGTTCTAGGATGTGGTAATTTGATCAACATCACAATCCTATTGGGAACTTTTCAGATTTGTGCAGGGGATAGATTTAATTCACTTTCATTGTTTCTCTTTTTCATCTAAAAATTACCCACTGTGTATATATGTGTGTAACTGTGCATGTGCACGTATGTATCCTTGGAACCACAGCCATCAAGGTGGCTCTGGTTCATAGTGACCCTATATACTAACTACTTCTTTGAGAGCTCTGTTTGGTTATAGTAGAGGCCCTGGGCAGCACAAACATGTTCCCACTTAGCTACTAACTAGGCTAAGAATGGAAAGATTGGTGGATCAAAGCAGCCAGAAGTGCCTTGCAGGAAAAGGCCTGGCAGTGTACTTAACAGAGCAGAGTGATTGAGAATCATATGGAGCAGTTACAAAGCTCACTGTGAATCAGAATCGACTTGATTGCAGCTGCTTGTGGTGGTGTGACCCACAGGGGCAGTTCCACCCTACCCAGTAGGGTCATTATGCATCAGAATTGAGTCCGTGGCACTGAGTTTGGTTTGTTTTTGATTCAGTGGAAGATGTAAAGAGGCTTTCTACTTCCGTGAACAGTGACAATCTCAGAAACTCACAGGGGCAGGAGTTCTGCCCGTACAGGGTCCAAGTGAGTCAGCATGGACTCAATGGCTGTAAGTTTATATTAATTTAAATCATGGTTTTGATCTGATTCAATCATGTGTGAAGAAGCAAAATCAGAAGAGTCTCAACATTTTAAAATTTGGATGAAGCAGAAAGAAAACCGGAACGGGAAACCTTGTAGATTTTATCCCTGGATTAGAGGATTTGGAAGAGGAAGAGGGTTAGGGAGTCCTTTTAGGAACCTAATTTAGGAGATTGGATTGTTACCAGGTGGGTGGATAATACACTTTCTAAATGGTGCATTTGCTGCCATCTTTGAGCAGGGCAGCGCTGTTTCTGATTGCAGGCTAAGAGATGTGGTGGCTAGGCGTTGCTTGGGCTGCCCTTATTTTCTAAGAGGCAGATTAACTTTCCAGCAGAGCATAGACTGTAATTCTTTCCAGTCTGTTTCAGTTTTGCTTCCTGGGTTATAACTGAACTGTGAAGACGGTTTCAAATCCCTGATTAAAAGTGTTATTTTTTAAATTTTATTATTTTTAAAGTGTTATCTTAAAAAGTGTAATTAATAATCACCATTTTAATTTTATGATACATATATATTTGTAAACAGGAAGGACTTTTCCAGTCAGTCAGCAACTTTCTCTCTGTCACCACTGTTAGGTTAATTGATCCATTTTTATGGATAAGAGTTAAGTAATAAATTAGGCATTTGATGTTAGTGTACCTTTGTTTGGAAGTATGATCAGCTTTGTTTTGGCCTGACTTTAAAAATAGAACGACTGTGGTTTAATGAATCTGTATATATATGTAATTAAGGAAAATGTTTAATGTATGACATGATGTAGTTACATGTTCTTATAAGTTGTGTTGCTCATATGTATAGAATTTTCAAATAAGAACGGTCTAACCCAGTGGTTCTCAACCTGTGAGTCACCACCCCTTTCAGTGTTGAACAACACTTTGACAGGGGTTGTCTAAGACCATTGGAAAATACATGCTTCTGATCTGGTGAGAAAAAAAGCTATCTCAAACATCACATTGATGTTGACGTTTTGTGCATACTTTTGCAAAATGTATCAATTTATTTTACTTTTGGCACCCATGATATACCATACTTCAAGACAAAAATTCATTTATTTGTCATTAGAAAAAATATTTAGCAATATATAATTACATATTTTGTGATTAATCACTATGCTTTAATTATGTTCAATTTGTCACAATGAAAATATATCCTGAATATCAGATATGTACATTATAATTCATCAAAGTATCAAAATTACAGTTATGAAGTAGCCACGAAAATAATTTTGTGTTTGGGGGGTCACCACAACACGAGGAACTGTATTAAAGGGGGTTTGCGGCATTAGGAAGTTGAGAACCACAGGTGTAACCAAAAAAGCCAATTCCACCACCACTGAGTAAATTCTGACCCATAGTCATCCTATGTAGGGTTTCCAAACTGTAAATCTTTGCTAGAGCAGAAAGCCTCATCTTTTTTCTGTGGAGTGGCTGGTGGGTTTGAATTGCTGACCTTGTGCTTTCACCAGCCCAATATTTAACCACAGTGTCATGTGGAATCCTTAAGAAAATTCTCAAAGTACTTACACCCACTCAACACTTGTGATTTGTTTGGATGGTGTATTGACAGGTTACTAAACTTGATCTTTAAGTTCAATTGACTATTTGTATCTCAGGGTTTTGCATCATTGTTACATCCAACTCCTGATGGAAAATACTTGGTGGGGGAGAGCAACTGAGTGATGAGTGCTCAAGCAATCCTTCAGAGACGGAGGGAGCATAAAGTATTCCTTATATAGCATGTATAGTGGTTTAGGTGTTACCGTTACTCTGGAGGTGATTTAAAGTACACAGGAGATGTGCATGCAAACAATATATCATTTTATGTAAGAGACTTATACCTTCAGATTTTGGTACCTGCTGGGAGTCCTGGTCCCCCTCTCCGTGTATACGGAGGGAAGACTATTTTAGGAGTAGGAGAAGGTAAACATAAATTTACTTTTTTGTAAATGAGCCAATAGATAGACTATAGATAACACCCCTCTCACTTGAAAAAGGAGATTAAAAAACCTGAGTAGAGCAAGTGTTTATATTATTTAGCTTTGTTTTCCATATTCCCGTGTGAGAAAGAAATGTGAGCATTAATACTACATCTTTTATTAAGTTGTACTCTAACTTGTGCCAAGTATGCTCAGAATTCCACGATTTTATGGTCAATAGTTTCATATATCTGAAGGTTGGATTCAGTAGTAAATATAATACGCACACACACATGCACACGGCTTTTTACCGGTTTGGAAACCTGGGTAGGAATGTAACTTGTTTCAGGCAAGTTTCTGGTGTGTTGATATTAAAGTCACTATGACAGGCTATCCAATCCCACAAATAGGGGATTTGTGATTAATTGTTTCACTGCCAAAGAGTTAAGCGACTCTATAGCTGTATAATTAAAAAAATATTATTCTATCATTACTAAACATGGAGATTTAGAACTTCTGAAGTATTCTCCGTTTTAGAAGTGAGCTATATATAATGAATTGAAATGAATGAATTGCCTTTGACTACGTCCTGTTGTGTACTATGGGTGAGATCTGATTTCAGTAAAGGAAAAGGAAAATATTTTCAAAGATCCCAATCTTTATATCATGGGACAATGTCAGTAATACTGAAAAAAAAAGTAGCAGGTTTTTTTAACCTGTGTACTTAGTAACATCATGTATGAGGATACGTAGAAAGTGTTGCTTTTAGGGTTCCAGATCATACACAAAAACATAAAAATGCCTCTGCAATTAGTGGATGATTGCAGACAAGTTCTCTTGGAAATTCACTTGTAAAATGAAACAGAATGAAACAAAGCAAAACACAGTTATTCAAAACCGTGGCCTCTGATGGGACCTGCTCAGCCAGTTCAGGGCAGGGGAACTCTCAGGGGTCATCTTACTAGACTTTCTTGAAGACACAATGCAATCACAAAGCTTATTAGGAAGAAGTTTAAAAAAATTAAAAAATTTCATTGATGAGAAAAAGGTCAGAAAAATTTTGCTGTAGAATTGTTTTCCATTCTGACAATGCACCTGCACATTCTTTGAGGTAACCAATGGCTGTCCTTGGAGGATTTCACTGGGGAGCCTTACCCCATCCCCTTCCAGTCTGATTTTTCTCCTTCAAACTTTATTCTAATTCACCAGACTCAAAGAATATTTAAAAGAAAACCTGATTTGAGTCTTTGAAATATGTCAAAATGTGGTGACGGTGTGAACCTGTTTGTTGTAATTTATGTGAACATAATTGAGTGATGTAGACCAAGTGAGCTGACTGGTCAAAAATCAGACCTGTGGATTGCCAAATTGGTTCTGCTGAGATCGGGGCTTTCCTGGATCCACAGGCTTCCTGAAAGCTGTGTCCGAGAAGCTCTGCATTTTACAGCTACATTTTATAGTTGAAAGAGAGGCCTAAGGAGGGAGGGAGTCTTTAAGCTCTAAGACCTTAATGCTGTCGTTGCTGTGCTCTTTTAGTGTACGTGCAGTTTCCCCACTGCAGTGGGAATCATTGAAACATCTGTTCTCATCCTCTGAGATGGTGTGCCACCCCACTCCACACCACCACCACCTCATCCCTTTCTCTTATTGTAGAGATAATCCCCCTTCCATATGTATCTCAGATATCCAATTAGTGAACACTTCTGGATATGCGGGTCTTCAAAAATTTATGAATAATATTTCATTGTCTTTCTATTTCATTTACCACAAACTTTTTGAAGCCATTTTGTTTACTGGTTAAGCATTACTAGGTATACATGAGAGAAACAAAATTGTGTCTAATCTTTGGTAAACTCTGCACAGGATCTCTTAAAGGTTTTGAAGAACCAGGATGCTACTTTGAGAATTAAGGTGAATCTGACCTAAGCTATGGCATTTTCAGTCATATCGTATACATGTGAAAGCTGGAAAACGAATAAAGGTGACTCTGGAAGAACTAATTATTCTGCTGGCAAAGAATATTGAAAGTATCTTAGGTTGCCAAGGGAACACACAAATCTATCTTGGAAGAAGCACAGCCAGAATACTCCTTAGAGGCAGCAGGGGTAGACATCTCAGGTACTTTTTAACTCATGGCAAATTATCAGGGGATCTCCCCCACCTTCCCCTCCTGACATCTCTACTCTCATTATTGGTCCTGAGAGGTTTATCAGGGTTATTCCCTGTGTTTCCGGCTCTGAGCTGTACCTGTGTACATCCTCTGGTCTTGCCAGATTTGTAAGGTAGAATTGGGATCATGATAGTGGTAAGGAGGAAGCATTAAAAAAACTAGAAGAAAGTTATATGTTTCATGGTGCTATACTGCACCTTGACTGGCTCATATTTTCCCTGTGCCCTTCCAGAAGAGGATATCCAGTTGCCTACAGACGGACTTTGGGTCCCCAGTCTGCACTCCCCCTCATTCACAGTGATATGGTTCTTTGATGCCTGATACTTGAGCCTATGGACCCCTTGTGATCACACAGACTGGTGTGCTTCTTCCATGTGGGCTTTGTTGCTTCTCAGTTAGATGGCTGCTTGTTTATATTCAAGTCTTTAAGACCCCAGATGTTATATCTTTTGAGAGCTGGACACCATTAGCTTTCTTCACATTTGCTTACGCACCTGCTTTGTGTTCATTGAACATGTCAGGAAGGTGAGCATCATGGAACGCCAGTTTAGTAGAACAAGGTGTTCTTGCATTGAGGGAGTTCTTGAGTTAGAGACCCAATAATGTTCATCTATGTTCACACTAAACCTATAAATATATGCACATATCTATTTCCCCATCATCATATATAATTATATCTACATATGTACTTGCCTGCATTTAGACCTCTATTTCCTTTTACCTTCCTCTTGTGCTACTTTCATGTTCTGCATTAATTTGGGTTTCAGTAATTACTCTTGGTTATATTGCCCTTGATAAAGCCCTACCAGGCCTCCTATACCACACCTTCCATCCTATTGATTTTTGGATCACTTGTTCCCTAGTCCCTGGGGTTGTTGACACCCACTTCCTTTCCCCTGCCTCCCTTTGCCAGCCCCCCTGCTTCCAACTGTAGATCTCATTGTTTTCTTCTCCAGATTGTTTATCCCACCTATCTTATCTAGATAGACCTGCAGAGATAATAATATTCATAAAAAACCAAGACAGAGCAAAGCAACAAAACAACAAAAACCAACCACAAAAAAAGAAAAAAACCTGTAAATAGTTCAAGGTCTGTTTTTTGACCTTTAGGAGTGTTTTCCAGTCAAGTCTAATGGGGTGTCACGCCCTGGCCCCACTGTCTATTTTTGGTATTCCTTAGGGACCTCGTTGCTCTATCCCCCTTGCATGCCCTTAGTGTTTCGCCTCAGTGTGGTGGGGTCAGATTGGTCACAATCCTGCACTGTGTCTCCAGTGTTGTCCCCCATAGCACAATGGGTCAGTGAGGGACGTCATGTCTCCTAGTGGGGCCGGCCCTATGGTCAGTCCTCTCTGTGCTTTGGCTGCTCTGAGCCAGAATATCGTCCTCGGGCCTTGGTGGACCAGGATGTGTTCCACTCTCTCTTCCTCTTCCTTCATTTGTTCCTGTGTGCTCTGATCAGATATGACTCTCTCCTAGAGCTGTATAGCTTCAGTACTGTACTCTGAAATGAAATCTTCTGCAGAGAGGGGAGGCTGGCCCCTCAGACCTCTCTATGATTTTAAGGAGATAAGTGTAGGGATAATGGGAAGTGACTGGGAAATTTTATGCTGTTTTATTTTTAGGGTAATGAAATATGTGAAAATCTATAGCGATGGTTATACAACTACAAGTCTTCATATGCTAAAACCCACCACACATTTAAAAGGATGATATAATTTCTTCTTTTTTGTGTGCTAGTCCTTTTCTGCCGGGTGATATAATTTCGTAAGATACCCAAAAAGCTACCCATTCTTTTTTTCCCCAAGTCACCCATACTTTATGTACTCTGTACCTTTGTCAGATAATATAATTTGCATGCACACTTTCCTATTTTGAGTTTTTTTATTTTCAAAAGAAAATTTCAAAATTAACGTAGTCCTATTTATCTTTCCATTTGCCACTTAAGCTTTTGGTGTCAGGTTTAAAAACAAAGTTCCCTGATTCAAGATTTACTTCTATATTTGTTCCCCTGAGTTATGCTTTTAGCTTTTACATTGAGGATTATGGTCCATATTGAGTTAATTTTTCCATGTGGTACAAGAAAAGGGTCACCTCTTATTCTTTTGTGGGTATCAGTTTTCCAACATTATTTGCCTCATCAGTAAATTGATCTGGCAACCTTGTTGTAAATCAGTTGATCATAAATATGTTTAGTTCATTGATATTTGCGCATGTTCTATTTTTCAGTTTTACCTTAAGCTACGTAAATAAACCTATGGTTCAGATGGACTCACTTGAAGCACATTGTCAGTTACTTAAAAAAATTCAGGCCTTTGGAAGGAGAAAGATTTAAAGAGAAAGATCATAAGGGCAACACAATGGTGCTTTCTAATCAAAACCCAAAGGTAGCTCTGGCGGTGCAGTAGTTACTTGTAGGGCTGTGACTCCACAAGGTCTGAAGTTGGAAAGCTGACTCTACTCCTGTAAACAGTTACAGTCTCAGAAAGGAACGGGGCAGTTCAACCCTGTCCTAGAATGTCATTATGAGTCAGCATTGAATCGATGGTAGTGAGTTGTTGAAGTGAAACCAAAAAATTTAATGGTTGACCAACTAGGCATTAGTGTCAGTCTTCAGCCCAAGACATTGCCCTTTTCATTACTTAGCAGCAACTTGGTAATTTTACCCATCCGTTTTAATGATGATTGAGGAAGACAGAATGATCATAAAATGGAATGCTGTGAACTAGAAGCCATCGCGCCAGTTGAACCAGGTTCCACAATCTAGTGACCAGCGGTCTCTCATATATAGCATGTCTTAAATATATTTAAAACAGTCGCTGATTCCAACTAATGTCATGAAAGAAATAGTTGGCTGTTAATTAAAAGGTTGGAGGTTCAAATCCACCCATTGATAACCTTGGAAGAAAGACTTGTTTTCAATTGATTATGAAAAACTAGATGTAGAAAACCCTGATGATTGTCAACTGGATTAAACTCAATATGTAAAAATAAATGCATTATATAAAACTAGAATGAATTTTGCCCAAAATGGTAAAGAAATTGGGTAAAAGATGGTTGTTAGATACCATTCAGTTTGTTCCTACTATAAGTGACCCTGTGTACAAAAGAAGAAAGCAATAACCAACCCAGCACCATCTCTGTTATTGTTTTCTCCTCTTGTTGGAACTATTGTGTCAGTCCACCTTGTTGAGCCTTCTTTTTCTCAGCCCTCTACTTTACCAAGCATCATGATGTCTTTCTCGAGGGACTGCTGTGTCGTGGTGACATATCCAAAGTAAATGAGACAAGAGTCGTGCTACCCTCCCAACTGTATGTGGGAAGAAGTACAAGCTGAATGCTTTGTTTGTTTCTTGCAGTTCGTGGCATAGTCAGTATTCTTCACCAACACCATAATTCATAGAATCAACTTTCCAATCTTTGTCCAGCTTTCATAAGCATATGAGGTGAATGAAAATAGTGTGACTTGGGTCAGGCACACTCAAGGTGGCATCTTTACTTTTTACACTTTAAAGAGGTACTTTGCAGCAGATTTCCCCAGTGGAAATGGGTCATCTGCTTAGCATTGGTTAGTCTGTATATTGAAAGAACTGAAATCTACTTTGTTATACTTTTCAATTCTTTTCTTTTTTTACATTTTATTAGGGGCTCATACAACTCTTATCTCAATCCACACATATACATACATCAATTGTATAAAGCACATCCATACATTCTTTGCCCTAATCACCCTCAAAGCATTTGCTCTCCACTTAAGCCCTCTGCATCAGGTCCTCTTTTTTTTCCCCTCCCTCCCCGCTCCCCCCTCCCTCATGAGCCCTTGATAATCAACAGATTGTTATTTTGTCATATCTTGCCCTATCCAGAGTCTCCCTTCCCCCCCCCCCTTCTCTGCTGTCTATCTCCCAGGGAGGAGGTCACATGTGGATCCTTGTAATCAGTTCCCCCTTTCCAACCCACTCACCCTCCACTCTCCCAGCCTCGCCCCTCATACCCCTGGTCCTGAAGATATCGTCCACCCTGGATTCCCTGTGCCTCCAGCTCCCATATGCACCAGTGTACAATCTCTGTCCTATCCAGTCCTGAAAGGTAGAATTCGGATCATGGTAGTTGCGGGGAGGAAGCATCCAGGATCTGTGGGAAAGCTATGTTCTTTGTCGGTACTACATCGCACCCTGACTGACCCGTCTCCTCTCCTAAACCCCTCTGTGAGGGGATCTCCAGTGGTCGACACTTGGGCCTTGGGTCTCCACTCTGCACTCCCCCTTCATTCACTATGGTATATATATATATATATATATATATATATATATATATATATATACACACACACACACATATATATATTCTCTCTTTTTTTTTTTTGCATGATGCCTTATACCTGGTCTGTTTGGCACCTCGTGATCGCACCGGCTGGTGTGCTTCTTCCGTGTGGGCTTTATTGCTTCTGAGCTAGATGGCCGCTTGTTCACCTTCAAGCCTTTAAGACCCAGACACTATCTCTTTTGATAGCCGGGCACCATCAGCTTTCTTCGCCACATTTGCTTATGCACCCATTTGTCTTCAGCAATCGTATCATGGAGGTGTGCAGTCAATGATATGATTTTTTGTTCTTTGATGCCTGATAACTGATCCTTTCGGGACCATGCAATCACACAGGTTGGTGTGTTCTTCCAAGTAGGCTTTGTTGCTTCTGAGCTAGATGACCGCTTGTTTATCTTCAAGCCTTTAAGACCCCAGTCACTATCTCTTTTGATAGCCGGGCACCATCCGCTTTCTTCACCACATTTACTTGTTCACCCGCTTTGGCTTCAGCAGTTGTGTCAGGAGAGTGAGCATCATAGATTGCCAATTTAATAAACGAAAGTATTCATGCATTGAGGGAGTGCTTGAGTAGAGGCCCAAGGTCCTTCCGCCCCCTTAATACTAAACCTATGAATGTAGACACTTAGATCTATTTCCCCATCCTCATATATATGTTTGCATGTACATGTCTTTGTCTAGACCTCCATAAATGCCCCTTGACTCCCAGCTCCTTCCTCCATCTCCCTTGACTTTCCTCCTGCCCCACTACCATGCTCCGTCCCTACCTGGGCTACAGCTATACCTCTTCTCTACACAACCTTACCCTTGATCATTTCCCACCAGGCCTGCCACTCCCCCCTCACTACCATTTTGGGTCCCATGTTGTTCCCTTGTCCCTGTGTTTGTTAACACCACTTCCTTCTCCCCCTCCCCCACCCCAAGTCCCCCTGGAACTGTCGGTCCAGTTGTTTTCCTCCAGATAGTTCATCCAGCCTGTCCTATTCAGACAGACCTTGGAGACACTAACATGCATGAAAGCAAGACAGAGGAAAACAAAGCAACAGTATACAACCAGTCAACAAAACAACAAAAACAAACCACTGACAAAGAACAAAACAAAACACTTCACAAAAGAAAAGCTTGTAGTTCGTTCAAGGATCGTTTGCTGGCCCTTAGGAGCGTTTTCCAGTCTAGTCTGTTGGGGCACCACGCCCTGGTCCCAAAGTCTACTTTCAGCATTCCCTGGGGACCTTGCCACTTTTTTAAAAGAAAGACAAAAAGAAAGAAAGCACCTCCATTGAGTCCATGCCAACACACAGTGCACATGACCAAGCCAACTTACAGATGCTAAGTCTTTGGCAGTCCCATGTTGCTTCTTGCTCAGATGGAGTAGAGCCCTTCAGGATCACTGCACATGTGCACGTTACCACGCCCCTGTAGCAAAATATGCATGCCCTGTACCACCAGAACTAGCAACCCAGCGTAATAACCTCTGAAGCACCTGGACAAGAAACCTGTTGAGCACATCCCTGAAACACCAGGGTTAGCAATGCAGAGTACTAACCACTGAACTAGCAGGACTAGCAACCCGTCGACCAACTCCCTGAACCAGACTAGCAAGCCTACACACTGACAACTGAACCACCAGAACTAGCATCCCAAGGAACAACACTCTGAACCACCAGAACTAGCATCCCAGGGAACAACACTCTGAACCATCAGAGCTAGCAACCCAGGGTACTAACCACTCAAATGCCCAGAGAAGCCAGCCAGTGATCAACACTTCGAATCACCAGAACTAGAAATCCAGTGTACTAACCTCTCAACTGCCAGCACTAGCAACCCGGGGTACAACTCCTGAACCACGTGTGTGTGAGCAGGTACCCTGCGTCTGGGAGAAAGTCCAGTGCGTCTGGGAGCAGGGGCCCTTTGTCTGTGAAAGGCCCCGTATGTGAGGAGTCCAGTGTGCCTTTGTGCAGGTACGGCATCTGGGAGCAGGTACCATGTTTTTGTGAGGAAGGGCAGTGTGTGTCTGTGAGCAGGTACCATGCTGTCTGCGCAAGTCCTGTGTGTCTCTGACCAGGTACTGTGTGTCTGAGAGCAGGCAACCTGTGTCTGTGAGCAGGTACCGTCAGGGGAGCCAGCTCCTAAGAAATCATCACAGGCCCAGCAGGTGCAATCGTACAGTGATAATAAGTGAAGATTATAGGAAAGTCATAGAGAATAAGAGAGATAGGGGGGAGGGAGAGAGTGAAATAAAGAAGTCAGACACATTTCATGGTAACATGCTCACTTCAGACCCGCTTGGTGATCCACTTGAGGATGTGCAAGGTGGGAATTGCAGGAGTGAGAGAGTGAGATTTATTACTAACTGAGGCTTCTATACCTATAGGGGGCGTGCAAGCCCCCTAATTACAGGTAAAGACATAAGTCACAGGAAGGAGTTGTACTATAGGTAATACAGTAATGAGAGGGGGACAATCTAGGAGTATACACGCAATAGGAAGGGGAGGGATTGGAGTATACATGTGACAAGATGGGCGGGTCCTAGATTCAGGATGGCAGCCTAACTCTGGATGTCCCTGAGCCGGTTTGACTACTTCTCTGTCTCTCCATGGAACCGATTACTGTCCTTATCAGTAGGGTGTGAGCCCCTCCTGCAGTGGAGCAGACAGTAGTCTGATGGCTGAATGCCTTCAGGGAGAACATCTCCAGGCATCAGACTTCCCACCATGTGCTGGCAAACAGCCTCTAAGGTTTGGCATAGCTTTGGAGGAGACAAAGCTGGGGTAAGGTCTTTCTGTATCCCACAAGGTACCATGTGTGTCTGTGGGCATGTGCCCTTGTCTCTGAGCAGGTTCCGTGTTGTCTGTTAGCAGTTACTGTGTGTCTGTGAGCAGGTACCCTGTGTATGTCTATGATCAGGTATCATGTGTGTGTCTGTGAGCAGGTGCCCTGTGACTGTGCGCAGGTAGCATGTTGTTTGTGTGCAGGTACCATGAGTCTGTTAGGAGGTTCAAATTATGTTGCTGTGTTATCATTTTCACCTCTTTCTCTTATGCCTTTGTATAAAGAGATATAGTTGATTTCATCTATGTTACAAACTGTGTGTCGCTTAGGCAACTCTTCCTCAGCAAGAGACCTGGCTCCTGATCACATTGGTCCCTGCACAGCCCCAACCCGCTCAGACCCCACGTCTCACCTCAGACATCGGGCAGCAGCCCGGAATCATAGTTCGCCAGCCCTGGACTCCTCAGCTCTCTGGACATCCTGCTGCCAACAGCCACCAAGATGCCTGAGCCTGCCCGCCTGCCTGCCTGCTGTGTTCACCACTCCTGGGGGATGGAGGGCAGGCTGGCCACAGCTGGGCTCGGCTCAGCGGCCCTGACCAACATCAGAGTCAGGAAGGGGGTCCTACAGGGAGCTGCAGGGATCGCCGACACCCCCGTGGGAGACTATGATCCCTTCATCCCCTTTTCCATCATGTGTTACTGTCTGTGCTCTTACGGAGCAGGGTGGCCTCCTGCTTATAAGTCACCAGTTTGAAACCACCCACTGGCTCCAGGGGAGAGAGATCAGCTGCCCCCGCCCATACAGAGTCACCAACCTGGAGCCTGCAGGGGCAGGTCTGCTATCCCATAGGGTCCTTGAGTTCAAATCCAGAAGACAGCAGTGAGTTTGGGTCTGTCATGCAACTCAATCTACATCCCACTCTGATGACCCTGTATGTGTGCTGCTGTTTCAATTTTATACATACACTATGTTAATATGTGTCTGCTCACCTGTATGTCTCTGTGTTATTACATGTCTCTTTCTATGCAAACTCTGTTAGGATGTATCTGTGTGCCTATAGCTGCTGCTCTCTCTGTCTCTACCCATGTGTGTGATTACCTAGGTATCTTTTCTGGGGATTATTTACGCCCCCTCCTTTTACTTTCCCTTCCACACTGATTTTCCACGAGCACTAGCATCTGCTTCTCTCTGTGGGAAAACCATTTTTCCTTGCGTTTATTTTCCTTTGGTAACAGTGGCCTCCGACAGTGACTGTCTTCAGGGACTGCCTGATTTTGCTCAGCACAATAGCTTCCAAACATGTCCGTGTTGTGAGGAGCGTGACAGTGTCATGATCATTCTTTAGAGACACACAGGACTCCATTCCACACAAAACTCTCATCATTCTTGAGATACAGAGTATTCCGTTCCCTGGGACCACGGGGGACCCCAGACTCCTGTACACGTGAGGTACAGGACAGGTCAGGACTTTCCGTGGTCAGGGACCGGTGAGAACAGAGAGGATGGGGGTGGGGTGTTGCCCTCCTGCCTGGGTCCCTGCATGATAGCTGACTGGGTCAACTCCACCTTCACTCATTCGTTCATTTGGAGTCCCTAGGGCCATCTGTCCCTAGTGGACTCAGGCCCCGGTTTCATCTGCGGGTCCTTAGCCCCCAAAGCTCCGAAGCAGGAGCCAAACCCACAGCCGCTGCCCCGCCCCCGCCCCCACCCTATGCCTAGTGGGGTCCCTGAGCCTTTGACACTGCACCACCCCCACCCAGCCCAGGGAAGCTGCCTTTAGTGTGACATCCCTGCTGGCCCTACCCCCAGCTGTGCTCCTGCATCCCTCCCTCCGCCCATGCGTTGGGGCCAGTGAGTGCCCTGTTGGAGTGGCCATATTTCCAGCCTTCCAGGATGCCTGGTCCCTGACATGGCCATTCCTGCAGGGTAACCAACCTTTCCCCGCCCCTTCTCTTCCCCCAAGACCCAGCTGCCACCACCAGCCAACTTACCTTCCTTACCGCACCCAGGCCATGGCAGGACCCTCATGGCCTTACCCCACCCAGCTCCATGCACCCTCATGGACCCACAGTGGGCATGCTGCCCTCAGGCTGCAGGGTCCCCAAGGCTTCCTGTCCTGTCCCCAACCCAAGTACAACTTGCTCCACCGTGGCTGCCCAAGGGGGGCAGCAGCCCAGGGAGTGCATGGCTGCTCATGCTCCCTCCTGCGAGCCTCAGGGGACCCTCCACAAGCAAACATTGGCAGATTGCCCCCAGCCCACAGGGCCACTTCCAGGGTTGCACCTTAGACCCTGAGCAAGCCAGGTCAAAGGGGGCTCCTGCTAGTTCCCTGAGATTGTCTGCCCGGGGTGAGGGCATCTTCGAGGAGCGCTGGGTCCACCCCTCTGGCCACCGCCCAGCTCCTCCCCTCCCCTGCCTGTCCCCAGCAATTTTCAGCCAAAACACATGAATGAAAGAGTATTTAAAAGATGACTTGAGGACTTCCGAGAAGATGGCAACGGAGTGACACATACCAGAGGGACTCCGCAGAATCTAGCCCAGGAGAGTTGCTCAGAGAGAAATTCAACGCCACTGGATCGCAGGAGGCACATCATAAAGATAAGTAGGCACAGATCCACGGGGTTTTGAGGGGCTGGGGGCTTTTGGCTTACCTCAGTGGAAGTCGGCTGGGGCTCGACCCTAGGCTGGGGCTCGACCCTAGCCTAGCCGCTGTGTCCGCCCAAGCCGGGACCATTTGGAGCCTGTAGCAGGGCTCGGCCTCTGTGCAGCCAGTTTTCCCCTGCCTGCCTCAGGGCAGGGACAGGACGCTTGAGGCTCCACTGGCAGGGATTGGTGTTCAGCTGCATTGTTGCTCCTGTTTGCGTCTCTGCTCTATATTCCCACGCAGCCTTGGAGGGCTGCGCAGGGGCTTTTTCGGGGTACAGCCACAGCTTGCCGCGCTGCTTGGGCTGAGCAGGGACTGAACCCAAACCCCCACAGCTCCATAGGTAGGGATCAAGCTTCAGCTACACCGTGGCGTCGGTTAACATCTCTGCTCTCTTTCCCCCTACTTCTCTGGGGGCTGCTCAGCAGCTTTCTTGTGACTCTTCTTGGGGCTCAGCTGCGGATTGCCGCTGGGGCTTGGGGCAGGGAGTGGGCCCTTGCAGGTCCACAGGCAGGGAGTGGGACTCAGCTGCCTAGTTTCTTTTCCTTCCCTTGCTTCCCTGTACCCTGGTACAGTCTGGTCTCACTTTTTAATTTTTTCTCCCCCTCTTGTTCCTGAACTGCTCTCTCACACTCCATTGCAGACTTATGGGACACTCCCATTGCCCTAGGGCATTTGCGCCTGGGCCACACCCAGCTAGGTGAGCTCCACCCTGCATAGATAGCCCAAGGCTAGGGAAAGTCCTGCTTGCTCTCCAGGGGATACTCCTCGGACTCCTCACCAGGGAGTTCCTGCCTGTGTACCTGGAGACATAAGGCAGCTCAGCCAACACTTATCAATATTCAAACCAATAGCAGGAACTTCAGCCCAGCCTCTGCAACACTGGGGCAGGCAACCGACCTGCCATCTGGGGCACTCCACTGATAGGGAAGTCACAGGAAGATAAAGTGGTAGGTTAATAACCTATCAAAATCAGCTGTAGGCAGTTTGAAGACGCATTCCTAGAAGTCTTCCAGAGAGAGACTAGAAAATGGCACCTGGCCCCTCAAAAACAACTCAATGCAAACAGCCATCACCCCCAACGACCTCAACAAAAAAACAGGAGAAACAAAAGACAAGGGCAGAAGATGTCCTGAACATAGCAACATACATAGAAGAAGCAGACATTGAGAGGGATATACAAAGAAACTCTCAGAATGCTGCTTGGAGCCATGCAGGATATGAGGGAAACAATACAGAAAAAGGATGAAATGATAGAGGAGATAAAAGCCATACACCAAAGGGAAATACAGGAGCTTAGGTTGGAAATAACGAAAAACAATAGCCAAATCATGTTCCTTGAGAATCGATTGGAGGAATCAGAGAACCGCATCAGTGTCTTGGAGGACAGCCAAGCAGACTTTAATAAACGTGAACAAAAATCTAATACGAGCATCAGAGAAGCCGAAGAAAGCCTAAGAGCTATGTCTGATGCTATGAAGAGAAACAACATTAGAATTATTGGCCTACCGGAGGAAGACACAACAAAGAAGTCATCTGCAACAATAGCGAGAGAATTATTGGAGGAAAACTTCCCCAGCCTAATGAATGAAAACCAAGCAACCATCCAGGAGGCTGAAAGAACACCAGCACGACGGGACCCCAAGAAGAAATCACCAAGGCACATAATAGTTAAACTATCCAACTTTGAGGAAAAGGAGAAAATCATGAGAGCAGCTAGGGCAAAAACAAGCAATCACATATAAAGGTCACCACATAAGGATATGCTCAGACCTATCAGCAGAAACTATGAAAAAAAGGAGAGAGTGGAGTAACATATTCCAAAAGTTGAAGGAAAACAATGCAAAACCAAGAATACTCTACCAAGCCAAATTATCGATCAAGATCGGTGGAGAAGTAAAAGTCTTCCCAGACAAGGAAAAACTCAAAAAATACGCTACAACAAACCCAGCCTTACAAAAGATCCTCGCCAACTCAGTATGGGCAGAAGAACAACACTCACCAAGCACACATAAGAGACCAACACATAGAACAACTTCACCCAGAGCACAACAAAGAGAAAACAGGCCCCAAGATAGCAATGGCTTAAGGATGGAAAGAAGTCAAGAATGAAACACACAAAAAACACATACTATAAAAAAAATAAAAAAAAAACACATACTAATGAGAAAGGAAAGTAGGAAAACTCCCAACACAAAAGGTATAAAATGGCATCACAGAATCCGCACATGGAGATAATAACCCCGAATATCAATGGCCTGAACGTAGGCATTAAAAGACTGAGACTAGCAGAATGGCTTAGAAAACACAACCCATCAATTTGCTGCCTACAGGAGACACATCTCAAGGCTACAGACAAAAATAGGCTGAGAATCAAAGGCTGGAAAAGGACCTACCAAGCAAACAGCAATACAAAAAAAGCAGGGGTTGCAATCCTTATCTCGGATAAAATTGACCTCAAAGTGCAAACCATAAAAAGAGATAAGGAGGGACACTATATAATGCTCAAGGGAATGATAGACAATGAACCACTAAGCATTGTAAACATATATTCCCCGAATGAGAGACCAGCTCAATACGTGAACCAAACACTCCAAAAGATTATGAAAGAAATCACAGACTCCACAATTATAGTGGGCGACTTCAACACACCACTCACTGAGAAAGATAGATCACAGGGAAAGAAACTCAATAAGGAGACTAGAGAGCTAATCTCCACAATTAGACAATTTGACCTAATAGATATTTACAGAGCTTTTCATCCAAATAAAAAAATTTTCACATTCTTTTCAAGTCCCCATGGCACATATTCGAAGACAGACCACATGCTGGGGCATAAGGCAAATCTACATAAATTTAAGCACATTGAAATAATACAGACCTCTCTCTGACCACTGTGCCATAAGACTGGAAATCAACAAAAAGAAGACAAAGAAAATAAGAGCAAATAATTGGAGGATGAATAACTCTCTACTGCAAAAGGAGTGCATACTGGTGCAGATCAGAGACGAAATCAGGAAATTTCTCGAAACCAACGAAAATGAGCACACGACGTACCAAAACTTATGGGACATAGCAAAGGCAGTCATCAGAGGAAGGTTCATAGCAATACAAGCACACCTAAGAAAGGAAGAGAGACTCATGACGGATACGCTGACGCAAAATTTACAAACACTAGAGTTGAGTCAGCAGGACAACCCTACTAATAGCAAAAGAAAAGAAATTATAAAAATCAGGGCTGAGATTCAGGAGAGGGAAAAAAAACTATGGAAAAAATTAATATCGCTAAAAGTTGGTTCTTTGAAAGCATAAACAGGATCGATAGATCATTGGCAAACCTAACCAAAGAAAGGAGGGAACAAATCTCAATAGCAAGAATAAGGGATGAAAGAGGGGTGATTACAACAGACCCTAATGAAATCAAAAGGATAGTTACACAGTACTATGAAGGATTGTACTCCAATGAATTCAACAATTTGGAAGACATGGACAAATTCCTGGAAAAACAATCCGTCCCTAGAAAATCCTCGGTGGACATCAAGAATCTCAACAGACCCATAGCAATAGAAGAAATAGAAAGGGTTGTCAAGGGATTACCAACAAAAAAATCCCCTGGACCAGATGGCTACACTGGAGAATTCTACCAAGCATTCAGAGAAGAACTAATACCAATCCTACACAAACTTTTCCAGAACATAGAAAAAGATGGCAAACTCCCAAACTCCTTCTATGAAGCTAGTATAACTCTGATACCCAAAACGGGCAAGGATCCCACAAGAATCGAGAACTACAGACCAATATCCCTAATGAACATTAATGCAAAAATCCTTAACAAAATACTAGCCAAAAGAATACAAAAGTATATAAAACAAATAATTCACCATGACCAAGTGGGATTCATACCAGGGATGCAGGGATGGTTCAACATATGAAAGGCCATTAGTATTATTCGTCACATTGACATAAAAAAGTATAAGAATCACATGATTATATCAATAGACGCAGAAAAAGCATTCGACAACACCCAACACCAATTCCTGTTTAAGACACTAGCGAAGATAGGAATGGAAGGAAAGTTCCTCAAGACAATACAAGCTATATATGAAAAACCAACAGCCAACGTGGTAGTAAATGGAGAAGAGACTAACACAATCCCACTGAAAAAGGGGACCAGACAAGGATGCCCCTTGTCCCCACTCCTATTTAATATCGTGCTGGAGGTTTTAGCTAACAGCATAAGGCAAAGAAATGACATCAAAGGTATTCGACTGGGGAAGGAAGAGGTGAAACTATCGTTATTTGCAGATGATATGATTCTATATATGGAAAATCCCAAAAGTTCCACAAGGGGAGTACTGGAAGCAATAGAGGAGTTTGGCAGAGTGGCAGGATACAAGATCAACAAACAGAAGTCCATCGGACTGTTATACACATCAGATAAGACCACAGAAGAAGAGATAAAAAAGGTGGTACCCTTCACAATAGCCAAACACAAATTGAAATATCTAGGGATACACCTGACTGAAAAAACAAAAGATCTATATAGGGAAAACTATAGAACACTATTACAAGAAACCAAGAGCGACCTCAACAAATGGAATAATATTCCATGCTCTTGGTTTGGGAAACTTAATATAGTTAAGATGTCAGTTCTGCCAAAAGCACTATATAAGTTTAATGCCATCCCGATACAATTACCATCATCTTTCTTCAAAGAAATGGAAAAACTGATTACCAACTTCATATGGAGAGGGAAGAAACCCAGAATTAGCAGAGAACTCCTCAAGAAGAAGGACACTGTGGGAGGGCTTGCTTTACCTGACTTTGGCACATACTATGCAGCCACATTTCTCAAAACTGCATGGTATTGGTACAATGACAGATACTCATGGTATTGGTACAATGGAAAAGAACTGAAAACCCAGAAATAAAAGCATCAGCATACACAAGCTGATCTTTGATAAGGGCCCCAAATATATCAAATGGGAAGCCAATGCCCTCTTTAACAAGTGGTGCTGGAAAAAATGGATATCCACATGCAGAAAAATGAAGCAAGACCCTTATCTCCCTCCATGCACAAGAATAAACTCAAGGTGGATCACAGACCTTGAAGTTAAACCCCAAACTATTAGGGCCATCAATGAGGGAATTGGGACCAACTTGAGAACTTTGGCTCAGGGAATACACAGGCTATCAGAAATAGGGAAGGACATAAGCACAGAGGAGGCACAAATTGACAAATGGGATATACTGAAGATAAAACACTTGTGTACATCTAAAGAATTCACCAAGAGAGTAATAAGAGATTCCACAGACTGGGAAAACATCTTTAGCAATGACACATCAGACAAAGGCCTTATTACTAAAATCTACAATACTCTGCTAGCTTCCAAAAAGAAAAAAACCAATAGCCCACTTGAAAGGTGGGCAAAGGACTTGAACAGAAATTTTACAGGGACAGAAATCCGAATGGCCAACAAACATATGAGAAAATGTTCCCGATCTTTAGCCATAAGAGAAATGCAAATTAAAACAACAATGAGGTACCACCTGACACCCTCAAAGGTAGCCCAATTCAAAAAATCAGAAAGCAACAAGTGTTGGAGGGGCTGTGGGGAGACAGGAACTCTTATCCACTGCTGGTGGGCCTGTAAGTATATACAGCCACTATGGAAATCAATCTGGCGATACCTAAAACAGATGGAAGTAGAGTTACCATATGACCCAGCAATCCCCCTACTGGGCATATACCCAGAAGAGGCAAGAAACAAACCAAGACCAGACATCTGTGCTCCAATGTTCATTGAGGCACAGTTCACAATTGCAAGGAGTTGGAAGCAACCCAAATTTCCATCAACTGACGATTGGATTAAAAAACTATGGTATATACATACAATGGAGTACTACGCATCACTAAAAAGCAGTGATGAACGTATGAGGCACACAGCAGCACGGGAAGAACTGGAGGAAACCATGCTAAGCGAAGTAAGTCAGGCACAAAAGGACAAGTACAACATGAGCCCGCTGAGGTAAGTATTTTTTAAAAAATGTTTTTTTAATGCAAAAGTGGCATAGGGGAAAAAGCTACTGTATACAAACATTTCTGGGGTGAAGACTGTGTAGTATGGCAGAGACCAGACCAAAACCAGGGATGCACACGGTAGACAACGGTGGAGGAGGTTGGGAAAGGAAAATAAAAGGATGAATATAAGGAAGAAAAGGGAAGTGGGGGCATGGGGCACTAATCCACCCAAGGGGAGGGTATTGCTTATTATCTCCACAGGGAAAGTGGGACCAGACTTCAACCCAGTGCCGCAAGGTGTGAATGCCATATCCCGGAGTGGAGTAGGGAACCAGTGGAGAGGTCTGGAAGGCTGGCCCCAGCACCAAAAATTAAGTGGATTCCTGCCCCTCCCCCAAAAAGAATTTGTTTCAAAGGATGACATTGATTCTGCAGCTCTGGGAGATGGACATATCTGATCAGAGCACACGGGAGCAGATGAAGGGGCAGGAGGAGACAGTGGAACACAGCCTGGCCCACCAGGCCGTGAGGAGGATGTTCCTGATTAGAGCAGCCAGTCCACAGAAAGAACAACATGGCTGGCCCTACTATGAGACATGATGCCCCTCAGTGACTAAGGGTGATACAGGGGACAGCACCGGAGACACAGTGTGGGAATTGCACCTGACCTGATCCCACCACACCGAGGCAAATCACTGGGGGAGTGCAGTGGAACAGCAAGGGAATGGCATGGCAAGGTCCCCAGGGAATGCTGAAAGTGGACTTTGGGGCCAGGGCGTGGTGTCCCAACAGACTGGACTGGAAAACGCTCCTAAGGGCCAGCAAATGATCCTTGAACAAACTACAAGCCTTTCTTTTGTGAAGTGTTTTGTTTTGTTCTTTGTCAGTGGTTTGTTTTTGTTGTTTTGTTGACTGGTTGTATACTGTTACTTTGTTTTCCTCTGTCTTGCTTTCATGCATGTTAGTGTCTCCACAGGTCTGTCTGAATAGGACAGGCTGGATGAACTATCTGGAGGAAAAACAATGGGACAGACAGTTCCGGGGGGACAGACAGTTCCGGGTGGGGGAGGGGGAGGAGGGTAAGGAAGTGGTGTTAATAAACACAGGGACAAGGGAACAACATGGGACCCAAAATGGTAGTGAGGGGGGAGTGACAGGCCTGATGGGGAACGATCAAGGGTAAGGTTGTGTAGAGAAGAGCTATAGCTGTAGCCCAGGTAGGGACGGAGCATGGTAGTGGGGCAGGAGGAAAGTCAAGGGAGATGGAGGAAGGAGCTGGGAGTCAAGGGGCATTTATGGAGGTCTAGACAAAGACATGTACATGCAAACATATATATGAGGATGGGGAAATGGATCTAAATGTCTACATTTATAGGTTTAATATTAAGGTGGCTGAAGGACCTTGGGCCTGTACTCAAGCACTCCCTCAATGCATGAATACTTTCGTTTATTAAATTGGCAATCTATGATGCTCACTCTCCTGACACAACTGCTGAAGCCAAAGCGGGTGAACAAGTAAATGTGGTGAAGAAAGCTGATGGTGCCCGGCTATCAAAAGAGATAGTGACTGGGGTCTTAAAGGCTTGAAGATAAACAAGCGGCCATCTAGCTCAGAAGCAACAAAGCCCAAATAGAAGAACACACCAGCCTGGGTGATCGATGGTCCCAAAGGAATCAGTTACCAGGCATCAAAGAACAAAATATCATCATATCATTGGCTGCACACCTCCATGATAGGATCGCTGAAGACAAATGGGTGCATAAGCAAATGTGGCGAAGAAAGCTGATGGTGCCCGGCTATCAAAAGAGATAGTGTCTGGGTCTTAAAGGCTTGAAGGTGAACAAGCAGCCATCTAGCACAGAAGCAAAAAAGCCCACATGGAAGAAGCACACCAGCCAGTGCGATCATGAGATGCCCAAGGGACCAGGTATAAGGCATCATGCAAAAAAAAAAAAGAATATATGTATGTATATACATATATACATACCATATTGAATGAAGGGGGAGTGCAGAGTGGAGACCCAAGGCCCAAGTGTTGGCCACTGGAGATCCCCTCATAGAGGAGTTTAGGAGAGGAGATGGGTCAGTCAGGGTGCGAGGTAGTACCAATGAAGAACACAGCTTTCCCCCAGATCCTGGATGCTTCCTCCCCGCAACTACCATGATCCGAATTCTACCTTGCAGGGCTGGATAGGGCAGAGGTTGTACACTGGTGCATATGGGAGCTGGAGGCACAGGGAATCCAGGGTGGATGATACCTTCAGGACCAAGGGTGTGAAGGGCGATGCTGGGAGAGTGTAGGGTGAGTGGGTTGGAAAGGGGGAACTGATTACAAGGATCCACATGTGACCTACTCCCTGGGAGAGGGACGGCAGAGAAGGGGGGGAAGGGAGACTCCAGATAGGGCAAGATATGACAAAATAACGATGTATAAATTACCAAGGGCACATGAGGGAGGGGGGAGTGGGGAGGGAGGGGGAAAAAAAAGAGGACCTGATGCAAAGGGCTTAAGTGGAGAGCAAATGCTTTGAGAATGATTGGGGCAGGGAATGTATGGATGTGCTTTATACAATTGATGTATATATATGTATGGATTGTGATAAGAGTTGTATGAGTCCCTAATAAAATGTAAAAAAAATAAAAGAAAGAAAAGAAAATGATTAGGGCAAAGAATGTACAGATGTGCTTTATACAATTGATGTATGTATATGTATGGATTTTGATAAGAGTTGTATGAGCCCCTAATAAAATGTTAAAAAAAATAAATAAAAGATGACTTGATTAGAGAACAACCTTTTACATTTACATAGTCTAATAAACTGTAAAGGCTGGGCAAAAATCAACTAGATACACTAAGGAAAATACATAGAATCTTCATTGTTGCAACTATAGAGTCTATCTGTGATAAATGCTTGCTTCACAAAGAAATGCTATCTGCAATTTCTTATTTAGTGAAAAATGCAGCCGTTTGAATTCATTTCCCCTACCACACATAGGCTTGGGGTATTCTGTGCTTAAAGAGTGAACCGAAAGACTCACGGCGCTAAAGCATCATTATGTCTTATACTTCAAACAATTTCACGATCAGCAACATACGTCCATTTAAATTTCACAGACGAGCATTAAAAATGGAAATTCTTTATTGATATTTCTAACTCAAATTCTCACCGTGTCCCTCAGATTGGCATTCATTGAGTAAAGAGTGTCTATCCACAAAATGTCACTACCCAAGCCAAGTACTCAATATGCGCGTAATCAGTGAGGAGCATTTGAATAATGGTGGATCGACCAAGAAAAAAAGTCTTAACACCGATGATGGCAACCTTTTCTCCCAACCCACCACACATTGCAAAGTAATTGCCACACTGACATAGTTCTCAAAACCCTGAAGACCCACCCCAAATGACATCTAGCTTCACAGTTACCAAAGTCAGTTCTCTTTGCTGCCCCATTCCTGCCCTCACCCTCATCAGCCAAAAGCAATTACATCAAACACCTAGCCTTAAATCTAAAACAAAAATGGAATCAAGAGTAAAGAGTAAAGAAAAATAGTCAAAAATGATGAAGCCCTACACAAGCTTTTTTTGCAGTTTATTATTTTTAATGCTGGCTTTACCCATGTCATCATGTCTACAATATTTGTTCATATAAAGTTCTATATTGGTTATAAAAAGCAATAAAAATGGTGTTAAACATTTCATAAGGAATCGTTATGATGCAGAGGTCTAAGATATATAATGTCAGTTGATGAGGAATTGCTTTTATTCACTCAAATTAGGAAGTATTTTTATCCACCAAAAATCCCACAAATATTGGGAGCAGATGGTAAGGGAAAAGAAAAGGCACTGACATCTACTGAGGGCTGAATATGATTTGAACACCTTGATAAGTAGTTCACACATACAATCTATGGTGGGTATTATTCACATTTTATTGGTCAGTCTGGTGAAGCCAGTTGACAAAGATGGTACTGTCTAGTTAAGTCATCCTAGGAGCTCAGGTCTCGCTGACACTAAAACAGGCTTCCCTTCAATGAGGTGACACACACAGAAAAACTGAGTAGCATTCCAATTTCTTATTAGTTAATTGATTGGGAAGAACTTTCCACAAGACTAGACAGACAGTAAAATATCCCAAGCTATTAATTTTACTAGTTGGGTTTTTTTCACTTGTAATGTTATTTCCTGTTCTTCATAACCTAGTCTAAGAATAGAAAAATGCTAACATAGAGTAACAGTTACTATGTAGAGAAAGAATCATTCAATCTCGTTTCCCTCTGGTTCAAAATCTTAAAACTCAGCATTTGATCTTTTGAATACAGTAAGAAAATTAATTTTTTTAATGAAAATGTATTTCTGATTCAGGAGATGGATGCCTTTCCTAATATATGCCAGATGAATTCTTTTTTTTTAAAGTGTAATAAAAGTAGCTCTCTCAAGAAGTTCTCTTTCATGTAACAATAAAATTGCTTCTATCAGGAAGTAAAGGCATGCTTGAAGCTAGAGCCCAAGTACAATCCCCCATGTCACTTTCAGAAGAAAACTAACCTTTAACACGTTTGCCTACAGCGATCATAAAACCTTACCAGACACATCTCTTGGCCCAATGGTGCATGTGTGCCAGAATGCACATATGCATACTTACATTTAACTCAGGTTTTCATATTTCTCTTAGTTTATTAAAATTATTTACCTTAAAAAGTAATCCTAATAGAATTTTTCTACATTAAACACTTTATATGCAAGTTATTTTCTAAATTGTTTGGGAAAAAAACAAGACAAAAATGAGAAAAGAACATTCTTGACTAAGCCTACAATATTAGTAATAATCAATCAGTACTATAGTTATACAGTGTGAACAACAGAAGCACTAAACTTGACATGAAATTGTATCCTTTCCTCTTTCTTGGAAAGAGATTGCATATGAGAGGGCTTTAAAAAATCTGTAGGAATCTTCCAGTATCTTTTAATCCTATTTTTCCAGGAACTTTTTGAACTCCTCTCCTCTTTGTCCTCAAATTGTGGAAGGATTTGGGAACTATCATTGCTACAGAAGTAATGATAGACCAGAAAAAAATGAGAAACGTTGAGAGACATGAAGATGACCAAACAGAAATTTGCAAACTTTCTAGAGAGCTATGTACAATACCCAAAACAACCAGCATTGTTGCCCCTCAAACTTATGTATTTAAATTTTTTTACAAAATAACCTACTCACCTTCAAAGTACTCTCTATGATACTTAATGCATTTGTCAAACTGCAATGCCATTCTTGGAAACATTTTCAAACTCATCTGTTTGGATGGCTGGCAGCACCTCCCTTGCTTTTTCTTCACTTCTTCTAGTCCCCAAATCTGTTCTTTCATGTCCCTCTTCATTCTCAAAAACAAAAAGTGCTGCAAGAAGTGGGGTCAGGTGAGTAAGGTCTGTGGGGCAAGGGAGGCACACTGCTTTTGCCAAAAACTGGCCCGCTGAGAGGGCTGCAAGACCAGGTACATTGTCGTGGTGGCAAAGTCAGTCCCCTGTCTGCCACAATCAGGCATTTTTTGTTGTACCCTATTACACAATCTTTTCAGAACCTCTAAATAGAAAGCTTGATTAACAGTCTGACCTGGTGGAACCAAATGCACCACTACACGCTGACATTTTCTTTGTTTGGGAAGTAGATGGATGTCCAGAATGAGGTTTATTGTAAGTCAAAAGTTCACGTTTTTTAACATGAGAAAACCACTCATTTTCAAACTTGAGTTTTTCCCATAGTGCTGTCCTTGTAAGCTGTGTTCAACATCACAACAGTTTTTGCAGCATCTTTCTCGAAAAGGAAATAAATCTCACAGTTGTCTGCTGTTCTCCTAAATTGGCCATCACAGAAAAAAGGGGGCTGAGCAAAACTGCTTTTACAAAAAAATTCTCTGTGACCAGAAAGAACAGTCCCAGGTGATGCCACCGGGTGCACTAACTCTGAGTGAGTTGCTGATGCTTACCCAGTGTGAACATGTGCCCTACTAAAGTTCTACCAGTGGCGCTTTTTTCCAACTTTTTTTATAACCCCTCATAGATAGCATGTTATATCGATCATTACATTTTAAAAAACTGTATGAAGGGGCTTCAATATTTCATGGACATAATTCCATATTTCCATGAACTTTTTGAAGTCTCCTTGTATTCAAAATCAACAACATTTCTTACTACACTTGATCTTAGCCAAAAGGCCGAGAAGCGATTCAACAATATTTCTTAATGAATCCATTCCTCTTAAAATTTTATTAAGTCGTACCTTGGAAATCAGAAACATGCATGAGTAACATATTAATGAATTTGGATATTCTATAATGGTAGCCCTTGTGCCCTGAGAAATAAAGGAAAGTGAGAGATGGCTGCTGCCTCAGTGTAACACACTTTTTCCTCTACTGCATGTAATCAGTGGATTCTCGTCTTTCCTAGACATTTTTTTCCTTTTAATTTTGGTCATTTAAGCTTTGTGTAAGCAAATGCTTGCTGAAACCCTACTTAGATTGTGTTAGTCACGTTCAAGAACCAGTTTTTATTCTTTTATTTCCCAGTCTTTATTCTTGAAGAAGTCAATGTCTGCTGGAAGGAGAGGAACGTGTCAAGAATGGGGTGGGAGGAAGAAAACCGTCTACTATACTAAATGCCGGAGGAGAAGTATAACCTGTGTAAATGGCAAAGAGGTGGAACAACCTGACTCTGTTTCTTTCAAGAGCCAAATTTTTGAGTCCTGATAAAGAATGCGGACTCAAGTCAGTTACTTACAAAGGAAAGGATGGAAGACAGCAAGGGTAAAGAGGAGGATGAAAGGGGGCTAAAAAGTCATGTGGGGGCAAGAATAGCACAGGTAGAAAGAACCAAGGACAAGTAAACTGGAAAGGCTGTAAATTGCTTTAAAGGGCTTATGTGTGCCTAAACGTGTATGTGTACGGAAACGGGTCAAGTTTACACAAGCACATGGTTAGACTTCCCTGGGGTAGTAGAAGTCAAGAATTAGCAGGGGTGGAATAGAGAGACAAATGAGTGTGTGTTTTCAGATTTCCTGGATTCTATACAGGGGTACCAATTTCCCTTCACATAAGTAGGGCCATTGATGTCAGTAAGGAACAAAGGCTCTATTAATGCCTATTTAGATATCCTGGTGTGGACTTCTTCTGTTCAAACTGTTTCATTATGTATTATAAGTGAACTTGTAATAAATAAGATCTTATATCTCATTTTATATCTTAGCTAGTCTAGAATCATCTATGCTAATAGTTCTATAAAGTGGAGAAAAGCTCTCAAGAATAATGAAGATGTTCTCATGAATGTTTGCCAGCCTCTGCCCAGAGTCGACACAGCTGAAAAAACCAGGTGAACAGGAATGGTGTTTGAGTTTCCTTAAAAAGTAGAAATATCTATATACGCAAAGAAGTCTCTCTGTTTTGTGTTATATTGCTTAAATAACTGCCTGAAGCAAAACATCATGGTATCTATTTCAAAAGCCCTTATTGTATTGATTTACACCTCTTCACAATTTCATATTATGGGACATTGAAAGGATTGACAACCAAGATTGCATGCTACCTCAAAGTACATAAATTACGATGTTCAATTAGAGACACTTAAATGTACAAGCATGTTAGTTCTTTAACGAACCATCGGCACAATAGTTTACTTTGATCGCAGATTCAAGATTGCATTTGATGCCGTCACTACAGTCACAGTTTTCCTCTCACTGTTTTCAGATTGGGAAAGTCATGAATGGTATTAAAGAACAGGCTAGTGGGAGTCCTATCGTAAAATATTCCTGAGAGCCTATTGTTTCCACACAGACTAATTAAATATGACCTTGTAATCCCAATGGGCACATTCACAATATTTAACATTTGATATACCTTTGCCATTATCATCAGTGCCATACCAGACCGTGTGGATTTGCATTGACTCGGTGCACAATTTATATTTTGCCAAATCTGTGTCATTTCTAGGAGGTAATCCACATGAAAAACATTTCTACTTGAGGCTTTAGGGACGGATTACAAGGGATACAATGGGAGGCATTAACTAGAGAAAATAATCTTTGATTTATTCCCCTCATCACTAACAGGATATGTTGACTGTTTCCATAGTAAACAGAATTCGTTGAGGAATATAAAACATACGTATGTTTAAAGTCTCATTTTCAAACCAAGGATTAAATGCTATCATAAAAAGTAGAAGTAAGCACCCCCATAAAATGATCCTTAAAAAAAAAGGTGGGGTGGGGTGAGAAGGAGCACACTAGGGAATAAGATTAGATAAGCAGCACAACTCTCTGTGATTTTAAAGTCAAGCCTTATGCATAGCATCCTGGAAATGTTTGATGTGGCATTAACAATTTTCAAAATTATTGTATATCCACCACTGATATGAACAATTATCATGGTTTCCATAAATCACAGCCCTGCCTTAACCTACATCTCATGACCAGAAGAAACATCTTTTCTCAATGTGATCCCAGTGACATTGTTTTTCTCATTTGCTGCCTTTCACAGAAAGGCTGTGAAAGTGGGTTCACTTTCTGACCAGCCAATTCCATGATAGCATTATAACCATTGAAGAGATTTCATTAAAACAACAACAACAACAGCAAAACTTGTTTCTGGTGTTAATTGTCTTATTAGCCAGTTTGTAAGATTGCATTTTCTGTGTGTACTGTAGCTTCTTATTCTAGGGGACACTAATTAGTTTTAATGGTGTTAAATACCATCCCTGCAGTTGCAAGAGCTTCTCTGGGATTTTTACTGGAGAAAAGATCTGCTGTAATTTAAAACCACTTTGTTTTCTTCAGTCACAGATGTTAGTGAAGGGATGTCCGGTAGAATCTTATGGGTGTTTCGCCCCCCTCACACTGCCATTAGTTTACACTTATTTTCCCCGCATATCTTGCCCTCCCTCCCAGTACCAGGGTGCCACCACAATCCCTCCCCCCACACTGCATCCACCAGGGAAACCGCAGAAGCTTAGTTTGAGTTCTCCTTGCCTCTCTCCCTCCCCTTACAAAGCCTTGGCTACCCTTAAAGAAAATGCTCCAACAACGTGTCAATTTTATATTGCCCACAAAGGCAACTTCTGTTGTGGGAGGCAGGGGAGAGGGACTGGAGCTTGGCTGTTCCTTTGCACAGACAGGGATCTTTGTGGCAATCGGAAAACATTTCCTGCATAAAAATCAACACATTCCCTGGTTGCAGCTTTTGGGAGCAAGAAGGAATACATATCAGCTCGGTCCTCACAGGAACGAAACCCATCCTTTTACCTTCCAAACAGTTAAGTCATTTTCTCAAAATATGTCACACTTTCTTGCTCTATTAAGCCTAATCCACAATCTTAAATCCTCTGGCATCTCTTCCCACAGGGACTGGGCAAAAGCTATAAATCACTCCAGGACTCTCATTCTTTCCTCCGCATTTCCATTGCACTGTTTGTTTGGGGGTACACCCCCTCCCCCCCACACACACACACAAGCTCATCTCTGGCAGGCCTGTCTCTCTCCGGGTGTAAGGGCAGAGGACCAGGAAGCATGCAAATGGTGAATGGGGTCTGAAAGGATCTGCTTTTTTTTTTTTTTAGCACAAGCTCATGAACTTAACCCCACAAAGAGAGCAATTTAAATCTGTGTGTTTTAATTCCTGTCAGGTCTCCCCCTCCAGCCTGCACATGACTTCACAGGCAGGCAGACCCCAGAGAGTTTGTGCTTCCAGTTGGGTCCCCTGTGGGGTTCTGCTGACCCAGGGCAGTGCGAGCTCACTAGGTTTATAGGGCAAAGCATGTCAAACAAAATCCAGGTGGGGGCGGGGAGGCAATTTATAGTCTCCTGTCTGAAGGTCACTTGGAACCTAAAAGGCTAGTTAAGAAGTTTAAGGTCCCTTTTAGTCTTTGGGGTTTAAGATCAGACTTGACTGGGGAGTGAGGCTTGAGGGAGCCAGGGAAGGCAAGGGGGGCACAGGGATAGGAAGTAAAGAGAATCTAGGGCTAGGCAGGAGGCAAGGGGCACCTACAACTTCATTCCTCAGCACTGTGTGCATGGCTGTGCGTGTAGGTCCCCTCCAAGGTCTGCAGCCTGAGCAAGGGACTCAGCACGCCAAGTCAAGTCACCCCGCCTCCCACCTCCAATGCAAGCTTTCAGCCACATTTCAGAGCCTTTCAGTCTGCACTTCCTTCTGGGTCCTGTGATGGAGCAATCCCATTCTCAAAGTCCCACCATTAAAACCTGGAACCTTCAAACAAGTTTAAAGGTTCTTTCTGTATCCGGAAAGGTCACAAACCAACTGACTTCAAAGATGGCAATGTAATGGAGCAAAGATTACTCCTGGGCTTTGAAACAGCCTGTGTTTGCCCCATCCCCCAAAGTCAGCACAGTCCTCATTCCCCACCCAGAACATTGTTATCCAAGCCACCACCACCACCAACACCACCATCACCACCCTGTCCCCCCACTGTCCTTTGGGCACTTACCTTCTTTGGGCGGTCGCTTGACCTCCCTGGTTAGATTGTAGACCTGGGTAGTTTGCAGCTCCTGGGTCAGGCAGCCCTCGTCTGCTCATTCAGGGGTAACACCACGTTATTTAACTGGTTATCGATCCCCCACTCTCCCAAATGCTGAGGACAGGTGCATTTTGTATACATGATCCCACAGGATTCTGTTCTCCCATTTTCCAACTTTAGGCAGCTCTCCAACCAAGTGCATAAGACATGGCAACCAAACTGGCTCAGGCTCACCTTGTTCAACACCAAAAACTCAAAAAAAGATTTCTGATCTTCTTCCCCTTTTTTCTGTAATCCTGGGAAATCAGTTGGAAATACCCGGCGTATCTGAATAAAATTTTTATCATATTGTAGAAAAATGAAAGCATTCTTGGAACTGCAGAGTTGCATTATAGAATGATTCTTTCTTAAAAGATCCTTTATCTTTTCATGAGAAAAATGATCAAACTGATAAGCCAGGAGGGAAAAGTTAGAGCAGCTAAGGTCCTTTTTGGAAAATTTCAGGTAAATGCTATATTTGGTTGGATCTGGATTTTCCAGCGTCCAAGTGCAGTTTGTAAAGTTTTTGGGAAACATTTCACTTACAGAATACGATCCATAAATGACTCCCTTCACCAAAGTTGAACACGAGAAGTCTTGGGCAGCATTAAATCCAAACATAACCAAGAGATAGGTGGAAAATATATAAATCAGCAGGTTACGAACAGCCTTCATCCTATGTCATTTGGCCTGTAAACATGGCAATGAAAGTGAAATGCAAGTCGATGCTCATTGAAAAAAAGAAACTCCTTCCAATATTACAGCCAGCTGTTTTCGAGATTTGAGTAAAAACCCCCTTTAAAAAGAAGGGCAGGTGATTTTTATTTTATAATGCCAGGAAACTATCCACTGCTGTGTGAACAGCGCCCTCACGTGGTCATACACAATGGCCAAATTCTCCACATTTAATTTAAAAAGAACATTTAATAGATTATTAATAGGAATGCCCTAATTTATCTAGGAGGATATCCTACAAGTGCACTATATGTGGATGAAGAGAATAAAATGTAGGATGATCTAGATCATAACCCAAATGTCCATTATTGGGATTTTTTAATCAACCTATATAGTCTCCCCCCACCCCCCACCCGCCTTCTTCAGTCTTCTGTCGGCAGTAAACATCATCACACAAAATCTAATCTGATAATCTGGGAACAGCTGTCATTTATCTCTTTTCTCTAAAATGTAAAAAGCAATTATGATAAATTATAGGCACAATTTTAAAAGCATAGATTAAAATTTGTTGCAGATGGAACATCATTTCCCAAATGCTCCTACTTGCCTTCGCAGGACCCACCATGTATACTGATGAGAAAATTCCTGTGCAAAAGCCTGGGCATCCCTCTGGACTGGCAGGATTTTAAAACTACCATCTGGGAGAGGGCTTAGATGGCTAGGTACAGAGCAGATACTTGTTGTTCGGCAACACCACTGAAAACCAGGACTGGAGGTAGTCATTTCGATGTGACAAGCCCCTTGGGATAAATAAAGTGAATCACTGTATTTGTATCTGTATCCAAAAGCAATGTCAGTGAAAAATCCCAGAACCACAGTCAGGGAGCTGCCGTGAGTTTTTAAATTGTCTCTTTTTTTCAAATCAGGGTTATTATATCTGGGGTTATCTACTGTAATTTGAGATGTACACATGGTAGATACCAGATATTAGCCTTTTCTTTCCTAGCAGATTTCAATGATTGAATTGCTCCCTTTCCGATCACAGTTCCAAAGCTCCTCTTTTCCTGCCTTCCTTCCTTCCTTCCTTTTTTTTTTAAGTCTTGCTCTTGCATAATAAAGTAATCCTTGGTTATATTTACCTCTAGAACTTGTTATCCAAAAATAACTTCAATTTCTTTCCTGCTTTAACCTTTAAGAAGTTATTTCTGAGAATAAATGACACTGCTTTTTTGTTTAGCCTTTGAGCTGAGGAAAGCGATGTCAAGTTAACGTTAAGTCTTTAGGCTGCAGTCTCTTCCACTGTTCTGTAAAGAGAGACAGACACACAGACATATAGATAGTTAAAGAGTGTCCATCCCTTTGCCTGGGGCCTCTTTGAAGCAGAGGATAAAACCTGTCCTTCCCGTTGCATAACACACACCAATGCATGCACATAGAATCCAGTATGGAAAGTCTCTGAAGCTAGAGCTGCATTTTCGAGATGGTAATTCAAATTCTAGTCTTGATACAGGCAAAAACAGCCCCAAATTCTGAATCTCTATAGAGCAGCAGTCTGAAATAACATCAGAATCACTGGAACTATCAAAACAGTGTTCTCTGGTGTCAGGCATAGAGTTTAATGAATGTACATTTTCTGCTTCAGGGAATTAAGTCAGTGCACATTTAAAAGTTTTTTTTTAAAGGAAAGGAAAGTTGTAGGAATTTCTGGGATTCCTCCCCCACCCCACCCCCCTTTGTTGTAGCACTTTGCAGGCAATGCAGGTCTGTGCAGGGTTCTTCAGGATAGAGTGTAGGCGTTGAAAGCCAATGTGACAATAAGTGTCTAAATTAGGAATTCCATCCATGAAAGGGGGCTTCATTTTAGAATCGATAGAGCTCAGAACGAGGTTGTATTTCGTTTCCTAATGAATCCTGGTACTTTTGCTTCCATGTGTTTGACAGGGCATGTCTGCAGTGCTGTGCTCGGCTCGACCAGGATTACAAAGATTGAGGAAATTGCTCAGATTTCACTTTCACGCCTCTGGACATCATGCTTGGTATCTTAGATTCTTTAAGCAGCCTTGGCGTCCAGTCTCCTTTCCTTTAAACAATCCAACATGCATCACTGAGACGCCCCCGCCACCCCCCCACCCCCCAGGACTGCAGGGCCAGTTCAAACCACTGCTGTTTCCCTCTTTACTAGTGACAGCGATGCTGGAAGAATGGGGACGGGGTGGCTCTAGTGTTGGCCACCTAAGTCTCTGGGAGGCTGGACGTCTTTATTTATTAATTTATTTGTCTCCTGCTGAGGAGCAAACGGGCGTCAAAACTGATTTTCTGGATGACACTTTAGTTTAGCCAAACATAGACGGCGCCATCACTCCACCAAAAATATTCCCCAATCGAAGACCCACTGCCTCCCCTTATTTTAACTTCCTATTAACCTCAACCTCCCCCCTCCCCATAAAATTACCTCAATCACACACAACCGCCAGATTTTCCCCGTCTCTCTGCCCGTTCCTTTGGAACCCAGCACCTCGCTGGGAAACCAGACTTCGCCAACTTTTCCACTTTGGAGTGGAAGTGAATGCAGCCCATCAGGGATGTTCGGAGCCCCTCTGCCCGCGGGGGGCAGCCCCTCCTCGCCTCGTCCTCTCTCCCCCTAATCCGAGTGCAGAGCCCCTTGGCGACGACCCTCACCCACCCCCCAGCCCCGGCGGAGGGAAGGGGACCCGGACCCCGTCCTTACCTTCCACTCCCAAAGCTCCGGGAAGCTCTTGCTCTAAGCCACCAGCGCAGGCGCGCGTCCCAGCAACACTGACCAAGAGACTCCCCTTCCGTCCCGATCACCGTGGCCCATTTTCCCCGGCTCAGCGCCCCAAATCAGGGTTTAGTCTCAAAAATGCACACATGCACGGGGCCTACGGCAGAGATGGGGTGACCAAAAAAAGAGGGTGCGAGGGGAAAAAGCCCCGGGAGCCCAGAGCCCGGCGCCGCGGGAACCAACCTCCAAGTCCTGAGGGAAACACCCCCGCCCCTCCCCCCCCCGCGAAGAGAGACTCTGAGGAAACCAAAAAAAAAAAAAAAAGCAAGAAGTGACTTCAGGTGAAGGATTTGTTTTTCCCAAATCAGTCCCCACAACAAACCGATGAGCCCTGAAGAAGGGGGGAAAGAGGGAAAACGCGCCGAGACGCCAAGTGCCCAGCGGCTGCGACGGCGGCGCCTGCAGGCTGGTTTGTCCGGCGCAGGGTTTCTCACACCAGTGCTCGCGGTCCGATGCGAACGCTCAGCTTTGGCTGCTCCCCGTTTCCGCCGCGCCCCCTACTCCGCCGGCCCACCTCGGGTACGGATGGACCGACGGCCAGGAAGGGAAAGGGGAGAGGGAGGGCGCGGGGAGGAAAATCCTCGGCCCGTGCTGTGTCTGGAAACGGTTTGCGCGCCAGGCGAGGAGGGAGGCGCGCGAGGGAGCGAGATAGTAAAGCTCTGTCTCGGGAGTGCGCGCCGGCGCGCGGCGCTCCCTCTCCCCGGGGCGCGCGCGAGGAAAGGGGCGCGCTCGCCCGCCGGCCGGCCGGCCCCCCGCGTGCTCGTGCGCGCGCGCGTCCTCGCGCGCCGCGGGCCCCGCACCCGCTGCGGAGCGCCGGGTGACCTGCCCGAGACTGGAGGCGGCGGGTGGCGCGGCTGCGGCACCTGTCCCTGAGCGCTGCCCCCCGAGGGCGCTGGCGGGCGGGCGGGCGAGTGCCGCAGCGGCGGAGGGCAGAGGGAGGCGGGCGGCGGGGGACCAGGGGCGGGAGTGGGGTCTCCGCGGAGCTGCAGCCGAGGGCCGCGGAGCGCCCACCCGTCAGGGCTGCTCAGAGCCAAGCAGGTCCTGAAAGCTGCGTGTTCTACGTCTGGGAGCTGGGTGCATCCTCCGTTCCCACCGCTGCGGCTGGCAGCAGTGGAGGGGCAGGAGAAGCCCGCGGGGAGGCGAGGCAGGGGGTGAGGAGGACGGGGAGGCGACTCGCTCGGAGGGGTTCAGAGTCCAAACAGGAATGGGTGGTTTCTCACTGTGTCTTTCAGCACCTACCTACCTGTCGCCAGGGGAGACCTTTGGATCCAGCCTAGGGATACTGAGGCATTGATCCCGTCTGCTGGGCGGGGCATGTCTGGGTGAGCAAAGGGCTGCACATCTCTGGCTGAAACAATAGTAGTTTTGTCTCTGCAAAGCTGCAATTAACATCTTATTTGTTCGGGCTCCATGCTGGCTTGGTCAACACCTCTGCTCGGTGACCTAGGTTGGGCTTCTGGCACTGCTTTCTGCATGGCAATGGGATTTTGTGGTGGTGGCTGAACCTTTTCTTTCTTTTTAATGTGTCTGATTTATTTTTATTTCATATTTCCCCAGTAACAGGTTATGGTTGGGGCGATAAGAAATGAGGAGGAGAGGCTATCCGATTCTTGCCTGAGGAAGGGGAAGTGCTGGGCATGGGGGGTGGTCTTTTTCCACCCTAAACCCACTGGTCTCGAATTGATTCAGCCACCACATCCCCATTCCCTTTTATTGTGTGCATCTCTATTTGTTTAGGCTCCTGGACAGTTGGCTGACGCCATATTTGATGAACTAACCACCAATACACACTGCAAAAGTTGGGCGTGGTCACGTGTGCGGTTGTCTCTGGGCACGTGCGCAGGCGAGCCTGATAACATGCATAGGTACCGTTAGTCACATGTGCAGTTTGGGGTGGTCAAGTGCGCAGGTGGGCATGGTCACAAGCACAGGTTGGTGTGGTCAGGTGCACTGTTTGGCGTGGTCACATGCACAGGTGGGTTTGGTCACGTGAGCAGGTGGGGGTGGTCATGTGCAGAGGTTGGCATGGTCACCTGTGAGGGTGGGTGTGGTCACGTGCGCAAGTGCCACTAGTCACGTGCACAGGTGGGTGTGGTCACGCTCACTGGTGGGGTGCTCACTTGCACAGGTGGACATGGTCATCAGCGGAAGAGGGGGTGGTCACGTGTTCAGGCAGACGTGGTCACACCGCCCTTTCACCTGAACCCTTAATAGATTATAAATAATTATTTTATCTTATCTTACACTGCCCGGCGTCTCCCCTCACCCACCTTCCCATTGCCCATCTCCCAGAGAGGAGGTTCCCCATAGATCCCCAAGATCAGTTCTCTCTTTGTACACCCCCTTGCCTCCCGGTGTCGCCACTCCCACCGCTGGTCCTGAGGGGTTCATCCGTCATAGGGAGTGACCAAGGCCAAGGTAACTGAGAGGAATTACTGAAATCAGAATGAAGGCTGAACATGGTATAGGTTGTAACTCTTAATGGGAGCAGAAAGCCTCTTTTTTTTTTCATTAAGGGTTGGTGAGTTTGAACTGCTGACCTTGTGCTTCAGTGCAATATGCTAAATCAGCTAATGAAAATTTTATGGTTCATAATGATCTGATTTGCAATTACTTGTTGGAATAGAAAAAACAAAGAGGATAAAGCTGGAACAGAATGAATTGTGGTTCAAATAACCAAAGCAAAGCAAAAAAAAAAAAAATCCCTCCTACAAACTCACAGCCATCAAGTTGATTCAGACTCATAGTGATCTTGTAGAACAGAGCAGGACTTCCCTCTTTTTCCCAGACTGTAAATCTTCAGAGGGACAGAGGTCTCTCTCCATCTTTCCCACTGGGATTGAGTGGTGGATTCAAACTGCTGACAGTGGGGTTTGTAGCTCCAATCAGAAATTGTCGTCTAAAAGTTTTAGCCTACTAGGAAAATATTTTAATGAAAAAAAACCAATAAAATTGATAAAACAGATAAAAGGAAAAATTACAAATAAAACAATTCTGGGGCTAACCAATTTAATCAAAGTGAGCAGCAATTTGAAATATATATAAGGAAAAGACATTCAGATGTGATTAATTAAGGTATGTCGTATGGGAATTTTAACTGAAAATAAGTCCATAAGTTACTTTCTATGAACAGTAATAAGTAAGATCTTTTCTGAGAATATACCTTAAGTTATAATGCAATCAAATGACTTGAAGGAAAATGAAATGTATGGCACCTAGGAAATAATTCTCAGAGAATTCTAAGATGGAGAAATCAAAAAATCAGAGTGAGAACCCTCATGAAAACTTTGTTGCATATATACAAATGTATTTTACGGATGGGTCATATTACACATCTCATTTGTATGATAGTATAATTACTTTATCATAAATTATATAGAATTCCCCTTGCCTATAGTAGCATATGTCATTTTCAAATAATCCCTTTCTGGGTCAAGTAATTGTAAAATTCACAAAGAGCCTTGTAAAGAATGATTTTGGATAGACACGTGGAGAGTGCACAGCTTAAACTTTTTTTCACTAAACAGATAAAGAAAGGTAGGGATATTGTTTTGCAAATGTTTCCTTGAAAGAAGTATATCTTTTTGAGCCTGAAATACATTAAATTGATATATTTTGGGAATAATATATAAGGCTAAGCAGAATAAATATGAAAAGTTAAGGAGCTCTACAAAAAGATGAAAGTGAGTGTGTTAGGCCAGGTTGACTAGAGAAAAAAACCCAGTAACACTCATGTAGGTATAAGAAAGAGCTTTCTATCGAGAAGCATTATATATCAAGAAAACATCCCAGCCAAGGCAAACTCAAGTTCCTAAGTCCTACACTAGTCCATAAGTTCCTCTTTAGACTCACAAAGCCACATGAAACAATGCCGAATGCAGGAATATCACAGGCCAGTGGGTGCAAAGTCGTGTGGATGCGATGGCTGTGTACACATCACCAGAGCTCTTGCAGCCATCGGGGTCAGGCAGAGAGATAGGAAGAGGTTCCCAGGGCCTTCCTGATGAGAAGGCCATGCCCACAAGGAGGTACTACCATGCTGTGACGTGATTGACAACCTAGACTCCACTCCTGTCCTTTTAGAAATCTTCAAGTTGACACGAACTTATGCAACTAGCACAGACTACCCCTGATGAACTTAACACCTTTCCACAACTCTTTAACCATAGATAATTTTAAAACAATCATAAAATCATGGTTGCATCTAACAATATCAAACTAAAATGCATACTACTCAAAATGTGCCAGCCTCATTTAAATACTATAAGTAAACAAAACAATTTAAATATTATAAGTAGACCATTTAAATTCTATGAGTAAACAAAACAAAAATATTCTATGCCTAACATTGCAATTATGGGAACACCTACATCATCATTCTATAATCCTATGAACATTTCCCCCTACCCATCCACGTTGGTAAGCCACCTTCTTCATGCCTGTCTTCCACATACCGGCTGTCCAATGTCTCTACTGCCCCTTCTATCAACCCAGTACTCTGAGGATACAAGCATGTTCGTTGATGTGAAGAATCTCATTCTAGTTGGCACCTGCGTGTCTGCATCCATCGTCAAAGTGAAACCAGGACAGGCCATCCCTAAAGTCAGCAGGAAGATGCACCGATTCACAAGCTCAAAAATCTTTTCTTCATTTGGTCGACTTGTTGTGGGCCACCTCACTTGGCCTCACTCAGGTGCCCATGGGCTGTCTTGACTTTTGACCGAGAGTCCCTGTCACAAATACTCACCCACCTTAGCCCCCTTGTGCTAAGTCATGTCATAGGCTCAGGTTCCCACAGCTCTTTCAACTTGAGACCAGGCAATCTGCTCTTGTTTGCAACTCTAGTCCCTGTGAACTAGGTCCACAGGTGTCCGTGGCCAGATGCTCTATTCATATTTCCCACGAATCATTTCTATGATGCGTTATAGCAATAAAAATAGATGGAAAAGATCGATGTAATCCTAATACAGTCAGATAGTAAACACATTCTGAAAACATTCCAAGTGAATCCTTTCTGATCTAGACGATCCCATTCACATGCATTATGGTCTTGGGCCTCTGGTGGCACCAAGCTAGGACCAGGCCTTTGGTCACCCAGTTTGACTAACCAGCATGACCTCAGAGATGGCATAGGGTATTTTTGCCCCCTGAACTCAAAATTTACACCTGTCACATTCATTTTTACAATTTCAGACAGAAATAACCAAATACAACTTCTGGGCATCAAAACCTTCACTTCCCATGTCCTTCCCAGAAGAGAGCAAGTAAAAAGACATGACTACATTTGACCTCCAACTAGTTAAAGAGAAAAGATTACCAGAAAGCAGAGGTCAGGCAAGCATCCTCTCTCCGCCATCATGATTTGTTTCTCTAGTATTCCACTCCCTAGGTACCATATTGTGTAAGGCCAGGTTGACTAGAGAAACAAATCCAATGACATTCATATATGTGGAAGAAAAAGCTTTATATCAAGAAGGAATTGTGAATCAGGAAAACATTCCCACCCAGTCCAACTGAAGTCCATAAGTCTAATACTAGTTCTTCCCAGACTTATGAAGCCACATGCACTGTTGCTGAATGCAGGAATGTCGCAGGTTGGTGGGTACAAAGTCTTGTGGATCTAATGGCTGTGTGCACATCTCCAGAGGTCTTGCAGCCATCAGGGTCAGGCAACAGGAAGCTGAAGCGAGAGAGAGGAGGAGGTTCCCAGAACTCTCCGTAGTAGGAGGCCACGCACGCAACACAAGGAGATACCATTAGGCATAATTGGAAGGTTGCACTCCACCCTGTACTTTGATAAATCTTCAAGTTGACATGAGATGATGTGCATTTGTATTCGTACTGGGAAGTAAGATGCTAATAAGGTGATGTAGACATCTAAAGAAGACAGAGTAAGTTTTAAAAAAACAGCTATGAAGTTATTAGTTTCTAGGTTTTGCTAAGTTAATATCCCATGTAATGTTCAGAAAAATATGAATAATAATATTGCTAACTAATCTATAGAATTGTTTTAGAGTGACATGAACATACTGATAATGAAATTAATGTTAATACATTGGCATGGTCACGTGAGGATGTGTGCGTGGTCACTTGTGCAGGTGGGCGTGGTCACGTGAGGGTGTGGGCATGGCCATGTGCATGGGTGGGTGTGGTCACGTACACAGGTGGGTTTGGTCACATGTGCGGGTTGGTGTGGTCACGTGCACAGGTGGGCATGGTCTCTGTGCCCATATCACATCCTCACCATTCTGTGTGCCCATATCCCTTCACCACAGTCTGTGTGCACATGTCCTCTCCTCACCACTGTGTGTCCACAACCTCTCCTCACCGCAATCTGTGTGCCCACGTCACCTCGAGATCACAGTCTGTGTGCTCACATCACCTCCTCATTACCGTCTGTGTACCCACATTCCCTTCATCACAGTCTGTGTGCCCATGTCGACTCCTCAGTCTTTATTCCCCCACATCAACCCGCGCCGTCTGGGCAGCCCTCCTCATGCCCTAGGTCCTCACTTGTTTGTGTACCCCATGACCGAGACCTTGGGGGGCTCGTGGCCCTGCTGGCATAGCAGTCTCCGTTTGGTGGCGAGGTCCTGCAGCGCCTCCTTGATCCGTGCCTCCCTGTCCTCCAGCAGATGCTGCTGCACCTGCAGGAACGTCTCCCCTGCAGCGCCCGGCGGAGGGTGGGGTGAGCGTGTCATCTGCGCCTGTGTCCATGACGTAATCCCGGGGTTGGGAGGAGAATGGGACCCTGGGCCTGCATGAGAGCCGTGAGCATGGAACCTATGGACGACGTCATCCTAGGGTGGGGGTGGGGGAAACCATCCAGGGCATGTTCTGTGCCACCAAGTTCACATCACAACAGTGTCCTGAGCTCACCCCGGAGCAGGGGTGCCCATATCCTACAGGAGTGGTTTTCCTTATAACAGAGGAGGTGGGACACAGAGGGGCACAGAGGGGAGACGGCCATGTAGAGACGGAGGCACAGGTTGGAGAGATGCGGACACAAGCTCAGGAATGTCCAGGGCCCCCAGGAGCTGGGAGAGACCACGAGGAAGGACCCTTCCCTGGAAGCCTCCTGAGGGGGCAAAACCCTGCCCACACATGGACCTCAGATTCCAGGTCACCAGATCTGGGAGACAAAGATGTGACCTCAAGCCTCGGATTTCTGTCCCCTTGCTGTGTCCCTTTGGACACATAGGGCCCGCGGTGTGAACATGCCACAGGAACCCCGAGTCACCTGCACACCCACCATCCTAGGTGTCTCTCAAGGTCCCCCTCCGCAACTCCCAAAGGGCAGGCCATGAGCACACACACCTGAGGCCATGATGTAGCGAGAGCCCCCACCCTGTCGGTCTAGGGGGGATGGGTCCTCCTTCGGGTCGGACCTGGTGCAGAAACAGGAGGGCATATTGGATGCAGAAGTGGGTCATCCTCTCCCCGCCCCGCCCGTCACATGCTGCCCCCGTGTTCCCCATGCTGACACTGTCTGCGATGGCATCTGCTTGAGAGCCTCCACGAGGTGCACCACAGACGAGGGCACCAGGCCAGGAATCTGCCACCAGCACCCACAGGGTGCTCAGCAATGAGGGTCAGCGGTCCACCCTAGGGCTTACTGCTGCCCCACACTGTCCTCTGCTGTCCATGACTCATCACTGCCACACTGTCCATGACTCATCACAGCCACACTGTCCTCTAGTGTCCATGATCCTCTGCTGTCTGTGCTGTGTCAGGATGGGAGGTGACAAAGGCTGCCAGCACACACCTGAGCAGGGGGATCTCAGAGTCTTTGGGAAACTAACACTGAGGGACATGTGGCGAGGACTATAGTCCCCAACTTTTAACAGAGGGAAGCTGGAAAGCTAGCCTTCCCTGGTAGGAACGCCTCCCCCTTGGTGAGTCAGAGCTAAGTCCAAGTACATCATCCTGCTTTAAATATCATTCCCAGCGATTCCCCCTGACCAGCTATGCTGCCTTAAAGTGAGCACAGGGTTGATTTTAGGTCCTTACAGTAGCAGACACCCTGTTGCTACCTCTTCCCGCCCTGTCAACCAGCCCCACTCGCACCTTCCCCCAATGCAGGTCTGAGGTTTCCTCACCTGTGAGCTCAGGGACCTGACTGTTGATGCCACCCACCTTGTGACAGTATGTAATGATTGAATATGCATGTCTTTTGGCTAACTGTAAATATCCCAATATAGTAAAGACAGCCTCGCTTCTCTCCCACTTCCACATGGACCACCAAGAGGGGCTGAGGTGAGCATGCTACCATAAAATGTATCTGACTCCTACATTTAATCTCTCTTATCCTTCTTATTCTCTTTGACTTTACAGTAATCTTCATATGTTATAACCATACAACTGGGCCTACTGACCCTTTGGTTGTCAGAAGTTGGTTTCCTCTAACAAGAGTCTACCTGAGCAGGGGTATCCCACAGTCTACTGTGCAGGGGGAATCACAGTCTACCTGTGCAGGGGGAATCACAGTCTACCTGTGCAGGGGGAATCCCAGAATCTACCTGTGCAGGGGGAATCCCAGAATCTACCTAAGCAGGAGGATCTCAGCCAGGGTCAGCTGCAGCCAGGCCTCCTTGGGGCAGGCATAGCAGCTGAGGATGTACAGCACAATGGTGAAGCAGTTAAACACCTCCACGCCCCAGGCTGCCTCCAGCTCCTTCTGCAAGGGCCAAGAGGGGAGCATCTGAGGGCTCAGCTGGGTACCAAACAAACCTGAGCATGGGGCAACCACCTGGGCAGATGTGCAGTTGGGTGTTCAGCACACCTGTGCAGGGGTCATGGTTGAGGACATGAACACCTGGCCAAGTACACATCTGAGCAAGGGAACAACCCTGGAACATGATACACAACTGAGCAGGCGGCAAACCTGGTCGATGCAAATCTAGGCAGAGAATGCACCTGCACACCTGGGCAGGTATACACACCTGAGTAGGTGACATACAAGCAGACCACAGCTGGGCAGGTGGCCGTGGATAAAGTGGGGCTATCCCTCTGTAATTCCCCGACTTGATCGTCCTGCGGCAGGCTCTGCCCCCCACCTGTGTCAATAGTCACACCTGGTAGCTGCAGGTGCTCAGCCCGGGTGTGTGATTACCTTTTGTCAGGAGGCATTCTCTCCACATTCAGGAAGACAGACGTGACTTCTGGGGATCCGCGGAGCTCCTCTAACGGAAGAGGACGTCACAGGAGTCTGGTGCCCTCACACACCTGCCCTAGAAGTCATTCTGAGGACAGTGGGGTGCCTCAGGAGTGCACATGACAGCCACACAGTGGGCAGAGGGGGAGTCTGGGGTCTCCTTGCAGGTGTGTGACCCCCACAACCCTGTCAGTGCAGGCAGATTATTGGCAGCCTGTCTGACGGGGTCTGGGGATGGGGGCTATGCCACAGGTACGATGGTCAAGGGACCTAAGTGGCTGAGGACAGCAGGGGCTCTGTACCCAGCATGGCGAGTGGGGCGACAGGTGCCGAGGGGGCGCCTGCCCAGGGGCAGCGGGTGCATGGCAGCAGGTCCCACCTCCACGTCTGAGGTTCAGGGCTAAAAGCCCTGGGTTTCTCCAGGGACCGGGCTGCAGCCTTTGCCAGTACTGGAAGGGCTTGCCAGCTGTGGGGTGGTCCCAGGCGTCGGGTGGGCGGGCGGGCAGGTCAGGGAAGAGGGGTCTGTGCTGCCAACCCCCATAGCGCACCTGTCAGCTGCTCCAAGTTGCCTCGGCCAAAGACCAGCCGGCTGTCGGGAGGCTTCGTGGGCACCACCAGGCTCTCCACCACCGACCTGCCGTCCAGCGTGTGCACCAGAGACGAACTCAGCCACTGGCCACTCTGCTGCGGCCCAAAAATGCGGAGCGGAAAACAAACCCCAGGGCCCCGCCCGCCTCTGGTTGCCCCGCCCCGAAACCCCGACCCTCCAGAGCCCAGGACATTCCGAGGCCACGCCTCCCTGTCTCCTAACCTAGAGAAGTCTAACGTCGGAGGCCCCGCCCTGAACATTAGGCCCGCCCCGGGGAACTCGCCCTGGCCCCTCCAGTCCGCGTTGGCTTCCACAGGACCCACTCGCTGTCCGGGTGGAGCGGGCACGAGCGTTGGGCGCCGGCCGGCAGCAGGGGCCCTCAGCTCAGCAGCGCCTCTTCCTGGTCCCGCACCTTCTCTCCTTCCGAGTCTTCTGGCTCCTCTCCCCGGGCTCCCGCCCTCTGCACGCCGCACTGGGGACCCACCCACCACCCCCGCGGCCCCCAGCCGGGAGCCCAGGGACTGAAGGCAGCGGGGCGGGGCGGGGCGGCCGTGAGTCTCACGAGAGAGCCAGAGCCCACCGTGGAGGGCACCCCAGAGGGTCATAATTCGCTTCAGCAGCCGCCGGGGGCGGGGCTTCTGCCGAGTCTCCTTAGGCCGCACCCGGTCACATGTTCACTGAAGCTGAAGCCGAGCCTTTGGCCCTGATCTAGACGTGGGGGCTCGGTCGATGTCGTCTTCCCTAGGAGCCCAGCTTGGGGTTCCCGACTGGGGAGAATCTCAGGATTCCTGGCAGGGCAGCAGTTAAGTGCCCACCCGCTGACTGATGGTCATTTGTTCAAACCCGCCAAGAGTACCGCTGAAGCAAGACCAGGTGATCACCGGCCTTAAAGGTGACACTCTGGTGTCACGTGGGGTCTCTGTGAGTGGGAAGGGACTCGAGGGCACCTGACCACAAAACGAGCTGTGGCCCCACCCTGGTCCCTCCTAGTGCCCTAGTGGCACCGTGGTTAAGCGCTGTAAACGGAAAACAACAGCGGCTTGAACCCAAGGTGGGAGAAAAGACAGGCAGTCTGTTCTCCTCAAGATCCTCGAGCCGGTTCGCCTCAAAGCAACCTGATGTACAAAAGCACAAAACATGGCGGGGCTGCACTATCCTCACCAGCGTTAAGTTTGAGTCCATGGCTGTAGCCGCCTGTCTGCCCATCTGCTTGAGGGCCTTCCTCCTTTTCCCTGACCCTCCACTTTACCAAGCAGGATGTCCTTCTCTAGGGGCTGGTCTCTCCCGACAGCATGTCCAAAGTACGCGAGACCAAATCTCGCCATCCTATTTGAAGCCTAGGCCACATTGTGAGGCAGTTCTCTGTAACAGGGGCCACTAAGTGGGAATGAACTTGGAACATCAGTAAGCCTCCCTTCAGGACGCCTGGGAGCCCAGAGATGGGATATCTGAGGGCAGCTCAGGAAGAGCTTCCCGCCATTGGTGCATAGTGTGGAGTCAGTTTTCCCTTTCATGAGTGCCCCAGACCCGCTTCGAACTCGGCCCCCACCGAATAACTATGTTCCCTTCAAACTCGCCTCTCCATTTGCATTAGGCCAGGTTGACTAGAGAAACAAGTCCAGTGACACTCATATCTGAGAGAGTTTTATATCAAGAACTAATTAGGCATCAATAAAACATCCCAGCCCAGATCAAGTCCATAAGTCCAATACTAGTAAATAAGTACGTCTTCAGACTCATGCAGCCACATGCAATGATGCAGAATGCAGGAAGATCACAGGCCAGCCAGTGCAGAATCTTGTGGATCCAATAGCGGTGGACACATCTCTAGGGCTCCCGAAGGTCTCGTGGCTCATCAACAGGAAGGTGGAGGCAGAGATAGAGGGGAAGTTCCTGGGACCCTCCTTGTGAGGAGGCCACGCCCACAAGGAAGCACCTTCAGGCTGGGATTTGATTGACAGGTAGACTTCACCCCTATCCTTCAAGTTCACAAGGAATTCTGTAACGCCCACACCACTCACCAGAATAAAGGCTCATTTGTTTACGCTGATACATAAATAACAGTTTATATTAATGCACTGCACTAATCCTGGAGAACAGAGAGATGTGTAGGGCCTGGCTGATGTGACTGTCACATGGGGTTACCAGAGAAATAGGAGCAATCTGTCTAGTCTTCAGGAACTTCAAATCCCTGAAGGAAAGAGAGTGGTTGGTGTGTGTGTGTGTGTGTGTGTGTGTGTGTGTGTGTGTGTGTACAGTACTAGGGCCACCTGGTCAAGTTTCAGGAGTGCCTTGAACCACGCTTTAGTCAATGCAATCATGCAGCCACAGCAGCAGCAGAACCACCACCACCTCTGCCACCCAGTCCGCCCGCCCCAAACCTACTAACTCACCACCCCTGGTGCCCTCTGTTTGAAGCAGATCAATCCCTTCAAACGGACAGAAGCATCACATTGTGTTTGTCACGCTTAGGTTTTATTATTCACTGCCTGCCATCGTGTATATGGGGATAAGGGGCTGAAGGTTCAAACATACGCCCTCCCTTCCCACCCTCCTCTCGCCACGCAGACCCTCTTCCTTTGTGAAGAGAAGTGATGGAGGGATGGAGGGATGGAGGGATGGATGGAGGGAGGGAGGGAGGGATGGATGGATGGATGGATGGATGGATGGATGAGAGAGATAGAGAGACAGAGAAACAGAGAAACTTCGCGCAGGAGGGCCTTCTCTAGGCTCTCAGAGTGACTGGGAGTAGGAGGGAGCGGTGGCCGGTCCCACCGTGTGCGCCATAGCGCACGCGCGCGCGGCCTAAGGGACTCCCAGTGAATCCCCCTAGCGGCGACGAGGAGGACGACAGGATCTCTTCTAGGCAGCTGCTGGTCTACCCACCTCTCCGGGGGGCGGCCCGGGGTTCCTGGCCTCGCCCAGAACCCCGGGCCGCCCCTCGACTTTTTCCTTCTCTTCTTTCCCTCGCCCCTCTCCGCCGCCCTGGTCGACCCGGGCCGACCCAGGGACAGGGAGACAGGCGCGCCCGCGCGCTTCTTAGTCGGCAGGGAGGGAGAGACCGGATGCGCCGGGCTGGCCCCCACGCCTCCGCCGCGCGCAGCGCCGCGCAGCGCAGACAGACAACCCTCAACACCGCAGACTGGACCAGGGACGCACACCGGGCCAGGGAAGCACACCGGGCCACCAGGCGGAGCGAGCGGGCGACAAGGGTCCAACCTCCCCTCTCCCCGCCCTCGCGCCCCGGAACGCCGGACACAAAAACCTTGTGTCAAGGGCTGACTTTCACAATGGGATCACAGCACTCTCACTCTCACTTCCTACCTACCTACCTATGCCCTACCTCACCTCCCCACCTCACTCCCACTCTCACTCATTCTCACTTCATCCCTACACCCTAACTCCCACCACTACCTACCTACCTACCCCCCCCATTACCTGCCCTAACTCCCCCCACTACCTCCCCTATCCCCTCCACCCTACCACACACAAAACGCGAAGTAATGTAACAGCTAATTTAGTCCCCCAGACGGGGAGGGGGGGAGGGGGAAAACAACACGGCTCAGCTTGAATCACTTTCATGAAACAGTTAGTAGTAGCCTGGAAATCCTTCGTCTTGCAAGGGCTGCTCCGTCCAAGGTCAAGGAAGCAGACAGCAGAGTCTTCCAGAGAGCGATGCACTCGGTCCAGCCGGAGGCAGCAGGCAGCCAGATGGGTCCCCCAGGCTTAGACAGATCACCGGATCCGACAGTCCCAAGCTCAAGCGAAGTGTACTATCGCACCAGCGGTATGGCAATGCACATCTGAAAGGGAGGAAAAAACCTCAAGCTTTAGCGGCAGGATCCATGGGTCAAGTGCCCTGCCCCCACACACAGGTTGTAGACATTAGCTCACAATTGGAGTCACACGGTGGGGTGACACACCGCAAGAGAGCGAGAGAACCTGGGCTTACAGAGTCATTTATCTCTCTACCCACCGGATCAAAACGACGACCTTATTACACCACAACTGTTCTTATAGGCCAGGTTGGCACAGTAAGCCAATCACACCACCCAACATAGCACGCTCGTGCCCCCCAACCCCCGAGGTCCCCTCCTTATCCCTTCCCTATAGGGAAAGGAAAAACGTCTTTGCAACCTGAGGACTAACCACCCCCCTGCCCCTCTTGTGGGCCTCTCAATGAAAACCAAAGCAAACAGCAGAGACGGTGGCGTAGACGCCTCCCGCAAGTCACATCCACCCGGCCTGTTGGATATAAGGGCTTCGCCCCAACCTCTCTGCCTTGGGAACCTAATGAAAACGCCCCGCCCGGGGGGGAAACTTCCCCAGGGCCACCTTGACATAATAAAGATCTCGTTAATAGGCGCCGCTGAACTTTTACCCTGGCCTGTGTCCTCAGAATACACTGTGTTGGCCAGGCGCGTCCTTTGCATCATGCACCCCCCCTCCCCCATCATAACACCCTTCACAGTTCTCCACTGTCCCAAGAATGTTTCCCCCAGTGGGGCGGGGGGAAGGACAGCCCCCTACAATGAATCGTGGGCTCAACAGGCTAAATCGTACAGCGGAGAGAGAGATGGAAGTCCTATATAGAATGAGATGGAAATAACAGAGGCAGACACAGCTCAGGGGTAAAGCTTGCTCACTCTCCACTTGGTGGTCCGCTAGACTCAACGGGTCAGCCTAACCTTACTCACTCTCCAGTGGGCACAACCTCTACCACTACCACCCTGATGGGAAGCGAGCCGGCCGTCCCTCCCTACCTACCTGCTTACCTACTTATGGTGGCATAAACAGAGGTGTCTGTCTGCTTACTCTAGAGGGCTGACCACCCTGAGGGAGAATAACCCAGAACCTACCTTGGGTGAATGACCTTTCAGTGGGATATGCCTGGGGGAGAGACAACTCAGGAGAAAGCTTGGCTTCCCACATTCCCCACCCACCAGGCTGACTTCTGTGGGGGGCCCAGGCTGTGGTCCTTACCCACCTTTAGAAAAGCAGACGCCTTACAGAATAGGAGGGAGGGGCAGCTGTGTTTGAGAAACTTGGACTCTGAACTAGAACTAGAACTCTACAGTCAGGGTTAGATTGTTCGCTCACTCACTCAAACCAGTCGCAGCGTCCGTCCCTGGAACGACAGACCTCCCCAACCCCTTGCTCCAGGTAGCCGCTTGGGTCAGAAAGACCCACACGCTGCCCACGCCTGAAGGCGGACAGCAGCGAGCAAGCGAAGATAGATAGATAGATAGATAGATAGATAGATAGATAGATAGATAGATAGATAGATACATAGATACATAGATACATAGATAGATTTTTTTTTAAAGCGCACGTGCAGGACAAGCCAGATTCTGCAACTCAGCCAGGTCATGGATGGATGGATGGATGGATGGAAGGATGGATGGATGGATGGATGGAGAGACAGACACAGACAAACCCCACACAGGAGGGCCTTCCCCTCCCCTCCCCCCTGGGCTCTCAGAACCACACACTCATAAGCCATACAACAGACACAGAAAAACAGGATTCCACACCCCTGCTTTTCCCCACGCACCAACAAGCAGATGGCGGGAAGAGGGTAGGGGCCTGCAGACAGAGCGAGAGGAGCGGTACCATTCGCCATGAATGTCCGTCCTTCGTCTGGCGCGGCTTAGGTCCGGCGCGGGAGAGTGTGACAGCACCACATCGATCGGGGTTGTGTTCAAAAGTCAAGTCACTAGAAGAGAGCAAAAGTAAAAAAACAAACAAACAAACAAAAAAAAAACCCTGTAGGGTGCTGGGGGAGGTCAGGGAAGGACAAAGGCCCAGTTTCTGCCAACGCCAGACCCACCCAGGGCCACTGAAGGACAGCCGCCAAAAAAGGACACGGGGAGTGCCTGACACGGGAGACGGAGCCCACGGGGCGTGGAAGGCGCTCTGCTAATCGTAGCACGGATGCCCGTGAAGCCTGCAGCGGGCAGAGGGCACGGGGAGCACAGAAGACCCATCCCGCCAACCTCTCTGTGGGTCTCGCCACCCTCAAGAGCACTGGAGGCCAGAAGAGCACGGCACCACATGGCCGGGACACAGCTGGACTCGCAAGAGCAGGCGCAAGGGCCTCAAAGCGGGTGACTCAAAGGGACCGCGCCACGGGCCATCGGTAACCCAAAGGCGACCCAGGGAACCTACACACAGAGCATCAGACCGACTTCAGCACCTATCTGGTGGCCCAAAATGACCAGTGAAAAAAATACCACGCCAGGAGAAGGGCGGTGGCTTCTCACACACGGGGTGCCCCCCCCCCCCCGAACCGTGTTTCGGCCCAAGGCCTGCCACGTGACCCCATAGCACTCACTCCGGAGGTCCTGGGACCCTCTGGTCAACCTCCAGAGATTAAGGAGGCGAGGGGAGAGGGGCAGCGTTCCCTAGCGCGAGACCGGCTCAGCACACCACAGGTCCCGCATATCGGCGGGGCCGGCCACTGATGTGGAAGCATGTGTGAGGAACTTAGACATTTTTCTCAGGCTCTGCCTGAGGAGTCAGGGAAGTGGGTATTTAGTAAGCAGTCTGGCCTCACAGTGGGCAGCGCCCATATCCGGCGTAAGGGCACTGGTTTCCTGGGCTCATTAGGCTCCAAGTTAGGATTTGGACAAATTCTTTTTGATGGTCTGAGTCTTCACCCTTGGACGGGTGGTCGCTGACCTTCCCTGGAACAGACCACCTGTCTGCTCAGTCGGGTGTGGTCCTCTAAGGCAGGTTCCCAGGAGCCATGGCTGCACAGTGATTACACACGTTGGGCTGCTCACCATGTCTAAACCACCAGAAGCTTTGCGGGAGAAAGGACTTTCTACACCTGTGAAGAATTTTTCGGAAACTCACCGGAGCAGTTCCCTGAGCATGAATCCGCTAAGGACCGGTCATAGGAACTCACACGTGCGTTTTGTAATAATCAACCGCCGCCTCCCACGGGTCCGGCTTCACTAAAGGCGGGTCCAAGCACGTGCAGCGCACGCCAGCTCTCGGGGCGGCCAAGAGCCACCGGGACCGGTCTGAACCCCAAGTGGGCACTCAGATTCTCAGTAGTCTCCTCTGATGGTACCAGCACCAGTTGTGGCTGAGGCTCCTGAGTCCAGGTAGGGTTACAGTGAACTTCACGGGTCCCTCCAAAGGGCCGATAGCCATTGGCAGTGCCCGTGGATGAACGCGCTGTCAGTGACCGGGATCAGGTCGTCGAGGCTGCAGTGGCTGAGCGCCCTGTGCTGGTCGACCAAGACTGATGGACACTGACCCCGGCGACAGAGGCGGCAGTGAAGCCCGCCAACCCGTAAGGCTGCAGGTACAACCTCGGGCCACCTCTCCTGGCCAACGTTCTGTCACCGCCAGAAGGACCCAAGTGACGCCGCTGGCGTCCTGGAACTCTGGGGCTGGCGACACAGGCCGCTCTGGTCCCATCGCGTTGGCGACAGAGCTCCCGAGAGAAAGTGAAAGTGACCGCTAGGTGGCGGACGACAGGCGTGACAGGTGACAAGGAGGATTTGGAAAATAGGAAAAATAAAATGTTTAAGATAAATATTAACTTAAACTAATAAAATTAAAAGAAATTTAAGGTACAGGATTATGTAAAAATTACGTGTAAAATTAAATATTCTATTAAGTTGAATATTTAAGTCGAACATTGTTTTACATCAAATTTATTAAAATAAATTATGTAAAATACTATGAAATAATAAACACAGGAAGTGAAGCCTTTAAACAAATAAAAGAAAATAAATTAGTTGAATGTGTTTCCATTTCATATAGCATTAAATTTAATTTGATCTATATAAAACTGAAAATAATTGGAGGTTAAACTTACTTTAAATCAATGTTGAAAGAGTGAATACATGTAGACAGTGAAATCACTTTGAAATACAATATAATTAGAATTATTATAACAGAATAGCAATGTATTTAATATATAATTAAATAACAGTAATAAAATTGAGTAAAATCATATTACATTTACCAGAAATACATGAATTGAAAATTAACGAATAGATGTCATTTCCAAACTGGTTGTAAGATTGTGCTGACAACATTTCCGAATCTCCACGATGGTGTTCTTTTAAGAAGTGATGAATGGTATTTATTGTACAACTGTGGTGTGCCTGCTCTGTCTGAGGTCCGGATTGTGCCCTCCAGGACCTCTCGCCAGGTGAACCATCTGGGAATCTGGAGGTGAGTGAACTCCATCTCAGCAGGGTTGTTAGTGCAGGGTACGTTGGTACCCCTGGACTGGCAAGAAATCATCCCGTAACTATCCATTGGATCCTCAACTTCCTTATGGGCCTAGCACAAATCCTTCCCAAAATCTAGCACCATGAACTTAACTGCGCTCTCAGCCTGAAAAAAATGACGTCTGATTTAGATGCCTTGTCCCCAGACAGCATATACGCTGACAAGAATGCCATCCAGGACAGATATTGACCTCAAATGACCAAGGGAAGACAGTCTTAGCCCTCACTCACCCTGCTCCGTACCCTGTGAGCTACTTGACAGGCAGAAGACGCTGGCTCATTCTGGGTCCTTGTACCTCCCAATTTTCCCCTGTTGCTTTTTCTTTTCCTTTTCTTGCCATTCTTTTACATTCTCTGCTTTCCTTTTTCTTGATTTTTTTCTATTTTCCATTGACCACCTTCTTTGCTGGGACTGCCTCATGATTTGTTTTTTCCCTTTTATTTTTTTGGCTTTACAAAGAGAACTTTATTCTGTCTCCCTTGAGGTACAGGACAAAGAAATATAGACGTGGCTGTTTACAAAAAATAAGGTTCTCAACAGGTTGGCTGTAGAAAGTACTGGTCTCTTTTCAACATCTGAGGTGGCTGCATTCCTTGGAGATCTCCGTTTCTGGGCATTCATGTTTTACTGAGTCAAGAATGTTTCCAGGGCAGGAATATTGGCTTCAATGGAAATGATTGTCTCCTAGGAGCCTTGTGGCATAGTGGTTATGCATTGGGTGAAATCTGCATGGCGGGCAGTTTGAAACCAGCAGCAGCTCCACACGAGAAAGACTGGGCTTTCTACTCCCTTAAACAGTCTCAGAAACCCACCGGGGGGTGGGGGGCAGGGGGTTGCTAAGAGCAATTGCAGTGAATTTAGGTTCCTTGTTTGCTGACGGGAGTCAGCATCCTCTGACCTGCTGGCTTTGCTCTCCTTTGATGTCTTGTAGAGGAGATGTTTTTTCCCTTTACTGCATTCTACTCCCATCAAGGATTACAGTCATTTTTTTGCTTTCATCCGTTTTTCCCTAACCCTAAAAGGGTTAGTCTTGGAAACTCCCAGGGCAGTTCTACTCTGTCCTACTGGGTTGCTATGAGTCAACCTCCCAGTCTTGTTTTCCTTACCTCTTTTCTGGTCTGGCAGCAGGAGCTCTAGGTGGGAAAATCTACCTGGAAGCCATCTTCCCTCTCTCCTGCTTGCTCTTTTTGAAAGTTACAGTTAATCCACTATTTTTACCTTCTGCTGCTGTTCAAGAATGCTTTAATCCTAGGCAGGGGATAAATGAGTTTTTTGGCCTTTAAAGATGAACTGAGAAGCCCACTCAGGGATGCTATGAGGGGAAATATTTTCAGTTTCTTGGTAGCCCAACTAGCTGAATAAAAATTCTTCTACATTTCAAGGCATTATACTGGCTGTCGTTTATTTGAACCCTCAACACTAAAAGTCAAGGGCAGGTTTTCACACTAGAAGAAACATCTGTTGATGGTTACCAGGAATAGGGATGAAAGTGGGGGAGGGGAAGGTATGGACTTTGGGGTCAACAAATATTAATTTGGATGAAAAGGAAAGAAATGTACAATAAGAGGATGGTTAGGGACAAATGAAGGAGACAAGGGAAAGTATCTGGGAAATTTTCATGAGTGAAAAGCTATAGAGACAAATACTCATATACACAATCCCACAATAGTTACTTGGATAGACATGCAGGCTGACTGGCTGTGGCAGGGAAATCAGAATACAATTAAAAGACGCAATTCTGAAGGGACTGTTTCCTGATTTTAAACCATGCAGTAGTATCTCGTTCTTTTAGATTCTTGTATCTTATTTATCTTCTGGAATTTTATTTGGAGTAGTATGAATTCTAATTTTTTTCAAACCATTTTTCCATAGTAATCGAAGCAACCTGTTTCACGTGGACTTAAGGCATTGGTTACTTAGCTGTGGTGACCCTAGGAGAAAAATACATGGGAACCCTACTAACTATTTAGGTATTCTGTACAGGCAGAAGAATGCTAGAGCAGGTGAACAGCAGTTCAACTCAAACCACAATAATAGAGAGTCACGACCCCTCAAACAATTCCTAGACTTGAGCCAGATTACAGACCCACAGCCCCTTGAATGAGGAGAAGGCCGGGCCCTTTAAAGATGGGCCATTGTCAAAGGTGTATACTGTCAGTCTTTGTTCTAGCCTTCCCCAAAGGGACCTGCGGCCCTTCACAAGAGTGATTGCTCATTTCAGGTTGGGGGGGGGGGCGGTGAGGAGGAAAATAATCAAGCTTTATGGGGATTACTGGACACTGGCTCTGAACTGACAGTAATGCCAGGAGACCCAAAACATTTTGAAGGCCCACCACTCAGAGTGGGACATACGGATGTCAAGTTATTAACAGAGTTTTACCTCAGGTACCCTTCACAGTGGGACCAATGGGACCCCAAACACATCCTGTCATTATCTCCCCAGTTCCAGGATGCACCATTGGAATAGACATACTTAGTATGGTAGAGAATCTTATCGATCATCTTCCTGGAGCACAAGGACCTTCTCTTTTCAGTGTCATGGATTAGCCCATGGTTCTAATTTTTAAAACACTATTGAGAGAGGGAGAGTGAATAAATGTAGACTGACTATATATATATCAATACCTGGCATATTCATTTGTACAGAATAAATCCTTATATGACTGAATGCTATTTGCACAAACAATGGGAATGGTGGTCAGGCAAAACTTACCATAATGTTCACTGGCAATGTCAGACACGGGTCTGCCAGAGTAATGCATATCTTAATAGAGCAAGCAGGGTATTGTAGTAGTAACTGTTAGTCTACCTTCCGACAGTTCAATATTCTTGCTATAGTTGTCTTCTGCTTCTTCAGACATCATATAATTTCAGTCTTACGTCCTCAGGTTACAGGTGTGTTTGAGGTAGAGTCTAGTTCATCCAGTGGGGTTCCCACACCAATATAAATCACACCCCACAGAGAGGGAGGATGGTAACCCTGATGGAAATGAAAAGTGGAGGCTTGATTCATTTGTGGATTTTTTGTTTATTTTTTTCTTTTGATTCATTTGTTTTTAATGACCGGTGCTTCTAGGCTTTCAGAAATAAATGCGCCACACTTTAGGACTTGGAGAGATTTAAGAGTTGGAGAAAATATGCTAAGGGCCCCTGGGCAGAATCAACATCATGCCATTGCCTAGATTCGAGCAATTATCCAGAGAAAACCATCCAGAGCCTAATGGACCATGGATAAGTGCTTAGCAAGTAGTATGAAAAGACAACATTTTTTAAACTTCAACAACAGTGTATTTTGAGGGGGGACCAGTGAGATTTAAAGCGCAAAATCCTCTTTTATTTTCTGCTCAAGTGAAGTCTGACTCCCGTATTTTATTCTCTCCTAACTTCTATGACTTTGCTATAACCTTTATATATTATAACCGTACAATTGTGCCTGTGGACCCTGCAGCTGCCGGAGGCTGGCTTGCTCTGACAAAACCCTTGCATCAGTGGTTATCTCTATGCACCCACTCCTCTGTGCTTCACAAACTGGTCAACCCAAAAGAAACAATCTAGAACAAATATTAAATAAAGTAGGGAGGATAAAACAATAGCAATATAAAGACAAAAATGCAACCAATGTGTAAGAAACAAATGTCCACCATCAAGATTTTAAAAGCCCGGGAAGACACTTTTGTGGAACAAGCAAGAAACCCTAGCACGTTGAGCAAATTCAAGTTGGCCCCAGAGGGAGGTCCACTGACCAAGTATCAAGCTGGTTCCAGCAGGATTAGGATTACAATGGTCTATGTTTGATAGTAATACTGTTCCAGATCTTTGTATGTGGCTAGAGGGGATTTGTCAACAGCTTAATCTGGCTAGACACTTTGCAGATGGGTTTGGGGCTTGCACTGTCTTTCACAGCCTTCGAGAAATTGGTGTTCATAATTTTAGCTCTGACACTTTCTCTTTGTCATATTTGACTTTTGTTATTGTCATCTTTGGATTACACAAGCCAATGTGCTTCTTCAATGTGAACTTAGTTGAATCCTCACTTAGATGACAGCTTGTTTGAATACAAACCTTCAAGACCACAGACACTATTCCAGTTGATAGCTGAGCACCATCTGCTCTCTTCACCACACTCTGCTATAGCAATCTTATCTTCAGTTGTCATTTCATGAAGGTAAGTATCAGGTAGGGCCATGTTATCAGAACTACCTGTTCTTGGATTGGGGCTTCAGTTAAGCAGGAGCCCAGAACCCTTATGCTTGTCCATGGAATATGCATGACTGAACTTTACTTTCGCGACTGTCTTATGACAAAACCACCCCCCCATAGGACCAACTAAACTAGCACAAACAAAAAGAAAAATTAAACGCTCAAAGCAGGAAACGCAAACCCCATATAAGCAAAAGAGTACAATATTGTTAATCATCCCCCTAGAGTATAAGGTGATTGCACATCATTAATTTCCCCAAAGACACAGCACTCCAGTCACTGCTGGTCTGAGGAGTCGATGCAAGCACAGACCCACCTTCAACCGCAGCCCAACACAGTTTGAGCTTCTGTTCTCTTCCCCTCAGTTTACCCTAAGTGTGGGGTGTGGTACCAGGGGGGAAAATTCGTTCTTTTGATGCGGTTCTGCTCAATATTTGCTTTCATGAAATGTTCACTGGAAAAACAGATGCTATGGCAAGGTGTGATGAAGAAATCAGAGGGTGCCAGATGATCAGAAATAGAAGTGTCCTGTGTGTGACCCAAGGACTGTAAATAACAAAACCCACGATCAGAGGATCTTAGGTTTTCATAATATTATCACTTCAAGAGAAAGCACAAAATACAATAGCATTCAAAGCTTATTGAAATGAAAAACATGTATGAAGATGTCATCCCAGCCCTTGGACCTTGAACTTGTTGCTGCTGTAGGAGACTTGGTTGGTGTAGCTATCGTGGAGCAGGGAATTACCCAGTGCTTCACGTGGCAGAATGGGCACAGGGCTGCTGGGGGACAGCCTTGGGGACCCTCCTTTCATTGATGAAGTATGGGGAGACGGGCCCTGCACAGACAAATGTGCAGGGACCCCCTTCCTCTGCCACGCTCACACTCTGGAACAGCGTCAGGATGAAACTTCTGGTCTGTTGGGGGGGAGGGAGTAACTGCTAGGCAGGTTGCTGAGGTTTGTGCCCAGCCACTGTCCCAAATGAAAAGTGTATCCTCTTAGAGCCCCTGTGCCTGGGACACCTACCATGTGAGGGAGCCCACAACCGGGGGTCAACAGTATAGCTGTGTGTGTGTGTGTCTGTGTTAACCACTGGCTGTGGGCACCAAGGTATCAACCTATGACTTTAAATATATCCCACCCGAATTTTGAGAAAATCTCAAGAATAGATTTGAATCATTGAACACGGACAGAAGACCTGATGCTGTGGGGAGCCACCAAGAACACTATATACAAATAAAGCAAAAGGTCACTTTCAAAGACTGGAAAGAGCTACCCTTTTGGAAGCTGGGGGTCTGGGATGTACTCCTACAAAGGTTCGGCCAATGGGTACACCCTCATAGAGCCCAGGGCCGGTAAGCGGTGGAGCGGTGCACCCCAAGGCAGCAGCAGCCTACGGAGTAAACTCACCGAACATCCGAACACTTGAGGTTCCCACGTGTGGAGGGAGACATGAGGCCCCAGGATCAAGGCCAGACAGAGACCTTTAAAATAGCTGAAATATTTATCACAAAATCAGAGACAAAGGTAGAGGGACAAGGACCGAATCACCAGCCAGCACTGGTTGAAGGTACTTTAACATGGGGAATCTTCTTAAACGTTTGTCATGCACAAACCTTGAGCAGGGGTCAAAATTTCCCCTTAATTTAGAAAATGCTCAGCCTACAGAGTCTGAGAAGGAAATTTAGAATCAGGTGAATGTAGTATTAAAAGATACAGAAGGTATCTTGGAGGACTTCCAACATATAGAAGAGCTGACCACGCAGTTCGAGAGGCGACCCAGCATCCAGCGGAGGAGAAGTTGCAGAAGACATGGAATGCAGTGGTCCCACTAGCAGGCAAATTAAAGACACTTTATTAATTTCTCAGAGGTTAGAAGCAGCATTACAAGGTCTACTGGGAGCCCCGACAAACACCCAGAGAGCAGGCTCTTGCTCAACACTTTGCAGAAATCCTTCATTTCACACTCTGGTTTGATGAACTCCAGATGGCAAATCCTGCCACGCAGAATGGTGTCGGTCTTACAGAAGAGCGTTGGGTCTTATGGGGATGAGCCATGTGTCTGCAGGAGGAGAGAATGAAGTCAATAATGAGCGGGCAAACTGAAGGTCTCTGTTTAATGCGGAAGCAACCCTGATGCTGGAGTCCTCAAGTGATGCCACAACAAGCTTTGTGTCTGAGAATACGAAGTGACCAGCAGAAGATCCCCCAGAAGGATGGAGTACCGTGGCCTGTGGGGTAGCCACCCCCGACAGTTATTCATGGGTTCAGTAGGCGCAATCATATGGTTAAGATATATAACGATAATAGTAAAGCCATGGAGAACTGGGAGAGATAGTCAATAAGCTCAAATAAATATTTTTCTGTTATTCTCTTTCAGCCAAGATGCATCTGATATCACCAATGATATCCCTTGTTACACATCCTCTACTGAATCCAGCTTGAATCTTGTGTAGCTGTCAATATACTGTTGCAAATGTTGTTGATGATCTTCAGCCAAACTTCACTTCTAGGTCAGAATAACGATACTGGTCTATAATATGCATATTGTATAGCAACTTTCTTTAGAATAGGTACAAATATGGGTTTCTCAGTCATTTGGCCAAGTAGCTGTCTTCCGAATTTCCTGGTGTAGATCGGGAAGTATTTCTAGTACATCACCGGCTTATTCAAACACATTTCAGTTGTTATTCCATTGATTCCTGAAATCTTGGTTTCTGCTAATGTTTTCAGTGCAGCTTGGACTTCCTCCTTCAGTACCACCATTTTTTCATCTTTTGATACCTCTTGAAATGGTTGAATGGTTACTAGTTCTTTTTGGTGCAGTGATGCTACATTTTCCATTTTCTTTTGGGGCTTCCTATATCATTCAATATTTTGCTCATAGAATCTTCAATATTGTAACCCAAGGTTTGTAATTTTTCTGGAATTACTTCAGTTTTAGATATGCTGAGCATATGTATTCTTCCTTTTTGGATTCTCACTCTAGGCCTTTGCACACTCCATTATAATAATTTTATTTTGTCTTCGTAAACTGCCCTTTGAAATTTTCTGTTCAGTTCATTTACTTTGTCTTTTCTTTCTTTTGCCTTAGCCTGAGGGAAACTTTCAGTCTTCTGACACCCATTTTGATATTTTCTTTCCTTCTACCTTTGTTATTCTGGTTAACTAACCTCTAAATGATACTTATTAAATATATTTCATAAACACAAAATATCACATAGTAGCTACTTCTGAGAAAAGAATGGCCCACTGTGGAAACGGGGGTTTCACATACGTGCAAAACACATTTGGTCAAGAAAAGGTCAGCGCTTAGTTTTTGTCTTTTACATGAAAGACAAACAGAAAACCACCAGGAATTATACTCTTTAAAATAGAGAACAATATGAGAACGTTTCTCTCTTTCTTTTTCTCTCTCAGGATCAAGGGATGAAATACTGGTTTATACTATCCACTGTTGGGTGTAGCCTGGAAATAATACTTTTTGTTAAAAAGATGAAGGGAGGTAAATCTGAAGGGCTCGAACACTCTGCTCCACGGTGCTTGGATTTACCTGCTGGGTGAAGAGTAAACTCGGGTCCGCGGGTGTCTTTTAAAAACAGCCAGGTGGGCCCGGCCATAGAGAGCAGGCTGGGCTTCCCTCCCGGCCTGGGCGCTTCCCGTGGACTCCAGTCTGTTGAGCGGGAAGAGGTGGTGGCTGGTGCGCGTGGAGAAGTAGAGCTGCCCGCCGGGCATGTGGTTGTCGTATGGGTTGCTCAGCGCTAGCGTCCGCTCAAAGTCCAGCTTGCCCCATGAAACTGAAGTTGGGCGAGATGTTGGACTTCTTCCTCTTGACGAAATCGTATGCGTTGTTCAGCGAGAGGTTCATCTTCTGCATCAGGTAGGCCATGGTCACTGTCACTGAGTGGCTGATGCCGGCCAGACAGTGCACCAGGACCCCGAACTTCTTGGAGCGGGCCTCGTCAATGAAGCTGATGGCCTCGGGGAAGAACTGGGAGAAATCTGGCTCCAGTGGTCGGAGATGGGAATCTGCATGAAGGCATTGGGCAGGTTGGGTGTGACGTTGAGGATGCACTTGATGCCATACTTGCTCAGCACATCCAGGTTGGTAGAGTCCTTGGCACAGCCGAGGTAGAGGTAGGACAGGATCTGGATGGGGAAAGGGGCTATCTGGATGGCACGTGGCTTCCCTTCGATTTGTTGACATTGCTGGGCAGCTCTGCGGTCGGACAGCTGGGACTCTCTGACGGAGCAGTCGGAGCTGATGCGCAGGCCGCCTCCACCCAGCACCGAGGTGGTCTGGGAGCCGCTGGTCGAGGACAGGCGCCGGGCTTGGGCTGCCACTCGTGGTGGCCTCCTTGTAGAGCAGCCCGGTGGCCGCTTTGCACCATGGGGTAAAGCGCTCCTTGTCGGCGTGGTTGGTGACGATGGAGCGCATGGGCAGGTTGCCCTTGCGAAGGCCCCGCAGCACCAGGTCCAGATGGCCAGGTTGACGGCCGTCTTGATGTGCGACAACTCGAAAAGCTCCTCCTGCAGCCCCTCGGCGCTCTTGCAAAGCATGGCTCCCGCACCTGCTGCCGACTCGGACCCCGTCCAGGTGCACGCCATCGCCGTCCCCGAGGCTGACATGTGCGCCCTGGTTTTTCATGGGGAGCGCATGCTGGGTAGCCCTGCCCTGGGACAGCACCAGGGCCACGCGGGCCTCAGCCGCATCTCTGGGCACCTGCCTCCTGCCGAACTGCGTGCCGGTTGGCCCGCCCACCTGGCCCTCCCAAACCCTTCAGTTTTAAGGCATTAAAAATACAGCTGTGGAGGAGTGGCACATTCAAAATAGAGTCAACATGGCAAAGCTTTCTGGCGCTTTCCAAGCTGCTGGGGCTTGGCTCCATAGGAAGGGAAGCATATCTATTAGTACTTAGAGTGTGGAAGAGGAAGTATAACTCTAAGAAATTTGGAAGTTGTCAAAAATGAAACCGAATGTATTGGTATTCTAGGCATTAGTGAGCTGAAATGGACTGGGATAGTCATTTGACTTGGACAAGTATTATGGATGGGTGTCATCCAGTCAGCCATGATTTACAGAAACCCTATGTATGACCAAAAAAAACCCACCACTGGGACCTGCGGCCCCAGGTCCGCAATTGTTATGTTTTAGCCCACGGTTGTAGCCATGGTGCCATCCCTCTTTAGGGTCTTCTTTCTTTTTCATTGTCCCTCTACTTTACCAAGCATGCTGTCCTGTTCAAGGGACCACTTCCTCCCAGTAGCGCATTCACAGTAGGTGAATGATGTCTCACACCCTTGCTTTTAAGGAGCAATCTGGCTATGCTTCTCCAAGACAGGTTTGAACAGTATTTTGCCAGTCTGTGATATTTCAATATTCTTCACCAGTATCAAAATTCAAATGCATCAAATCTTATTTGGGATTCCTTATTCATATGAGATGATTAACAATCATATGTACTTTACTATTATGACTTACTATTTACTATTTCAGGACCGACACTGTAGTTTACTATTTCAGGAATGACACTACACACATGGTTAAAAAGATCAAGGTCATTCGTTAAGTACAGTGCTGTATGTGCCAGGCTCTCCTTCACACCTAGTAAAGGAGACCAGCTAATACCACCACTATTCAAATTCACTCACTAATGACTAACTATAGTGACAAAATATTGTTACATTCTACCACGTCCTTCAGTCTGCATGCATTGATAATTACTGATGATTGGAAGGCAACTATTAAATGCAAAAGGATTGGGAATTGGAAAATATAGACTTGGTGATAGAAAGTAAGATGGACATGCATGACAGAACTTGTAAGACCAAAGATTACTTCAAAGAAAATATTTTTTTCAAATGGCAACTTTAGATGTGAAATCTACACAAATCAAATTGCCTAGACGTATGGGATTTCTCTGTGAAAAGACAATGGAGAACCACATACATTTAGTCAAAACAAGGTCAATGGCCGACTGTGAAATAGACCAAAATTGCTCAATGAAAATTGCTTCAAGATAAGGATAATTAAAACAAGTCCAAAAAAGCCACACATTTACAGGCCATCTCAAAAATAGCTCTGATGCACCTAACTTGACCAAACAAAAAGGATGATATCAAAAATATCACACATGAAGTAATAAAAAAATTAAATTTAAAACATAAGGGAGGGGGGAAGTAGGTGCTAGAAAACCCTGAAACATAGTCTTGAAAGTAGAATCGCTAAAGCAAATAGAAGAACTGACAAAGTACACAAGCTGAACAGAAAATTTTCAAAAAGCCATTTGAGAAGACTAAAGTGAAATGTGCAAAGACCTGTAGTTAGAAAACCAAAAGAGAAGAATTAAATTCAAGACTTAAGTTGTAATATTGAAGGATTTTATAACCAAAAGAAGCATTAAAATAAGATGGAAAGAAATATTAATTAAACGAAAGAGAATTGGCAGGAATCAGCCATTACAAGTGGTAGCATATGATATATAATCATTTATTATGGCCATTCTAAGCATAATTCTACAGGAGTTCTGCCGGTACAATGGTGATCCATTGGGCTGCTAGCCTCAAGGTCAGCAGTTACGAACCATCAATTGCTCTTGGGAAAAAGACAGGGCTTCTACTCTGGGAAACTCAGGGGTGGTTTGACCCTGTCCTACAGGTGTCTCTATGAGTTGATATCAAGTGAATGGCAGTGAGGTTTTGAGCTAAAATTCCTTAAGTGATGTCTTATCATTGTGCATTCTCTGCGGGTGGCTGTGATCCCATTTTGGAGGGAGTTCTTTGTTACACGATTGACGTGGGGATACGCCCTAACCTTAGTAGAGGGTATGAACCAACCCACATCCTGTTTTCTTGGGTGTGTCTTTAAGATTACTTTAGTGAAGGGTGTGACTTAAAACATCATCATTCATTTACAGTGGTTTATGGTCTGCAAACAGGTATACCACACATCCATCAAAGCCATTCCTCAGTATATAGGAGTTTGTAAGTGGTAGAGGCTGCCAAGGCCAGATGTATAGGAGGCTGGCACAGAGGAGCAGCACCAAAACTATGGGGTACCTTCTTCTCATCTGGCTCAAGACCATGGAACTGTGCCACAGACTGAGAGGTGGGCTGGCTTCCTGGCCCACGGAGACAAAGATAGGACCAGAGAGAGATAATGTGGCTGCTGGTTGAGGGGATAAATGGTTTTATCCTCAATGCTTGCTGATCCTGACTTGTGGTAATCTATTAACTTCTCTAATAAAACCCCATAACCCTAAGAATTGTTGAGTTCTGTGTGGCCCTTGGAACAAACTATTGAACTTAGCATAGGAGTAGACTGCTGAGGGAGGAAAGGTTGATGTTACAATAGATAAAGAAGGACGGGACACGGAGGCCGTCTAACCACTGCCTAGTGGCAAAAGGGAAGCCAGGACAGGTTGGAGATGTGCAACTCCACTGCTGTTTACAGCAGTATATAATCAAGGTCACAGTGCAATGGACATACTTAAAAGTGCATTTCTGTAGGAAGACGCCTTATCCCATCCAAAGACATGACGGTGGCTGCTCAGGATTCAATGCTTGAGGACTAAACCAAAACCTTGGCAGTTCATATCTAGAAGGACCCTCCAGAAGACATTAACTTTGAAATTCCTAAGATAACAAATTCTCCTGAATACATGTGACTACAATGAGGTAGAATGGATCTAAAGGCAAATGAAAACAACCAAATTCTGGCCTTTGGACTGGCTCCTGGAAGATCACCTCTAAAAGCTAGAGAGGCCTGCCTTTGTGGCCCATGGCAGCCCCCTCATCCACACAGACAGTTCATACTAGTTTACAAACAGTGGAGGCTGCTCATGACAGAAAGACAAACCATACAATCAGAGTTGGAACTTGTGCTACTATAAGACAAATATGCCAGGTAAATGAGAGCCTACTGCAGGAGGAAACCATAAAATTAGGTGTGGGTTATAAACATGCACTTACACATTTGACACCAAAATTGAAGAAATGCATTTCATATGCACAGGCCCCAGAAGAGAACATTCTCAAAGGCTAAGCAATTCATGGGAGTGGCAGGAAGGGGCAAGTTATAGAGGAAAAGCAGAGCTGGGGCTCAACATTTAACCTGGAGAGGGAAGTATACTTTATCCCATGTGCTTAGTGACTACTGATCAATTTAACAGGTTTATGGAACATGTCATTTTGATGCATTTCAATTTCAATGAAAATTACAGAAACCATTTACATTTGCCTCCTACCAGTTATGCTGACTTTGATCCAAATATATACAAATTTTTTGAGACAAATATATATCCACATTCATTTTTTCTAAGCTTTCCAATCTCGGAATTGTTTAATATACCTATCTCTATGGATACATGTCAATTTGCTATGACTGTTAATTGACAATCCCAGTTAAATTGGTTTCATTCATGAAAGTATTACTTCAGTAATAAACGTAAACAAAGTCACAAAGTTCTTAGGAAGTAAACATCAAATGTAAAGACAAACAATGCAGTGGAGACTAACAAACTGACTGATCAAGCGACCCTTATCAAACCCAATACCTCAAATGTTGTATGATGTTAAACATAAATTTTATATATAGAATCAGAGTTTCGTGTATAAGTTGATAGCACATAATTACCATATAAACTCGAGTATAAGTCCAAACACCTAATTTTACCACAAAAAACTGGGGTGCTTGTTCAGCATAAAAAATGGGCTGAAAAACTCGGTTGATACTCGAGTACAAGTGGTATGTTGTTTCAGAATGTTTTAAAAATGTACGGTTCCGTTCACGTGTCGGTTTGACTCATGGTCGAGGTATGCGGCATGGCTGAATGCTGACATACACGCAGTCTCCAGGAGGTGGAGTGGATCTGATGGCAGTGGGCAGGTTTGGTATGGTTTACTCCAAGGGGCTTAAAGAGTCCTGTACGTTGGCTGCTGACCTCAGGATTGGCAGATCAAATGCACTGGCAGTTCAGTGAGGAAAAGATGAGGTTGGCTGCTCCCATGCAGATTGACAAGCTCAGAAACTCTACATAGGAATGCTGATTCAGAATCAACTTGATGGCATGGGAGTTTGTTTGGAGCAGGGGAAATGAAGGTTCCTAAGTGGAATGTACTTTTCCTACTGGCAGTTTCCACTCACCCAGTCTTACTGTGGAAGAAAAGGCCTGGCCCCTGCTTCCATTAAGAGTACAGTGCATTAAACCCTATGGAACAGTTCTATTCTGCTGGACTTAATTCCATGGCCACCGAAAAAAGGAATGATAGCATAATCGTGCCTATGAATACACATAAAATTATGATGAAATTCAACGATAAAAAGAATTCTCAGTGAAAATCACCATGTCCATCATGAAGAAATCTAAACATACTACAGCTTAGGAATATCTAAATGACTAAGGAGGCGTACTGGTGCGGGGGTTCAACAATCGGCTGCTACACCTGGCGCTCAAGACCTGGGAACTTCTTCACATACAGATGACAGCCTGGACACCCAGCAAGGAGTCCCTAAGGTCAAAGGGCATTGCTAACAGAATGGACTAGAGTGCAGCTGACAACAAGAATTCTGTGAACATCAACTGAGCCTTTATCAACAACCCTTGGTGGGTACATCTCTGAAACATGGAAATACGTAAAGAGAAACATGGAAATACGTAAAGAGACTCTCAGTTAAGTCCAAGTAAGATATCTTACCATTTCGAACAATTCTATTACTGGATATTGTGCTATCTTCTATTAAAAATAAAGCTGTGACAGAATCCAGGGGGGGAAACAGGTCAAAGTACATGCACAGTGAAATCAAACACATGTAGACAAAAATCATGGTTAAGTTAGATATACCAGAAGGAAAGAGATACGACTTTATACGTGTAGTTACAATTCGGTTCCAGGAAGAGCTTCTGTACTCCATGTGATAACTGACACATGACCAATTTAAAGTCCTTATCACTAGGAAGAATAAAATGAGTGAAAACAAGAAAATGTGGTATTCTTTAGGACTTGTGTCACAAAAAAATATTAGTACAGAACAGGACAAGAAAATTAACAAAACCAGCATGGTGGGAAACTCCCCCAAAATAATCTACTAAAATTCAAGACCCAATCTCACTGCCGTCCAGGTGATGCCAACTCATAGCACCCCTATAGCACAAGACAGATCTTTGTCTATGAGTTTAGGAGACTGTAACTCTTTACAACCCTAGAAAGACCCGTCTGCCCACAAGCTGGTTTCGAACTGCACACCTGGAGGTTAACAGCCCAATGCTGCTACCAGCACCAGAGGAGCTCTGGGCCAACGCTGCCCTAAGAGCCGAGATAGACCTGGGGGTGTTAAAGGAACCTGGGTGAGTCGTGACATCGATCTCCGGGGTGAGGTTTACAGGGCAGAAGCCCTCAAGTGGGGTGCTGCATCCCGAGTCGGCAAGCCACAGCCCAGGGTCTGCAGCGGTCCGGAGACAAACGGCAGGAGCACAAGCTCGCACATGCGGTCCGGGTCTCGGTGGTCAGTGGGGCGACTGACGACCGCGGGACTGGCCTCCCCTTCCAGGAAAAGCCAGTCTGCGGCCTGGTCTTCTTCTCATGGCCAAGACCCCACACCCACGGAGCGGACTCCAGGACAGGACCCGTCCCCGGCAGGGCCTTTCCGGGGCGAGGAGGGCCTGGGAGGGGCTCTAAGCAGGACAAGCGGGACAAGGGGTGCCCAGGCCTGAGGCAGAGGCCCGCGACCGGCCCGGGACGGATTTAGCGGGAAACGTCCCAGGGGGTCACGGCGATCAACGGCGCGGCGGGCGCAGTGCGGGCACTAGAACGTCTGCCGGACGCCGCGCTCGCAGAGGCGGCGGCGTGCGGGTCAAAAGTACCACACTGAGGCTCACTAAGCTTGGCCGCCGGCTACTGTCCTGCGCCGGGCGGAAATGACGTCACCGGAAAGGACCCTTTCCTGCGGGGTTGTGGGGGCGGGGCCTGGAGAGGGGCGGGGCCGGGCCCAACAGAGAAAGCCGAGCCCGAGAGCGGGCCCGGCAGAGAAGGCCAGAAGGCCAAGCCCAAGAGGGAGCGGAGACTGAGCTTGCTCTTGTAAAAGTAAAAGGGGCGCCTCATCGCCACATGCATCACGACCTGGTGAGTGGTGTGTTAGGTGGATGAACGCCCGCCACATCACAGCACGCACATCATCTTTGCCTCTTTATTTGGGGTGCATTCTCCTTGATATTTAGGGAGCTCTGTTGCCTAGGTTTACATGATGCGTTGCTATCTGCAAGGTCAGCAATTCCAAACTACCATCTTCTGCGAGGGGAGAAAGACTAGGCTTTCTACTCCCTTACAGAATTACAGCCTCCAAAACTCACAGGGGCAGTTCTAGCTTGCCCTGGGGTCTCGATGAGTCGGCATCGACTTGATGGCAGTGAATTTTAGGAGTTATTTGATTTTTCACGGAGAAAAGACACCTCACGTTTGCAGGATAAACAGCACACACACATTGTCTCTTCTTCTAGAACTGCTGAAACCTTGTCTACAGATTTCAGTGTGTTCGCATCCTTTCATACCATAGGTGATCAAGGTCAGGGATTCAAGCCCACCATCTACCCTGTGGCAGAAAGAATAGGCCGTCAGCACCCAGAAAGACATGCTAGCTCAGGAAAACTATATAGTTAGGGTCCTTATAAGTCAATATTGCCTCGATGGCAGTGGGTTTAGGTGGGTTTGGTGATGATTCATTAGTAAGCAGCGGGTCCTGTATCAGATGAAACATGCTGCATCCTTGCACAGTAGTCAAAGGCAGTGACATTCTTCCTAAAGCAGCACCACCCACAACCCATTTTAGAAAGGGTTCCTAAACAAGCTGGTGATATTTACTCACAAAATGAGATTGGGGCTATTGCCAAAGGCTCATGGAACTGTGAGGGGAAAGGTGACCCAAGCCTAATTGTGCAAGTGCGTGCGTTGCAGTACCGGCACTAGAAGGTTAGGGTGAAGAGAGGGTTCAGTGCAGAACACCTGCTTTTGGACACGTTTCTGGCATTCACGTGACAAAACACTGGATATATTTTGTAGGAGCACCCATTATTCTTCCTCAGAACTCTTCCACAGCCAAAAGGACAAGGAAACCACAGTGGCTATGTGGAGCACAAGGATCAATCGATATACACTACCGTTGATGGCTAGAACTTCAAGTAGCTGCAGTAGCATATATTGAATGAAAAGCACCATGTTCCAGTCGACAAGTTCATGGGGTCTGGAAACTGCTGAAGATATGTCTCCTCCTCAATCTCCTCAAGTGCTGTGCTTTAAAGCCACTTAGGAAAAATCTGTGATTGAACATGGGCCACGTGGAGTCAGTCACCTGCTTACAAATGAGAAGAGAACTGGGACTCACTGGAGGACCAACATTCAAACTGCGATCTCACTGCCCAGCCTAGAGAAGAGCAGCCCTGCCAACAGCAAGCACAAATCAGAGCAAGAATGGCCTGCTTTTGGAGCCCGGAAACATCCAGTTCACCATCTAGAACAATGAATGCAGTACATAACCGTGAGAGCAAGGCCTCTAGGGATTCTCCTCTGCTTCAGCCTCACCAGAGCTTATTTCCTACAAGTTGATCCAAGTCGGCCTCAGTGCAGCCTGCCTGATCTCTGGCCTCTGGACCACAGAGAGTATCTAGTATTTGTCAGGTGCAGGATCCCAGCCCAGCAATCCGACATGCCTCCACAACTTCCTCTTAGGCCCACCACATCAGCTTCACTGGCAGAGGGAACACCAGCCGAACCACTATATCTCAGGGTGTGTCCACAGAAACTCTATCCAGGCTGGGCACCTGGATAGATATCTATCTGGCAGCAGAGGTTTCTCTGTTCTGTGACGCCAGTCGTCCTCTGGAAATACCCAGGAATAACAGGGCCCACTGGGAGGTTCTTCAACTGGTAAAAAAAAAAAATCTGTCTCCAGGTGTGCCAGAAGGAACCTCAATGATCTTGAGAGTAATGCCGAATGGAGATACCCACACCATCCCTGAGAGGCCAACCTATGAGATGTAGCCACTAACATTCAGCCTCGCTGAAGATCAGCACCCAATCCTAGCTGCTATGCATGCATGACAGGACTGAGCCTGGTAGTGCGCTTAGTTAGGCCTCAGACTGCTAAACCCAAAGTCAGCATGTGAACCTGCCAGCAGGACCACCTGAGAAAGACTAGGCTTTCTACTTGTGGCAGTTTCATTATCTGTCAACGTGAAAGGGTGGAGCTTAGCCTGTCAGTCAGGTGGCAGTTTGATGACCTCATTTGGAGGCAGAACACAGAGAGAATCTGGGAGATATCCCTGTTGACAAGCCACATGGAGCTACACTGATAGAGCCAGAGCCCTCGAGCTGGAGGAGCCATGTGGAGACCCCCACCAGCACTGAGATGCTTACACCGCCACTGGATCCACAAGTCTTTCCACCCACTGGCCTGTGGTCTTCCTGCATTTGGTGTCATTGCATGACTGTGTGAGTCTAAAGAGGGATTTATGGACTAGTATCGACATATGGGGTAATATCAGACTTATGGACTTGTTCTGGACTTGGCTGGGATGTTTTCTTCATGTAGCATTGCTCTGTGAGATAGAATTCTCGCACACATATGAGTGCCTATGACTTCGTCTCTCTAGTTTACCCAGACTCACAGACCACTCCCATGATTACACGCTCAGGAGCCCACAGGGATGGTTTTACTTTACTCTGTAGGGTTGCTATGAGGCAGCATTGACTCGATGGCAGTGAGTTTGGTTTGGAAGGTAAGCAAACCGCCATGGCAATTTCTCAATGCAGTTCAACCTGGTACACTCACAGACCTAAAAATCGTTGTTGCCTCTAAAATAGCCAAAGAACTGAACCTTCGAAAGGAACTTCAGAAGTCACCCGGGAGAATACTGCAGACGATGGCTGGGCCCAGCTATCTGTAGGGTTTCCCAGGATGCTGGCTCTGCCTAGGATGCAGGATTTCTGTGTCAGGCCCTCTGCAAACTGACACCTACTTTCTTCTCTTTCCTTCCAAGCAAATCCCCAGAAGTGTCCTTACCCTGCCCCCCAGGCCTCTGGACTTGGGAACTGGGCAGCTGTGGACTAAGCAAAGTTCAGCTCTGTGCAGCTAGTGTTTGAGGCTGTTCTGGGACTGCAGAGGGGAGGGGGAGGGACGCTGAACTCCCTCCACACTCAAAACACTGCCTTTCCTGCAGATTCACAGCTGAGCATTGTGTTACAGAAGCTGTTTGTGCAAGGGGCATTTATTTGTCCCTCTCCTCAAGGGTCTGTGCCACCCCCACCCCCAACACACACACAATCCTCCTGCGTAGAAGAGAATGTGATCCATGAGAGTGAATGGAAAGGAGACTTCAGGAACTAATGGCTCTTCCCGCTCCCAGAGACCTGATCGGATTACTGCACGCCCCAGATTTGTCTGAAAGACCCCATTCTCCTGGGTCTTCTCCTCATTGTTTACCTTCCCTTGGCCTTGATCTGGACCACAGCTACTTACACAGCAGTGACTAACTCACCTGACCCACTGTTTGATCTCTGCCTTGGCTTTCCTTTCCTTGTATTCCTGATACCATCGCGCCCTCTGCTGGTAGGTGACAAAAGCCAACCCAAACTCATTGTCAGTGACAGGGTAGAACTGCCCTGTGAGTTTCAGAGACTGTAATACCGTATAAGAGCAGAAAGCCCGTCTTTCTCCTGAGGAAAGACCACTGATTTTGAACCGCTGACTTTCCAGTTAGCAGCCCAGCATGTAAACATTATGCCACCAGGCCTTCCTGGCAGGTTAGAGGTCTGGTAAAATAACTTTTGCTTGCTTGGGCAGTTGGCTTGTAATGGCCTTTGCTTTCCTTGTTTTTCTGTTATTTATACTCTGGAGGAATTGGGGTCATGTATAGACGTTTTCTGAAATTTGACCTGGCTGGAGCACTTTCTTATGAATTGGTTTATTTTTAATTTTTTAAAGAAAAGGTCTGAAGTAGTAATTTCATCTCTACACAAAACTGGAGGCACTCCCGGTCTATATCCCTGACTCCAGGTCTCCAGTTCAGATCAGGGGCTCCCTCTTCATGCTCTTCATGTTCTTGTCCTACAGAACTGGGCACATTCTCCTAGTGTTCCAGGACAACATGGCTTGGCTCTCAGGGGTCTGAGCCGCTTTACCCAAAATGCTCCATCCACCATTGTTTTTGTTGTTGTTTTGTTTTAACATTTTATTAGGGGCTCATACAACTCTGATCACAATCCATCCATATACATACATCAATTGTATAAAGCACATCCGCATATTCTTTGCCCTCATCATTTTTGAAGCATTTGCTCTCCACTTAAGCCCTTTGCATCATGTCCTCTTTTTTCCCCTCCCTCCCCCCTCCCCCCCACACCATTGTTTTTATGTTAGGTTTTATTACTATAAATTGCCCTCTGCATACTGATTTACTGTTTCCCAAAGGTTTTTTATGTTGTATTTTCATTCTCACTTGTTCTCAGGAATTTGAATTTTTCATTCTTTATTTCTTTAATTACCCATTCATTTTTAAGCTTGTCTTGTTCAATTTCTATTTCTTTGAATTCCCATCTGAGCCTGGAGGATTGTCATTATTCCGTACCAATGATTGCTCCCGGTGTTTGCTAACCCTCCTCTCCATAGGAGCTCTGCTGCAGGTTCTGTGAGTCAAGACATCCAATATTCTAAAAGTGGAGCCTGCATGCGGCATTGGAACCTGGACATGTGATCAAGGACCCGGATGAAGGGAGCTGAGCCACTCTGCCATGATGATGATGATAAGAGAGGTGGACGCTTTGCTAGTGGCCACTGCAGCATCGATGCCCGAGGAAGCCTCCTCTGGATGGACTATGAAACTGGGAGGAGACAGAGAGACACACAGAAAGATGGAGAGGCAGAGAGACAGAGATATAGAAGTAGAGAGAGACACATTTGGAGAAAGACAATGACAGAGAGATGGAGAAACACAAAGACAGAGAGATATGTGTGGAAAGAGATACAAAGGGAGGCATAGCTGGAAAGACAGAAGGTGACAAAGAGAGATAGACAAATAAACAGGACAGAGATAGGGAGACAAAGAAAGAGATGATAGAGACACATATAGAGAGAAAAATGAGAGAAAGTAAAAGGGAGGGAAAGAAACAAAAAGAGAGACATGCCCCTCCATCTAAATTATGTGGCTCTTTGTCCTGCCCCTTGGTACCTGCTGATGTGTAGGGACTAGTGTAAATTTCTTGTCTGAGCTTTGCTTACCTCATCATGGGCATCTTTAGAATGTGGGTTTTGCACAGTTTCATTAGGAGCAATGTGTTAGGTTGGGTTGACTATCCCCAAACAAATCCTTGTGGTAAGTTGCTGTCATATTTCACCATATAGTCAAAGAAGCCATGACATTTACATGTACAGGGAAAACTAGGAGGCTTACTTTGGGAGAAGAGACAGGGGTACTGGCTCTAGTGGACAGGGGGAAACCTTTTGTAACTTGCCTCCATACACACAGTGGGTGGAGCATACGGAACCCGGGGGTGGATCAGGATCAATGAAGTCACTCACACACACACACACACACACACACACACACACACACGAACTTCATGTATAGAAGTAATTACATATCGAGCAGGTATCCTAGCCCAGTCCAATTCAAGTCCATCAGCTTTCTACTAGTCCATAAGTCCCTCTTCAGGCTCACAGAGCCACATGCAATGATGCAGAATGCAGGAAGATCACAGACCAGTGGGTGCAGGGCCATGTGGATCCAGGGTCGGTGGAAACCTGGCCAGGCTCCGGTAGCTCTCAGGGTCTGAGGCAGAGTCCCAGCAAGCAGGAAAGCAGAGGGGTAGAGGGAGAAGGGGGTTCTCAGGGTCCGTCTTATGAGAAGGCCATGTCCCCAAGGAGGCACCACCAACCTATGAGCTGAGGGAGAGGTTGGATTCCAGCCCTATACTTTCGTACATCTTTCAGTTGCCATAGAGCACAAGTGGAATGGGAGCAGACCTTTCAGGCACATAAGAACAGCACATTCTGGGGGATGGAGTGTAATTGTGAGACTTTCCTCATCACAAGTCCAATGGGCAGCATTGGCGTCATTGATCGTTATGATCATCCTTGTGGTAATTTGCTAACATAGTTCACCATACAGTCAAGGAGTCCATGACACTGACACGTACAGGAGAACGTTGGAGGCCCACTTTTGGAGAAGCCTTTCATGATTTGCCTCCACACACACAGTGGGTGGAGCATCATGGGGCCCAGGGGGTGGATCAGGATGGATGAAGTCAAGAGTGAGACAAAGGGTCTTTGACACTTCCGGGTACTGCACACCCCATGTCCTGATTTCTCTGACCAACTAAGTGACCCGAGGAACCCTGGCTTGTGGCTGTCCCTTTCTAGGACTAAGGTCCTTTGTCCGCTTGGCTACCCTTGAGGCCCACCAGAGGGTCTTACAAGAGCAGACTTGCTATCTTTTCTACGTCACCTCAGGAGCCACTAGGGGTAGGGGGGAGATGGGGAAGCCATTGGTGTTGAGCGACACTTACCTCAGGCCTTGTGGGGCTGCCACTGCCTGGGCAATCCTGTCTTCCTGACGTGGTCATCCCCAATGGCAATGAATGGAGTGGTGTGGCATAAATGCAGGGCTGCACTCTCCTCCTGAGGTCACCGTCTAACTACTGATGGGAGTCCTGGAAGGCCCAGCACATGCTCAGTCAGCACGTTCTCAGATCACGGGCAGTGATGACAGTGCTGTCTACCAGGACAAGCGTCCCCCGTGAGAGTGGTGAGTTTGAATGAGTAATCAGTACACTCCTCCTTTCCTTTAGGGGCAAGGCCATGGTTAGGGGCCAGTGAGTCCTCACAAAGTTTAAAATATATATATTTGGGATTTAATACATCTATCATATCATTCCATATTTCAAACATGTCAAGTAGAATTGTACAATTGTTACCACAGTCAGTTTCCAAACAATCTTTTTCTACATGAACTCCTTGACATCATCTACCATTTGCCCTCTTCCCCACCTCACTGTACTCTCCCTCCCCAGAACCCTTTATTCGGCTTGCTGTCCCTATAGGTGAATCGGTCCTAGGTTTCATCTACAAAAAACAGAAAAGCATGTAATACAACTTGAACAGGGTGACTTGCATCGACAACACTTCTGAGATACACTCATACAAACAAGCAAAAACTGAAGAAAACAATACATACAAAAAATACAGAAAATGTTGGGAACCAGATCAGGTCCAGCCTGCATCATAGGGTGAATGTGCTGACAAAGTTATAAAGGTTCAGGTCAGCTTTATGCCTTTGATCTTCTATACTCCTCTCTCCCAAACCCTTAATTGTAGATGGAGGGAGTTCTCTGGAGGCTTATTTCCTATGTCGTTCCACCAGAGAATCGAGGGCTCCCACTCTCAGGCATAGCCTTCTCCACACCAGATTCTCACACTGGAGGCTGTGATACCGATCCCTCTTTCGACTTTGGATTCTATGGATTCCAGTCCTTCAGTGACTGATGATGGTGTGCCTCTTCCATGTGGACTTAGTGGACATCTCACTGAGAAGGCTGCTTGTCTTTAAATGAGCCATTAACACCCCAGATACAATTTTGTCTGATAGCCAGAGACCATCTAAATCGGTGGTCCTCAACCTTCCTAATGCCACGACCCTTTGTTCCACATGTTGTGGTGACCACCAACCATAAAATTATACTTCATAACTGTAATTTTGCTGCTGTTATGCATTGGACGACCATTGTGAAGGGTTGTTTGATCCCCAAAGGGGGTCATGACCCATCAGTTGAGAACCACTGATCTAAACTCTTTGCCACATTTTGCTATAGTACCTATCTCATCTGTGTTCCTTTCCTGTGGGAGAGTACTGAGCAGGTAAGAACTAATTGTTCTGAAGTCAGAGCTCGTATTTAGTGTGAGCCCAAAACCCATTCCTGGAGCTATGGTTTTCATTTTTGTTTTAATTTTCTGCAACTTGGGAATTAATACATATGTCAGACCATTCCATAGTTCAATCACATCAAACAGAATTGTGCTCTTGCTTCCATACTTTTCCTTCCTGAACTCCTTGATATCATCTCCCTCTTATCTCCCCACTCCTGTATGTCCCCCTCCCCCCTGAAACCTTTGTTCTATTCACTTTTCCTATAAGCTCAACATCCCTGGGTCTCATTTGCCAAAAAACAGAGAAACAAATAACACACCTCACTAAGTTTTAAGGAATGGTTCGGGAGGCTGTCAGTCTTCTGGCTTCCCATTTACCCTCACACACCCCTAGAGCTTTCAAGCCTCTGGGCTATGAAGATGATGGTTAGTGTTTTCTGAATTGTGTATCTCTGTAGTTTAACATCCTTCTGTGAATGGTAAGATCAATCACCATCAGAGATGTGTGAGATGCAGCCAAGTATAGCCGAGAACGAGTGGTCTTCACATTGTACAGGCTGCTTGCTGCATACACTTCACTTCCCCGGGCTTCTAAACACACACACACACACACACACACACACACACACACACACACACGGGAGAGAAAGGCATGACAGTGGCCTTGAAAGAAGCAGGAGTTTATCAATGCATAAGAAATCATGCCTGTGCTCCCTAAGACACTCCAAGGTGATTTGTGTATTGTGGATGCAGAAGCTCAAATTTTCTGGTTGATGGTTGAGATAGTTTATTGTGCCAGCCTGGCCGATAAACACAAGTAGGATTAACTGAAGGGCAGAGGGATAAATGGCTCGGTGAGCCTCGCCTTGCTTGTTCTGTGTCTCAATTTAAAGGGGTACACTACCTGTGGGATGCCTAGCCTGTGGACTGTGTCATTGTAAGTTGAGGTCCCTTTAAGCCCACACGATTGGAATGTTCACCTCTGGGGCTGGGGACCGACAGTTGATGACAGTTGGGGACCTGCCTTGCTGTTTGCTGCCTGGATATATATAGCCCAGCTCTCTCTACAAAAGGGGACTGGCAACTGGCAGCTCTCAAGCCTGTCACATGCTAGTCTGACCACCTGCCGCTAGTCTTTCTTACCTTCCTCGTCACAAACCTCCTTTTTCAATGACCCTTAGTGCTGTGAAGAAGACTTTCTTCCCTTCCATGGTTGTGCAGACCTGACATGGTACCTGGGCCCTACCTGGAACACACCTGGCATTGGTCACATTTGATACACTGTACCTTGTTCCACAGGGACTATATCTGTGGGTGGGCATGTATTATAGACTGCAGGCTCAAAGCTTGCCCCTCCTATGCTCAGGGACCCTATAACCCTGTATTAGTCTATCCAGGGCCATGAAGCTACCTTTACTCCGCCACTCCTGCAGTGATCACAAACATTGGATGGATGCTTCAAGACTATTCTGCACTGATGTTAAGAGCTGATGATAAGTAAATTCGACCTCCTCTGAGGGACCCTACCTTCGCCATAGCTAGAGAGCTGCTTGCAAGATTTCCCATGTTTGTGGGGCATGGAGTGGGGCGTGTTCATCAAGAACCCACAGCAACCATCGAGATCAGCTTGGTCCAAGGGCACCTTCTTTCCCCTGACTGTGAAAACCCCCTGCAGAAAGCCTCCTGACCCTTTGACTCAGTTTCCAAGGAACTTAGTCCTGTTGAAGAGAGAGAGCTGAGTTTCCAATTGGAGAGATGTGAAGTGATGATGATTCATTAAGGCATAAGCTTGGCCACAGTAAAGCCCTTACCAACTTACTGTGATAGTATACACCAGATGCTCTACAGGAAAGGATACCTGCCTCGCCACCCCATTTCCCCCACAGCACCAAGACAAGCCCGGGTCAAGTGTGTCAGCAGCAAAGAGAACATGAATAGTTTCACTGCCAAGATAACCCTGAACAAAAAGATTTTGCCTCTTTATAGATATGGGCGAAAGGGCCTTGGGAGAGAGATGGGTATGTGTTAAAACAAAAAAACTCACTGCCGCCAAGTCGATTCTGACTCAGAGCAAGCTCACAGGGAGGAGCAAAATTGCTCCCTTGGGTTTCTGAGGCTGCAAATCTGGATGGGGAGCAGATAACACCATCTTTCTTTCAGAGGTGCTGGTGGGTGAGGACTGCTGACCTTCCAGTGAGTAGCTCAATGTGTAACGCATGACACCACATGAGCTCCTGGCGGACAGGGGAGGAGTGGAGAAACTTCCCCTCAGCCTGATAGTCTTGACAGAGGGCCCAGGTAAACGGGTCTCTGAATGGAGGTCACTGGGCAAGGAGTGCAGATACTGGTGAAAGCATGGCTGGGATGGGGCAGGAGGCAGGGGTCAGTGGGGTGGGGGTGGGGGTCTGAGTCTTTGTAACTGTCTTCATTGACTGCAGTGCAGGCTGTGCACCATGTTTGGTTTGCTCAAGGAGCACCTGCTCCCCTGAGTCCTCTAAGGCAAAACCTTTGTACTTATCAGTGTTCTACTGAGAGACTGCACAGAGGACATTGGTCTGGAGGTGAATTTCACCAACCCTGCTGCCGTCTTGTCAATGCCAGCTCATAGAGAGAGACCATGTCAGACAGGGTGGGAGTGTTCCGTGGACTTTCAAGGATGTGACTCTTTATCGAAGCAGACTGCCTCAGCTTTCTCCTAGAGAGCAGCTGGCAATACATCATCCACTGCACCCCTACACCTCCGCCTCACGTGGGTATGTCTGCCCCAGTCCTCTCTTCACTGTTAAAATCAGTTTTACTGGCACCCATTCCACAGATCATACAATTCTTTTTTGTTTTTCTTTTTAAAAATCATTTTATTGGGGGCTCATACACCTCTTATCACAATCCATACATCCATCCATTGTGTCAAGCACATTTGCACATTTGTTGCCATCATCATTCTCAAAACATCTGCTTTTTACTTGAGCCCTTTGTATAAGCTCCTCACTTTCCCCTTCCTTCATGAACACTTGATAACTATGAATTACTATTTTGTCATGTCTTACAATGTTTGACATCCCCCTTCACCCACTTTTCTGTTGTCCATCTCCTAGGGAGGGGGTTATATGTAGATCCTTGTGATCAGTTTCCCCTTTCTACCCCACCTTCCCCTTACCCTCCTGGTATCGCTACTCTCATGATTGGTCCTGAGTGGTTTATCACTCCTGGATTCCCTGTGTTTCCAGTTCTTATCTGTACCAGTGTACATCCTCTGTCTAGCCCGATATATAAGGTAGAATTGAGGTCATCATAGTGTGGGGTGGCGGGGGTGGGGTGGGAAGGAAGCATTAAAGAACTAAAGGAAAGTTGTATGTTCCATTGTTGCTACACTGTACCATGACTGGCTCGTCTCCTCCCCACACCCATTATGTAAGGGGATATCCAGTTGCCTGCAGATGAGCTTTGGGTCTCAACTCTGCACTCCCCCTCATTCACAATATGATTTTTTGTTCTTTGATGCCTGATACCTGATCCCTGATCCCATCGACACCTCATGACCACACAGGCTAGTGCGCTTCTTCTATGTAGGCTTTGTTACTTCTCAGCTAGATGGCTGCTTGTTTATCTTCAAACCTTAACGACCCCAGACACTACATCTTTTGATAGCCGGGCACCATCAACTTTCTTCACCACATTTGCTTATGTACTTGCTTTGTCTTTGGCGATCATGTCGGGAAGATGAGCATCATGGAATGCCAGTTTAATAGAACAAAGTGTTTTTGTATTGAGGGAGTACTTGAGTGGAGGCCCAATGTCCATCTGCTACCTTAATACTAAACCTCTAAATATATGCACATAGATCCATCTCCCCATCATCATATATAAATATATTTACATATGTACATGCATGTATTTATACCTCTATAAATGCCCTTTTTCTCCTAGTTCTTTCCTCTACTTCCTTTTACTTTCCTCTTGTCCCACTATCATGCTCAGCCTTCATTTGGGTTTCAGTAATTTCTCTTGGTTACATTGCCCTTCATCAAGCCTTGCCAGGCCTCTTATACCATTCTCGCCATCAATTTTGGATCACTTGTTGTTCCCTTGTACCTGGGTTTGTTAACACCCACTTTACTTCCCCCTTTCCCATGTTCCCCTAGAACCATTGGTCCCATTGTTTTCTCCTCCAGATTGTTTATCCCACTTATCTTATCTAGATAGACCTGCAGAGATAATAATAAGCACAAAAACAAGACAGCAAAATAAAGCAAGAAAAGAACAACAAAGCAATGACAAAAAAGAAAGAAAAACTTTAAAAGAAAGAAAAGCCTGTAAATAGTTCAAGGTCTGTTTGTTGACCTTTAGGAGTGTTTCCCATCGCGTCTGATGGGGTGCCACGCCCTGGCCCCAAAGTCTATTTTTGATACTCCCTCAAGACTTCCTTGCTCTGCTCCCCTTGCTGTTCTGTTGTACGCCTTTTGTGTTTTGCCTCGGTGTAGTGGGGTTCATACAACTCAACAGCTGAATGAATCATACCAAGAAAAGCTGTTTAATGTTAGAACATTTTCTTCTTTCTGATACTCATTGTTATTAACTCCCCATGTGACCCCAACTTCTCCTGCCATACACCCAAGAAACCATCAATCCAATTAACTGTCTCTAAATTTACCTATCTTGGATTTCACATCTAAAAAACATACACAAATAAACAAACAATATCAGTAAAATAGATTAAAAACTTCACTTTAAAAGAAAATAGAAAATGTTTAAAATATAATAAATTTTAAATGGGTAAAAAAGATAAGGTGTTAAGGTTTAACCTAACTACATCTGCAATAATCCAATTTCCAATTCACTCTGTCTTCAACCAGGGCTCTTGCAGGGCTATTTGGGAACCTAAATCTCTGTCACTTCCCAATATCAGTCATCCCAGAAGGTCTTGATTCCTCTGTTCCCTGGAGGTACCTTCATCTCCCTGCCCATGGCTACAATCTATGTCCATAGGTCACAGTGCGTGGACATCGGGCAAGAGGAGTAAGGTGGTGTATAGTGTCCACAGCCAATTGGCCCATATCTGGATCACGTATCCATTTACTAAGGCTTATTAAAAGATCCATACAACCCTAGGGGTGGATGTCAGAAGTGTCCCGACCTGCGGGAACTTCAATGCGGACCCTGGAGGAGGGAGTGGGAATTTGGGGGACAAGAGACATGAGAAATGGAGACAAGTAGCCTAATCAAGTCTCGTTTATTGAGTAAAAGGCTACAGTTTATAAGGGACAGGGAAAGGGAAACACCTGTCACACATGTAAATTAGGCCACTTTGTTGATAGACCAATCAAGGAGATCGGGGGAGCACAACCAGCCCGTGACGTCAGAAATGGCTTACGGTCTTCAACCAGGTACATGGAGTGACATCACGTTATGCAAATCAAGTACAGGCGCTAGATATGTAAATAGGGTGAAGACAATCTTTTACCCAATCAAGGGGAAGCAGGATATAGGTGCTTGAGCAAGAGACAGTAACAAAATGTTCCCAAGTGAGAAACCGTGAAGCAAGCTGCTTCCTGTGAGTGGAAGGTCCCTATCTATGTTGCCAAAAACAAACTGTCAGCCCCTTCTCTAAAAGGAAACAGGCAGCACTAGTAAATGGAAAAATAGAAATTTACAAGGCTTGGGCACCAAAGATCAAGGCTATGGCCGGGCCTCATGGCTCCGGACACAGAAGTCCAATACGAAGTCGGGTGTCAGCAAGTCTGTGCTAGACTCAGTCTTCTCTGGAAACAAACCAACTACACCCAGATACGTATAAGAAATAACTTTATATCAAGGAAGTAACCCTTAACAATCCAACTCAAGTTCATGGCTCAGATGGACTCGCTGGAGGCCCCTCCAGAGTCATGCAGCTGCCAGCTCATGAAGAAGGCAGGTGAAGTGGGAAGCAGGGAGATCACAGTGCAGTTCATACAGAGGCACGTGGATCCAAGGCTGGCAGAGACGTGGCAGGGTACTGCAGCTCCCAGGATCAGAAGGCCACGTGGACCACCAACCCCAAAACTAGACACGGAATCCAGGCAAGCAGGAGCTGGAAAGGGTCAAGCAAGAGAGGCTAGTTGTTCTTAGTGTTTCTTATCATACATCTATGACAAAAACTCACACTCCAAAGAAAGCATTACCAGGCTGTGACCTTGGGGACAGGTTGCACTCCACCCCTACCTTCACACAATTGGTACAAGTGGACATAAGTCCTAAACATCACAAAGTTCATTTTTGCTCCAGAGACGCTAGAGCAGTGGTTCTCAGCCTTCCGAATGCCATGACCCTTTGATACAGTTCCTCATGTTGTGGTGACCCCGTAACCATAAAACTACTTTTGTTGCTACTTCATAACTGTAATTTTTGCTACTGTTATGAATCAGGCGACCCCTGTGAAAGGGTTGTTTGACCCTCAAAGGGTTCGTGACCCATAGGTTGAAAACCACTGCTCTAGAGAGAACCATCTCCTGGCCTTTCCTTTCATCCAAGGGCTACCACACCCAACACAAGTACCACAACTTATGTTGAGTCCCTGGTGCAGGCGTTGCCCAGCAAATGCTAGGGTCATGGCCACTACCACTCCCAGGAAAATGGACAACGGTGGTGATGTGTAAGAAATTCTTTTTCAAAAGAACAGAGGTGGGATATGCACAAAACGTAGTGTTTTCCTTGGGAAATGCTTGGGCACAGAATTTTGAATCTTGGAGACATCAGATCAGAGGGTCAGTTATTGGTCAGAGATTACTTGACTGAACCCTAGAGTTCTCTGCTCAGGTAATCTTTTTATAAAAAAATAATTTTGTTGGGGGCTCCAGATAATCTTGTGGAAACAAAGATAGCAAACATCTAGAGGCTTCTTTCCAAATGAAGACAGCTTCCCCTCCAAAAATATGAAGTGGGAAGCTCTCTGATGGGCAAAGGCATTTGGATTTTATACGCTGACCTCTTGGGATGGTTACATGTAGAACTCCCAAGATTCCACGGAACATAGACGTGCTTTTGCTTTGACCACTGTCAGGCCAGGGAAGCTAGTGACGGGAGGTACGAGGCATTCTTACCCTGGTACATCATTCAGGTCGAACACTATAATCCAAGACAAGAAACAGGCATGCAAAGCCAGATTTATTGTTGTTGTTAGGTGCCATGGAGTTGAATCCAATTCACAGTGAAGCTGTGCACAATAGAATGAAGTGCTGCCTGTTTCTGCGCCATCCACAATTGCTCCTGTGTTGGGGTCCATTGTTGCAGCCACTGTGCCAATCCAACTCACTGGGGGTCTTCCTCTTTTTCTTTGCTGACCCGTTTACGGGATTCATCCCTTCGAATAACATGCCCAAAGTACACAAGGCGGAATCTCACACCCACTCCTTGCGCATGCTGGGTGTTATTCCCATGGGTTTATTCATTTTTCTGGGAGTTCACGAGCTAGTCAGTGTTGTTCATCAACACGATGATTCAAAGGTAGAACCGGTCTCCTTGCATTCAAACGATGACTCTGCTGATTGACTCGTCTTGGGGAAAACAGACCTAGGCAGCCAATCCTTTCATGAGGTCTCACCAAGGCTCCACACCTTGTGGGACCAACAGACATCAAAGAAAAAGAGCTGTGCTTTAAACATCTGAGAAAGCCAAGCAGAATAGGGGCACCCACTGAAGCTTAGTCCTCATTTTGTCCTGCACTGAGGCCTGCATCTGGCCCATACAACTTGCCTTCCTGTGTGTCTCTCACATGGTAATGTATATATAGACTTATCTTCTATGGGAAAACAATGGGCTTTCTGTTCCCATAAAGTGTTAGTCTTAGAAAACTGCCGGGGCAGTTCTACCCCATCCTACAGGACCAGTATGAGTTGGAATCAACTTGTAAGCAGTGAGCTTCTTCCATGTGGGCTTTGTTGCTCCCGAGCTAAATGGCCGCTTGTTTACCTTCAAGACTTTAAGACCCCAGACGCTATCTCTTTTGATAGCCGGGCACCATCAGCTTTCTTCGCCACATTTGCTTATTCACCTACTTTGTCTTTAGCGGTTGTATTGAGAGGGTGAGCTTCATAGAATGCCAATTTAATAGAAGAAAGTATTTTTGCATTGAGGGAGTACTTGAGTAGAGGCCCAATGTCCTTCCTTCACCTTAATACTAAACCTATAAATATAGGCACATAGATCTATTTCCCCATCCTCATATATATATATTTGCATATGTACATGTTTGTCTAGACTTTTATAAATGCCCTTTGCCTCCAAGCTCGTTCCTCTATTTTCCATGACTTTCCTCCTATCCCACTATCACACTCCATCCCCACCTGGGTTTCAGCAATACCTCTTCATTACATTACCCTTGATCATACCCTACCAGGCCTGCCACACCCACCTCACCCCCAATTTGGATCACTTGTTGTTCCCTTGTTCCTGGACTTGTTAACACCACTTCCTTACCCCCCACCTTCCCCTATCCTATTTCCCCCTGGAACTGTCGGTCCCATTGTTTTTCCTCCAGCTTGTTCATCCAGCCTATCTTATTTAGACAGACCTCGCACATTGTCTTTAAAAGGCTTATTCAAAGATACATCCAGAGGCTGCATGCAGTACAGATATAAGCCCACCTGGAATAACGGTTAAAGTAATTTTACTAGATTTTCCCAATTTTTTAATGTCACCCGATAGGTGGGCTCTGAACATATCCCAAACAAGTAAAGATGGCTTTTTCTTTAAGGCTGCTCCTGGTCGTTGGTTCCAAATTTCTTCCAGCCATTTTTTTTGTTCAGTCTTCATCCATCCAGCCTTTATCATGTGCATGCACAGTAATTCTTGGTGGGAAATTGATCTTTTTAGACAAGGTCTTTCTTTTAAAAATAATGACAGGACGCAGCTTAGTTCCATTAGCCAAACATGATAGAACAACTGTAAAGTGGTTTGCTTTTGTTTTCATTTCCTGTGGTTTTGAGAAAAATGGTTTTTTCTCCTAAACTTGCCACAGTTCTGTTGCTTGGGAGATCAAAAGTCATGGCAGTTTCATCCATATTCCCAATATCTGCCAGGTCATAATTATAAATCCTTCTTTGTTTTATAATAAATAACTGGAAGGACATAATTTTTTCTTCCAGGTCTTGTGGCAATTTCTGGGAAATCTTTGTTCTTTGTCTCAAACATAGGCCAAACCGATTCACAAAGCGGGTACACTATCCTGCTGATGCAGCAACATTTTCAATGTCTGGTGCTTTATATTTGTCACCTTTAGCCATTTGTAGAGCATATTATGCAGTAACCATTTTGACGACACTCCATAATCCATTTATGCAATTCACTCTCTAGAGCCCCATAAAAAGATGTTAAACCACGACGAGCTTTTTTAGCTTTTGGAATCTGTTCTAAGTCAGCCTTCATTTTCCGCCACTCCCTCACTTGCTTTTCATCAACGCAGAATTCCCTACCTGCAATACTGTTATTGCTCTCTTCTACTCTTGACACAACCTTCATTTTGAAACCAGCTTCATATGACCCTAACCCATACCCCAATGTGACCACATCCCCATCCCCAACACAACCCAAACACAACCCTACCCCTACACATAACCCAAACCCTAACCCTGCCCTACCACAATCCCAAACCTAACCCTAACACTACCCCTACACCTAACCCTAACCTTAATTCACCCTAAACCCCACCCTCACACTCACCCTGACCCTCACCCTGACCCTCACCCTCACCCTCACCCTCACCCTAACCCCACCCAACCCTAACCCTAAACCCTAACCCTAACTCTAACGCTAACTCTGACCCCAACCCCAACTCTAATTCTAACCCTAAACCCTCATTCTCACTATCACCTTCACCTTAACCCTAACCCCAACCCCAATCCTACCCCTACCCCTACCGCTAAACCTATCCCTAACACTACCCCTACCCCTACCCCTACCCCTTACCCTAACACTAACGCTAACCCCAACAACCCTAACTGTGATCTCTAACCTGTACCCCTACCCTAACCCTCACCCTGAACCCTCACCCTCACTTTCACCCTCATTCTAACCCTAACTCTAACCCTGACTGCTATAGTTTATTGTGCCAGTCTGGCTGATAAACACAAGTAGGATTAACTGAAGGGCAGAGGGATAAATGGCTCGGTGAGCCTCACCTTGGTTGTTCTGTGCCTCAGTTTAAAGGGGTACACTACCTGTGGGATGCCTAGAGAACCCTGTCCAACACACTGACCAACTTAAACCTCACCCTCACCTTCACACTCACCCTCATGCTAACCCTAACCTCTCACCTTAACCATAACCCTAACCCCTTCCCCAGACCCTAACCATAACCCTAACCTCCAAACCCATCCCAACCCCAACCCTAACCCTAACCCTACAACCTAACACCAACCCCAACACTAACCCCAAGCATAACCCCTACCCCAACTCCACCCATACCCCTATCCCTACTACTACCCATACCCTTACCCCAACCCTTACCCTACCCCTACTCCTACCTCTACCCCAATCCAATAACCTTACCCCTACCTCTACCCCTAGCCTCACCCTAACTCACCCTAAACATCACCCTCACTCTAAACTTCACCCTCACCCTAACACCAACGTTAAGCCTTAACCCTAACTCTAAATCTAACCCTAAACCCTCACCCTACCCTCAGCCTCACCCTAACTCTAATCCTAACTCTAACTCACCCTAAACCTCATCCTCTCCCTAAACCTCACCCTTACTCTTACGCTGAACCTGTCACTAACCCCAACCCCAGCTCCAATCCCAAACCCAACCCTAACCCCAAATCCATTCCAACTCCAATCCCAAGCCTAACCTTAACCCTAACCCCAACCCCATCCCAACTCCAATTCCAATCCCAACCCCTAACCTTAACCCTAACACTAACCCTGATCCCTAACCCTAACCTTAACTCACCCTAAACCTCACCCTTACTCTCACCCTCACCATAACCCTAACCCCACTCTTAACCCTAACTCTACCCCTAACCCCACCCTTCCCTCTACCTCTACCCCTAACACTAACCCTAACCCACCCTTACCTCTACCCCATCCCTACCCCTAACCCACTCTACAATTCACTTTCATCCTCACCACGTCCCTGAACCTCACCCTCATGCTAACCCTAACCCTAAGCCCAACCCTATCTCTTACCCCAACCCCTCACCCTCACCCTAACCTTAACCCCAACCCCACGCCTACTGCCAAACCTACACCTACCCCTACCTCTTACCCTAACACTAATCCTAACACCAACCCCAACCTTAACAACCCTAACCCCTAATCCTAACCTGAACCCTTACTCTAACCCTAACCCTAAACCCTCACCCTCATTCTAACCCTCACCCTCACCTTAAACCTCACCATCACACACACACTCACCTTCATGCTAACCCTAACCTCTCGCTCTAACCATAACCCCTTCCCCTAACCCCCAACCTTACCCACCCAGAACCCTAACCCTAACACTAACACCAACTCAAACCCCAACACCAACCCTACCCCAACCCCTTAACCTAACCCTATCCAATAACCCTACCCCTACCCCTAACTCACTCTAAACTTCACCCTCACCCTCATGCTCACCCAAACCCTATCCCTAAACCCACATCCTAACTCTAATCCTAACATCCTAAACTTCACCCTCTCCTTAAACCTCACCCTCACCCTGAACCTATCGCTAATCCCACTCCAATCCCAACCCTAAACCCCAACATGAACCCTAAACCTAACCTTAACCTTAAATCACCCTAAACCTCACCCTCACCCTCACTGTCACCCTACCTAACCTCAACCCTATCTCTAACCCTAACCCTCACCCTCACCTTAACCTTAACCCCAACCGAAACCCTACCCCTACTGCTAAACCTACCCTTACCCCTACTCTTACCCTTTCCCCTAACTCTAACCCTACCCCTACTTCTACCCCTTCCCCTAAGCTTAACCCTAACCCACCCTAAACCTCACCCTCGCCCTAACCCCTACCCTAACCCTAAATTTCACCCTCACTCTAACCTTAACCTTAACCCTCACCCTAACCTTAACCCTAGCCCTAACCCCTACCCCTGACCCTAACCCTCACCCTGACTCTAACCCTAACCTAGTCTCTCAACTGTTTCAATATACTTTTATCAAGTCTTTGAGATTTCTAACTTTAAAATCATACCATATGCGAAGAGTGAGAGTTTCTCTACTTCTTACCAATCTGGATTCCTTTGATTTATTTTGTTGTCTAATATCTCTGACTAAGACTTCTGACACAATATTGAATAGAGTGATAGATTGTGCCAACCTGGCCAGTAAGAACATGTGGGATTAATAAGGTTGCAGTGATTGGAGGTTGACATAGTTAGTTTATTTTGCCCACCTGGCTGATAAACTCATGTGGGATTAACTGAAGGATGGAGCGATAAATGGCTCCATGAGACTTGCGTTTCTAGTTCTCGGGTCTCTTGCTTTGTGTGGTTGGACCAGGGTGAAGCTGCCTTAGCCAGTTCTGTGCTTCAATAGCAAGGCTCACTTCCTGCAAGACATCCCTGAGGAGAAGCTGCGTGGACTTACCCTGATGCAGCCCTGGGTGCTGGAGCAGCCATGTGGAGACCCCTGCCAACGCTGAGATGCTTACACATTCACTAATTCAACTTTTCTCCTGCAGTCGGCATCATTGCATGCGATTTGTGAGATGGACGAGGACTTCGTAGATTAGTGTCCGACATATGGGTTAACGTTGGACTTGTGGGCTTGGGCAGTAGTGGGTTGGGATGCTTTCTTGATGCGCACTTAATCTTTATATAAATCTCTCTCTTATACATGAGTTTCTGTGGATTTGTTTCTCTAAAGTACCCAGACTAACATAGAGGGCAAAGCGACACATGGCTTAATGAGTCCTGCTTCTCTCTCTCTTGCTCTCTGGTGATTGGACCAGCTTGCAGCTGCTAGTTCTCTGCCTCAACTTGTGAACTACACTACCTGTGCGACTGCCAACCGTTCATTGTGTTGCTAGAGCTTGAGGTTCCTTCAAGACCTGCTTCCCCACGCTGCTGGTGTATACATTACCTGGACTTGGGACTGTCAGATCCTGTCATCTTGCTGTTGGTACCCTGCCCTGCTTTTCACTCCCTGGGACCAGACTGCCTGCATTGCACTATGAAAGACTTGGCTGTCTGATTCCTTGACATTGGACCCGGGGGCCCTTGTAAGGACTTCCAGTATATTAACTGCTCCATGGAAGTGAGTTGAACTGAGCCCTCTGTACTGCTGTTTGGACTAATTAGCTGTTATAGACCTTCATGCTGTATATATCTATCCATATATCTATATCTATATTTATCTATCTAGAACTAGATATATAAAATTATAAGTGTCCTAGTTTTGTTTCTCTAGAGAACCCTGTCTAACACAAATAAGTATTAATAAAGGACATCCTTTTCCTGGTTCCCATTCACAAGGGGAAGCCTTTCACTTTCTCATGGTTGAGCTAGATGCTAGCTATTGCTTTTGTGTACACGGCTTTTATTGTTGACAAATTTCCATTCCATTGCTATTTTGTTGAGTGTTTTAACAGAAATAGGAGGTATTGGATATTTTTAACACCCTCTTCATTGATAGATATGCTGATGTGTTTCTTATTTTTTGTTTCGTTTATGTGGCAGATTATGTTAATTGTTTTTTTTCTAATGTTGACCCTTCTGTAGCTGGTACAAATCCTACTTCATACACACACACACATATTTTTAGTGACACGTTATAGTTCACTTATATAAAGAAGAGCTGGACACTAATGACCAAAATCAATTCTGGAACATTTTCTCCTTTCTTGTACTCATTGTTATTAGTTCCCCATTTTCACTATCCTCCCCTGACATACCCCTAAGATGCCATTAATCCGGTTATTGTCTCTATAGATTTTCCTATCCAGGATTTCATAGACAGAAAACCATACAGAAACAAAAAATAAAACAAAGACACACCTCAAGCAAAAAGAAAGTAGAAAATATTAAAAACTAGAACAAATTGAAATGATCAAATTCAGTTGCTGCCGTACTAAATCATGCTAAGATCACCCCAAATCAACAGACACTCATACCAGAGCCATAAGGGAAACTTATTGGAAATTCATGTCAAGATGGGGGGAAGGGATCATGTACGTCTGAGAGAAGGAGGGTACATTATGTTTTCAGGGAAATGGGGAGAAGCAACCTCCTCTTTGGGGGTAAAAATGCTTAACAATACTTATATAGAAACCAAAAGGAGAATATGCCTGGTACTGTGATCCTAAATGAACACTCGACCTGGAGTTTAATTTGTACAAGTCAATAAATTAATGTCTTGCGGTTCATAGTCAGCCTATACTTGCTCTCAATTGTGTTTTAAATTCTACACCATTCGCTAAATTAATTACACTATCAACAGGATTACCTTGTGACCCAGAGAGATAATTGATAATGTTTTCAATCATAAAATGGCCATGATGAACCAGAGCCATATATAAACCATAGATGTATGAATGGAGTTGGGGATCGCACTATATTCTAGTTCCAATCTAAGAACAGTTACTTATTTTTGACAAGGCCCTGCTTGATACTCGCCCTCAGGAAGGGCTCACTGAAGATATTGGTGCTAAAGCAAAGTAAGATGAAGAAGTTAGATGTTTCTCAGTTATCAGAAGGGATAGCATTTGGGGTCTTCAAACAACCTTCTACATGAGATACTAACTAAATCTACATGGAAGAAGCACACCAGCCTGTGTGATCCAAATATTGTAAATAATAAAGCCAAACTCAAAGGAGAGAATGGTACCAGAGCTTCAATTGTGAACACTTGGTTTGCAGAAGGCTATGGGTGACAGTGGAAGCCCAACATCCATTTGCAGAGTCTACCTAAATTAAGCCTCCGATGAATTCCCTCTGACCATAGTCAAGGGGTGTGAGTAGCCTTGTTGTCAGACAGAGAGTGTTGTAAATTGATTATGGTAGATATAGTTAGGCTGCATTGAAATATCTTCTAATTTAATCTTCTTTGGGTCCATTTTAAATTTGTTTCAGTTTTTTAAAAAAGGTGAAATGGAAATACACGTGGATTAAGCCTCTGGTGAATCCCCTCTGATCATGGGCCAGACATATGGACAGCCTTGCTATCATGCAGAATGCATTGGAAAGTGGATCATTGCAGTGAAGTTAGGTTAAAATTGAACACCATATCAGTTGATTTCCCTTATGACCCATTTAAACAATTTTTAGTTTTTTTTCTTTTTCTTGTGCAAGAGAAATATACTACTACTCAACCTCTACTGTAAGGTTGGTAGCCCTGAGAACTCCTTTATTAATGTAGCATGTTATGGATGTCTTCCTGCTCCTAAAGGAACGAGGAGCAGATATTTCCACATGCAGAATTTTTTAGTTTTTAAATACTTTCTAATTCCTTTTCGATTGAGGTTTCCTGTTTTACTTTGTTATGGTTGTTAGTTTGTGTGTTTGTGCATGTGTGTGTTTCTGTAAATAAAATCTGGAACAGAAACCTATAGAAACAGTAACGGGATTCATTGTTTCTTTGGGTTATCGCTGGGGAGTTCGGGGTGAAATGAAGTGCTAATAATGAGTACAAGAAAGGATTAAAGGTTCTAAAATTCATTATGTTAATGATTATACAACTCTTCTAAAGATTACTGAACTATCGAATTACATGGTATGTGGATTATGTGCCAATAAAACTGTCTTTAAAAAATTAAAAAACTAAAATGGATCCCAAGGGAGATCAAATGATAAGATGTTAATATTTAACCTAACTACATCTGTAATAATGCACTTTCCAATTATATGTTTTTTAAAATATTGATGGCTTCTAATAGAAAGTATTCTGCTGAGAATTTTTGCATATATGTTTATGAGAGATATTGGTCTGTAATTTTCTATCTTGGTAATGTCTTGGCCTTATTTTTGTATCAAAATTATACCTACTCACTTCATAAAATAAGTTTGAATTTTTACTGTCCTTTGCTATGTTCTGAAAGAGTCGGTGTAAGTAGGTGTCTTCTCCGAATGCTCAGTAGAATCCTAGGTGAAGTCAGCTGACCTGGACTTCTTTGTCGTTCGTGGGTGTCTTAATGACCTGATTTTTAATTCTTTTGCTAAGAGTTTGTTGAGGGTTTCTACATTAATGTGCATTAATTGGGTAGATAGTGTGTTTCTTTAAAATGTTTCACTTCATCTAGGTTTTCGAACTTGCTGGCGTAGTCTTTCATAGAAAGGTGTTTTAATTCTTTTTATTTCACTTAGTTCTGTTACAATGTCACTCTTTTCATTTCTTAATCTTGATATTTGCATCTTCTCTTTTGTCTTCATTAATTTTGCCAGTGGTGGGTGAATTTTATTAATCATTCAAAGAACCAATTTCTTGTCTTGTTAATTTTTTCTATTTTCTTATGTATTTGTTTTGCTCTAATCTTTCTAATTTCTTTTCTCCTGTTGCTGAAGGTTTATTTTGTTGCTCTTGTTTAAGTTGTTGAAGATGTGGGCTAAGGTGATAATTTTGGTTCTTTTTTTTTTCCTAAAAATTTTATTAGGGGCTCATACAACTCTTATCACAATCCATACATATATATACATCAATTGTATAAAGCACATCTGTACATTCTTTGCCCGAATCATTTTCTTTTTTAAATAAAATGTAAAAAAAGAAAAGAGGAAAAAAATTTTGGTCCTTTTTAATATATCGTTTCCCCCTCTGACTACTTTTTCTACTGTCACAAAGGTCATGTTATTGTTATCATTTGTTTAAAGGATTTTTTTTAATTTAATGAATTTTCCAGTAATTTTTAAGCAGTATGGAGCTCAGTTTCCATGTATTAGATTGTTTTGCCCTTGTTCTTCCTGATGTTGATTTCTAATTTTATAGCATTGTGGTCTGATTAAATGAATTATAAAATCCCAGTATTGTAAATTGTATCAAGGCTTGTTTTATGCCCTAGCGTATAGTCTATTTTAGAGAATTCCCCATGTGTATTGTAAAATAATATATGCTTTGAATTTTCCTTTTGCTGTTGTTGATTTTGTTATTGATTCCTCCATGGTCGGAGAACATATTTTGTCCGTTAGATTTAGTTGACTTACAGTGTCATTTGTCATTCAGATCTCCCATTTCCTTATTTTTCTGTTTGAGTATATCTAGCTATTATTTTAAATGGCATGTTGAAGTCTCCAGCTATTATTAGGGAACTCTGTCTCTCCTTTTAGTTCTGTCCGTTTTGCCTCACATATTTTGATGCTTCACTATTAGTTATTATACTTGCGGTCTCTTCTGCTGCCTGACAGGCTGCTGCTACACTGTCTACAATGCAGCCTGTGAGACCAACGAGAGCAAGGAGGACCTGGTGCTTATTTACCCTCAAAAGCAGTATGATTACTCGACAAGGAATACCACAAAGAAGCTGATAGAGAAAACCACGAAGAAGCTGACAGGGATCAAACATTAAGTACAAGCAAACTCCTTTGAGGAAGTCAAGGACCACTGAACCCTGACAGAGAAGCCGGGGAGCAGCACATTCATCTCCCTAGAGAGCAAGCCCTTGTGAGCTCCCCCAAGTCTTCTTCCAGGAGCATCCAGCGGCCTCAGGCCTGCCTACGAGGATTACAGGCTTCCCCCTTCTGACTGAAACAGAGAGGAAGGGAGACCCCAGCAAAGGGAGAACAATCCCTTCACCCCAATTGGCAAACAGCCCCCACCCTCAGGCGCTGGCTTTCCAAAATGCTTCTGATTTTCTGATACTTCTTGAGTTGAAACAGACCAAGTCCCCCCAGGCACCACAGGTTGGAAGGGACTCGTATTTTTTTGTTTAAGAGCAACCACACTTCGCACATGTCTCTCCCCCTTTCTAGACAGCCAACTTCTACTACAGTGGTGACTCTGTACTTGCCTGTTTAATGCAAAATGACCCTCTCCAAACTGGCTCTCTGCCTCTCCCTTTGCCCCCCTGGTCACTGATGGCCTCTAGTTTGCAGTCAGGGCTAACTAAGATCCTTCAGTTAAAAAATGGTGGTGGGGGAGGGGTGTTGGAGGGGGCACAAATAAAACGAGATGATGTAATATTTCCTTGAATTCTTTGAAACTCCCTCATATTATTCAAATGTTCCATTTTCAACAACTGCCAGGATCTTCTTGCCCTCCTCTAGAATGCTGTTATTCTCGTCCTGCAGACTGAAGGGCAGGGGCTTCTTGTGCTTCTTCATCTCTTCCTGCTCAGAGGATCTGCACACCTTCAGGTCACTGGATACTTTGACAACACCCTCAGAGACAGCCATGTAGCCTCTGGGCCGTGTTTCGGATATGGCAAGAGAATCAGAGAAATGAAAGGTGCTGCGCCTGCTACCACGATCCAATTGCTCCATTCGCTTCTCATTCAATTTTCCACGAACTTTTAAAAAATACGCCGTATGTTATGCTAATTCTAGAGCTCTTGTTCTCGCTCTCTCTCCGCGGGGTCTTCAAGGTTATTATCTTCCTTTCTACTCCCATTCTTTTTTAACTGCTGCAGGTTATCCTAATACATTGCCTTAACTTCTTCATAGCTTGGATCCACTGCTGGCATCTCTCAGTTGTTCCTCACCGTTTTACATTATGAGCACTGTGGTTTGGATTTGTATTTTTCCTTCGTATTTTGTGCTTGTATGTTCCTTTCTCTGTGGATGGAGGGGAACATGGCAATCCCAACTCTTACATCTTAAGTGTGTAATCAACAACATATACATTTTTAATGGGAAATATGAAAAAATAGTGTAAAACAATAATGTAAAATCAGCCTGAAGTTCCAAAAGGTAATTTCACTTGAAATTTAAATTTGTTAGGAAAATTTTTATATTTAGTAGATAAAACCCTCTTAGATTCTGTTGGGGGAGCAAAGGGAGATGAATCTACATATGCTGGCATGAAGAAAGGACCTTTCCTTTGCTAATATTAAAATTAATATCTGTGTGTGAGCACATGCACACATTTACATATTCTGCAGGGAGATATCAGATCTGGAGTCTTTAAAATGCATTATATATGCAATCACATCCTTTCCTAAAATATTCACCTTGTAAAATTCTGGAGTATGATAATTTGCAACTCATTCACCCAGCCTCATAAAAAAAAAAGATATAAATAAGAATCACCCAAAACTCCCACTTGTGGTATCCAAATTTTCCATATCTCTGGAATCTAGGAGGCATGAATCAAATGCTGGTTTAGACTTAGAAAGTCATTAACATTTGGATTATGAGCTAAGCACAAGAAATGTCTTGTTATTCACAAATCACAGGGAAATTTCAGTGGGAGGCAATTCTGAAAAATGTCTGGCAAACAAGGAAATACCATATGCAAATAAATTCATTTCAACTTTAATACCATGCAACGGGTCCATCTTCTCTGTCTCAGTTCACATAAAACAGACATTCCTTATTAATTCTCAGTTTGGTCTCCTTAATTTTTCTCTTAAACTTTTAAGCACTACAATAAGAAATTATCCTAGCATGGGCATTTTAGAAACATACCACATGAGGAATTCAAATTAGGAAAGAATATAAATGTCTTGCCTTTTTCTATAAATGACTTTTGTCATACGACTTTTGTTTTCTTTTTTACATGAATATTTTATTGTGAATTAGATGGGGGATTTAAATTTCAGACCAACAACGCTGCCATTCAACAGTTGAAACCACTCATCAATATCATACGCCACACACTCTGATACTATATCTATCCCACCCTCCCCTGATTTCTCGTCTGCTTTTTATGGATCTCCAAGTCAATACCTATGCACCTTTAATATATTGCTACAGCTTCCCACCATTGCCCTCTCTCCCATGGAAAATTCCAGTCTGTTCCCTTTGGTATGTCAATCTTTGCCTTGGTTTCTGTCTTTAGAGTATAGTCTCATGCAATACTTGTCCTTTGTGATCAAATAAGTTCACCCCACATGTTCTCCCTGTTCTTCCATGTCATGAAGTGCTTAGTGGTTTTATCATTAGTGTTTGGTTGTTTTAGGTGCCACCGAGTCAGTACCAACCCATAGCAACCCTATACACAGAAAGAGGAAACAGTGCATTGTCCTGTCCCATGCTCACAATCGTTCCTATGCTAAGCCATTTGTTGCCGTCACTGTAACAATGGATCTCAAGGATCTTCCACTTTTCCCTGACACTCTACTTTCCCAAACATGGTATCTTTCTCCAGGGACTGATCTCACCTGAAAATATATCCAAAATATGTAAGATGAAATCTCCCCATTTTGGCCTCTAAGGAGTACTCTGATCTTATTTCTTCCAAGACAGATTGGTTTGTCCTTTTAGCAATCCATATACTTTCAATATTCCCCTCCAGCACCATAATTCAAATGCATCAATTTATGTTAATTTTTAATTGTATATGAGGTGATTTAAAATATCAAGGTCTAGATCTGGAGTACTTTAGCCTTTCAAAGCAACATCCTCGCTTTTCAATACTCTAAAGAGGTCTTGTGCAGCAGATTTACCTAATGCATCACATCTTTTGATCTCTTGACTGCTATTTTCATGAGCATTGATTGATAATTTCATCAACAAGAAAAAATACTTTACAACTTCAAACCTTTCTCCATTTATCATTATGGTACCTATTGGTCCAGTTCTGAAGATTTTATTCTCCTTTACAATGAATCATAATATATACTGAAGGCTGCAATCCTTGATCTTCATCAACAACTGGTTTGATTCCTTGTCTCTTTCAGTAAGCAAGGTTGTATTATCTGCATATCTCAGGTTGATATTAAGCCTTCCTCAAATTATTATGCCACATTCTTCTTCATGTAACCTAGCTTCTCTGATGATTTGCTCAGCATACATATTGAACAAGTATGGTGAGAAGATACAGCCCTGTCACTTATCATTCCTGATTTTATACCATACAGTATGTCTTTGTTTTGTTCACCCAACTGCATCTTGATTCATGTACAAATTGCAAATGAGCACAATGAGGTGTTCTAGAATTCCCATTCCTTTTAAGGTAATCTATAGTTTACTATGGCCCACACAGTCAAATGCCTTTGCATGGCCAAGAAAACACAAGTAGTCATCTTTCTGGTATTCTCTGCTTTGCATCGAAATCTAACATCACTAATTATATTCTCTATTCCACATTCTCTTCTGAATCCAGGATGACCCTCTGGAAACTTCCTGTCAATGTCCTTCTGCAACTATTGCTGGATAATCATTAGCAAAATTTTATTTACAAGTGATATCAACAATATTGTTTTATAATTTGAGCATTGTTTTGGGTCATTTTTCTTCAGAATGAGCACAAACATGGATCTACTTCACTCAGTTAGCCAAGTAGCTGTCTTCCAAATTTCCTGGCATGGAACAGGGACACTTTCAGTACTTCATCAGCTTCTTGAAACATTTCAATTGGTATTCCATCAATTTCTGGAGCATTGTTTTTGGCCCATGCTTTCACTGCAGCTTGAACTTCTTCCTTGAGCTCTATGGGTTCTTGCTCATTTGCTACAACCTAGAATGGTGGAATGTTGATTAGGTCTTCTTGGCACAGTGACACTGTAGTCTTCCTATCTTCTTTTTTTTTTTTAAAAGATCAATTTACTTGGGGCTCTTACAGCTCATATAACAATCCATACATCATTTGTATCAAGTATATTTGTACATATGTTACCATCATTATTTTATAAACATTTGCATTCCATTTGAGCTCTTGGTATCACCTTCTCTTTCTTCCTTCCCTCCCCCCTCCTCTTTTGTAACCGGTTGATAAATAATAGATTATTATTATTTTCTATTTTTAAATAAACTATATTATTGGGGGCTCTTACAGCTCTTATCACAATCCATACATACATCCATTATGTCAAGCACCTTTGTACATATGTTGCCATCATTTTCTCTCTTTTAAAAAAAAATCATTTCATTGGGGGCTTGTACAACTCATCACATTCCATATATCCATCGTGTCAAGCACTTTTGTACATTTGTTTCCTTCATCATTCTCAAAACATTTGCTTTCTACTTGAGCCCTTGATATCAGCTTATTTTCCCCCTCCCTCCCTGGTCCCCCATCCCCATGATTCCTTGATAATTTATAAATTATTATTATTTTGTCATATCTTACACGGTCCAACGTCTCCCTTCACCCACTTCTCCACTTTCTGTCCCCCAGGGAGGAGGTTATATGTAGATCCTTGTAATCAGTTCCCCTTTCTCCCTCACCTTCCCTCCACCCTCACGGTATCACCACTCCCACCACTGGTCCTAAGGGGTTCATCTGTCCTGGATTCCCTGTTTCCAGTTCTGATCTGTGCCAGTGTACATCCTCTGGTCCAGCTAGATTTGTAAGGTAGAATTGGTATCATGATAGTGGGGGAGGAAGCATTCAAGAACTAGAGGAAAATTGTATTTTTCATCATTGCTACACTGTACCCTGACTGGCTCGTCTCCTCCCCTGCAAGGGGATATCCAATTGCCCACAGATGGGCCCTGGGTCCCCATTCCCCACTACCCCTCAGTCACAATGCTATGATTTTTTTGGTCGTTGATGCCTGATACCCGCGATCTCACAGGCTGGTGTGCTTCTTCCATGCGGGCTTTGTTGTGTCTCAGCTAGATGGTCACCTGTTTATCTTCAAGCCTTTAAGACCCCAGATGCTATATCTTTTGATAGTCAAGCACTATCAGCTTTCTTCACCACATTTGCTTGTGCACCTACTTTGTCTTCAGTGATCGTGTTGGTGTAGGCTGGTGTGCTTCTTCCATGTGGGCTTTGTTGTTTCTTAGATAGATGGCCACCTGTTTATCTTGAGGCCTTTAAGACTTCAGATGCTATATCTTTTGGTAGCTGGGAACCATCAGCTTTCTTCACCACATTTGCTTGTGCACACATTGTCTTCAGTGATCGTGCCAGGAAGGTGAGCACTTCAGACTGCTGAATTGTTAGACAAAGTGTTCTTGTGTTTGTTGAGGGAGTACTTCAGTAGGGGTCCACTGTCCATCTGTTTCCTTAATACTAAACCTAGAAATATATATACATATATTTTCCCCTCATCATATATAAATATATTTACATCTGTATATGCCTGTATAGATCTCTATAAATGCCCTTTGTCTAGTTCTTTCCTCTATTTCTTGGTACTTTCCTCTTGTCCCACTATCATGTTCAGCTTTCATGTGCGATTCAGGAATTCCTCTTGGTTACATTGTCCTTGATCCAGCTCTGCCAAACCTCCTACACCTTCCTTGTCACTGATTTTGGATCACTTGTTCCCTTGTCCCATGGTTTGTTAACATCCACTTCCTTTCTCCAGCCTCCCCATCTCCCATGTACCCCAGGAACTGTCATCCCATTGTTCTCTCTTCTGGCTTGTTTATCCTGCCTATCCCTTCCAGGTAGACATGGAGTGACAGCAATATGCACCATCACAAGATTGAGTACAACGAAGCAACCATAGAAAATAAAACAATAGCTACAACTACTACAACAACAAAAAACCCTATAAATAGTTCAAGGACTATTTGTTGTTCTTTACAAGTGCTTTCCAGTCGCGTCTGATGGGGTGCCATGGCCTGGCCCCACATCTATCCCTGGCATTCCCTGGGGACTTCATTGCTCTGCTCACCACCCCCAACCCCCTGCTCTGCTGCACACCCCCAGTGCCATCATCATTTTCAAAATATTTTCTTTCTACTTGAACCCTTGGTATCAGCTCATTTCCACTCCCACCCTGGCCCACCCTCATGAACTCTTGATAATTTATAAATAATTGTTTTTGCAATGTCTTGCATTGACCACTCTTCCTTCATCCACTTTTCTGTTGTCTGTCCCCCTGGGAGGGAGTTATGTGTTGATCATTGTGATCAGGTCCCCCTGTCTCCCCCATCTTCCCCTTCTCCTCCTGGTACTGATACCTTCATTATTGGTCCTGAGGGATTTATCTGTCCTGGATTCCCTGTGTTTTTGAGTTATCAGTACCAGTGTACATGCTCTGGTCTAGCTGGATTTGTGAGGCAGATTTGGGGTCATGATAATAGTGGGGAGGAAACATTAAAGAACAAGATAAAAGTTGTATGTTCACTGTTGCTATACTGTGCCCTGACTGGCATGTCTCTTCCTTGTGACCCTTCTGTGAGGGGATGTCCAATTGTCTTTGGGTGGACTTTGGGTGTCCACTCCACCTTCCCCCTCATTCACATCAATATAATTCTTTTGTTTTGTGTCTTTGATGCCTGATACCTGATCCCATCAACACCTCATGATCACACAGGGTGGTAACACCTCATGATCACACAGGGTGGTGTGCTGCTTCCATGTGGGTTTTGTTGCTTCTCAGCTAGATGGCCGCTTGTGTATCTTCAAGCCTTTAAGACCCCAGATGCTATATCTTTTGATAGCCAGGTACCATCAGCGTTCTTCACCACATTTGCCTATGCACCCATTTTGGCTTCAGTGATTGTGTCAGGGAAGGTGAACATCACAGAATGCCAGGTTATTGGAGCAAAATGTTCTTGCATTGAGGGAGTACTTGAGTAGAGGCCTAATGTCCATCTGCTGCTTTAATACTTAGCATATAAATATATGTATATAGATCTATTTCACTATCAATATATATATACTTGTATATGCACACACTTGTATTTAGACCTATAAAGGTTCTTTGCCTCCTAGTTCTTTGCTCTATTTACTTTTACCTTCCTCTTGTCCTATCATGCTTGTCCTTCATCCAGGTTTTGGTAATTCCTCTCTGGTACACTGTCCTTGATCAAGCCCCACAAGGTATCCCCCCACTCCTTGGCATTGATTTTAGATCACTGCTGTTCCCTTGTCCTTGGCTTTTTGGCACCCTCCTACCTTTCCCTTGTTTCTCCCTCTCCTGTTTCCACCGGAACTGTTGGTCCTGTTGTTTTTTCCAGTTGTTTATCCTGCCAATCTTCTCTAGATAGACATTCAGGAACAATAATAAGCACAAAAACAAGACAGAGCAAAACAACAACAACAAAACCCAGCAACCAAAAAAGAAAAGCCTACATATAGTTCCAGGTCTGTTTGTTGACTTTTATGAGTGTTTCCTGGTCGAGTCTGAGGGGGTTCCACGCATTGACCCAAAGCCTATTTTTGGTATTACTCGGGGACTTCATTGCTTTGTTCCCCTTGCTGCTCTGTTGCACACCCGTAGTGCTTCTCCCTGGTGTGGTGGGGTCAGATCAGGCACAAATCCCACACTGTGCCCCTAGTGTTGTCCTCTATAGCACTTTGGGTCAATGAGGGATGTCATGTCTCTTGGTGGGGCTGACCCTACGGTCCTGTGCATGCATTGGCTGCTCTGAGCAGGAATGTCGTCCTCGGGACTGGGTGGACCATGACGTGTTCCACAATCTCTTTCACTCTCCTTTCCTTTTAGTTTGTTCCTGTGTGCTCTAATCAGACATGTCCCTATCCCTGAGCTGTAGCTTCAGTGCTGTCCTCTGAAGGTAGGAGGTGGGAGTCCATGTAGTTGGGATTGGGGTTGGCCTGCAGACTTCTCTACTGATTCTCTGCTTCATGCTGGTATGTTGGATTCACATCTTGGTGCACCAGGTTGAAGTCTGGTCCCTCTCTCCCTCTGCTGTGGAGATGTAAACAGTACCCTCCCCTTGGGTGGTTTAGTGTCCTGATCTGCCGATACCCACGTCTTTTTTATTTTCTTTGCCCCTAATTTTGCTTTTTTAAGTTGCCCCTGCCATAGTACCTGGCCCTTGCCATAGTACCTGGACCTCATGTAAGAATGTATGTATATAGTAGCTTTTCCTTTATGCCCCTTTGCTTTCTAATTTTTAAAAAACATTTTATTAGGGGCTTTTACAGCTCATCACAATCCATACATCCATCGTGTCAACCACATTTATACATTTGTTGCCATCATCATTCTCCAAACATTTGCTTTCTATTTGAGCCCTTGGTATCAACTAATTTTTTCCCTTCCACCCCTCCTCCCTCCCTCATGAATCCTTGATAATTCATACATTATTATTATTTTGTCATATCTTACACTGTTCGATGTCTCCCTTCACCCACTTTTTTGTTGGCCATCCCCCAGGGAGGAGGGTATATGTACATCTTGTAATCAGTTCCCCCTCTCCACCCGACCCTCCCTCCACCCTCCTGGTGTCGCCACTCTCACCACTGGTCCTGAAGGGATCATCTGTCCTAGATTCCCTGTGTTTCCAGTTCCTTTCTTTACCAGCACACATCCTCTGGTCTAGCCAGATCTGTAAGGTAATATTGGGGATCATGATGGTGGGGGACAGGGGGAAGCATTTGGGAACTAGAGGAAAGTGTATGCTTCATCGTTGCTATCCTGCACCCTGACTGGTTCATCTCCTCCGCCCGACCATTCTGTAAGGGGATGTCCAGTTGCCTACAGATGGGTCTTGGGTCCCCAACCTGCATTACCCCTGATTCACAATGATTTGTTTTTAGTTCTTTGATGCTTGATACCTGATCCCTTTGACACCCCGTGATTGCACAGGCTGGTGTGCTTCTTCCATGTGGGCTTTGTTGCTTTTGAGCTAGGTGGTCGCTTGTTTACCTTCAAGCCTTTAAGACCCCAGACGCTATATCTTTTGATAGACAGGCACTATCAGCTTTCTTCACTACTTTTGCTTATGCTCCCATGTGTCTTCAGGGATCGTATTGGGGAGGTGAGCACACAATGATATGACTTTTTGTTCTTTGATGCCTGATAACTGATCCTTTCGGCACTTCATGATCACACAGGCTGGTGTGCTACTTCCATGTGGGCTCTGTTGCTTCTCAGCTAGATGGCCGCTTGTTTACCTTCAAGTCTTTAAGACCCCAGATGCTACATATCTTTTGATAGCCAGGAGCCATCAGCTTTCTTCACATTTGCTTATGCACCCACTTTGTCTTCAGCCATCGTGTTGGGAAGGTGAGCATCATGGAATACCAGTTTAATAGAACAAAGTATTCTTGCATTGAGGGAATACTTGAGTGGAGGCCCAATATCCATCTGCTACCTTAATATTAAACCTATAAATATATGCACACAGATTTATTTCCCCATCCTCATATATATATTTACATATGTACATGCATTTATTTAGACCTCTATAAATGCCCTTTGCCTCCTAGTTCTTTCCTCTGTTTCCTTTTACTTTCCTCTTGTCCCACTATCATGCTCAGATTTCATTTGGGTTTTAGTAATTCTCGGTTACATTATCCTTGATCATGCCCTACCAGGCCTCCTACGCCCTCCTCACCACCAATTTGGATCTCTTGTTCCCTTGTCCCTGGGCTTGTTAGCACCACTTCTTTTCTCCCCACCTTCCCCTCTTCCATGGACCCCTGTAACCGTTGGTCCCATTTTCTTCTCCAGATTGTTCAACCAGCCTATCTTATTTAGACAAACCTTCAGAGATAATAACATGCACAAAAACAAGACAGAGCAAAACAAAGCGACAAAATAAAGCAACAACAACAAAAAGCCGATGACAAAAACAAGAAAGAAAAGCCTGTAGTTAGTTCAAGGACTGTTTGTTGGCCTTTAGGAGTGTTTTCCACTTGAGTCTGATGGGGTGCCACACCCTGTTCCCAAAGTCTAATTTTTATATTCCCTGGGGACTTCATTGCTGTCTTCCCCTTGCTGTTCTGTTGCATGCCCTTAGTGTTTTGCCTCAAGGTGGTGGGATCAGATTTGGGCACAATTCCCACAGTGTGTGTCCAGTGTTGTCCCCTGTAGGGCTATGGGTCAGTGAGGAATGTCATGTCTCATAGTAGTGTCAGCTATATGGTCTTCTCTGTGAATTGGTTGCTCTGAGAGTGAATTTCGTCCTCAAGGCTTGGTGGGCCACGATGTGCTCCACTGTCTTCCTCCCCATTCATTTCTTCCTGTGTGTTCTGATCAGACATGTCCCTCTCCCTGAGCTGCAACTTCAGTGCTGTTCTCTGAAATAAATTCTTTTTGGGGAAGGGGCAGGTGTCCACGTAGTTGGGATTGGGGTGGGCCCCTCAGACCTCTCCACTGGTTCCCTACTCCATGCCGGTATGTTGCATTTACATCTTGGAGCACCGGTTGAAGTCTGGTCCCTCTTTCCCTGTGGAGATATAAACAATACCCTCCCCTCAGTGGACTCGTTTTGTACTTGTCCTTTTGTGCTTGGCTTACTTCGCTTAGCATAATTTCATCCAGTTATTCCCATGCAGCAATGTGCTTCATATGTTCATTACTACTTTTTAGTGATGCATAGTACTTCATTGTATGTATGTACCACAGCTTTTTAATCCACTTGTCAGTTGATGGAAATTTGGGTTGTTTCTAACTCCTTGTAATTTTGAACTGTGCCGTGAACACTGGAGTACAGATGTCTGGCCTTGGTTTGTTTCTTGCCTCTTATGGGTCTATACTCAGTAGGGGAATTGTTGGGTTGTATGGAAGCTCAATTTCCATCTGTTTTAGATATTGCCAGATTTATTTCCATAGTGGCTATACATACCTACAGGTCTACCAGCAGTGGATGAGAGTTCCTACCTCCCCACAGCCCCTCCAAAACTTGCTGCTTTCTGATTTTTTGAACTGGACGATTTTGAAGGTGTTAGGTGGTATTTCGTTGTTTTAATTTGCAGTTCTCTTATGGCTAAAGATTGGGAACATTTCTCATAAGTTTATTGGTCATTCAGATTTCTGCCCCTGTGAAACTTCTGTTCAGGTCCTTTGCCCACCTCCTCAGTGGGCAATTAGATTTTTTTTCTTTTTGGAAGCTAGCAGAGTATTGCTTTTAATAATAAGGACTTTGTCTGATGTGTCATTGCTAAAGATGTTTCCCCAGTCCATGGACTCTCTTATTACTCTCTTGGTGAATTCTTTTTATGTACACAGGTGTTTTATCTTCAGTATATCCCATTTGTCAATTTGTATCTCCTCTGTGTTTGTGTCCTTCCCTATTTCTGATAGCCTATGTATTCCCTGTGCCAAAGTTCTCAGGTTGGCCCCAATTCCCCTTTGCTTTTTTAAGATTACTCCAGCGGACTGATTTTGTACTTGTCCTTTTGTGCTTGGTATTACATTACTTAGCATAATTTCCTCCAATTCTTCCCATGCAGCAATGTGCTTCATGCATTCATCACTGCTTTTTAGGGTTGCATAGTACTCCATTGAATGTGTCACAGTTTTTTAATCCACTCATCCGTTGATGGACATTTGGCTTGTTTCCAACTCCTTGTGATTGTGAACTGCACCACGAAGAACACTGGAGCACAGATGTGTGGCTGTGGTCTGTTTCTTACTTCTTTTGGGTATATGTCCTATAAGGGGGATTGCTAGGTCATGCATATGGTTGCTCAATTTCGATCTGTTTTAGATATTGCCAAATCGATTTCCATAATGGCTTTACATACCTACAGGTCCGCCAGCAGTGAACGAGAATTTGTTCTTACCACAGCCCCTCCAACACTTGCTACTTTCTGATGTTTTAAATTGGGGTGTCTTTGAGGGTGTTAGGTGGTATCTCACAGTTGTTTTAATTTGTATTTCTCTTATGACTAATGATCAGGAACATTTTCTCATGTTTATTGGCCATTGGGATTTCTGCCCTTGTGAAAACTAGCAGAGTATTGTAGATTTTAGTAAGGCCTTTGTCTGATGTGCCATTGCTAAAGATGTTTTCCCAGTCTGTCGACTCTCTTATTACTCTCTATTGGCAAATTCTTTCGAATTACAAAGGTGTTTTTTTCTTTAGTATGTGCTTCCTGTGTTTGTGTCCTTCCCTATTTCAAATAGCCTATATATTCCCTGAGCCAAAGTCCACAGGTTTGTCCCAATTCCCTCACTGATGGCCATAATAGTTTGGGGTTTTACCTCAAGGTGTGTGATCCAACTTGAGTTTATTCTTGTGCATGGAGTGAGGTAAGGGTAGTGCTTCATTTTTCTGCAGGGAGGCATCTATTTTCCCAGCACCATTTGTTGAAGAGGGCATCCACTTCCCATTTGATATTTCAAGGGCTCTTATCAAAGATCAGTTGTCTGTATGCTGATGATTTTATTTCTGGGTTTCATTTCTTTTCCATTAGTTTGAGTATCTGTCATTATGCCAATACCACACTGTTTTGACCACTGTGGCTGTATAATAGGTGCTAAAGTCAGGTAAAGCAAGCCCTTAACCTTTGTTCTTCTTTTTGAGTAGTTCTCTTCTAATTCCGGGCTTCTTCCCTCTCCATATGTAGTTGGGAATCAGTTTTTCAAATTGATGTTATTTGTTATCAGGATAGCATTAGATTTATTGAGCGGCTTAAGCAGAACTGACATCTTTACTACAGTAAGTCTTTCAATCCACGATCTTGAGATTTTCTTCCATTTGTTGAGGTCACTTTTGGTTTCTTGTAATAAGTGTTCTGTAGTTTTCATCATACAAATCTTTTGCTGTTTTTTTCTTCAGTCAGATATATCCCTAGATATTTCAATTTGTGCTTGGCTAATGTGAAGGGTACTATCTTTTTGATCCCCACTTCCATGGTCTTGTCCGATGTGTATAGCAGTCCGATAAACTTGTTGATCTTGTATCCTTCCACTGCGATATTCCACTATCACTTCCAGGACTCCCCTTGTGGAGCTTTTGGGATTTTCCATATATAAAATCATATCATCTATGAATAATGATAGTTTCACCTCTTCTTTCCCCAAATACCTTTGATGTCTTTTCTTTGACTTATGTTGTTAGCTAGGACCTCCAGTACGATGTTAAATAATACTGGGAACAAGGGGCATCCTTGTCTGGTCCCCTTTTTAAGTGGGATTGTTTTCATCATTCTCCATTGACTATCATGTTAGCTGTTAATTTTTCATATATAGCTTATATTATAATAAGGAATTTTACTTCCATTCCTACCTTCTTGAGTGTCTTAAACAGGAATGAAAGTTGAATGCTTCTTCCATATCTATTGATATTATGTGGTTCTTATAATTTTTCATGTCAATTTGGTGAAAATACTAATAGTCTTTTGTATGTTGAACCATCCCTGCATCCCTGGTATGAATCCCACTTGGTCATGGTGAATTATTTGTTTTATATACTTTTGTATTCTATTGGCCAGTATTTTTTAAAGGATTTTTGCATTGCTATTCATTAAGGATATTGGTCTGTATTTCTCAAGTCTTGTGGGATCCTTGCCAGCTTTAGGTATCAAAGCTATACTAGCTTCATAGAAAGAGTTCAGGAATTTTCCGTCTTTTTCTATGTTCTGGAAGACTTTGTGTAGGATCAGTGTCAGTTCTTCCCTGAATGCTTGGTGGAATTCTCTTGTGAAGCTATCTGGCCAAAGGGACTTTTTTTTGTGTGTGCTGGTAATCCTTTAATAACTTTATCGATTTCCTCTATTGCCATGGGTCTGTTGAGATTCTTACATCCATCTGGGATAGTCTAAGGAGGGATTGTTTTTCCATGTATTTGTCCATGTATTCCAAGTTGTTGAATTCATTGGAGTACAGGCCTTCGTAGTACTGTATAATTATCCTTTTGATTTCATTAGGGTCTGTTTTAATGGTTCCCTCTTATTGTTGCTATTTAAATTTGTTCCTTCCTTCCTTTGATTAGGTTTGCCAGTGGTCTGTCTATTCGGTTAATCCTTTCAAAGAATCAACTTTTAGCTGCATTAACTTTTTCCATATTTTTCTTGTTTTCCCTCTCATGAATCTCAGCCCTGATTTTTATTATTTTTCTTTTGCTATTAGTAATATTGTCCTGTTGACTCTGCTCTAATTGTTGTAAGTTTTGTGCCAGCATATCATAAGCATCTCTTCGTTTTTCATGTGTGAATGTATTATTATCCATTTTTTAATGCTTACCCCCCCCTCCCCACCACCCCATTTTTATGAATATATTTACATATGTAACACACGTTTCTACCTCTATCCAAAGTTTTGCTTCCGAGATCTTTCCTGTTTCCTTTTACCTTTCTCCTGCCCTACCATCTTGCTTGCCTTTCTTCTGCCTCTTAGTAATTTCTCTCATCTAAATTGCTGTTGCTCCAATGCCCCCAGGATCTCTACGTACTCCTTGTTGTAGATTTTAATCTCCTAGTTGTTCCCATCTGTGGTGTTGATTGCTTACTGCTCTTTCCCCGCTTCCTCCTCCTCACAGATCTCTCCAGAACTGTCAGCTCATTGCTTTCTCCTTGAGCTTACTTCCTATGCCTATCTTATATAAGTAGAAAAACCAACAATAACAGAGGCAAAACAAAAATAAAACAAAACATTGAATAAAAAGAGAGTGGGGGAAAAAAATCAACCTAGCAAAACAAAAATGCCTACATAATTCCAGGTCTGTCTGCTGACCTTTCTGACTATCTCCCTACCGGTCCTTGGGGGTTCCAGGAACTGCCCCTCAGGGGCTTTGTAGCTTGACTTTGCTCCAGGTTGTTGGTCTAGTATGTTCCCTGCTTGATTTGCCCCACTGTGGGGGGTTCAGAACAGGCTCACTCCCTGCCTTCTTTTGATGCTTCCTGCATCATTCAATATGTTGCCCATAGAATTTTTCAATATTGCAACTTAAGGCTTGAATTGTTTTCTTGAATAGTTTGTTTCAGATATGCTGAGCATATTCTTTATTTTTGGTTTTCTAATTCTAGGTATGCTATGATTACGATCAAGGGTGCAGAGTTTCTTCTGACATCCACTTTGATCTTTTCTAGCTTTACTTTTTATTTTTTAAAAATCATTTTACTGGGGGCTCGTACAATTATCACAATCCATCCATCCATCCATTGTGTCAAAAACATATGTACATTTGTTGCCATCATCATTCTCAAAACATTTGCCTTCTCCTTGAGCCCTTAATATCTGCTACTCATTTTCTCCCTCCCTCCCCTCCCCCCACCTCATGAACCCTTAATCATTCATATTATTATTTTGTCATATATTACACTGACATCTCCCCCTGCCCTCTTTTCTGCTGTCCTTCCCCTAGGGATGAGGCTGTGTAGATTCCTGTAATCAATCCCCCCTTTCTACCCATTCTCTCCACCCTCCGGGCATCACGGCTCCCATCACTGGTTCTGGAGGAGTTATCTGTCCTGGATTTCCTGTTTCCAGTTGCTATCTGTACCAATGTACATCCTCTAGTCTAGCCAGATTTGCAAGGTAGTATTGGGATCATGATAGTTGGGGGGTGTGTGTGTGAGGAAGTGTTTAAGAACTAGAGGAAAGTTATGTATTTCATTGTTGCTACCCTGCACCCTGCCTGGTTCATCTCCTCCCCACAGCCCCTCAGCAAGGGGTGTCCAGTTGGCTACCTTTGGGCTTTGAGTCTCCACTCTGCACTCACCCACCTTTTCAATGATATTTTATGTTCCATGATGCTTAATACCTGATCCCTTCAACAGCTCGTGGTCACACAGGCTGGTGTGTTTCTTCCACGTGGGCTTTGTTGCTTCTGAGCTATATGGCCACTTATTTATCTTTGAGCCTTTAAGACCCCAGATGCTATATCTTTTGATAGCTGGGCACCATCTGCTTTCTTCTTTACTTTTTAATAACTTTTTGGTATCTTTGTGAATGATTTTTTGTTGTTGCTATCCTTCCACAAATTAGCAGGTCTTCCACCTTTAGTGTTCAGTGCGTCAAATCTGTTCTTGAAATTCTGTTGGGATAAACTCAAGGTCACATTTTGGCTCTCATAGATGTGTTTTCTTTGACTTCAACTGAAGGTATGTTCCACAGTCAACCTTTGGCTTGGTTTTAACTAATGATAATGAGCTTCTCCATCTTCTCTTCCTACAGATGTAGTCAATTTGGTTTCTTTTGTGTTGCTGAGAAAAGATAGTTGCTATGAACAAGTTGTTGGTCTTGCAAAATCCTATCATGTGATCTCCAGCCTTGTTTCTATCACCAAGTCCATATTTTCCAACTACTTGTTCCTTTGTTTCCTACTCTTACGATCTATTGCTAATAATTATCAACACAATCTTGGTTGCATGTTTGATAAATTTTCTGACTTTTGTTTCAAGTTCTTCCTCACTAGTGTTTGTGGTTGCTGCATAAATTTGAATAACAGTTGTGTTGGATTTCCTTGAAAGTGGATAAATATAATCCTATCACAGACAGTATTAATTTGAAGATTAATTTGAAATGTCCTTTTTGACAATGAACGCTATGCCACTCCTCTGTTATTCCCAGTAAATAATGATTTTGAGTCAAAATGGCTAATATCAATCCATTTTAGCTTACTAATGCATAGGATATAGATTTTTGCGTGTTCCATTTCATTTTTTTAAACAATTTATTAGGGGCTCATACAGCTCTTATCACAGTCCATACATAAACATACATCAATTGTATAAAGCACATCTGTACATTCTTTGCCCTAATCATTTTATTTTTTTCTCTTTTCTTTTTTTACATTTTATTAGGGACTCATACAACTCTTATCGCAATCCATACATATACATACATCAATTGTATAAATCACATCCATACATTCCCTGCCCCAATCATTCTCAAAGCATTTGCTCTCCACTTAAGCCCTTTGCATCAGGTCCTCTTTTTTTTCCCCTCCCTCCCCGCTCCCCCCTCCCTAATGTGCCCTTGGTAATTTATACATCGTTATTTTGTCAATATCTTGCCCTATCCGGAGTCTCCCTCCCCCCCCTTCTCTGCCGTCCCTCTCCCAGGTCCATTTCATTTTTTATGACTTCCAATTTTCCTACGGTCATACTTCCAAACATCCCAAATTGTGATCATTAGCAGCTTTTTCTCCTTATGTTGTCGTGACTCGTCCACAAATGAAGATTCTGAGGCTTTACCCTACTCATGTCACTATGGTTGACTCCACTCTGAGAAAGTAGCTCCTCTTCAAACCCATCCAACACTACTATCTCTGAAAATGTTCTACTTCCACTCATTAGGCCCAAACCTGACAGTTTCATATGCAGTTATACCTTGTTATACAAAGTGTGTATATACCAACATTTCTTTTTCCATTCTTAAGCTGATGGACTCAGCCTGTTTTCATCTTCTTGCTATTGTGAATAGTAATGTGATAAACATGGAAGTGCATGGTTTTATTTTAGTGCTACATCTCTTACATTTTTAGGGTTTATGCTCAGTTGGATTGTAAGGGATTTCTATTCCCAGTTGTTTGAGGTAGTGCCATATTACTTTCCACAACGGTTGTGCCTATTTACAGATTGAGAGTTCTGATTTCTCTGTAGCCTTGCCAAGGTATTATCGTATTGTTGTTTTGATTTGCATATACTAGACAGCTAATGAACATTTTTTTTCTTTTGTTATTAATTTGGATGTTATTTTTGGTAAAGTATCTGGTTATGCCATTTGCCCACGTTAGATTATTTTTTTCTTATTGAGGTATTGCAGTTTCCTAGACTTTACAAAGCAGTCCCTTGTCCATTATGTCATTGGGTGAAGATTTTTTCCCCCAGTCCATGGGTTACTTTTTTAATGTACCTGTGGCCTAGGCATTAATTTTGTCTTCTATTACGTGTGCTTCCTTTTCATATTTGATAGCACTGCAATTGGGTCCTTAAATTTCATTATTCTGCAGATGGAGATCCAATTTTTGTTAGCACCATTTGTTGAAAAGAGCCCTTTGTCGGTTATTTGAGGGTAGATACATTTATTTCTGGATTTTCTATTCTGGACCATGGGTCATTGTACTAGTGCCAGGTTGTTTGACTACTGTGTCTATGGAACAGATTTTAAAGTTGAGTAGTGAGAGGCCTTTTATTTGTTCTTAAGAAATTATTTGCTTATACTGGGTCTCTTCCTTGTCTATTTAAGGTTAGAAGTTAGTTTTTCCGTATCTTTGAAGACTGGAATTATGATCTGGGTCAGAATTGCATTGTGTTGATAAGTTACTTTGGTTAGTATTAATTTTTGCAATATTCCGTCTACCTACCCATGAACATGGACTCTTCTTCCATTTATGTCTCTCTTGAATTCTTGTTATGCTGTTCTGTAGTTTTCTTTGTACAAACCTTTGGCTACTCCGGTTGTTTATTCCTAACTTTCTCATCTTTTGTGTAGCTATTATAACTGCTATCTTTTTTTATTTTTTAGTCTATAGAAATCCCATTTATTATTTTTATTTTTGTGTATTAATCTTTTATCCCCCCATGTTGCCAAAATATTTTTAATTTCAAAATTTTTTGCTGAGTTTTTATAAAGATTTCTATATAAAATCCTATAATCTGAAAGGTTTCATTTTGTTTTGCCCATTTTGATTCTTATTCTTTCCCAAGTGATCCAGCACAGCATCGGAGTGGTGATAAAGGGCATTCTTATCTGATTCATGTTTGCAGTGGGGGAGAGGGATGCTTTGCTTTTCCCCACTAGCAACATGTTGCAGATACGGACTTTATGTTGAGAAATATTCCCTCTATATCTATTTGCTGATTGTTTTTATATAGAATGGGTGTTGGTTATTATTAAATAACTTCATGTGGTTCTTATTTTGTTTATACTGTGGATTGATTGCTTTTCTAATGTTGAATCATCATTTCATACCTGGTTTGAACCCCATCTGATTATAGTGTATTAGTTATTGTTATATTATTATATTCTCCTAGCCAGGATTTTCAGTGTTTTTATTGATATGTGAAGATTTATTCCTATCATTTTGTGGTGGGGGTTAGGGTTTATTGGTTTTTTTCTTTTTTCTGTATGTCTCTGCTGTTTTGAGTACTGTTTTCAGTGTATTCATTTCTGGGTGGTGTTCTTGCATGCTGCTCTCAGGTATCTATTGTTGTTGATTCTCTGTTCAAAATGTTCCCTTTAGTTTTTATTTGTTTGCTTTTACAATTATGGTCTCAGTATTACAAATTCCTTTAATACTTCGTTGTCTGGATACACCTTTAATTCTCCCCTGTTATTTGAGGGATAGTTTTGCATGACATAAGATCCTTGGCAGTTCTTTCAGGGTTTTGTATATGTCATTTCACTATCTTTTTCACTGCATGTTTTTCATAAATCTGAGCTTATTCTTGATGGTTTTCCTTTGATGGTGACTGTTCCCTCCCCTCCACCACCCCAAGTTTCTCTTCTTCCTTTAGTATGATATGACTATGTTTTTCTTTTGTAGTTTATCCTGTTTGGGATTCTCTCAGCTTCCTTAATAGTTATATTTCTCCTCTTTTATTGCTTTAGGGAAGTTTTAGACCATGATTTCTTGTATTATTATCTATGCAGTTTTAGTTTCTTCCTGCTCTAGAATCCCAATGAGACATAGGCTGTTCTTGACAGTTTTCAACATAACTCTTAGGCTTTCTTCAGATTCCATTGTTCTGTTGTTTCTCTTGTCACCTGCAGTTGAGGAAATGGTCTTACAAATTCACAAATCCAGCTGTTTCATTGATTCTATTACTCAGCTTTTTATCATGTTATGTAATTCTGTTATCCTATAATTTATCTTCTGGAATTCTATTTGGTACCGTGTTTCTAGTTTTTGCAGTCTCTCCTTTGTTCTCTTGAACATTTCATCCATTCATGGACAGTAACTGAATAGCACTCTACTGAATATTTATTGTGTATGGTAGTCCTGGGCCCTTTGGTTCAGAATATTACTGTATATACTCGTGCATAAGTCAACTTTTCCAGCACATTTTTTAATACAGTTTTTGTGGTAAAATTAGGTGCCTTGGCTGATACTCGGGTCAGCTTTGAGTATATATGGTACTTTGGATATGGATGTTATTTTCTTGTGTGAACCACAATTGACTGCTTTTTCTGCGGCATCATGGTGCAACTGTTAGTGTTGGGAGGGTTGTTGGGTCATCTGGGAGAACTTAGCTTTGTCCTGGTGTGGCGGGGGGGGGGGGGGTGATTTGGTGGGGTTCCTTGTTGGTGGGCAGGGAAAGCCAGGGCCTACTTGCCCAGGCACAGGGGCCGCCAATATCTTCCTTACTGTGGGATGGGGATGACCAAGTCCTTCCTTGTAGAGGTGAAAGGACACTTGAGACCTTCTTTATTGGGTCTTTAGGACTACTGGGGAATTCCCTGCAAGCCACTGGGATGATCAGGATCTTCCTTGCCAAGGTGTGGGGATGGCTGAAGCCAAGGATAGCTGAGCCCTTCCTTGCTGGGGGAAAGGGGATTCCTGGGACTTTCTAAAGGTGAGGCTTTCTGCTTCCATAAAGATTTACTCACAGAAACACTATATAGGGTTCTTATGAGTTGGAAAAGACTCAACCACTGCGTATTTATATGACTTTTGTAGTTCTCACAATGACCTTAAACTACAAATATATAAGCACTTTGTCTTCTCTGGTTGGATGACTTTTAACAAGTAGTGAAGAAAAGCACCATCATTTTACAACAGGAATTCAGTACAGAAGGTATGATGCCATTTTATTTTTTCCGACATAATATTTAAAATAAAAAATTTTAATGGAAAATTCCTGGTTTTATTATGTCACATGAATTGCAACAGTACCTTAAATGCATATCCAGGAAGTTGATTAAAGTCCACTAGTATTCACTTTCTCAAGTCATCAACAATTTTGCACATATAAGATTTTATGTCTTTTTTTAAGCAAATAGTAACATTTAAAAATTTTTCATGTCGCTTTTGGGACACCTAAAATCAAGTCCTATGTTAATTAATACAGTTGGATAAATGGCTTCATGGTACTAAGCACAATGCATTACAACTTAAAATAATTTTTAAAACTCTGACATGACAATTCTCAGGTTGAATTCAAAAGCTGAAGACTTCTGAATCTAGTAAGATGGTTAATTCAATGTATATATCAATTATTTAATTTTTATTTCTCTTGGAAGAATTAATTTCCATTGTCCAGAGTGAATCTCTTCAAATGTTAATAAATATTAAAAAAACATTCTTAAATAATGGTCAGTGGTAGAAAGTTTATGAGGATAGAGACAAATGGAGGATAAAGCTCAGATGAGAGGAGGGTGACAGAGCAGGAATGGCCATTCACAGATGCTGTAAGACATAACTGCAAGCCAGCCAATGTGTTGTTTTGTGTTAGAAAGATCTACCTATAACAGACTAGGCTAAGCTTAAAAATCAAACTCTTAGTAAATTACCCAATGGAATTTACCTAATTTAGTTGAAGTATTGAAGGGTAGATTAAATGTAAGAATTGATTTTGACACCCAAAAGCAATGCTGATTCGATTTCTACAGCTTTTACTGTGTTGTGTGCCCTTTGCCTCTGTTATTTTCTACAAAATGCTCCATAAGGGAATTTTACCCAGCTGACCACCTTCAAGCACTTTAAAAATCCTGGTTAAGATACTGAAGACTTTATATGGGGCTAAGTACAAAAATATTGCTACAAATTCTTGGAAATCTTTGTTAAAGAAACTTATCAAATGTGAGCAATGTTTCATGACATATCCTCAATACACTTCTGAAGATGGTGTTTCCATCTAAAACTTGCCCAAAGAATTCTGTGCTCTTTGATTTACATACTGTGTTCCTTTTACATGTTCTTTGAATTTGGGGAAGAAAAAGAAACCTGAGGAACAAATTCAGGGCTGTATGGTGGATGGGCTAAGGTTTCCCAGGGAAATTCTCATACGGCAGTCAAGGCTAACTTTAAAGAATGAACCACCACATTATTGTGATGGGATAAAAAAAAGTTCCTTGGTCCAACTTCACTTGTCTTTTAGTCACCAATGTAATTTTTAATTTTATTAAAACTTCTTCCTAACAAGTCCCTTAATCTTCCTGAATCCTTTGAGAAATTCTATCAAGATAATCTTTTTGGAGTTTCTTAAAATAGTCACCATAGCTTTCTTAGCCCACCTTCTCTGACCTGTAGTTAACTGCATCAGCACATCCAGTTGGAAGCCACTGTTTTGATTGAACATTTTCCTCTGGATTGTATTGGCAAGTTCACTATTTGTACCCATTATGATATACTCTATAAAGTTGACATAATTAGCTTCGATACTACTTAAAAGACTAAGATTAGCTCTTTGAGCTAGTTGATTTTTTTGTACAATACTTTAGGCACCTACCCAGCTGGTAGCTGGCTGACACCAAGATATTTGCTTAAAATGGAAAATACCAAAACATGTGAGATCCCAAGCAGTAGCTATTACAGGAATTCTATGATCTTCTATCAGTTTCTGGACTTTAGTCAGTTATATCATTCATAATGGCTGGTGCAATCTTCCCTCTTGACTCATCTTTGAGGTTTTACCAACTTTTCCTAAAATGGTTGATCAATCTAAAAACGTGTTTATGTTGGGCAGCTTTCCTGTAAACTTCAGGAAGATGGCTACTTGAGTTCTGTTAAATTTTTTTTTAGCCCTGAACTCAAAACACTTTACCAGGACACCAAAAAAAAAAAACCCAACAACTTTTATTTTCTTAGGACATCCTAATGAGACTAAGTGTATTACTGAGAGAACTTGTCTGCAGTTATCCAGTGATTGCAGACATGTTTCAGCAGATTGTTTGAAAATAAACCCATGAATATATGAACTGGAATCCTAGCAACAATACTTTTTGACTTACCTTCAAATATTTGAATGTTCTGATAATTAGTGATCATAAAGCTTGCGATATCCTGGATAATCTGATAAACTTAAAAGAAGTGAAACAAAACACTTACTGGATGTTTGCAATGTGACTGTGGATGAGTTCTCACCTTTAGGATTAGTGTTTGATGTTTTATTAAAAATAGTGTCATTGTTTTTAAAAAGCACAATATCCTATGTGCATTTTAAAAATATATACAACCACCAATACTTCACACTTAAATTCCCTCGCTGGTCTTTTAAAAAACCCAGGCCTAGGGTCATTAAATGTGTATATCCACATCGTGATCTGGATATAAGGTTCAATTAACCCCTTTAAATTTTTTTTATAAATGAGACTCACTCAATAAATGTTTACAAACCTGTAAACAAGAGTTTTTAAAATAATTTAAACAATAATATAATCCTTAAGATGATCCACTTTTACATGCAAATACAGACTACTAACATGCATGATTTTAGTCAGCTGACAGAGTTTATTTCCCAAGTTAAATTTTAACTCAGTTACTGAATTGTTGATTTCAATCCATTAAAAACTACTACCAGAGCTGTTTTGAGGTATATTTAATTTAATATAGAAATATATCACTATATTCTGATGTGGTTTGAAATGCTGTGTCAGGCCTCTTATTAAATGGTGCTGTTGTAGTGTTTGGTTATAGTGTTGGCTACAGATGTATAACTGGTGCATCTAGAAAATCATTTTGCATGTGCATTAACTGGTTTTCCAAACAGGAATGGCAATTTGGCTGGTTGGCTGCCTCTAAGTATGCCAAAGTAATGAAGTATAGTCTATGCTATGGGCCAAGCAAGCTGAGGTTGCAGGAATACAAAGCCACCCTCCAAGATAGCTTAATAAAAAACCCAATCTAGTCATCCAGCTAATTTACAAGACAAACTACTGCAAAAAAGCATCTGGAAAGCCTGCCAGGAGGTGATTTTCTTGTAACTTTAAAACAGCTAAGCAATCTTTAAAATTCATTTATAAAAATAAATAAATTTCATTTTGTGATGTTATGTGCCAAACTGTAACTTAGTTACTAAAGGTGTATGATAAAGTTAAAAATGCAATTAGAATGTCCCAGCTCCAGCACAGTGTGGTTGGGGCAGACACAGTGTGCTTCCACAACTCTTGTCACTACTAGTCATACCACACCTGTCTTCTTGACAGGCTCTTAATCTTCCTTATCTCAAAGCTCCTACAAAACTCTCATTCTTACACTCCAATTCAAAAATACTGTTAACCACGATGCAGCCAAGAGAAGGCATGAAAATGTGCTGTCCACACAGAATGAACTGATTAATTTTCCTGGAGCACACACAACAGCTTAGAGGAAACAGTGGCCTACGTGGGTGCTTAGACAACACATAGGTGCTTCTCTACAATGCTGGCATAAATCCCCTTGTTTTACTTTATCTCAGAGCAACAGTTTGATAGTGTTAGAAAATTATGCTAGGTTGTGTGCTGTGAGATAGCCTGGTCTTGCCTCTAAACATGTCTGGCATCGGGCAGGGAATGGGGTCACAGCATACAACAAAAATGAACACTGTCAAGTGGAAGTGTCAATATGACTTACTGCATAGACTATGCTAACACTGATACCTAGTTAGACTGATTTCTTATGTGATCAGCTTTTTGCCTTAGTAAAAAAAATTTGAAGAAAAGTGAAGAATTGAACTAAGGAAAGGAATTCTGGATTCCAAATCCACACACATACACAAGCAAGTTTCAAAGTATTGTTTTCTCTCAGTGCAAGTAAGCAGCTAGGTCAGCCTGTCACATTATCATCAATCAATATGGCATTCAGTCTGGGGACAATTTGATACAGCAAAAACCGGATCAGAAGCAAGTCTAACTAACCTATTTAAATCAAACTAGAGAGAGGAAGCTCAATGTTCTTATTCACGGACACTGATATGGAGTACAAAGCAAAGGAATAATGAGCTCAGATCTCATTGATAGTCCTCTCTGATGGACAATACTCTGCAGGACCTGGCGAGGACACATAGAAGGACTGTGTTTTTCTTTTTAATCGGGCTCTTTTGTTGGCCAACACCAGGCTACGCCGGCTTGAACTGATGATTTCGGAAATGAATTTCTTGCAGTCTACACACACCTCTGTAGTGCTCCAATCCTCCATCAACTCTTTGGGAAAGTGTAGTTCTTCATCTGATTTGTCTACAGACTTTGACTTCGAGGAGAACCTGAAAGGGGGTGGGTTTTGGGGGAGAATCAGACCACTCAGTATCATCATTTACAGTTTCAATTCAATACTAATAAGATCATATGCATAAAAATGGTATCTGTTAACAAAACATATGGAATGGTTGAGAATGATTTTAAAATGTTATATAGAATTTCTTATCTGCTCTATTATGAAATAATAATTCAGAAAACTCATAACCCTTCAAGAATTTTTTTAGAGATAAGGTATATCTACTCTTTATTACTTTATATATATACATACATACATACAAATACATACACACACATGCACTCACAAGCAGATAAACCTGAGATATTGTGGGTTCCATTCCAGACATGGCAATAAAGAGAGTACCATTATAAAGAGTTTCGTAGATATTTTAATTTGCTGGTGCATATAAATGTTGAATTTATACTGTACTGTAGTCTATTAAACATGCAATGGCAAAATGAAAAAGTTTTAAATATTTTGACCATTACCAAAATGTGACACAGAGCCATGAAATGAACACAATGTTTGAAAAAATGGTGCTCAAAGACTTTTTCAACTCAGGGATAACAAATCTCTGATTTGTTAAAAAGCACATGGCTGTAAAGCACAAAGAAAACATGGTATGCTTGTACATATGTGTGTATACTGTGAATTTTAGCAAGTGAATGGAAATTAAGTAAATGTTAATGTTCTATTGATGACTCAGAAGGGGCAAATTTCTCTCCTTCAGTGATCCAAGGACCCAGTGTCAGAATCAACCAACAGTTTAAACTAAAACTCACTGCCACTAAGTCAATTCCAACTCTTAGCAGTCCTACAGGGCAGAGTAGAATTGCCCGTTTGGCTTGCTGAGACTGTAAATCTTTATGAAAACAGTCTCGTTTTTATATCGTAAAATGGCTGCTGGATTTGAACCACTGATCATAAAGTTAGCAACTGAGTGGATAACCCACTATGCCACGAGGAATTATATAAATGGCAGCTCAAACTACAGGAACACGAAGTAATTTTATCTGATCCTATGACACCTGAAAATATCTTTTGACTAGTTTTCTTGCCATTAATTTATTTATATAAAATATTCCTCCATTTACCAATAATTCTCTATATTTGGGTAGTTGACTATTTGTATTCCAGCCAGGCATAGCTAGCTAGCTAGCTCTACATTTATTTACAAACGAATATATTGAATAATCGATACATTCACTATGTTAATTAAACCACACAAGAATGTAACTGGTAATAAGAAGCTAAGTCGAATAATATTGCTAGAAAATCGTATAAGCCATCATTCAACAAAAATATCAAAATGTGAAGCTGTTGTTTCTCAACACATCCTCCTAACCTGGGTCTACACACTTTTGAAGGTGGTAGTTTCATTGCTCTACCCTTGCCTCCAAAGAATTATGCACACTTCTACTTAACCCATGTCAAAACGGCAGTTTTTCACATCTTCCAGAGATTCATATCATGTTCCTTTTAAATATTCGTTGTTTGGGAAACAAAGAGAAATCTGAAGGGGCAAGATGAGAGCTGTAGAGTGCAGAGAGTGTAAAGTTTCCCAATAAAATTCTCATAATTAGATCCCCTCATAGAGGGGTTTAGGAGAGGAGATGGTTTAATTAGGGTGCGAGGTAGTACCGATGAAGAACACAGCTTCCCCCAGATCCTGGATGCTTCCTCCCCCCAACTACCATAATCCGAATTCTACCTTTCAGGGCAGGATAAGGCAGAGGTTGCACACTGATACATATGAGGGATGGAGGCACAGGGAATCCAGGGTGGCTGATACCTTCAGGACCAAGGGTGTGAGGGGTGATGCTGGGAAGAGTGGAGGGTGAGTGGGTTGGTTGGAAAGGGGGAACTGATTACAAGGATCCACATGTGACCTCCTCCCTGGGGGAGGGACGGCGGAGAAGGGGGGGAAGGGAGACTCCGGATAGGGCAAGATATGACAAAATAACGATGTATAAATTACCAAGGGCACATTAGGGAGGGGGGAGCGGGGAGGGAGGGGAAAAAAAAAGAGGACCTGATGCAAAGGGCTTAAGTGGAGAGCAAATGCTTTGAGAATGATTGGGGCAGGGAATGTATGGATGTGCTTTATACAATTGATGTATGTATATGTATCGATTGTGATAAGAGTTGTGTGAGTCCCTAATAAAATGTAAAAAAAGAAAAGAGGAGAAAAAAAAACAATGGATGGATGGATTGTGATAAGAGTTGTATGAGCCCCAATAAAATGATTTAAAAAAATTCTCCTAATTAAAAAAAAAATTCCTCAGTGAAACTTTTCTGGTCTCACCAGTGTAGTTTTAACATTCTTAAAACTTATTCTGAGTAAGTTCTTAAGCTTTCACTCTATACTGCAAGAAATTCTAGCAATATTATCTTTTTTGGAGTCCACACCTTCTGATGTGAATACCCTTGGTCTACCACTGGTCAGTGTGTCGTACTGTGATAGCTTTAGTGGTTCTGTGATGCTAGAAACGATGTCCCCGGTATTTCCAATGCTGTCAAGGTTACCTACAGTGATCAGGTTTCAGTGGGACATCCAGGCAGAGAATAGCTGACAAAGAAGGAATAGGCTATACACTATTGAGGAATTAGCCTCAGAAAATCTTATAGAAAGAATCTGTCAGATACTGAAAACCATGAACAGAAGTTGGAGATAGTGCCAAAAGATGAAGCCTTCAGGCTGTAAGACACTCAAAATATGATGGAAGAGGAGCTGCCTTCTCAAAGTAGAGCCAGCCATAATGATATGGATAGAGAGGTATGGCTGTGAAAATAAAGCTTTGGGGACTTTTATTGCTTATGGGGCACAAATCAAAATGAGAAGAAACGGCTACAAAAATCCACTATTAACCAAAACTTGTAATGCAGCAAGTATGAACCCAGGAAAATTATAAATTATCAAAGATGAAATGGGACACATAAAAAAATCGACATTTGAGGCATTAGGGAGTTGTGATGGATGGAATTGGATGTTCTGAATTAGATACTCATATGGTTTCCTGTGCTGAGAATGACACAATCAAGAGGAATGGCACTGTATTCATAGTCAAAAAAGACAGTTTAAGATGTAGCTTAAAGAACTATGCTGTGGTGGTAGGGCAGGAGGAAAGTCAAGGGAGATGGAGGAAAGAGCTAGGAGTCAAAGGGCATTTATAGAGGTCTACACAAAGACACGTACATGCAAATATATATATGAGGATGGGGAATAGATCTAAGTGTCTACATTTATAGGTTTAGTATTAAGGTGGCAGGACCTTGGGCCTCTACTCAAGCACTCCCTCAATGCATGAATACTTTCTTTTATTAAATTGGAACTCTATGATGCTCACCCTCCCAACACAACTGCTGAAGCCAAAGCGGGTAAACAAGTAAATGTGGTGAAGAAAGCTGATGGTGCCTGGCTATCAAAAGAGATAGCGACTGGGGTCTTAAAGGCTTGAAGATAAACAAGCGGCCATCTAGCTCAAAAGCAACAAAGTCCACATGGAAGAACATACCAGTCTGTGTGATCGATTGGTCCCGAAGGGATCAGTTATCAGGCATCAAAGAACAAAAAATCATATCATTGGCTGCACACCTCCATGATAGGATCGCTGAAGACAAATGGGTGCATAAGCAAATGTGGTGAAGAAAGCTGATGGTGCCCAGCTATCAAAAGAGATAGTGTCTGGGGTCTTAAAGGCTTGAAGGTGAACAAGCAGCCATCTAGCTCAGAAGCAAAAAAGCCCACATGGAAGAAGCAGACCAGCCAGTGCGATCACGAGGTGCCAAAGGGACCAGGTATAAGGCATCATGCCAAAAAATTAAAAAAAAAAATATATATATACCATAGTGAATGAAGGGGGAAGTGCAGAGTGGAGACCCAAAGCCCATTTGTCGGCCACTGGAGATCCCCTCACAGAGGGGTTTAGGAGAGGAGATGGGTCAGTCAGGGTGCGACGCAGTACCGATGAAGAACACAGCTTTCCCCCAATCCTGGACGCTTCCTCTCCCCAACTACCATGATCTGAATTCTACCTTGCAGGACTGGATAGGGCAGAGGTTGTACAATGGTGCATATGGGAGCTGTAGGCACAGGGAATCCAGAGTGGACGATACCTTCAGGACCAGGGGTGTGAGGGGCGATACTGGGAGAGTAGAGGGTGAGTAGGTTGGAAAGGGGGAACTGATTACAAGGATTCACATGTGACCTCCTCCCTGGGAGACAGATGGCAGAGAAGGGGGGGAAGGGAAACTCCGGATAGGGCAAGATACGACAAAATAACAATTAATAAATTATCAAGGGCTCATGAGGGAGGGGGGAGCGGGGAGGGAGGGGAAAAAAAAAAGAGGACCTGATGCAAAGGGCTTAAGTGGAGAGCAAATGCTTTGAAAATTATTAGGGCAAAGAATGTACGGATGTGCTTTATACAACTGATGTATGTATATGTATGGATTGTGATAAGAGTTGTATGAGCCCCTAATAAAATGTAAAAAAAAAAAAAGATGACACATTCCCACAATTTAATAATAATGTGCAAAGTCAAAAAAAAAGAACTATGCTGTCTGTGATAGAATTATATCTATCTGAATTGAAGGAAATCTAATCAACACAACTGTTATTCAAATTTATGCACCAACCACCAAAGCTAGTGATGCAGAAATTAAAGAATTCTACCATTTACAGTCTGACATTGATGAAATATGCAGTCAAGATGCATTGGTAAGATGGGCGTTTGGAAATGAAAAGCTGGAAATAAAGAGGAAGGAAAAGCAGTAAGGAAATATGACCTTGCTGATATAAATGAAGTGGCGATTGCAGATAGAATTTTGCAAGGTCAACAACGTCTTCATCTTAGATACCTTTATTTAAAACACAACAGGCAACCACACACGTGGGCTTCTCCAGATGGAATACAAGGAACTCACATTGTTTACATCTGTGGTAGAGGCAGTGCAAATATCAGGAGCTAAAATGAAGCTACGACTTGGCTATAGAATAGACCATTAATTGCTCATATATAAATTTAAGTTGAAGATTAAGAAAATCAGAACACATCATCTACAGCCAACATACAACCATGAAGCTTTCTACCTAAGTATCACAAAAATCTCAAAAACAGAATTGAAGTATTGGCCATTAATGACAGAAGATGGAATGACATCAAGAGTATCATTAGCAAAATGTCATTAAGATGACAGGGGAAAAAAGAAAAGATCAAAATGAATGCCAGTAGAGACTCTGTAACTTGCTCTTCATCGAAGACACATAGAAGAAATGATGAAGTCAAAGAGCTGAACAGAAAATTTCAAAGGGCAGTTCAAGAAGACAAAGTTAAGATATTATAATGAAATGTGCAAAGACCTAGAGTTAGAAAACCTAAAAGAAAGAATATGCTCAGTGTATCTTAAATGGAATGAACTGAAGAAAGGAAAGATTCTATGGGCAAACTAGTGAATGATGCTGGAAGCATCCAAAAAGAGGGAAGGAACACGGATAATCACTGCACCAAAAATAGCTGGCTGGCATTCATCTATTTCCAAAGGTACCGTAGAAAGGGGTACCCCTCCAAATCCAGATTTCCCCCCCAAAGTTATGTATTAAATTTTTTAAATCACAAAATAACCTAATCATGTTGGAAGTACTCTCCATTACATTTAATACAATTGTCAAATCTGCAATTCCATTCTTGGAAACATTTTTCAAACTCTTCTGTTTGGATGGCTTGACAGTAATTCCGTTTGTTCGTTTTTTTCCACCTCTTCTACATTGTTAAATTGCTGTCCTTTCATATCCCTCTTCATTCACAGAAACAAAAAGAAGTCACACGGAAGAAGGTCAGGTTAGTAAGGTGTGTGGGGCAAGAGAAGCACAGTGTTTTGAGGCAAACACTGGTGCACTGAGATGGCTGCATGAGCAGGTACGTTGGCGTGATTGATGGCAAACCAGCACCGTCTTCCACAAATCAGCCTTTTTTGTTGCACTCTGTCACATAATCTTTTCAGAACTTCTAAATATAAAATTTAACGAACAGTCTGACTTGGTGGAACGAGCTCCAAATCCACTGTACCCGATCACATAAAAAAACAAAAAAACAAACGAGCATTGTCTTAATCTCTTATTTCACTTGATGAGCTTCTTTGGGTGGCGAGATGACAATGGCATTTTCTGCTGGCTTGACTGATGCTTGCTGTCAGGGTCGTAAGGATTGCACCATGTCTCGTCACCATTAATGACCTTATGAAAAAAGTCTGGGTGGCTTTGGAGCTGTTCTTTCAAAGTGCATGTTTCTATTCGACATGCTTTCCTGGTAAGAACCCGAGGCACAAATTTCACAGTCACCCTTCTCATTCCCAAAGTTTCCATTATAATTCGCTGAACCAAGCTCCAAGACAGTCCAGATAGCTTCCCCATCTCTTCAATGGTCCGTCAGCGGTCATCGAGCAGAAGTGTATGAATTCTGTTGACATTCTCATCAGTTTGGGAAGTTGATGGGTGTCCAAAAGGAGGGTTGTCATCACTCAACATTTCACATTTTCTGAAATGGGAAAACACTGTTTGCTTGAGTTTTTCCCATAGTGCTGTCCTTGTAAGCTGTGTTCAACATCACAACCGTTTTTGTAATGTAGCATTTTTCCTGAGCAGGAAACACATTTTCACAGCCGCACACTAGTCTCTTAAATTTTCCATCACAAAAATGAGATTTGCATAAAATTGTTTTATGAGCTACTGAATACAAACATTCCTGGGGTGAGGTCCAGGTAGTACAGCAGGGGTCCAACCAAATCCAGGGATACATATGGTAGGCAACAAAAAAGGAGGGGGCAAAGGGGAAAAAAAGGACATGGGTAGCAGGGGAACAGGGCACTAACCCACCCAAGGGGAGGGTATTGTTTAAATCTCCACAGGGAAAGAGGGACCAGATGTGAATGCAACATATAGGCATGGAACAGGAAACCAATAGGGAGAGCTGAGGGACTGACCCCAATCCCAACTATTTGGATAGCATTCCCTCCCCGCAGACAAATTCACTTCAGAGGACAACACTGAAGCTACAGCTCAGGGATAGGGACATGTCTGATTAGAGCACACAGGAGCAAATGAAGGGAAAGGAAGAGAGAGTAAAACACAACCTAGTCTACCAAGTCCTGAGGATAATATTCTCACTTAGGGCATCCAAAGCACAGAGAGGACCACAGGGTCGTCCCCACTACGAGACACGACATCCCTCACTGACCCATAGGCCTATGGGGGACAACACTGGGGACACTGTGGGAACTGTGCCCTATCTGACCCAACCAAACTGAGGCAAAACACTAAGGGTGTGCAACAGAACAGCAAGGGGACTGGAGCAATAAAGTCCCCAGGGAATACCAAAAATAGACTTTGAGGCCAGGGTATGGTGCCCCCTCAGACTCAACGGGAAAACACTTCTAAAGGTTTCTGCCGTTATTTTTGTTGCTTTGTTTTGCTGTCTTGTTTTTTTGTGCATATTTTTATCTCTACAAGTCTATCTAGATAAGATAGTCTGGATAAACAATCTGGAGGAGAAAACAAGGGGAATGATGGTCCCTGGGGGACATTGGAGAGGGGAAGGGGTGTGTGGAAAGAAAGTGGGTTTTAATAACCCCAGGGACAAGGGAACAACAAGTGATCCAAATTAGGAGGCCTGGTAGAGCTTGATCAAGGGCAATGTAACTGAGAGGAATTACTGAAACTCAAATGAAGGTTGAACATGATAGTTGGACAAGAGGAAAGTAGGAGGGAAAAGGCATTTATTGAGGTCTAAATACAGGCATGTACATATGTAAATATATTTACATATGACAATAAGAAATAGATCTATGTGCAAGAACACTTTTTTCTTATCACCCAGCATTCTGTGATGCTCACCTTCCCTGACACGATCGCTGAAGACAAAAAGGGTGCATAAGCAAATGTGGTGAAAAAGCTGATGATGCCCAACTATCAAAAGATACAGCATCTGGGGTCTTAAAGGCTTGAAGATAAACAAGCTGCCATCCAGCTGAGAAGCAATAAAACCCACATGGAAGCAGCACACCAGCATGTGTGATCATGAGGTGTTGATGGGATCAGGTATCAGGCATCAAAGACCCAGAACAAAAAATCGTATCGATGTGAATGAGGGGAAGGGTGGAGTGGAGACCCAAAGCTCATCTGTAGGCAACTGGACATCCCCTTGCAGAAGGGTCACAAAGAAGAGATGAACCAGTCAGGGTGCAGCATAGCACCAACAAAACATACAGCTTTCCTCTAGTTCTTTAATGCTTCCTCCCCACCATTATCATGACTCCAATTCTACCTTACAAATCCAGCTAGACCAGAGCATGTACACTGGTACAGATAAGAAATAAAAAAAACACAGGGAATCCAGGACAGATAAACCCCTCAGGGCCAATAATGAGAGTAGTGATACCAGGAGGGGAAAGGGAAGGTGGGAGGTAGAAAGGGGGGGCTGATCACAATGATAAACATAAAAACCCCTCCCAGGGGGATGGACAACAGAAAAGGGGTGAGGGGAGACAGCGGTCAGTGTAAGATAAGAAAAAAAAAATTATCGAGTGTTCATGAGGGAGGGAGGGAAGGTGGGGGAGGGGTATAAATGAGCTGATATCAAGGGCTCAAGTAGAAAGAAAATGTTTTGAAAATGATGATGGCAACAAATGTACAAAGGTGCTTGACACAATGGATGGATGTATGGCTTGTGATGAGAGGTGTAAGAGCTCCCAATAAAATTATTTTTAAGAAAGAGAGGGAGATAAGAGCTCACGACACATGGAATCCAGGACAGGTACAGGAGTAGCAATACCAGGAGAGTAGGGGGAGGGTGGGGAGAGGAGGGGAGGAAGAGGGAACTGATAGCAATGATGGACACATAACTACCCCATCAACCCACCCTCTGCCAGGGGGATGAACAACAGAAACCATGGGGGATGGGAGAGAGCGGTCAGTGTAAGAAATGAAAATAATAAATTATAACTTATCAAGGGGACACAAGTGGGTGATAGGGAGGGAAAAAAGAGGAGTTGACATCAAGGGCTCAGTAGAAAGTAAATGTTTAGAAAATAATGATGGCAACATATGTACAAATATGCTTGATACACTGATGTAAGGATTGTTGTAAGAGCTGTAAGGGCCTCCAATAAAATGATCTTTTAATAATAACAATAATAAAGTTGGACAATGAATAAAAAAGACTGGAGAACAATTGATGCAATTGAATTATGGTGTTGGTGAAAAATATTCAAAGTACCACGAACTGCAAAAGAACAAATGAGTCGGTCTTGGAAGAAGCACAGCTAGGACGCTCCTTAGAGGCAAGGATGCTGAGACACTCTTATGTACTGTAGACCTATCTTCAGGAGAGACCAGTTTTGGAGAAGCACATTATGTTTGGTAAAGCAGTAGGACAACAAAAACGAGGAAGACTTAGACAAGATGGAATGACACAGTGGCTGCATGGGGCAGGGTGGTGTTTCATAGTGTATGGGGTCTTTATGAGTCTGAACCGACTAGACAGCACTTGGAAATCTGTGATTGAACTTTTTGCAGGCATCCTCATTAGACTGAGTGTGTTGCTGACAGAGACTGTGTGCAGCCATCCAGTGATCACAGAGGCAGGTGGACATTTATTTTGCTTAGAGTGTTTATTCCAAACATGTCTGTATGCAGGTAGCATTTATCCCATGCATACATAAACTAGAGCTCTTGTAGCACTGCTTTTTTACTCACTCTCCTATATCACAGGAACAAATGTAATGTGCCCGGGCGCAGGAATACAGGAAGAAAGAACAGAGTGCCTACCATGTGAACTTCCCTGAGGTTTTTACAAAATAGTTCATAATGAAAAGGCTTTCATAGAGCAGCAGAGAGCTAAGCATAGGTGTGGCATTCTAGAGTACACATGATTCGCTGGTCTCCGACTTTCCTCCGTCACGATCTATAGAGCTGTCAAACACAGGAGCCGGGACATTCACCAGCATTCAGGACAGTAGCTGGAGTAGAGAAGACTCTTCCCTGAAGCTTGTGACAAGAGCTGGTCTGCCCTGTTCCTTCTTGCCTAATTTCCAGCACTAACCCTACCCTACCTTGCATTATGGAGAAAGGAAATGGTAATAACATTTCTTTTCTTTAAAATGTCAGATGTAAATAGAAAGTCTTATTTCTGCCTTCATAATAGTATGCCAAAACGACTGTGGAGTATGTAAGCAAGTACAGAATGGAACACATTTTTTTCAAACTTAAAATAAACAAGGATTAGATTGTTTATTTATAGTTTTCAAATTCTATTGTTTATTTATAGTATTTATATATACTGAATCTATATATTCAGTAAAAGTAAGGTAGAATTTAAAGGTGACTTTTGATGAAACAATAGCTGTGTCTAAAGTGGAAAATACAGCTCTACACTATGAGAATAAAACCCAAACCCAACCCAACCCACTGCCGTGGCTCACTGCAACCCTACACAGAGTCTCCAATCTGGCCAATCTGTACGGGCGCCAACAGCCACACCTCCCCCTGTGCAGCAGCTGGTGGGTGTGAACTGCCACCTGAAGGTCAGCAGCCCAATGCTTACCTGATAGCGCCACTCACTATGTTTCAAATAGCCATTCTGCTTTAGTGAAGCTGTGGAGATTATTTTGGAAGTCAAAACCAACTAACCAATCGCTTCTTGGCCTTTGGGCTAACATCAAGTGTAAAACCAACTAACCAGCCAACCAAAACTCTCACACAAATCCGAAGCCTAACTGCTCACACGACAGTTGTCAAAAAGAATGTTGGTCTTTTAAGACAGGCCCTCGCTCACCTGGCAAGGCTCGGAAGTGGCCGATGGTGGCTGGTGGAGGGTTTTTCTGGTCTCATAAAGCTTTCCCCTCTTCGCAAGGCTGAAGGTCCCAAAGAAAATATAGGAAGAGTGGAGTATGGCTTGGATGGCAGACGCATCTATTATCACAAAATACAACCGAGAATGAACAATGCTGTTAAAGATGCAGAACCATTAAAATTAACATGAATTGTAAAGGAGGCAAACTTATCTTACCTTTCTGCAGCACTGTGAGCACACTGGCCTGCACACAAAATCAAAAGTATTACTTGGCATGATGCTATGAATGTGACTCGAGAGCTAAAAACACCATCACTCACAGAGTTGTAAACGCTCTGAAATGTCTACAGAATGTGGCAGATGATGCAACCGTGGATGTCCAACAGAACAAGCAATTTACAAAACTTCCCTCTAACATTGCGTCCTATAGAAGGACTGAATGACCTTTGTTTGGAATCTCCTTATTTGCGTATACAGGGGTTACATTTTCCTGTACTAGTGCAACATATTATTATTAACCTTCTTATGTGAAGAAGTAACTCACAGGAAAACAATTTCACAGGCTCATTATCAAATAACTGTGTGATACCCTCCAAGTCACCGCAATATAACATTTCTAATATTACTCCTGTGTAGAAATGTGATGAAAACATTAAAGCAACTGGCATTTATTTCAAAATTGCTAAATCTGTATTTTCCTCAATTATGAAATGCTTTACCTCTTACAGAACTGGCAGGTGTAAGACCAGGTGAAGAAGGAAAATCTCCTGGTTCGGCAACAAAAGCAGAGCTAAGAAATACAAGTTTGAAAGGAGAGGAGAAAAAAGGAAAATGAATAAAATCCAGAAATTATTTTTATGTATGGCTCTGTGAAAATTATATTTTAGTTCTGTGTGTAATTACAATTGTACTTTAAAAGGTAGTAGAAGCTTAAGTGCTAAAAACCGAGAGGTTGGCAATTCAAACCACCCAGCAGTTCTGCTGGAGAAAAGTCTAGTGATCTGCTCCATAAAGATGACCGTGTAGAAAACCAAGGAAGCCGTACTACATCCCCAGAGGCTGCTATGAGTTGACGGCACCTAATAACAGCAACAACTGATAATACCTTATTAACACTGGATCCAGCTTTCTAGAGAGACTAATATTAACATTTACACAGAAAGGTAGGAAAAGGTCACAGATAATCAGGTATCTCACTATTGTAGAAGCAATCTAAAGTCTGCCTCTGTTTCTCAGACATTTTCTTTACAAATCTTTTATTTTTTAGCTGAAAACTAACCAAATGACTTTATTTTTCTGGGTTCTGCAAATTTTACAAATTCAACTGTGTGGTTTTCATGTTATAGTTAGAAACTCAACCTCATTTTATAATTTTGAGTTTTCCTTCTCGGAAAGAATTCCAACGTACATAACCGTATATACTCATGTATAAGCCGAGTTTTTCAGCACAAAAAACAGGCCAGTGGTAGTGTTAGTAATGCTATGGATGGCAGTGAAGACTGCGCTTTGTATGAAAATGACAGCAGTGATGGTGATGATGGCGATCTCAGTGAGGACAGCGTCTATGATGATCTCACACCAGCGTGCATTGCGATATGGATGATGATGAAGAATCCAGTTTTGAAGGATTGTAACTTTATACATTTTAGCTTGGTTGCTGATTGAGTTCAGGGAATAGGACTCTTAAGGTATCATTGTTGATACCTTATTGTTTCTGTTGAACCTATTTCCACTTACTGTGCTGGTTTACTAATGTTAAATGACTTGTTGTCCTTTTATTTGTGTTTTTATTTAAAATAAATATTTAAATACATTATCCCACTGATGTCTCAATTTTTAGTAATTTTATTCTCGTTTGTTTTGATTATTGAAACTTACCAATAGCGTCTGCATTTTCCATCCTAGGCTTATACTCAAGTCAATCAGTGTTTCTGGTTTCCCAGGTAATAATTAGATACCTCGGCTTATACTCGGGTCGGCTTATATTCGAGTACATACGGTAGGTTCTGGCTTTTCAAAGTGTGTGTTCATGCATGCATGTGTGCCTTGCTTCACTGTTTTTTTAAATCATTTTATTGGGGGCTTGTGAAACTCTTATCACAATCCATACTTCCATCGTGTCAAGCACATTTGTACATTTGTTGCCACCGTCAATCTCAAAACATTTGCGTTCTACTTGAGCCCTGGGTATCAGTAAAAATCTTTTAAAATCATAAGGAGTAAGTGCTGACATGGCTTTAGGAAGGCATGCCATTATTTATTTTGACTGCTTTTAAACTTTCCATCAAGTTCAATTCTAAGGGAGGAACAAAAATACAGGACCTTGTCTACTCTAGCTAAAACATCTTGCCTCCCAAAGCTCCTTGAAAATTCTGTGCCAACCCTCTGAGGAGTCATGCTGGTAGTGGACTCTAACACTTTTAATCAATCAACTTTAAACAGCTCTACCTTCCCTTTTTTCAGGGCAGTGTAGACATCCTTGTACTGCTGGTACTTCTCTAGCTCAGCCTTCACCAGGACCTGGCGGATATGCATCACTTCTTCAACGGTCAGAGCAAGGCATTCCACTGGGTAACAGAATTCCTCCTGAAAAATCAAGATTCCACATGAATAGAAACCCTCACCCCTCATTTGGCACTAAAAACAATGATCTCCTTTTAGATCAGATACATGGTTAGTAGCTTTAGAGAAGAATACAAATTTCCCAATGAAAGCTGGACCCAAGCTGGCTCACTCTGGAGTACCACATAATTTTTTAACTACTGAGAGCCCAAAGCTTCTGGCAACACAGTGGCACAAGTGTAGCCTCTCAAAATTTCCAGTAAGTAAAGATCTCCTACATTTGTTCAGATACTTCCATTGTAGGAAGTTTATTCCATTAGGGAGAACTATTTTCTCACATTGAAATTGGGGATGGGGGGAATGGAGAAAGGGTTTAAGCCAATTTAATGTTAAATTTTATCCTATGATTTATGTAAAGACATTACTTGGTGTTGTGTTACACACTAGATGCTAATAGATAAATAGAAGATTTACAAGACTGATAGTTTGTGGTACCCAGACTAGCCAAAAGAAGGTGGTTAGTATTTGATACAGAGAAGCATTTTTTAGTGGTTAGTTACATCACATCTTGAAAAAGCTAACAGCCTACATGGAATTTAAGCATTAACTTATTATATTTCACATTCAAAAGGCAAACTATACAGGCTGGCCTGTACATTTACCCAGATTTTTGCTATTGTTTTGAAACAATTTCTGATTGCATAGTCAGCATTAAAGAAATGTCACATGTGCCCAGAATTTAATAATATTTATATTATATCTTATGTTAATGGTCTCCTTAAAAACAGCTAAGTAAGATAAGATGTTGATGTAACTGATCCCACTGAATCAAGAGCCTTCCACCATCTGTGCCTTTCCTGGCATGTGTCTGATTGGGCAGATCTCAGAGAAAGACAGAACCAGCCCGTGCATTCCCGACATGCCCTGCCTTGCCTTACAAGGGCTATTATGGTGTCAGAGACTGAAGCCCCAAACTCTCTTCACAAACACATAGTAATCTATGCCCACTCCATCAGCACTGCTCAAGGTTTCCAGAGTTGGAATAGGTCAGATGAGAAAGCACAGGACTTTCCTAATGCAGCCAGATTTTGTGACTATAGCATTCAGTTCTGTCTTTCAATCAGAGAAAAGTAAAAACAGATCTATGTGGTAAATTGCACAAACATTAGCATTTACTAAAAAAATAGTTTGAAGAACTACTGCTTCTTACTGAAATCAATGCAAAATGATCTCTGTTCAAGCTAACTCAATTTCCTAAAATGATGTGAAAAAAATCCTATGTTTGAATTTTTAATTTGGTGGGGAGGATGGTTTATTTAAAACGACTACACCTTTCTTATTTGTTCTGAGATACTGCAAACTCTTAAAACAAATGAAAACTAAACCCGCCCATCACACTGTTTTCTTTTCCAGTGGAAATGGTTTTCAAAGGAAAAAAGGGTTAAAGTGGTGTTTAATATCTACCCTACTTTGCTTCACCCTAAGAAAAGAGACCAGTTGTTCAATGAGAACAAAGAAATTGTCCTTTTGAAGGTCATTAAAACTGTGTCTTAAAGAAGAGTTGTGGGCTACACATAGCCAAATGGAAGCATTTCTCGTCTTTTACTATACCTCAGTAGGCATTTTCCTCCTAAACTAATATTAGCCAGTTGTGTTGAATATGACTCTGGTATGTTTTCTAAGGGTAGACAATATGATAAATTGTTGAGTTCCAACAAAATAATGCATTAATTTAGCAAATACTCATGTAATCACTACTTGAGATTTTCGGGCATTCTAAGAAGATAGCAAATAACACCAACTGAATTTGTATTTAAATTGGGATACTTGGGCTGGTAAACGTTTCAAGTAGACTGGTAATAATTCTTTTTTAATTTACAAGGGTATATTAGCATGCTTAACAAACCTGACAGCTTGTACTTTTCCCAGCTTCATTCTTAAGTGAAAAAGGCTTAGCCAAGCATGTTCAATTTACCGCTTTAAAACATGTTTAAGTTGAATACTTTGTGAAATATATTAAGAAATTTATATATGCTATTTTTTACTTTATTGTATGTATGTATTGTTTTTAAATAGACTACCTATTACTAAAATAATTTTTTCAGGTTAAATGCTAATGTTTTAATTCTGGAGCTTTTCCAAGGACAACAAGACTTTAATGCAACATGAAAGAAAATAACAATTTCTAGAATAGATTCAATTGACAAAGATATACAAATTCAACATCCCCAAACCAAATAAAACTTTTCTCTATCTTGCTGTAAAATGTACCGAACACTTGTGGTTGTAATCAGGTATGGGAAATCCACCCCAGTCATGAAGCCTGAAGCTTGCTTGGTGGCTAGTCTAAATACTTTTTTCTCCTTGCTTCTTTCAAATTTAGGAGAGAGGAACAAAATTTAAAAAGAATGAAGACCACAGTTCCCCCAGGAAGATATATGCCTTTATGTCTTATTTTTATATGCAGCATTAAAATATATTAAGTTTTTGTTCAGTAATCTGGTTATAGATGTCTATTCAAAACAGGTCAGTTAAGGAGCATACATAAACTCAAGAGCATTACATGTAAGTTCAGCCACTGAGCCAGAGACAAATGGGAATAGTCAAGTTTTATAGACTGTTGATGATTAGTAATAACTTCATAAGTAGCATATATTTAAAAATAAATAAGAACAGCAATAATTAAGTTTAATTACTTTTTTTCTTTTTTTTAGTTCAACCTGAAAACTCTAATGAATCATTCCTTTGCCTAACATGTGGATTTGGTGTACAATGTCCCTGTTCAGGAAAGTGTGACAGACAGTAAACAGTCATCCCTTCAATTGACCAAATGGCCAGATCTACTAGTAAGAAGGAACAGATGTTTACCCTGTATTTTATGGCCAAAGAAAACAAAACAAAACAGTAAAATGAATTTGAGGATTTTTTTTATATCTCTTTAACATTCAGTCTCATCTTTATAGCAAGACAGGAAAAAAAGAAACTAGTTGGTGGTTCACTGTCTGGGACACGTTTAATAAAAAATGCCTTCAAGGGTCAAGATCTTGCATTGCACTGGGCACCAACCACAAGGTCAGCAGTTCCAAATCATCAGCTAGTTGTTCCGCAGGAGAAAGTTAAGGCTTTCTACTCCCATAAAAAGCTACAGTCTCAAAACCCAATGGGGACAGTCCTACTCTGTCCCATAGGGTAGCAATGAGTCAGAATAGTGAGTTCTGTTGTTTACAAATGAGGGGCAAAAAGGGGTATAATTTTTATTTCACTAGAGTTGTGAAATTATTACTTTCTTTAAAAATGTGAAGCCCCAAACCAAACAAATTTGTTGATTCTGATTCTAATAACAGTAAAATTACCCTGGGTAAAATCTCAAAAACAATTGCTATAAAATATAACCCCTGACAGTCCAAATACAGCTTTATGAAAGGGAATGGGGAAATGAAAATTTCCCCAAATCCAGGACGGGCTCATAATGGCGGTCTGGGGTACAGGAAATGGATAATGGGCAGTAGAGCCTAGCATGCTCACTTTCCTTGGCTGGAGCTGGCTCCAGCATCTGGGAGAGAAGCAAGTGTAACTAACAGAAAGTCGGGGAGTCCCTGAGAGGGAGGCATGAAGCCAGGACAACACATCCATCCTCCAAAAGAAACAAACACTCACAGGTCTCTCTCATCTGAATGCTGCATTTTGAGTTTGTTGTCCTTACAAAGTTATTTCTTCTCAACTAAGGCAGTGGTGTGATGTAAGCATGCTACAAAAGATTGGAATCAACAATCAGAAGCACAGTAGCCTTCTAAGCTGTTAATTTTCCTACAGTGTTGTAGTTGAGGTATCATTGTCAAAAAGAAACAGAGTAAAATAACACCCAGAACCAGCAGAAAGAGGCCAACCTTTGAGGATTTCCACCTGCTTGTAAAAGCTCTCTCACAAAGATAATACATAGCCCCTGCTACCCCAAACATGGCTGCTTCAAAAGGATGAGAGCTGAGCAGCGAAGCTGTTTGTATGGTAGAAAAAAGTGGTCGGAAAGGCGTCCTTGGCCATAGACTGGTTATCCTAGGAACCTGAACAATAGATAAGGGGAAAAGAAATGGCAGGGGAAAAAAAGCAAAGGCAAAAATGAAGCTGAACACGAATGACCTACAAATAGTGACTCTTGATCATGAAAGAAAACCATTAAAGAACAAAAGCACTACGGCAGACATTACTGGGAGATCCCCTAAGGGTGGTCATGCCCACACCTAGAGCAGTATCAGGTCAGTGTTCCAACCAGACAGGCACTCCTGGCAAGTCCCAGGGTTCATGCTGAAAAATGTAAACTTGGGAGTGGACACTAGGCACTCACTTGCTCCTGCTTATTGAAATGTTGCCTTTTCCTTGCATGGGAAACCACCATTAGTCGTTTAACAAAATGGTGAAAAACAACATTGCAAGTATTTAAACATTTTAAACCTGCTAAGGAAAGAGAAGGAAATATAATAAAAGTAAGGATTAATAACAAAATCACTTCTGCCATTTTCAGTTGAGGGCTTAAATACAATCATTCCATGTTCTTAAATGACGCTAAATGTTAAAATTTATCATACTTTAACCATAATACTTACCAGTTAGAGTGAATTGTAAAAGTTTATGGACTGCTCAAGACAAGTTACTAACCAGAAAAGTTATCCTTTGACCTGATACCTGCTCCAGCTGGTCCTAGAGGCACATGGATGACATGCTCCCAGTCCATGACCTAAACATTTTATAGTGACACATGACGGGACTCACTCCATCCTTTTCACTTAGACCTATTGTGGTGCTGGTCAGTGGGTTTTCTCTTTCTTTCCCTTCTACCCAGCAAACAACTTCCAGTTGAATCAAGCACATATTGAGAGTTCAGCTTCACTATGGACACTAGATATGAACTGATGGCCTTGCTTGGCAAATCTTCTGACTACAGTTATCTGAAACTACCTATGGTTTATATGGTAATTCTTTTGGGTAGTATTTTGACCTTAAGTTAGGTTTACCCTCAATAGTTACATGCTATAGTCACAAACACTAGGTGTATGACTGAATGACAGACTGACTTTTAGGAAGAGCTTGACAAAAAGAACATTCTCATTATCGGACTTAGGGGAAAAAAATCACAAAGACATTCTCCATTCTTATTTTAAGTTGTTACAACAATATATATTTTGCTAAAGCAGCAACTTATCTATATTAACATTTTCAGATGTTAGTTTAAATCTAGTGAAATTTCTGCACTTAAAATATTATTAATAATTTTATTGGGGGCTTTTACAAATCTTAAAACAATCTATCATTCAATTGTATTAAGCACACTGTACATATGTTGGCATCAGCATTTCCAAAACATTTCTCTTTACTTAAGCTCCCCGCCACTCTCCCTCCCGTACCTCCCCACCCGTGTGAATCTTTGAACAACTATATATTATTATTATTTCATGGCTTACACTCTTTGTTGTCTCCCTTCACCCACATTTCTGCTATTCATCCCGGGGGGGCGGTTTATATATTGAACCTTGTGATGGGTTCCCCCTTTCTGTACCCCACTCCCCCCATGAAAACGCTACTCCCACTACTGTTCCTGGGGGTTTTATCTGTTCTGAATCCCATGGAGTTATGCTTTCTTATTGTTAAATCTTGAGGCAAGGATATATGAGAAGGCTTCAATAAGTCTATGGAAAATAGAATTAAAAGATAATATTCCACAAACTTTTTGATGCCCCTAGTATTATACCAAATGGTCATTTTCTGGTGATTATTTAAGACTGAGAGGATTCATAATTCTATTTTCTGGGAACAGGATGATTAACCAAATTTGACATTATATGCTGTGTTTACATTTAGTATCTTTATACTAAGCATACTATCTCCCTCTAGTTGGTCTTCTTTTTTCTTAGGGTAACGGAGGGACATTCTTATTGCTTCATTAAAACCATGATGATTCATAAAAGTCTAAAATAAATCGACTAAGTACATGCCAGTGTTTTCTTTTCTATATACCAGAAGCAAAAGTGTGAGATATTACACGGTGTGTATATTTATTGATTAAAGCTTTGCATCTGACTTTCAAATACTCCTGAAACCAAGTGTGACTACAGAGGATTCTTTGCAGACCTATTTTGGTTGGTGTCGCTATTGATGTTCTTCCTGCTAGGGGTCTGGTGTACTACGCACGTAGTAGCAGTGTACTACAGTCCACTGCCCTGGAAAATACGACCCTCTAGACAAGGAACAGCATGGACAAGCCCCTTGATAAAGTGTGGGTCAGTGGAAAGAAAGAAGACCCTCAATGACAAGCAGGTGAGGCAATGTTTCATTCTGTTGCACACAGGGTTGCTGTGAGTCAGAATTGACTTGATGGCACCTAACAAAAACAACAACAAAGAAACATGGGTAGAGGGTCAACAAAATAGTGTGTGATCACAGTGCAACGGACTGATTCATCAGTTGTAATAACGGCTTCAAACACAGCAATGACTGTGTGGCTGGCATAGGACTGGGCAATGTTTTGTTCTGTTACACATAAGGTAGTTATGAGTTGGAGCCAGTAAAGTGAAAGTTAACAACAAAGCAAACCCAGATGTCTCCTGGAAGACAACAAAATAGTTAACCAGATGTCAGCTCTGGTTCCCGATATCAGAAAGCTTTATGTACAAACCATATACACCGGCAATTGATGGATCAAAACTCTCTCTCCTCATTTTGTTTAAAAAAAGGTCTACTTTAATTAGACCATACTAAGAGTTTGCTTTAAAAAAATTCAAGCATTTTAAAAAATAATTATAATTCATGGTTTCAACCTGATAAGTCTTCTGAAGGAAGAAAAAGTACTTGAAATAAACAAAGGATAATCAAACCTCATTTAGTTACTACTAAGGTGTGTTTTCTTTGGCTATTAAAAATAAATGGGGTTTTAAAAAAATTCATTTGAACCTTTGAAAGTATATTTTCTTATTTTCTCAAGAAAGCTAATAATTCTAGGCTTTCCTGCTGATTCTTAAGATACTAAATCTTTGGATTACTTACCAGAGATCTGGAACTCTGCTTGGACGGTGGCAGAAACTGCCTAACATTCGTAGGTGTTTCCTTTTCAATGGAATGACGTCTCTGGGGTGGCTGCCGTCTCTCTGGCTGGGGTGTTGAGGATATGGGCAAGAATTTTGGAGGCTCTAGAGATTTAACCAAATGAACTCTTACAAATCAAAACCCTTAAATTTTGAATGTATTAACTCATTATCTGTGACAAACATGGCATTAAAAATGAAGTGTTTGAAGATAAACAAGCAGCCATCTAGCTCAGAAGCAACAAAGTCCACATGGAAGAACACACCAGCCTGTGTGATCGAGTGGTCCCAAAGGGATCAGTTACCAGGCATCAAAGAACAAAAAATCATATCATTGACTGCACACCTCCATGATAGGATCGCTGAAGACAAATGGGTGCATAAGCAAATGTGGTGAAGAAAGCTGATGGTGCCCGGCTATCAAAAGAGATAGTGTCTGGGGTCTTAAAGGCTTGAAGGTGAACAAGAGGCCATCAAGCTCAGAAGCAAAAAAGCCCACATGGAAGAAGCACACCGGCCAGTGCGATCACGAGGTGCCAAGGGACCAGGTATAAGGCATCATGCAAAAAAAAAACCAAAAAACAACAATAATATAAGTGTGCGTATGTATGTGTATATGTATATGTATATATATACCATATTAAATGAAGGGGGAAGTGCAGAGTGGAGACCCAAGGCCCAAGTGTCGGCCAATGGAGATCCCCTCATAGAGGCGTTTAGGAGAGGAAATGGGTTAATTAGGGTGCGAGGTAGTACCGATGAAGAACACAGCTTTCCCCCAGATCCTGGATGCTTCCTCCCCCCAACTACCATGATCCGAATTCTACCTTGCAGGCCTGGATAGGACAGAAGCTGTACACTGGTACATATGAGGGTTGGAGGTACAGGGAATCCAGGGTGGATGATACCTTCAGGACCAAGGGTGTGAGGGACGATGCTGGGAGAGTGGAGGGTGAGTGGGTTGGAAAGGGGGAACTGATTACAAGGATCCACATGTGACCTCTTCCCTGGGAGAGGGACAGCAGAGAAGGGGGGAAGGGAGACTCCGGATAGGGCAAGATATGACAAAATAACGATGTATAAATTACCAAGGGCATATGAGGAAGGGGGGAATGGGGAGGGAGGGGGGGAAAAAAAGAGGACCTGATGCAAGGGGCTTAAGTGGAGAGCAAATGCCTTCAGAATGATTGGGGCAGGGAATGTATGGATGTGCTTTATACAATTGATGTATGTATATGTATGGATTGTGGTAAGAGGTGTTTGAGTCCCTAATAAAATGTAAAAGAAGAAAAGAGAAAAAAATGATTAGGGCAGGGACTGTACAGATGTGCTTTATACAATTGATGTATGTATATGTATGAACTGTGAAAAGAATTGTATCAGCCCCAATAAATTGTTAAAATTAAAAAAAAAATAAATGGACACACGATTGAAAAAAAAATGAAGTGTTTATTTCATTGGAGGGGTATACTAAGCTGTAGATCTTGGGGAGACTTTGAAGACTGACTTATGATATTCAATGTTTTAATACTCATGAAAAGTCACACATAAAAACAAAGTATAAGTATTATCTCAGATTTCTACATGTTACTGTCCTCCTATTACTCTCCATAGAATTTTACCAGGAAAGAGTATCAAGGTATTTAAAAAAAACAACATATAAAAATATGTATTCTCCATGGCCATAAAACAAAGCAAAAAACTCTGTCAAATCATTCTGAAATTCCTTAAGGGTTGAGTCTTATTTTGAGACAGGGCTTACCAGGAGAATGTTTTAGGGTCTGAGTGGTTCTAAATTCACGATTTGAAAACATTAGGACAAACAAAGTAAATCATGCAATCAGGGTTTTATTTGATATTTCCTCCTGTGAGGTCTGCTTGATGTAGTGGGTGGAGGGACGTGCAACTCAACACAAAGTTAAATATGATCCACAGATTTGTAATGCCCAACCAAAAGGAATCACCAAAAAACTCAATGAACGCAATTCCACAAATTGACTTTTTGTTTTTATTTGGGACCCTGAAGTATTTAATGGGTATGGCCAAATACCTGCTACAAAAAAATCAAGGTCACCTCCGATTATTTATGATAAGATTTGTTTAAGTAAACCACATTATTTAAATAATTTTAATCATTAAAACATCTTTGTTTATGGGAAATCAAGTATTAAATGACTATTAAAAACATTTAGAAACTGCTTAAGCTTAGATATCTATGTTTGTAATCTATTTGTGAAAGTGTGTGTAGGAGGAGGGAATGATATATGTAATTACTCAGGGATTTTGGCTTAAATTCAGATAAGGTGATAATCTAAATGTATAGGTACATAAATAAAACAATTTATTTATTTCCTACAATTAAAAGCTATTATCTGTAAACACAAATCTTATTAGACATTCTGCAAATGAAGAACTTCAGCCTCAGTTACCAGCTTAGCCATACAGTGTCAAGCAACATCCAGAAAATAACTAACTTTTAGCACCTGACTAGTGAAATTTCAGAGTTAGTTGTTTCTATCCCAAATTACCATAGGGTACTCTGGGATTTCTGTCTAGGTCTAGTGTATGTTGGAACAGTTGTGAGTCTGCTATTTGTACCACAAATACTTACTCTTCTTCGTGGCCACAGTCTCTAGTAAGGGGTCTTCAAAGAAGGAGGGGGAAACACTGCTGCTGCTAGTTGACTTACGTAGAGTTTCTTCCTGGGAACAGGATAAACAGAGGAAAGACAGAGTTTTCTTACACAGTGTTCTCATGCTAATTAAGAATATTTACATTAATAAATACTTATTTTTAAATGTGGCACCAAATTACCATGTCAAAGGCGCAAGGGAATATGAGACAAACTATAAGGAATCTATAACTGACAGGTTTGAATTGAGCCATGGTTTTGGCCCTCATGAGGGCCTATTGAGCTCAGGTGTCTTTAAGAACTGTCCATTCCGATACCTTCAGGACCAAGGGTGTGAGGGGCGATGCTGGGAGAGCGTAGGGTGAGTGTGTTGGAAAGGGGGAATTGATTACAGGGATCCACTTGTGACCTCCTCCCTGGGAGAGGGACGACAGAGAAGGGGGGAAGGGAGACTCTGGATAGAGCAAGATATGACAAAATAACGATGTATAAATTACAAAGGGCACATGAGGGAGGGGGGAGCGGGGAGGGAGGGGGGGAAAAAAAGAGGACCTGATGCAAAGGGCTTAAGTGGAGAGCAAATGCTTTGAGAATGATTGGGGCGGGGAATGTATGGATGTGCTTTATACAATTGATGTATGTATATGTATGGATTGTGATAAGAGCTGTATGAGTCCCTAATAAAATGTAAAAAAAGAAAAGGGAAAAGAAAGAAAAGAAAATGATTAGGGCAAAGAATGTACAGATGTGCTTTATACAATTGATGTATGTATATGTATGGACTGTGATAAGAGTTGTATGAGCCCCTAATAAAACGTTTAAAAAAAAAAAAAGAACTGTCCATTCACTAAACATCTGCTTCACCTAAAACTTGCTGCTTAAATCACTAACTTCAAACAAGACCCCAGTCAATGAGAAGGCCATTTTTGTGTATTCCCCATCCCTTGTACAAGAGGGTCATCCCCTGCCCTTGCCCATGTATATTTTTCTTTCTCATCTCTGCACATTTACATTTTTTACCTCTTCATCTTCTTCCTGTCTTTTTCTTTCTTTGTATTCTCTCCCTTCTTTCATTTAACTTTACTTCTTCGAAATAAATATACACATAAATACACGTGTGTGTGTATATATATTTAAAGGAAGAACAATAATATATCCTCTTCTACATATAGCCTCTTCTTCCTCTGGTCTGATTATATGCTTACACTCTTCTCCTGCGACATGCACTACCACTTTCTGCTCTCTCTCTCTCCTTTTCTTTGTGAAATATATTTCCACCATAGGTAGTAATTCTTATGAACCCTCCTACATTGTTCTAATATTTGCACAAACCTCAGTCTATTCCGGTGGCTCCTTATTTTTATTGCTTTTATTTTATTCTCTTTTTTACTCCCCATATTTCTCTCCTTTTGTCTCCATTTCTTCATATTGTAGGTTTTCTGGCTCCTATTAACCTTCTTTTGTGCCATTGGACAGAGCCAACAATTCTACATGAACCATAAGCACACACACAACTAACAACAGCACCAAAATGCTGTGGAAATAGCAGTCAAATTAAATACACCAAAAATAAAAAATAGAAACAAAACCTGAAAATTATCTAAACCCAATGGAATACTCATGGGCTGGGGGGGCGGGGGACCTGGGAATTACCAGAAATAGAATTCAGAAGACTGGTGAAAGGTACCTTCAATAGATGTAGGGAATATTCATTAGAACAGCATAAGGAACTACAATACTAGAAACCCTACACCAGCAGGAATCCCAGAACAATAAGGTAACAGAATTAGGCAACATGGAAAAAGCGCTGTGTGATAGAATGGAAGAAAAGAAAAAACCGAATCAGTGATAGGAAAGACAATAGCTCTGACTACCACTGACAAGAGAAATAATCAAGAAAAAGCAAAGGAATCTGAATAAAGCCTGAGAATGAGGTGGAACACCACCAGAAGAAGCCATCTATGTCTCATTGGGAACACAAAGCATGACCTGTCCTCTCCAAAAAAATCTACAGATAAAATAGAACAAGAAGTCAGGGAAGTAATTTATCCCACATCATAAAGGAGAGAAAATAACAATTCCAAAAGCTGTGAGAACTCGCAACAGATTTCCTCAGGGGAAAACTACGTGACATATTATAGCCAAACTTTCCAACAGCAAGGAAAACGAGAGACTACTGAGTGCAACCAAGGAAAAGAATCTAATAGAGCGACATAAAGAATTCTGAAAGAAAAAATCAACAACAAACCTGCCAACTAAGAATTCTGAGGATACATGCAGAAATCCTAAGAAAATTCTGGCCAATAGAATCCAACAACATATATAAAAAAATAATTCAATATGTTCAAGTGGGATTCACACCAGTGACGCAAGGATGGTTCAATGTTAGAAAAAAAATCAATGTAATTGACCATATAAACAAGAACTACACGATCATATCAATAGATAGAGAAAAGGTATTTGGCAATACCCTAAAACCCATTTCTGATAAAAACATTCAACGAAATATGAATAGAAGACTAATGGCACAACATAATGAAGGACACATACAAAACCAACGGTCAACATCACATTCAACTGAAAACCAGACTAAACTAAAAAGATAATCCCAAACCTTTAAAACACCCCCCTATCACCACTCCTATTCATTATCATGCCAGAACTCTAATCCAGAACCATAGACAACAGAAAGAAACCAAAGGAAAACAATTTTATACCCAGAAAACAAAGTCCACAAAGAGGTTGTTGGACACAATTGAGGGAATTGGTAAAACAGCAGAAGGTACAAAGATAATGTTTTGAAAATGATGATGGCAACATATGTACAAGTTTGCATCAATGATTTATGAATTGTTATAATATCTGCAAGAAAATGATTCCAACAAATGACTAAAAACACCACTTATTTTTTCCCAAAGAGTAGGATATAAAGAGTGCTAAATGGGACGGCTCTCAAAGAGTTTTACCATTACAGAAAAACAAGCTTAATTATGTGTGTTTTATAAGGAAAATAATCTATGGAAATATGCTTTTATTGAGTTTCATAATTTCCCCAAAGGGAAAGATATTTTAGATAATGAAAGAATGAAAATTGATTGCTTATTTTAATTCTGCTATACATTAAGACAATAACAATATCCTAATATTTATTCTATAAACTGTGGCTATAATTTTATTTTTTTTAATAATTTTTTTGGGAGGGGGAGGCTGGGGAAAGGAAGTGGGTATTAACAAACCCAGGGGCAGGGAAACAATAAGTGACCCCAAATCAGTGGCAAGGAGGGTATCAGAGGTCTGGCAGGGTTGGATCAAGGGCAATGTAAATGAGAGGAATTCCTAAAACCCACATGAAGACTGAACATGATAGTGGGACAAGAGGAAAGTACAAATAAATAGAGGAAAGAACTAGGAGGCAAAGGGAATTTATAGAGATCTAAATACAGGCATATACAGATGTAAATATATTTATATGTGACGAGGGGGAAACAGATCTATGTACATATATTTATAGGTTTCGTATTAAGGAAACAGATGAACACAAGTACTCCCTCAACACAAGAACACTTTGTTCTAACAATTTGGCAGTCTGAGATGCTCACCTTCCTGGCATGATTGCTGAAAACAACAGGTGCACAAGAAAATGTGGTGAAGAAAGCTGATATTGCCTGGCTATCAATAGATATAGCACCTGAGATCTTAAAGCCTGAAGATAGACAAGCAGCCATTTAGCTGAGAAACAACAACGTCCACATGGAAGAAGCACACCAGCCTGTCCCAACACGATCACTGAAGACAAAGCAGGTGCATAATCAAATGTGAAGAAAGCTGATGGTGCCTGGCTATCAAAAGATATAGAGTCTGGGGTCCTGCAAGCTTGAAGATAAACAAGCAGCCATCCAAATGAGAAACAACAAAGCCCACATGGAAGGAGCACACCAGCCTGAGAGATCACGAGGTGTCGAAGGGATCAGGTATCAGGCATCAAAGACCAAAAAAATCCTATCATTGTGAATGAGGGGGAGTGTGGAGTAGGGACCCAGGGCCCATCTGAGGGCAAATGGACATCCCCTGCCGAAGGTCCACGGGGAGGAGATGAGCCAGTCGTCAGGGTGCAGTGTAGCAATAATGAAACAAACAATTTTCCTCTAGCTCTTGAATGCTTCCTCCCCAACACTATCATGATCCCAATTCTACCTTACAAATCCGGCTGGGCCAGAGGATGTATACTGGTGCGGATGAAAATTGGTAACACAGGGAATCCAGGGCAGATGAACCCTTCAGGACCAGTGGTGAGAGTGGTGATAAAGGGAGGGTGGAAGGAAGGTGAGGGAGAAAGGGGGAACAGATTACAAGGATCTACATATAATCTCCTCCCTGGGGGATGGACAGCAGAGAAGTGGGCAAAGGGAGACGGCGGACAGTGTAAAATATGACAAAATAATAGTAATTTATAAATTATCAAAGTTCATGGGGGAATGGGAGTGGGGATGGAGGGGAAAAATGAGGAGCTGATACCAAGGGCTCAAGTAGAAAGCCAATGTTTTGAGACTGATGGGGAAAACAAATGTACAAAAGTGCTTGACACAATGGATGTATGTGTAGATTGTGATAAGAGCTATACAAGCCCCCAATAAAATGATTTAATTATTAAAATTTTTTATTGGGGATTCTTTTTTTTTTTGCTTTTTAAATTTTTTTTAAAAAACAATTTATTAGGGGCTCATACAACTCTTATCACAGTCCATACATATACATACATCAATTGTATAAAGCATATCTGTATATTCCTTGCCCTAATCATTTTCTTTTTTTTCCTCCTCTTTTGTTTTTTTACATTTTATTAGGGACTCATACAACTCTTATCACAATCCATACATATACATACATCAATTGTATAAAGCACATCCATACATTCCCTGCCCCAATCATTCTCAAAGCATTTGCTCTCCACTTAAGCCCTTTGCATCAGGTCCTCTTTTATATTGGGGATTTTTATAGCACCTACAACAATCCATCCATCCATCCATCCATCCATCCATCCATCCATCCATCCATCCATCCATCCATCGTGTCAAGCAATTTGTACATATGTTGCCATCATTATTTTCAAAACATTTTCTTTCTACTTGAGCCCTTGGTATCAGCTTATTGTTACCCCCCCCACACACCCCTCCCTAATTAATTCTTGATAATTTTTTTCTCATATCTTATACTGACCACTGTCTCCCTTCACCCACTTTGCTGTTGTCCGTCTCCCTGGGAGGGGGTTATATGTCAATCATTGTGATCGACCTTCCCCTTCCCTTCCTGGCATCACTACACTCATTATTGACAGAGGGGCTTATCTGTCCTGATGCCCTGTGTTTTCGAGTTCTTATCTGTACCAGTGTGGCAAGTAATATCAAGTAACCAAATCTACTAATTCATTCCCTGATAATCAAATTATTCCTAGTTTGATTAAATAAGAAACTGAAAAAGATTAAGCAGCAATAAAGTAATATGGTCAATACACTGACTTACAGAGCTGTGGTGTCCTACATTTCAGTTAAGATCTATAAAATAATATCTTACCTCAGAGTCAGAGCTGTCCAGTTCAGCCAAAGTTGGAGCTTTGAGGAGTCTTTTTCTCTGCACAGATACCTGCTGTGTGGCACTTAAACCATCTTCTTTAGTTGACGAGGCCAAACCATTCACCACAGATGATTCTGTCAGATTCTTTGGAGACTCGGGGGTAATTGCATCTGGTAAAAGAAAGTCAAAGCTTACCTTTCTCTGACCCAAAAAAGTAATCAGTAAACAACATGCAGTTTCCAAATTACACAAACCTGAAAGAATAGATAATGTAATAGAGTATTTCCATACAACTCAGGTATTAAACGGAGGTTTGAGCATATAAAGCTGGTGATAATAGAAAGCTATTTTTCGTTAGACATTAAAGTACCTATATACTTGAGTATAAGCCGATGGGAATATCAGCTGAAGCACTAATTTTACCATAAAAACTGCATTAAAATGTGCTGGAAAACTTGGCTTAAGCACAAGTATATAAGGTACATTAGCAACATTTATAGGTAACATCAAAGTCTTCATTTTACAGATGAAGAAACTGTGACCCAGGAAGGGTAGTTTTATTTTACACCCTCTAAAGATCTTGTTTGAAATGATGGGACCATATAGAAAACCTTATGACACATAGGACTATAAAATCTGAAAAAGTTTTGATTTAGAAATTAAAATAGCTAGTAGTTTACTATATTTATACACAAATTTTTAATGGGAATACAGAATCCAGGATAAATCTGACATAGTTATGAGATAACTGGACAGGAAAGCAACACAACAGACGAAAGAAACTGAAGCAGTGGAGTATTGTGTGTCAGTCCGGGGAAATTGAAAAACAAATTCACAGAATCTTATATGTGTATAAGAAAGAGGATAATAAACAAGAGCAATTAAATATTGAGAAAACTGCCCAGCCCAGCCCAGATCAAGTTCATAAGTCTGAAATTAGCCCAAATGTCCAATACCAATCTATAAAGTCCTCTTCAGACTCACAAAACACATGCAATGATGCCGAATGCAGGACGATCACAGGCCAGTGGGTGCGAAGTCATGTGGATCCAGGGGGCACAGTAAGTATCTCAGTGCTGGCAGGGTTCTCCACATGGCTTTTCCGGTTCCAGAGATCTGGCTCCATCAGCCTCTCTCTATGTGTCTTCTCCACAGGGATATCTCACAAGGAGTGATGCTGCATCCTACCTCCAGCAAGCTATTTATCTTCACTGTGCCTCCAAATGAGGCCATCAAGTTCTGATCTGATTGACAGGATAAACTCTACCCCTTCACTCTTCCGTCTCAAATTGACAACAGATTATGTAACCCCCACATATTATAACATGCAGATTATTTGGGTGCGATATTTAGCTCTACTGCTAGTTATTCAATGATTAAGCAAGTTACTTAACCTCTTGTTTCCTTATCTATAAAATGGACTTATTCTGAGAATTACATGTGAAATGCTTATTTAATATTGTGTCATGTAGAGGCAGTACAGAGTAAATATTAGCAATTATTAACATTGATTTTTGTCTCTCTTTGCAAGTAAATAAACTTAAGAATAGGACTGAGATAAAGTCACATAGCTAGGATGTTGCAGAGTTCATATGTGAAACTTCTTATTGAATCTCAAGCTGGTCTGTTTCTGAATGACAAACTCCAGAAGTATTACTAATTTGCTTCAAAATTTCAAAGAATTAAATAGAGACCATAATTAATAACTAACTACTAAATTAACATATTCAAAAATGAAAATGGATAATGGCTGAGTAATTTAATGTACAACCATGAAAATGAACTTATCCATGTACATGGAGTAGTCTATGAAGCTATTATAGTTGAAGGTCAAGATTGGGCTATACAGTAAATAAAGTAGAGATGAATAATGCTCATAAAGGGTAGAAAGAACTTAATGAAGTTCCTGTAAAATATAAACATGCTATATTTTAATAGCTTTCCTCATCAAATAGTATTTATATATGGGAGCTTCAGCATGGAAAATGGAATTAAAAGACAATATAATTTTTCCATGAATTTTCTTAAGGCCCTTCATTTACTTGAGGTAGATTTCCAGGGAACATTCAGTATGTGTGTAGTAACCTGCTTAGCATAAAGGACTCCATTTTATTTAAAACTTGCTTTGTCTGTGCTCAACCCTGCCAGGAGCTGCCTGCCCCTAACCCCTCCTGATATCCTGACAGACCTTGACTCTTGAGATGTCTCCGGACCCCTCCTGATAGCTTGTTTGCCCAATTAGCAAGAAATGTACTCTATCCTGTCGAACCCTGAGTTATAACCTGCAGATGCTCTCCCTTAGCCCCTCCCAATATCCTGTCTGCCCAATAAGCAAAGAATGCAACTGCGTGCATGCTCCCCTTAAACCAGGCCTCTGCCTGACCTACACAAATATTTTACTTTCTTTGTTTAGGGTGGAGAGCTTTCCAGGCTCTAGTCCTGCTGTAGTAAAGGTTTTTTGATTAAGTGGTATGTGACTTAATCTCACGTGGGTTAGAAAATGTGTGTTCTTTGATGTTTTTCCTTAAAACTGTCTAAAAGTACCACATAAATGATTTATTATGGCAATTTTGCATATCTAATTTAATATCTGTAATTCTTGGCTTATTTTTTACAATCAATAAGGTAAAACTTGAAGACATGGTTTCAGTAAGATAAGGGGAAGACAAAATGAACGAGGGTAAGGAAGAGAAGAGAGGGCAGGAAGGAATAGGGAAAGAAAGAAGACACACAAAAGTGTCCATAAGTACATGATCGCTTTAGGTAGAAATATTAATATAGAACTTACCAAAATAGATATGTTTTATTAATATCTACTTAGAATTTAAGTTGCTAAGAAAATAAACAATGTAGAGAGAGGTACTAAAGTGACAAAATGAACAAAGCAAAAGGTTTGTGAATCCTTCTTCAACAATCAGAAGAAAAACATCAAGAGGTCCCCATGCCCCAGCAAGGAAGACCCTGGCTGCCTGTGTGGCCTGGCAAAGAAGTCCCTTTGTGCCTTTGAGGCCCGCAAGAAAGCCTCTGGCCACTTCCAGAGGAAGCCCCTGATGGCGCCGACAGTATGACAATGAAGCTCTTGGACACCTCTGTTGTTTGCCAAGGAAGCTTCTGGCACATCTGCCCCCAGGCACGGAAGCCCTTCACTATCTATGGACCCTGGCCAGGCCAAACCAACCACTCTTACCCAGCAGACTTCCTACCACTACCAGCAGTACTAAAATGCCATGCAAAAGCAGTAAACTGTGGTCCACACACTCCCGAGAAAAACAATACACAAGCAACAAACAATACACAGATCCAAAGGAATATTCTAAAGAAAATTGAAACTACCACAAACAGAATTCAGAAGAGTGATATTGAGGTACTTTTAATGGACGGAGGAAATTTTCAAAAGTACAACAGACAGAACAGAAAAACTAGAAACACTACACCAAATAGAATTCCAGAAGGTAAGTAATAAGAAAACAGAACTGGACAGCACAGTAAAGGAACAGAGTTTAAAATCAAAGAAATGGAAAACAGAATCAATGAGCTAGCAGAAAACTCTTAACTACAACCAACAAAAGAAACAATCAACAAAAAGAGAAAAGGAATTTGAGGAAAGCCCGCGAGTGATGTGGACTGAAACATGATTACAAGGAACAAATTACCTTTCACTGGAATTCTGCAACAGAAGATATGTATGTGGCACTCACCTAATCTGCTATCAATTTAAGGATTAAGAGTGTAGGGGTGTGGAGTCTAGGCTGTCAAGCTGAAGATAGCCAATTTGACTTCTGTGTGGGCATGGCCTTCTCCTGAGAATTCTGGGACATTTGGTACTTCCTCCTTGGAGGCAGAAGACACCTCTCTGTCTCTGACACTCCCTGGGAGACATAGCAGCTGACAAGACATGTGGACCCACCCTGATGCAGAGAGCCCTGCCAACGCTGAGATGGTTCCAATGACACTGGAACCAAAGACTTTCTACCCACTGGCCTGTGATCTTCTACATTCGGTGTCATTGCATGTGATTTGTGAGTCTGAAGAGGACTTTATAGATTGGTTATCGGACATATGTACTAATATAGGACTTATGGACTTGGTCTGGACTGGGATGTTTTCTCAATGTTCTATTGCTCTTATATATAAACCTCTTTCTTATACACATAAGTGTATCCAGTGATGTGTTTCTCAAGTCTACCCAGACCAACACTATACACACACACACACACACACACACACACACACACACACACACACACACATAGTTACTGAAAACAAACATATATATATATATATATATTTGGTTACTGAAAAAAAAAAAAAACCCAAACCAAACCTGATGCTCATTTGTTTTTTGATGTGAGGGGCTAGTGCATTTGGAATTTGTTCTACCAGGTCAGACTGTTAATCAATCTTTCTATTTAGAGGTGCTAAAAAGATTGCATAACAATGCGCAACATAAATGGCCTGATTTATGGCAGATGGGGTTCTGGTTTTGCCACCACAACAATGCACCTGCTCACACAGCCATTTAAGTGTGCCAGTTTTGGGCAAAAAACAGCATGTCTCTCTTGCCCCATGCACCTTACTCAGCTGACCTCATTTTGTGAGACTTATTTTTGTTTCTGTGAATTAAGAGGAACATGAAAGGGCAGCGATATGATGACGTAGAAGAGGTGGGAAAAAAAAAGAGGGAGATGCTGTCAGCAATCCAAACAGATGAGTTTGAATAATGTTTCCAAAATATGGAATCGCAGATTTCACAAATGTATTAAGTGTAAGGGAAAGTGCTTTGAAGGTGATAAGGTTGTTTTATAAAAAAAAAATAAATACGTAGCTTTGTGGGGGTGGCGAGAGAATTCTGTTTTGGGGGGTACCCCCCACATATTAGAACAATAAACCATGAAATAAAATTTGCCTAACATCATAAAATAAAAGAAAACTATTCAAGAAGCTAAAGAACCCCAAATAAGATAAACCCCCAAAGAAAAATATCATCTTATCTGTCACATATGAAAAAATACTGGCATTACTAGACATGGAGAAATTAAAGGACTAACTTTGGAAAAACAAGTCTAGCACTGCAAAAAACAAAACAAAAACTAATGGGAATACTTTGGACAGAAAATTAAAAGAGGGCACAGCTAAGTGGCACCACCACCCAGAAAAACAACACTCTGAAATCAGTACTCACAACAATAACGAAACACAGGCTGAATAAACAAACAGCAGATATAGACCACATCAAAGTAACAGCAACAAACCTGCACATATCTACAATGAAACTAAATGTTAATGGATTAAATGCACCAGTCAAGAGGCAGAGATTACCAGAGTGGATTAGAAATCAAGACTCATCAATATGCTGTCTATAAGAAATGCAGGCTTAGACACAAAAAGAAAAATAGACTAAAAGTCAAAGAATCGAGAAACATATACTAAGGCAAAGGTAACAACAACAAAAAGTAGGAGTGGCGATATTAATCTATAATAAAATAGGCTTTTAGGCAAAAAAAATCATGATATGAAAGGACAATAAATCAAAACCAAACTTACTGCTATTGAGTTAATGCTAACTCATAGTGAACTCAAGTGGGCTTCTGAGACTAACTGGTTAAGGGAGTTAAAGCCCAGTGTTTCTTGCTGCTAGTGGTTTCAAACTGCCAACCATGCAGGTGTCAGCCAAGGTTCCCAGTACATAACCAGGGCTCCCAAAAGGCCAATAAATTATGATTAAAAGAACAGTAGACGAAGAAGACAGACCATATACATATCCAATGAAAGATCCTAAAAATACATTAACAAACTCTTACAGAACTGAAGAGAGAAATAGGCAATAAAGCAATAGTAATAGGAGACTTTCATCCACTACTCTCAAGGAATGACAGATTATCAGGAAACTCAATAAAGACACAGGAAAACTAAATAACACAACTAACCACCTTGACCTCCTAGATCAGCGGTTCTCAACCTGTGGGTTGTGATCCCTTTGGGAGTCAAACGATCCTTTCACAGGCATCGCCTAAGGTCATCGGAAAACACATAAATATTTCACAACATATAATTACATATTGTTTTGTGATTAATCACTATGCTTTAATTATGTTTATTATGTTCAATTTGTAACAATGAAAATACATCCTGCATATCAGATATTTACATCATAATTCAGTAGCAAAATTACAGTTATAAAGTAGCAACGAAAATAATTTTATCGTTGAGGGTCACCACCACATGAGGAACTGTTTTAAAGGGTCACAGCATTAGGAAGGTTGAGAACCACTGTCCTAGATATAGACAGAACACAGTATATATTATTTTCCAGTACAATTGGAAAATTCTTCAGTATAGGCCATGTTAAGCCACAAAGCAAACTAAAATAAGTTTTAAAATATTGAGATTCTACACTCCATTTCCTCAGACTGTGATACTATAGAACTAGAAATCAACAATAGAAAGTACAAGGGCAAGAAATCAAATGTATGAAAACTGAATAACACAATACGTAAAAGTGAATGGGTAATAGATGAAAGAATGAAAATTTAAAATTCCTTCACACAAGAAGGAATTTTAAACACAGTATGGCCAAACCTTTGGGACACAGCAAAAACAATTGCCAGAAGGAAGCATTTAGCTATAAATAAATAAACATATACATATGTTTATATATATATGTATAAAAAGAGAAAACCAAAATCAGTGCCTAAATCAGAATCTTTAACAACTAGAATGAGAGCAACAAAATAAACCTTACTGCGAAGAGAATAGAAATCATAAGGATTACAGCAGAAAGAATGAATTAGAAAAGAAAACAGAAAACAACAACAAAAAAATTCAGTCAGACAAAAAAATAGATCTTTTAATTAACACAATTAACAAGTCATTGGCAAACTTACAGTGAAAGAGAAGATGCATATACCAGGAAGTAGAAATAAAAAGGTAACAACAGAAACAAATGAAATAAAAATAATACATTACTATGAACGACTGCATTCTAACAAATTTGAAAACCTAGATGAAATGGATAAATTACTAGAAATATATCATCTGCTTAAACTAATGCAAACTGACATATCTTATCATAGTGAATAATGGGGGGAGTGCGGAGTGGACCCAAAGCCCATTTGTAGGCCACTGGAGATCCCCTTACAGAAGGATCTCGGGAGGAGAAGAGCCAGTCAGGGTGCGATATAGCAACAATGAAAAATACAACTTTCCTCTAGCTCCTAAATGCTTCCTACCCCCTACTATCATGATCCCAAATCTACCTTGCAAGTCTGGCTAGACCAGAGGATATACACTGGTACAAATAGGAAGCGAAACACAGGGAATCCAGGGCAGATGATCCCTTCAGAACCAGTGATGTGAGTGGTGATACTGTGAGGGTAGAGGGAGGGTGGGTTGGAAAGGGGGAACTGATTACAAGGATCCACATGTGACCTCCTCCCTGGGGGACACACAACAGAAAAGTGGGTGAAGGGAGACATCGAGCAGGCCAAGATATGACAAAATAATTTATAAATTATTAAGGGTTCATGAGGGATGGGGGAGCGGGAAGGGAGGGAAAAAATGAGGAGCTGATGCCAGGGGCTTAAGTGGAGAGCATATTTTGATAATAATGAGGGCAATGAATGTACAAAAGTGCTTTACACAATGGATGTATGTATGGATTATGATGAGTTGTATGAGCCCCTAATAAAACAATTTAAAACAAATAAAATCTACAGAGAAAATACACAATTATAATTGATGTTATATGAGTCCCTAATAAAACAATAAAAAATATCAACAGGTCTATTAACAAAAGAATATATCAGATCATTAAAAAACTTCCTACTCAAAAAAGTCCAGGGTCATATTAGCTGTTCCAGGGAATTGTACTGAATATTCAGAGAAGAGATGTCACAGACTATTTCAGTATATAGAAAAATGACAGCAAACTCCCAAACTTACTTTATGAAGTAAGCGTAACCAGACAAGGACTCCACATGGATAGAAAACGACAGACTAATGTCCTTTATGAACACATAGCCAACAATTTTCAACAAAATTCTGGTCAATAAAATCTAGCTAGCTAGCTAGCTAGCTATGATAATCAAATGAGATTTATGGTAACTACACAAGTATGATTCAAAATCTTAAAAACAAACAATGTAATCCACAATATAAACAAATAGAAAATAAGAACCACGTGATTATATCAATCTATATAGACAAGGCACTGTCAATATCCAACACCCATTCCTGATAAAAACACTCAACAGAACAGAAATAGAAGGGAAATTTCTCACCACAATAAAGGCTATATTTGAAAAACCAAAGGACAATATCTCAATCAACAAGGAAAAACTGAAAGCATTTCCTTTGTGAATGGGAACCAAACAAGGATGACCCTTCTTACTCCTCTTACTCAATATTATGCTGGATAGTCAACAGACAACAAAAAGAAATCACAGGAAAAAATCAAAATAGATTAAAGGAATAAAAACAGACAAAGAAGAAATGAAGAAGGGAAATGTCACTATTTCCACATGATATATTTCATACATAGAAAATCCTAAAGATAACAAAAACAAAAAATGTTGGAAACAAAATCGTAAGATACAACAATGTAGCAGAATACAAGATTAACACACAAAACTCAAATGGATTCCTCTGTACTAAGGAAAAGAGCTTGGAACACAAAAACAATAGTTTACAATAGTCACACAAAAGATTAAATATTGAGAATAAACCTAGTCGGGAAAAAAGATTTATACAAAGAAAACTATACACTACTATACGAGAAACCAAAAGAGAACTATAAAAATGGACAAATATTCCATGTTCACTGATAGAAAAGTTTAATGTTATGAAAATGTCAATGTTACTCCCAAATAATCCATAACTACAATGCCATTCTGATCAGATCCCAACTCAATTCTTTAAAGAAATGGAGGGATCAGTTATCAGGCATCAAAGAACAAAAAAATCATATCATTGTGTGCTCACCTCCCTGATACAATCGCTGAAGACAAATGAGTGCATAAGCCAATGTGCATAAGCCAATGAGTGCATAAGCCAATGTGGTGAAGAAAGCTGATGGTGCCCAGCTATCAAAAGATATAGGGTCTGGTGTCTTAAATGCTTGAACATAAACAAGCAGCCATCTAGCTCAGAAGCAACAAAACCCACATGGAAGCAGAACACCAGCCTGTACGATCACGAGGTGTCGAAGGGATCAGGTAACAGGCATCATCAGAACAAAAAATCATATTGAGAATGAGGGGGTGTGCGGAGTGAAGACCCAAAGCCAATTTGTAGACAATTGGACATCCCCTTACAGAAGGATCCTGGGGTGGAGATGAGTCAGTCAGGATGCAATGTAGCAATGATGAAACATACAACTTTCCCCTAGTTGCTAAACGCTTCCTCCTCCCCCACTATCATGATTCTATTTCTACCTTTCAAATCTGGCTAGACCAGAGGATGTACACCGGTACAGATACAAACTGGAAACACAGGGAATCCGGGGCAGATGATCCCGTCAGGACCAGTGAGTGTGAGTGGTGATATCGGGAGGGTGGGTTGGAAAGGGGAAACCAATTACAAGGCTCTACATGTGACCTCCTCCCTGGGGGACAGACAACAGAAAAGTGGATGGAGGGAGATGTCGGACAGGAAAAGATATGACAAAATAATAATTTATAAATTATCAAGGGTTCATGAGGGAGGGGGGAGGGGGGAGCGGGGAGGGAGGGGAAAAATGAGGAGCTGATGCCAGGGGCTTAAGTGGAGACCAAATGTTTTGAGAATGATGAGGGCAATGAATGTACAAATGTGCTTTACACAATTGATGTATGTCTGGATTGTGGTAAGAGCTGCATGATCGCCTAATACAATGATTAAAAAAAAAAGAATGACAGTCAAGAGCTGTGACCTTTCATCTATTGTTCAGTCCATTTTGTTATCTCGTTAATGTTCTGTGGTACATAAGGTTGTTATGGGTTGGAACTGACTCAACAGCATCTAACAACATTATTCTCTAGATCTTATGGTTTATTGCTAGACAACTAATGTGCTATTTCTTCCTTGTAAGATGCCATTATTTCATAAAGAAATTGAAAATTTCCACATTGGAAAAAATAAAGAAATGAAAAAATTTATTATCCACAATATACGAAGAAGGAAGAAACCCAGGGCAATCAAATAACTTAAGAACAACAAAATAGGGGGCCTCTCATTACCTGTGTTAGGGACAGGCTGACCAGAGAATGAAATCCAGAGACCCTCAAATGTGTAAGAGCTTTGTATCAAGAAGTAATTATGTATTGAGAAAACTTCCCAGCCAGTTCAACTCAAGTCTGATACTAGTCCATAAAATTCCTCTTCCATAAGTCTGATACTAGTCCATAAATCCATTTTGAGACTCATATAGCTACATTCAATGATAGAGAATACAGGAAGATCACAGGCCGGTGGGTACAGTCTTGTCGATCTAAAGGCCATGGAAGTCTCTGCAGGGCTCTGGCCTGAGCCATGTGGCACGCCATCAGGAAGGTGAAGCAGAGAGAGGGGGTGGTTCCCAGGATCCTCTTTATGAGATGATCATGTCCACAAGGGGGTATCATCATGTTTCACCTGACAGACAGGCTAGACTCCATTCCTACGCTCTCATATCTTCAAAATGACACAAAATTAGGTAACTATCACAACAGACCATTAGAAGTTGCTGTTTAGAAAGGGCTAGTTCTTCAAATACAATACCTAATTCAGTTGAGCCTCATTAGCTTAGAGATAAGAAACTAGAAACCAAGGAGAATTTGTGAAAGTTGACCATGTGTAGAAAACTGACCAACACCCAGCCTGTGACTGACTTCATCAATGAGAAAATAGAACAAATTTAGGGTCCTATTGCAGGGTATAGCCATACTACATAACATAATAAAGAAAGCACATACAGTAGAAAGGCAAAGGAGATGACTAGAAACTAGTAAATGTAAGAAGGTTATGTACATCAAAAGTACCCACAGATTGGGGGAAAACACTTAGCAACAATGCAATAGACAAAGGATTAATCTCTGAAATCTAGAACTGCAATACCTTGATACAAATAAAAATAAATAATCCAATTAAAAAGTGGACAAACACTGCTGAGGAAAGCTTTTAAAAAAATGCAAAAGGGGCATAGAAAAAAAAGCTACTGTATACAAACATTCCTGGAGTGAGGAGCAGGTAGTATGGCAGGGGCCAGACCAAATCCAGGGATATATATGGTAGCCAACTAAAAAGGAGGGGGGGGAGAGGGAAAAAAAGAAATGAGTAGCAGGGGCACAGAAAACTAACCAACCCAAGGGGAGAGGGTGCAGACATCAAAAGGGAAAGAGGGCCCAGACTTCAAGCCAGTGCTCCAAGATGTGAATGCAACATGCTGGCATGGAATAGGGAACCAGGAGAGGTCTGAGAGGCTGGCCTCAATCCCAACTACATGGACACCTGCCCCTCTCCCTAGAATAATTTATTTCAGAGGACAGCACTGAATCTGCAGCTCCGGGAGAGGGACATGTCAGATCGGAGTGCACAGGAGCAAATGAAGGGAGAGGAAGAGAGAGAGGAGCACGTCCTGTCCACCATGCCTTGAGGACGATAATCTCACTCAGAGCAGCCAATCCAAAGAAGACCACATGGCTGGCCCCACTATGAGACACGACATCCCTCACTGACCCATAGCCCTACAGGGGACAAAAATGGAGACACAGTGTGGGAATTACACTCAATCTGATCCCACCACACCAAAGCAAAACACTAAGGGTGTGCATGCAACAGAACAGTGAGGGGAACAGAGCAACGAGATCCCCAGGGAATACCAAAAATAGACTTTGGGGGCAGGGCTTGGAGCCCCAACAGACTCGACCGGTAAACACTCCTAAAGGTCAACAAACAGTCCTTGAACTAACTACAAGCTTTTCTTTCTTGTTGTTGTTTTATTTATTGTTATTGGCTTGTTTTGTTGCTTGGTTTTGCTCTGTCTTGTTTTTGTGCATGTTATTATCTCCACAGGTCTGTCTAAATAAGATAGGTTGGATGAAGAATCTGGAGGTGAAAACAATGGGACCAACAGTTCCAGGGGGACATGAGAGAGGGGGAGGTGGGGGGAAAGGAAGTGGTGTTAACAAACCCAGGGACAAGGGAACAAAAAGAGATCCAAATCAGTGGTGAGAAGGGTGTAGGAGGCCTGGTAGGGCGTGATCAAGGGTAATGTCACCGAGAGGAATTACTGAAACACAAATGAAGGCTGAACATGACAGTGGGATAAGAGGAAAGTAAAAGGAAATAGAGGAAAGAGCTAGGAGGCAAAGGGCATTTATAGAGGTCTAAATAAAGGCATGTGCGTATGTAAATATATTTATATATGAAGATGTGGAAATAGATCTATGTGCATATGTTATAGGTTTAATATTAAGGTAGCAGATGGACATTGGGCCTCCACTCAAGTACTCCCTCAATGCAAGAATACTTTGTTCTATTAAACTGGTATTCCATGAGACTCATATTCCCGACACAATCGCTGAAGACAGAATGGGTGCATAAGCAAATATGGTGAAGATAGCTGATGGTGCCCGGCTATCAAAAGATATAGCATCTGGGGTCTTAAAGGCTTGAAGGTAAACGAGCGGCCATCTAGCTCAGAAGCAACAAAGCCCACATGGAATAAACACACCAGCCTGTGTGATCACGGGGTGTCGAAGGGATCAGTTATCAGGCATCATCAGAACAAAAAATCATATCAATGGGAATGAGGGGGAGTGCAGACCCAAAGACCATCTGTAGGCAACTGGACATCCCCTATGGAATAGTCGCAGGGAGATGAGCCAGTCAGGGTGCAGTGTAGCAACGATGAAACATACAACTTCCCTCTAGTTCCTAAATGCTCCCCGCCCCCCACCCCCAACTATCATGATCCCAATTCTACCTTACAAATATGGCTAGACAAGAGGATGCACCCTGGTACAGATAGGAACTGGGAACACAGGGAATCCAGGGTGGATGATCCCTTCAGGACCAGCAGTGAGAGTGGTGATATCAGGAGGGTGGGTTGGAAAGAGGGAACTAATTACAAGGATCTACATATAACCTCCTCCTTGAAAGATGGACAACAGAAAAGTCAGTGAAGGGAGACGTCAGACAGTATAAAATATGACAAAATAATAATGTATAAATTATCAAGGTTCATGAGGGAGGGAGGAGTGGCGAGGGAGGGGAAATTGAGGAACTATATCGGGCATCATCAAAACAAAAAATTTTATCATAGTGAATGGGATGGGGGGAGTGTAGAGCAGAGACCCAAAGCCCATTTGTAGGCCACTGGACATTCTCTTACACAAGGATCTCGGGGAGGAGACAAGCCAGTTAGGGTGCCATGTAGCAACAATGAAACATACAAATTTCCTCTAGTTCCTAAATGCTTCCTCCTACCCCACTATCATCATCCCAATTCTACCTTATAAATCTGGCTAGACTAGTGGATGTACACTGGTACAGAAAGGAACTGGAAACACAGGGAATCCAGGGTGGATGATCCCTTCAGGACAAGTGGTGTGAGTGGAAATACTGGGAGGGTAGATTGGAAAGGGGGAACCGATTATAAGGATCTACATGTGACCTCCTCCCTGGGGGATGGACAACAAAAAAGCGGATGAAGGGAGATGTTGGAAAGGGCAAGATATGACAAAATAATAATTTATAAATTATCAAGGGTTCATGAGGGAGGGGTCAAAAGGGAGGGAGGGGACAAAAAGAGGACCTGATGCCAGTGGCTTAGGTGGAAAGCAAATATTTTGAGAATGATGAGGGCATTGAATGTACAAATGCGCTTTATACAATTGATGTATGTATGGATTGTGATAAGAGTTGTATGAGCCCCTAATAAAATGAATTAAAAAAAAGAAACAGGGGGAAGATGGCCGACAGGGACACCCGCATACTCTGAAAGCTCCTCCAAACAAAGCGGGATTGGCGACCAGGTAGCTGAATAGTAAGAGTCTGGTGAGTGAAATATCCCCCTGGGACAGCACCCCAGTCCTACCCCACGTATTTGTCCGGAGCAGGGGTCTAGGTGAAAGAGGACCGGACTAGTGGGACATCTCTGGCCACTAAGCTGCCATGAGCTCACTGGCGACCGGCTTAGGCTCCATCCCCAAACCCGACGCCAGCCCAGAGCCGCTTGCCTGCCCTGCCTACTCCAGCGGCCCACTCCCCACTCCCTATCGCGGATCCCCACTGGGAGAGAAGCTTTCCTCTCCCGCAGTTCCCCTCTCCCCACAGGGCAGCGATCTGCCCTCGGGCCCACGTCCCTCCCTCCATTCATCCAAGCTCAAGGGAGCGGACCCGCGGGTTGTCTGGCGACCCCCACGGGGGACCATCCACCCGCACCGCTGCCGCGGACCTCTCCACCTGCCCTCCGTGCGCTGGCCTCCCACCCCCGCCCGCCCCCGCCAGCCCCTGGCAGCCTAGCGCCAGCTCCACTCCTGGCGGGGACCCTGCGCTGAGCACTTCCCGCCAACAGGAGCCATAGCCCAACCCGCGCCTGTCCCGGACCCTGAGCTTCCGCGAAGCGCCGCGCCCCGCGCTGCTGAGTCTGCCCACCAAGGGCCCCCCCCTGCGCAAGGCACAAGAGTAGGTGCCCTCCCCAGGGTGCTGCGGGGACCCCGGCGGCCACGACTCTGAGCCTGAGCAGAGGAAGGGCGCCATTGCCCCCTGCGGTTTCGCGCCAAGCCTCCTTTGCCGGCGCCATTACCCCCTGCGGTTTCGCGCCAAAAGGGCGGAGAGCGAACACCATTGTTCCCTGCAGTGTTCCGCAGCTGCCTGCGCAGCTATCCAAGGGGCCTCCCCGCGCCCGCTCACAACCCGGGCAGATCAAACACTCCACCTGCAGTGGAGCCTGGGTCTTGGCTTTGCAGTCCCTGAGGAGCCGTCAGTGAGCTCCAGCCAGCTCTCACCACCTGGGGCCCTGTTGGGTCCCCAGTGCCAGCCCTAAGCCTGCCGCAGCCCGCCCCAGCCACCCCAGGAGACGGCACAGTGGCCTGAGCCTCCACACAATAAGGTTACTCCTGTCTCCCAGAAGCATGGGGCCTATTAAAGGATCAAGGAAAAATCAACAGACCACATCACTCCCAACAAAAAAATCAGAAAAACGAGGCACTTTAACAGACCTAACATCACTCATAGAAGAAACAGATATAGATCAGCCACAAAAGGAAATCTTCAGAACTCTGCTTGCAGTAATACAGGAGCTAAGAGAAGCAAACCAAAATAAGGATGCAACGATAGAAGGGATGAAATGCATAATAGAGGGGATGAAGTCCACAATAGAGGGGATGAATACTATCCACCAAAAGGAACTGCAGAAACTAACAGAGGAGGTAGCAGAGGCCACACAAAAGGTCACAGAAGCTATATCTAGGCTTGAGGAGGCTGAGAACCGTATCAGTGAACTCGAGGACGCTCAAACCAAACGAAGCAAGCGAGAAAAACAATCAGATAGGAAAATTAAAGAAACAGAAGACAGCCTGAGATCAATGACAGATGCTATGAAGAGGAATAATATTCGAATAATCGGTCTACCGGAACACAACATAACACACAAATCGACCGCCAAGATAGCAAAGGAATTCCTGGAAGAAAATTTTCCCAACCTAACAAAGGAGAATCCGACTCTCATACAGGAAGCAGAGAGGACGCCGGCTAAGCTAAACACCAAGAAGAACACGCCAAGGCATATAATTGTAAAATTATCCAACTTAGAGGAAAAAGAGAAAATTCTACGAGCATCAAGAGAAAGGAAGACAGTCACATACAAAGGAGCGCAGGTAAGGTTATGCTCAGACTTATCAGCAGAAACCATGAAGAGGAGGAGAGAATGGAGCAACATCTTCCAAAAACTGAAAGATGAAAATGCCTCCCCCAGAATCCTATACCCTGCCAAGTTATCCATTAAGATAGAGGGTAAGATAAGGGTCTTCCAGGACAAGGAAGAACTCAAAAAATATACTGCAAGTCACCCGACCCTGCAGAACATACTGGCTGACTCACTATGGCCAGAAGATCAAGCTCCAACTAGAACCACCAGGAGACCACCATATAGCCCATCTCCATCTAGAAGCCAACATGCCAGCAACACGTACCAGGACAACATGGTCTCAGATGGAAAAGAGGACAGGATAGAAACCCTCCACTCAAACGCAGTACACTGATATGAAGGAAGATAGGCAAAGACCCAAAACACAAAACAGAATATGGCAACCATGAAGCCAGAGATTGTAATAATCACTTTGAATACAAATGGGCTCAATTCATATGTTAAAAGAAAGAGGCTGGAGGATTGGATTAGAAAACATAACCCATCAATCTGCTGCCTGCAAGAGACACACCTTAAGCAAGCAGACAAGCATATGCTGAGAATAAAGGGCTGGCAGAAAGTTTACCAAGCAAATGGTAACTCCAAGAAGGCAGGAGTGGCTATCTTAATCTCCGACAAAATGGATCTCAAGATCCAAAACATAAAAAGAGACAAAGAGGGACATTACATAATGCTCAAAGGCTCAGTAAACCAGGAAGCAATAAGCATACTGAATATTTACGCACCTAATAATGGTGCGGCAAATTTCGTCAAACAAACTATTAAAAAAATGACAGAAGAAATCACGGAAACAACAATAATAGTGGGGGACTTCAACACTCCACTATCAGAGAAAGACAGGTCACAGGGAAAGAAGCTCAGCAAAGAGGCCAGAGAGCTAAACAATGTAATTAGGCAACAGGGCCTGATAGACATCTATAGAGCCTTTCATCCAAAAGCAAAAGGTTTCACATTCTTCTCCAATCCACACGGATCTTTCTCAAGAATAGATCACATGCTGGGGCACAAGGCCAGCCTGAGTAAATTCAAACACATAGATATTATCCAGACGTCTTTCTCAGACCACCATGCCATAAAGCTGGAGATTAATAGAAGGGCACCCAGAAAAGCAAGGGCCACCAATTGGAGAATAAACAACGATCTCCTGCGACATGAATGGGTTAAGGTCCAGATCAGAGAGGATATCAGGAAATTTCTAGAAACTAATGAGAACGAGCATACAACATATCAAAACTTATGGGACACTGCAAAGGCAGTTATCAGAGGTAGCTTGATATCACTGAATGCATACATGAAAAAAGAAGAAAGGCGTATGACAGATATGTTAACACAAAACCTCCAACAACTAGAACAGAGTCAACAGAACTACCCCTCCAATAGCAAGAGAAAAGAAATAATAAAAATCAGGGCGGAGTTAAACCAGTGGGAAGACAAAAGAACAATGCAAAGGATTAACGCAACTAGAAGCTGGTTTTATGAACGAATTAATAAAATTGACACTCCCCTGGCAAAGCTTACCAAAGATAGAAAGGAACAATCATCAATAGCCAGGATGAGGGATGAATCGGGGGCAATAACAACAGACCCCAATGAGATAAAAAGGATAATCACAAAGTACTATGAAGGTTTGTATTCTAATGAATTCAGAAACCTGGAAGACATGGATAAATATTTAGAAAAACAATCTATCCCTAGATTATCTGAGACAGAGATCAAGAACCTCAACAAACCCATAGCGAAGGAAGAAATAGAGAGTGTCATCAAAAACCTACCAAGGAAAAAGGCCCCAGGGCCAGATGGCTACACAGCAGAATTTTACCAAACATTCAGGGAAGAGCTGACACCGATCCTCCACAAAGTATTCCATAACATAGAAAAGAACGGCAAGCTCCCAAACTCATTTTACGAAGCCAGCATTACTTTGATACCCAAACAGGGAAAAGACCCCACAAGTGTAGAGAATTATAGACCAATATCTCTAATGAACATAGATGCAAAAATCCTTAACAAAATATTGGCCAATAGAATACAAAGGAACATCAAACATATCATTCACCACGACCAAGTAGGATTCATCCCAGCGATGCAGGGATGGTTTAACATCCGAAAATCCATCAATATCATACACCACATCGAGAAGAAAAAGGATAAAAACCATATGATAATCCATAGATGCAGAAAAAGCATTTGACAACATCCAGCATCCATTCCTAATCAAAACACTCATGAAGATAGGATTGGAAGGTAAGTTCCTCAAGCTCATACAAGCTATCTATGAAAGACCAACAGCCAACATCATAGTCAATGGAGAAAAGACAAGAATAATACCACTGAAAAAGGGTACAAGACAAGGATGCCCCCTGTCCCCTCTTCTATTCAATATCGTTTTGGAGGTTCTGGCTAACAACATAAGACAGCGGAAGGACATCAAAGGGATCCAGTTGGGAGAGGAGGAGGTGAAACTATCGTTATTTGCAGATGACATGATCCTATACATTGAAGACCCCCAAAACTCCACAGTTGGAATACTTACAGCAATAGAGGAATACGGAAGAGTAGCAGGATACAAGATCAATAAACAGAAGTCGGTAGGGTTTCTATACACATCGGACAGGGCCATGGAAGAGGCGATTAAGAGGGAAGTACCCTTCACAGTAGCCAAGAACAAACTGAAATACCTAGGAATATACTTAACAAAAAATACTAAAGACCTATATAAGCATAATTATAAAACCCTATTACAGGAAACCAAAAGTGACCTTCACAAATGGATGAAGCTCCCCTGCTCATGGTTAGGTAGGCTGAACATAGTAAAGATGACAGTTCTTCCTAAAGCACTCTACAAGTTCAATGCTATACCAATCCAATTACCATCAACCTTCTTCAAAGAATTGGAAAAACTGACCACCAACTTCATATGGAGAGGGAAGAAACCCAGAATTAGCAGAGAACTCCTCAAGAAGAAGGACACAATTGGAGGACTCGCCCTACCTGATTTTAATGCCTACTACACAGCTACAGTGGTCAAAACAGCATGGTACTGGCACAATGATAGACACTCAGACCAGTGGAAAAGAATAGAAAGCCCAGGAGTAAAATCATCAGCATATAGACAACTGATCTTCGACAAGGGTCCCAAAAACGTCAAGTGGGAAGCAGATGCCCTCTTTAATAAGTGGTGCTGGAAACAATGGATATCCACATGTAGAAAGTTGAAACAAGACGTCTACCTCACCCCATGCACAAGAATACACTCAAGGTGGATCACAGATCTAGAAGTCAAACCCCAAACCATCAGGACCATTAAGGAGGGAATCGGGACTAATCTCAGAGCACTGGCCCAGGGAGCACATAGGCTCATTGCAACAGGGAAGGGGACACACACAGGTGATCTGGAAATCGACAAATGGGATCTAATAAGAATAAAACACCTGTGCACCTCGAAAGACTTTGCCAAGAGGGTGACAAGGCAACCCACAGACTGGGAGAAGATTTTTAGTAATGACACGTCAGACAAAGGGCTCATTACTAAAATCTACAACACCATCATGACCTGCAAAAAGAGGAAAACAGTTAACCCCCTAAGGAAGTGGGCAAAAGAAATGAGAAGAACTTTCACTAGAGAGGAGATCAATATGGCCAATAAATATATGAGAAAGTGCTCGAAGTCCCTTGCCATAAGAGAAATGCAAATCAAAACAACCATGAGATACCACCTAACACCCCTCAGGCTAGCTCAGATCAGTAAATCAGAGAGCAACAAGTGTTGGAGGGGCTGTGGTGAAATAGGAACCCTCCTCCACTGCTGGTGGTCGTGCAGATTTGTACAGACACTGTGGAAAGCAATCTGGCGATACCTAAAGAAAATGGAAATTGATCTACCTTACGACCCAGCCATCCCTCTACTGGGCATATACCCGGTTGAAGCAGCAAATAAAACACGACCAGTCATATGCGCTCCAATGTTTATTGCGGCACAATTCACAATAGCAAAGACTTGGAAACAGCCTAAGTTTCCATCGATAGACGAGTGGATTAGCAAACTTTGGCACATACACACAATGGAGTATTATGCAGCACTGAAAAGCACCGATGAGCACATGAAACACGTTATTTCATGGGAAGAGCTGGAAGGAATTATGTTAAGCGAGGTAAGCCAGACCCAAAGGGACAGGTACAACATGAGTCCCCTGAGGTAAGTACAATCAGCATGACAGAAATGGGGCATTAATCCACCCAAGGGGAGGGTATGGTTTATATCTCCACAGGGAAAGTGGGACCAGACTTCAACCCAGTGTCGCAAGGTGTGAATGCAATATCCCGGCGTGGAGGACGGAACCGGTGGAGAGGTCTGAGAGGCTGGCCCCAGCACCATAAATTAAGTGGATTCCTGCCCCTCCCCCGAAAAGAACTTGTTCCAAAGGACGACATTGACCCTGCAGCTATGGGAGATGGACATATTTGATCAGAGCACACGGGAGCAGATGAAGGGGCAGGAGGAGAGAGTGGAGCACAGCCTGGCCCACCAGGCCGTGATGATGATGTTCCTGAGTAGAGCAGCCAGTCCACAGAGAGAACAACATGGCTGGCCCTACTATGAGACATGATGCCCCTCAGTGACTAAGGGCGATACAGGGGACAGCACCGGAGACACAGTGTGGGAATTGCACCTGACCTGATCCCACCACACCGAGGCAAATCACTGGGGGAGTGCAGCGGAACAGCAAGGGAATGGAGTGGCAAGGTCCCCAGGGAATGCTGAAAGTGGACTTTGGGGCCAGGGCGTGGTGCCCCAACAGACTGGACTGGAAAACGCTCCTAAGGGCCAGCAAAGATCCCTGAACTAACTACAAGCTTTTCTCTTGTGAACTGTTTTGTTCTGTTCTTTTTCAGTGGTTTGTTTTGGTTGTTTTGTTGTCTGGTTGTATACTGTTGCTTTGTGTTCCTCTGTCTAGTTTTCGTGCATGTTAGTGACTCCACAGGTCTGTCTGAATAGGACAGGCTGGATGAACTATCTGGATGAAAAACAACGGGACCGACAGTTCCGGGGGGACTTGGGGTGGGGGGTAGGGGGGGTAAGGAAGTGGTGTTAACAAACCCAGGGACAAGGGAAAAACATGGGAACCCAAAGGGTAGAGAAGGGGGAGTGGCAGGCCTGATGGGAAATGATCAAGGGTAAGGTTGCTTAGAGAAGAGGTATACTCTAGCCCAGGTGGCGATGAAGCATGGTAGTAGGGCAGGAGGAAGGTCAAGGGAGATGGAGGAAAGAGCTAGGAGTCAAAGGGCATTCATGGAGGTCTAGACAAAGACATGTACATGCAAATATATATAGGAGGTTGGGGAAATAGATCTTTGTGTCGATATTTATAGGTCAAGTATTAAGGTGGCGGAAGGACCTTGGGCCTCTACTCAAACACTCCCTCTATGCATGAATACCTTCTTTTATTAAATTGGAACTCTATGATGCTCACTCTCCCGACACAATGGCTGGAGCCAAAGTGGGTGAACAAGTAAATGTGGTGAAGAAAGCTGATGGTGCCCGGCTATCAAAAGAGATAGTGACTGGGGTCTTAAAGGCTTGAAGAGAAACAAGCGGCCATCTAGCTCAGAAGCAACAAAGTCCACATGGAAGAACACACCAGCCTGTGTGATCGAGTGGTCCCAAAGGGATCAGTTACCAGGCATCAAAGAACAAAAAATCATATCATTGACTGCACACCTCCATGATAGGATCGCTGAAGACAAATGGGTGCACAAGCAAATGTGGTGAAGAAAGCTGATGGTGCCCGGCTATCAAAAGAGATAGTGTCTGGGGTCTTAAAGGCTTGAAGGTGAACAAGCGGCCATCTCGCTCAGAAACAAATAAGCCCACATGGAAGAAGCACACCGGCCAGTGCGATCACGAGGTGCCCAAGGGACCAGATATAAGGCATCATGCAAAAAAAAAAAAAAAAAGATATAAGTGTGTGTATGTATGTGTATATATGTGTATATGTATATATGTATGTGTATATATATATTATATTAAATGAAGGGGGAAGTGCAGAGTGGAGACCCAAGGCCCAAGTGTCGGCCAATGGAGATCCCCTCATAGAGGGGCTTAGGAGAGGAGATGGGTTAATTAGGGTGTGAGGTAGTATCGATGAAGAACACAGCTTTCCCCCAGATCCTGGATGCTTCCTCCCCCCAACTACCATGATCCGAATTCTACCTTGCAGGGCTGGATAGGACAGAGGCTGTACACTGGTACATATGAGGGTTGGAGGTACAGGGAATCCAGGGTGGATGATACCTTCAGGACCAAGGGCGTGAGGGACGATGCTGGGAGAGTGGAGGGTGAGTGGGTTGGACAGGGGGAACTGATTACAAGGATCCACATGTGACCTCTTCCCTGGGAGAGGGACAGCAGAGAAGGGGGGAAGGGAGACCCCGAATAGGGCAAGATATGACAAAATAACGAGGTATAAATTACCAAGGGCATATGAGGGAGGGGGGAAAGGGGAGGGAGGGGGGGAAAAAAAAAGAGGACCTGATGCAAGGGGCTTAAGTGGAGAGCAAATGCCTTGAGAATGATTGGGGCAGGGAATGTATGGATGTGCTTTATACAATTGATGTATGTATATGTATGGATTGTGGTAAGAGTTGTTGGAGTCCCTAATAAAATGTAAAAAAAGAAAAGAGGAGAAAAAAAATGATTAGGGCAAAGAATGTACAGATGTGCTTTATACAATTGATGTATGTATATGTATGAACTGTGAAAAGAATTGTATCAGCCCCAATAAATTTAAAAAAATAAATAAATAAAATAAAAAATTAAAAAAAAGAAACAAGAAAAAATGTCGAGCTGATGCTACAGGCTTAAGTGGAGAGCAAATGTTTTGAGAACGACGAGGGCAATGCATCTACAAATGTGCTTTACACAACTGATGTATGTTGGATTGTGAGAAGAGTTGTGTGAGCCCCTAATAAAATGATTTTTTTTAAAGTGGACAAACAACATGAAAAGACAGTTTACCAAAAATGACATCCAGAGATAGGTAATATGAACACTAGATAACATGTACAGGAAGATCTCTTTAACAACTACTAGGGAGTAGGATGGATAGCCTGCACTTTCTGACAGGGAGAAAAATCAATGTAAAAGCGATGCACACCAAAGCAGCAATGCCTGCTGACAAATTACCCTTTACCATTGACCAGTGGCACAAGCCTTCTGTGAGTCCCAAACTTCATCAGAGCTGATATTTCCTGACCCGAGGCAACCTGGCCAGCCAAACCTGTTACCTCTTGGTGCCACACTTGGATAGCAGATCACACGGACAGTTTGGTAGAGAACTTCTCAGTATCCAAGCTCAGTACCCAATTGCCATTTTTCTCCCTACTTCCTTCTTGCTCAGTTCTCTGGTATCCATCCCAGCCATGTGACCCACACCACACACATGAACATACAATAACACCACAAAAAGAGCTGGAAACTTCACCCCCAAGGTAGTTGTGGTTTCAAGTCAGGGTTATAGTCTCTCACGATACTTGTTTAATCTATATGCTGAGAAAATCACCTGAGAAGCTGGATCATATGAAGTCTGTGGCATCACGATTGGAGGAAGACTTATTAACAATCTGCAATATGTAGATGACACAACCTTGCTTGTTCAAAGTGAGGATAAATTGAGGCATTTGCTGATCAAGATCAAGGACTGACTATTGTCTTCAGTATGGATTATAACTCAATATAAGGAAGACCAAAACCCTCACAACTGGATCAATAGGTAACATCTTAATAAATGTAGAAAAGATTGAAGTTGTTACAGATTTTGTCTTGGATCCACAATCAATAATCATGGAAGAAGTAGTCAAGAGATCAAAAGATGAGCTGCATTAGTTACATCTGCTGCATAAGACTTCATTATAGGACTGAAGAACAAGGATGCACTTTGAAGTCTAAAATCAGCCTTACCCAAGCCATGGTATTCTCTAGTGAATCATATACATGTGAATGACAGCCACTGAATAAGAAAGACCAGAGAAGGATAGATGCGTTTCAAGTGTGGTGGTGGAGAAGTGTGGTGGTAGACTGCTAAAAGAGCAAACTGATCTATATTGGGAGTAATAAGGCCAAAGTGCTCCTTAGAGGCCAGAATGGACATGTTATTAGGAGATACATCATGCTAGGTAAAGTCAAGGAGGGTCAAAAGAGAGGAAGGTCCTTGATGAGATGGACTGACACAATTGCTGTATCAAATGCCGCAGGTGCAGGAACAATTGTGAGAATTGCACAGGACTACACAGTTTCTCATTCTGTTCTCAAAGTTGACTCAATGGCACCTAACAACAAGGCAGTTTTATTTCCTTCAGTTTTGTACATTTCTTCTATTATAATATTTTATTACATTTTCCAAATTTTTCTCATTTCCACTTCCAATGTACCAGCGCTCCTAAGAGTATGCATTTCTCTCAAGCAAAAACAAAGAGGTTGTTGATTCCGACACATTTGTGAAACTGAGGGTGTTTTTCCTGAGTACACAGGTATGCCTACGTTAATGCAGCAATACCAAAAGAACTTCAGCACTCACACTCAAGCCACACCTGATCTTTTGTCTTTCTTTCTTTGCACACATATCCACCCATTTTCTTTCTGGATCTTTTCCCTTGTGAAATATACTTTTGTGAAACTATTCATTCTGATTATCCCTCTAAAATAGTCTCCCATTATATTTACAAATCTTTGGACATATTACTTTTATTTTATTCTCGTCTTCCTCCTCACTTTCCCCCATTAACTATCTCTCTTTCCGCTCCTTTTCGACATTGTATATTTTTTATATCTTCTGACTCATATTAGATATGCCCCACATCACTAGACAGGATGACTCATGTCTGCAGGACCCAGCAACTTACGTACTACTAGTAGTTATATCATAATACTGAAGGAAAAACATCGAAACACAGTAAACTCCCTCAAAAACTCAAGACAAAACCACAAAGTACTTAAAATCAAGCAAACCCAATGAACACTCTGAAGAAGAGGTTCTAGACCTACAGAATCATAATTCCAAAAATGATGTTTAGGTCCTTACAAAAGATGTGAGGACCACTCATGAGAATAATGGAAGAAATTCCTAAAATCCTTAAAACAAAAGGAATCTCCGAAGATTACAAAATGAGATCACAGAATTAGGGAACGTAGTAAAAAAGAGCTGAGGAACAGAAAGAAAGAAAAAGAAATCCAACCAGAGAGTTTGAAGACAATGACTGTCCACAATTGACAAGAGAAACCATAAACAATAACAACAAAAAAAGAAAAAGAAAGCCTGAGAATCATATAGGACACTATCTAGAGAAACAACCTACCGTATATACTTGTGCTGAAAACCTGGGGTTCAGCTTATACATGGGTCAGTGGCATGAATGGATCTGGTCAAGCCCGACTAACAAAAGGAGTCAATCTCATGAAGCCTGACATAGAGTTAATAGCAAAGTGGGTTCGAGATGCATGGGAAGACATTCCAGAAGACATGGTGTGACGTGCCTTCCTGAAATGTAGTATTAGTAATGCTATGGATGGCAGTGAAGACTGCGCTTTGTATGAAAAGGACAGCAGTGATGGTGATGACGGCGATCTCAGTGAGGACAGCGTCTATGATGACCTCACACCAGCTGAAGCTCTGCACTGGAATACAGATGATGATGAGGAATCCAGTTTTGAAGGATTTTAACTCTTTACATTTTAGCTTGGTTACTGATTGAGCTCAGGGAATAGTACTCTTCAGGTATCATTGTTGATACCTTATCGTTTTTGTTGAATCTATTTTCCACTTACTGTGCTGGTTTACTAAGTTAAATGACTGGTTATCCTTTTATTTCTGTTTTTTATTTAAAATAAATATTTAAATACATTACCCCACTGATGTCTCAATTTTTAGTAATTTTATTTTCACTTGTTTTGATTATTGAAACTCATCAATAGCTTCTGCATTTTCCACCCTAGGCTTATACTCAAGTTCATCAGTTTTTCTGGTTTCCCAGGTAATAATTAGGTGCCTCAGGTTATACTCGGGTCGGCTTATATTTGAGGATATACAGTAATTACTAACTTTATATGAAAAGGGAAGACGCCAAGAATAAGTACAGAATATTTCAAATAGAAAAACAAGGTAGAAGGCCTCCCACTACCAGACCTGAAAATCTTCTACACAGTCACAGTAATCAAAACAATATGGTCCTGGAAAAATGACAGGCAGACCAATGGAACAAGATAGAAATCCCAGAAATAAAATTATCCACCTATGGGCAACTTATTTGTAACAAAAGACCAAGAAACATTAAATGGGAAAGGGAACCTTCTTCAACAAATGCTGCTAGGAAAATTGGATCACTATGTGCAGGAAAGTGCAGCAGGACACACATCTCACCCCATGTATCAAAACAATCTCATGATGGATTAGCGACCTAAAGTAAATGCCAGAACTACAAGGATGATCAATGAGAAAATTGGGAGAAACACTTGAACATATCAAAAGACTTCATCAAAAGAGTAAAATGAATGAACAACGAATGAATTTTATTGGGAAAAATCTTTAGGAATGGCACAATGGATAAGTGACTAATTACTAAAGTCTATTGAATTCTGTAGCACTTCAACAAGAAACAAACAAACAATTCAATTGCTAAGTGGGCAAAAGTCATGAGTAGAAAACTCACAAAGGATAACACTGGAATGGTTAACAAACACATGAGGAAATGCTCATGATCACTAGCCTTCTGGACATGCAAATCAAAACAATGACGAGAAATCACCTTCCACATATACACTATGATATCCCAATATGTAAAAAACAGAGTAACAAATGCTAGTGAGGGTGCAGAGAGACAGGGGTTCATCTACACTGCTGGTGGGGTTGGAAATAAGCAGAGGCATTATATGCAAAGCCATAGAGTGCTATCTAAAACAACTTGGAATAGAACTACCATAGGACCCAGAAAGATCTTTGCTGGGGATGTACTCCAAGGAACTAAGAGACAGAACATGAACACATGTGTATTTTCCCCTGGTCATTGCAGCACAGTTTATAATAGCTAGAAGCTGGAGACAGGGCAAATGCTCACCAGTAGAACAGAGAAAGAAACTATAGTTCAGTCATACAATAGAGCATTATGCATCCCCAATAATCAGCCAGTAATGATACCATGAAACACCTCATGACATGGACAGACTTGGACACCATTATGCTGAGTGAAGTTAGTCAATCACAGAAGCCCACTACTATAAAGTTTGTAAAACAAAGGCAAGCTCTACTCTCGGGCCACATAATCTACTCCGACCTCCCAAGTTAACTGCTAGTTACATATGAAGCATGTGTTACCTACTTTATATGTCCATCTTAAAAAAAATCACTTTGAGAGAGGAGACCTCACATCAGGTAGGGTCAGTTTATCGAGAAGGGGAAAGAGTGAAGATTATTCAGCAGCTGCCATAAAACAGTGCACTAAGGTCACTTCAAATCAACAGACACTCTGGTAGGATATATAGAGAAGCAAACATTACTGGCTATTCAAGTCAAGATAGGGAGGAGGTATTTAATGGAGAAGATGATTACACTTCTGTTGATGGGTAAACCAGGTAGAGTAACCTCCCATAGGGAAAAAAATGATAATACTTATATAGAACCCAAGGGGTTTTAGTCTCTTTTTTTTGTGGGTGGGGCTTCCATTCTTAATTGGATACTTTGACTTAGTTTTTATCTAGCCCTTTGTCACTCAGGCTATATGCTATAAACTACTGGGGCTTTATAGACTCTATGCTTTCAATGTCTACAACATCGTTCATAGGCCCCCTTAGAAGGATTTGATGTAGAAACCCCACAAATTGAACTGGGTGTTACCTCAAACTCACCTGTAGAAGATTTAAGGAAATGACATACTTCCTTGGAGTTAAAGTTGAAATGCCCTACTGTGAGCATAAGCAGGTAACTGCTAACACAAGGTTATAGACTTGAAGGTCATTGCACTCTGGGTCTGATTTCTTGCTTTGAGGATGCCCAATAAAAGGTGGCAGGGACTATTTTATATTTTTAAAAACCTTATGCATAGTTTTGAAACACACATTATAATCTATATTAAAAGCATTTAAATGAACAAATATAGAGGGAGTTTGGGAATAAGTGAAGTGATATCAGATAATAGTACGCTCACTTCTTAAAACCTTATCTTTAAGCCCATAGTTAAGAAGATAAGAAATCTGAAGGATAACTATATATTGATCATCTATATCTTCAAGGCATAATACCTTACCTTTGTGCATATGTCACAATTTATAAAATAGCTTCCCCATGATTCCATTTAATTCTTAAAGTTGTACTGTAGGTAAGAGCCTTGGTGGTATAGTGGTTACTCATTGGACTGCAATCCACATAGTCAGCAGTTTGAAAGCACCAGCAGTCCTTTGGGAAAAAGACTGGACTTTCTACTTCCGTAATCAGCTATAGTCTTGGAAACCCACAGGTGGTCACTATGAGTCAGCATTGACTCGATAGCAGTGAGTGAGTGACTAGGCAACAAAAGAATTATTTTCCAACTTTTGCTGATGATGTGGGAGAAAGATATTTCTGTAAAGAGTTACAGTCTCAGAAACCCACAAGGGCAATTCTAGTCTGTCCTGTAGGGTCGCTATGAGTCGGAATTGACTCGACGGCAGTGAGTTTGAGTTTTGGGGTTTCCTGTTGAAGAAGAAACTAGTACTAGAGAAGTATAAAGACCACGTTCTAGAAATGTGCAGGATTCTGCAAACACTGTCAGGATGTGCTCATGTGGATCGGTACCACTAGAGAAAATATTTCCTAACCTATTAACTTCAAGTATAAATGTTAATTGTTAAATGTTAATTGTAAAAGTGGGTGGCTCTCAAACTACAATGCAGCAAGCAGTGGACTCACCAAATCGGATACGTCTAATCTCCTCTGGTGAGACAGGTCGAAGCTTTCTTTCTGCTTTGATTTCTTCTAATATTCTTTCATGGAGGCTCCGTGGGCGTGGTGGGGTTGGTTTTAGTTTTCTAGCTGAGGCCTTGAAAATAAAAAGTAATGGCTAAAGACTTAATTTACTGTCCTTAAATTGATTTTTACTGAACTCCAGTCATACCATATAACATTAAATTATATTTCATTGATTAAAATGTTACTTGATAATGTTCTTTGATTCATTTTAACTAATTAATTCTCAAGAGCCCTAAAGCAATAAAGATTATTGGCTAACAATGACTTAGTCTTAAGTGTTCAACTAATTTTAAGCAATTTTGCTAAAGTTATGATTATGTTGCCTGCAAAGTAGAACAATAAATTGAAATGTAATGTACACTTTATATATTACTATGATTGTCTATGGGGCACCTGGCTGACAAAAACAGTTAAGAGCTTGTGGTGTAGCTGAAAGAGTGGTGGCTTGAACCTACCCAGGGATGTGTGCGAAGAAAGGCCTGGTGACCTTCAGAAAGATCACAACCTTGAAAATATTATATAGCACTACTAGTTTAAACACATGGGTTGTAATGAGTCAGAATTGACTTGGTACTAACCATCCTCCCCCCTCCCCCTTTTCTCCAAACTCATTTTACTGGGACCTAATCAAGATATCAAATCATTCCATAGTTTAATCACATCAAGCATCACATCAAAATTGTTATTACTATCAGTTTTAAGATAACTAATTACTGTCTTTGAATTTCTGAATAACTTGAGTAAATTACGTTTCTTCTATAGGAAATCAAGGCTCAGGGAGGCTGATGGCCATGCTGTGACATGACCGCTAAACTGGAAAGCTTGTGCATTAATCTAAGTTCACTTGACATCATGTTTGTTCTACTCTACATGACCTACCTTCTTAAAGTAATTTCCTTGGTAGCTTTTTTCTCTCCTTCTATAAATAATTCTAAAAAGGGATCATGAAGACCAGATTTATGGGTCTGGTAGAGATTGAGGGAACTCACAATAGTATGGCCCTAAGACATCCTTCAGCTGAAACTGAATGCACTTCTGGAGTTCACCTTCAGCTAAACAATAGACAGGCACATGAAGTGGACAATGACACCTAGGAGAAACGTGCTTTTCAGGACAATCAACCACACAAGACCCAAAAGGTGGCATTTTCTCAAAAACAAAGTTCAGAAGGCAAAACGGAGCTGGAAAGAGGGAGCATGGAATGAGGAATCTAGAGAGGAAGGGGAAGAAGGCTGCTACACTGGGGACTGAAACTAATATCAGAAAACAAAATAGATAAAAATTTTTGAAGGAGAAACTAATTTGCCCCGTGACTTACACAGAAACCACAATAAAATGTTTTTTAAAGGGGAGATTATTAATCATACATGTATATAAACTGAGATAATAACACGACTTCCTTTCTGGTCATTTAATATGCATAGGTTTAAGATACTTTGGTGAGCACTAACCTAAGCCAGCAGGAAGAGACGAGAACAGAGGAAACATAAACCAACATTCAAGCCAGATTAGGTATTTTTATCATATGGTCCCTAGAAAGAATCCTGTTAACAGAGGAATCAATCACTATTAAAGTAGATGTACATTAGGGCTGAATTACTGTGAAATAGTATTAATATGACAATTAAATGAAAGCAAATAGGAGTACTATTAAGGAAATTGAGAATTATTCATTATTAAATTTAGTCTTTATGATAGAAAGTATTTGGCTGATTTTGTACCATAAACAAGTTGTTTAAAGTTAAAAACATCCTACGGCATTCTTACAGTGAATACTTTCATATATTTGTTTGTGATACAAGACTGTGATTTACACACGTGTGCATGATTTTTACAGATAAGCTTAAGGGAGAACTGAGTCCCAGGGATGAAACCCTAAAGGCAACTGAGTAATTATACAGTCCCTAATCAAGAGGAGTGGACAAATTACATACTGGATTTAGAGGAGGTCTTGATCTGATAAAGTCCAGGATGATTTCATGCGCACTTTTTGTTAACCGAGGAGGAATATCACCATTCACCTGGAAAGAGACAAAAAGTAGGTTCACATGATCATAAGATTACTATTTTAGGTTTCTGGGTATATCTGATGTCTCAGCATGTGTGGCAAATTTACTAGTTGACTCTACTAAAGACACATCTTAAATCAATAAAATGGAGAAATGGCTGCATGATTAAAAGAAAAACATGTAAAATTGAAATAAGTGCAAGTTCACTAAAATGGAAAGCTGTATGCGATTAATAATTTTCCAATAAAAGGTTTCTAAAACAATGAATGCCAACTGAATAATATTTATATGTACTAAATATTTTATAATTTAAAAATCTCACCTAAATGTAAATCAAAATTCAGATTCTCGAGGAGTCCAGATTTTCTAGTCACAGAAGCTGGATTAACCACTAAAACTGCTGCTCTGAGATAATCTTCAAATCTTACACCAAAAATTATCCCTAGAAGTTTTCTTAGAGCCAAACAATTGTTTAGCTATCCTAGTAAAGAATGTCTGTCTTGAGCGTTGTGAACTTTTAAGAACAACATGGGATAAAATGGACAATTAAGTTAAAGATTAGATAGGAAATACACTTTAGAAGGGGAAGAGTTAGCCAGGAAGGATGAGAATAGCTGCACAGCTCAAATGTAATCAGTGTCATTGCATTGTATATGTAGAAATGACTGAATTATTTTCTGCTGTGGATAGTGTGCAACAGAAAGATGGGGCTTTCCCATCTCTCCCATAAGGAGTTATAGTCTTGGAAATTCACAGGGGGTAGTTCTTCCCTGCCCTACAGGGTTGCAGTGAGTCAGCATAAACATAACAAGAATTGTTAAGGATGGTGCAAGGTCAGACACCGAATAACATCTTTTCATGTGCTTGTCCATCATTATGTAAACCTTATTTGTTGAAATGTCCAATTACTTTGCTTATTTTTCTGATGGGACTGTCTTTTTGTTTGTGAATTATAATCATTCTTGATATATTCTTGATGACAGATGCAATGCCCCCATTTTTCTCCCAATAAATGTGAAATATCTTCTATTTCCCATATGCTTTTACTTTAACTTTGTTTACATTACAATAGCAGATTAGGAAATCAATTAATTGAGGTCAACATTGTAGGTTCCATTCCTAAAGAACACACACTCAGTTTCCTGACTAGTCAAAAACTGGATCCTCTATGCCAACTACAAACGTGGACCAGAGCTCACAGGGTGACAGCATGCCAAATGGATGCAACTCTGGGGAAGTCCTCGCCATTCTAAATTAACAGCCCAAATACCATTCTGTCCTGGGACGGGGAATTAGGTTAATCAAAATACAGAACATATCTTAAAACAATGATAAACGACTCCTGGATGAACAGAAATGAGGTACAATGCCTTATGTAAATGAACCCTTAAGCAAGTTTATTTATCATTATTATGGAATGTATCATAGGTTGTTTATTTTTCCAGTGATGGACATTTAGATTGTATCCATATTACTGCCATGTTGAGTAGCACTTTGATGAATAAAGATGTGTACATAATGTGGTTACTATTCTTAAATATGCATATAATACAGTGATTGTTGGGTCACATTCTATTCCCAGCTGTTAACATAAGTACTATACTATTTTCCTTTAAAAAAATCATATTATTGGAGGTTCGTACAATGCTTATCACAATCCATACATACATCCATTGTGTCAAGCACATTTGCTGCATCATCATTCTTAAAGCACCATACTGTTTTCAACAGTGTTTATACCATTTTACAATCGAATTCTATGTTGTCTCTACACTGTCATCCTCATTTGCTGTTTTCCATTTTTAAACTTTGCTATTAATGCTGGAATCAGGTGCTATCTCATTGTGTTCTGATCGTTAATACTGAAAGAGGGGATTGGTTAGTTTTCATTTCCCTGGCTATAAGGATGAGCCATATTGGAAGAACAGAAGAGAAAGACCTTGAAGATCTTGGGAGGACACATTCAAAAACACTGTCTGAAATGGTGGGGGCTGCTGGGACCAGATACCTCAGACTCAGAGGGGCAGCACTGAAACATGGGGTACCTTGTCAACTCACTCAAGACTATGGACTTGTGGGCAGAGTGACAGGAAGGCTAGCTTCCTGGCCCATGGAAGTATATAGGCCAAGGGGCTACAAAGCTGAGAAAATGAGAATCAGAGATAAATTTGGCTCCTGACTGAGGAGATAAATGATTGTGTGGTAGTTACATAATCTGTTGTCAATTTGAGACTGAAGAGTGAAGGAGTGGAGTTTAGCCTGTCAATCAGGTCGCAGCTTGATGACCTTACTTGGAGGCACTAAGGAGATAAATAGCTTATTGGAGCCAGAACGCAGGCTCACTTCCTGCAAGCCATTCCTGTGGAGAAGACACATAGAGAAAGGTTGATGGAATCAGATCTCTGGAACCAGAAACGTCACATGGAGAATCCTGCCAGTGCTGACATGCTTACAATGCCACTGGATCCACAAGACTTCCCACTCACTGGCCTGTAATCTTCTTGCATTCAGCATCATTGAATGTTTTCCGTGCGTCTGAAGAGGGCTTTATAGATTGATATTGGGCATATGGGCAAATATCAGACTTATGGACTTGATCTAGACTGGGCTGGATGTTTTCTCAATATTCAATTGCTCTTGTATACAAAGCTCTTTCTTATACACATATGATTGTCTATGAATTTGTTTCTCTAGTCTACCTGGACTAACACAATATGGTACCTTGGGAGTGGGGTACTAGAGAAACAAATTATGAAGATGGAGAGCCCTTGGTATCAGCTCATTTTTTCCACCTTCCCCCATGAACCCTTAATAATTTATAAATTATTATCTTTTCCATGCCTTATACTGATCACTTTCCTCTTTCACCCAACTTTTCTATTGTCTGTCCCCCTGGGAGGGGGTTATATGTGGATCATTGTGATTGTTTCCTCCTTAATTCCCCCAGCTTCCCCTTAGCCTCCTGGTATCACTACTCTCATTATTTGCCCTAAGGGGTTTATCTATTTGCTTTGTTGCGCCTCTTAGCTGTACTAGTGTACAAGCTCTGGTCTAGCAGATTTATTAGGTAGAATTGGGGTCATGATAGTGAGGAGGTTGGGGAGGAAGCATTAAAGAATTAGAGGAAAGTTGTGTTTCATTGGTGCTATACTGCACCCTGACTGTCTTGTCTCTTCCTTGTGACCCTTCTGAAAGCGGATGATGTCCAATTGACTACAGATGGGCTTTGGGTCTGCACTCCACCCCCCTGGTCCTCTTTCACATCAATTTTTTGTTTGGGGTCTTTGATGCCTGTGGTAGTTACATAATCTGGCGCCAATTTGGTACCTGAGAAGATTAAGAGTGAAGGGGCATAGTCTAGCCAGTCAATCAGGATACAGTCAATAAGGCGTCTATGTGGGCATGGCTTTCTCCTAAGGATTCTGAGAATTCCTGGATTTCCTCCTTGAAGGCACTCTCTCTATGCTCACTTCCTTGGAGACTCTCTACTGACAACACTCACTCCCCGAGAGACCTCTACTGACAAGACATGGCACAAGATAGACCCCTTTCCCTGGGAACTGGAGGAGCCATGTGGAGCCCCCTGCCAGCACTGAGATGCTTATATTGCCGCTGGATCCAAAGTCTCTCTACCCACTGGCCTGTGATCGTCCTGCATTCGGTGTCATTGCATGTGTTTCGTGAGTCTGAAGAGAACTTTATAGATTGGCATCGGACATATGGGCTAATATCAGACTTATGGGCTTGGACTGGACTGGGTTGGGGTGTTGTCTTAATGTACAATTACCCTTTATATAAAACTCACTTAAACACATGAGTGTCTATGAACTTGTTTCTCTAGTCTACCCGGACTAACACAATGCGTGGTGTCTGGTCCCATCAACACCTCATGATCACACATGCTGGTGTGCTTCTTCCATGTGGGTTTTGTTGCTTCTTAGCTAGATAGATGGCCACTTGTTTATTTTCAAGCCTTTAAGACCCCAGACACAATATCTTTTGACAGCTGGGCACCTTCAGCTTTCTCCACCACATTTGCTTATGCACCCATTTTATCTTCGGCGATCTTGTCAGGGAAGATGAGCATCAAAAAATGGCAGGTTATGAGAACAAAATGTTCATGTGTTGAGGGGGTCCTTAAGTGGAGGCCCAATGTCCATCTGCTGCCTTAATCCTTAACAAATATATGTATGTATACAGATCTATTTCCCTATCAGTATATATATAAATGAATTTACATATGTACATGCCAGTTGTTAGATCTGTATAAATGACCTTTGCACCCTAGCTCTTCTATTTCCTTTTCCTCTCTTCTTGTCCCACTATCATGTTCAGCCTGCATTTGGGTTTTGAAAGTTCCTCTTGGCTACACTGCCCTTGCTCAAGGCCCCTCAGGCATCTTAAACCCTTCTTGCCATCGATTTTAGATCACTTGTTGTTCCCTTGTCTCTGAGGTTGTTGGCCTCCTCTCTTCCCTTTTCCCCACCTCTCCCGTGTCTCCTTGGAGTCATAGGTCCCATTGTTTTTTCCTCTGGATTGTTTATCCCACCTATCTTATCTAGATAGACATGCAGAGACAGTAACAAGCACAAAAATAAGGCAAAGTAAAATATAACAAAAATCAAAACAACTAGAAAAACCAACAGCAAAACAAGAAAAGGCTATAAATAGTCCCAGGTCTGTCAGTTGACTTTTATGGGTGTTTTCCAGTTGAGTCTGAAGGGGTGCCACACCCTGGCCTCAGTCTATTTTTGGCATTCCTCGGGGACTACATTGCTTTGCTCCCTGTGCTGCTCTGTTGCTTATCGTTAGTGTTCTGCCCCAGTGTGGCGGGGTCAGATTGGGCACAATTACCACACTGTGTCTCCAGTGTTGTCCCCTGTAGCGCTATGGGTGAGTGAGGGACGTCATGTCTCATAGTGGGGCCGGTGTTATGGTCCACTCTGTGCATTGGCTGCTCCAAGCCAGAATATCGCCCTCGGGGCTAGGTGGGCCGGGATGTGCTCCACTCTCTCTCTTCCCTTTTTCATTTGCTCCTGATCAAAAGCACCCCTCTCCCTGAGCTGCAACTTCAACTTGCTCTTGTTTTTATACAGGTTTTTTTTGGGGGGGGATACAGTTTGAGATATGGGCCCTGTTTCTTCTTCTGCAAATAGATATTGAATTATGCCAGCATCATTTGTTAAAGAGACCATTTTTTCACCATTAGTGTGTTTTGGCCATTTTGTCAAAGATCAGCTATCATTAGGTGGATGAATTTACTTCTGGGTTCTTAATTCTGTTCCATTAGTCTATGCAGCAGGCTGTTTTACTACCATGGCTTTGATACCAGTGAGAGAGAAGTTGAGTCTGATGGGGTGTCACACCCTGGCCCCAAATATTTTTGGTATTCCTTGGGGACTACTTTGCTTTGCCTTTTTAGTAGCACTTTGCTTGTTGGGGGATTCTTTCTTTTCCATGTAAAGTTGATGTTAATTATTTACAACCTTTTAAAGAAATAGGTTAGAGTTTGATAGGGATTGTATTACATCTGCTGACCCCTTTGAGTAGTATTGACTTTTTCCACAATGTGAAGTCTTCCTATCCATAAGCAAGTTCTATTCTACCATTTATTTTTTTTAACAATTTATTAGGGGCACATACAACTCTTATCACAGTTCGTACATATGCATTCATCAATTGTATAAAGCACATCTGTACATTCTTTGCCCTAATCATTTTTTTTCTCCTCTTTTCTTTTTTTACATTTTATTAGGGACTCATACAACTCTTATCACAATCCATACATATACATACATCAATTGTAAAAAGCACATCCATACTTTCCCTGCCCCAATCATTCTCAAAGCATTTGCTCTCCACTTAAGCCCTTTGCATCAGGTCCTCTTTTTTTTTCCCCCTCTCTCCCCTCTCCCCCCTCCCTCATGTGCCCTTGGTAATTTATACATCGTTATTTTGTCATATCTTGCCCTATCCGGAGTCTCCCTTCCCCCCCTTCTCTGCTGTCCCTCTCCCAGGGAAGAGGTCACATGTGGATCCTTGTAATCAGTTCCCCCTTTCCAACCCACTGACCCTCCACTCTCCCAGCATCACCCCTCACACCCTTGGTCCTGAAGGTATCATCCACCCTGGATTCCCTGTGCCTCCAGCCCTCATATGTACCAGTGTACAGCCTCTGCCCTATCCAGCCCTGCAAGGTAGAATTCGGATCATGGTAGTTGGGGAGAGGAAGCATCCAGGATCTGGGGGAAAGCTGTGTTCTTCATCGGTACTACCTCGCACCCTAATTAACCCACTACTCTCCTAAACCCCTCTATGAGGGGATCTCCATTGGCCGACACTTGGGCCTTGGGTCTCCACTCTGCACTTCCCCCTTCATTTAATATGATATATATATACATATATATATACATACATATACACACATATACATACATACACACACATATATCTTTTTTTTTTTTGCATGATGCCTTATACCTGGTCCCTTGGCACCTCGTGACCGCACTGGCTGGTGTGCTTCTTCCATGTGGGCTTTTCTGCTTCTGAGGTAGATGGCCGCTTGTTCACCTTCAAGCCTTTAAGACCCCAGGCACTATCTCTTTTGATAGCCGGGCACCATCAGCTTTCTTCACCACATTCGCTTATGCACCCCTATTCTACCATTTATGTAGGTGTCTTTTGGTAATATTTACTTTTGGTAATATTTTTAAGTTTTCGGCTCAGATTTATTTTTAAGTATCTCGCCATTTTGGTGGCTAGCAATGATGGATTGCATTGGAAAGAATGGAAATTCCAGAACACTTCATTGTATTCACACAAAACCTGTACATGGATCAAGAGGCAATTGTGACAACATAACAAGGGAACAGTGCATGGTTTACAATCAAGAAAAGTATGCATCAGGGTTAAATATTTTCATTATAGTTACACATTCTGTGTGGAGGAAGGCTTATTAACCACCTGTGATATGACACAACCTTGCTTGCTGAAAGTGAGGGGGAATTAAAGCACTTCTGATGAAAATCAATGATTGTAGCTTTTCAATGGACTTTAGTCTAATACAAAGGAAGAAAAAAATCTCCAGCTTGACCATTTGGTGACATCATGATAAACAGGGAAAAGACTCATGTAGTCAAGGATTTCATTTTGTATGGATACCAAAATCAATCCTTATGCATACAGCAGTTGAGAGACAAAATGATACATTACATTGGGAAATCTGCTGCCCCAGACCTCTCTAAAGTGTTGAACTACAAGGATGCCACTTTGAGGGCTAAGGAACCCCTGACCCAAACCATAGTATTTCAATGGCCTAATGGGATTGGAATGTCAATCATAAAGTTGGAAGTTCAACCACCAGCCACTCCACAGGAAACGAGGCTTTCTACTCCCATAAACAATTACAGTCTTGGAACACCACAGGAGGAGTCCTTGAGAATGCATGTGAAAGTTGAGCACTGAATGAGGAGGACAAAAAAGGAACCAATGCATTTGAACTATGGTACTGGTAGAGAATATTCAAAGTACTGTGGACTACCCAAAGAACAAACAAATCTGTCATGGAAGAAGTCCAGCCAGAATGCTTATAAGAGCAAGGTTATCAAGAATGCATCTCACATACTTTGGAAATGTTATCAGGAGAGACCAGTTCCTGGGGAAGGGTATCATGTTTAGTAAAGCAGAAGGGCAGTGAAAAAAAGCAAGACCCTTGAGAAGAAGGATTGACAGAGAGACTCCAACAATGGCCTCAAACACAACGATTGTGAGGATGGCACAAGACTACGCAGTGCTTCCCTCTGTTGTACACAGGGTTACTATGAGTTGGAACCAACTTAAAAGCACATAACAATAACAAGATCATAAATGGTATTGTTTTCCTTCTCAGAATTCTCTTAGTATAAAGAAATTTGAATGATTTTTTATATATTGATCTTGTATCTTCCATTTTGTGGCATCTTTCAATTAGGTGTAGTAATTTTCTTGTTGAATCTGAAATTTTTTATGTATAGCATTGTATCAGCTGAAAATAGAGTTTTACTTCTTTGCCAATTTGGATGCCTTTAATTTTCCCCTCTTGCCATATGTATCTGGTTAAGATGTTCAGCACAATGTTGAATAGGAGTGGTCATAAAGAGTACCCTTGTCTAGTTCCCATTTTCACAGGAATGCTTTTAGTTTCTCTCTAGTGAGAGTAATCCTCTTTCTGCATCATCAGTTGATAGGATCATTTGGTTCTTTTCCTTTATGTTATTTATGTGATAAATTGTATTTCTCACTTAGTCATGATGTAGTTTCCTTGATACATTGTTGAGAATTTTTATAACTACATTCATAAAAAGATATTAGTCTATACTTTCCTTTTTAGTGATGTCTTTGCCTAGTTTGGTATCAGGTTTGCAATCTATTCCTAAAATGAATCTGGAAGTCCTTCATCCTTTTCTACATTCTGGAATATCTAAGGAAAATTAGTATGAGCACAATTAGTTTGAATAGATTTGGTATGAGTAAAATTAAATGTCAACCTACAAATGACTTTAGTTAGAAATTGATCAAACATGAAATCAAAATGCACCGGTAGTAATTGGTGATAGGATTCTAAAAGTTGGAAACAAAGAGGTAGGAACAGTAGGTGGAAAATGTGAAGTCGGTGATAGCAATAAAGCTGGAGAGCTCATGATAGAATTTTGCAAAACCAACAACTTGTTACTAGAAATACATATTTTCAACAACACAAAAGGTTACTATACACAGACTTCCCTAGATAAAATACACAGAAATCTTACTACATCTGTAAGAAGACACAATGGAGAAACTCAATGTCAGCAGCTAAAATCAGACTAGTGGCTGACTGTGGAACAAACCATCAATTGCTCATATGCAAGTTCAGGATAAAGCTGAAGAAAACAAAAAGTCCACAAGAACCAAAATACCACCTTGAATCTATCCCAAGAACATCTCAAGAACACTGACAGAAGACCTGATAAGCTGTGGAAGGACATCAAGAGAATCGTTAATAAACAAAGCGGAAAAATATAAAAGCGGGAAAATATAAAAAAGAATGAAAATACCATATTTTGGCTTTCGTGGATTTTTTCATTTTCTTCAGCTTTAGCTTGAACTTACATATGACCAGTTGACGGTCTATTCCACAGCCAGGCCCTGACTAATTTAAACTGCTTTTACAGAGCTTCTCCATCTTCTCTTCCCACAGATATAGTAAATCTGATTTCTGTGCAGCCCAACTAAAGAAATTCATGTGTATAAGTAACCTTTTGTGTTATTGAAAAAAATGCATTTACTATGAACAAGTCACTGGTTTTACAAAGTTCTATCATGAGTGTGTTAGTCTGGATAGACTAGAGAAACAAATTCATAGGCATTCAGGTGTATAAGAAAGAGCTTTATGTACAATCGCAATCGAATATTGAGAAAACATTCCAGTCCAGATCAAGTCCATGTCTGCTATTTGCCCATGTGTTAGAAACCAATCTATAAAGAACTCTTCAGACTCAGAAAACACATGCAATGACGCGTAATGCAGGACGATCACAGGCCACTGGGTGCAAAGTCTTGTACATCCAGTGGCACTGTAAGCATCTCAGCTCTGGCAGGGGCTCCAAGTAGCTCCTCCAGTTCCCAAGGCACGGAGTCTATCAGCGTAGTGCCATGTGTCTTGTCAGTAGAACATCTCCAAGGGAGTGAGCAGAAAGAGAGATAGAGAGAGAGAGTCTCCTACCTCCAAAAAGGAATTTAGGATTTCCCAGAATTCTCAGTAGGCCATGCCCACACAGAAGCCTCATTGGCTAGGATCCGACTGACAAGACTAGACTCTACCCCCCCTTCACTCTTAATCCTTTCAAGTCCCAAATTAACACCAGATTATGTAACAATGAAATCTACAGCTTCATTTCTATACCAAGTCTAACTACTGTTCCTTCCTCTTTGTTTCCAACTTTTGCATTCCAATCACCAATAATTATCAATTCACCTCGATTTCATATTTGATCAATTTCCAACTCATGTCATTGGTGGAATTCATCAGTATCTATCCATTAGTTTTGTGGTTGATGTACAAATTTGAATAATAGTTATATCGAGTGCTTTTACTTGAAGGCAGATAGATATAATCCTATCAGACAGAATTTTACTTCATGCTTGATTTTGCAATTTCCTTTTTGACAATGAATCCTCTTGATTGTCATTCCCGACATAGTAAATCATAAGATTTTCTGATTCAAAATGTCCAATGCCAGTCCATTTTAGCTCACTAATACCTAGATTACTGATCTTTATGCATTCCATTTCATTTTTGATCACTTACAACTTTCCTAGATTTTATTTTGCACAATCTAAGCTCTAATCGTTAGCAGAGCTTTCCGGTAGTTTCTCCTTACCTTGAGCTTTGTTCCATCAGCAAATAAAACTCCCAAAGACTCTGGCTCTTCCTCAATCACATTTGGCGTGCCCTTGAACCCGAGGTGCCTGTCCTCCAGCACTATTTTTGACAATGTTTCAAAGCTACACATAAGGATTTCAGTGTATACTTCCTCCAAAATCGGGAGCTGAGCCCTTCTTCGTTGTCTGCTCTTAGTCTGGAAGCTCCACTGAAATCTATTCACTTAGGTGCCCTGCTGGCATTTGAAATACCAGTGTACTTCAGATGAAATTCATGAGCCAGAGAAGGGTGTCCCTGTCTCTAAGAAGATGCTTTTATTTTTAATGATAGGTAGAAGGGTGGAGTGGTGCACAGTTGCCCTTGGAGAAAATGCTTGGCACTGCTTATATGGACCCAAAAGGGGAGATTCCCCCTGTAGTATATGGCTAATCATGCATGTTTAACCAACTCTCTTTTCAGCCTTTGGTGACTCAGGCCCCATACTATAGTCTACCTGGACTTTAGATTTTGCCTTCTTGAGGTGTAAAACATAATACATTGGCCACATAAGAAGGACTAGAGTCAAGAAACCCACTAAGTGAACAGGAATTTAACTTTAATTCACGTCTGTTACTATTAAAAGAACTGATATACTCCTTTGGATTTGAGACTGTAATGCTCTAGTGAGAAGAGAAGGATTGCTACCCCCAAGGTTGTGCATTTGGAAGTCACTGGGCTTTGGTTCAAACCTCTTGCTTTTGAAGTTATCCAACAATAGACAACTTAAGGCTACCATATATTTGCTATTTTCATATTTTCTTAGCTTTTCATCATGTTTTACTCCTGCAGATAGTTCTCCTATAGTGAATGAGTTATTTTCTTTAAACTAAATATTAGTTTAGCTTAATTAGTAAATAGCCTTCCTTAAGCATTGTGCTTTAAACAAAACTGTCTTATGGAGTCAAACTGATAACAGCAATTCAAATGACTACATTGGAAGCTTAGGGAGGTTATGAGTATACGTTAATGGGGAAGGAATAATTTGGGAAAGGAAAGAATGGCTATAAAACTTAATGTGCTCAATGTCACTGAATTGTACATGTTGAAATCACTGAATTGGTATATGTTGTGCTGTGTATATTCTCAACATGAAGTCATCTTAAAAGTCAGTGATAGATATGTTCTTGAAAGATGATTTTTCAAAAACCAACTACAAGAACTGGAAATAGTAAACACACACATAAAAGATTTTCCTATATAACACGGCCCTGCATGATGCTTGCCCTAATGTAGACATCACTGAAGGTATGATTGCTGTACCATGGCATGGTGAAGAAACTAGATGGTGCCCAGGTATCAGATTGCCCCAGTATCAGAAAAAATAGGATTTGGGTCTTAAAGGCTTATCTTCAAACAAGTAGTCATCTAAGTGAGGTGTCAACTAAGTCCACAATGAATCAGTACACCAGCCTATGTGAAATTGTGAGCATCTGGTTTGCAGAAGGATATGAATGATATTAGAAGCACAAAATCCATTTGCAGGGGCCATACAAGCATTCAATGAATGCCATCTGACCACAGTTGAGGGATGTGAACAGCCTTGTTATCACACAAAGAACATTGTAAAGTGGATTATGTCAGATGCAATTGGGCTAAAATATAGTATCATATCATTTGATCTCCCTTTTGATCCATTTTAAAGCTGTTTCAGTTTTTTACGAAAGCAAAAAGGGAAAGGGTAATACAAGTGGATTACGCCTCTGGTGAGTTCCCTCTGACCACATATAAGGGATATGAAGAGCCTTGCTGTCATGCAGAACACAATGAAAACTGGATTATTGCAGATACAGCTAGCTTAACATTTAACACCTATCATTTGATCTTCCTTTAACCCATTTTATTATGATTTTAAACCTTCGAGATTTTTAAAAAATCATTTTAATGGGGGGGCCTCTTACAAATCTTATGACAATCCATCATTCAACTGAATTAAGCATACTTGTACATATGCTGCCATCAACATTTCCAAAAAAAATTTTTTTTCTGCTTGAGCCCTTGGTATCAGCTCCTCATTCGTCCCCTCCCTCCCTTGTCCTCATCAAACCTTGTGAATCCTTGGTTAATTATATATTATTGTTGTTCTTTCATGTCTCACACTGTACGTTGTTTCCCTTCACCCCCCAGGGAGGTGGGTTATATATCCAACCTGTGATGGGTTCCCCCTTTCTCCCTCTCCCAGCCCCAACCCTACCATCCCCCTACCTTCATGATATCATTACTGTTCTTGAGGGTTTTATCTGTCCTCAGTTCCAAGTGTTGAGAGCTCTTATCAGTACCAATGTGTATACTCTAGTCTAGCCGGATTTATAAGGTAGAACATTCAGGAACTAGAGACATGATGTGTATTTCATCAGTGCAATACTGCACCCTGACTGAATTGTGCCTTCTTTGTATGCCTTCTGTGGGGGAACGTCCAATTGTCTACAGATGGGCTTTGGGTCTTCACTCCAACCTTCTTCATTCACATTAATATAACTGTTTTGGATCTTTTGATACCCGATACCTGATCCAGTTGACACCTCATGATTACACAGGCTGGTGTGCTTCCTCCATGTGGGCTTATTGCTTCCCTGCTAGATGACTGCTTGTTTAACGTTAAGCCTGTAAGACCCCAGATGCTAAATATTTTGATAGCTGGGCACCATCCACTTTCTTCACCATATCTGATTATACACTCATTTTGTCTTCTGTGATTGTTATCAGGAAGGTGAGCATCAAAGACTGCCAGATTACTGGAACAAAGTCTTCTTGTGTTTAAGGAGGCCTTCAGTAGAGGCCCAAAGTCATCTGCCATCTTAATACTTAACATATAAATATATATACATTGGCCTCTATCCTTTTCATTATAAATTAATATATGTACATATAAACATGCCTGTAGCTTATACCTCTAAAAATAGCATTTGCTTCCTATTTCTTTCCTCTATTTCCTTTCACCTTCCTCCTGTCCTACGATCATGCTCACCCTCCTCTAGGCTGTCAGTAATTCCTTGATACTCTTTAACCCATTTAAAATTCACTCTAGCTTTTAATATTTTCCGATTTATTCTCCATTGAAGTTTTCCCTCTGTTTTACTTTGTTACTGTTAAAAAAAGTATCTTTTTCTGTATATGAAATCCAAAATAGGTAACTCTATAGAGACAATAAATGTATTGTGTTTATGGCAGGGGAATATGGGAGGAAATGAGGAACTAAAAACATTGTGCATGAGAAAGAAAACATATTATAAAATCGACTGTGGTGATGACTGTACAATTCTTCTTAATGTAACTGACCTATTGAACTATGGGATATGAGAATTATAAGCTAGTAAAATTGTTAGCAACATATATATTACTTGCCTGTTACTTACCATCACTTTTCGTAAAGTGTATCTTTTGGAGCGAATGTCATCCATTAACATTTCATAAGGAGTGAGCTGATATTCAATAGGCAAAGGATTGTACTGTCGCTCTTGGACCTTCTTAAGTTTTACACCGTTTCGTAAATCTCGCATCACCTGTACCCAGAATCGAGCCTGAAAGAATCAAGCATGGAAAGATATCATAAGGAAATCAAATAACCACAGTTATAAAGAATAAGCAAAGAGGTTGGAGTATAAAACTATGAGTAACTCAAACAAAAAAACCTTTAAAACTGGATTTTAGAATATCAAGAGTTGACTAGAGCAGTTGGGAATCCACACACTCTACAAACAGGAGGGCCTGAGTTTAGAGCCTAGGTCTCCCACAATGGGATATTTCATTAATGGCCCCATACTTGACCCCACTGTTTGTCTACTTTCTGCTACATGATATTGCTCAATAAAGAAGACAAGTGCAATCTCCACACCAAGACACTGGGTGTGCTTACACAATTTGTTTGGCCAATGAAATCAGTAGTGAGTGTGGCCCAACGGAAGCATCTAAAATAATGTGTAAATGCATGTTCTTTTGTGCCTCTGCTACTTACTGTGCAAAAAGCATGACTAGATTATCATGCTTTTCCAAGAAAGGGCAAGAAACATATAGGAAAGGGCTACCAAACTTATCCACAAACGAATGAGTAAAATAAACACTATTTCCACAGGGCACTTGTAATTTTTAGTTACACAGTATTTCTTTTTTTTCCCCTTTTTTAATTATTTTTTTTATTTTAACAATTTATTAGGGTCTCATACAACTCTTATCACAGTCCATACATATACATACATCAATTGTATAAAGCACATCTGTACATTCTTTGCCCTAATCATTTTCTTTTTTTTCTTTTCTTTTTTTTACATTTATTAGGGACTCATACAACTCTTACCACAATCCATACATATACATACATCAATTGTATAAAGCACATCCATACATTCCCTGCCCCAATCATTCTCAAGGCATTTGCTCTCCACTTAACCCCCTTGCATCAGGTCCTCTTTTTTTCCCCCCTCCCTCCCCATTACCCCCTCCCTCATATGCCCTTGGTAATTTATACATCGTTGTTTTGTCATATCTTGCCCTATCCGGAGTCTCCCTTCCCCCCTTCTCTGCTGTCCCTCTCCCAAGGAAGAGGTCACATGTGGATCCTTGTAATCAGTTCCCCCTTTCCAAAGTTACACAGTATTTCTGTTGCTATAGTTAACTAACACCACCACACACTAAAGTAATTTGATATCCAATACATTTTTTAACATTGTATAAAAGAAAATGGTACTTTGTAACTTATTTAAAGATCAAAAATTTATATTTACTGCTTAGGACATATGAAAAGCTCAGAACATACCAATTTTTAAGTTGGTACTTACCTTTGAACAAGTTATTTAATCTGTTTTATCTATTAAAATTATTGAAAGTAAAATTATATATGGAAATATTTAGAATAATATAAGACATTTTAATAGAGGGCTTCAAAAAATTCATAGAATAGTGAATTAAAAGATAATGAAATTTATCATAAACTTTGTTATGAGTTATCTACTATTGTAAAACATATCAATGTGATATTTAACTGAAATGTTATCGCTTATTAAAATTAATAAGTAGCTCAAACTTCAATATAAACTAATTTTTCATGAGTTAAGTGATACACAGGGACCCAGGGACAGTTTAACACCTGAAAGTCCAGTAACATTATCCATCACTATGACAAGAAAAAGGACAAAAACCACATGATTATATCAATAGACACAGAAAAAGCATGTGACAACATTCAATGCCCATTCCTAAGTAAGACACTCAAGAAGATCGGACTGGAAGGAAATTGCCCCAATATAATACAAACTATATATGAAATAACCAACAGCCATCATTATAGTCAATGAAAAAAAGGTGAAGACTGTCCTTCTGAAAAAGGAAATCAGACAATGCTGCCCCTTGTCTCCACTTTTATTCAAAATCATTCTGGAGGTCCTAGCTCGTAACATAAAGCAATGGAAGGACAGTAAAGGTGTACATCTGGGGAAAGAAGAAGTGAAATTATTGTTATTTGCAATGACATGATTCTATATATTGAAAACCCAAAAAAAATCCTCATTGGGAGTGCTGGAAGCAACAGAGGAATTTGAGAGTGGCAGGTTACACGATCAATAAACAAAAGTCAAATGAATTGCTATATACATTAGATAATAACACAGAAAAGGAGATCAAGAAGGTGGAACCCTTCACAGTATCCAAGCATAAATTGAGAGTAGGGATATACCTAACCAAAAAATCAAAATATCTGTACGAGGAAAACTATAGAACATTATTACAATAAACCAAAAGTGACTTTCACAAATAGAAGAATATCATATGATCATGGATCGGAAGACTCAATACTGTAAAGATCTCAATCCTATCCAAGGCACTACATAAATTCAATTCAATCCCAATACAAATACCAGCATCTTTTTTCAAAGAAATGGAAAAACTGACTATGAACTTCATATGGAAAGGGAAGAAGTCCAAAACTGGCAAAGAACTACTCGAGAAATAGAATAAAGCAGGAGGGCTTGCATTACTTGACTTTAAATCCTATTACACAGCCACAGTGGTCGAAACATCATGGTGCTGGTATAATGACAGATACTTGGACCAATGGAAAGGAACAGAAACCCCAGAAATAAAACCAGGAGCATACAGGCAGCTAATCTTCAATAAAGGCCCCAAAAGCATCAAATGGGAAATGGATGTCCTCTTTAAGAAATGGGGCTGGAAGAACTGGATATCTACCTGCAGAGAAAGAAAAAAACAAGACTCTTATCTCACTCTATACACAAGAAGAAATTCAAGGTGGATCACAGATCTCAACGTAAAACCCAAAACTATTAGGATCAGCAACGAGAAAATTGGGATAAACCTAAGAACTTTGGTGCTGGAAATACATAGGCTATCAGAAATAGAAAATGAGATACACACAGAGGAAGCTAAAATAGACAAGTGGGACATACTAAAGATAAAACACCTGTGTACATCGAAAGATTTCATCAAGAGATTAAAAAGAGAGCCCACAGACTGGGAAAAGATATTTAGCAATGACATATCACACAAGGGGCTTATTATTAAAATCTATAAAACTCTTCAAGCTTACAATAAGTAAAAAATTAACTGCCCCCTGAGGAGGTGGGCAGAACAGAAGATTAACAAATGAGGAAACCCGACTGGCCAATAAACATATGAGAAAGTGTTCTGATAATTAGCCATCTGGTAAAGGCAAATTAAAACAACTATGAGATACCACCTAACACCCTCAAAGACAGCCCAATTCAAACAATCACAAAGCAACAAATGCTGGAGGGTGGAGTGACAGACACTCTCATCCACTGTTGGTGGTCTTGTATATATGTACAGCCACCATGGAACGCAATTTGGTGATATGTAAAACAGATGGAAATGGAGTTATTTTATAGCCCAGAAATCCTTCTACTGGGCACATACCCAGAGGAAGAAATCAGGAACAGATCAAGACCAGACATCTGCACTCCAATGTTCACAATTGCAAAGAATTGGAAACAACCTAAATTTCAATTAATACACAAATAGATTTTAAAACTCTGGTATATACACACAATGGAGTATTACACATCCCTTAAAAGCAGCAATGAAAACATAAAGCATATCCTATCATGGAAAGAAAAGGAGGACCCGACCTGATCCCACCACACCGAGGCAAAGCACTGGGGGAGTGAGCGAAACAGCAAGGGAATGGAGTACCAAGGTCCCCAGGGAATGCTGAAGGTGGACTTTGGGGCCAGAGCAAGGTGGCCCAACAGACTGGATTGGAAAACACTCCTAAAGGCCAACAAACGACCCTTGAACTAACTACAAGCTTTTCTTTCTTGTTGTGTTTTGTTTTGTTCTTTGTCAGTGGTTTGTTGTTGTTGTTGTTTTGTTGTATATATACTGTTGCTTGGTTTTGCTCTGTCTTGTTTTGGTGAATGTTATTATCTCCGCATAGGCTGGATGAACTATCTGGAGGAAAAACAACGGGACCGACATTTCCAGGGGGACATGAGATAGGGGAAGGCAGGAGGTAAGGAAGTGGTGTTAAACCCAAGGACAAGGGAACAAAAAGTGGTCCAAATTGGTGGTGAGGTGGGTGTGGCAGGCCTGGTAGGGAATGATCAAGGGTAATGTAATGAAGAAGTATAGCTGAAACCCAGGCGGGGATGGAACATGATAGGGGGACAGGAGGAAAGTCAAAGGAAATAGAGGAAAGAGCTGGGAGGCAAAGGGCATTTATAGAGGTCTAGACAAAGACATGTACATATGCAAATATATATATGAGGATGGGGAAATAGATCTATGTGCCTATATTTATAGGTTTAGTATTAAGGTGCTGGAAGGACATTGGGCCTCTACTTAAGTACTCCCTCAATGCAAGAATACTTTCTTCTATTAAGTTGGCACTCTGTGATGCTCACCTTCCCGACACAACTGCTGAAGACAAAGCAGGTGAACAAGCAAATGTGGTGAAGAAAGCTGATGGTGCCCGGCTATCAAAAGATATAGCATCTGGGGTCTTAAAGGCTTAAAGATATATAAGCGGCCATCTAGCTCAGAAGCAACAAAACCCACATGGAAGAAGAACACACCTTCCTGTGTGATCACGTGGTTCTGAAGGGATTAGTTATCAGCCATCAAAGAACAAAAAATCATATCATTGGGTGCACACCTCCATGATACGATCGCTGAGGACAAACAGTGCATAAGCAAATGTGGCGAAGAAAGCTGATGGTGCCCGACTATCAAAAGAGATAGCGCCTGGGGTCTTAAAGGCTTGAAGGTAAACAAGCGGCCATCTAGCTCAGAAGCAACAAAGCCCACATGGAAGAAGCACACCAGCCTGTGCGATCACGAGGTGTCGTAGGGATCAGGTATAAGGCGTCATCAGAAAAAAAAATTACCATAGTGAATGAAGGGGGTAGTGCAGACCCAAAGCCCTTTTGTCAGCCACTGGAGATCCCCTTGCAGAGGGGTCTAGGGGAGGAGACGAGTCAGTCAGAGTGCGATGTAGCACCGATGAAGAATATAGCTTTCCTCCAGTTCCTAAATGTTTCCCACCCCCACCCCCACCCCCAACTATCATGATCCAAATTCTACCTTGCAAGTCTGGATAGAGCAGAGGATGTACATTGATGCAGATAGGAGCTGGAGGCACAGGGTATCCAGGGCGGATGATACCTTCAGGACCAGGGGTGTGAGTGGCGATACTGGGAGGGTAGAGGGAGAGTGGGTTGGAAAGAGGGACCTGATTACAAGGAGCTACATGTGACCTCCTCCGTGGGGAACAGACAACAGAAAAGGGGGTGAAGGGAGACGTCGAACAGGGAAAGATATGACAAAATAATAATTTATAAAATATCAAGGGCTCATGAGGGAGGGGCAAGCAGGGGGGGGGGAAGAGGACTGGATGCAAATGGCTTAAGTGGAGAGCAAATGCTTTGAAAATGATGAGGGCAAAGAATGTACAGATGTGCTTTATACAATTAATGTATGTATGTATTGCGAGAAGAGTTGGATGAGTCCCTAATAAAATGTTCAAAAGAAAGAAAATAGGAGGAAATTATGCTTAGTGAGGTTAGTCAAGCACAAAGGACAAGTACAACATGAGTCCACTGAGGTAAGTACAAACAGCACAATTAGTATAGAGAAAAATGAACATCACATAGTTTCCAGGCTAAGGATCAGGCACTGTGGCAGGTGCCAGACCAAAACCAAGGATGCATGTGTCATCAAGCCATCTTTTCCTCCTCTCTATGCCTTTAAGGCCCACAGAGGAAGGAGGGAAGAAAAAAGATGTTTTTTGGGGAACAGGGTACTAATCCACCCATGGAGAGGGTGTTGTTAATGTTTCTGCAGGAAAGGAAGAGAGCGCAGTCCTCATTTCAGTACACCAATCCTTGTGGATGAAGTAACTGCACAGAGCAGCCTATTAACAGAGAAGACTACATGGCCGGCCCCAGCTTAAGTCCTGATGTTCCCCTCCCTAGATGACAGCGATACAGAGAACAGTACTGAAGATACCGTCTAGGGAGAGTGGTCGGTCTATCCCATCCACAGAGGAACATACTGCGTTAGTCTGGGTAGACTAGAGAAACAAATCCAGGAAGACACTCATATTTGTATAAGAAAGAGCTTTATATAAAAGACCAATTCTATATTGAGAAATATCCCAGCTTAGTCCAGATCAAGTCCATATGTCCAATACTATCCTATATGTCCAATACTAGTCTTTAAGTTCCTCTTTAGACTCACACAGCCATGCAATAATGCCGAATGCATGAAGATCACAAGCCAGTAGGTGGAGAGTCTTGTAGATCTAGGGGCAGTAGAAGAACCTCAGTGTTGGTGTGGGTCTCCATGTGGTTCCTCCAGCTCCAAGGCTCTGGCTCCATCAGTGTCTCCATGTGGCTTGTCAACAGGAATGTCTCACAGTGAGCTATGTATCTCCTTCACGCCTCCAAATGAGGTCATCAAACAGTGAGCTGATTGACAGGCTAAACTCCACCCCTTCACTATTAACAGTCTCAAGGTGACACCAGATTATGCAGCTACCACACATACTAAAAGGGAAAGAGAGAGAGAGTAGACCTCATTCTGCTGAACAAGCCCTGAGGGTGATGTTCCTGCTCAGAACAGTTCAGAGAGGACTGCAAAGCCAGCCCCAGCTTGAGACATGATGTCTCCTCCCTAGATCAAAACACTATAGAGGACAGCACTGAAAATACAGAGTGGGAGAGTTTCAAGTCTGACCTCCCCCAAAGGGAGCAAACTATGAGGGGAGTACAACAGATCAGCAATGGGAACAAAGCCACAAAGTACCAGAGGAATCCTGGAAGTAGACTTCTGAATCGGGGGTGGGGGAGTGGGGATAGCACTTGGCACCTCATCTGAACTGGTTGGGGGATATGCACAAAGGTCAGAATTAGACCTGGAACTATTTATATGCTGATGTTCTCTATCTATATAAGATAGGCAGAATAAGCAATCCCAAGGTAACAGCAATAAGACAGTGGTGAGGGTGGAGGGGGGGGAACAAAGGGGGGAGCAGTATAACCCCACTCGAAGGGAAAAATAAACAGAACTTTAAGTAAATGGGTACACTGAAATGGTGTAAGGTATGGTAAAAATAATAATAATACATATTAAGGCTCAGGGAAGGTGTAGGGTGGGGGAGAGAGGATAATGGGGAGCTGATATCAAGGAGTTCAAGAAGGAAAATATTTTGAAAATAATGATAGCAGAAATTCTACAACTGTGCTTGATCTAATGGAATTTTGGATTGTAACAACATTGGTAAGAGCTCCTGACAACATGTTAAAATTAATTTAAGTGTCGTATTTCATGATAATTTTGCAAATATAACTGATGAAGTTTCTCAAAAATATCTTCAATAACAACTTGTGATTTTAAAAATGTATTTTAGGGAAGGAAAATATGTTTGGAATCTGATTAGGAAAGCAGTTGTACAATTATGTTTGACATGATTGAACTATGGAATGGTATGACATATGTATTAACTCTCAAATCACAGCAAAAAAAAAAAAGCATTAAATGAGTTCTGGGCTCACACTAAATCCTAGCTCTAAATTAAGGACAATTAGTTCTTAAATCATGGCCCTTCTCAATACTTACCTGCATGAAATTTCAGTGAAGATAATAAGGGTGCTAATAATAAGCAAAGTGTGGTGAATAAAGTAGATGGTGCCTGGCTATCAATTGGAATAGTGTCTGGGGTCTTAAAGGCTTCTATTCAAACAAGCAGCCATGTAAGTGAGGAGTCAACTAAGTCCACACAGAAGGTCACCAGCTTCTGTGATCCAAAGATGACAATTACAAAATTCGAATATGGTAAAAAGAAAAGTAGCAGAGCTAAAATTATGCACACCCAATTTGTAGAAGGCTATGGAAGACAGTAGGAGCCAAAGCCCATCTGCAGATTATTTAGTCAGACGAAGCCATGGGCAGATCTGCTCTAGCCAAAGGCAAGAGTCCCCGAATAGCCTTACTATCAGGCAGAGAGAAATGTAATCTTGTTCATGCTGGATCAAATTTTATACCTGGCCAGTTTACCATGCTGGATCAAATTTTATACCTGGCCAGTTTACCACCCCTATAGACATGGCCTGAATTTGTACTGGGTGCCAGTATCTCTTAGTTGTTTCGTGACAGAGATTGCTTCTATGGGTTTTTCAATGTTGATGGGGTTCTTCTTCTGCATTGTTTGTATTTTTGTTCTTATATGATCTTATCCTCACCACATTAGTGCAATTTGTTGTTTTCTGTTGGGTATCCCAGCTGCGAAGCACAGGAGGGGTAGATACATACTGATAACCAATACAAGTGGTTATAGGGAACGTGAGTGGGGACAGCGGCCAATATAGAGGGAAAGGGGATCTTGGGAATAAATAATGAAGGCAGGAGGAGGGGAGGGAGCACTGGAATGATTGTGAATGCATAACTCATTTTAAAGGTGATTTACATTTAACCGTGGGCAGGGGAGTGGGGAGGAGAATGCTTTAAGATTGATGTGGTGATCAAAGACCCAGAACAAAAAATCATATCAATGTGAATGAGGGGGAGCACGGAGTGGATACCCAAAGTCCATCTGCAGACAATTGGACATACCCTTACAGAAGAGTCACAATGAAGACACAAGCCAGTCAGGGTGCAGTATAGCACTGATGTAACGTACAATTTTCCTCAAGTTCTTTAATGCTTCCTACCCCCTACTATCATGACCTCAATTCTACCTTACAAATCTGACTAGACCAGAGCATGTACACTGCTACAGACAAGAGTTCGCAACACATGGAATCCGGGGCAGATAAACTCCTCAGGACCAATAAATAATGAGGACAGACATACCATGAAGGTAAGGGGAAGGTAGGTGGAGAAAGGGGGAACCGATCACAATGATCTACATATAACCTCTTCCTAGGGGGATGGACAACAGAAAAGTGGGTGAAGGAAGATAGCAGTCAGTGTAAGACATGGGGGTAAAATTATAAATTATCAAAGGTTCATGAAGGAAGGAGGGTGGGGGAGGGGGAAAATGAGATGCTGATATCAAGGGTTCAAGTAGAAAAAAATGTTTTGAAAATGATGATGGCAGCATATGTAAAAATGTGCTTGACACAATGGATGGATGAATGGATTGTGGTGAGTTATAATAGCCTCCAATAAAATGATTTTTTTAAAAAGATTGATGGGGTGATTGTACAATTCCCCTTGATATGATTGAATGATTGAACTATTCAGTGGTGTGATATGTAAACCATGTGCCAATAACACTGTTGGGATAAATAAATATTTTATTTATTTCTCCAAAAAGAATATGCTGTTGCTGTTAGGTGCTGTTGAGTTAGTTCCAGTTCAAAGCAACCCTATGTACAAAGAATAAAGCACAGACAAGTTCTGTACCAGCTTCACAACTGTTATGTTATATTTGAGTCCATTTTTGCAGCCACTGTATCAGTTAAGGGACTGGGGTCCTCCTTTTTTTTTATTGACTGTCTACCAAGCATGATGTTCTTACCAGGGACTGGTCCATCTAGATAACATATTGAAAGTATTTGAAAAGAATTGACATCCTCATTTCTAAGGAGCATTCTAACTAGACAGATTTCTTCATCCTTCTCAGAGTCTACAGTATATTCAAAGGTGGGGACTTTTTTTTTCCTGCAAAGGGCCATTTGGATATATATAACATCATTCGAGGGCCACACTGGTCAAATATCTAGTTAACTAACGTGATGTGATGGCTGGAACTACTTCTCTTTGGTGAGGCCTGTGATGTTAAGTGTGATTGTACCTCTCTTTGGTGAGGCCTGTGATGTTAGCTGTGATTGTACTTCTCTTTGGTGAGGCCTGTGATGTTAGGTGTGATTGTACTTCTCTTTGGTGAGGCCTGTGATGTTAGGTGTGATTGTACTTCTCTTTGGTGAGGCCTGTGATGTTAGCTGTGATTGTACTTCTCTTTGGTGAGGCCTGTGATGTTAGGTGTGATTGTACTTCTCTTTGGTGAGGCCTGTGATGTTAGGTATGATTGTACTTCTCTTTGGTGAGGCCTGTGATGTTAAGTGTGGTTGTACTTCTCTTTGGTGAGGCCTGTGATGTTAGGTGTGATTGATGATTTCATAGTCCAGACAGTCCTCCCCTGGCTATATTTAATATTCGTCACCAACACCATAGGTCAAAGGCATCAATTATTTGCTTTTATTTAGTCAATGTTGAGCTTTTTCATGCATGAGAAGATTGAAAATACCATCCCTTGGATCAGGTATACCTTAGTTCTGATTCCTGAAGCAAATTTTCCCAGTTCGAGATGCTTGATTTCTTGATTGCTGATTCCATAGGAATTGATTGTGGATCCTGAAATGAGGTCCTTGGTAACTTCAAATGAAGTCCGTAGTAACTTCAATCTATTTATCCCAATGTTGTCTATTGATCTAGCTGTCAAGATTTTGTTTTCTTTATTCTTTGATCTTCATCGGTGTTTCAAGACCCCTTTATTTTCAGCAAGCAAGGTGCGTCATCTGCATATCACATGTTGCTTATTAGTCTCCCTTTAACCCTTCTGTTAAATTCTTCATATAATCTAGTTCCTTAGATTATTTGCTTAGCATACACACAGAAAAAGTATGGTGAAAAGATACAACCCTGACACACACTTATCCTGATTTTAAACCACATAACATCACCTAATTCTATTCTTGGTCTATGTACCAGCTCTGAATGAACACAATTTTACATTCCAGTTTTTCACAATGTTATCCACATTTGTTGTGTTCTATAATCAACTGAGATAGCATAGTCAATAAAACATAGGTAAACATCTGATATATTTTACTTTCAGCTAACATCTATCTGACATCAGCAATGAAATTCCTAGTTCCATGTCATCTTCTGAATGAATCTTGAATTTCTGTCAATTTTCTGTCCATATACCACTGTAATCATTTTTAAAATTATCTTTAGCAAAATTTAATTTATATGTGATAAGAGGATCCTTGTCAGTGTAGTGGTTACACATTGGGCTGCTAACTACAAGGTTAGCAGTCCCAAACCACCAGCTGCTCCTTAAGGGAAAAACAATGCTTTCTATTCTCTTAAATAGTCAGTCTTGGAAACTCACAGGGGAAGTTCCACCTGCCCTAGAGGGACTCTGTGAGTCAGAATTGACTCGATGGCAGTGAGTTTGATTTGGGTTTTGGTGATACTACTTACATTATTGGGTAATTTTTTGCATTGTTTAATCTCCTTTCTTTGGGGATTGCACAAATATGGATTACGTTCAATAACCAGATCAAATAGTTGTTTTCTAAATTTCTTGATGAGTGCTTTCAGCATTGCATCTATTTGCTGAAACATCTCAATTGGTAGTCAGTCAATTCCTCAAGACTTGTTTTTTGCCAATGTCTTCTATGCAATTTTGACTTCTTTCAAGAGCATCAGTGCTTAATCAGATGGCACAATGACTGCACAATGAGTCATGAATTGTTCAATACTTTTCCATAGAATCCTTCGATATTACAACGCAGCACTGATTTTTTTCTCCAGTTCTTTGAGTTTAAATACTGCCAAATGTACCATTTGTTTTTCTAATTCCAGATCTGTGCACATTTCATTATCATACTTTGTCGCCTCAAGCTGTACTTTGAAATACTATGCTCAGCTCTTTTACCTTATCGTTTCTTACATCTGCATTGTCTACTCTATGCTGAAGAGACAGTGTCTGCCTTTCTTCTGACATTCATTTTGGTCTTTTCTAGTTTTTAATGACCTTGTGCTTTCTTCATGTATGCTCTTGATGTCATACCCCAATTTTGTGCTCTTCAGTCATCAAGGTTCAATACATCAAATCTATTCTTAAAGTCATTTCTAAATTCAGATGGAAATATACTCAATGTTGTACTTTGAGTCTCATTAACTGATTTTCATTTTCTTTGTGATCCAAGTGAATTTAATGAGAGTTCAAAGAAGCTGCAGATTTTACGTGGCACCCATAGGATTCCCTTTGACCATGCGGCCTGGCAGAGACTGCTCAGTCACGCAAAGATCTTTCTCCCAAGTTTCCTCCGAAACAAGACGACCAGACTGATTTTCATTTTCTTCAGCTTCAATTTAAACTTGCATATGACGTTTATGATGGTGGCCCCTTATATTTTTTCCAATTGATATTGTACTTCTCTACAACTCTTCCCTCAGATATGGCCAACTTGAATCTTATGTATTTCATCCAGAAGCACATGTGTTTTTCAGTTGCCATTTGTTATGGAAAAATGTTTCCAATAAATATGTCACTGGTCTTCCAAAGTTGTTATTGTAGCCATGAACAGCAATAGAAAATAGTGACAGGTGATGAGACCAACAGGTTGGAAGGTACTCAAAATATAACTGGCGAAGAACTCTATCCTCACATTACAGTCAACATTGATGATGTGGATGGAGTAAAATTTTCAGTACCTCTATTAGCTGATGGGGAATGACTCAAAATGAAAGGAAAACAGTTGCAAACATCTGAGGTATGTATAAAATATTAATCTAGAAAAATTGGAAATTGCAAAGAATGAAATGGAATGCATAAGGATTGATATCTAAGCACTGGTGAGTTGAAATGAACAGGTATTAGCCATTTGAAATCTGATAATATAGTCTACTATGCCTGGAATGATGGCTACATTGAAGAGTCACATCATATTCATCATTCAAAAAATATTTCAAGATCTTTTAAGTACAATACTGTAAGAGATAATACCTTACAATATACTTACAAGGAAGACAAATTATCATAACTATTATTCAACCTTACTCACAAACCATTACTGACAAAGATGTAGAAAATGATGATTTCTACCAATTCTATAATCTGAAATTGTTCAAGCATACAATCAAGATGCATTAATAATTACTAGTGACTGGAATGTGCAAGTTAGAAACAAACACGAATCAGCAAGTATAAAACATGGCTTTGTTGACAGAAAAAATTATGAGACACCTATTATTGTGATAAGGATCCCTGGTGACATAAAGGGCTAAGTGTTGGGCTCCTAATTGGAATATTGGTAGTTTGAACCCAGGCAAGTCAGTCTGCTTCCAGAAAAATTTATAGCCTTGGAAACCCTATGGAGAAATTAACTTCTATCACAGTCTCTATGAATTGGAATTCATTCAATGGCAGTGGATTTCATTTTCCTTTGGGGGATATTTTGACATATCTATTAAATTCCCTTAAACTATTTATATTTTAAAATAATCTTAAATCTGACTATTAAAAATGTTCCAATTTTCTTAAAACACATAGACTTCTCTCTTGGAATAGTTTTAACCCCAATTTCTTTACTATTTCTACATTCTTTTAAGATTCAACTCAGATATTATCTTACCTTTTAAAATATTGTCTCTTCTAGCTGTAAACCTAGGAAATCCAGGACAGATAAACCCCTCAGGCCCAATAATAGGAGTAACGATACCAGAAGGGGAAGGGGATGGTGGGAGAGAAAGGGGGAACCAATCACAATGATCTACATATAACCCACTCCCCAGGGGAAGACAACAGAAAAGTGGGTGAAGGGAGACATTGGTCAGTGTAAGACATGAAAAAATAACAATAATTTATCAATTATCGTGGGTGAGGGAGGAAAAAAAATGAGGAGCCATTACCAAGGGTTCAAATAGAAAGAAAATGTTTTGAGAATGATGAAGTCAACAAATGTAAAAATGTGCTTACACAATGGATGGATATATGGAATGTGATGAGTTGTACGAGCCCCCAATAAAATGATTTTTTTTAATTATCTACATGAGACCAAAAAATAAATAAATTATCTACACGAGACCAAAAGGTCAACAATTACTCTAAAGCAAGGAAGGAAAGCCAATTGCTGAAAACAAATATCCACAACAGAATTAATGATAATGTTGACATAATGTGAACAATGTAATTAACTTCACTGGACAATTTTTGTAGTACTTATTAAATGAGGATTAAATTGCTGTGTAAACTTGTACAGAAACAAAATACTACTTATAATATTAAAAAAGATTGTCTCTTCTATCTATCTAGTCATCAATGTAGTTGCTGTTAGGTGTCATTGAGTCAATTCTGACTTACAGCAACCCTATGTACCACAGAATAATGAAAAGGTAAATAGACTTAAAAATTATGATACAGAATAGTCCTCAACAACAACAAAAATAAACGATTGACTCAGGCAACATGGATTCAATCTAAAATTACATGTACTGCATGAGGCAAACCCAAACCAACTTAATAATTTAAAACAACTTAACAAAAAACACAAAGTAGGAAGCCTCTCGAGCTATAACAGAACACAGTAGTTAAAACTACCTGGTACTGGTGTGATGATAGATACATTGACTAATAGAAGAGAATAAAGAACCCAGAAATAATTACATGCACCTACAGACAACTAACTGCTCATTGATAAAAGCGCACGAAAACAAAGTGGTGTTGGCGGCAGACCCTGCACCGCGGCAGGACCGCCAACTGCATGGCTGCCAGGCCCCTGCGGCGTTAGCCCCAGCCAACAAACCGGAGCCTTGGTGCTGGAGCAGTGGTCACCTCCACCTTCAAGACGCCCTGCCCTGTGCGTGGTGAAGGTGCGTCTGCAGGCCCAGCGCCCCTCGATGGCCACCGGTGAGTGCCCGATCTGGGATCTTGATGGTAGCCAGGGGCCTCCTGGAGCTACCTCCCAGGCCGCCCTCTAGAAACTAGGGTGTCTCCTACACCAAATAGAAGTACTTCCTGTCCTGCCACAGCCTCGTGGAGCCCCTCCACGTGGGCCCACATGTGCATGCGTGCCACCTGGTTCCAGGATCCCACCCGATTCACCATGGATACCTCTGGCAACCTTGCGGGACATGAGGGCGTCTGGACCCTGTGGAGCAGGCTCCCGCCACCCTCCCTGGTGAAGGGCTGGCTCAGTGGGCCCAGGTCGAGGATCAGACAGACATCTGAGGACATCAGCTTTGTGGCTGGCAGCATCTCAAGGGCAGTGGTCAGCCATCCTGAACCTGCCCTTCCACGTGAAGACTCAGAGCCGGTTGCGCTGGGCACAGTGGAGGCCAGCCTGGAACCAAGGGCTCTTTGCAGGCTTCCTGCCACAGATCATCAAGGCTGCTCCCTTCTGTGCCATCATGATCTGCACTTAAGAGTTTGGCATATGCTTCTTCTACAAGCTCAATCAGCAACGGCTGCCAGGCCCTTGAAAGGGGCCAGGGGACTCCCATCTCCTCCGATGAGTGTAGGCTGAGCCAAGTGCCTTCTCCTCAACACTGAGGGATGGGCCCTGCAGCCTCTCCCGCCAGACCACCCTCAGGTCCCCCTCAGACCGAATCTTCCTCCCGCACTGGCCCCACACCCAAGACTCAGGGATCCTCTTTCTCACCCCCAAAGTTCAACACTAAACTTGCTACCTGAGCCCCCGTAGGTTTTCTGTAACTGGGCCTGCCTCAGTCTCCCCTACAGCCATTAAATTCCTTACGTTTGAAGATTTTTAAAAAAATGGTGCTGGCAAAATAGGACCTCACTCTGTAAACAAACAAATCACGGTTCATGTCTCATCCCATGTATACAAATGGACACAAGATGGGTCAAAGGCATAAATGTAAGCCCTAGAGCAGTGATTCTCAACCTGTGGGTCGCGACCCCTTTGGGGGGGGGGTTGAATGACCTTTTCACAGGGGTCGCCTAAGACCGTCGGAAAAAAACACCTATTTCCAATGATCTTAGGAACCGAGACATTGTTCCTCTTCCATCTCCAGGCACGTCTGCCCACATGCAGATACGCCCACATACGAGTACCCAGGATAATGACATCATAGCACCAACCCCATCATATACACCCCATACAAATACAGGTGTATGTGACAGGGTTGGCGCCATAATGTACTTATGCAGATCAGTCACACATGTGTAGGGAGCAGCTACTGTGTAGAAAGCACCTAAAAGCAGCTACTGCCCATTCACAGAAGACCGTTCACAAAGTTGAAGATGTTCCTGAGACAGCACAAGAAGGGTTCATTGAACTTATTAACAGCAATGCTACAAAAAATGATTTCTCTACAATGCCAGTTATAAAATTCTGGATCAAGTGTTTGCCGTAATATCCTGTTCTGAGACTGTGCTGCATCTTCTTCCATTTCCAACAACTTATCTTTGTGAAACAAGGTTTTCTAGCTTGTTGGTTATCAAGTCGAAATACAGAAGTAGACTTGTGGAAAATGATTTTCGTTGTGCTCTTGCAAAGACTGTCCCAAGAATTTCTCATCTGGTGAGAAAGAAGCTATCTCAACCTTGGCTTTTTACGCATACTGTAGTAAAATGTAGGAATGCAGTTTACTGTTGTTATATTAAGAAGGTTACCCATGCTACACCATGCTTCAAGACAAAATTTCAGTTACTTGTAATTAGAAATATTTCACAATTACATAGTTTTTGTCAGTCATCACTATGCTTTCATTATGTTTAATTTGTAACAATGAAAAAAAATCCTACATATCAGATATTTACATTATCATTCATACCAGTAGCAAAATTACAGTTATGAAATAGCAATGAAAATAATTTTATGGTTTTGGGTCACCACAACATGAGGAATTGTATTAAAGGGTCGCAGCATTAGGAAGGTTGAGAACCACTGCCCAAGAGTTATAAAAATCGTCAACTAGAAAATAAGGATAAATGTAAGAGTCCTGTTGTTGTTGTTGTTGTTGTTAGGTGCCACTGACTCCGAATGACTCTATGTACAGCAGAACAAAACACCACCTCATCTAGTGTCAGCCTCACACTTGTTCTTATGTTTGATCTCATTATTACAGCCACTGTATCAATCCATCTTGTTGAGGGCCTGTTTTTTGTTTGTTTGTTTGTTTGTTTTTTGCTGCCCCTCTACCTTACTAGCATCATGTCCTTTTACATGTCCTGACAACATGCGCAAAGTACATGAGGTAAAGTCTCACTATCAAACACAATGAAGGAAGTACATATGGTAGAAGACAAAATAGATAACTAGGACCTATTAAAAATAAAACACTTATGTGCATTAAAAGAGTAAAAAGAAAACCCAGTGGCCAAAGGAAAAAGTGGGCAAAGAACATGAACAGCCAGCTGGTTCAACATTAATGACATCCAGATGACTAACAAACACCTGAAAAAATGCTCACAATCATAAGCCACCTGAGAGATGCAAATCAAAGCAATGATATCATCTTACACTGACTATGATAACAAATACACCATATTTAACAGAATAGGAAATAAATGCCTGAGAGAGTGTGGGGTAACTGGCACCCTAATATACTACTGGTGAGTCTGTGAATCTGTACAACTATTGTGGAAAGTGAGATGGTACTACATCAACCAACTGAGAATAGAAGTTCCATGTGATTCAGCAATATCGCTGTGCTGAGTATATATCCTAAAGAAGTAAGAGTCAAATGAGCAGACATATGAACACACATGTGCATCTCAGCATTCTTCACAGTAGGAAAAACTTGAAACAGCCTAAATGCTTACCAGTAAAAGAAAATGATAAATAAAATTTAGTGCACACACAATGAAATACTATGCATTGCTAAAAAAAAAAAATCAATGATGAAACCATGAAGCACCTCATGCCCTGGACAGAACCAGAGATCATTAAGCTTTGTGAAACTGGTCAATCAAAAAGGGCAAACATTGTTTGACACCACTATTATAAGGATAAAAATTAAGACAAAGACTTGCATACCCAAAGGAACAGGCTTCAGAGGCTACCAAATGGGTGCTGTAATGAGTAACAAAATGCTATTATTGTTACTCAATTATGATGCAAAGATAATTAGTGTGTCTGGAAGTATGTGCTTTTTATGCGCAGGAAGGTAAACGATACTACATACTGAGACTTACCTTTGACCGACACTGGATATAAACCATACCACAGTTTCAACTTATGTAAAATTAGATGTAAAGATAGACTTAGGAATGGAACTCATTCGTAACCTAAGGGATACTTGTAATTTAAATTCATACTACAGTTCTTAAAAGCTATGCTGGCTATTATGTTATTTATATATGTAAATTCTTAAAAGCTACAGAACTGAAAGCATATCAAATTATTTTACCCAGTCAGCATTTTTCAGCTCATCGAGGTCTGTGCTAGATTTATCGCTCTTTTCCATTTCTTGTATCTTCTTCAGATTCTACCAATTAAAATAAAAAGAAGGAAAATTTTATTAAGCTACATTCTCATACTAAAATTCCTAGCATATCTTTGGATAAAATATGCAATGTATAGTCTACTGAAGATGACACAGAGTTTAATTTTCTATAAAGTTTGAAGTCAATAATAGAATAAAGGACTCCAGAGGGACAGAGGGGGATCGCATATGGAGCTCCAGGATGGCAAAAGGCCATGAATTTCAAAAGCACAGAGACTTGGAGGAAGCCAGAGAGTAAAACTCCTGCCTCCCTACCCTCCAGTCCCATCATGTCAGTCTGAGTCACGTACCTTAGAATTTGGAAGTGTCATACCAAAGATTTTTCCAACTACTGAAATAACATGTTATTAAAACCACTAATAATAAAAAAAATTTGAAACCCCCACACACAAAAATCTGCTTTCCTTGTAGGCCTTTTGTGTTAAATGTTCACTTACAATATTAATTGTTTCTAAGCCATGCTGACATCTTCTTGCTTATCATTTACATCTAATCCATCAATAAGACTCATAGAGAATACTTTCTTTCTCTCCCTCTTTTTAACTGAAGTTCTTTTCATCTGTATTACAATTCTTTTAATACAAACAGTATCTGCCCTGGACACTCTCCTCTCACCTGCACTACATAATCTCTATCAAGGACACTTTCCTCTCTTCCCCCTTATGCCTGCTCTCTATCTTGAACAGGCCTCTCTCTCAAATCCTCACACCTGTTCTCTGCTATGGACATTCTTCCTATCTAACCACCGTGACTGGTACCCACTCTGGACACTCTCCTCCCTCCCCCCCTCCCCTCACTTGGTTTCTACACTAGAGGTTCGCTTCTCCTCGCCGCCCCCCGCCCCCCACCTGAACTCTGCTTTGGATGCTCTTTTTCTCACCACTCCCTGGCTGGTTTCTTTCATTACCTAGTTTGCCTTTTCCTTCAGATATCAGATTCAGCAAAATCACCAATACCTTCAGGATAGCTTCCCTACCACCTTAACAAAGTCAAATCGTTGTACTATATAACTTTATGTGAGTCGACATTGACTTGGCGGCAATGAGTTTGGTTTTTAAGTTTTCCTCTATAGCTCTTCTTATTACTGCAATTCTACATCCATTTAAGTGAATATTTGTATCCTCTCAAACCAAACGAAAATAGTGACACTGGTTGATGCTTAATATGTATTTGTCAAGTACCTATATACTTGAGTATAATCTGACCCGAGCATCAGCTGAAGCACCTAATTTTACCACAAAAACGGCATTAAAAAACGTGCTTAAAACCTCGGCTTATACACGAGTATATATGGTAGTTAAATAAATTCTAGTTAATAAAGTATCTTCATACAACATTCCTCTAGTTCTTTAATGCTTCCTCCCTGATACCAAGGGCTCAAGTAGAAAGAAAATATTTTGAAAATGATGGCAAAATAGGTACAAATGTGCTTGACACAATGGATGTAAGTATGGATTGTGATAAGAGTTGTAAGAGCCCCCAATAAAATGGTTTAAAAGAAAGAAAATATTTTACCAAATGGATTGACAGTATTAATACTTTGAATACTTTTTAAATTGTGAAGGGGCTTTTATTCCCATTTTTAAACACTCATCAAAAGGATGCTAATGAAAGAATACACAATGTTGAAAAGACAGGTCTGTGAAACTTACCTCCTTTGCACTCTTAATTTTAGTCAGAAAGGTATGTAGCTCCATTGTTTCTGCAAATAGTGCCCGGCATACTGCCTGATAATGATTTGGTGCCTCTGATTCAGTTGGGAGATGAACAGCACATAACTACAAAATAGGACATTGAAATAATCCATTTATTTGGGGGTTTTAGTACCTTAAAAACCAATATACTCAATATATATGTATCTTCATATCATGAGATATGGTATGATGGTATCATGGTAATCCCTATCATCAAAACAAACAACAAAACTTTATCACATCAAGTCAATTCAGAATCATAGGGAAGCATACATTAAGCCCATCAGTAAAGTCTATACAATTATATGGGGAAGTGGTCCAAAACACAGATGAGCTTACTGAAATTAATTAGCTTTTATCTTAAAATTAGAGTCTATATTGGGGTTTTCATTGGAAGAACAAAAGAACTATATTTATTGAATACTGATCACAGCTTAGTTACTAACGGCTAAGGAATGGCTAAGGACTGGACTCAACTCAATGGCAGTGAATTTGGTTTTCTGGGTTTTTTTGAAGGAGCCATTATCTACTAACTGAAAAGTCACTTCTGGGAGAAAAGATCTGGCAAGTTGCTCCTGTAAAGAGTATAGGCTGAGAAACAATAGGTTGCTTTAAGTTGGAATCAACTCAACAGCACACTGAAACAACAGTGACTTGAACCCACTAGTAGATCACCAAAATGCCTTGGTGATCTTCTGAAAAGATTACAGCAAAGAAAACCCTATAAAGCAATTGCACTCTGTAACAAATGAGGTCCCCATGAATTGGAAATGACTTGACAGTGTGTTTGTTTTCATTTTCTTAATTTATTGAATATTTATCATCTTCTAAGTACAATGTTTAATATAACACATACAACATGAAAGCATACTGTCATTTACTCCACATTACCCGAAATTATCTTTATTTTACAGTGAAAGGAATTTAGGTTAAGGGTCAAGTAACTTATCCACAGTTATGTTATTTGTATTAAAAAGCTGTATTTCTCCCATACCTATTAAGTTTAGAAAACCTGACTTTTAATACACTTACTGAACATAGATATTTTATTATATTGTAGTAAGCACTACTAAAAACAAGATTTCTTTGTAGCTTATAGCATTTTTCATAATGAAGTTTTAAATTTTTTATTTTAATAAGCATCTTATGCATTTTAATAACTTTTATAAATACATTCTCAAAAAAATTTTGTTTGAGTAGGTTCTTATTGCAATAGTATGAAAAACAGGCTATAAGCTGGTTCATTAAGAATCATGAAAGAACCTCAGATATTAATTCAGTCATCTGTACTGAAATACTTTTAATCAGTATTTTAAAATGCAGCAAATAGCCCCTACAATAAAATATAATGATGTTTACTGATTCATTACAGTGGTTAATTTAAGTGTCATCTACACAGTCTTCTCAATTGGCCCTTTAAGTACATCCTCCACTCACTAACTTCTTTAAAAGATTTTAAATTAATTTTTCATTGTGAATTAAAATTTGCTTCATGTTTGATCAGGGAGGGCTTGTAATGGGGTTATATTTGAGACCATTTACATTACACCACTCAACACGCAGCAGTTCAAGCCACTCCTCAGTTATCCCTGTATCCTACCTCACGACCACCCCAATTTCCCTTCTCTTTTTATGGATTTCTATACTTACTCTCAATTAAGTCAATTCCTGTCAAACTTCTAGTAAAATTGCTTCTTTATCTCAACCTAGCCCTCCTCCTTTGGGAATCTCCAAAGTTTGTTTCCTGTGCTTTGCACATCTGCCTTCAATTTTATCTTATAATAGTAATCTCATAAAGTATTTGTCCTTTGTTATTGACTAACTTCACTCAGCATATTGTTTTCTAGGACGTGACTCATGACTAGGTCATCCTGGTCAGGTGATCTCCATCAAGGACACACCTAAGGCAAGCCCTAAAGGAAGACTGCCTTTCCCTGGGCTGGTTGGGATGCCAATCGTAGTAATCCACCTCTTTCTTTTTGAAACAGTTTTATTGGTATATAATTATCATATCGTACAATCCAGTGATTCAATCCTATTAAGAATAGTTGTACATGAATGCCAGCAAATGTAATACAGCAATTAAGAGACAAAAAGTAGCAGAACAGATAAGAAAATTAAGACTCATCAATATGCTGCCTATAAAAAACCTTAGACATTAATACAAAAATAGACTAAAAATCAAAGGATGGAAAAGTACATCAACAACCAAAAACAGCAGGAATGGCAGTATTAATCTCTGATAAAACAGATACCAAACACAATCTATTATGAACGACAAAGAAGGGCAAATATTATTGAAAGAACAACAGAAGAGGAAGATAAAACCATATACGCATCTAATGAAAGTCTCAAAATAAGCCATTCATACTTAGATGTCAAGAACAGATGGGATGCTTTGAATACTAATTACCAAAGACCAAACAAGTTGCCAGATTATATGATGTAAGCATACCGTATATGAAGAATGCAAAAGGCTGTTAAAGAAAACAGAGAAGGGACAAAAGAACAGGGAAGCAATTCTGAAACTTGCTCCAGAATAGAGGAATTAAAGCAAATTGAATAAATAATCAAGTAAATGAGCTGAACAGAAATTTTCAAAGGACAGCTAGAGAAGTGTTATATTGACAGAGTAGAATACAACTGACAATGTATTACAAAGGCAGATGCAAAGACTGGAGTTGGAAAAATAAAAGGGAAGAAGGTTCTCGGTATTTCTCAAGCTGAAGAACCGGAGAAAGAATTCGAGCCTCAGTTAGCAGCAGTACTAAAGGATTCTAATAGCAGAACAATGAATGATGCAAAAGCACCAAATGAAGATGGAGATAATCATACACAATCACTATACCAAAATGAATTGGTCAACATTCAATCCTTTTAAGAGGTTGCATATGATCAAGAACTGGTGGTACTGAAGGAAAACGGTCAAGCTTACCTGAAGATATTGGTAAAAAAACAAGGCAATAGGAATTGGCAAATGTGAAATGAGAAGCCTTATAAAACAGACAGAACTTTCATCTATGCCATGAAATTTGGAAGACAGCTACCAAATACACTCAAGTATAAGTCGACCCAAATATTAGCCGAAAGAAGCATTTAATTTTACCACAAAAACTGCATTAAAAATGTGCTGGAAAACTCGGCTTACTCATGAATATATACAGTACTTGTTTAATCGACTGGAAGAGATTCATCTTTTTGCCCATTTCAAAGAAAAGTGATTCAATAAATGAAGGAATATCATTCATGTTTGAATAAAGGTAATGCAAACAAGGTGGCAGCAGTCTATTGCCAAGGAACTGTCAGAAATTAAAGCCACATTCAGAAGAGAAAGTGGAACAAGGAGTATCATCACCACTGTTATGAGTCTGTCAGAGAATGCTAGAAAGATATTTACCATTGTTTTATTCATTACCCAAAGCTTACACTGTGTGGAGCATAATTACAAGTTATAATACTTGTATAACCCTGAAAAGAATGGGAATTATAAACATTTATTTGTACTCATGGAGAATTTATACATAGACCAAGAAGCAGCTTATAATCAGGAAAGGTGTACATCAAGGTTGTATCCTTTCAACAAATTTATTCAATCTACATGCTAAGAAAATAATACAAGACGATTTTAAAACTGCAATGCACAGATGACTGAACCTTGCTTGAGGACTTGAAGTACTTACTGGATTACACCTCAATGAGTGAGTGAGTGTGTGTGTGTGTGTGTGTGTGTGTATTAAAAATCATCACAATAGAGGCAATATTGAAGTTATCAAGGATTTCATTTTATATAGGTCCATAATCAATGCTCATGGAGGAAGTATCAACTCTAAGAAAAAGATCTCTTTACTGTGTTAAAAAGATCTCTTTACTGTGACATTTTTCAATTACCTTATAAATCATGCAAAAGCTGGACAATGAATAAAGAATTAACTGATGAATTTGAATTATGGTTTTAGTGAAGAATTTTAAATATACTATGGACTGTTAGAAGAATGAACAAATCTCTCTTGAAGAAAGTACAGCCAAAATTATTCTTAGAAGTGAAGATGATGAAACTTCAGGTCATCTATCTTGGACATGTCATCAGGAACCTGTCACTGCACCAGGATGTCATGTTTGGTAAAGCAGTGTGTCAGTGAAAAAGAGGTAGATCTTCAATTAAATAGACTGACACAGTGACTGTTAACAATGGGCTTAATTAAGCACAGTAAGGATGGAGCAGCACAGGCCATGTTTTCTTCTGTTGTAATATCGAGTTGCCACCATGCCTGTGTAAAGTAATTAGGTAGCAGGTATTTTACAATTTTCATACAAGAAAAATGTTGGATAATGAAACAGCTGCTAAGTGAGGAACTTATATAGATGTAGGATATGTCTATCCATAAGAGTAGGGGGTCTATGGATTGTGATAAGAATTGTATGAGCCCCCAATAAAATGATTTAAAAAAAAAGAGTAGGGGCCATGTGTATGTTGTTTATTGCTATATTCCCAGCACTTAAAAGTATTTTGTAAGTAGTAAACCTTATCAAGTATTTATTTAATCAGGCACTACATTAGATATTTTGCACTGATTGTTATCTAATGTATACTAGAAAATTCAAATATATATTATTCACATTTTATGTAAGAATAAAGATCACAGGATTAAATAATCTAGGTTAACATAGTTGTTCTAGAAATGGAAAAAGTGTTGAGTTTAAACCTAGGCTTCATAAGACAACAAAGTCTGTATTTAACTATGATTTACTCTTTCTTAAACTTTTTTTCAGGTATGTGGGATGAGGTAAGTCACATAAACTTTCATAGTCTCATTTTTTAAATAGTTAGAAGAACGCTTATTTAATCGACCTCTATAAGGATCAGATAGAGTACAAGAATGGAAATGAAAGCTCTCAAACTATAACATAGCATGCATTTTTAAAAGGTTGCCAAGGGGGTTCTGGGAAGATGGTAGAACAACCAAACAATAGCCTGACCATCCTTTAAAAATGTAGCAAGAAAAACAGTAAGGAAATAGTGTCTGTCTTTTGATGAATTCTTTAGTGGAGAGTGGAGGAAAGCAGTGGGAAACTGCAGACAAGCAAGAATTAACAAACTGAAGAAAAATTGCTCCTCCTATTGTGTTGGTTGGGTTGACGAGAGAAACAAATCCAATGACACTCATACATGTTTAAGAATGAGCTTTGTATCAGGAAGTAATTATATATCAAGAAAGCATCCTAGCCCAGTCCAACTAAAATCCCTAAGTCCTTCTTCACACTCAAGAAGCCACATGCAACGATGCAGAATTCAGGAAGATGACAGGCCAGTGGGTGCAGAGTTATGTGGATTCAAGGTCGGTAGAAACATGGCAGGGCTCTGGCAGCTCTACTGTCCAGCAAGCAGCAAAGAGAAGGGGTGAATAAAAAAGGAGGTTCCCTGGGTTCTCCTTTTGAGCCCATACAGGTTTGATTCCACTCCATAGCCAGGAGGTTCCCGTTGACATAAAATTATCCAACACCACATCTACCCTCCCTGTCCCTTCCCTATTCATTTGGGATGTACGCTGCTGTGAACTGAGACAATAATGCACTCACACCCCCAATAGTCTGCTTCTCTGATTACCAGAGCCCCCACATAGACAGGACACCAAGCTTCAGCCAGAAAGTCAGTAAGGCAGACCTCCTCACAGCTCCATTTGGACTTTGCCAGCAGTCTCTGGGTCAAACATTGCTGACTGCAAGTCTACTGCAAATTATTACAGAAGACCTGTGCAACAGAGTCTATTCCCATAGTCAACGCTGTACTTGCCTCTCTGAACTACTTACAGCTCAGACAGCTTTAATCTACTGGACAGACACACCAGGAAATCACAGTTCTGGTCCATCTGCTCGCCCTTTCAGTCAGTGCTGCAAATTGATGGCTGAGGCTGTTATGTACTGAGAAGTACACATCTTAAGTGTAAGGTAAACCCACAGCTAACAAACTCATGGGTAGATGACAGCCCATCCTCCCAGATGGCTTCTGCTTCCTCTGCCCATGTCATCCTGAAATGTCACACTATTCCATGGGTCTACTTAGGGTATAGCAATACCTCTCTGAATCAGACAGGTACTGTTGCCTATCAGGCTACTGAAATTGCTGCAAAAGGCTCAATGAGCTTTGGATTCTGCTCTCACAGTAAACACTCTATTTTGCTTCTTGTCCACCTCACAGCTCAGGTCTATGGAACCAACAGGATACACTTTCCAGAGAGTGCATTTATATCCAGCTACTCCACTTTCTTTGTTTTGTTTTTAAACATTTTATTGAGGGCTCTTATACCTCTTGTAATTATCTATCCATCAATTATATCAAGCAGATTTGTACATATGTTGCCATCATTATTTTATAGACATTTATTTTCTTTTAAATCATTTAATTGGGGGCTCCTACAACTTTTATCACAGTCCATACACACATCCATTGTGTCAAGTACATTCTAGACATTTATTTTCTATTGGGCCCTTTATGTCACGTCTTTTCCCCCACCCTCATGGTACCTTGATAAATTATAAATTATAATTTTCATATCTTATACCAACTGTTGTCTCCCTTCCCCCACAGTTTCTCTTGTCCGACCCTCGTGGAGACCTGTTAAGGCTTAGGTTAGGCACTGGCTGCCAATTGTAATGTCTGTGATTCAAACACACCAGTCCTTCCACAGAAAATGATGCGGCTTTCTGGTCCTGTAAAGATGTACAATCTCTGAACCCTATACACGGTTGTTATGAGTCAGAATCAACTTGCGTAAACCCTATCTTTCAGTTAGCACTAGGGACTACTAGAGGCTATTGTGTGATAAGAAACAGCATCTTGTGAATTCTAGTTCAAAATGACCAGTTGATCACATGGATATTAGCTCCCTATCCAAAAATCAGGATAAAAACATAAAGAAAGGAAAAAAAGAGGTACAAGCAATCTTATAAAATGAATAGAAAAGTAACCTGAATCTTTCAAGGACCAAAAATGGAAGGAGAGGGAGGAAAAGAAAACGAATGGGTAATGTGACCACAAAGTGTCTAACCCTTCATCTCATCTGCCTAACTCCTAGCAGGCTTATGTGAGCACCTCACTCCCAGTTGGTGTGCACACCATACACTCTGACCCCCACAGCCTGCACTCTCCTTGTTTGTTGGCTGGTACACATGCTAGTCATACACTGAGGGCTAGTCATACACTGCATAACCACTTCACTTCCCAGCAACCACGCTTCCTACTCTCTCCAGGTCCCCAACTGGCCTGCACTCCTTTAGGCCCCTCCTGGTCTGCATAGGACTGCCTCATCTACTAGCCAGTACCACATTGAGACTTCCCAGCCTCTGCTTAGCCTCTCCTCCTGGATGGCTCCCACTTCAATTCCTATCCCTTGGGTTGTCTTGCTTGACCCTTCTTCTGGAAGTGACACAGCCCACCACTATCTCCCCCTCCCAAACAGCTTGCCCCCCTCCTCCCTCCTTCTAGAAAGTGCAAGCTCTGCTCCCTCCTGTCCAGGCTGCTGTGATAGACATGTTCACTTTCTGTATAGCACAAGCCCTGCCTGCTTAAGAAAGGGGAAAAAAAGAGAGAGAAAGAAGAGATGCAAATACTCAGAACCAGAAAGGAAAAGGGTGACATTACAACAGATACAAATGACATAAAAAGAATAAGAGCACACTATGAAAAACTGTATTCAAAGAAATTCAAAAATATGGAATATATGGACAGATATGTAGTAATAAATCACTATGTTAGTCTGGGTATACCAGAGAAACAAATCCACAGAAACTCATATGTATAGAAAGAGAGTTTTACATAAAGGGCAAGTAGTGTACATTAAGAAAGCATCCCAACCCAGTGCTGTCCTAGCCCATAAATCCATCATTAGCTCATATGTCCGACACCCATCTACAAAGTCCTCCTCAATCTCATAAAACACACGCAATGACACTGGCTGTAGATGGAAAGCCAATTCAGTGAGTGTGTAAGCATCTCAGCTCTGGCAGGGGTCTCCACGAGGCTGCTTCAGCACTCAGGGCTGCATCAGGGTAGGTCCATGTGGCTTCTCCTCATGGATGTTTAACAGAAAGTGAGTCTTGCCAGCTGAAGCAGGGAACTGGCTAAGGCAGCTGAACCCTGGTCCGACCATCAGAGAACAAGAGACCAGAGGACTAGAAAGGCAAGGCTTGCTGAGCCATTTATCTCTCTACCCTTCGATTAAGCTGCCCTTCAATTAATTCCACATATGTTTATTGGCCAGGTTGTCACAATAAGCCTTAAATATCTGTCACCCACTCAAATTTAGGCATACAGATATTGAAAAATTCAACAGATCCATAACATAAGAAGAATTAGAGCAGTTCATTAAAAAATTACTAACCAAGAAGAACCCAGGTCCAGATGGCTTCACAGAGGAATTCTACCAGTTCTTCAAAGAAGATTTGATACCAGTAATACACAAACTCTTCCAGGACACAAAAAAAAAAAAACTCCCAAAGATATTCCATGAAGCTAGCATAAAACTGATACACAAACCAAGCAAAGACCCCACACAGATAAAAAGAAACTATAGACCAATATCCCTTATAACATAGTTGCTAAAGCCCACAACAAAATTCTGACCAATAGAATCCAACAGCATATCAAAAAAGATAATTCACCATAACACAGTGCGATTTATTCTAGGATTGGAAGGATGGTTTAATATTTGAAAAACAATCAATATAATCTACTAAATAAATAAGGCAAACAAATAAAAACCGCATAATCATATCAATAGATGCAAAAAAAGCATTTCACAATACTGAACACCCATTTCTGTTCAAACCAGTCAACAAAATAGGGATAGAAGGAAATTTTTTCAACATAATAAAAGCCAACATGTTTAATGGGGAAAAGCTAGAAACATTCTCACTAAAAACAGGGACCAGACAAGGAGGTCTCCTATCACCAGTCTTATTCAGCATTGTGCTTTAAGTTTTAGCTAGAGCCATCAGCAAAAATACATAAAAATAGGCAAAGAAATGAAACTCTAGCTGTTTGCAGATGATATGATACTATATACAGCAAACCCTAAAGGTTCCACAAAAAGTCTACTGGATACAAACGAAGTATCTGCAAAAGTAGCAGGATACAAAATTAACAACTAGAAATCAATCAGATCCCTGTACACCAGCAAAGAGAGCTATGAAGAACACATTAAGAAAACAATACCACTGACAATAACCATACAGAAGATGAAAAATTGAGGAATAAACCTAACCAAAGGAACAGACAAACTACAGAAAATGACAATAAGAAACAAACAAAAACCTACAAAAACGGAAGATTGATTACCCCATGCTTATGGATAGGCAGAGTAAATATTGTGAAAATGTCAATACAACCTAAAACAATCTACAGATACAATGCAAATCCAATCCCAAATACATTTGTTAAAGAAATGGAAAAACTAACTACCAATTTCATATGGGCAGACAAAAAATCCAGCATAAGGAAGGAACTTCTGAAAAAGAAGTACCAAGTAGGAGGCCCAGCACTACCTGAAGTCAAAACTTACTACATAGGCACAGCAGTCAAAATAGCCTGGTACTGGTACAATGAAAGAGATATATCGATCAATGTATCAGAACAGAAAACCTAAAAATAAATGCATCAGCCTACAGGAAACTAATCTTCCACAAAGGACCTATATATATCCTATGGGACAAAGACAGCCTCTTCGACACATGATGTTGGACAAACTGGATTTCCATATGCAGAAAAATTAAATAAGACACATATACCTCCCCCATGCAATAAAAACAAACTCAAGATGAATTAAGGACCTAACCTAAACCCCAGAGCTATTAGGATTATCAATGGAAAAGCTGGAACAAACTTAAGGGCGCTACTACAATAAATTACCAAGTATAGCAAATGAGGTACACATATCAAAACACAAGACAGATGACTGAGATGTGCTGAAATTACAAAATTTATGCACATCTAAAAACTTCATCAGGAGCGTAAAATGAGAGCCCACAAATTAGGAAAAAATTTTCCCCCAGTGACACGTTGGAGAAGGGTCTAATTACAAACATACACAGAATTCTACAACAATTCAATAAGAAAAGAACAAAAAACTCAATTAAGAAGTGGGCAATGGCTATTCAAAGATATAGCATCTGGGTTCTTAAAGGTTTGAAGTTAATCGAGCAGCTAGCTAGCAGAGAAGCAACAAGCCCACATGAAAGAAGCACATCAGCCTGTGTGATCATGAGGTGTCAATTGGATCAGGTTAACAGGCATCAGAAGATATGAAACAAACAAAAAAGACCAAATTGCTGAGAACAAGGAGGTGTCTGAGCAGAGACCCAAAACTTGTCTGTAGACAATAGGATATCCCCTCACAGGAGGGTAACAAGAAAACTATGAGTCAACCAGGGCGCAACATAGCACCGATGAAACACACTATATTCCTCTGATTCTTTGAGGCTTCCTCACCCCCACTATCATGACCCCAGTCCTGCCTTTCAGTTCTGGCTAGACTGGAGCATGTACACTGGTACAGATAGATAAGAGCTCAGGACACACAGAATCCAGGTCAGATGAACCCCTCAGTAACAGAAATGGGAGTAGCAAAACCAGGAGGGTAGTGGGAAAGTGAGGAGTAATGGGGAAGACGTGGGAACGATCGCAATGATCGACACATACGGCTCACCACCACCACCACCACCACCCAGGGGACAAACGACAGAAACATGGGTGGTAAAGGGAGACAGCGGTCAGTATAAGATATGAAAATAATAATAATTTATAATTTATCAAGGGTTCATGAGGGTGAGAGAAGGAGGGGGAAATGAGGAACTCATAACAAGGGCTCCAATAGAAAGTAAATGTTTAGAAAATGATGATGGCAACATATGTACAAATATACTTGATACGCCCTAATAAAATGTAAAAAAAGAAAAGAGGAGAAAAAAATGATTAGGGCAAAGACCGTACAGATGTGCTTTATACAATTGATGTATGTATATGTATGAACTGTGATAAGAATTGTATGAGCCCCTAATAAATTGTTAAAATTAAAAAATATATATATATATATATATATATATATACTTGATACGACTGTATGGATTGTTATAAAAGCTGTAAGAGCCCCTAATAAAATGATCTTTAAAAAAAGAGAGAGAAGTGAGCAAAATACATGAAAAGACAGTTAATCCAAAATGAAAAAATGAAATATAAATAGCTAATAAACACTTGAAAAATATGTTAACAATCTCTAGCCATCAGGGAGATGAAAATTAAAACCATAATGAGATTCCCCTTTATACCCACAATGCTAGCCCAATTAAAAAAACACCAACCAGAAAACAATAAATGCTAGAGAGGATTTGGGAATATTGAAACTCATATACACTACAAGTATAGTTGTAAATTCGTACAACCACTATGCAAAATGAAATTATATGGCAATATTTAAAGCAAGTGGGAATTGAAATCTCATAAAATTTAGCAATATCACTTTGGGGCATACACCTCAAAGAAATAAGAGAAACAAGACAGTGGGTGTATGATCTCCAATTCACAATAACAAGCAACTGAAAGCAGCCCAAATGCCCAACAATGGAAGAATGGGTAAAGAAACTATGGTACATACACACAAGGGAATACTACCTACCCCTAAAAAAGTGATGAAAGCATGAAACACCACATGATATTGAATGAAGTTAGTCAATCACAAAAGAACAAATATTGCATGAGCCCACTACTATAAGGAGAAACACAAATTAAACAAACCATAGAGGGCAATTATCAAATAAAGGGGTAGAATATCTGCAAATGGGCTAAGAACCATGTACCACCCACTGTGTTACACTGGGTTGACTAGAGAAACAAATCCACACACTCCTATATGTGAAAGAGAGGGCTTTATATCAAAGAGCAATCGTATATTTAGAAAACATCCCAGCCCAGTCCAGATCAAGTCCATAGTCCGATATTAGCCCCTATGTCCAATACTAGTCCACAACTTCCTCATTTAACTCATACAGCACATGCAATGATGCCAAATACATGAAGATCACAGGCTGGTGGGTAGAAAGTCCTGTGGATCCAATAACAGTGGATGCACAGGGCTCTGGCTGCCATCAGCATGGCACCATGTGCATGTGACTTGTCAACATGAAGGTGAAACAAAGAGAATGTGTCCCACCTCCAGGGAGGAAGAGAGGAGGTTACCAGACTCCTCGTGAGAAGGTCACACCCAAAAGGAGAGATTGGTTGACAAGCTAGACTACTCCTTCGTTTTTATCAAGTTGACATGAAATTGTGTAACTACCACACCCGCCTTATGTGTACTTCATAAGAACCACCTTGAAAAAGGAGACCTCACATTTGCTGGAGCCACTCTTTCAAGAAGGGAAAAAGGAAGACCATCCACGTTATGACACACAATGGTGAGACAAGATCCTCCACAGGAATGAGAAGAGAATCTTGGAAATGCAAGTTAAGTCTGGGAAGGAGAACACTTACATTTCAGAAGAGGCAATGATATTTCTGTTCGTGGGTACGGTATGGTGGGTAAATGCAGAGTAGCAGTCTCACACTGGGAAGGGATGCTAAACAATAATTGTAGAGAACCTAAGGGGAGAATAAACCCAGTTCTAGGGTCCTGGCAGACACTCAGATTATGTTTCAGCTCAGCATTTAGTGACCATGAAATGGACTAAGCACTATGATGTACTTAGACTCAGCCCTTACAGGTAGCATTGCAATACCCTAGGGCAGGGGTCCTCAAACTACGGCCTGGAGGACATTTATGAGGCCCGCCTGGTGTTTTTGCCCCATTTTGTTTTTTTACTTCAAAATAAGATATGTGCAGTGTGCATAGGAATTTGTTCATACTTTTTTAAAAAACTAATAGTCTAGCCCTCCAACGGGTCTGAGGGACAGTGAACTGGCCCCCTGTTTAAAAACTTTGAGGACCCCTGCCTAGGGCCATACCAGGAGTAGACATAGAAACCCCAACTGAACAAATTAGACCCTGGAAATGGTGGTCGTTGGGCCTTGGGTGGGACCCTTTGCATAGTGCTGAAAGGGACCCAAAACCACCATATATTTAGTACCTCAGGGCTCCCCCTGAATAAATATGGCAGGTTTTAATCTGAGAGGCAAGGATCTTTGAGCTTGCAGTCCCTCCTGATCCTACAGATACTGGTGTCCTACTACCTCTGTAGCAAATACAGGAGGCAGACACTGTTCATGCATCTGGTGACAGAGATGCAGGTCGGCCTCTCCTTCCTGCCATCTTTGAAGTCTTGTAGGAAATAATGCATGAAATTTTCCCCTAGCACCAACTCCTATGCTCAATGGAAACAGAGATTAAAGAATTAATAAATCAGCCTGTAAAAAGCAACAACTCATGGAGCCGAGCTCGCAATTGGACTCTACTCAGAGAAACTCCTCATATCAATAGTACCTTAAATTCTATGCCATTGGAAAAATTTCAGGATGTTAGCAATGTAATAGTCCTGTACCACAGGAGGATCAATGACATTGTTTTTGTTTCTTTTTAATTCTGCCTTTGTCCTGGTTTGTTTTGTTGTTGTTTTTACTGAGTCTTGTTTTTTTGGTTGTCACAGGACTCAAAAAGCTTTCCTATCAGACAGAGATCATTGAAAACCTGCTTATGTTGGGTCGAACTGCTCTAGGCTCATATATTCCTCGCCTGGTTCACAACAGAACTATCTTCTCTGGCTTTTTAATTGGTGGTGATGGTGTTTACTTTCTTACTCTTTATCTTTACATTATTTTAAATTTTCTTCTTTCTGTTTTGTTTTTTTTATTGTTCCTGTTAGTTTCCCAGTTTCTGAGGTACAGAAAGAGTGGATGCATATAGACAATAATTAATGCAATGGTTTATCAGGGGCATGGTTGGGAAGTACGGGGTGGGAAGGGTTATGGGATTAGGGGAGCAAACAATGAACACAGGAGGGGAAAAGGGGGCTTTATAACTGATTGTGATGAGATATATAGATGATAGATAGATAGATATAAATCTTTTAAAAAACCTTTTAACCATGATGTGTGAATATTATATCAAGAAAATTACTGGAAAGTAAGGAATGAAGGAAGAAAGAAAGAAATGAAACGAGCTAGTCAGGGTGCGATGTAGCAACGATGAAACGTACAACTTTCCTCTAGTTCCTAAATGCTTCCTCCTCCCCCACTATCATTATCCCAATTCTACTTTACAAATCTGGCTAGACCAGAAGATGTACACTGGTACAGATAGGAACTTGAAACACACGGAATCCAGGGCGGATGATCCCTTCAGGACCAGTGGTGTGAGTAGCAATGGAGGGTAGATGAAGGTGGGTTGGAAAGCGGGAACCCATTACAAGGATCTACATGTGACCTCCTCCCTGGGAAGCAGACAACAGAAAAGTGGGTGAAGGGAGATGTCAGACAGGGAAAATATGACAAAATAATAATTTAAAAATTATGAAGGGTTCATCAGGGAGTGGGCAGTGGGGAGGAAGGGGAAAAAATGAGGAGCCGATGCCAGGGGATTAGGTGGAGAACAAATGTTTTGAGAATGATGAGAGCAATGAATGTAAACAATGATGTATGTATGGATTGTGATAAGAGTTGTATGACCCCTTAATAAAACGATTAAAAAAACACATGAAAATGGCAACAGATGTACAAATGTGCTTGACACACAATGGATGTATGTAATGGATTGTGATAAGAGTTGTATGATACTCCAAAAATTATTTTTAAAAATTAAAAAACAAAAACAAACAAAAAAAGAAATGAAATGAAATGAAACTTGACCAATAGTTACCATGGGTGAAGGAGGAAGAGTTTTTGCTTAGGGGGCATTGAGTTTATGTTAATGGTGGTGGAATAATTTTGAAAAGAATATCAATAATGGTTGTAATAATATGAATACTATAATCAATGGCACTAAATTATACATGTAGACGTTGTTGAATTTTAGAATGTTTTGTTGCATATATTTTTGCCACAATTAAAAAATAAATAAGAATTAATACTGAGTACAATGAAGAAGAAAATATTCTAAAACTGATTATGGTAATGAAGTACCAATGAAAATTGCTAAACCTGTTTTTAAAAAGAGTAGAACAGAAAACAATTAATTTGACAGCAGAAAACTAGCATGACAGAAAGGTGGTTCACTGAAAGGATTAACAAAACTGAAAACAACTGGCAAATGTAATAAAGGAAAAGAATGAGAAGATCCAAATATCTGAAACTGGAGAGATCACAACAGAACCAAATGAAATAAAGAGTTGTAACAAACTATATTAAAGACTATACACTCCAAAATCCTGAAACCTAGCAGATATGGACAAATTTCTAGAAGGACATCAACTACTCAAGTAATGCAGAGTGATTTAAAATGTTAACTGAACCATAACAAAAGAAGAAATAGAGCACAAAGTTCAAAAATCCCAACTAAGAAAAGACCAGGATGGGACGATTTCACAGGGAAATTCTACCAGTCATTCAGAAAAGAGTTGTTATGAATGCTACACAGCCTTTCCCAGAATACAGAAAAGGGCAGCAAGCTACTGGATTTATCTCATCAAGCTAGCATAACTCTGATACCCAAACCAGGCAAAGATACTCTAAGGATGTAAAACTACAGACCAATATTCCTTATAAATATAGACGCAAATATGCCAAACAAAATTTTGGCCTATACAGAATCCAATAATATATAATAAGAAAGATACACCACCATATCAAGTAAAATTCATACTAGGTACTCAAGAATGGTTCAATATTACAAAACAATGCAATCTACTGTATAAACAAATAAAAAATAAGATCCCTATGATCATATCAATTGATGCAAAAAAGGTAACTTATAATACGCAACACCCATTTCTGATAAAAACACACAGCTAGGAACAGAAGGGAAATTTCTCAACACAACAAAGGCCACATATGAAAAGCCAAAGGCCAACATCTTACTCAATGGGAAAAAACAGAATGCATTTCTCCTGCTAACAGGAACCAGGCAAGGATGCCCCCATGACCACCCTTATTCAACATAGTCCCACAAGTCTAGCCAGAACAGAAATTCAACAAAATGAAGTTAAAGGAATCCAACTGGGCATGGTGATATGTTATATGTAGAAAAGCCCCCAAAAGATTGTTGGAAACAATCAACCGATTAAGGGACCTGTAGTATACATGAACAGCACGCAACAATTTGTCAGATTCCTGTATCCTAATGAAGAGAGCTCTGAAAAAGATATCAAGAAAACAATAAGATTTACAACAGCCACCAAAGAAGATTAAATACTTGGGGTAAAGTCTGACGAGAGAAACAGACGACTTATAAAAAGAAAACTAAAGAACACTACCAATAGAAATCTGTAAAAATGGAAGAATATCCCAAGTTCAGCTTAATATCATGAAAATACCACTGGTATCTAAAAAAAAAACTCTATAAATACAACACAATTTCTATCTAAATCCCAACTTCATTATTTAAAAAATGGAAAAAACTAATTACTGAGACTCAGGATAAGCAAGGAACTCCCAAGATGAAGAAAGTAGGAGGCCTCACACCACCCATCCTCAAAATCAATTACACAGACACAGAAGTCAATAGGTATATAAACAAATGGAACTGAATAAAAAACTCAAAAATAAATTAATCAACCTACTTGTAACTGCTTTTCAACAAAGGGCTAAAACCCTTAATTGGGAAAGAGATGGTCTTTTCAATAAATGATGCTGGCAAAATTGAATCTTGTCTGCAGAACCACACCCTTTGTACAGGAAAAAAAACTCAAAATGGGTGAAAGATCTCAATGCAAATCCCAGAGCTACAAGAAATATCAATGAGAAAATAGGGACAAATTGAAGGGCTCTATTACAGGGCACAGAGATATCAAGAAACATAAAAGGAAGAACACACAGTAGAAGAAAAAATAGATGACTGGGTCCTATTCATATGCATGTCTCCTGCTTACAGGAACCAGGCAAGGATGCCCCCATCACCACCCTTACTCAGCATTGTCCCACAAGTCAGACACTTATGTACATCAAAACATTTCATCAAAAGAATTCAAAGAAAGTCCAACGACTTGGGAAAACTTCAGCAACAACTTAATAGACAAAGGACGAGTAATCTCTATAAACCAAGGAACATGGCAATCAATACTTCAAAACAAGAAAAAAACAAGTGATCAAATCAAAAAGTCGGCAAAGGACATGAACAGACAGTTCACCAGAAAAAATTTCTGAATGACTAACCAACAAATGAAAAAATGCTTGAGATCACTAGTCATCTAGGAGATACAAAACAAAATAATGATGAGGTATCACTTTGCATTGACAATGACAGCCTAATTCACAACATATAAACAACAAATGCTGGAGTACAAAGTAATGGAAGGGAACTCTTATTAATAACTTGTGATATGTAGATGACAAAACTTTGCTTGCTAAAAGCAAGGAGGACTTGAAGCACTTACTGAAAAATATCAAAGCCTGCAGCCTTTAGTATGGATTACAACCCAATGTAAACATAACCAATGACCTCACAGCTGAAACAATAGGGAACATCATGGTAAATGGAGAGTGGATTGAAGTTGTCAAGATGTCATCATGCTCAGATCCATAATCAATACTCATGGAAGCAGCTGCCAAGGTATCAAACACCACATTGCTTTTGGTAAATATGCTGCACAAGACTACTTTACTGAAAAGCAAGGTTACTTTGAGGTAGGTCTACAGTGTGCCTAACCAAAGCCATGATATTTTCAGTTGCCTCTCACACATGTGAAAGTTGAACATTCAGTACAGTCAATCAAAGAAGACTTGATGCATTTGAATTATGGTCCTGGGAAAGAATATTCAAAGTGCCAAAGACTGTTACAAGAACTAAAAATCTCCCGTGGAAGAAGCACAGCCAGTATGTTCCTGAAAGCAAGGACAGCAAGACTTTGGCTCACATACATTGGACATGTTATCAGGAGATACCAGTTCCTAGAAAGGAATAACCTGCTTGATAAAGCAGGAGGGCAGAGAAGAAGAAGACCCCTGACAAGATGGACTGACCCAGTGGTTGCAACAATGGGCTCAAACCTAAGAACAATTGTGAAGATGGCACAGGACCAGGGAGTGTTACTGTTTAGTTCTGTTTGATTCTGTTGTACATAGAATATTATGAGACAGAAGGGACACTACAGCTCCTAAAAACAACAAACAGGGGAGAATCTTTCATGTATTGTATAATTAATCATGAATTTTTAACAGAGTTTCTTTTGATTCTTGTTGACCCAGACCTTATACTACAGGCTACCTGGACTTTGAAGTTTGTCTTCTTGAGGTGTAGAGCATATTACAGAGGTCACATCAGAAGGATATGAGTTGAAAACCCCTAAGTGAACCAGACTTTACCTTAAATGCACCTGTTGCAGATTAAAAGAAATGATATAGTTCTTTTGGATTTAAACTGATAAGTCCCTAGCGAAAGAAAAAGAGGACTGCTACCCAGGGTCATGGATTTGGAAGTCATGAGACCTCAGTTCAAACCTCTTGTGTTTAAAGTTGCTCAACAACAGGCAAGTTAAGGCTACTATATATTTGTCATTTTCATATTTTCTTACCTTTTTAAGACATGTCTTAGTTCCACAGACATAGTCCTGTCATAATGTACACTGTATCTAACCTTAATTGTTTTCTTATGCAGGATTCAGTCACTTAAATTTTTAATATGCATAAATGAACATTCCATGTATTTTAGTAAAACGCTTCCCTATATATTAATATTTATTTTATTTCAGTAGTATTTTAAATCAGTGGTTATTATAATGATACTATTATGAGAAACATAAAAAGCCCCATGAAGGTTCATTATACTGTATCTCAAAAAGCTGATAATGCAGGTACTGAAGTGGAACATGATATAGATAAACCTTAGTATGTGAATGCATTTTTAGCTCATGCTTAACCATAAGCTCTATCTTAAGACTGACCAGTTTTTATGATGCAACCTGCTTGCTACTTATCCTCATGAAGTATCACTGAAGATACTAGTGCTATAGCAAATTTTGGTGAAGAAATTAGATGGCTCCAGGCTATTAGAAAGAATACCATTTGGGGTTTTAGGTGTCAGCTAAGCCCACACAGAAGCCCCTGTCCTGTTGATGTAAGCATTATAAATGATAAAATCAAAGATGAGAGGGGGGAACTGTATTCGAGTTTAAATTCTAAGCATCCACTATGGATGATAGTGAAAGTCCAAAAGTCCAGAGTCCACAGGGAATGAACTAATGAAGAAGATCCAATGAACTGTGAGATGACACCAACATTATACATAAAAAGCAAAGGGTCATTAAAAAGACAGGGAAGGAAAAAAAGATCAAAGTGGCATCAGAAAAGACTTAAGCTTGCTTTATAAGTTATAGAATAGCTCATGTAAATGGAAGGAATGACAGAGACAAAGAGTTGAACAGAGAATTTCAAAGGGAAACCTGAGAATACAAAGTCAAACATTGTAATGAAATGTGCCAAGATCTAGAGTGAGAAAACGAAAGGAATACACTCAGTTTTTCTTAAACTGAAAGAACTCAAGAAGAGGAGTCTCAGGGAGGCGGGGGGCCCGCGCGGGAGGTGGGCCGCCGGCCTCCGCGGGTTGCTCATCTCCGTCTCTCGCCCCGCAGCCCACCCATGACGGACTGCGAGCTGCCCGTGGGCACGTGTCCGGACATGTGTCCGGCCGCCGAGCGCGCCCGCGAGAAGGAGCGCCGCCTGCACTGCTTCGAGGCTCCCTGGAGGCCCTGCACGAGGTTCTACAGCTGCCTGCCGCCCTGCGTGCCTGCCCGTCCATGCATACAGCCTTGGCCGCGGACGCCGCCTTTGAGAGGGCAACGCTGCCCGTCTATTCCACCTGCTCCGGACCCTGACCTATCTGCCTAGCTGTGCTGTGCAGAGGCACGTGGCCCATGCTCGCCGTGGAGCCCTGGCCCGCCTTGCCCATGACCTCAGCACCCCCAAGGGCCAGGCCTTGCCCCTGGACTTCCTGGTGCACCTGCTGGCTTTGGACAGACGCGACCTGTGCCAGGCACATCGGCTGCCCCTGGCTAGGGAGGAGCAAGTGGTGTTCCTTAGGGGTCACTATCGGGAGGAGGGGCAGCCAAGTACAGGGGCCTGCAACCTGTTGGTGAACAGCAAGCTGCGAGGGCGGACCCTGGACGAGGTGGTCATGGCCGAGGAGGAAGAGGAGAGCTCCATCAGAGCCCAGTCCCCAGCCTGAGGACCGCCCACGCTGGCCCCAGAGACCTGTGTGGGAAACCAAGCTCCAGGAAGGGAGTGCACACATTCTTTGCGCTTGTATTTTAAGGAGTCTGAGGGGTCAAGATGCTCGTGGAGTGGAGATGCCGCTCAGTCACATCCTCCTATGGAAAACCGTTCCCTTAGTAAAGCCAGTTTGAAAGTGCTACTTGCAAAAAAAAAAAAAGAAAGGACTCAAGAAGAAACTCAAGTCTTATAAGTTGCAATACTGAAAGATTCTCTGAGCAAAATATTGCCAAAAATATGAAAATGGTACCAAAGGAAGATGGAAAGAATTCACAATCACTGTACAAAAAATGGCTGGTCAACATTCAACTATATGATCAAGGCAGCATATGATCAAGGACCAATGGTGCTGAAGGAAGTTCAAACAACACTGAAAGCATTAGTCTAAAACAAGGCTCCAGGAATTGATGGAGTCTCAATTAAAATGTTTCAAAAAGCTGATGAAATATTCACTTGTCTAGGTCAGGAAATTTGGAAGAAAGCTATTTGGCTACCTGACTGGAATAGATTCATATTTGTATTCATTGCAAATAAAGATGACCCAATATAAAATGCAAACTATTAAACATCACTGACATCACATGCTGTAAGAAAAATTTTGCTGAAGTATATTTTAGTAGAGCTGCCGGAAGTCCACCCAGAGTCAGAGGATGGGGAACTAGGGATTTCATTGCTGATGTCGGATGGATCTTGGCTGAAAACAGAGAATACCAAAAAGATGTTTACTTGTGTTTTGTTAACTATGAAAAGGCATTGACTGTATGGATAATAACAAACTATGGATAGCCTTGAGAACAATAGGAATTCCAGCATACTTAATTGTGCCCCTGTGGAATGTGAACATAGATCAAAAGGCAGTTGTGCAAACAGAACAAGGGAACACGGCATGGGTTAAAATTAGGAAACGCGTGCACCAGGGCTGTATACTCTCACCATACTTATTCCACCTGTATGCTGAGCAAACAATCAGAGAAGCAGGATTATATGAAGAAGAATGCAGTCTCGGATTGGAGGAAGACTTATTAATCACCTGCAACATGCAGATGACACACCTTGCTTGCTGAAAGTGAGGACTTGAAGCACTTGCAAATGGAAATCAAAGATTGCAGCCTTCAGTGTAAATTACAACTCAATGTAAAGAAATCAAAAATCCTCACAACTTGACTAGTAGGTAGCATCGTGGTAAACAGAGAAAAGATGGATGTTGCCAAGGATTTAGTCTTGCTTGGATCCACATCAATGGCTATGGAAGCAGCAGTCAAGAGATTAAATAATACACTGCATTAGGTGGATCTGCTGCACAAGACCTCTGTATAGTGTTGAAAAGCAAGGATTTACTTTGAGGACTACGGTGTACCTGGCCCATTGAATACGGAAGACCAAAGAACAATGGATGTATTTGAATTACGATGTTGGTAAAGAATATTCAAAGATTAGGATACTTTCAAATACTGGGCTGTCAAAAGAACAAACAACTTTCTTGGAAGAAGTACAACCAGAAAGCTCCTGAGAAGCCCAGATGGCAAAACTTCACTTTACATAATTTGAATATGTTATCAGGTGAGACCAGTCTCTGGAAAAAGACACCAGGATTGGTAAAGGAAAGAGGCAGCAAAAAAGACAATGACCCTCAACAGGATGGATTGATATAGTGCTGGAAACAATATGCTCAACCATAACAACTGTGCAAGTATAAAATACTCTAATTACTACATATTCATCAATAAAGACAGCATAGATTTAAAAAGCTGTATTGTTAGTTTGGTTGTGCACAGGGTTGCTAAGAGTTGAAACTGATGCAACAGCACCTAACAATAACAACGTGTGATTAAGCTTCCATTAAACTCCCTTGTACAATTGATTAGGAAGCAAATAGACTTCCCCTCAGAATGCATCAGATGGTGAATCAGTAAAGATATAGCTAGGTTAAATTATAACATCTTATTTTTTTCCCTTTTGATCATTTTAAATTTGTTACAGTTTTTAAAAACATTTCCTACTTTCTTTTGGATTGAAATTTTTCTTTTATTTTGTTGTTGTTGGGTTTTCTGCTATTTTTCTTTATATAAAATCCAGGATAGGTAAAAGTTTAGAACCAGTTACTAAAGTTATAGTTTCTTACAGTTATGGCAGGGGAGGTTGGAAGGATGTAGGGGGCTAATACGGATGAGCACAATGGGTATATATTCACACCATTGAATCTAATGTACATATGTTAATGCCAATAAAACTGTTTAAAAAGGTTTTTTTATTTAAAAAAGAAGCAGGCATCTTTAGTAGAGGTTGCACCCATTATGTTCCAAGGAAGTGTCTGACAGCGATAAGGCAGGTCTCCTTAGGTGTGTGGCAGCCTCTTCCCTACTTGGATACTGTCACCCACAAACCTGCTCTGAATTGCTATAAGAAAACTTGGCAATGTCTACTTCCATATTTCTAGTATATGAAACTAAACAGCTAAAATGTTGCTGGGTGTGGATTAGGGTTAGTCTTGTTTCCATTCTCGTTTTCCACTGAAGATTGTAAACTGAAGGTACTATGTGCTAGGGAACAGGAGTCCTGGATGGAATGTACACTCAAACACCTGAAACTAACAGGGTGACAAAGCAGCAAGTTAGCAACTCCTCCCATGTAGAAATTGTTGGTTGCTGGCTGTTGCAAACTGTTAAAGGTTCCTGCTATGGAGTCTGCACTGATAATCACTTCCTCTCCTGCCTCCCTGTACATCACTGTGAGTTTGTCTATGCTCCCTTATTGGAAGCAAACTGAGGCTTTTGTGTGCAAGGAAACTATGGGTGTGGCCTCCATTCAAGATGGCTGACCTCTCTGGGGGTCAATTTGGAACCTTTCTCAACTAATAAATGTCAGCTATTGGACTGATACAGATATTCCCAAAGCAGGTCCACTACAGTGGAATCAAGAAGAAGCCAAAGTGAAGGCTGCTTGTTAAGTCACCACAGGAGCATTAGAGCTGTGAAACCGGACAAGTTTCTTGGAGGTCCTTCTACAAAGTACCAGTCCGACCTCCTCATGAAATGGATGAAAGTCTGTTATGCTTCCACTGCAAGTGCCAGCTTAAACAGACACTAAAATGTTAGAATAACAAAATAATTTTTAAAAAAATGTTAGGGAATATCATGCAACACCAGAGGGCAACAGCTGGCCCCGGAGAGGGCTTGCTAGATGTGAATTTTCTCACTAAACATTTGATTGCTGAAACAGGAGGGAAGGAAGTAATATCCAGAAAGGTGACTACATTCTCTGATAGACAGATTGATTCGTATACAATATCTTGCCTTTGTGACATTGTTGCCCACTGGTTAACAGACTGACCAGAGAATGTTCTCTAGTGTGTTCGGAAGAGAAAGAACATTGAAAAACAAGATCTAAAACTTTAGAATTACAATCAAATCCAGGAGGAGAAGGAACAATCACAGAAAGGTAGGGGGATTGGTAAGCAAAGGCCAAAGGCACTGTCCACTTAAAGAGTTTCTTGCAGAAAATAGTGCAAGAAAAAACACCAACAAATGGGGGAAACTGAGAACATTAACACCCTTGAGAATTCTAATGCTCCTCCAGAAAGAAATATCACAGAGAAATGGTGACCCACCCAGATGAACCTGACAAAGGGAAAGTACAACCTGAAGACCAAATAATGAATGTATGTGTAAAACATTGAATGTAGTGAGAGTTAATAGAAAACATATGCAGAGAGCTAAAAGAAATAAGGAAAATACTGTTAAGAACAAAATGAAGATAAAAAAAAGAATTTTTCAACTTAGAGGGTCAATAACTAAAACGAAAAACACATTAGGACTCACCAATAGATTTAATCTGGTAACAGAAAGAATCGATTAGAGCATAATTATAATTTCAAATGCTGAAAAGCCACAGAATGGGGGTTCAAAAAGGTTTAGCACAGTTTAGTGAAGTTGAGATAACACTATGAGACCTAATATAAATATATCACAGGAATTTTACATGGAGATGAGAAATATAAAGGAACTGAAAATATATTTGAAGAACTAGGACAAAAAAAGTCAACAATCTAATGATGGGCATGAATCTATAAATCCAAGAAACTCACACAATGCCAAGTAAGATAACCTCAAAAAGATCTAAACTAAGACACATCACAGTTAACCCAAAACTGAACTTGCTGCCACTGAGTTTATTCCGACTTCCAGCAGCAACACAGGACAGAGTAGAACTGCTCTATTTTATTTCCAAGAAATTTTTATTTACAGAAATGGACACAAGACTCGAAAATTAAAGCTAAAGATATAATATGTAAAGATGTAGTTCCAGTGAGAGAAGACAATAGTTATAAAGGCTTTTCAATAAGACTAAATGGCAATTTTCCTCAGCAACACTGGATTTACCTTTAAAGTGCATAAAAAAAAAGACTATCACTCAAGAATACTATACAGTTAAACTCTCTTTCGAAAGTGCGGGTGAAATTAAAACATTCCAGACAAAACAGGAGGTTGGAGAGTCATAGTCACAGACTAACCCTGTAAGAAATACTAATGAGAGATCTGTAGCTATTGAAGAAAATACACTAGAAAGCTATTCAAAATTATACATAAGAAAGAAAGATTCCTAATTAAAGAGTCCAACAGTGAAACTGTTTGCGGTTTCCAGCCAGCTTTAACCCTCCGCTATTTGTTTACAAACAAATCCATGCAGATGTGAGTGTCCACCCAGAGACACAGAAGGATCCAACCAGAAAGATGCCTGGGAACTCTCCTGCCTACAAGAGCTATAGACATCCCAAGGTCTTTTCTTACAAATCCCAAACAAGTCTGTTCTTTCTCTTATCCCTCTGGTACCGCTCTCACTGCTCCTACTCCTTGCTTGATTCTGTGTGAGAAAAAGCAAGTCTGCCTGTCTCTGTGTCCCTCCCTCTCTCTCTTTAAATTCCTTACTCCATTTCTATCTGCTACCTCCTTCTGCCTTCACTCGCTGGTTCTCTGCCATAAAGTTGCTCTCGGCAATACATGGCAGGCAGTGGCTACTGTCAGGGAAGACCCCGTTAACTTCTTCACCAAACTCCTGCAGCTTGCTAGTGAGTCTGTATTAAAACCTGTTCCTCTGTGTCTGTGCAACTGAGGTAGTTACAGCCTGTATGCTTTATAGGCGAGGTGTCTCCTTTTCTTTCACTCGACTAATCTCCCTCGACTAGTCTAGCCCCTTTAATCTCATTCCCTTTGATTTCTGTTACTCCCATTTATAGATTATTAGAATCATCAAGACTTAGCCGAAATAAAACTTATTTACTAAACTCATGTTTTGTCTTTCATACCCCGTCCTTTGTCTCTAAAACCTTACACTACTAACGGGAAATGCATGGATAAGTACCAAGCTAGTAATAAGGAATTCATGACTCATATCATAAATGTTTCGTTATTCATGATTTTTCTTTTAAAACTATTCTTATTCTCATGTGTGGGTGAGGGAAAGTTTAAAGAACAATGTAGTGTTCCAGTCAACAATAGATACATTTTGTTTTGGAACATTAGTTGCAATCCCCTCAATGTAATAGCACTCTTTCTACTTCCTCATTTCCATCTCATTCTTTCCATTCCTTTCCTGGCTTCTCATTTTTGTTTTGGGACAAATGCTGTCCTTTGGGTCTCATATAGTTGATTATTCTGAGAAGTTTGTTCCTCACAATACACTTTTTAGGCCTGTTTGTTATTTAGCTAAATGGACATGGGCACAGCTCCAGGTTTGAAGGACATCTAAGTCTTGATGATTCTAATAATCTATAATCAGATCAATAAGTCTGGTCTTTTTTATGATTTTGAATTTTGTTTTAGATTTTTATCCCATTCTGTTCAGAACTGTTTTGTGGTTGTGATAAGTTCAGCAACATCTAGTTCTAGTATCAGGGCAGTAGAGGCTGTGGTTCATTTGGTTATTAATCCTTTGGTTCTTCATGTTTTTAATAAAAGACATATGAAAGGCAAGGATAAGGTTATTCTAAAGAATACATGAAATATGATATAATTAGTGACAAAAAGAAAAGGAGAATAATGTTATAGATATCGAGTTTCTGATGCTACTAAAGCTAAGTCAGACCCAACTTATCCTAGGATCTTACCAATATAAACTCTTAAATACAGCAGTTATACTAACCACTAAGGGGAAAAATACACCAAAAAAAGGAAAAGGGAACAAAAAGGCCCATTACAATACACGAACAAACACAAAAGAATTAATACTAATTTTAAAGACAATGCTTAAGACACATACACATTACAACAAAGTATCAGAAGTAAATCACCTTTATCAGTAATTGGAGTGAATGTGAATGGACTGCATGCGCCAACCAAAAGACAGAGAGTGGCAGAATGGATTAAAAAACAAACAAAAAATACGATCTTGCTCTTTACAAGACATGTGCCTTAAATCAATGGCACAAATAGTCTGAAAGTTAAAAGATGGTAAAAAAAAATCCCATGCAAATAACAACCTTTTGAGCTATAGATAGCAATCTTAATACCAGACAAAGTAGACTTTAAGATAAAATCTCTTAGAAGGTGAAGAGAGATACTATACAGTGAAAAAGGGTCAATTCATTAAGAAGATTTAAAAATACGTGCTGAAAACAAAATTATCTATGTACATAATCATTGATATAACTGAAGATAAATATACATATTACTGCAGTAGTTTCAAACTGCAAATGCCCAATCAATATTTGACAGAATAACTAGAAAGACATGTGAATGAAGTGCCAAAAAAAACCCTGTAAACACAGAGAAAAATGAAAAAAAATCCAGAAATATGATCAGCAAGGAAACACTGGATCTAGATGATTCTATAAACCAACTATAGTTAACAGACATATATTGTTGCTGTTGTTAGGTGCACCAACCCTATGCACAACAGAACAAAACACTACACAGTCCTGCATCATCCTCACAACTGTTCCTATGCCTGAAGCCACTGATGCAGCCATTGTGTCAATCCATCTCATTGAGGGTCTCGTCTCCCTCTTTGTCGCTGCCCTTCCACTTTACCAAAAATGATGTCCTTCTGCAGGGATGGGACTCTCCTTACAACATGTCCAAAGTGTGTAAGACAAAGTCTTACCATCCTTGCCTCTAAGGAGCACTCTGGCCTTACTTCTTCCAATACAGATCAGTTTGTCCTTTTAGCAGTCCAAGGTATTTTCAATCTTCTTCACCAGCACCACATACATAGAACACTGTAACCCCAAACAAAACAATCTACTTCAGTGCAAATTAATCATTCTCAATGAGAGAAGACATTTTAGGTCACAAAGCATGCCTTGATAAATTTTAAAGACAGAAATCACACAAGATATTTTCTCTGACCACAATAAAGAGAAGCTAGAAATCAGTGACAGAAAAAAAAAACTCTGTAAAATACACAAAAGTGTAAAAAATATTAAATTCCAAAAGGGTAACAGAAGAAAAATATCACAAAAATGTCAGAGTCAAATGAAAATGAAAAGCATAACTTACCAAAACTTAGGATATATAACAAAAGCAGTACTTGGAGGGAAGCTTACAACAATAAATGTCTATATAAAAAAGATCTCAAATTAACAGACTAACTCAATAACTCCGGGAACTAGGAAGTGAAGAATAAAGTCTAAACTTACCAGAAGAAAGGAAATACCTAAAATTAGTGAAGAATTTAATAAAATAAAAAACAAAAATAATAATCAATAAAACCAAAAGACAGTAGTAGTGAGATGGTAGTGAGAGATGGTAGAGTAGCAATAGCAAAGGTAATAGCTGTGTGAGGCAGCAGGCACCAAGAGACCATTCTGAGACTGACCTAAAAGCTGTGCTACTCTCCTAAGAAGGGCTGAAGCAGGGTCTAGTGGAAACCCTAAGCATGGCCTAGTGATGGAGGATAAGAAGCAGCATCCCGATTAAAGAATTGTACCCTTTTACTTGTCTAATAAATATCTGTAAGTACAGTGAGTTCTGGGATAGTGTAACAAATCATCGAACTCAAACACAGGAGGGGAAGTACTGAAGGACAGGGGAGGGGTTGTAGTCAGAAATGAAAGAATGGCACAGGAATGTAGAGAAATTGAATTTTTGAGACATCTTCAACTTTCTCCTCATGAAAAGCAGTTTTGTACTGATCCTTATAATAGAAATTATTTGTTTGAAAGTCTTCGGGGGAAGAGCTATACACTAAATAGATCTCAAAGTCCCTATACATCCAATTGTTTATCTTGATCAATAATTTTTCACATTTCCATTTCTAACACGGAGAAAGTAGGTCTGTTTCTTCAGTTTATTCCTGATCTTCTCACAATATAGTAAATTAAGAATAAATTTTCTAACTGAGGTTTCCAACCCACTAACGAAATCCAGAAACATATATGGTAATGGATAATGATGGATTTTGTGTTATTTTGAAATCTGTGTTGACTTCTCTAATATTTGAGTAAATTTTCTTTTCATTTAGTAAAATGAAATGCTCAGAATATATTGCCACACATGACAAAACTTTATAATTTTACTTATCTGTTAGGTAACTATAGAAATCAAGAAACAATAGGTAACGTTATGATGTTCTCTAATAAAATTCCTATGACAGAAATTGGTAAATTTAAGTTTTCCTCCAATATAAAAGACCTGTCTTCAGAAACAACATTTTTACTATTTATCTTTCACAATCTGAGAGCAATAAGATAGACATGAGTAAACACATAGTAAAAATTTAAAATAATCAAACAAAAACAAGGTAACAGTTCAAATTGCTTTATGTTGTTTTTTTATAAATTAACATTTAATGTCATTGAAAAAGAATTTTAATATTCCAATAAATAGATGACCCTCATCTTCCAAGCCTTAGTACAATAGAGTAATTTGATTATGACATTTGCTATTCTGGGGCCAAGATAGATGTTCCCTTCCTCAATGCATGCATATATTCCCCTGCACCCACACATACATAAATACCAAAAACTGTTAGCTCAGTTTTAGGAGTATAAACTATTATGCTTCCTATTGTAAAATCTTTTACACTTCATTGTTTAGCACTGTCTACACTTGAGCAGGTAGGTCATTTATAGTCTCCAGAAAGTTGTATTTGGTCTTTAAGTATGTTTATAAAATATAAACACCCTGTAGAAAATATAAATGAATAAAACAATGTATGAAACTTCAAATGTTGGGGGGAGCGGGGAGAGAGGAGAAAAAATGAGGAGTTGATGGCAGGGGCTTAAGTGGAGAGCAAAGTTTTGAGAATGTACAAATGTGTTTTACACAATTGATGTATGTATAGATTGTGATAAGAGTTGTATGAGCCCCTATTAAAATGATTTTAAAAAAAGAAACTGCAAATGCTGTGTATATTTTATTTGTGCAAGCTACTGACTTCCAATTTTAAAAAACTACACAATGTAGCTAAATTTTCCAAATACCCAAGTTACAAAAATGTACAAGTAAACAATTCATGTATTAGAGACTAGTAAGAAGCCCTGCACATGTATAAAATCCTTTGCAAAACAGTGTTTTACAATAATGACTTTAATAATGTTACTATCAACAGAATCCCCTAAGTCCCCTGGGGGTGATCTATTATGCACTACAACAAAATGATGGAGATGTCTTCAAAAGTGAAACAGGAACGCATAGAAATCATAGTTATATGAGTGATTGTGATTCCTCAAGTGCAGCCCTAATATAAAAACAAATAGTTCTTATGGCATGGCCCTGCCTGGTACTTGCCCTCATGGAATCACTGAAGATACGGGTGCCCTACCAAAGCATGATGAAGAAATCCGATGGTGTTATCAGGAAAAACAAGGTCTGTGGTCTTAAAGGCTTGTCACAAAACAAGCAGCCACCAAATTGTGTCAGCTAAGTCTATACAAAAGATGCACACAAGCATGTGTGATCCAAGGACTGTAAACAGATCAAAACCAAAAGGAGAGAATGGTACCAGAGCCTAAATTCTAAACACCAAGTTTGCAAAACACTATGGATGATAGTGAAAGCCCAAAGTCCATTAACGGTCCGTACACGAATTGAGTCCCTGGTGAATCCCCACTGTCCACAGACTAAGAATGAGAATAGCCCAAATATCAGACAAAGGTACTTAGTAATTGTACTTAGACTGGAATGTAACATTTTCTCATTATATCTCCCTTTGGCTCACTTCCAAAATTTTTACTATAGTTTGCTTTTCCTTACATTGAGTTCTTTCATTGTTTATATGATTATTGTTGTGAGGTCTTTTTGTTTTGTGGTTCCTGCCCCTCCACCCCTCTCTTCTTTGTCCTTATTTCATGTTTTTCTGCACAGGGAAGACAAAATTTATGAAGACAGTAACTGAAGTAATAATTACTTGGGACATGAAAAGGGAGGATGGGGAAAATGGAAAGTAAATACCAATAGGTAACAAATAAGAAGTAAGAAAATGTTCCAAAGTTATTAATTATACCTCGGTAAATCATATGCATATAAATATATATATCCTAAATTTAGAACTATAAATTATATAGTCCCACTGAACATTTCCTGAAAAGCCTAATCTCTAAATGGGAGTAAGAGCAGGGCATATTACAGAATACCCTCAAAGTACCATTTTCATGTCTCTTTCATATTTCTCTGAATGCTTTATGAAAAGCTAAAATAATAAGTTATATAAAGCCAGTACTACCTATAAAACATAGTAAAAATCATCTACAAACTAACTAAACAGAACATGCTCTTTAAAAGTTAATTTCACAAATCTGTCTTAATTTTAATCTCTTATTATTGTAGGCATTATGGCACAAGTACACAGGAAAATTAAGCTAAATCGAAAATTGGATTCAAGTTACTGAATTTGTTTCATTATTTATACATACCACTAGGTAGGTAAAGAAAATGAAGTCAAACAAATCGATGTGCCAAGATATGAATGCCACATACCGACATGAAGCAGGGAACCAATAGAGAGGTCTGAGGGGCTGGCCCCAATCCCAACTACGTGGACAGTCTCCCCTCCCCCCAGAAGAATTCACATGAAAAGACAGCACTGAAGCTCCAGCTCAAGGAGAGGACTACATCTCATCAGAACACACAGGAGCAACAAAGGGGCAGAGAGAGAGTTGGAGAACATCTGACCCACCAAGCCCTAAGGACAATATTCCTGCTCAGAGCAGTCAATGCACAGAGAGGACCATAGGGCTGGTCCCACCATGAGACACAACGTCCCTCACTGACACACAGCCTACGGGATATGGAAATTGTACCCTATCTGACCTCAGCACATGGGGACAAAACACTAAGAACATGCAACAGAACAGCAAGGGGAGCAGATCAATGAAGTCCCCAGGGAAAACCAAAAATAGACTGTGGACCCCATCGGACTGGACGGGAAAACACTCCTAAAGGTCAACACAGACCTGAAACTATTTATAGGCTTTTCTTTTCTTGGCATTGGTTTTGTTGTTGTTGTTTTGTTTTCTTTTGTTGCTGTTTTGCACTGACTTGTTTTTGAGATTATTGTCTCTGCATGTCTAACAGAGGAGAAAACAATGGGACTGACAGTCCCGAGGAGGACACAGGAGAGGGAAGCAGGGGAAAGGAAGTGAGTGTTAACAAACCCAGGGAAAGGGAACAACAAGTGATCTAAAATCGATGGCAAGGAGGGTATAGACGCCTAGTAGGATTTGATCAAGGGCAATGTAACTGAGAGGAATTACAGAAACCCAAATGAAGGCTGAACATGATAGTGGGTCAAGAGGAAAGTAAAAGGAAACAGAGCAAAGGACTAGGCGGCAAACGACATTTGTAGAGGTCTAAATGCAGGCATGTACACCTGTAAATATATTTTTATATGATGATAGGTAAATAGAACTATGTACATATATTTATAGGTTAAGTATCAAGGTAGCAGATGGGACACTGGGCTTCTACTCAAGTACTCCCTCAACGCAAGAACACTTTGTTCTAATAACCTGGCATTCTATAATGTTCACTTTCCCAACATGATTGCTGAAGACAAAATAAGTGCATAAGCAAATGTGATGAAGAAAGCTGATGGTGCCCGGCTATCAAAGTTAAAGCATCTCGGGTCTTAAAGGCTGGAAGATAAAAAAGCGGCCATCTAGCTGAGAAGTAACAAAGCCCACATGGAAGAAGCACAGCTGCCTATGTGATCACAAGGTGTCAATGGGATCAGGTATCAAGCATCAAAGACCCAGACCAAAAAATCCTACCATTGTGAATGAAGGGTTGTGCAGAGTGGAGACCCAAACCCATCTGTAGACAATTGTACACTCCCTTACAGAAGGGTCACTTGGAGGAGACAAGCCAGTCAGAGTGTAGTATAGCACCGTTGAAACACACAACTTTCCTCTAGTTCTCTAATGCTTCCTCCCTCAACCCCCAGCCCAAATACTGAGACCCCAATTCTAACCTTAAAATCCGGCTAGACCAGATCATGTACACGGGTACAGATAAGAGATGGAAACACAGGGAATCCAGGACAGATAAACCCCTCAGGACCCATATTGTGAGTAGCAATCCCAGGAGGGTCAGTGGAAGGTGGGGGGAGAAAGAGGGGAAAAATCACAATGATCTACATATAACCCCCTCCAGGGGGACGAACAACAGAAAAGTGGGTGAAGGTAAACATCAGTCAGTGCAAGATTTAAAAAATAATAATAATTTATCAATTATTAAAGGTTTATTAAGAAGGAGAGGAGGGAGGGAAGGGGGAAATGAGAAGCTGATACCAAGGGCTAAAGTAGAAAATGTTTTTAAAATGATGGTGGCCCTGCCCCTTAGATTGTGAGCTCTTAAGGGACAGGGAAGCCCCACTACTCCCTTTCCAGGTCTAGCGCAGTGCCTTGCATCAAGTAGTTCAATAAATATCTGTCTGGGGAGAGAAAAAAAAGAAAAAGATGATGGCAACAAATGTACAAATGTGCTTGACACAACAGATGGATGGATAATGGTAAGAGTTGTATGCGCCCCCAATGATTTTTTTTTTTAAAAAAGGAAAAGTCAAACAATTGCTACTCAATTCTTTATTATTTAAATAACTGAAATACAGCTATTTACTGCCAAAAAGGAAAATGCCAAGTCCATGGAAGGCACGGCATATACACTAAAGGAGTTTTTAGTTGTCTTGTGTTGGTACAGCAGAAGAACCCTAAGTGAGAAGCTAATAAACAAAAATTTGTTTTCTCATTGTTTGGGAGGATATAAGTCAAAATTTATTTTCTGCCTCTAAGGTAAATCTTTCTTTCTGTGTTGGTTAGGCTTTCTTTTCTGTGTTGGCTCTGCGGCAAGGTTGTCTATTTCCAGCTCACTTCTTGGTTACTGGGAGATCTCATGGAAAACTGCACTATCTCACCCTGACTTTACTCTTCTACTGCTTGTTTAAGCTCCTCTTTAGTACCTCAAAAGAAACTGACTTGTGGCAAATCCCACATCAATACTGCCATTAAGATTAATTTGCAATTATAATATCAGGTTTAGTGGGATTTACAAACCATATTTCTGGGGAACTTAATCAATTTATAACAAGTGGTCCTGAAACCTGAAAGTATTTTGAGAATGTGCATGAATCTACGTGTAGGAGAGGAACTAAGTGATTCCAGTAAAAAGACAAAAACAAAAAGAACACTGTGAGCAACAAATCAGAGTTCCCAATTTATTTCACTTACAGCCGTCATTTTGAGAAATTTAAAGAGTGTTATCAAGTGCTCATTTACTATTCAGTGTTTTGCTTTTGTTTTTAACTGGAATAATATCTCTCGAAAGGAGCAAATATATAAACTGCGACTTACCTTCATGACATCTCTATAAGAACGAATTGCTGAGAGTTTTCTCTTTTCATCGTCTTCATCTTCTATTCCTTCATCTGCAGCCTCATAACCTTCATCATTACTACTATCAGCTTCTATGGTATTGGCCATAAGATCAATGAGCTTCTCTAGGGGAGGGCTTAGTTCTCTTTCTTCATTCTCTTTCAAACCATAATCCAGGGCTTTATAAATGACAATTCCCAAAGATTCAATAACCTAGGAACATTAGACAAGGGTAGTTAATAAAGATGATTAAATAATTTCATAAAAATTTAAGACATAAAATATTTGATGTGATATTTTAGCTAAGCCTAATTCTATTTCAGAAAAGTGGTAAGTTACATTGAAGAATATGTTTAAAAGTCTCACCTAGTCTAAGGTGACCTTCCTCAAACCCACATATAATATATGCCTACATTCTTGCCATGCTTCATTTTAGATTTGTACCGTATGCTAAAACTTACATTCTCCATTCATATGGTGATGGAGGCACACTAATCTGGCTGATTCTAGACATTTCTAAAAAAAACTTTTCAAAAATAATAGCTATAAAATAACATCTCTATCCAGAATTCCAAGGCCAATACTCATCTACTTAGGCAATGTATACATGTCACAAAGGTGAGAGACTGAAAACTCAGCTATTGGTAGCAATTAATTTAAACCTAAAAAAATACATATATAGACATTTATATGCACACTACCTACTCATTAAGTTGCATTTCTAATCTGAGTCTCTTTGGAAACTACTAGAAAAAAATTATGATATAAATGTAATAGCTAAGTGACATGAATAAACATCATTCTTTAAAACCCTTGTCTGAGTTTTCAATATGAGTTGAAAAGATTTTACAAAATACTATTTTTTAAAACCTTACTTAAAAGGTAAATATATAAGTTCACCTGCAACTATACCATTCCAATTTTGGGGTAGAAAAAAATATAAGATTTTTTTAAAAGTAAAATAAACTTAATAGCATCTGCTTCTTCTTTGAAATAATTTTTCTGTGGCTATTTGAAGCTACTAATTTGGATTACTCCTTTTGAAATCTCTCCAAAAAAAAATAGAATGTGCTACCAATATTCATCTTCTAAACAAACCAATATCATAAGACTATAAAAGAAATGAATATTCTAAAAAAAAAAAAATTCTATTACTTAATGTCATTTTAACTTCTTACAATTAAAAAAACTGTCCACACAGAAAGCATTCTCATTTTATAGTTAGCATGAAATTTTATAAATACTACATAGTATTAAATATAAAGCCAAATATACATTTCACATAGTTTGTTTTATATATCTAACAGACTTAACGATCTATATATAAATTAAAAAGCTTCATAGAAATAGCTGTAAGGTATAAAATATTTGATAATGATAGAGTAGAAATGGTTAAAAATAAATAACAATTAGTGCCTTCTTTGACACTCATAAAAAAGCTAATATCCTGTTAAAAAGGCATAAGTGTAAAGGCTAATGAATGGAAATTTTACTTATTAGTTAGAAATCCAAATGTTAGTGCTTACAAGATTCAACTCACTACCATCAACTATGGAAGATTTTTAAAGTTTACTAGCTTTGTTTTTTATTTTACTTTTCATTGTGACTTAAATGAAAAGCATTGGTTTCACATTCAACAAGTCATAGACTAACTCATCCATTGCAATCCTCTCAATTTACCTTCATTCATCCCACACACTCCCTGTGTTTCCTATTTTCATTCGTTCTTGTTTCCTAATCCTCTGAACTTTGTCCTTGGGCAATTGCTGCCTTTTTTACTTTAAATGGTTCCTTACTCTAACATGGAGAGAGTTCAGCTCCAGATCTGAAAAGGACCAAAGTCCAAAGAGTAAGTTTCATCTCTTATGATTTTGAATTCTGCTTCACATTTTCCTTCTACTCTAACCAGACCCTTCTATTGTGATCCTTCTCAGAGAAGTTTGTATGGTTCATTAGATTGCCAAACTAATTATTCCCATACACCTTTCACGTTTTACTACTCCTCTTTCCTCTAGACAAGGAAAGGTCCGTACCCCAGTGGCTACTTATCAACAGGGTCTTTAACATTCCTTATGTGAATTATGTCATGCCAACTGACCCTGGTGTTCCTTTAAATTCTGGTCCCCTAGGCCCAGTGACTCAATCCTTCAAGGTGTTTGACCATATGTAACAAATTTTCATGTTACCCTGTATGCTAATATACCCATGGACATATTTACAACAAGTATAAATAAAAATACAATGGGGTACCCCCCCTAAAAAAAGATGCTCATCTGGTTTTTTTTGTTTTTATGTGAATGGGATAGTGCAGTGCAATTGGAGTTTGTTCTAGCAGGTCAGGCTGTTAATTAAGCTTTCTATTTAGAAGGGGTGCTCAACACTTCAATCACGATCTACTAGTCGACTGCAAATATAGTGTGGGTAGATCACATGGCACCTAAAAAAATAAATGTAGGGGAGTCGGGGAAAGATGGCTGCCAGAAAGGAAGCTCAGGCCCAGAGGTCTGAGGAGAATGGTGAGGGGGAAATTTGGGGACCTAGTAGAGATATCGTCTGTCTGTCGATTTCCATGACCACTCAGCACTTCTCTGAACCAGAAATTGACTTCCACCCCATTGCCAGTGCTCCCTGTGGATGCCCAGGGACTCTTGTACAGCACTCAGGGCGCCTGCTCTGCCTTGACCAGCACCACAGGACAGCCAGGCTGCCACCCTTCCTCAGGGTACAAAGGGTCTGTGTGGGTGCTCCAGCTGGCATATGCCCCCCCCCCGAGATTCATGGCCCATCTGGGCACCCCTCGCAGACCAGCCGGTCAGACTCTACCTACCTCCTCGTGAGGCACAAGCCCCAGTGCTGCAGCACAACCAGGCAGACAGCAGAGGCTGTGGCCCTGCCTTTGTGCTTCACTCAAACCACCCACCAGACCTGCCAGGCCTCAGCCCAAAGATGCCCTTCCCTTCTCTGTGCTCCTCACAGATCCGCCAGCCAGTCCCCTCCCTGGGCCTCCACGCCACCCCACCCCCACCCCACCCCCCACACACAGGTCCTCATCCTGCCACACCACTTCAGGCCTGCCAGTCAGCAGACACAAGTCTGCAGCTGTGGCATAGGGACCCAAGCCTATGGGGCTTGTCTACTGCATTTTCCTTTCTCCCTGCCCACTGGGTGTCACCCTTTGTGCTCCAAGTGATGGGTGGCAGCCCCCTCCCACCCACCTACCTGTGGGAAGTGCCCCTAGCCAGAAACAGATCAACCAATCCCCTAAATACACTCCCCTGCACTGAGCTCAACACTCTCTATCAGACCACAGCTGGCACAGCTGCAAACAGCCCCTAAGGAGACCTGAAGGTGGCTGGAGCACAAACCATAAGCCAAGGTGAGAGGGAAACCCCAGCAGGACAAAGGTGAACTACAATCCCTCAAGACAGTTGGCTAAAGGCAGCCTACAAAAACACCCTGGAAAATGGCACCTTGTTCCGATAAATCAACCAAAAATCAGTAAGCTGTTTCCACAGTTTCAACAAGAAAAGAGAACGAAATCCAATGCCAGAAGACCACCTGGACACAACAAAGTCCGCATGGAAGAAACACACCAGCCTGTGAGATCACGAGGTGACGAAGGGATCAGGTATCAGGCAACAATGACAAAAAAAAAATCTTAGCACTGTGACTGAGGGGTAGTGGGGAGTGGAGAGTGGGGACCAAGGGTCCATCTGTGGGCAATTGGATATCCCCTTGCAGAAGGGCCGAAGGGAGGAGACTAGCCAGTCAAGGTGCAGTGTAGCAATAATGAAACATACAATTTTCCTCTAGTACTTGAATGCTTCCTCCCCCCAGTATCATGATCCCAATTCTACCTTACAAATCTGGCTGGACCGGAGGATGTACACTGGTACAGATAGGAACTGGAAACAGGGAATCCAAGACAGATGAACCCCTCAGGACCAGTGGTGAGAGAGGAGATATCGGGAGGGTGGAGAGAAAGTAAGGGAGAAAGGTGAAACAGATTATAGGATCTACATACAACCTCCCCGCTGGGGGACGGACAGCAGAGAAGTGGGTGACGGGAGACGTCGGATGGTGTAAGATATGACAAAATAATAATAATTTCTAAATTATCAAGGGTTCATGGGGGAGGGGGAGCAGGGAAGAAGGGGAAAAGTGAAGAGCTGATACTAGGGGCTCAAATAGAAAGCAAATGTTTTGAGAATGATGATGGCAACACATATACAAATGTACTTGACACAATGGCTGGATGGCTGGATGGCTGGATGGCTGGATGGCTGGATGGCTGGATGGACGGATGGACGGATTGTGATAATAGTACGAGCTCCCAATAAAATGATTTTGGGGGGGGAAATAGACGTAAGCCTATCATCAATCTGTCACTTAACTGATATACAGCACAGCTAATCAAATGCAATCTTAGGTGTCAAACAACGGTGCTAAGTGCAGCAAAACTGACAAGCTAAGTTACTTTTCAGGTTATGAAACATACTATAATCTTATTTTATAAATTTAAAAGTCCAACAACAGATTTTAATATTAAAGATCAAATCTACTCCATCCTGAGGACAGCTGCACTCCTTTCTCCACATCTCCAGGAGTGGAAATGTACAACTGGTAATAAGGGCAGATCTGACCGGACAACCACACAATGTGGGAAGCTAACAAAAGGAAGGCCACAAACTACATCATGCTAGGTTCCCCATGGCACCTGGGGCACAGGCCCACAAATTCAAAATCATACAGGTTGCAGTGGAGGGTGCACTCTTCTACTTGGACGAGGCCATGGCACTCCGCTTCAGCAAAGGATCCTACTCTAGACAGTATGTTGGGCCCAACATGGCTCAGCATCTGGAGAACAAGCGAAGGTTTTGTTTTGTTTTATCCAACTCCTTGAAAAACAGATAATACACCCACACAAGGGCTGATCTCAAGAAGGGAAACCCTGAATGAAACAGCAGCTAATTCTGATTTGGGGTTTTGGTGATTGTTTGGGATTTTCCCCCCTTGCTACTTTGTTGTTTGAATAAACCACAAGCAGAGAGACCAAGGACAACATAGGGTGAATCATCCTTAATGTTTCACAATTCACTGTTGGTAACAGAGTTCGCCACCATCCACCCTGTACACCTGAGACTGCACTCCTATACAGGGTACCTTGAAGAGGCCCTTGATGAGAAAAGAAGAAAGCAGTTGTTGGTTCCAGCTTGGTTGTTTGTGTTTGCATGCTCGGTCTTGTTCTTGGTGTGTGTCTCTGTGATGTTATAATTCTTTTAATTTCTTTCCTCACACCCACCTGCCAGAGTCAATTGTCACCACACAACCCCCGAAACTTTAAAAGCTACAATTTGTGGGCAAGTGCCTCCACTTGCTCCACTGTCACCTCATCAACAAATAGAAATAACTACAAGCTTTTCTTTCTTGTTTTGTTTTGTGTCATTGGTTTGTTGTTGATGTTGTTTTGTTGTATATTGTTGCTTGGTTTTTCTCTGTCTTGTTTGTGTGCATGTTATCTCCACAGGTCTGTCTAAATAAGATAGGCTAGATGAACAGTCTGGAGGAGAAAACAACAGGACCGACAGTTCCGGGGGACATGGGAGAGGAAGAGGTAGGGAGAAAGGTAGTGGTGTTAACAAACCCAGGGACAAGGAAACAACAAGTGATCCAAATTGGTGGTGAGAAGGGTATGGGAGGCCTGGGGGTCTAATCAATGATAATGTAACTGTGTCAGACAGGGTTCTCTAGAGAGACAAAACCAGATTTCTAGTAATTATATATATATAGATATATAACATAAGAAATGAAGCATTAAACTTATATAGATAGATAATACAAGAAATTAACAGTTAAATTATAAAGCAGTGAGACACTAGCAGTCCTTTAAGTCTTGAGAGCTGCCAGTCCCTCTCTATAGAGAGAGCTGGACTATATATACCCAAGTAGCAAACAGGAAGGCAGGTCACCAACTGTCACCAACTGTCAGTCCCCAGCTCCAAAGATGAACATTCCAATCGTGTGGGATTAAAGGGACCTTAACTTACAGTGACACAGTCCACAGGCTAGGCATCCCAAAGGTAGTGTACCCTTTAAATTGAGGCACAGAACAAGCAAGGCAGCCACACGCAGGTCCAATGATTAAAGAGTGAGAGACAAGCAAGGGGAGGTTCACTGAGCCATTGATCTCTCCGCCCTTCAATTAATCCTACTTGAATTTATCTGCCAGGCTGGCAAAACAAACTATCGAAGTAACCAAGAGAAACTGCTGAAACCCTGGTGGGTACTGAGCATGATAGTGGGATAAGAGGAAAGTCAAGGGAATAGAGGAAAGAGCTGGATGGCAAAGGGCATTTATAGAGGTCTAGATAAAGACATGTACACATGCAAATAAATTTATATATGAGGATGGGGAAATAGATCTAAGTGCATATATTTAAAGGTTTACTATTAAGGTAGCAGAAGGATGTTGGGCCTCAACTCAAGTACTCCCTCAATGAAAGAATACTTTCGTCTATTAAACTGGCATTCTATGATGCTCACCTTCCCGACACAACCTCTGAAGACAAAGTGGGTGAATAAGCAAATGTGAAGAAAGCTGATGGTGCCCGGCTATCAAAAGATATAGTGTCTGGGGTCTTAAAGGCTTGAAGATAAACAAGCGACCATCTAGCTGAAAAGTAACAAAGCCCACATGGAAGAAGCACACAAGCCTGTTTGATCACGAGATGCCGAAGGAGCAGTTATCAGGCATCAAAGAACGAAAAATCATTTCACTGTGTGCTCATCTCCATGATACGATCGCTGAAGCCAAATGGGTGCATAAACAAATGTGGTGGTGCCTGGCTATCAAAAGATATAGCGTCTGGGGTCTTAGAGCCTTGAAGGTAAACAAGTGGCCATCTAGCTCAGAAGCAACAAATCCCACATGGAAGAAGCACACCAGCTTGTGCAATCACGAGGTGTCGAAGGATCGGGTATCAGGCATCATCAGAACAAAAAATCTTATCACTGTGAATGAGGGGGGGAGTGCCGAGTGGAGACCCAAAACCCATTTGTACGCCACTGGATATCCCCTTACAGAAGGGTCTTGGGGGAGGAGACAAGCCAGTCAGAGTGCAATGTAGCAACAATGAAAAATACAACTTTCCTCTAGTTCCTAAATGCTTCCTCCACCCCTCCCCTCACTATCATGATCCATATTCTACCTTGCAAGACTAGCTAGACCAGAGGATGTACACTGGTATAGACAGGAAATGGAAACACAGGGAATTCAGGGTGGATGATACCTTCAGGACCAGTGGTGTGAGTGGCAATACTGGGAGGGTAGAGGTAGAGCGGGTTGGAAAGGGGGAACCGATTATAAGTATCTACATGTATACCCTGGGGTACAGACAACAGAAAAGTGGGTGAAGGGAGACGTCGGACAGGCAAAGATATGACAAAATAATAATTTATAAATTATCATGGGTTCATGAAGGAACAGGGAGCGGGGAGGAAGGGGGGAAAAATGAGTTGATGCCAGGGGCGTAAGTGGAGAGCAAATGTTTTAAGAATGATGAGGGCAATGAATGTACAAATGTTCTTTACACGATTGATGTATGTATGGATTGTGATGAGTTGTATGAGCCCCTAATAAAACGATTTTTAAAAAAGACAAATTACTTGATCCCAAGCTATAAGACTATTACCATTTAAAGAAATTGGGAGGGAAATAAAGAAAGTGGAAAAATAATGTGTGAAATTATCAAGAGAACTAAATTACGCCTCATTAGGGCTCCAAAACAGGTAGAAACAAATAAACAAAATCTACAGAGAAAATAGTCCAAGACCAGGGGTGTGAGGGGCAATGCTGGGAGGGTAGAGGGAGGGCGGGTTGGAAAGGGGGAACTGATTACAAGGATCCACATGTGACCTCCTCCCTGGGAGAGGGACGGCAGAGAAGGGGGGGAAGGGAGACTCCGGATAGGGCAAGATATGACAAAATAACAATCTGTGGATTATCAAGGTCTCATGAGGGAGGGGAGAGCGGGGAGGGAAGGGAAAAAAAAAGAGGACCTGATGCAGAGGGCTTAAGTGGAGAGCAAACGCTTTGAGAGTGATTCGGGCAAAGAATGTATGGATGTGCTTTATACAATTGATGTATGTATATGTGTGGATTGTGTTAAGAGTTGTATGAGCCCCTAATAAAATGTAAAAATAAATAAATAAATAAAAAGAACCAAAAAAAAAAGTTAAAAGAAATGAGACGTTTCTTTATATTACAAAAATCACCTTCAATGTGTTTAAGGATAGTTTAACTCTTTAAAATGAGACTAATTTCTTACAACAAGCAACAATTAATATTCTTTTTAAAATAGCATTTACATGGTAACAAATAGTAACAATGTATCTCACAAATATTAGAAATAGTCATAGAAGCAAAGCTACTAGGTTATGTTCTTCTAAAATAAACAATACATGTACATGTGTCCCAATTAAAAGGAGGAGAGGAAAGTATTTACCTATAACTTATAATCTCTGCATGAATTTTTTTACTCATAAGACATACCCTATTAATTTTAATTTTAGCAAGTAAGTTGGCAGTTTCTTCACCTACACATTGCCCCTCCTTCAGTCTGTAGGCGGAATTGACATTATCCAGCCCCAATTTGAAGGATTCCTGGTGGCACTGACTGGTAAGGGCTGGATTAAAATCAACTACTCCTGTGAAGATTTACAGGTTTTTGTATTGCATCATTCCTTAACTGAGCCTTTGTGAGGTGATCAAAAAGAGAACACTGAGATTAGTAAGAAAAGATAAAAATATAAATCAAAGCACTTTCTCATATAAAAAAAACCCCAATCCAATTCCATGTATGCTGAATTAAAATCTATACAGGTAGAACCTGAGGCTTGCCACTCTAACAACTCCCAAGTCACTTGTAGTGTCTTTAGGAGTTGGAATTTACTTGACAGCAGTGGGCATGGTTTTAAGTCACCTACGAGTACACTTATCTGAGAACTACTTTCCAACAAAGGCACTGGAATAATTATCCCCTGATTTCAGTATGAGAGTAAATCCAGCTCGATATAATAATACATATTATTCTTGATGTTTTTAAGTTAAAATTATTTTAAATGCCTAATTTTAAAAGAAAATTAATAACTTTCTCAAGAAAATAAATATCACACAGTTCTTCAATTTAAAGTATACAGTGAAATGCTCTTTTTTACTATATTCACAGACTTCTTCATTCTTCACAATCAATTTTATAGCATTTTAGTACCTCAAAAAAGAAATCCAACAACCTTTCACAGTCTCTTCCCATTACCTTCCAACCTACTTCATGCCCCAGCCCAAGGTATGTACTGATATATTTTTATTTCCATAGATTTGCGTGTTCTGAACACTTCACCTAAATGAAATAACCTAATATGTGGGTTTTTTTTGTGACTGGCCTCTTCGATGATGCATATTTCATACTTAATGTAGTATGTAGTATTCCACTGTATGGATAACTCTACATTTTATTCATTCATTTATCAGTTGATGGTCATCTAAGTTATTTCTGTAAGTGCCTAATTTTAATAAAGAAAAAGTACTGTATATACTCGTGTGTAAGCAGAGGTTTTCAGCACAAAAAATGTGCTAAAAAACTGGGGTTTGGCTTATACAGGCCAATGGTACCCCAGCAAGGTATAACATCTCGTGGGTGATTGCCATTCCTCCACTGGTCATTCAAAGCCCCATGGACACAGCAGGGCTTTGAATGTTTGTTTACTCACATCTAACCAATCAGAGCCACTCTGTAACGTGGACAGCTCCAATTTGCAGAAGCACCCGTAGTAATTCACTCACACCGGCAGCTGAACTGGTAAGGATGTGTCTGTGGCTGCGCTCCTTCTCTCCCCTCTGTCTCTGTGTTAATTCACATCCTGCATTTCCCACCCTAGACTTATACTCAAGTCAATCAGTTTTTCTGGTTTCCCAGGTAATAATTAGATACCTCGGTTTATACTCGGGTCAGCTTATATTCGAGCATATACGGTATATCCAATAAACAAAAATTCTCACACTAAGATTTATCAGGTAAAAAAGCAAAACAATTTTTCAGGTGTATATATTAACAATCTGTTCAGCATATCAAATTATAAAATGTAAAACATATGCTCTTTGGCTAATAGTATGCTTTCACATATTATTAATATTAAAATGGGCTGCTAAAATAGAAATATGATCATCACATGCTTAATACTAACCCCAAACCAAAACCAAATTACTACCATTGAGTCAATTCAACCTCATAGCAATTCTACAGGACAGAGCTGAGTGCTTCATCAGGTGTCCAGGACTGTAAATCTTTATCAGAGCAGACAGCCCAGCCTTTCTCCCAAGATGTCATTGATGGGTTTAACCTGCTGATTTGTGATTAGCAACCCAATGCTTAACCCACTGCAGCATCAGGGCTCCTTTTGCTTGATACTAGCTGCTTATAGTTTCAAAATAAATCCCGTTTCTTTCAAACCATACTTGCTAAATTACAACCATCTCCATGCCCTACAATCAGATGTTAGTTTCAGTGCTGGAAAATCACTGACTTCACTTTCTAGTTCACAGATGATCCTTGTTTCACTTTTCTTTCTTTCTTTTTTTAATCTCCATGGAATTGCTCTAGTCTACTTTACAGACCTTATTTCTTTCTATTCCCATTCTTATTTGTCTAGTGTTGACCTACTAAATGTGCTCACAGGCAAACCTGTCAGCTTGTGTGAGCATTTGTGTTCAAAATTCTGGAAACCTACACTGACTTTACTTTTTAACTTTAGAGTTCCTTTTGAAAAGAACCAATGCAATTTTTTTCTACTTCAAAGTAAATTTATTTTTCCCATGGTAAACCTGGTCAAAATTTCTACTACTAATTAACAAGTTTCAAGGAACAAACATCTTCCCCACTGGAATTCATGAAGCCTAAATCCACTTTGCTCTCACATTATTCATAGATATTTTCCTCCCTGCTGCTGTCAAGTATCTTTTAACTCATAATGACCCCAAAGAACAGAATAGAACTGGCCTTTAGGATTTCTAGGTACTAATCTTTATGGAAAGCGATTGTCTTCTTTATTAGTGAGCTACTGGTGAGTTTCAAACAGTTGAATTTTGGGTTAGCAGCAAAGCGCTTAGTTACAGCACCACCAGGGCTCCTACTTCATGTGTGTGTGTTACTTGTTCAATGAAAGAAAGTCAGTTTCAAGTAGACTTTTAGGTTCGGGAGGAAAATGGCTACCAGATAGTAAGCACAGTACGAACTCCTCAGAAACCAATCCAGAAGAGGCAAGAGGAGGGATATCTTCTACTTCCTGATGAGATTAAGTAGACACAAATTTATTAAAGTGAAAGAGCAGCTATGCCTGACAACAGTCACTCCTTTGTCGTCGGTCCTCTGCACAGCCAGAGAAGTGCAGCTCCCCAACTCGTCTGACCGATTTTTCCCAAGCCCAGAGTTACCTGGGGCAGTTGACTCACTGGAGTTCAGGGCCATAGCTCTGTGTGATCAGGCTGGGGAAGATATAAGTAAAAATAGGCTTTGCTCTCTGCCCCAGACATGGCAGCTCTGTTCTGATCCCCTTGCAACCATACCTCCCCAATAGTAGATATGATACAGGCTACCAACCACCTAAGGAAAACTAGGGAAACCTGGAGTGGTGCTAACAGTGAATTAGCCAGGGCAGGAGGAGGCAAAAGGAAACAGGGCAAGCTCTAGGAAGCAAAGGCATCGATCGGGAGATTAACAGAGGTGCGCACTTATGCAAATACATTAATCCATAATGATAGTGGTATTGGCCAATGTACATATATTAGAAGACAATACACTGAAGCTGCAGATGGCCCTTGGGCCTCAGATCATACCTTTCCTCAATACAAGAACACTTTGTTCTAACAAATTGGCATTCTGTGATGCTCTCACACCCCACCCGCCCTACACAATTGCTGAAGACAAAATGGGTGCATAAGCAGATGTGGTAAAGACAGAGGATGGTGCCTGGCTTTTAAAAGATACAGTGTCTTGGGTCTTAAAGGCTTGACATTAAACAAGTTGCTATCCAATAGTGAAGCAACAAGACCACATGGAAGAAGCACTCCAGCCACTGTGATCATGAGGCGTCATGACCAAGACTGGGCAATGGGCATTAGAAGGTTCACAACAAACAGTAAACAAACAAGCAAAAATGCATTGGTGAGAATGGAGGGGTGTTAGAGCGGAAACCAAAGCCCATCTATGGACAGTGGAACATTATCCCACAGAGGGGTCGCAGGGAGGGGTGAGTCAATCAAGGTACAATATAACACTAAGGAGTCATGAATAAACCTATGTTCCCTGGAGGTCAAATCACTCCCCCACCTCTGCTATCACGACCTCAGTGTCACCTCCCAATCTAGACTAGACTAGACGGTAGTAAGTATTTAAGTTTAGGCAAGAGATAAAGCTCACAACACATGGAACCCAGGAACAGGAATGAGAATAGAGATACCAAAAGGGTAGGGAGAAGAGGAGAAAGGTGGTGAGGGAGGGGCCACCCATTGCAATGAATGGCACATAACTACACACACCCAGCCAGGGGGGAGAACAGAAACCAGAAGGGAAGGGAGACAGCGGTTGATGTGAGATTTGAAAATAATTAATAATTTATTATCATGGGACCACAAGGGTTGAGGGGGGGGCGGGTGGGAAGAGGAGCTGATCACAAGGCTCAATGGAAAGTAAATGTCTAGAAAAGAACAATGGAATATATGTACAAATATGTTGAACAGAAATGACATATGGTTTGTAACAAGAGATGTAAGAGCACCCAATAAATGATCGATAGATAGGTCAATAGACAGATAGATAGATAGATAGATAGATAGATAGATAGATAGATAGATAGATAGATAGATAGATAATTAGTTAACTCTCCACACAAGCTGGGGGAGTTCCAGACTCAATGGACAAAACTAATCCTCCATCCCTGGGGAACTGCTCTGCAAAGTTCTTCCTTACAGTACCCAAAGCAAGGTTGTCATTCATGAGCTTTTAAATTTTTTTCCTTTTCTCTTTGTTCACACACAACACTCACCTGGTCCAGTAGCAAGGTATTAGGATAAGGACAATACAAGGAGAGTGCCAAGAGGGAAGGGGAGCTGAACTCAGAGAACTGACAGAATTAGTCAATTCGCTGGATTTAAAACATACCACCTGGCCTCCAGACAGTCTAAAAGCAGGACACATCCCTCAGCTGGTGGGTGCACCTACAAAGGCATCCACCAAGGCATAAAGGTGAAACCCCTGCCCCAGTGGCTTTACATAGCACAGGCAGAGAGATTCTACATGAGACAAGGAGTTAAGAGTCTAAGAGGTCTCTTTAAGCTGAGGTACAAGATACAAGGGGGTATCCCCACCCCCCCAAAAAAAACAGAATATTTTTTCAAAGCTATGTATTTTTTTTTAATTTTTAATCAATCTTATCACCTTCAAAGTACTCTCCGTTACACTTAATATATTTGTCAAATCTGCGATTTGATTCTTGGAAGCATTTTCAAACTCAACTATTTGGATGGCTGACGGCAGCACCTCCCTTGCCTCATATTTTTCTTCACCTCTTCTATGACATCAAATTGCTGTCCTTTCAAGTCCCTCTGCATTCACGGAAACAAAAAAGAAGCACAACGGAGCGTGATCAGCTGAGTAAGATGTGTCAGGCAAGTGTGGCATGGTGTTTTTTGCCAAAAACTGGTCTACTGAGATGGGTGCGTGAGCAGGTGCATTGTTGTGGTGGCAAAACTAGTCCCCCATCTGCCACAAATAGGGCCTTTTTTGTTGCACACTATAACACAATCTTTTCAGCACCTCTAAATAGAAAGTCTGACCTGGTGGAACAAACTCCAAATGTGAGTCAATATTTTCATTCATTCGTAAAGTTGACAGACATCCAGAACAAGGTTTGTCATCAATTGGCATTTCACCTTTTTGAAACAAGAAAACCACTCATGCACTTGAGTTTTTCCCACAGCACTGTCCTTGTTAGCTGTGTTTAACATTGCAAAAGTTTATGCATTTTTCCTGAGCTTGAAACAAAAATTTTACAGCCTCACTGTTCTCTTATATCAGCCATCACAAAAAACAAGCTGCAAGCAAAACTGCTTTTACAAAAAATTCACTGTCACCAGAGGGAATCTTCCCAGGCAACACCACTGGGTACACTAATTCAGAGCAAGTTGTTCAATGCTTGGCTATCAGAAAAAATACTTACTGTAAAAGCCCTGCTCTTCCCAGTAAAATTCCGGTTTCGGGCCAGGGGGTGGGGAGTCCCCCCTTGTAAACTGAGAAATCGACAGCTGTCTCACAACACCAGCCCCTAGTCAGCACACTGATAGAGTACCCCAAGCCACTTACATAAACAACCTGCACTCTCTGAGAAGGTTATTGCTTCAACTCCCTTCAGCTATTACCCCATCCTCCCTAAGAGACCACTTAGGTAGGTGGCCTTAAAAACCCGGCTCCCCAAACTCCATTTCAGGACCTCCATCATAAAATCATTCCCCTAGCCTTAAACTCAACCCCACCCTGTGATCCTAAAAGACTGCAAGGAACTAAAGCAAGACACTGTCCTAAACTTTTCAAAAGACCTCTATTCCCCACAGTCCTGATTTTCCTCTAGGATAAGGTCTAGAACTCAGTTGTTCTTTTGCTGATATTGTCATCACTGTGTATTCAATAATTACTATATCCTCCTCCTCTTTAAACCAAAGTCTTGCACTATTTTCATAATTCATCGTTAATCAGGATGTGTAAACTACATAATCTGGTGTCAATTTGCGAAGGGGTGAAGTCTAGCCTGTCAATCAAGTCACAGCTTGAGAACCTCATTTGGAGGTACCACAGAAATAAATGGAGGCCTTATCCACTGAGGCCTCCTGCTTCGTCTTCCTGCTGACAAGACACATGGAGGTATGCTAGTACCCTGGAGCTGGAGGAGCTGTGTGGAGACCCCTGCCAGCATCAAGACGCTTCCATTGCCACTGGATCGAAAAGACTTTCCACCCACTGGCCTGTGATCTTTCTACACTTGGATGTTTTCTCAATATTCAATTGCTCTTGTATATAAAGCTCTTTCTTGTACACATGAGTGTCTATGAATTTGTTTCTCTAGACAACTCTAACACACAGGACTTCCCCATTTGTAGGTCTATGTAGGGACAAAAAGATTATAATGGTGTTGTTATTACTAAACTTTTTAATTTCAATTAAATTTTTCTTTGCTTTTAGCCCCTCAACACATCATTAAGCCATAAGCACCAGCACCACAGACAAAGCTCCTGGACAAAGATTAGCACCCAAACACACACACATTAACTACTCTTCTACTTCTTCTGGTATTGTTGTTTCTAATCTTAGTTTTAATACTTTTGTCTCTTGTTCTTTCCTCCTTTATTCTCTAAACTTCTATTTCATAGTCCTGTTTGCTTTTTTTTTTAATCAATCTAGCTCTTTCCTTTTCATCCTCATAAATCAAAAGTGACACTACTCTTAAAATTATTTTTCCTCTCAATTATTTTTAGCCTTTCCTCCATCATTGCAAAAGAAGGCAATTTTTGTCCAATATTCTTGATTTTAGCCTTTCAATTGACACTACATAAACCCTTTCTTTTTGCCTTTTTCCTTTCATAATCCCTTAACACTTCCTCTTCCACAGCTCAGTCTACTACCTAACACTTATTCTAACACTCTCCCTCAGACACTTGACATAAAATGTCTACCATCCCTCCACTGCAACATCTAACAGAGCTAACTACTCCTACATCACCCCAGCTCCCTAACATCCCTAATAGCTATACCATGACGTCAAGAAAACATCTTTTAACAGGGATAAAGTAACCAAACCTAAGTGAAATGCTGGAAATTACACAGGTTATGCATTTACAAGGAAATGAACTTACAATGTGGACACCATCAAGAACAAACAACATCTTATAGGGATTCCGGGGGAGGGGGAGATTTTTTTTTTTTAATCCACACAGAATAGTTTGAAATTTCTCAAAGAAAATTTTCCTCATTGCCTAAACAATGAAAAGATAACCATCCTGGAAGTCAAAAGAATCCAAATTAGGAGAGATCCCAAAATAAAAACTCCCCACCACACTGTCTAACAACAGAAAGGAATAAATTCTAAGAGCAGCCAGAGAAAAAAGAACTACATTAAAAGGAACAGCAATTCTATTGGCCAGTATTTTATTACGGATTTTTGCATCGATGTTCTGTAGTTCTCGATTCTTGTGGGATCTTTGCCCACTTTAAGTATCAGAGTTATACTAGCTTCATAGAAAGAGTTTTAGAGTTTTCCATCTTTTTCTATGTTCTGGAAAAGTTTGTGTAGGATTGGTGTCAGTTCTTCCCTGAATGCTTGGTAGAATTCTCCTGGGAAGCCATCTGGCCATGGGGATTTTTTGGTTGGTAATCCCTTAATAACCTTGTCTATTTCCTCCATTGCTATGGGTCTGTTGAGGTTCTTGACATATATCTGCAATAGTAAAAGGAGGGATTGTGTTTCCAAATATTTGTCCATGTTTTCCAAGTTATTGTATTCACTACAGTATAGGCCTTCATAGTACTGTGTAATTATCCTTTTGATTTCATTAGGGTCCACTGTACTGTCCCCTGTTCCATCCCTCATCCTTGCAATTGATGGTTGTTCCTTTCTTTGGTTAGGTTTGCCAGTGGTCTATCAATTCTGTTAATTCTTTCAAAGGACTAATTTTTGGCTGCATTATTTTCCATACTTTTCTTGTTTTCCTTCTCTGGTATCTCAGCTCTAATTTTTATTATTTCTATCCTCTTGCTATTAGTAGGATTGTTCTGTTGACTCTGCTCTAATTGGTGTAAGTTTTGTGCCAGCATATCATCCACGAATCTCTCTTCTTTTTTCATGTGTGCATTTATTGCTATCAGCCTTCCTCTAATAAATGCCTTTGATGTGTCCCAAAGGCTTTGGTACGTCGTATTTTCATTCTCATTGGTTTCTAGAAACTTCCTGATTTCATCTTTGATCTGAGTCAATACCCACTCCTTTTGCAATAATTATTCATTTCCAGCCTTGTGGTATAGTGTCACAGTGGTCAGAGAGATGGCTGTATAATCTCTATGTGTTTGAATTTACACAGGTTCAATTTGTGTCACAGCATGTGGTCTATCTTCGAACATGTGCCATGTGGACTTGAAAAGAATGTGACTTTTTTTTCACTTGGGAGGAAAACAGTGAAACTATCTTTCAAGTCAAGTCGTCCAATTGTGCTGTTTAGATCTGTAGCCTCCTTGCTGAGTTTCTGTCCTAGTGATCTTTTTCAAAGAGTGGTGTATTAAAGCCACCAACTATAATTGTTGAGTCTGGACTTTCTTTTTTCATCTATTGGAATTTTTGGTTTATGAATTTCCCAGGTCTCTTGTTGGACGCATATATATTTATTATGATCACTAGTTCTTGGGCCTACTGTTCCCTTGAGCATTATATAGCCCCTTCTTGTCACTTGTTACGGCCTGTACCTTGAGATCAATTTTATCAGATATTAAGAACACTACATTTATTTTTTTGCATGGCATTTTCTTGGTATATTTTTCTCCAGCATTTAATTCTCAACCTGTTTTTGTCTACAAGCTTGAGATGTGTCTCCTGTAGTCAGCAGATTGATGGGTTATGTTTTCTGAGCCAGTCTGTCAGCCTCTGCCTTTCAATGCCGGAGTTAAGGCCATTGATATTCAGGGTTATTACATCCATCTGGATTCTGGAATGTCATCTTGTACCTTTTGTGTTGGGTATTTTCCTACCTACCTAACTTATCTGCTTGTGTTGTGTGTGTGGTTTATTTTTGCCTTCTTTCTACAATTGAGCCAATACTATCCTGGGGGTGTTTTCTCTTTGTCGCCCTATGGGTGGAGTTGTTCTATGTCATGGTCTCTTATTTGCCCTCGGTGAGTGTTGATCTTCTGCCCATACTGGATTGGCAAGGTCCTTTTGTAGGGCTGGGTTCCTTTCTATGTATTCAGTACATCTGAAAATGAAAAGAACCCAAGAGAATGCAAGCCTCATGTTAAAGTATTAAAAGATTCTAAGGACAAAATACTGAATGATGCAGGAAGTTTTACGAGTAGATAGAAAAAATAAAGAGTCCCTATACTAAAAACATAGTCAACAACCCACCATTTCAGGAGGTAGTATATGAACAAGAACTAGTGGTACTGAAGGAAGAAATTCACACTGCACTGAAAGCATTAGCCAAACACAAAGCTCCAGGAATTGTTGGAATACCAATTGAACTGTTTCAACAAACTGATGAAGAACTAGAATCACTCATCTACGCCAGACAATTTGGAAGACAGCTACTTGACCTGCTGACTACAAAAGATTTGTAGGGTATACCTATTCCAAAAAAAGATGACTCAACACAATGCTCAAACTATAGAATAATATCACACGCAAACAAAATTTTGCTGAAGATCATCCAACAATGGCTGCATCAGTATATTGACAGTCAGAGGTTCAGGATCGATTCAGAAGAGTAAGTAAATCATTGCTTATGTCAGATGGATCATAGCTGAAAGCAAAGAATAGCAAAGATGTTTACTTGTGTTTTATTAACTATGCCAAAGCATTTGACAGTGTGGACCATAATAAACTATGGATAACCTTGAGAAGAATGGAAATCTCAGAATACTTCACTGTGCTTTTGTAGAAATTGTACATGGATCAAGAAACAGCTGTGGAAAATGATCAAAGTAATACTGAATGTTTTAAAATCAGGAAAGGTGTGTGTCAGTATTGTATCCTCTCACCATAGTTTACTTATTTGATCTGAATGATGAGCATAACATCAGAGAAAATGGCTGATATGAAGAAGACTGTGGCATCAGAATTGATGATTAAGAACAACTTTCAAACCAGCCATCCCACTCTCATCTTCTCCTCTAGTCCCTGTGAACCAAGTCTGTAAGAGGAACAATAACAGTAATGAGGTACACATACCTTAGCATAGTAGAGCAGCTTAAGTCAAAGAGGCATTGTTTACCCAGGGTGCAGAAGGGTTAGAAAAGGAGGAATGGAAATAGGGAGGGAGTGGGGTAAGTGATGTTACATGGCAAGGATTGCTTATTTAGCTGCCACTGAATAAGCATGATTGTGGAAATTAAAACTGATTATCTGCTCTGTATATCCACCCAACCACAATATTTTTTTAAAGAAACAAAGCAAAAAGGTTTCTCTCAGTCCCAGAAGCTACCAAAAGTGCTTTTGTATAAAGACATTCTCATTCTGAGCAATTTGCACCTTGTAATTTCTGAAACAGTGTGCCAAGCTGGAAACACAAGTAAAGAAAGCACAATCTGAGAAGAGTCAGAGGAAGAACAGATGCTAATAACAGATTGCCTCCTTTTATCTCCTTTTTAAAAAAATCTGTCAAAACAGGGAAGCAAGAAACAAACCATTTTTATGGATTAAACAAACAAATTTTATGGATTAAATTATCCTTTGGAAATAAATCATTTTTGATACATCTTTTGGTACATCTTTAGAGTGACTTAAAGCATCACTGATATTAGAATTTTTTTTAAGTATCTTTGCATTATCTGTTCTTAACCACTTTAAAAACCAAACCAGCTGCCACTGAATTGATACTGACTCACAGCCACCCTATAGGACAGGGCAGAAACACCCCTGAATTTCTGACACTGTAACTGTTTACAGAAGTAGAAGTGAATTATTTAATGTGGCTCTTCTGGCCAAAGTCTCTAACTTCTGCCAACTTCCCAAGGTGGTTCTGGTAAGAAGGTGGGAGAAGATACTGATAGGATTCACTTGTGAGTACTTGTCAACAGGATTCCCTGGAATGCCATCCAGCTCTGTATACAAAATGAGCCCTCTAAGAAGCAGGAGTGGGAAATCTCACTAAAAGCAGGAAGCCATGAGTGGAGTGCATTCACGGAACATGAGAACCCTGCATAGTAAACCTCACAGATTCTGAAGATAGCAAAGAAGCAGCAGCATGACACTGAGTAGTGTATTTCCTGGTCCACTGAGCAGTACGGATGAGTGCTTTTATGCAGGAGGCAGTCTTGTGAAGTGGTGTGCCTCTGGGCACTGTGGAGAAGCTGGACTAGCTGACCCAAGGAAGTAGCGCTAGTGAGGCTTAGTGGAGTGGGGTGCCTCTGGGCACTTAATTCTGGGAGGTAAGTTTGGTGACCCAAATGAATGCTTGCCTTCAAGGAGGAGGCTTACACATAAGTGATATGCCCTTTGGTCATCTGTTATCAGCCCTGAAAACAATTTGTAATTTGTCCTGATGAACAGCTCTATCTTAGACAACTCTCAGTTGTATTACAACCTGTTAACTTCTGTAATAAGCCCTTTAATAATCATGAATATTATCTTTGAGTTCTATTGCAATGGATATTAGAACCTAAAACTAAAGTCGAAAATACAACATTTGACAATGCAATCACAATTTCTCTTCACAAAGAAAATTGTTATTGATCAAAGAGCTTTGCCACGTCTAAAGGCTAATTTTTTTGTTTTGTTTTTTGTGTTTTTTTCTAAAGGCTAAGTTATATAATAAATACACCTTCAATTTTTGTTGGAATATGCAGAAATTGAATATTACTTTAATAATCTTATTCCTATGTAGCAATTAAAATGTAGCTCTACAGAGGCATCTCCTACCATTTGAATGGGCCATACTCCAAAGTTCTTTCTCCAGGGAGTCCAGAAACAAGATTTTAATATTTATATAGAAGAAAATCATAAAATGTGACGATTCTGGGTCACAGGAGATTATTTAAATGGGAAAAATCCATGCATGAGTACTAGACTTATCTTATGATTGTGAAAGCAAGCGGTGAAAAAAGACAAGCCATTCTCAAATGGGTGGGCAGGAGTTCTAGAAGTTCCTGGACCAGGAAGGCCAAATAGGTGGCACCTTTTGGGGGGCCAAGTATTTCCTATAGGCCAGTTTTCACATCAGTTTGAGAAATGCAATTGTCATGAAATTTACATGGCCTTAATATAAACTCACTAGGCAAATAATTAAAATCCTATCTTTAAATATTACTGTCATTTAATATCATGTTATCACCTTTGAGTAAGAATACTACAAATTAACTTGCTATTCATGACATTAGATGGTAGTTATACTAACATCTAAGGCTAACATTCCATTTTGAATCAAAATTAACTTTAGAAATACAGTCTGTCACCCCTATAACTTTCCATTGTGCCCTAAGAAAATCACTTTGTAAACAACTTCAGAGAATATTGCAACTTCGCTTGCTTTAAGGTCATGCTTGCTACTTGGAAAGCTGGGTCCAAAACAATTCTCTCAACAGATGCTTACTCAAAATAAGCTTTATAATTATCGCTATCCTCCCATGCAGTCACAGAAATAGGGTCTCATGATGGCTTAAATGCTAGACATATCCAATACAGTGATTACTTTGTAACCTTCAAAAACAAAGTTTAAGAAATTTGTATTTCCTCCAACCGATTAGATCTATTTTCACCTGATTTTGTAACCATTACCTAAATGTCAAGAACCACTGAATTTTTACTGAAGAGTCCTTATATTTTCTTATAAAAACTCCCTGTATCATCTCTCCTTAGATCACTTAATTCAAAGTCCTTTGGACCTTGTGAGTCACAATTTGCAAGTTGCCTTGCCTTTCAATATAAGTGCTCCATTTCTCATTTCAACCAGACTGGCACTTTGATTTGTATTAGTTCTTAGAGATAAGAATAGGGTATCCTGTAAATTATTTGATCAAAATCATACAGCATTAAACCAAACACACACAAAGATTACTGTCTAAAGCTTTACATTCTAGGAGGAGTTGGACAATGTGGTAGTTATACAATCTGTTGTCAACTTGAGACTTAAAAGTGAAAGGGTAGAGTTGAGCCTGTTAGTTCGCTGTTTGGTAACCTCATTTGGTGTCCTCATTTGGAGGCGCTAAGAAGATATATAGCTTGCTGGAGGTGTGACACACACACACTCCCTGCAAGACATTCCTGTTGAGAAGGCACATGGAGTTACACTAGAGCCCTGGAGAAAGGAACCACTTGGAGACCCCTTTCAACACTGAGATGCAGTGTGAGATGCTTCCATTGCCACTGGATCCACAAGACTTTCCACTCACTGGCCTGTGACCCTCCTGCATTCAGCATCATTGCATGTGTTGCTTGAGTCTGAAGAGGAATGTATAGACTGGTATCGGACATAAGGGCAAGTATCGAACTTAAGGACTTGATCTGGACCGAGCAGGGAAGTTTTCTCAATATTGCTCTTGTATATAAAGCTCTTTCTTATACACATGAGTGTCTATGAATCTGTTTCTCTAGTCTACCTGGATTAATATACACAATAAACAAGATTAATATATATACTGGAAAAGAAGGTAATAAATGCTTTGGAGAAAAATAAAGTGATAAGTATTATAGTACTGGTGATGTTTCCCACTGTGATCGAGTCAATGTAAGTCAACAGAAGGCAGAGTAAAACTACCCTTTTGGATTTCCAAGGCTATAAATTTTTACCGTTTAGAAAGCCTCAACTTACTCCCACAGAGCAGGTGGTAGGTTCAAACTGTTGTCCTTAAACTAGCAGCCTAACACATATCCTGCTACCACACTGAGACTCCTTAGTAATGATGTTAGCAGCATGTAGTTTTAAATAAAATCAGTACAGTTCTTAAACCAGACATTTATATATAAGCAGATGAGAAAGTAAGTATGTGAATAACTGAAGAAAAAGGAGGCAGATGGAACAGGTAGTGCAAAGGCACTGGACAGAAAGCATGCTTGGAATGTTCTGCCTATAGCCAAGTAGTGAATATGTCAAAAGAATATGATTAAGTCAAAATTATAAAATTAAAAGGGCAATGAAGTACCAGATCACATGAAAGATCATTAATCATTGTAAGGACTCTGATTTTTACAGTGACAAAGATGGAGAGCAAAGGAGGGGTTGTGAAAGGCAAAAGGGAGATATATACAAGGGAACTTTAAAAATTAACGGAAAGAATCCATTATCATTAGTTTCATTTTTCCACTTTTTAAGCCCCTGAAAATGACATGAACCAGAAGTGAATGCTTCTAGCTTTTGATTGACAACAGACTGTGTAGTAGTTATATAATTTCGTGTCAATTTGAGATATGAAAGTGTAGGGGTGGAAGTGCCTCCTTGTCGGAGTGACCCTCACAAAAGGAGGGTCCTGGGAACTCTCTGCCTTCATCTTCATGCCAGTGAACCATGCTGAGACATACACAAGCCCTGTGATGCAGTCACAGCATTGGATCCACACAACTGTGCATATACGACCCCCCTCACCGCCTGTGATCTTCCTACATTCTGCGTCATTGCATATGGATGCATGAGTCTGAAGAGAGATTTATGGACTAGTATCAGACTTATGGACTTGAGTTGTACTGGCCTGCCATGTTTTGTTGATGCACAATTACTTATTGATATAAAGCTATTTCTATTTTTTAAATATTTTATTAGGCGCTCTTACATATATAACATTCCCTCAATCACATAAAACAGTATTGTACAGTTACTACCACAGTCGGTTTCAAAACGTTTTCTTTCTTTTTTTTAAACATAGATGGCATATAATATTTTTAAAATACATTAAACAATGTATTATTTAAGTTTAAGTATAATAGAGGGGATTTTTTTAAAGTGTAGAAAAAAATGAATTAAAATATAATGGCATCTTCCCACTTTCCCCTACTTCTTTTTTTTAATCATTTTATCATACACAACCGATCTCGATCCATACATACATCAATCGTGTAAAGCACATTTGTACATTTGTTGCCTTCATCATTCTCAAAACTTTTGCTTTCCACCCAAGCCCCTGGAATCAGGTCCTCATCTTTCCCCTCCCTCCCCACCCCCCAAAGCTATTTCTTATACATATATAACTGTCTCTGGATTTGTTTCTCTAGTCAACCCGTTCTAATACAGACTCTACTGGAGCAATGGTAGTAGCAATGAGTACTGGTAAGGATGGGCAGTCCTGGTCTTATTTAATAAAATCTTCAAAAAATTCATGGAAACTATAGAGACTTCAAAAAGTGTCTGTACTAAACAAACTCATACTGAATCGCTATAATATATACAAACAAAACCAGTGAAGTTAAGTGGCGAGGTGTAGCAGACACCAGTAGTACAACATGGCGAAGGTCACGGTGGAGCCTCAGTGTGGTGATATGAAGTGGTAGGCTGGAAGTGCGGCATTTGGGAGTAGTGGCAAGACCATGATAGTCCACAGACAGCAGACACAGTAGGGTGGGGTGATGTTGTAGTGTAGAAAGGCACAGCACAGCAATGTGATCCATCATGGTACACTGGTTGCTTGGCCAGATGTAGCAGAACACTGCCCAACACACAGGTAACACAGTACACATTATGCGGCAAAGCAGGTAGATCAGGCATATTGCGTTTGCGCTGCTTGGTCCACCAGGGAGAGAGAGGGGCCGGCCTCCAGAAAGCCATTTATCTTGGTTGCACTTCCAAAGGAGGTCATCAAGCTGTGACCTGATTGACAGGCTAAATTCCACCCAAATCTTCTTACAGGTGCCATGTTGAAACAAAAATCCCAACCATCACAATGTGTGTGTGTATAGAATATGTATGGTAAAATGAGAGAAGGATGGAGCTTTCAATTTCAGAAACTCAGAAGACTGATTCTACTCTGTCTTATAGGGTTGCTATGAGTTGGTATCGACTCGAGGGTAGTGAGTTTATTTTGGGTTGGTATGGTAAAATATATATAATGAAAAATTGGCATTTTAACATCACTAAGTCTCACTTCAGTGACATTAATTATATCAACCATATTGTGCTAACCATTTCTGAAAATTTTCATCATCCCAAACAAAAAAGTGACTGCCTTTTAAGAGACAATGTCCCATTCTCCCCTCTGTAGACCCTGTAATCACTGATAAACTTGTGTCACTACACATTTGCCTGTCTGGCTGTGTTATTCTGGGTTGACTAGAGAAACACATTCAGTGACGCTCATATAAACACTGATTGAAGAGTGAGCCTCCTGTCAAGAAGTAATTACATATATCAAGAAAGCATCCCAGCCCGGTCCAATTCCCTTCCCAAAGTTTAATACTACTCCATACGGCCCTCTTCAGACTCCTGCCGCCACATGCATTGATGCAGAATGCAGAAAAATCACAAGCCCGGTGGGTGCAGAATCGTATGGCTCCAATGTCAACGGAAACATGGCAAAGCACTGGCAACTCTCAGGATTGGACCAGAGTTCAAACAATCAGGAAAGTGGAGTGGTGGCATGAGAAGGAAATTCCCAGGGTCCTCCATATGAAAAGGCCACACCTCCAAGGAGACAGCATCAGGCTTTTACCTGATTGACAGGTCTCACTCCACCTCTAGGCATGAGCATCTACTTAACATAAAATCATCTAACTGCCACACTAGCTATTTCATTTAAACGAGATCACACAACATTTGTCATTGTGATTCTGGCCTGTTTATTAAGCATAATGCTTTCAAGGTTCATCCATGTCATAGCATGTGTCAGGACTTAATTTCTTGACATGGCTGAATAATAGTTGATCATGTTTTTAAAGCAGAACCAAAAAGAATCTTGTAATAAAATTACTAAGGCATAAGAATCAATTGTTATATGGTACATATGCATAATAGAATACTAAGCAATTTCAAAAATGATACATCTATGAAATACCACATAACATGGATGAATCTGGAAGAAATTATGTTGACTGAAATTAGTCAATTATAAATGAACAAATGTTATGAGACTTCAGTCAAAAGTCAAGAAAAATTATATATATAATTTTAATATTATATAATTATACACACAGGGGTACCCCCCAAAAACAGATTTTATTCAAAGCTATATATTAAATTTTTTACAAAATAAATTTATCATCTTCAAAGTGCTCTCCATTACACTTAATACATTTGTCAAATCTGTGATTCCATTCTTGGAAACATTTTTCAAACTCATCTGGTGACAGCAACTCCCTCATTTTTTTCTTCACCTCTTCTAAATCATCAAATCACTGTCCTTTCATGACCCTCTTCATTTGCGGAAACAAAAAGAAGTTGCACAAAGGGAGGTCAGGTGAGTAAGGTGCGTGGGCAAGAGAGACATGCTGTTTTTGCCAAAAGCTGGTGCACTGAGATGGCTGTGTGAGCAGGTGCATTGTCATGGTGGCAAAGTCAATCCTCTATCTGCCACAAACCAGGCTTTTTAAAAAATAAATCATGCTATTAGGGCTCTTACAGCTCTTATAACAATCCATACATCAATTATATCAAGTACATTTGTACATATGTTGAGATCAAGCCTTTTTTGTCACATAATGTTACGCAAGCTTTTCAGAACCTCTAAATAAAAAGCTTGAATAACAATCTGCCATGGTGGAACAAACTCCAAATGCACTACAAGTCATCATTTTTGTCTGTTCAAGAAGTTGATGGACGTCCAGAATAAGGTTTGTTACCAATCAACATTTCACCTTTTTTCTAACAAGAAAATCACTTATGCACCTGAGTTCCTCCCATAGTGCTGTTCTTGTAAGCTGTGTTCAACATCACATGTTTCTGCAGCATTTTTCCTGAGCTGGAAATAAAATTTCACAGCCGCACACTGTTCTTTAAATCGGCCATCACAAAATAAGTTCATGCAAAACTGCTTTTACAAAAAAATTCACGGTGATCAGAAAGAACCTTCCTAGACGACACCCCTGGCTACACGAACTCAGTGTGAGTTGCTAGCTGCTCGCCAAGCGGGAAAAGCGCATACTATGAAAACACCTCTAGGAAGCAGGCCTCCCCGCTGTCCTGCTTCTGCCTGGGCCCCTCCAGGTCCCCTTCTTCCCCACACCCCCTCAATAAAAGCTCACAAGCAGGAGGGAAAAAAAAGGAAAGAAAACACCTCTCTGTCCAGCATAATTCCAGTTTGGGGGCATGGGGGCGGAGTACCTCCATATATATAGATATATATATATATATGGTTTAATTTTCAGTCAATCTATCAACAGATCCAAAAGGAGAATATTAACACTAAAGAAGTATGCACACCTTGAAATAAAAAATGACTTGAAATTAAAGGGGCAGCATTTACTAAAGGACAAAGTCCAAAGAGTTAGGAAAGAATGAGAAATGAAAATAGGAAATATAAGGAAGAAGTACAATAAGTGATGTTTCTGGGGAATTGAAATCTCATATGATCCCGCAATAACTCTATTTGGCATATACCATAAAGAAATAAAAGCCAAAACACAAGAGTATGTTCTCTCATGTTTATTGCAGCACAGTTCACAATAGCAAGGCACTGGAAACCACCCAGATGCCCAACAGTGGAAGAATGGATAAACTATGGTACATACACACAATGGAATATTATGTATCACCATAAAACAGTGATGAAAGTATGAAATACTACAAGACATGGAAGGGCCTGGAAACCATTCTGCTGAGGGAAGCAATACTGTATGAGCCCACTACTACACAGAGAAGCAAGGAAGAAACAAACCTTAGATTTCTAAATAAAGGGGTAGAGAGCTTACTGCTGACCACTTCATAAGAACCACTTCCAAAGAAGAGACCTCACGTTAGCTGGGGTCAATCCTTCAAGAAGGAGGTTAAAAGGAGTCCATCTACTTGAAGTCATACAACACGGAGACACAGTTGGGAGAAATCAACAGACATTCCACAGGAATAATGAAATCATACTGGAAAGCCAAGCGCATACCTGAGGAAGGGAGCACCTAGATTTCGGAGGAGGCATTTATACTTCTGTTGGTGGGTAAATGGGGAGGAGCAATGTCACATCAGGAAAGGAGCTCAACAATAATTATAGAAAACCCAAGGAAAGACTTAAACCCAGTATTATGTTCCTGAGTTAGACACTTAGGAATCAGTTTCTTCGTAATCCTCGGTGAATCGAGCCATGGTCTATGCACTGTGATGACTCTGCCCATACAGGGAACATGGCATCCCCAGGCCACAGCAGGACTCAATGTGGAAACCACATTTTATTAACGGGGTCCTACCTCAAACTACCTGTAGCCATTGGACTTAAGTCTGAAATTCCCTGATGAGCAAAGAAAAAAAATGAAAGCCACCCAATACTATGGCAGTCATTGGACCTTGGTAGATGGTGGATGGACTGTGGTATAATATGACATACCTGGTCAGATGACCTCCTTTTTAACCCATCCTGAATTTGTTCAAGGTTTAAATATTTCTCACTTGTAAGATAGAAAATCTCTCTAGCTTATTTAATATTGCCAGTGGTCTTTTCTTTCTTCCTTTTCCCCCGTTGTTTTGTATTGTGTCCATTATGGTTCCCACTTTTTGAAGCAAACAAAGAGCAGAATCGTAGACCCAATGACTGATGTAATAGCTTATCTCAGATGTGGCGGGAGATTGAGGGGAATAGGGGAGCAAATAATGAATACAGGAGGGTGCACTAGAACTGATTGTAATGATGTACCTACAACTCTTTTTAAAAGCAACTTAACTTTGGAAGTATATGATATTTGGATTTTATATCAATTTAACTACTGTGGAAAAAAGAGTAAGTGATGTTTCATTGTAGAAACTGCAATCAATAGATGAAACAAACGGGGGAGAAGGGAAGAGGAGCTGATACCAAGGGCTCAAATAGAAAGTAAATGTTTATAAAATAACAATAGCAACATGTGTACAAATATGCTTGATACAATGATGTAGGGATTATTATAAGAGCCCCCAATAAATGATCTTTTAATTTATAAAAAGACAAAACAAAATGTGTATGACTGTTAGATAGAAAACTGATCTGCTCTGTAAACCTTCACCCAATTCATATTTAAAAGCTAGGGATAAAAAGAGAGATAAACTTCAAGATTGGGGTAAGATCAGGATTTCCATTTTAGATAAGTGAAGCTTGTATGGACCCATATATTTGCAGTAAATTTCAGGAGTGCAATAATATAGTTTGTAGATATAAAGCTTAAGTCATCAGCACATGTATAATAACTAAAATAATGAGGCCAGATGAGATCACTGTCCTACTTTCAAGAGCTTGTGTCATGAGAAAAGAATTCAAGAATTTATCCTTTTTTCTGAGATAATGTACAATTGTCAGCAATATATGGTTACTTAACTAAGGAACCACTCATTCCAAAGTCTTTTTAAATACCGTATATACTCGAATGTAAGCCGAGGTACCTAATTATTACCTGGGAAACCATTAAAAATGATTGACTCGAGTATAAACCTAGGGTGGAAAATGCAGAAGCTATTGGTGAGTTTCAATAATCAGAACAAGTGAAAATAAAATTAACTAAAAATTGAGACATCAGTGGGGTAATATATGTAAATATTTTTAAACAAGATTTTGAAAAAGAACTTTCATAGTAATGCCCCCCACCCCCATCCCACGCAGTGATAGCTGGGAGGAGGGGGGAAAGTCCATGCAGGCAGGGGATGCAGGATGTGAATTAACACAGACAGAGGGGAGAGACGGAGCGCAGCCACAGGCACATTCTTACCAGTTCAGCTGCCTGCGTAAGTGAATCACTACAGGTACTTCTGCGAATTGGAGCCGTCCACGTCATAGGACGGCTGATTGGTTAGATGTGAGTAAACAAACATACAAACATTCAAAGCCCTGCAGTGTCAGTGGGGCTTTGAATGAACAGTGGAGAAACAGCAATCATCCGCCCTGTTACCAGAGGGGGGGATGGGGAGGGCCGTATAAGCTGAACTCCAGTTTTTCAGCATTTTTGTACTGAAAACGTCGGCTTATACACAAGTATAAACGGTATATAAAAATACCAGTAACCTGTTAAAGCAACAAAATATAATCATTTTATATAAAATATGTTTTTCTTTGACATATTTAAAGTATAATCAATTCTCTTTGTATAGTCATAGTATGCATTCCCCCCCCCCCCCCCCCCCCCCGCTCCCGTAGGCAAGCATCGAGCAACTTTCTCTGAGTTAGTGCACCCAGTGGCACCTGGGCAGATTCTCTTGGGTCACAGTAGAATTTTTTGTAAAAGCAGTTTTGTGCAAACCTCGTTTTCCGTGATGGCCAATTTAAGAGAACAGAATGCAGCTGTAAAATTTTGTTTCCTGCTAAGGGAAAATGCCACAGAAACTGTTAATATGTTGAACACAGCTTACAAGGTCAACACTATGGGGAAAACTCAAGTGTACGAGTGGTTTTCCCATTTCAACAGAGCTGAAATGTCAATTGATGACAAACCTCCTTCTGGAGGTCAGTCAACTTCCCAAATGGACACGAGGAGCATTTAGAGTTCCTCCACTAGGTCAGACTGTATGTGCATATGTAAATATATTTATATATGATGATGAAAAAATAGATCTATATGCATGTATTTATAGGTTTAGTATTAAGGCAGCATGTGGACATTGGGCCTCAACTCAAATATTTCCTCAATACAAGAACACTTTGTTCTATTAAATTGGCATTCCATGAAGCTCACCTTCCTGACAAGATCTCTGAAGACTAATGTGTACACAAGCAAAGATTGTGGAGAATGTTGATGGTTCCTGGCTATCAAAAGATAAAGTATCTGGGGTCTTAAAGGCATGAAGATAAACAAGCAGCCATCTAGCTGAAAAGCAACAAAGCCCACATGGAAGAAGCACACTAGCCTGTGTGACCACGAGGTGTCGAAGGAGTCAGGGATCAGGCATCAACAAACAAAAAATCATATCACTGTGAATGAGGAGGAGTGCACAGTGGAAACCCAAAGCCCATCTGTAGGCAATGGATCTCCCCTTACAGAAGGGTCATGGTTGAGATGAGTCAGTCAGGGTGCAGTATAGCAACAATGAAACATACAACTTTTCTCCAGTTCTTTTTTTTTTAAATCATTTTATTGGGGGCTTGTACAACTCTTATCACAATCCATACATACAACCATTGTGTCAAGCACATTTGTACATTTTTTGTCATCATCAGTCATAAAACATTTGCTTTCTTCTTGAGCTCTTTTTATCAGCTCATTTTCACCTCCTTCCCCAACTTCCCTCCCTCATGAATCCTTGATAATTTGTAAGTTATTATGATTTTGTCATGTCTTACACTGTCTGACATCTCCCTTCACCCACTTTTCTGTTGTCCATCCCTCAGGGAGGAGATTCTATGTAGCTCCTTATAATCAGTTCGCCCTTTCTACCCCACCTTCCCTCCACCCTCCCAGTATCGCCACTCTCATCTATGGTCCTGAGAGGTTTATCTGTCCTGGATTCCCTGCGTTTCCAGTTCTTTTCTGTACCAGTGTACATGTTCTGGTATAGCCGGATTTGTAAGGCAGATTTGGGATCATGATAGTGGGGTAGGGAGGAAGCAAAAAGAACTAGTCAACAATCCACCAATTCAAGAGATAATACATGCGCAACCAAGGGTGCTGACATGAGAACTTCAAACTACACTGACTGAATTATCCAAAACAAAAGGCATCTTTCCCACCCCTCTCATATGCCTTTAAGGCCCACAGAGGGGTGGAGGAAGAAAAACTACAGCAATGGGAGGTCTAGGCACTAACCAACCCCAGGGGAAGGTATTGTTTCTATCTTCCCAGAAAAGGGGGCGCAAGAACAGACTTAATGTCTGTGTGCAGATACTTGAGGACGATGCTCCTGCTTGGAGAAGCTCATCCCCAGAGATAACTTCAGGGTCAGCTTCAGCTGGAGACATGACACCCTCTCCCTAGATGACAGTGCTGCAGAGGACAGCCCTGCAGATAACAGTTCTGGGAGAGTGGCCGGTCTGACCCGCCCACATGGGGGCAAACCAAGAGGAGAGTGCAACAGACCAGTGGTGGGAGTGAAGCCACAAAATGCCCAAGAAATCCTGACTGTAGACTTCTGACGTGGGGGGCAGCATGTGGAACCCCATATGAACTGGTTTGGGGTTACTCACAAGGGGGTCACATCTGAAAATCTAAAGGTGTAACAATGGGTTGGGGTGGTGGCAAGGCACTACACCACTCCATCCTTGACTGTAGGTATAGCAACGGAGACTTTTAGGATGCATGCCCTTTCGGACACGAATGCTGAAGACTAAAAAGGGTGTAGGTGTTGTTAGGCAAGCAGGACCTGGGATATGGAACCCTGGAAGGAAAGAGGACTGGACTGTTGTATTACAACAGGTCCTTCTCTCTAGTTAACAGAGATATTCATCTGCTCTATGTCAGGTTCCCTGTTAGACTTGTGACTATCTGTATGTTCTTTCTTCTCTCTTCTTTGGGGGGAGTGCTATTCTATGCAAGATAGGCAGGATAGGCAATCTTACAGAGACAGCAATTTGATCAACTGTTCCTGGGGAGCATGAGAAGGGAGGAGGTGGGTGATGAGCCAACAATGATGGGTACAGGAGAATAGTAAAGGTTCTAATATTGATAGGGAAGAGGGTGTAGCTTTTCTGGTCATAGCTGATCAACTGAATTGTATCTGAGTGGAATTACTGAGAGGTGAATGACAAGAGAGACATGATAGTGGAGCAGGAGGGAAAAAAGAAAAAGAGTAAAGAAGAAGAAAGTAAAAAAGATATATGTACAAATGTAAGTATATAAATATAGGTATATTTGTATATGTATTTATATGCAAATACAATAAAGAAACAGATGGACTCTGGGTTTAAATCTCACAGCAGTATGAGAACAGTTTGTTCTAATAATGTGGCATTGTATTATACTCACCTTCCTGACAGGAGCGCTGAAGACAAAATGGATGCATAAGTAAATGTGGCGAGGAAAGCTGCTGATGGTGCCCAGCTACTGAAAAATATACCATCTAGGATCTTAAAGGCTTGTAGTTAAACAAGTTGCCACATAACAGGGAAGAAGCGCACATGAAAGAAGCACACCAGGCTATGTGATCAGAAGGTGTCAATAGGAAAAGGTATCAGAAGTTCAAAAACAAATAACCAAATCAATGTGAAGAAGCAAGGATGTAGTGGAGACCCAAAACCCATGTGTAAGATAATTGGACAGCGGTTCTCAGAAGGGCCATTCAGAAGGAATGATAAATCCAGAGTGCGGTATGGCACTGATGAAACACATAACTATCCTCTAGTTCTTTAATATTTCCTCCCCTTACTATTATGTTTTTATTTGTTTTTGCCTCATTAATGTTAGATTTGTATATTTAAAATCACTTAATACATGAAAGTCAAAATAGATAACCCTTCAGAAATAATAACAGGAGTAATGGTTCCCTGAGGGTACAGCAATGGGTTGGGGGGGGGTGAGGGAGAGATTAGAGAGCTGATAGCATTGATGACTGTATAACCCCACAAAAGGGGAGCAAATAACAGAATTGCATGTGAATGGATATATTGTATAGTGTAAGATATGGCTAAATAATAGATGATAGAAGATATAGATAGATAGATAGATAGATAGATAGATAGATAGATAGATAGATAGATGATAGATAGATAGATAGATAGATAGATAGATAGATAGATAGATAGATAGATAGATAGATAGATAGAAAGGATTCCTGGGGAGTAGGTTGAAGAAGGGAGGGGATAAAGGGGAACTGATATCAAAAAGTTTAAGAAGAAAGAAAATGTTTCGAAACTGATTGTGGTAGTAATTGTACAATACTGTTGGATGCGATTTAACTATGGAATGTTATGATATCCGTAAGAGCTACCAATAAAATGATTAAAAACAAGGCTCCAGGAATTGATGGAATATTCATTGAAATGTTTCACTCACTTGTTTATGCCAAGAAATTTGGAACTGACTATTTGGCCAACTGACTGGAAGAGATCCCAACAGAATGCTCAAACTTTAGAAAAATATCATCAATATCTCAATATCTCACACAAGTAAAATTTTGCTTAAGATCATTCAACAATGATTGCAGCAGTACATTGATAGGGAAGTGCCAGAAGGTCAGGACAGATTCAGAAGAGGGTGTGGAACCATGGATATATCACTGCTAATGTCGAATGGGTTTGCAGTCAAAACAGAGAATACCACAAAGATGTTTACTTGTGTTTCTTTGACTATGCAAAGACATTCGACTATATGAACCATAATAAACTGTGGATAACTTTGAGAAGAATGGGAATCCCATAACACTTACATTTCATTATGCTCATAAGGAACTTGCACATAGATCAAGAGAAGTTGTGTGTATAGAACAAGGGAAAAGCACATGGCTTAAAATCAGGTAAGGTGTGCACAAGGTTGTATCCTCTCATCATACATGTTCATTCTGTATGCCAAGCAAATCATCGGAGAAACAGGAATATATGAAGAAGAATGTGGTATCAGGATGGGAGGAAGGCTTATGTACAACATACAACATGACATAACCTTGCTTGTTGAGTATGAAGAGAACTGAATTAGTTTGCGATAGTTTATTGTGCCAGCCTGGCAGATAAACACAAGTGGGATTAATTGAAGGGCAGAGAGATAAATGGCTCGGTGAGCCTCGCCTTGCTTGTCTCTCACTCTTTAATCATCAGACCAGTGTGTGGCTGCCTTGCTTGTTCTGTGCCTCAATTTAAAGGGTACCTGTGGAATGCCTAGCCTGTGGACTGTGTCACTGTAAATTAAGGTCCCTTTAAGCCCATACGATTGGAATGTTCATCTCTGGAGCTGGGGATCGACAGTTGGTGACCTGCCTTGCTGTTTGCTGCCTGGGTATATATAGCCCAGCTCTCTCTAAAGTGGAACTGGAGGCCATCAAGACTTAAAGGACTGCTAGTATCTCACTGCTTTATAATTTAACTGTTAATTTGTTGTATTATCTGTATATAATTTAACGGTTCATTTCTTGTGTTATATATCTATCTTTATAAATAAATATAAATATATAAATATATAATTACTAGCACTCTGGTTTTGTCTCTCTAGAGAACCCTGTCTAACATATAGTTGCTGAAAAAATAAATGATTGTAGCCTTCAGTATGGATTATAATTCAATGTAAGGAAGACTAAAATCCTCACAACTGGACCAATAGGTAACATCATGAGAAATGAAGAAAAAAGTGAAGTTGTCAAGGATTTTGTCTTACTTGAATCCACAATCAGTGCTAATGGAAATAGCAATCAACAGATCAAAAGACATGATGCATTAGGTAAAACTGCTGCACAAGACATCTACAGAGTATTGAAAAGCAAGGGTGATACTTTGAGATTTAAGGCACACCTGATCCGAGCCAGGGTACTCTCCATTACATCATATGCATGCGAAAGTGAAGACATTGAAGAAGTAAGATCATAGAAGAAGCGATGCATTTGAATCGTGGTGCTGGAGAAGAATATTGCAAATACCATGAACTGCTAACAGGACAAACCAGTATGTCTTGGAAGAAGTAAGGCCAGAGTGCCCCTTAGAGGTAAGGATTTCAAAGCTTCATCTTACATAAGGAGAGCCCAGTCCCTGAAGGTCATCAAGTTTGGTAAAGAAGAAAGGGCATTGTGTTTGGTAAAGTGGAAGGGCAGTAAAAAAGAGGTAGGCCCTCAATGAGATTGACTGACACAGTGGCTGCAACAATGAGCTGAAGCATAGGAACAACTGTGTGCAGGGCACAGGACCATGCAGTGTTTCATTCATTGCACTTAGGGTCTCTCTAGGCCAGAGCCAACTCAATGGCACATAACAACAACTAACAACCACCAAAGAAAGGTCACCCAAGAGAATGCTCAAATTGGGAAACAATACCATTACTATCAAATGCAAATACAATTTTGCTGGAGATCATCCAGCAATGGTTGCAGCAACAGACTGACAGAGAACCGTCCAATGTTCAGACTAGATTCAAAAGAGAATGTGCAACAAGGATTATCACTGCTGTTGTCAGATGGATCTTGACTGAAAGCAAAGAAAGACGTTTACTTCAGTTTTCTTGACTATGCTCAGCACAGTAACACTTGTGGGAATGACACAGTGTTACTAGTTCTGCTATTGACCAGTTCAGTGTTCAGTTCTGTTGGGCATAGTAGGGTAAGGATGGGTTGGAAGAGACTCATTGGCATCTAACAACAATATACAATGCCAAAGGAGTCTTCGTGATGCTGTGGAGTAGATGTAGGGCTGGTAACCACAAGGTTGGCGAATCAAACCCACCCGTCACTCTACAGGAGAAAGATGAAACTACCTGTCCTGTAAAACGCTTATATTGGGTCACTGAGTAAGAATTACCTGGAAGGCGGGCACTAGACGGGTTTTCTACATAAAGTCGGTCAAAACTAATGTAAAGCCATGCTGCTTGGTCCCCTATATTCATATAGAATAACTTCAGAATAAACATTTATGTTCAAATTTCAAGGGATTCTTATTATTTTAATAAACAAAATACATGTTACAATTTAAAATAAACTGAATATCTTATTAAGGATTCTGGATCTTATTTAGATAACTCCGTTTCAAAAATAATAATACAGGAAAAATATTACTAATACAGAACTAATAACACAAAAAATGAATTAGTCTTTACAACATATCATAATATTTTTAACTTACCTCTGTTTCTGTACAATGGGAATATTCCAATTTGCCTGTAATAAAAATACAAAAAGTTACTTCTATCAAAGAGAAATATTAATAGCATCTTACTTTGAGTTTTAAAGATTTTTTTGAGTCCAGAAAAAGGAAAATTAACTGTACAACAAGCCTAACACAAATTGCGAAAACACTGATGTCAGCCCCCACCCTGACCCCACCCCTAGCCCAAGCTTCTCTTTTCTATTTAGAAAAGGGAAATGAAAAACCTATTATCTCATGCTTTAATGAAAATGGCATGATTAATAAAAAGACTGAATTCAAATAGAAGCCATCTCCTGGCTGTAGGTAGCGATTAGCCAAATATTCAGCAGTTACTTTTTAGTGTTAACTGGATCCCTATGAATGAATCAAATGGATAACAGTGGTTTGGTTTTTTGGGTTTGGGTAACAAATTCTTGGCCACCACAGAAACTTGCATTCATTACTTTAAAAAATATTTAAAGTTTTTGTGATATCTCAGTCTCTGAAAGTGGTTGTTTCAATTTCACTCCATACATGGCCGACCCATGATCAGTAATTTGCACATAATATTACTCTGAGTATTCCTTTATTACAGCTATAAAAGAAATTTGTGCAATATTTTGCCTATAGTTGTTTTCCATTTTTCTTTTAATAGACATTCTAGTAGGTGTGAAACGGTAACTTAATATGGTTTTTGTTTGCATCAACCTAATAATTAATGTTTAACATTTTTTTCATGTGCTTTTTGGCGATTTTTATATCTTCTTTGGAGAAATATGCTTGGAGGGAAAGGCCCAAGAGGCTTCAGGGTCTTTTAAAAGGAAAACAATATTTTAAAAGCATTTTTAGTTTTACTTTGGTTAATTTGTATATATGTATATTAAATATACAGGAACCCTGGTGGTGTAATGGTTACACACTAGGCTGCAATCTGTATGGTTGGCAGTTAGAAACCATCAGCAACTCTGCAGAAGAAAGACTGAACTTTCCACTCCCATAACAGTTACAGTCTCAGTGGGTTGCTATGAGTCAGCATTTACTTGAGGCAGTAAGTATATTAACTATATGTGTTTTAGATTTTATTACAATTAAGCATATTCTTCCCATCTTTCCATATTTTTTATGAGACTATTTAGATGTAAATCTCTAAGCAAGACCTCTTGGAATATTTAGTCCATTGAGCACTTTTCATTTACATAGCTTTCTTTCATAGCTGTAATAAAGTAATAACCAGAGTAATATTATTTACAAATTACTGCTCTTGAGCCAGCCATGTATTAAGTGAAATTAAAACAGAACCATTCTGAGACTGAGATTTCACAAAAACTCTAAATACTTTTCTTAAATTAGTGAATGCAAATTTCTGTGGTGACCACGGATTTAATGGTTACTCAAACCCCAAAATCAAACTATTGTAGCAGCTATGGAAAAGTTTGGAGATTCTTCAAAACAGTAAACAAAGAATTACCATTTTACTCAGTAATTCCACTCCTAAGCATATGCTCAACAGAATTGAGAGCAGGAACTCAAACATGTGTTTACCAATTTTCACTGAAGTACTACTCACAATAACCAAAATGTGAAAATAACCCAATGCCCATAAAACACATGACTGGATAAATTAAATGTGATATACACAATGGAGTACTATTTAGCCTAAGAGAAACGAAATTTTCATACAAATGAACCTTAAGAACATTATGCTGAGTGAAATATGTCAGACACAAAAGGGCAAACAGTGTAAGATCTCATCTACAGAAAAAGACAAGAAAAGGCAAATGTCTGGAAATCAAAGTATATTAGTGGTTAAAATCAGGGATCATGACTTATGATTACTGCATTTTGAATTCATGGTGACATAAAAATCACATTGAGGATCAAGTTGCATATACATATATACACACATACATACATAGATGTATATGTATGTTTGATGAAAGATATTTCTATATTATGTATTTATTGTTGTTTTTAGGCTTCAAGTTGACTCCCACTCATAGCAATGAGTGATTATCGAATGAAATGCTCAGCAGCATAGTGGGCTACAAATTGAGCTGCTAACCACAATGTCAGGGGTTTGAACCCACCAGTCATTCTGTGGGTGAACATGAGGCTGTCTTCTTCCATAGATATTTCAAGAATCAGAAACGCAAAGGGGTAGTTCTACCCTGTTCTATAGGGCCACTATGAGTCAGAGTTGACATGATAGTAATGAGTGCATTTGGTTTATGGGATGTAGTCAATTAAAATGTCCCTTCTGGTTATAATTCCTTATGTGATGTATTATAATTCTAGACTCTATGCCTGTGGCCATAATTCCATTTTGAAGACCTTCTCTATTATATTAATTATCAGGATTGGGGTGGAATTAAGACCTAACTTTAGTAGAGGGTGTGAACCAAGACACAAACTGTCATTAGACTCTACTAGAGGGTGTAACACCATCTTTCGTTTTCCTTGGGAAAAGACAAAAACCATACTTCCATCAAAGTCATCCCTCTGTGTATAAGACCCATCAAGCCCAGAAAAATAAGGCATAGGACTATTGGATGAGCATGTCCAAGATCTCAATCTGAAGTGGCAGAGGCGATCAGATCAGATGCCCCAGAGGCTGTGGGACATAACAAGAAAAGCAGCACTGAGACTACCAAATTGTGAAGTAGAGCCACGGGCTGGCCTCCTAGCCCATGGTGGCAAAGGCCACAGGACCTTGTAACAAAGACTTGGTTGCTGGCTGAAGATAGGTGCTGGTATGAACCAATAACTATAGCCTTACTGTTTGCTGATCCTGACTCAGTAACCTATTACCTTCCCTAGTAAACCCCAACTTCCCTAGTAAAGCCCCTTAAATGCGATCATTGTCTGTGAGTTCTATGTGGCCACTGCAATGAATTATTGAACCTAGCATAAAAGTAGAGTGCCATGGGAGGAATGGTTGGTGTCCAAATAGGATAAAGGAGAAGCCAAAGGAGGTCAGATATGACCAGTCAACTCCATGCCATTTACTGCCTTTGGTAAAAGTATACATGGATATAATCAAGAAAAGCTAAGTTGCAAGAAAAAGGAACTAATTAATGTACCACATAGGCTCCAAACCCTTAAAGCACCTGCCCTCTTGCTCCCAGGACCAACCTTAAGCCTCTAAGGTGGCACTCCTTAGAACAATCGATCATACGAGATGAAAAGACTGCATTTACCCAGGAATAATGTGAGAGGGTTAGGTTCTCTGTCAACTCGTTATTAGTATCTATGGAAAAACAGAATGAGTGGAGGTCCATTGGGTTGCAGCCTTCCTGGAGGTATGGGCACTTGATGGAGCTATGAAGCAAATATATTGAGGGGCATTCTCGCTCTCTTTGTCCTTTTGGTGTGGATTTTGTCACCCACCACAGGTGCGGCTGCCCACAAGTGCAACTGCTCACCACAGTGCCTAGGTTTGCACTTCTGCTTCCTGTTCCTTAGCTTCTGCTCCTTTCAATCATCAACCTTGCCTTTGGCCCCTGTTCCTTTCAGCCATCAACCAAATTGGTTAGGAACGGTTTTCAGCTCATTATCTGATCCACAGAAATAAGCTGAACTGGTTACCTCCTTTCAGTTCCGTGAATCACAATTTTGATATAAATCAGTTTCCTGACATAACCATTTCTTTATAGACACATATAAGTGTCTTGGTTTTTCTACTCTAGAAAACCCAGTCTACTACAACTGGTACTGGGAGTGGTTCTAGGGGGGGAGGGAAGGGGAATGATAAAGAGGAACTTGCTAAATTCTCAAATTTGATTAGAACTAAGGGTACTGAGAATGCTGCTTCTGCTAGTACAGATAAATCTGTCACTATTATAAGGCGGCATTGAGTTTATATCCAAAATATCACCACCAACTGATGAAGTATTGGTAAGGAGCAAGGCTCTGAGTGATCATGTGTTTACTATTTTTTAGCAATTTAGTCAAGATGAGAAGTAAAGGAAAGTTGGGTGGCTGGTCCCTACAACAGCCAATATAGCCAAGGAACGAGGCCACGTCAGGACTGTAGACGCATGAATCAAGTGCCACACGAAAGATCTCAAAGCTTCCACTCATGCCACAAAAGAAAGAGTTCACTCTTGTAGTAACAGAGCTAATATTGCCAAAAACTACACCCAGAGTCTTGTCATACAAGTAGTTAAATTATAAAAGCAGCTTAATTTTCAACCTAGAATGGTGTCTGAAAAGAAAGAGGACCCTGAAACATGGAGTGGAGACAAATGAACTGATAACCAGAAAGAGCCCCTATTTTGCATTGAGCCACCCCAGTCAATAGCTCCTCCCACCTGAAGATATTAATTCACTAACAGTTGGGAAAAAAAAACCCACAATTGAGGAGACTAGTTCAATAGTACATGTTGAGATGCCACACATGGCTCCTTCTGAAGCGAGACTTGGGGCAGATGCCTTACAAGATATTGTGAAAAAGCCCCCAGGAAATTCTCTCACCACGCATGCTTTTTCTAAAGCTAAAACTAGAATTGAGTCTCAGAGTTTTATTAAAGTGAAGTACTGATGAACCCAGAAAAAAAGTGTGTTATGCTTATAAAGAACTGCTGCCGTTTTCCCATATCCTCAGAAAGAAGCCTGGAGAATACGTTTGTAAATGGTTACGAAGGGTGTTGGGCTAGCTTGTCGAGAGAAATAAAACCAGTGACACTCATATCTGTAAAAGAAAGAAGTTCATATCAAAAAGTAATTTAATATTAAGAAGGCAGCCCAGCCCAGTCCAACTCAAGTCCATGTATGTGATGCTAGCTAGGCAGATGTAAGTGATGCTAGCTAGCCATTTTCAGATTCATCTAGCTGCAAAAAGAATGACAGTGGATTTTCATAAACTTATCTAGGTGAAGACTCCAATTTCAACTGTTCACTTCACAGTGGGTCACGAAATCACCATGAAGCCTAAGCTGTTCATCAGGAACTAGGTGTTGTCTGACCCAGAGTCATAAAGTAGATGTGGATGTGGGATAGATGAGCTAGAGCAGTACCTGAAGGTACAAGCAAATTTAATGAAGAAGTGGTCCAAATGCCTAGGGTCTCCACTCCTGTCACAGTACCTACCATCTTTCTCTTATCCAGCAACCAGGGTCTCATGGGGCGTTCATTATGATAAGATGTCCCAAAAAGACATGCCTCATTTACAGATGGTGTGCATTATTTGCAAATCCTACTTCAAGGTGGAAAGCAGGACTACAATCCCTTTCCAGGCCCTCCCTGTAAGACAGTGGTAAAAGGAAATCCTCCCAGTGGGCAGAACACATGGTAGTATCCTTTGCTTAGAAGAATAAATGGCCTGATGTGAGACTGTTCAATGATTCTTGAGTGACAGCCAACAGTTTGGTTGGATGGTCAGGGATTTGGAACCACTCCTAGGTACTGCTTCCAATTGCTCAAATGATCTCTGCCCTGCAAAGTCTTGATCTCTCTTAGAATAGAGTTTATAACTCCTACTCTTCCCCACTCCCAACCTCCACCCTTTCTTGCTTTTCCTCCCCTTCTTTAAAACAAAGTCTTGTACTATTTTATAATACCTTTTAAATCAGTACTATTACTTCTGTCAGTCTTTTTAACAAAAACTTTTTTTTCACTTCGATAATCATCAAGTTACGAATAGCCCCATCTCCCAGTTAGCACCTCATTTAGACAACACTAGACTATCCAAAAGTAAGAGTACTTTAGTGGTTACACATTGAGCTACGATCCTCATGGTCAGCAGTTCGAATGAGTTGGGGGCTCTTCCAACTCTTATCACAATCCAAACATACATCAATTGTGTAAAGCACATTTGTACATTCGTTGCCCTCATCCTCTGGTCTAGTCAGATTTGTAAGGTAGAATTGGGATCATGATAGTGGGGGTTGGGGGGAAGGAAGCATTTAGGAACTAGAGGAAAGTTGTATTTTTCATCGTTGCTACACTGCACCGACAGGCTCGTGTCCTCCCCATGACCCTTCTGTAAGGGGACATCCACCGCCTACAGATGGGCTTTGGGTCCCCAATCCACACTCCTCCTTATTCACAATGATAGGATTTTTTATTCTTTAATGCCTGATACCTGATCCCTTTGACACCTCGTGATCGCACAGGCTGGTGTGTTTCTTCCATGTGGGCTTTATTGCTTCTCAGCTAGATAGCCGCTTGTTTACCTTCAAGCCTTTAAGATCCCAGATACTGTAGCCAGGCACCATCAGCTTTCTTTACCACATTTGCTTATGTACCCATTTGTCTTCAGCGATTGTATCAGGGAGATGAGCACACAGTGATGTTCTTTTTGTTCTTTGATGCCTGATAACCGATCCTTTCAGCACCAAGTGATCACCCAGGCTGGCTATCCCTGCCATTCTTTTATCCTCCCCTAGGCCCTACTCTGTCCCTCTTCCCCAAACACTTGTTCCTAACTGTTCATTATTCTTCCTCTATACCACTGAACAGATTTAACCACCCTCACACAACACACCCTCTGAGCCACCCCTAACAGTTACACCAAGGCAAGGAAACAATAAAAAACTAACAGTCCACACAAGAAGAAAGGAAAGGAGAAAAGGGAAGAAGGGGAAAGAAAGGAAAGAAAGAGGCACAAATAAGTGAGGAACACCTAGACCTAAAATAAGTGGCTGGAGTTAAATAAGCTATGGAATTACCAGAAAAAGAATTCACAAGAATGATGATTTCACATTGCACTATGAAGGAAGACAATGAGAGATATAAGATAAGAACAGAAAAGTTAAAAACCTCACTATACGTCTTACAAGAAACACTGCAAACAGAAGTCAAAAACTACAATAGCAAAATTATACAACTATAAAAGAACAGAGGGAAAAAAATTTAAAAAGAACAGAGAAATAGAATTTAAAAAGATGAAATCCCAAATTAGTGACCTTGAAGACAAATCTTTTGATTCCAATTTGAGAGAAAAACAAGAAAGAAAAAATGGAAAGAATACTGAAGCCCAAGAACAATATGGGACACAATCAAGAATAACCTATGAATTATAGGCATTCCAGAAGTGGATAAAATCAAAATAATCCAGAAATAATCTAGGAACTCCTAAAAGAAAATTTTCCTCACTGCATATCAGATGAAAAGGAAACTGAGACAATGCCAATTAGAAGGGATGTGAAAAGAAACACCACAAAATATTGCAGTCAAACTCTCCTACATCAAAGACAGAAAAAATTCCAAGAACAGTCCGAAGGAAAAATCCAGTCGCATTCAAACCAAAATACAAAACTCACAGCCATCGAGTCAATTCAGATTCATAGAGACCCCATATGACAGTAAAGAACTCCCACTGTGGATTTCTAAGAGAGTAACTCTTAACTGGAGTAGAAAGCCTCCTCTATCTCCCAGTACATTCAAAAGGACAATTGGAATAAACTCAGATTTTTCAGCAGAAACTATGCAGGCAAGAAGACCATGGGGCATCATATATAAACACTGTCAACCAACAACCAAAATTATAACTCAAATATGAAAAAGAAACAAAAGTACTCCCAAACAAGGATATATTAAAGGAATTTTCAAAAACAAGACTACCACTACAAAAAAATACTAAATGGAGTACTATGGACAAAAATCAACAACAGCAGCACACAAACCTGAGGCAAATACAAAAGACAAGTACTCCCAAAATCCAACACACTTAAAGCAGAATGCAATACAACACAGAAATAGCAGAAAAATAAAGAAACAAATCATACCACACACACATACATACACACTCTGACACATACATAGCCACACTAACATACACAAACATATCAAAATGAGAGCAACAAATGCATACATATCAAAAGGCTCACTGAATGTGAACTAAATGCACCATCTATATTTTCCTTATATGAAACACACCTCAGATACAAAAACAGACTAAAAATCAAAAGCTGTACAAACGAGTATGAAGTGAAAGGCAACCCACCTCTTCCCCCTAAAAGAAGCAAGTGTGACAATATTAGTTTCTGAAAAAATATATTTCAAGACAAATAACATGAGAGAAAAGAATGATCACTGCATAATCATTAAAAGAGTAAAAGCAGAAGACATAGCCATAATAAACATATTGCACCCAATGAAAGACCCTCAAAATACATTAATCAAATCCTCACAGAATTAAAAAGAGAAATAAACAACTGGACAATAATAATGGGAAACATGCCACCCTCAAGGAAAGATAGATCAATAGGAGAAACTCGATAAGGACACAAGAGAGCAATACAATATAATCAACTCAAACTTCTAGACATAGACAGAATATAGTATACATTAATCTACAAATACTCTAAATAATAGACCAACATAGTAGACCACAAAGCAAGCAGTAAGAAATTTTTTTAAATTGAGATAAACTGCAATCCATTTTCTTAGGTCACAATGCTATAAAACTAGAAATCAACAATAGAATGAACAGAAACAGAAACACAAACACATGGAGTTTGGACAACAGACTACCTAAAACTGGGTAATATATCAAATAAGGGGTGAAATTTTAAAATTCCTTGGAAAAATGAGAATGATTAAACAACATACCAAAACCTTTGGAATACAGCATTATCAGGGTACAATTTAAAGCAATCAATTATCAGGGTACAGTTTAAAGCAATCAATGCACACATGAAAAAAGAATTGAAAATCAACACCGTAACACTACACCGTTCACATGAGAAAAAGGGCAACAAACCCTCTAACAGAAGAACACATAAAGATTAGATATAAAGTGAAAAATGGAAAGTAACAGAAAATCAACAAGAGAAGTTTTTGAAAGAGTTAAAAATAACAGACCACTGGCAAACTTAACAAAGGAAAAGAAAGAAAATATGCAACCACCTACAACAGATGAAAAATGCAACATCACAACAAACCCAAATGGCAAAAAAAATTTTTGGTTTAGAAAAATACCTACAAATACATCATCAATGCAAATAAACTCACAGACAGATGTAGAAAACTTCAACACACCCATAAAAAAGAAAATATAGAGAAGGTCCAGAAACTTCCAACCAAGAAAAGCCCAGAGCTAGATATCTTCAGAGGGAAATTCTGCCAAGTATGTGAAGAGCTTTCATTAATTAAACATGGACTATTCCAGAATACAGAAAGGGCAATAAACCCCGAAACTCATTCAATTAATCAAGCACAATTCATATACCAAAACCAGGCAAAGACCCCACAGAAACAGAAAACATACACCCAATATCCCTTATGAACATAAATGCAAAAATCCTCAACAAAAATCTGGCCACTAGAATCTAATAACATATCAAAATAAATTCATCATTAGCAAGTGAGACTTGTACCACAATGCAAGAAGGGGTCAACATTTGAAAAACAATGTCATCCACCACATAAGCAAGGCAAAGAACAAGAACATGAGCATTTAAATATATACAGAAAAGGCAACTGTCAGCATCCAACACCCATTTCTGATAAAATCAATCAACAAAATAGGAATAGAAGGGAAATTCCTCAACTTTAGGCTATATATGAAGAGCCAACAGCTAATATCATGCTTTAACATATTGAAAAATGGAAATATTTTTCCTGAAAACAGGAACCAGACAAGAAAACAAATTTAACAAACAGAAATCAACTGGATTTCTGTATAACAGTGAAGAGAGCTAAGAAAATTACATAAAGAAAACTATTTTTACTATTTTGCTTTGTCTTCTCAATCTGCCCTTTGAAATTTTCTATAAAAATCTTTGAGTTCATCACTTCTTCCATGTGCTTTAGCTACTCTATGATTAAGAGCATGTTTCAGTCTCTTCTAACACCCAGTTTTGATATTTTCTTTCGTTCCTGTCTTTTTAATGACCTTTTGCGTTCTTCGTGAGTGATATTATTGATGTCTTCCCACAGCTCAGCAGGTCTTTTATCATTAGTGTTCAATGAGTTTAAAATATGTTCTTGAGATGTTCTCAAAATTCAGGTTGGATACACTCCAGGTCGAATATTGGCTCTCGTAGATTTTTTTTTTCATTTTCTTCAGCTTCAACCAGAATTTACATATCAAGAATTGACTATCCGTTCCACCGGTAGCCCCTAGCTTGATATTGAGCTTTTCCATTAACACTTCCATTAACGATTAACAGATATAATTGGTTTGATTTCTGTACAGTCCATCTGGGGAAGACCATCACCAATAATTTTCAATGCATCTTGAATGCTAGCCTGATCAATTTCAGACTGCAGATGTTGGCAGATTTTTTCAATTTCTTAATCACTAGCGTTTGTAATTGGTGCATAAAATTGAATAATAGCTGTATTAATTGGATTTTTCTGAATGTGGAGCGATATAATCCTACCACAGACAGCATTGTACTTCAGAACAGATCTTGAGAAGTCCCCCAGAAACACTTATTTTACTTCCAGTCTTAATAGGTTTATCAAACCTGGATTTTACATACTGAAAAACATAAAATATATATATGAAAAATTCAAGAGGAACACCCCCCCCCAATGACCAAATATATCTGGGATATATCCCAATATGAAAACTAAACAGTACAGAAAGTGCTGAAAATCAGGTCAGGCCCAACGTGCATCAGAGGGGGAATAAATTGACAAGGTTTTAACCATTCAAGTCAGGTTTATTATTTTTATCTTCTATAGTCATCCCCCCCCAATGCACTCCATTTGGTAACCAATTTCTTCTCATCCCTCTATTATTATCGATAGAGGGAAATCACCAGGGGCTTATTTCCTATGCAGATCTCAAAAATGTATCTTGGCCTCCCACTATCATCCATAGTATTCTGCAAAGGAGAATCTCAGTTTAGGCTCTGATACAATTTCCACATGCAGCTTCAGATTATAGGGTTTGCAATCCTTCAGTACTTCAGTACTTCATATATTTCGTGTTGGTGTGCTTCTTCCATGTGGACTTAGTTGACACCTCAATTAGATGGCTGCGTATTTCAAAATAAGCCTTTAAGACCCCAGATGCTATTTTATCTGATACCCAGGGCACCATCTAATTTCTTCACCGCACTTTGTTAAAGCACCCATAGCTTGTGTTCCCTTCCTGAGGGCGAGAATCAAGCAGGACCATTGATATAAGAAGTAACTGTTCTTAAATTGGAGCTAGGATTGAGTATAAGCCCAAAAGCTATTCCTGGATCTGTTTTTTTGTTTGTTTTTTTATTTTTTATCTGCCTTTGACTCCCTTTCAAAACCTTCTTGGTAATCTATAGTAGAAAATCTTATTGATCTCATCTACCTGGGACATAAAATCTTCCATTAATATTATCATTAATTATCCCCTGGTACTACTTTTTTAAAGCACTGCTGAGAGAGGGAAATTGGGTTGATATAAGTGTGGTAGTTACATAATCTCGTGTCAATTTGTGGATATTAGGAGTGAATAGGTGGAGTTTACCCTTTCAATCAGGTCACAAGGTAACATCCCACCAGGATGATTCCGGGAACTCCCTCTTTTATCTTCTGGAAGGAGGGACCACACTCTCTCTCTCTGCTTTACATTCCAGTTGACAAGCCATATGGAGCTATGCAGATAGCAACCAGAGCCCTGGAGCTGGAGGAGCTACATGGAGATCCACGCCAGCGCTGAGATGCCACTGAATTCACAAGAATGTCCACCCACTGGTCTGTAATCTTCCTGCATTTGGTATCACTGAATGTGTTGCAAAAGTCTGGACAGGAATTTATAGACTGGTATCAGACATATAGACTAATATTGGACTTAGGGACTTGAGCTGGAGTGGGCTGGGATGTTTTTTAAATTACTCCTTGATATAAAGTACACACACACACACACACACACACACACACACACACACACACACACACATGTCCCTGGGTTTCCCGAGTTTCTCAAGTTAACCCGGACTAACACAGTAGGCTAACTCCATGCTATAGTTTATTGTGCCAGCTTGGCCGTAAACACAAGTAGAATTAACTGAAGGGCAGAGGGATAAATGGCTCGGTGAGCCTCACCTTGGTTGTTCTGTGCCTCAGTTTAAAGGGGTACACTACCTGTGGGATGCCTAGCCTGTGGACTGTGTCGTTGTAGGTTGAGGTCCCTTTAAGCCCACACGATTAGAATGTTCATCTCTGGGGCTGGGGACCGACAGTTGATGACAGTTGGGGACCTGCATTGCAGTTTGCTGCCTGGATATATATAACCCAGCTCTCTCTACAGAAGGGGACTGGCAACTGGCGGCTCTCAAGCCTTAAAGGACTGCTAGTGTCTCACTGCTTTATAATTTAACTGTTAATTTCTTGTATTATCTATCTGTATATAATTTAATGGTTCATTTCTTGTATTATATATCTATCTATGTAAATATATTTATATATAATTACTAGCAATCTGGTTTGTCTCTCTAGAGAACCCTGTCTAACACACTCCATATCACAAAACCTGAATTATTCACTTGTACAGAATCAGTCCTTTCATGGCTAAAGGCTATTAATACAAATTATGGGAGTGGGCTGTCAGTGAAATTTAGAATAATCATCACTCAGAATGTTAGTCTCAAGTTTCCCAGGATACTATATATCTTAATGCAGAATATAAGATGTTGATACAGTAAGTCAATGATTGTCTACCTACCTGCAGTTCAATACTCTTGGTACAGCTTCTGCTTCTTCAAACATTATGAATTTTCAGTCTTAAGTTCTCAGATTACATGTGTGTTAAAGATAAAGTCCAGTTCACCTTGTGGAGTTTCTGCATTGGTTCTCACTGATGCCGCCTTTGGAACACACTGTGCACCTTTTGAAGATCCAAGATTCGATGCTCCAGTGTTCTATGGCACTTGGCCTGGGTCCCAAGGATGTGCACCAAAATTTGGGCCCATGTGGCTCATTTGGTGCATATTACAAGAGATATTCCTGCCTTAGGGTCCTTAGAAGTATTATCAGTCATTCCCCCACCTTACCCCACTTAGAGATTGGTCTTCCCACTTTTCCCAACAACATACATGCAGTTGTGCTCCCCCAGACATGTCCGCTCCCTTTCCCCTCTCCTGATTTGATTTTCCCATCAGTATCCTTCAGCCCTCTAATAGCGATGTATACCTGTACCGGCGACCTCATCATAACTTTGCATGGCCGCCAATAAGTAGTCAACATCCCCTCCCTATCCCATAGCAATCTGATCCCAGTTGACATGACGAGCCATTCTTCAAAGTGACTTTCAAGGTACATTCCTAGTTAGGATTGTGTATGGTTCATTGACACCAGACAGACTCTACCAAGGTGTCTGGTCACCCTGGCCAGCAGAATGGATGCCCTGCAAGCCTGAGCTTGTGTCTGTCCTGTTGCTTGTTCCTACAGCAGTGGACTCATACAGTATCTGTCCTTTCATGACTGACTAACTTCAGTCAGCATAATGTTTTTCAGATTCCTCAATGTTCTAAGTTTATTTATGGTTTCATCATATGTACCAGAGGTGTTTTGTGTGTGTGTGTTTTTTTCAATCCAATCTTCTACTCTGAGGACTTTAGGCTGTTTCCAACTTCTTGCTATTGTGAACTGTGCTGCAATGAACATGGGGAGCATACGTCTGTTCATAACCTGTTTCTTATTTCTCTTTAGGATTATGTGCCCAGTAATGGGATTGCTGGAACATATGGTGGTTCTTTTGCCATCTGTTTTAGGAATCACCTTCCACAGTGGTTGTGGAAATCACTATATCACTTTCCAGGGTGATTATCCATATTTACAAGTCCACCAGAAGTTTATAAGAGTTCCAATCTCTTGGATTTCCTCCAATCACCTTACACCCACAATAGCCTAATTCAAAAATATACAGAACATCTCATTTGTGAATTATATTCCAATAAAACTATTCTGAAAAACAAATGTTGTAGAGCGTGCTAAGATACTGGAACTCTAATACATTGTTGGTGGGCTTGCAAATATGTACAACCCCTGAAGAAAGTGATATGGCATTACCTAAAATAACTAGAAATATCACATGATCCAGCCATACTTTTGGTGGGCATGTACCCTAAAGAAACGAGACAGAACACAAATAGGAGTATGCGCCCTCATATGCTCTGCAGCACAGTTCACAAAAAAAAAAGAAGCTGGAAACAGCCCAAATAACCATTAGTAGAAAAATGGATGAAGAAACTATGGTACATACACACAATGGAATACTGTGTATGCCTAAAAACAATGATGAAACCATGAAACATCTCGTGACCTGGATGGACCTGGAAACTCATGCTGAGTGAAGTTAGTCATCACTAAAGGATAACTATTCTATGAGTACACTGCTATATGGATAAACACCTAGAAGGTAAACAGTGTCTTCGGTAAATTAATATTCTATCCAGTTTCCCAAGTAAGGAGATAGATAGCCTGCATAATGCCCAGGAACCATATATTATCCCCTTTGCATGTACATCTTAAAATTCACTTAAAACAGAAGAGACCTCACCTCGGCTGGGGTGAGTTTTTCAAGATGGGGGGACAAGAAGAAGAACATTTGTTGATGCCAAACAACACGATGCTAAAGTCACCCCAAATCAGCAGACATTCCTCCAAGAGCGATAAGCAGAACTTACTGGAAATTCAAGTCAAGATAAGGGCATAGGACATTTATGTCTCGGACAAGATTACATTTACATTGGAAGGTAAACCAGGAGGGGCAAAAAAACTAGGGGGAGGGAACACTTAAAAAAAACAGAACCCAAGAAAGAATACATTCCATAGTAAGTTTCAAATTGGACACTTGACTTTGTTTCTATCCAGTCCTTGGGGATCCAAGCCATGTGCTATAAACTACGGGGACTTTAGACTGTCTTTTTGAGCTACACAACATCCTTCATAGGCCACAAAAGGATTCAATGTAGAAGCCCCTATAAGTAAACTGGGCTTTCCCTCAGACTCACCTATAGATTCTTTGCATTGATATACTCCCTTGATGTACATAAGGCTAAAACACTCTAGTGTAAAAATCAGAAGGCTGATATACCAAAGTTATGGAACTGGCAGTTATTGGACTTTGGTACAGACCCTGTGCTTTGAGGGTGCACAGAGTATGGTGGCCTGGGGCTACAACAAGTTTACTATTTGAATGCCCTCCTTGCTTCCTTATGACATCTTATAGCAATGGTTCTGGCATTAGTGAATGTTATTGACAGTTTTGCCCTATCTCCAAACCTCATCGTTTGTATAGTGTCCAGTCACTTTAGAGTTTACTCTGGCCAAGTCAACAATTCATGTATTACAGGCTGAAACCAGGCTTTACAAGTACAATTTGCTTCACTCAACAGTGTTTCAAAACTCTATCACTGGCTAAATTAACGACATCAATAGTGAGATAATTTACATGCCTCCTATGCATGTAAAAGTTGGACACTGACTAATGAAGGCTGGAGAGGAAACGATGCATTTGAATTATGATGCTGGTGAAGAACATTGAGAGTACCACGGATTTCCAAAAGAATAAACAAATCTGTCTTAGAAGAAGTACAATCAGAATTTCTGCTTCTCAGAGACAAGAACTGTGAGGCTTCATCTCACGTACTGGACATGTGGTCGGGAGAGACCAGTGCCTGGAAAAGGACATCATGCTTGGTAAAGTAGTGAGGCAATGAAGAAAGAGGAAGGCCTTCAGCAGGATGGACTGACACGGTGGCTACAGCACGGAGCTCAAACCTAAGAACAATCGTGAGGATGGCACAGGACCGGACAGTGCTTCATTACACTGTACACAGACACATCAGGTGGGAACCGACATGACAGCACCTAACAGCAGCAGCAGCAACATGTTCCCCAAAGAAGCCACTATTTTGCTTAGGCATTTTTTTGAGCAAGACAAAGACAAGTGTTTTACTGAAAGAAGGTGTCTGCAGCCACTTATCACAGAAACATGTTGAAGCACACTCTGTTTCAAAGCAACTTGTGCATGTTCAAACTGGAACTCGGGCAACAAAACTTTTTGACACATCCTTGAAAAAGAGGCATAATAGTTTAAAATATGCTTTACTATGTTTTCTCCACAAATACTTTCACTTTAAAATCAAATTCCAAGACCATTTCCCCCACTAAATTAGCTGAATGTTGCTGAGAGATACTTGACTGATCATATCCTCTTTTCAAATCTCAAAGAGTGAATGTTCCCTACACCAAGAAACCACTCTGAAAGAGTTTCTTTATTTGTATGTATACAGGCTTTCATTGTTTCTTGCAGGAAACCCTATTTCAAATCTTAAGGTTATTTACAATCAAGATGTGACCATATTTTTTAAAATGTTCTTTATACAATAAAAAGAACCTATCAAAAATTCTGAAGCCAAATCTGAAATAAACAAATTTCGTCAATGGGTATGTAAGGCCTATGCATTTGATGGGCCCATTCACTAGTAATGCTACTACTATTTGGAGTATCCCAGGGAATTTTTTTTTTTTAAGTTTTCATCTTTGTGAAGATCTGGAATGTGACCTAAATCACATGTTACAATTTTCTAAAAATTCAAAGCCCAAGTGTATTCACAGGTAGGTGTCTTGGTAACAAATTTTCAGCTTGTATATGCGGAATCTGCATGTCTTTAACTCATTAATAAACTGTATGAAAGTGAAAACTTCACTCAAGCTGTATAGGATAAACAACAGCATTCCCCCGTCGACTCCCACCCCTCCACCATTACCCCACAAACATACATTCAGGTCTTCTTATGACTACAATTACATCAGCACTGGGGAAAAGAAACAAACTTTAATGAGCTACCTATTTTGTTAGAGGTTAAATTCTGAGCATCCCGGTTTGCAAAGGGCTTCAGATGGCAAGGACAGCCCAAAATCTATTTGCAGAGTCCCCATGTAGATTGGGCCTAATCATTAACCAAAGATGTAAATAATCATGCCCTCAGGCAGAATGCCCTGGAAAGTACTGTACCTCCAACCAACAGTCTCTAGCTATTCCAAGGAGGGGAAGTCTCTCTTAAGGGATTGCCAGGGTTTGCCCTTGATGGAGGTCACCTTACTGGGGACAGTACAGCGGTTTCATAGCCATAAGTCATGCCCTACCAATCTAACCCTGATTGCCATGGTCTTAAGGCCCCGGACCAATCTCATAAGTCATTCTATCTTACAGTGTATATATGTGTTCCAATCATGGTACTGCTTCAGTACTCCCACCTGTAACTGTGATGTTTACATCTGTCACCAATCACGAATTTGTGACCATTCCCTTTGTTCCATATCCAATTGTGAATCTTTGTACTCCATTTTTTACCTGCCATTTTACCTGGTGCTACTGGCTGCCCTCATCCAGATGATATGTCTGGGTTTTTGTCTTGTCTTTGTCTCTTTTAAGACTTATAAATGTTTTCTTTAAATTATATTTGAGATAGATTCTCTTTTTGTACCCTAAAAAATTTGAAGAATCATGATGCTTCTTGATTACCCCCCAAAAACTGATTTTTTTCAAAGCCATCATTTAAACTTTTTACAAAACAAACTTATCACCTTTAAAGTATCCCATTACACTTAATAAATTTGTCAAATCTGTGATTCCATTCTTGCAAGCATTTTTCAAACTCATCTGTTTGGATGGCTCATAGCACCTCCCTCATTTTTTTCTTCACCTCTTCTGTGTCATCAAATTGCTGTCCTTTTCATTCACGGAAACAAAAAGAAGTCCCACAGAATGAGGTCAGGTGAGTAAATTACGTGGGACAGGAAAGGCATGCTGTTTTTGCCAAAAACTTGTCCACAGATATGGCTGAATGAGCAGGTGCATTGTCTTGGTGGCAAAACCAGTTCTCTGCCACAAATCAGGCCCTTCTGGTTGCACACTGTTATCTTTTCAGAATCTCTACACAGAAAGCTTGATTCAACAGTCTGACCTGGTGGACCAAACTCCAAATGCACTACAAGTCGACATTTTTGTACCTTTGGGAAGTTGAAGAATGTTCAGAATGAGGTTTGTCATCAATAGACATTTCACCTTTTTTGAAAAGAGAAAGCTACTCATATGAGTTTTTCCCATAGCACTGTCCCTGTAAGTTATATTCAACATCACAACAATTTCTAAGACATGTTTCCCAAGCAGGAAACAAAATTTCACAGCTGTGCACTGTTCTTTTAAATCAGCTATCACAAAAAAATGAGGTTCAAGTGAAACTGCTTCTACAAAAAATTCACTGTGACCACAGAGAACCTTCCCAGGCAATGCCACTGGGTGCACTGACTCAGAGCGAGTTGCTTGATGCTTACCTAGCAGGAAAAATGCATACTACAAAAGCTACACAAAGTGGAGCCTTTTTTCAGGATTTTTTGGGGTACCCCCCTCGCATTCCTCTGTCATAAAAGAAAACTTCATATATTGCTTGTTTTAAAATATTTTCATAATTTAATCATCTTTAAGAATATAATCTATCAACAGACAACATCCCCAGTGGTTTCGTTTGCAAAATAAACATCAGTGACCCCTAACAAAAAAAAAGAATATAATCTAAAATGTAGATTTTCCTTTAAAGGTTCAAAATTTTTTAGCCTTTCCATTCTATATCACATTGTTTTCATAACCATTATTGTGTCTCTAAGTTGATTCTCAATATTAAATAAAATGTCTCATGTTTCCTTGTTTTCTAATATATGTCTCATTTCTAAGTCTCCATCTTTTATCATTTCTCCAATTCATAGATATTTATCATTTCTCCAATTCAAGCTGCCTTCAAATTTTCTGAATGTATTGATACTGTTAAAGTAAACAAGAACTAAATCAATTGTTAATACATTCAGCCTAAGAACATGGTAATAAAGCACATAAGGCGCTATTCCTTCCAAGGGACTAAATTGAGTGACACTGACAGTGAGCAGAAACCAATACCACTCACGCATCCAATTCAACAGGAATGAGCAATGCCTCTCTCCGGGACTCATGAGTTTGAGAATGTACAGGGAGGATCCATTTCTCAATTCTGAACATGATCCTGAGCGCTGGTATCTACTAGGCTAGAACTGGCTTCCTCCTACCTTGTTCTTTATCTCATCACCATCCCTGGAATGTGAGGTAATGCCTGGATACATTTCTTACAGTCAGAACTGAGGGGCATGGTGTTTCTGGCTGCTAAACATCCTGTAATGCACAGAACAGCCCCACAACAAATATATCCAACCAAAATTGTCAATAGAATTGAGGTCACAAAACTCTGATGTAGACATTTGTCCCCATTTTAAGTAAAAATATAGTACTGATTGGCTGGAATCACCATGGACGTGTGAAGGAATCACGAGATTAAGGAAGAAAAGGAGCTAAAACTTACGGAATACCTGCTAGGTACCAACCCTCCTATTAGTCACTGGACATACATTGGCTCATTTAAATCTATGTTGCGGCTGTTCTTAATGCTGTCAAATCACCCTGACTCATGACATCCTCATGCACAAATCCTGAGTCATCCCCATGGCCCAATTGCAGTTCAAACTGATATGATCCACAGGGTTGTCAAAGTGATTTTCAGAACCAGAACAACAGGCCTTTCTTTCTAGTCCATGTGAGTCTAACTGCTGAACTCTGTTCAGCTTCATAGTAACACACATTTGGCCAGTAATTGGGCCCAAGCCTCATACATGGATGGTGAGAAATCTACAACAAAACCCCACTGCCTTATTTAAACTTTTTCCTTCTGAAAAAAAAAAAAGTGATCTACTCTCAACTTATAAATGAAAGGCTGGGCAAAGGAAGGGAATAAAAATTACACAGTCACATAGTGTGGTAATTACAAAATTTTACAACAAGTTGAAGTTATATAAAGTGTAGGGGTGGTATCCAAACTGTCAATCAGGTCACAGCCAGATGGTGCCTCCTTGTGGGTGTGAACTTCTCATAGAGAGGGCCTGGGGAACCTCCCTCTCTCCCTGACTTTACCTTCGGAGAAATGCCAGAGCCATGATATGTTTCCACCAACTGCATCCAGTGGCCTGTGGTCTTCCTGCCTTCTGTACTACTGCACTTGGCTACACAAGTCTAAAGAGGGGCTTAAGGACTAGTGATCGGATTTAGGGGTTTGAGTTAGTCTGGGCTAGGATGCTGTCTTGATTTAGAAGTACTTCTTGATATGAAGTTCTTTCTAACACATATATGAGTTTGTTTTTCTAGTCACTGTTAGGAAGAGGAGGAATCACGATGCCCCTCCAAAACAAAATGTTTAAATCCACATTATTACAAAATCCAAAGGTTTTTTAAAAAAACCTAGATATGGTTCTTAGTTACCAATATGAATTTGAGAATGTAAAAACCTTCATTTAGAAAAGAAATAAACAATTGGGAAAAACATAAATGCTGCTGATTGTCAGCCACATGTTATATACCTTACAGGAGAGTCTCTGAGTGGCCTCAACAACCAAGCTTAGCTCCTAATTGCAGGTTTGAGTCCACTCAGAGGTGCCTTGGAAGAAGGCCAGGCAATCAACTTTTTAAAAAACAGCCACTGAAAACATGGAAAGGAGGACAAAAAACGGTTGCAAAATTCAAAGACTGTAACCAAGGCATTGATCTCTACATATAAAAACTGTCTAGTGTGCATCAAAAATATTTTTAAAATTTTAAAACCCTATGGAGCACAGCTCTATTCTGACACAAATGAGTCACCATGAATCTGAACTGACTCAATAGCAACTAGTTTATATATCTCACATTGAAAAAGAATGCATTTCTTACCATTTTTTCTTAAAAATAGAATTTATACAGGCTACATGTTACCAAATTACTCAGTATTAAGAATCAAAATTAAATTTTATGTGCCTCCCAGAGCCATGTAACTACTCTTAAAAACTGAGAGGACGTTAACTATATAGATAATGTTTTAATGTAGACTTCCTATATAATGTTGTCAATAGACCCTGCAACACTATAGCAACAGCTTTAAAAAGGTGCTCCGAAGTGGCAGCACAGGTCATGAGTAGGACTAAGGAAGGGAACGGCTGCTCGAGAACAATTCTACTCTCTTTTTCCTCTATGAAGACAGTGTACTACATTGAAATCAATGTTATCCCAAATTAACGATACAAAAAATCATTTCAACATCAGATCCTGACTTTAAAACCTACCACTAAGTAGTTAGATCACAAAATAGTTAAAAATGTATTCTTCAAGCTTAAGTAGAGGAAATATATACTATGTGACCTAAGCTTTGCTCTTTGTGGAAATCACAACCAATGCTGTTTTTAATATCAGCTTGTAAACTAACCATTGTCCTGATGGAAATCCTAGATCACAAGGAATGGCTTTGCTGTTCTACTTTATAAGAGTATGTTTTCCCAAATCATTTTAATAACACATTTTAAATAATGACTGCAAGTTACTCCCCACTAAATCCAAGTTTGAAAGAGGTAAACACAAAATAAACTGGCAACTATTTGAAATAAAACAACTTAGAAGGATCATAAAAAGGCTTTTTAAAAAATAAAAATCCAAATAGTTGCTTCAAAAACCCATTGCAACTAGTCTATTCGGATTTATTGCCACTCTAAAGAACAGAGTAGAACTGCGTCCATCACATGGTCACTGATTTCTCTTTCTTCAGACAGCAAACCTGCCATCTTTTGGTTAGCAGTCGAGAGTTTAACCACTGCACACTAGAGCTCTACCTAAAAGTTGTTTGTCTTACACTGAAAGGGAGGACGAGAGAAGAAAGTAGAAAGCGTAAAAGTGTTGGTGGTATTCTAAGTATAACCTGAAATTGCATCATTCCTTCAGTTTAGAAGTCTAAAGGAGGAGGAGAATTTGGGGGAAAATGAAAAAGGGGAATAAATAATTACTTCTGGCACCTGAAATTTGCTTTTCATTAATGTCATTCTACTGACGAGCTCTGAATTGCATCTTTCACTTTAAGCATCTTGACACTTGCATTATCTTTGTAAAAGTGAAGGTGAGTTCTCTGTTTCTAATAGACTTGCTTCCCAAAAGATAGAATTGCATAAAAAGTGATATAAGAATTCTATTAATCAAACTGCTCCTGATCAAGGAAAAATATTTAGGTAAATCCTAGCTGTATGTTACGATTAGATAATCCTGAAGAATTTACATTAGACAATAAACCAAAATTTATTTTATCTATTTATGTAGCCATCCTATCAACATTTTACAAACCTATATAATTTCACCGCAAGAAGTTCTTGTCTCATTTTCAGGTGCCAAAAGTAATTATTGATGCCCCTTTTTCATTTTTCCCAAAATCTTTCTCAGGATGCAGACTTCTTTACGTGTCTAAACTGAAGGAAGAATGCGACCGAATGCAAAACAGTCACGCTGACACTGGAACAAACAAGGCCCCACAGGCCGGTCCTTGGATCCGCGCACCCCACGCACCCCGACAGCGTCCGGCACGTGCACAGGGACGCGGACCTTGCTCGCGAGGGCCCACCCACTCGTCTCGCGGACAAGCAGCCCGCTTGTGCTGCCTGCGGAATCTCGGGGCACCCCACCCGCTCGACGCGGGCCGGCCCGGCCCACGTCCCCAGCTGCTGCGCACCGCCCGCGTCTCCGCGCGCGCCGGCCGGCCCGCCCGGCTCGGCACCCCGGCCCCGCCAAGCCCGCCCCACGGCCCCGGGCCCGGAACGCCGCTCACCCGGGTCCGGAGGCGGCTCCGCGGCGGGCGCCAGCGTGACGGCGCCGTCCCTCCAAACGCGGATCTGCGCGGCCGAGAGCGCGCGCGGGCCCCGGCGGTCTGCGGCGCGCAGGGAGCCGCAGCACTGGTAGCACACGGCCCACGCCTGCTCTTCGTTGATGGGCTGGTTGTAGAGCCGCAGGATCTCCGCCAGGCTCAGCGAGTCCCGCGGGCCCTCGGCCGCCCCGCCAACGCCGCCGGGGCCCGCCCGGCTCGCCTCGGACGCCGCCGCGGCCTCGCCAAGCTGCGCCATCCCTGCCAGCCGCCGACCGCAGACCCTCCTCAGCTCGCGGGCCGCGCGGCCGCGCGCCGCCTCATCCTGGGGCCGCCAGGTCGCGCCCCTCGCCACTGGTGCGCACCGCCCGCAGCCTGTTTGGAGCGGAGGCGTGGGCCCGGCCCGGCCCGGCAGGAGGCGAGGGAGACGACGAGGGGAGCAGCGGCTGACGAGCGCCGGCCGCCAGCCAACCGACTCGAAGCAGCTGGGCGGTGTCTGGCTCAGGCTCCGCCCCAGTCCCCTTCGGCCCTCGACCCCGTGCGGTCAGCCGCCTCCAGCCCCGCCCGGGCCCCGCCCCGCCGCCGCTGGCCCCGCCCCTCCCTGGGAGGCTGCCGTGGCCGCAGGTCCAGACAGCCCGCGGAGGGCCCGGCTCACGGTCTTCAAGCAGATGGGAACTGGAAGCACAGGGAATCCGGGAGAGATGAACAACCCCTCAGGACCAGTGGTGAGAGCGGCGATACGGGGAGGGTGGAGGGAAGGTGCGGTGGATCTACATAGAACCTCCTCCCTGGGGGATGGGCAGCAGAAAAGTGGGTGAAGGGAGACGCCGGACAGTGTAAGATATGACAAAATAATCATTTATAAATGATCAAGGGTTCATGAGGGAGTGGAAGCAGGGAGGGAAAATGAGCTGATACCAAGGGCTCAAGCAGAAAGCAAAATGTTTTGAGAATGATAATGGCAACACATGTACAAATGTGCTTGACACGATGGATGGATGGGTGGATGGATGGATGCATGCATGCATGGATGAATGGATGGATTTTGATACGAGTTGTATGTGCCTCTAATAAAATGATTTTTAAAAGAGGAAGAAGAACCAAGGGTTATGTACCTTCCTCCGACTCACCCCACCATGCTGGAAAACCCAGTCTAAATACTGCCCAGAAGAGGACTCGCCTCCTTCAAGGCTTGATGCAATTGCCCCAGTGCTCCCACTGACCTTGCTTCATCCTCATCCCCTCTGCCCTGCTCTACTCGTTTCTGGATGTCTCTGAGAACCATCAGCATGCTATATATTTACTTAAGTTTGTGTTATTTATTAGCTACCTCAAAAGCTCCTAAGAAGGCACATCGATTTTAAGATTTGCTCACTGATTTCTCTCAGGTACCTAGATCAGCACCTTTCAGGATTCATTTGTAACATTTGTACAACTCCTCATTGTTAACTGAGCCTGCTCATATTATATGGAATCAATAACAATAGCAAAATTGAACCAAAGGTATTCCTGAACCAATTAAGTCTATGCAATAAAAAGAATGATCTAAGATAATTCTTAAATGAAATAATCATCCATTCGTAACAATTTATTTGGTGTTCCAGTAGCATTGAACACCAGTTTCAACCAGAACTGAAAGCACACCATGTAAAGAAATTTATAGTAAGTAACAAACTTTTTAGAGCACAGTTTTCTACCCTATCCTACAGAGTTTCTGTGAGTCTGCATCCATTCTATGGCATTGAGTTTGGTTTGGTTTTTATTGGAAAATGGTGGCATGATGAGTATAAGTACACAATGGCTGCTAACCTCAAGGTCTGTGGCTCAAAGCACCAGCCACACTTAGGGAAAAAAGACTCTCTACTCCCTTAAAGAGTTACAGTTTCCAATTTTCCTCTAGTTTCTAAATGCTTCCTCCACCCCACCCCGCCCCTATCATGATCCCAATTCTACCTTACAAATCTGGCTAGACCAGAGGATGTACACTGGTACCGATAGGAACTGGAAGCACAGGGAATCCAGGACAGATGATCCCTTCAGGACCAGGGGTGAGAGTGGCGATATAGAGAGGGTGGCAGGGAAGGTGGGGTGGATCTACATATAACCTCTCCTCCCTGCGGAATGGACAACAGAAAAGTGGGTGAAGGGAGACATCGGACAGTGTAAGTATGACAAAATAATAGTAATTTCTAAATTATCAAGGGTTCGTGAAGGAAGGAGGATGGGGAAGGAGGGGAAAAAAGGAGCTGATTTCAAGAGCTCAAGTGGAAAGCAAATTATTTGAGAATGTTGATGGCAACAAATGTACAAATGTGCTTGACACGGATGGATGGATGGATGGATGAATGGATATAAGAGTTGTATGAGCCTCCAATAAAATGACTTTTTTTTAAAAGATTATTTTAAAAAAAGGTTTCAGTCTCCAAAGCCCACTGGGGGTTCTATTCTGTCCTTACAGTGTAACTGTGAGTCAGAATTGACTTGATGGGAGTGATTTTTTTATAGATACTATAAGAAATTAAAATTTTACATATTCGTTATACAAAAATAGAAAAAATGTAAAGGAAAAGATTGTAGGAGAGGGAGCTTCTCCCTAGACTTTTTATTATAATTTTGCTGCAAAGAATCCAAAACAACCACTTCAAGTAACATCACTTAATTTTAGGTACATAATACCTTTTATAAAGCTGCAGTACCCAAGGCCCTGAGAGGCAAAGTTTGCACTAATTCCTTATGTGTGTTTTTTTTAACATTTTATTAGGGGCTCATACAACTCATCACAATCCATGCATATACATACATCAATTGTATAAAGCATATCTGTACATTCTTTGCCCTAATCATTTTCTTTCTTTTTTTTCTTTTCTTTATTTACATTTTATTAGGGACTCATACAACTCTTATCTCAATCCACACATATACATACATCAATTGTATAAAGCACATCCATACATTCTTTGTCCTAATCACTCTCAAAGCATTTGCTCTCCACTTAAGCCCTCCGCATCAGGTCCTCTTTTTTTTTTTCCCCTCCCTCCCCGCTACACCCTCCCTCATGAGCCGTTGATAATCCACAGATTGTTATTTTGTCCTATCTTGCCCTAACCGGAATCTCCCTTCCCCCCCCCTTCTCTGCCGTCCCTCTCCCAGGGAGGAGGTCACATGTGGATCCTTGTAATCAGTTCCCCCTTTCCAACCCACTCACCCTCCACTCTCCCAGCATCGCCCCTCACACCCCTGGTCCTGAAGGTATCGTCCACCCTGGATTCCCTGTGCCTCCAGCTCCCATATGCACCAGTGTACAATCTCTGCCCTATCCAGTCCTGCAAGGTAGAATTCGGATCATGGTAGTTGGGGGGAGGAAGCATCCAGGATCTGGGGGAAAGCTGTGTTCTTTGTCGGTACTACATCGCACCCTAATTAACTCATCTCCTCTCCTAAACCCCTCTATGAGGGGATCTTCAGTGGCCAACAAATGGGCCTCGGGTCTCCACTTTGCACTTCCCCCTTCATTCACTATGGCATATATATACATATACACACACACACACATATATATATTCTTTTTTTTTTTTTTGCATGATGCCTGATACCTGGTCCCTTTGGCACCTCGTGATCGCACCGGCTGGTGTGCTTCTTCCATGTGGGCTTTGTTGCTTCTGAGCTAGATGGCCGCTTGTTTATCTTCAAGCCTTTAAGACCCCAGTCACTATCTCTTTTGATAGCCGGACACCATCAGCTTTCTTCACCACATTTACTTGTTCACCCGCTTTGGCTTCAGCAGTGTGTCGGGAGAGTGAGCATCATAGAGTGCAAATTTAATAAAAGAAAGTATTCATGCATTGAGGGAGTGCTTGAGTAGAGGCCCAAGGTCCTTCCGCCACCTTAATACTAAACCTATAAATGTAGACACTTGGATCTATTTCCCCATCCTCATATATATATTTGCATGTACATGTCTTTGTCTAGACCTCCATAAATGCCCCTTGACTCCCAGCTCCTTCCTCCATCTCCCTTGACTTTCCTCCTGCCCCACTACCATGCTCCATCCCCACCTGGGCTACAGCTATAACTCTTCTCTACACAACCTTACCCTTGATCATTCCCCACCAGGCCTGCCACTCCCCCCTCACTACCATTTTGGGTCCCATGTTGTAATAGACTAACAAAAACAACTTCTTAGTTAAAAACATGAAGTAAGCATTCTCAAAAACTGAACTACATTTTAAAGTTGAGATCCTGTGTGAATTTTGAACATTCAAGGTACTAAAAATAGTTCTAACAATCCAAAGTTAAGTTGTCTATTTTATGGACCCCATCTCCACCTTCTGGACATATGGAATATGTCAGCCGCATTGCACGTTGACAGCTACTGCATACACAGCATTCACTACTGCATATGTATGGGAAGTGCTAACGCAACACATGTAGTAACACTGTGTACACAATGCAGCATGTATATATATTTTTTAATATTTTATTGGGAGCTCTTACATATATCATAACATTCCATCGATCACGTAAAACAGTACTGTACAATTGCTACCACAGTCAGTTTCAACACATTTTCTTTTTTACATAGATGGCATATAATATTTAAAAATACTATTAAACAATGTATTTTTTAAGGTTAAGTATAATATGAGGGGATTTTTTTTACGTGTAGAAAAAAATGAATTAAAATATAATGGCATCTTCCCCCTTTCTGCAACTTCTTTTTTTTTTTAATCATGTTATTAGGGACTCATACACCACCCATCTCGATCCATACATACATCAATTGTGTAAAGCACATTTGTACATTCGTTGCCTTTATCATTCTCAAAACTTTTGCTCTCCACCCAATCCCCTAGAATCAGGTCCTCATTTTTCCCCTCCCTCCCCAGTCCCCCTTCCCTCATGAACCCCTGATAATTTATAAATATTATTTTGTCATATCTGGCTCTGCCCATCTCCCTTCACCCACTTTTCTGTTGTCTGCCCCCTAGGGAGGAAGTTACATGTAGATACTTATTATCAGTTCCCCCTTTCCAACCTGCTCTCCCTCTACCCTCCCAGTATCGCCACTCACTCCACTGGTCCTGAGGGGATCATCCACCCTGGCTTCCCTGTGTTTCCAGTTCTCATCTGTACCAGTGTACATCCTCTGGTATAGTCAGGCTTGCAAGGTAGGATTCGGATCATGACAGTGGGAGTTGGGGACGGGGAAGGAAGCATTTAGGAACTAGAGGAAAGTTATATTTTTCATCATTGCTACATCGCACCCTGACTGTTTCGTCTCCTTCCCAAGTCTCTTCTGTAAGGGGATGTCCAGTGGCCTGCAAATGGGTTTTGGGTCTCCACTCCGCACCACCACCACCCCCATTCACTATGGTAAGATTTTTGTTCTGATGATGCCTGATACCTGATCCTTTGAAACCTTGTGATTGCACAGGCTGGTGGGCTTCTTCCATGTGGGCTTTGTTGCTTCTGGCAGCATGTATATAATGAGCCCTAGCACAGGTTGCTCTATGCAAGTATAGTTAACACTGAGTCCGGATAGGGATTAATAAGAAAATAAAAATAAAATATAGCAGCCTACTGTAAATAAACGTACTATATATCCAAGACCAAAGACACACCAGTACTTGTATTCAGCAATGCTTGGGCGGAGCAAGGGGGCGTGACGGAGCACCAGGAAGACTACTGTAAAGGCTACAACACCGTCTTTGGTCACAGCCCTGGGGAAGAGCAGGAGCGGCAGCATCCGACACTTCTGACAAGGATGCGGTGCGCCCCAGGTACCAGCACACAGAAGCGGGCAGGTTCTTATCCAGTACAGCACGGACAACACAGAGGCGGCGGCATGCGGGAGAAAAGAAGAGCAGTGATATCAGCAGTCATCGGACCACCCACGGAAGCTGAAAGCGCCCACGATGAGCGGGAGAGACCGCAGGACACCGCACTGCACCGGACACCAGGCTTAAGTGGAGCCTTCGCTCAAGTATAAGCCAAGGGTGGTTTCTCAGCTTTGAAAAGTTTCCTGAAAACTCGGCTTATACACGATTATATATGGTATATATTTTAAATTATGAAAATATTTTAGCTGAGGGAACATGATGTATATGTCACTGAGTCACAAAAATGTTCTATGTAAGGGCTTTTTCTCTTTCAAAAAGTACAAATCTGTGACTGCTATACTGTATCTTAAATAAACTTATTAATTTTGTGAACTTTGGTGGAAATAAATGAGGCGAAAGGACAACCAGAATGTCATCTGATGTCCTTTCTATAAACAGAGAGTGAGAGAGATGGACCTTTAAATGTTAGCTGTTGTGGTTAGGTTTAAGCAGCCAGTTCCGATTCATAGTAAGCCTGTGTAACAACAGAAGGGAACATTCCTGCACCATCCTCCAAATTATTCTAATGTTTGAGTCCATTGTTGCAGCTACTGTGTCCATTCCTCTCATTAAGGGTCTTCCTTATAAATCTAGATTAAAATAAAAGTCTCTCTCAATTTGCAGAAAGCAAGAAAAAATTCTATTACTCTATCCGACATTCCATAAAGCATAAGTACATAAAAATCAGGTACTCTAAAATTTATACTACCAATTTTATCAATTAAGTCATTTAAAAATACTTCCAATGAGATACTACAAGAATGTTACATGCCCCGCCCCCACAGAAGAATGCACTTCAGAGAACGGCATTGAAGCTACAGCTCATAGAGAGGGTGTATTGGACAGGGTTCTCTAGAGAGACAAACCAGATTGCTAGTAATTGTATATAAATATATTTATAAATATAGATATATAATTCAAGAAATAAACCATTAAATAATATACAGATAGATAATACAAGAAATTAACAGTTAAATTATAAAGCAGTGAGACACTAACAGTCCTTCACGTTTTGAGAGCTGCCAGTTACCAGTCCCCTTCTGTAGAGAGAGCTGGGCTATATATACCCAGGCAGCAAACAGCAAGGCAGGTCCCCAACTGTCATCAACTGTCAGTCCCCAGCTCCAGAGATGAACATTCCAATTGTGTGGGCTTAAAGGGACCTCAACTTACAGAGACACAGTCCACAGGCTAGGCATCCCACAGGTAGTGTACCCCTTTAAACTGAGGCACAGAACAACCCAGGTGAGGCTCACCGAGCCATTTATCCCTCTACCCTTCAGTTAATCCTACGTGTGTTTATCGGCCAGGCTGGCACAATAAACTATAGCAGAGGGGAACCTCTGATCAGAGCACACAGGAGCAAAGGAAGAGAGAGAGTGGAACACATCCTGGCCCAAGGACAATATTCCTACTCAGAGGAGCCAATGCACAGAGAGGACCATAGAAGCAACCACACCATGAGACATGATGTCCCTTACTGACCCTTAGCACTAACAGGGACAACACTGGAGATACAGTGCGGGAATTGTGCCCTATTTAACCCTACCACACCAGGGCAAAACACAAAGGGCAACAGAGCAGCAAGGGGAGCAAAGCAATGAAGTTCCCTGGGAATCACAAAAGTAGACTTTGGGGCCAGGGCGTGGCACCCCATCAGACTCAACCAGAAAACACTCCTAAATGGTTCCAGGGGGATACAGGAAAGGGGGAGGCAGGGGAAAGGAAGAGGGGTGTCAACAAACCCAGGGACAAGGGAACAAATGATCTAATCAATGGCAAGAAAGGCGTAAAATGCCTGGTGGGGCTCGATCAACAGCAATGTAGTTGAGAGAAATTACTGAAACCCAAATGAAGGCCGAACATGATAGTGGGACAAGAGGAAAGTAAAAGGTAATAGAGAAAAGAACTAGGAGGCAAAGGACATTTTTAGAGGTCTAAATACAGGCATGTACAGATGTAAATATATTTACATATAATGACAGGGAAATCGATCTTTGTACATATATTTATATGTTAAGTATTTAGGTAGGCAACAATGGGCCTCTTCTCAAGTACTCCCTCAACACAAAAACACTATGTTCTAATATCCCAGCATTCCAAGATGCTTACCTTTCCTGACACAGTCACTGAAGATAAAATGGGTGCATAAGCAAATGTGGTGAAGAAAGCTGATGGTGCCCGGCTATCGAAAGATACTGCATCTGGGGTCTTAAAGGCTTGAAGGTAAACAAGCGGCCATCTAGCTCAGAAGCAACAAAGCCCATATGGAAGAAGCAGACCAGCCTGTATGATCATGAGGTGTTTATGGGATCGGGTATCAGGCATCAAAGACCCAGAACAAAAAATCATATCGATGTAAATGTGAGGGAGGACGGAGTGGAGACCCAAAGCCCATTGGTAGACAATTGGACATCCCCTCACAGAAGGGTCACAAGGAAGAGATCAGCCAGTCAGGGTGCAGTATAGCACAGACAAAACCTACAACTTTCCTCTAGTTCTTTAATGCTAACACACCCCCACTATCATGACCCCAATTCTACCTTAAAAATCCGGCTAGACCAGCACATGTACACTGGTACAGAGAAGAGCTCACAACAAAGGGAATCCAGGACAGATAAACCCCTAAGGACCAATAATGAAAGTAGCAATACCAGGAGGGGAAGGGAAAAGTTGGAGGGATAAAGAGGGAACCGATCACAATGATCTACACATAAATTCCTCCCAGGAGGATGGACAACAGAAAAGTGGGTGAAGGGAGACATTGGTCCATGTAAGACATGAAAAAAATCTTTTATAAATTATCAAGGATTCATGAGGGAGGGAGTATGGGGGATGGGGGATACCAAGGGCTTAATGAGTTGATACCAAGGGCTTAAGAAAATGTTTTGAAAATAATGAAGGAAACATATGTACAAATGTGCTTGACACAATGGGTGAATGTATGGTTTGTGATAAGAGTTGTAGGAGCCCCCAATAAAATGCTTTTCTAAAAAGGATTTTACATGCACCTGGATTGGTCATTATGGATTCACTAGTGGTTCAGCTTCACCATAGTGGCACTCTCCAGAGAGTCAATTGTACAACTAGATCCCAAGATAAGAATAAGACCCATTTAAAACTTTGTCCTGAAGAATGTGTACCTAAGTCAGGAGTTAAATGTGATTCTTATTTAGCTTTAGTTTGAAACCCCCCAAAAAAGGAGGGGTGGCAGGGGACGATTGGATAAGAGGACTGCCAGATCACAAGCATGGAAAAATTTCCTCAGCAACTATCAGAAAAGGTCTAGAAGGGATGCCCTGCACTTCCTGGCAGCGAGAAGTTCAACATAAAGCTAAGTAGACCAAGTTTCTTAATTGGGGGAGCAGCAGCACCTGCTGACAGACTCCCCTTTACTGTTGACCAGCAGCATGAGCCACGATACTCCCTGGCACAGTTTATTTTTCTGTGGCTCATGAGGGAACCTCATCAGCCAAACCTCTTACCTCATTGGCCTCTGCATGGGCAGCTTGGTGGAGACAAAATCAGTGAAATTTTCACTTGTTCCCACTTCCTCCTTTCTTGCTTTGTTCTCCAGACACTCCCCACCCCGACACATACTTGTCCCCTCTTTCTGACATGGTACACATGTTCACAAAGTAACACTATCAAAGAGCAGATAGATTGTCTCTCACTGCCACCCAGCCATGCTCATAGCGATCCAACTCATAGAACTGCCCTTGTTGGGTTTCCAAGACTAACTCTTTCCAGGAGTAGAAAGCACTGTCTTTCTCCTGCAGAGTGATTGGTGGTTTCAAACTGCTGACCTCGAAGTTAACAGCCCAACACGCAACTAGTACACCACCAGGGTTCCTGTTTCGTTTTCTTTTTTTTTAATTTGGGTTTTTTTCTTTTCAGGGAGGGGGCTGTGGAGTGGCTGCATGTTTTAATTCGAGAAATACGTAAAAGTTCACAAGCAATCGAAACAGGTGCCCGGCGTTCTTGCCAAACAATTGTCCGGTCACTTAGGCCAGTGCTTGCTGAGATGCTCTTTCAGCTGAGGAATGGACGGCAGCTGCTGCTGGCACTGGTGACAACGCAGAGGCAGCTTCAAGAGCTCGGGCGTCCCACGTCCCACCTCGAACAGTCACTTTGTCAGCCTCTTGAACTATCTCGATCACAGCCTGGGATTCTAAGTAGTCTGTATTGACAGAATTCCAGTGTTTTTTGTTTTTAAGGCAAGGAGAATCAAAATCTTGGCTGATCACATGAAGGTGCACCTGGCTCATGCTAGGGACGGCGTAGTAGCCCAGGCGAAAGCGCAGTTTGCTGGAGCCGGCACAATCTGATATCACCTCTTCCCCCACGGCGTGCATGTGTTTCAGGAGCTGTGGGTGTTCCCGGGTCACAGCCTTCAGACTGGAAATGGAGGCCCAAGGTAAGACCAGCCAGTGGTGACGGGCCTTGGGGTACTTATCCTTAATCACCACCACCTGCTCGTCCTTCCTTGTAAACCTGCATTTTGGGATACTACATAGAAATCTTCAAACCTTGACTTCAGTGGCCTAATGATTCCTTTGTGGCAGATGCATCTTCCCCCTTCTTGGGGGCACAGCACACTGGGCAGAGTTGCTCTTGGGAGGAAGTCTTGTGCCTGGCACAGCTTCCTCAGCAACAGCCATTTCTAGAGAATCACTGTCACCTGACCGTTATCTCTTCCCGTGTGTTTCCAGGCCTGGGCTCTTTGCCTCGTCCTCAAACTCTGCTTCACCTTGACGTAGCCCTTGTTACACTCAGCTTTCAACTGTACTTGCTGCTGAGAACATTTCCTATCAGTGATCTTGGTCTCCGGACGCGCCCAATCACCACTGCTTCCAAATGGGGGAGTCTGATTCGCTGCTGCCGGCTGTTCTGCCTCACCAGCCAGTGCGCCCCATCATCACTTATTCCATCCCCGCTGCCCCGCTTCTGGCGCTGCCTCCTTTTCTACTTGATATTAGTTTCTTCAGGCTTTGTACTTTTGCTCTATTTCAATACTCTCATTATAATTTTGAAGCTCTCTCCCATTTTCTCTTCCAGGACTCTATTCCAGTGCAGACCTACCCTCGTGACAATGCCCATTCCTCCAGGCAAAAACAAGCACCACCACCCTCGAAACAAGGGCTTTATCCTCACACCTGAGTGCACTGACCTGGAAAAGGAGGAGGCCTCCTACTTCAGTACTCAACTGAAGAGTTACAGTCTCAGAAATCTACCGGAGTGGCCCTATCCTGTCCTGCGGGGCCACTAGCAGTCAGCACCAAGTTAATGTCAGTGAGCATAGTTTTTAGTTTTGAGTGCACTGAGAGCCCCACATTCATGTTCGCATAGCAACCGAAATTAGTGGTCACACCCAAGTATTTTGTCTTTTTTGTCCCTTGTTTTCCTGTATATCCATCCACCCTTTAGCTTTCTGCTCTCTTTTAGTTCATGAAGTATATTTCCATGAAATCTATTAATTCTCATTACCCCTCTTAAAACATATTTTCTAATTATTTTTATGAATTTGTTAGCTTATCCAGAGAGCTACCTATTATTACTATCATGACTTTCATTTTATTACCCCTCTTCTTCCTCACTTTTCCCACTACCCATCTCTTTCTACTTTTCTCCACTTCACCACCATATATTTTCCACCTCCTATTAGACCTCTCCCCCATCACTAAACAACTAAATACCTATATAAGACACAGTAGCTCATATACCAACTAACAGATTTGTTTCGTTTTTAAAAAATATTTTCTTAGAGGCTCATACAACTCTTATCACAATCCTTACATATACATACATCAATTGTATAAAGCACATCTGTACTTTCTTTGCAGTAATCATTTTCAAAGCATTTGCTCTCCACTTAAGCCCTTTGCATCAGGTCCTCTTTTTTCCCCCTCCTCTACTCCCTCCTCCCTTATGAGCCCTTGATAATTTATAGATTATTTTTGTCATATATTGCCCTATCTGGCGTCTCCCTTCACCCCCTTTTCTGTATTCCGTCCCCCAGGGAGGAGGTCACATGTAGATCCTTGTAATTGCTTCCCTCTTTCCAACCCACTGACCCTTTACTCTCCTAGTATCGCCCCTCACACTCCTGGTCCTGAAGGTATCATCCACCCTGGATTCCCTGTGCCTCCAGCTCCTATATGCACCAGTGTACAACCTCTGCTCTATCCAGACTTGCAAGGTAAAATTCAGATCATGGTAGTCGGGGGGAGGAAGCATTTAGGATCTGGGGGAAAGCTGTATTCTTCATCAGTGCTACATCGCACCCTGACTGACTCATCTCCTCCCCTAGACCCCTCTGTTAGGGGACCTTCAATGGCCGACAAATGGGCTTTGGGTCTCCACTCTGCACTTCCCCCTTCATTCACTATGGTAAGATTTTTTTTGATGATGCCTTATACCTGATCCCTTTGGTACCTCGTGATCACACAGGCTGGTGTGCTTCTTCCATGTGGGCTTGTTCACCTTCATGACTTTAAGACCCCAGACACTATCTCTTTTGATAGCCGGGCACCATCAGCTTTCTTCGCCACATTTGCTTATGCACCCATTTGTCCTCGGCGATCGTATCATGGAGGTGTGCAGCCAATGATATGATTTTTTGTTCTTTGATGCCTGATAACTGATCCCTTCGGGACCACATGATCACACAGACTGGTGTGTTCTTCCATGTGGGCTTTGTTGCTTCTGAGCCAGATGGCCACTTGTTTAATTTTAAAAATAAAGAAAAACAAGAAATCAAAAATCACTCCAACCCTACTCTGAAGAAAAGGTCATGAAACGACCAGATACAGAGCACATAAAAATTATGTTCAGGTCCTTTGAAGAGATGAAGGGAGCAAAACATCTTGGCATATCATGGTCAAACTATCTAGTATCAAGTAAAAGGAGAGAAACCTGAGGGAAACTAGAGAAAAAAGAACAATTACCTACAAAGGAAAACTTATAACAAACAGCTCAGACTTCTCAGCAGAAAGAATGTAGGCAAGAAGACAATGGAATAACATATATAAAATTCTGAAAGAATAAAGCTACCAACCAAGAATCCTATATCCAGGAAAACTGTCCCTCTGGAAGGTATTTCCAGAGGAGGAAAAAACTAAAGGAATTCATAAAAATGAGACCAGCATACAAAAAGTATTAACCTGATCATTATAGACCCAGACTCAATAACAGCAGGCAAGCCTGGTAGCATCAGATAGACACCACCACCCAAAACCCACTATGATGAAAGCAGCACTCAAGACAACACAGAACAGAGTCCAATCCAATGAGAAATTGAACTGGGTAGGACAAAAACTCATGGGTTGTGGCTCCAGGTGAAACTACTCACATAGACTGCTCATGACAAATGTGTCTGGAGTGCTGGGTCATTAGGAAAACTGATGATGATGGTGTAATCAACTTATACCACAGGGTCATGATTGACAATGCTGTCCTCCTTTTCTATATGGGAGTTTTGCTTTCCTGATTATAGTGTGCTTTTTTTATTTTTTCTTTCTTTTTTTGGTGGGGAGGTAGGGCTGGGAGTGGGTGTGTATTCTGTTTGTCTGGTTGCTGATTGGCTTATGGCTGCTATTGATGCAGTTGTAATTTTGTCATATTACAACTACCAAAGATGTGAAAATCCCACGGACAAGCAGACAGAGTCTGGACTTCTACGTAACGCTAGCCCCAACTCAAGAACAGTTCATTCTGATAACATGGTTCAGCTCGATGCTCACCTTCATGAAAGGATCCCTGATGATAAGGGTGCTACAGCAAAGTGTAAATAAAGTAGATGGTGCCCCAGATGTGTTAGTCTGGGTAAACTGGAGAAACAAATCACAGAAACTCATATATGTATAAGAGAGAGTTTTATATACAGGGTAAGTGTACATTCAGAAAGCATCCCAACCCAGTCCAGTCCAAGCCCATAAGTCCAACTTAGACCATATGTCCAATGCCACTCTACAAAGTCCTCCTCATACTCACAAAACACACACAATGATGCCGAATGCAGGAGGATCAGAGGCCAGTGGGTAGAAAGTCTTTGAATCCAGTGGCGGTGTAAGCATCTCAGCATTTGCAGGGGTCTCCACGAGGCTTTTCCAGCACCCAGGGTAAGTCCATGTGGTTTCTCCTCAGGGATGTCTCACAGGAAGTGAGCTTTGCCAACTGAAGCAGGGAACTGGCTAAGGCAACTGTACCCTGGTCCATCCATCAGAGAGCAAGAGACCTGAGAACTAGAAAGGTAAGGCTTGCTGAGCCATTTATCTCTCCACCCTTCAATTAAACTTCCCTTCAATTAATTCCATATGTGTTTATCGGCCAGGTTGGCACAATAAAATTTAACTAGCAACCAGCTATTAATCAGAACAGTGTCTAGCGTCTTAAAGGCTTGTATTCAAGCAAGCTGCCATCTAACTGAGGAGTCAACTAAGTCCACACCAGAAGAAGAAGCACATCAGCTGTGTGATCCAAAGATGACAAATTAAGTGATTTGAATATGGTGAAGGAAAAAGTATCAGTGCTAAAATTATTACACCCAATTTTTAGAAGGTTACAGAGGACAGTTGAAACCCAAAACCCATCTGCAGAGTATCTGGTCAGTATGAGCTAATGGCAGATCTACTCTAGCTATAGGAAAGAGTCTCAAACAGACTTTCTGTCAGGCAGAGACCATTGTAATCTTGAATATGCTGAATCAAACTCAGTACATATCCAGAGGACCTCCCTATGGACCTGACGGCAGTTGGTTCTGTATGCAAGTATCTATAACTTGTTCCATGACAGACATTTCTTCCCTGGCTTTTGGAATGTTGATGAGGGTCTTTTCTTTCTTACTCATCGTTTGCATTTTGGTCTTTATATTATTATTATTACTTTATCCTTATTTCAATTTTGGTTTTCATTGTTTCTATTGGGTTTCCCAGTTTGTGACCCATAGAAGTGAATGCATAATGATAATAACTGATACTGGGGTTGACAGGAGATGCAGGGGTGGGTTTACAGTGAGGGAAGGAGGATTTCAGGAATTGGAAATGAAGGCAGGATGGGAGAGGGAATACCAGAACTGAATGTGATTGCACACTAATATTAAAGTTGATCTAAGCATGGGGACAGATGCTCTAAAAATTGATATGGTAATGATTGTACAATTCTCCTTGATGTGATTGAACAAGTGGACTATTTAATTGTATGCTATGTAAATTATGTGCCAATAAAACTGCTATAAAAAAAAACCCTGACTGCAGGAAGAACTATGGGGACTCATAGGATGCATGCCTTTCCGACACGAATGCTGCTGCTAGGTAAGCAAGTCCCAGGATAGGGAACCCTGAAAAAAAAGGGAGTTGGGCTGATGGATTATAACAGGCCCTGCTTGTTACTTAACAGAGAGATATTCATCTGCTTTGGTTCAGGATACCAATTAGACTTGTAACTATTTGTAACAAGTTAGACTTGTAACTCTGTGTGTGTGTGTGTGTGTGTGTATCCATATAAGATAGACAAGATAAGCAATACCAAGGAGACAGTGATGGCTACAGGGTGGAGGTTGGGAGGGTAGGAGGCAGGGGTAGGTGAGTGGTGAGCCCACAATGACAGGGACAGGGGACTATCAAGGGTTCTAAAATTGAGATGAGGAGGGTTTAGTGTTCCTGGTAGTGTTTGATCAATTGAAATGTATCTAGAGGAAGTACTGAGAGGTGAACAAAGGGGCATTAGTCTGGGTTGACTAGAAAAACAAATCTAGAGATACTCGTGTATAAGAAAGAGATTTATAACAAAGTAATTGTATATTAAGAAAACATACAGCCGATCCCAGGGCAGCCCAGATTAAGTCCATAAATTCAGTATTAGCCCATATGTCCAAAACCAGTCTATAAATTCCTCTTCAGACTCATACAACACATGCAATGATGCCAAAAATCTGTAAGATCATAGGACTGTTGGTGGAAAGTCTTGTGGATCCAGCGGCTGTAGAAGATCTTAGAACTGGTGCAGGCCTCCACATGTCACCTCCAGCTCCAGGGCTCTGGCTGGGATTGACATGGCTCCATGTGTCATGTCAGCAGGAAGAATGAAGCAGTGTGTGTTCCGCCTCCAGGGAGGAATACAGGCGTTTCCAGAATCCTCAGGAGAAAGCCATGCCCACACAGAAGCATTATTGGCCATGACCTGATTGACAAGCTAGACTCCATCCCTTTGCGCAAGTTGACAGGAGATTATATAACTGCCTTATGAAGTAAACATGATAGTGGAGCAGGAGGGGGGGGGAAGAGAAGAGAAAAAAGTAAAAAAATATATATATATATATAGGAATAACTATAGCTATGTATATATGTAAATATATAAAGATATGTGTATTTATGTATGTATATTTAAGTAACTACAACAAGGAAGCAGATGGACTCTGGGCTGCTACTTAAATCTTACCTCGGTATAAGAATGGTTTGTTCTAATAATGTGGCACTGTACAATAGTCACCTTCCTGACACGATTGCTGAAGACAAAATGAGTGCATAAGCAAGTGTAGTGAAGAAAGCTGATGGTGCCCAGCTATTAAAATATATAGCATCTGGGGTCTTAAAGACTTAAAGTTAAACAAATGGCCATCTAGCATGGAAGCAACAAAACCCACATGGAAGAAGCACACCATCCTGTGTGATCTTGAGGTGTCAACAGAAATAGGTATCAAAAACAAGTAATCAAATTGATAAGAAAGAGAAATAGATATCAAAAACAGGTCATTAAATTGATAAGAAGGAGCATAAACAAAGTAGAGACCCAAAACCCACTAGTAAGATTATGGGGCAGTCCCTCACAAAAAGACCACACAGAAGGAATGATAAATCCAGGGTACAATATAGCACCAACGATACACATAATGCTCTGCTAGTTCTTTAATATTCCTCTCCTTGCTATTATGGTCTTAGTTTAACCTCATTATCTGTTACACCTGCATATGTCCATTTGTATAATTAAGATTGTACAATGCATGAAAGCCAAGATAAATAAACCTTCAGAACCTGTAATGGATATGGCAAGGGGGAGTTGTGATAAGGGGGAAAGGGGAAGCTGATAGCAAGGCTGAGTGTATAACCCCACTTGAGGAAAGTGATTAACAGAATTGTAGGAGAATGGATATATTGTATGGTGTAAAATACAGGGGGAAAGAAAAACATAATAATGTAAAATAAGAATAATAAGGGTTCCTGTGGGGTAGGGTGGGGGAAGAAGGGGATAAAGGGAAGCTGATCTCAAGGAGTTCAAGAAGAAAGAAAATGTTTTGAAACTAATTGTGGTAGAAATTGCACAATTATGCTTGATCTAATTGAATTATGAAATATTATGATATCTGTAGGAGTGCTTGATAAAATGATTGATATAAATAAATAAAACACAGAAAAAGTTATAGTCTCAGACAGAAACCCTAAAGAGAAGTTCTACCCTGCACTATAGGGTCACCATGAGTCAGAATTGACTCAATGACAGTGAGTTTGAGTGAGTTACTGTTAGAAGAATAGTTCAGTATAAATATCACTTGGAAATTTGGAATAATTTGAGATCCACCAAGCAGCTAGTTACTGTGGCTCCTTGATGGTTACCCTTCTAACCAATAAGCCAGGTTTTCTCTTAAACAAACAACAAAAAACACACAGAAACAGAGGAAGAACAAAGACACAAATAAAACCACAAAATAAGGGATGGGGGTGGTGGAAAGAACCAAACACAAACACAGCAAAATGATAACAATGAATTCAAATATTAAAATATTGATACTGAATGTCAGTGGATTAAATGTACCAATCAAAAGATGGAGTAGCAGACTAAATTAGAAAAAAATCTATGTGCTACCTACAAGAGATGATGTATCTTAAACTCAAAGACAAAAATAACTAAAAGTCAAAAGATGGTTAAAAAAAATCTAGCAAGCCAATGACAACCATAAAAAGACAGGAGTATCAATATTAGTCTCTGATAAAATAGATTTCAAGGAAAATAACATAAGGAGGGACCACATTGGACACTGCGTAATGATTAAAGAAGTAATACAACAAGAACACATAACCTGAAAACATATATGCATATAATGGAAGATCCTCAAAATACATTAATCAAATGCTCATGGCATTGAAAACAGAGACAAAAGCTCAATAATAAAAATAAGAGACTTTAACACATCACTCTCAAGGAAAGACAGATTATCAGGATAGAAACCCAATAAAGAAATGGAAGAGCTAAACAACACAATCAACCAGTTTGACTTCCTGAACATATACAGAGCAGCAACACAATAAACACTCATCTCCAGCACACATGGTACATTTCTAGAATACATCACATGTGAGGCCACAAGGCGAATCTCACCAAATTAAAAAACATTGAAATGCTACATCCATTTTCTCAGATCACAACGCTTTAAGGCTGGAAATAAACAATACAAAGAACAGGAACATAAAGACAAACCTGAACAATATACTACTTAAAAATGACTGAGTAATAGATTAAATAAGGAATGAAATTAAGAAATTTCTTGAAACAAACTATAACCTATCATCATTCCAGAACTTTTGGCACACAGCAAAAGCAGTTAGCAGAGTACAATTTATAGCAATCAACTCACACATGAAATAGAAAAATCTCAAATCAATACCTTAACACATCTTCAAAAACCAGAACATGGTAACCAACATAAACCCACCAACAAAGGGAAAAAAGAAATCATAAAGATTAGAATGAAGTAGATAACAGAAAAGCAATGGAAAAAAGCTAGACAAGAAGTTGATTTTTAAAAAGATTACGAGAATTGACACGCAGCTGGCAAACTTCAAAAAAGGAAGAGAAGATACAACTACCTACAATGAGAAAAGAAAATGGAGATATCACAACAGATTCAAATGAATTAAAAAGAATAAAAACACAGTACTATAAAAGACTGTATTCCAACAAGATTCTTAATCTAAAATAGATGCACAAATGCCTAAAAATATACTATCCATACAAATTAAGGCAGGTAGAAGTAGAAAAGCTCAACAGGTCCATAACGAAAGAAGAAATAGAGAAGGTCATCAAGAAACTTTCAAAAGAAAAGGCCCGGATTGGATGGCTTCACAGGGGAATTATACCAAGTCTTCAGGTAAGAACTGCCACCAATTCTACGCAACTATTCCAGAATATAGAGAGGGACAGCACACTCCCAAACTCATTCTAGGAAGTCAGCATAGCCAAGATTCAACAAGTAGGCAAAGACCTCACAAAGAGAGGAAACTACAGACCAATATCGCTCATGAACAAAGACACAAAATTTCTCAACAAAAGACTGCGCCATAGACTCCAACAACATCTTTTAAAAATTCATCGTGACCAGGTAATATTCATACCTGGGATGCAAGGATAGTTAGACTTTAAAAAACAACCAATGTAATTCACCACATATACAAGGTAAAGAATAAGAACCACATGATCACATCAATAAATGTAGGAAAATCCTTTGACAATTTAAACACTCATTTCTAATTAAAAAAAACATTTAATAAGATAGGAATAAAAGGGAAATCCTTCAATATAACAAAGGCCATATGCAAAAGGGGCCAATATCACACTCAATGAAGAAAGACTGAATACATTTCCCTGAAAGCAGGAAGTTCTCAAGAATTGCACCCTATCACCAATCTTAATCAACAAAATGCTGAGAATGTTAGCTAGAATCATTACACAACATAAGGAAATCAAGGAAATACAATTGAGCAAACAAACAGTTTGATTTTATAGAGAGAGAAACCCAACAACTTCACAAAAGAAGACTCATGGAAACAATTGAGTGATTTGGTAAAGTGGCAGGATACTTCTGCTGATTAGCCAGCAAAAATCAATCTGATTAAGTCAAAGAATGTTCAAAAAAAGACATCAAGAAAATGATACCAGCCAACAAACGATCCTTGAATTAACTACAAGTTTTTCTTTCTTGTTGTGTTTTGTTTTGTTCTTTGTCAGTGGTTTGCTGTTATTGTTTTGTTGTATATTGTTGCTTGGTTTTTCTCTGTCTTGTTTTTGTGCATGTTATTATCTGTACAGGTCTGTCTAAATAAGATAGACTGGATGAACAATCTGGAGGAGACAACAACGGGACCGACAGTTCCAGGGGGACAGGGGATAGAGGGAGGTGTGGGGAAAGGAAGTGGTGTTAACAAACCCAGGGACAAGGGAACAAAATGTGATCCAAATTGGTGGTGAAGTGGGTATGGGAGGCCTGGTAAGGCATGATCAAGGGTAATGTAACGAAGAGGTATTGCTGAAACGCTGGGGACTGAGCCTGATAGTGGGACAGGAGGAAAGTCAAGAGAAATAGAGGAAAGAGCTGGGAGGCAACGGGCATTTATAGAGGTCTAGATAAAGACATGTACATATGCAAATATATTTATGAGGATGGGGAAATAGATCTATGTGCATATATTTATAGATTTAGTATTAAGGTAGCAGTTGGGCATTGGGCCTCAAGTACTCCCTCAATGCAAGAATATTTTCTTCTATTAAATTGGCATCCTATGACGCTCACCATCCCTACACAACCGCTGAAGACAAAGCAAGTGAATAAGCAAATGTGAAGAAAGCTGATGGTGCCTGGCTATCAAAAGGTATAGCGTCTGGGGTCTTAAAAACCTGAGGGTAAACAAGCGGCCATCTAGGTCAGAAGCAACAAAGCCCACTTGGAAAAACACACCAGCCTGTGTGATCACGTGGTCCCAAAGGGATCAGTTATCAGGCATCAAAGAACAAAAAATCATATCATTGGCTGCACACCTCCATGATACGATAGCTGAGGACAAATGGGTGCATAAACAAATGTGGCGAAGAAAGCTGATGGTGCCCACCTATCAAAAGGTATAGCGCCTGGGGTCTTAAAGGTTTGAAGGTAAAAAAGCGGCCATCTAGCTCAGAAGCAACAAAGCCCACATGGAAGAAGCACACCAGCCTGTGTAATCATGAGGTGTCGAAGGGATCAGGTATAAGGCATCATCAGAACAAAAAAATCTTACCTTAGTGAATGAATGAGGGAGTACAGAGTGGAGACCCAAAGCCCATTTGTTGGTCACTGGAGATCCCCTTGCAGAGGGGTCTAGGGAAGGAGACGAGCCAGTCAAGGTGCAATGTGGCACCGATGAAAAATACAACTTTCCTCTAGTTCCTAAATGCTTCCTATCCCACCCACCCAACTATCATGATCCAAATTCTACCTTGCAAGTCTGGCTAGACCAGAGGATGTATACTGGTACAGATAGAAACTGGAAACAGGGAATCCAGGGTGGATGACACCTTCAGGACCAGCCATGTGAGTGGCAATACTGGGAGGGTAGAGGGAGAGTGGGTTGGAAAGAGGGAACCGATTACAAGGTTCTACATGTGACCTCTTCCCTGGGGGACGGACAACAGAAAAGTGGGTGAAGGGAGACGTCGGACAGGGTAAGATATGACAAAATAATAATTTATAAATTATCAAGGGTTCATGAGGGAGGGGACGCAGGGAGGGAGGGGGAAAATGAGCTGATGCCAGGGTCTTAGGTGGAGAGCAAATATTTTTAGAATGATGAGGACAATGAATGTACAAATGTGCTAATACAATTAATGTATGTATGGATTGTAATAAGAGTTGTATGAGCCCCTAATAAAACAATTAAAAAAATAAAGTAAAAAAAATTATCAAGGGTTCATGAGGGATGGAGGGGACAATATGAGGAGCTGATACCAAGGGCTCAAGTAGAAAGCAAATGTTTTGAAGATGATGATGGCAACAGATATACAAATGTGCTTTACACAATGGAAGGATGTATGGATTGTGATAAGAGTTGTACAAGTTCCCAATAAAATGATTTTTTAAAAAACTGCTTGAGAATACAAAATCAAATATTATAATGAAATGTGCAAAGACCTAGAGCTAGACAACCACAAATGAAGAACATGCTCAGCATATCTTAAACTGAAAGAACTCAAGGAGAAATTCAAGCCTCCAGTTGCAATATTGAAAGAGTCTACATGTCCATAATATTGAATCCAAGAAGCATAAAAAGAAGATGGAAAAACATACAGAATCACTGTACCAAAATAACTAGTTGACAGTCTACCATTTCAAGAGGCAGCATAAGAGCAAAATCCAAGAGTGCTTAAGGAAGAAGTTATAGCTGCATTGAAACCATTAGCCGAAAACAAGGCTCCAGGAATTGTGGAATAACAATTGAAATGTTTCAATAAGCTGATGAAGCACTGGAAACACTTACTACTCTATGCCAGGAAATTTGGGTGTCAGCTCTTTTATCAACGGACTATTTGTACCTATTCTAGAGGAAGGTGAACGGATAGAATGCTCAAACTATTGAAGATTATCAATGATATCACCTGCAAGTAATATTTTACTGAAGATCATCCAACAATGGTCACCAGAGGATCAGGCCAGATTCAAAAGAGGACATGGAACAAAAGATATTGTTGATGTCAGGTGGATCTTGGCTGAAAACAGAGAATACCAGAAAGATGCTTACTTGTTTTAATGAATATCCCACGACATTCAACTGTGTGGACTATACCAAACTATGGACAGTCAAGAATTGGAATTCTATGACACCTAACTGCTAATTTGGAACCTGTACATGGATCAAGAGGCAGTTGCGCAAACAAAATAAGGGAATACTGAAAGGCTTAAAATCAGGAAAGGCATGTGACAGGAATGTATCCTCTCTCCATGCTTATTCAATCTGTATGCTGAACAAATCATCAGAGAATCTGACAGATATGAAGAATGTGGCTTCAGGATTGGAGGAAGGCTCATTAACAACCTTAGATAGATGAAGATGACACAACCTTACTTGCTGAACATGAGGAGGACTGAAGCACTTGCTAATGAAGATCAAGGATTGCAACCTTCAGTATGGATTACAACTCAACGTAAAGAAGGCCAAAATTCTTACAAACGACCAATAGGTAGCATCTTGATTAACGGAGGAAAAGCTGAAGTTGTCAACGATGTTGTCTTCCTTGGATCCACAATCAATGCTCATGGAAGGAACAGTCAAGAGATCAAAAGACACCTTGCATTAGGTAAATCTGCTGCTGGGTAAATCAAGTGTTAAAAAGCAAGGATGTTGCGTTGAGTACTCATGTGTGCCTTACCCCAGACATGGTGTTTTCAATTGCCTCATATGCATGTGAAAACCATACGATGAATAAGGAAGATGGAAGAATAGATGCACTTTAATCATGGTGCTAGTGAAGAATACTGAAAATAGCATGAACTACTGAAAGAACAAATTGATCTGTTTAGAAGTACGGCCAGTGTGCTCCTTAGAAGCAAGGATGGAAAATAAATAAACAAATGAATGGATAAAAAAAGAAATAGCAAGGATGGTAAGACTTTGTTCTCAAGTACTTTGGACATGTCAGGTGAGATCAGTCCCTGGAGAAGGACATCATGCTTTATAGATTAGAGGGGCAACAAGATGGATTGGTATAAGGACTGCACCAATGGGATCCACTATGAGAGCAATTGTGAGGGTGCCACAGGGCTGGGCAGTGTTTTGTTCTGTTTTACACAGGGACACTATGAGTTGGAACACGTTCTATGGCACCTAACAACAATCTGGCCACAGCCTTAATGTGTTTGAAGATTTCATTCAGGGTCTACCTACTCTCAGCATAATTTGATAGTGTGTGAAGCTTGCTCACACCTGTGCTAAATTTGGTTCCTGCATCTGGTTTGGAGACTTCCAGCAGGCTTTTGATTCAATTGGCTGACTTCAGATTCACTCAGCTCGGTATCCACCAGCTTGTGGTTTTTTAACTTCTTCTTTGTTACTCCCTGCAACTACAGGAGTCAAGAGAAGTCTTCAGCCTATTTTTTTAAATTATTAATCACTTTATGGGGGGGTCTTTTAAATCTTATAACAATCCATCATTCAATTGTATTCAGCACATTTGTACATATTTGCCATCAACATTTACAAAATATTTTCTTTCTACTTGAGCTCTTGGTATCAGGTCCTCTTCCTCCCCCCCCTCATGAATCCTTTATAAATTATATATTATTGTTATTTTGTATTTTACACCGTCCATTGTCTCCCTTTACCCACATTTCTGTTATACCTCCCCCTCTGGGAGGGGGAGGCTATATATCCAAACTTGTGATCGGTTCCCCCTTTCTCCCTCTCCCCCTACTACTCCCACTACTGTTCCTGAGGAGTTTAACTGTCCTGAATTCTATGTGACAAGAGCTCTTTTTTAAAAAACATTTTATTAGCGACTCATACAACTCATCACAATCCATACATACATCAATTGTATAAAGCACATCTGTACATTCTTTGCCCTCATCATTCTCAAAGCATTTGCTCTCCACTTAAGCCCTTTGCATCAATTCTTCTTTTTTCCCCTCCCTCCCCGCTCCTCCCTCCCTCATGAGCCCTTGATAATTTGTAAAATATTATTTTGTCCTATCTTGCCCTGTCTGGTGTCTCCTTTCACCCCTTTTTCTGTTGTCCGTCCCCTCAGGGAGGAGGTTGCATGTAGATCCTTGTAATCGGTTCCCTCTTTCCAACCCACTCACCCTCTACCCTCCCAGTATCGCCCCTCACACCCCTGGTCCTGAAGGTATCATCTGCCCTGGATTCCCTGTGCCTCCAGCTCCTATCTGCACCAGTGTACATCCTCTGCTCTATCCAGACTTGCAAGGTAAAATTAGGATCATGGTAGTTGGCGGGGAGGAAGCAGTTAGGAACTTGGGGAAAGCTGTATTCTTCATCGGTGCTACATCGCACCCTGACTGACTCATCTCCTCCCCTAGAGCCCTCTGCAAGGGGATCTCCAGTGTCCGACAAATGGGCTTTGGTTCTCCACTCTGCACTTCCCTCTTCATTCACTATGGTATATATTTTTTTGCATGATGCCTTATACCTGATCCCTACGACACCTCGTGATCGCACAGGCTGGTGTGCTTCTTCCATGTGGGCTTTGTTGCTTCTGAGCTAGATAGCCGCTTGTTCACCTTCAAGCCTTTAAAACCCCAGACACTATCTCTTTTGATAGCCAGGCACTATCAGCTTTCTTCGCCACATTTGCTTATGCACCCTTTTGTCCTCGGCGATCGTATCATGGATGTGTGCAGCCAATGACATGATTTTTTGTTCTTTCATGTCTGATAACTGATCCCTTCAGGACCACGTGATCAAACAGGCTGGTGTGTTTTTCCATGTGGGCTTTGTTGCTTTTGAGCTAGATGGCCGCTTGTTTATCTTCAAGCCTTTAAGACCCCAGACATTCTCTCTTTTGATAGCCGGGCACCATCAGCTTTCTTCAACACATTTACTTGTTCAACTGCTTTGGCTTCAGCAGTTGTGTCCGGAGGGTGAGCATCATAGAATGCCAATTTAATAGCAGAAAGTATTCATGCATTAAGGGAGTGCTTGAGTAGAGGCCCAAGGTCCTTCCGCCACCTTAATACTAAACCTATTAATATAGACACATAGATTTATTTCCCCATCCTCATATATATATTTGCATGTACATGTCTTTGTCTAGTCCTCTATAAATGCCCTTTGCCTCCTAGCTCTTTCCTCTATTTCCCTTGACTTTCCTCCTGCCCCACTATCATGCTCTGTCCTCACCTGGGTTACAGCTATACCTCTTCTTTATGTAACCTTACCCTTGATCATTCCCTACTAGACCTGCCACCGCCACCACCCACCACCAAATTGGGTCCCATGTTGTTCCCTTGTGCCTGGGTTTATTAACACCACTTCCTTACCACCACCCTCACCTCCCCCTATCCTAAGTCCCCCCGGAACTGTCGGTCCCGTTGTATTTCCTCCAGATAGTTCACCCAGCCTTTCTTATTTAGACAGACCTGTGGAGATAATAACATGCACAAAAACAAGACAGAGGAAAACAAAGCATCAGTATACAACCAGACAACAAAACAACAATAAACTACTGACAAAGAACAAAAAAAAACACATCAAGAAAGAAAAGCTTGTAGTTAGTTCAAGGATCGTTTGTTGGCCTTTAGGAGTGTTTTCCAGTCCAGTCTGTTGGGGCATCACGCCCTGGCCCCAAAGTCCACTTTCAGCATTCCCTGGGGACCTTGCCGCTCCATTCCTTGCTGTTCCGCTGCACTCCCCCAGTGCTTTGCCTCATTGTGGTGGGGTCAGGTCAGGTGCAATTCGCACACTGTGTCTCCAGTGCTGTCCCCTGTAGCGCCATTGGTCACTGAGGGGCATCATGTTTCATGGTGGGGCCAGCCATATTGTCTTCTCTGTGGACTGGCTGCTCTAATCAGGAACATCATCCTGATGGCCTGGTGGGCCAGGCTGTGCTCCACTCTCTCCTCCTCCCCCTTCATCTGCTCCCGTGAGCTCTGATCAGATAGCTCCCTCTCCTGGACCTGCAGAATCAATGTCCTTTGAAGCAAATTCTTCTCGGGGGAGGGGCAGGATTTGTAAGGTAGAACTGGGTCATGATAATGGGTTGAAGGAAAGATTCAGGAACTAGAGGAATTGTGTGTGTTTTGTTGGTGCTATACTGTACCCTGGTTGAGTCGTCCTTTCCTTGTAACCCTTCTGTGGAGGGATGTCCAATTGTTTTCAGATGGGCTTTGGGTCTCCACTCCAACCCCCCTCATTTGCATCAGTATAATTGTGTTTTGATACCTGATTCCATTGACATCTCATGTTCGCATAGGCTGGTGTGCTTCTTCCATGTGGGCTTAGTTGCTTCTGTTGTAGATGGCCGCTTGTTTAACTTCAAGCCTTTGACACCAGATGCTATATCTTTTGATAACCGGGCACCATCTACATTATTCACATTTACTTGTGCACCTATTTTGTCTTCAGCGGTCATGTTGGGAAGGTAAGTATCAAAGAGCGTAAGGTTATTAAAGTGTTCTTGTGTTTAGGGAGGCCTTGAGTATAGGCCCAAAGCCCATCTGCTACCTTAACACTTAACATACAAATAAATGGACAATGACCTCTATTCCTATCATAAATTTATATATTTACATATATACATGCCTATACCTCTATAGCTTTTGCCTCCTAGTTATTACCTCTATTTCCTTTCACCTTCCTCCTGTCCAACTATCATGCTTACTCTCCATTTGGCTCTCAGTAATTTCTCTCAGATACATTGCACTTGATCAACTCCCATCAGGCATTCTATACCCTCCTTCCCATCAGTTTTAGATCTCTTGTTCCCTTACCCGAGTTTGTTGGCTCCCCGTCTCCCTTCCCCGCCCCCTTATGTCCCATGTCCCCCCAAACCACCAGTCTTATTATTTTCTCCTGGGAATTGTTTGTCCTGCTTATTTTCTATAGATATGGGGGTGGGGTGGGGAGGGAAGCTGATAAATAGTTCTAGGTCTGTCTGTTCAGCTTACTTTTGACACAGGCTTGAAATCAACTGTACTTGCCCTCTTCTACAACAGACTGAGCCATTTATTGCAATCAGCATCTTTATATATACATACAAGCACCACTGGTTTCGCACCTCTAGAAACCCAGCCTAATAGATTTGATACCAAGTGCAGGACTATGTTTAGAGAAACAAATAATAAAGATGAATTTTCTGAATTGGTTCACGTGTGATTAACCCTAAAGGGACTGAGAACTTGCACTCAGTCTGTTAGTATAAATAAATCTGTCACTATTAATAAAGAGCATGCTGTTAATCCATGGCATAAGGTGGCTGATACCCAAAATAGCACCACTGATAGATGAAGTGGTGGTGAAATGTGATGAGGTTCTGGGATATCTTTCTACAATTTTATTAGAATGAGAAAATTTGGGAAAACAATAGACCAACTGGTAAAGAAGAGAAATTCAGACCTTCAGAAACCCAGGTCAAATGTAGCAAGGACCTCAAGTATGTGCCATGAGAGAAAGCCTTATCTCCTCTAGTAACAGAACTGATATTGCTGGAAACCAAACCCAGTCTTAACATATCAGTGGCTGAATTACATTGCCAGCTTAAGTTTCAAATGAGAAAGGTGTCTGGTATTAAAGTGAAAATATTGATTGGAAATAAATGGGGCCCTGAAACGTGATGGGAATATATGAGTTAATCATCTGGAAGATAAGGACATTGAGCCCCAAATTTCCATTGAACTAGTCTACTCACCAGCATCACCCTTCCCATATGAAGAGATTAATCAACTCTCAGTAAAACAATTTTTCACCCACACCCTGCCCCATTGAGATTAGCTCAACTGGGCATATTAATAGGACACCTGGGGCTGTACCTGGAGCATTGTCTGAGGCATATGCCTTACAAGATATTACTGCAAGTTCCCAAGAAGTACCCTACATACACATTATTACCTCTAGACTATGACTAGACTTAAGTCACATTCAGCCCTTGACGGTGAAATCCAGATGGTGATCCTGGAAGAGGTGCACTTTACTCATAAATAACTGCTAGAGATTTCTATTACTGAAAGATAGACATATAGTGTGTGTGGAAATAGTTATTAATGGTGTAGGATGATAGTGGAAGGAATATAAGGTTGGATCAGTCTGAGTTTAGTGGGCCTATCAGGGCCCACTAAACACAGATGTTTTTCATTATTTCAGTTGGAGAGGTTAGGTGAAGATCTAATAAATTTATTTGGTTGGTTTGCTGAAGCATATATTTTGAGATGGCCTATACTAAGTCAAATTGAACTAACAAACCTACCATAGTGTACTATAGAACAAGAGGTCCAAAGGCTTAGGGAAATTGGTATGTTAGAGTAGATTTATCAGGCAGGAGAAACCCATAGACCTGCAGACGGAGTGCCAGTGCCCAGCTGTTACCAAACAGTAAGAAACGAATTTGTAAAGGAAGCCCCAGCATCTTTGAAGACTCCTGTGATTGTTATGTTATATCAGAGACACTTGCCTGCAATGGAGCTGATTGAGCCCATAGGAGTAGAGACCAAGTGGCAGCATTTAATTGACAAAGATAAGGTGGGAATAGTTCCTGTATTGGACATCAAAGTCATAATCAGAAAGCCTGACTCCTATGGACTATGGTGTTAACCCCTTAGGCAGTGTGTCCATAGGAGTGAAATAAATGGGAACCCTACTAAAGTTTTACTTTATCTGTACCTGGTGGTGTAGTGGTTATTCTTTGAGATTCGATTTGCATGGTTGGCAATTCGAAACCACCAGCAGCTCTGAAACAGAAAGACTGGATGTTGGGTGTTCAAGTCCTGTAAGCAGTTACAGTACAGTTATGAGTCAGCATTTACTTGATGGCAGTGAGTTTATTTTTTTGGTTTTGGTATACAAGCAGAATAATTCTAGATCAGGTGAGGGGTAGTCTTACTTGAATTGCCAGATTAGAGTCACAATTCCTCAGTCAATTCTCAGTGTACAGATACATAAGCCACAGTGAAAGGGGAATGCTGAGTTACTTTACCACGAAGGGTTCATGTTTGTCTTTCTCCCAGTTTTCCTCAAAGGGATCTGCATCCATTTTCACTGGTGAAAAGGAAAATCCTACTGGACACTGACTATGAATTCCAGGAGACTCAAAACATGTTGAAAGCCCATCAGTCAGAGTGGGAGCATGTGGATGTCAAGGTAGTTTTGGAGTTGTAGCTCAGGTGCATCTCGTATCTTGTTGTAATTTTCCCAGTTCCAGTATGCATCGTTGGAATAGGCTTACTCAGCAACTGGCCAAACCAAAATCAAACTCACTCCCATGGAGTCATGCTGACTCATAGTGACCCAGAGAACTACCCCTTTGATTTCCTGAGACTAAGTATGGGAGAGCAAAACCCATCTTTCTCTCAAAGTGGGGTTGGTGGTTTCTAATTGCTGACATTGTGGTTAGCAGCCCAACTTGTAACCACCAGGGCTCTTTCAGCAACTGTCAGAACACCCAGATTGAAAAGCCAAGTGGAAGCCATTAGAATGGCCTTTGCCTAGGAAACTAATAAACCCAACATAATACCACGTTCCTGGAGAGATTTTTAGCTTTACGCCAGGATTTAGTCTGAAGGGACTTTGATCACCTTTCACTTCCACAAAATGTCACACTGGGCCATTATATTGATGACATTATGCTGACTGGATCCAGTAACGAAGAAGTATCTATGACTTTATATTGGTGAAGCATCTGTGTGCAAGACGGTAGGAGCTGGACCCTACAAAAATTCAGGCCCCTTTTTCTTGGGCAGGATGTAATTAATTTTTACAGATAATTTTATTGGGGGCTCTCACAGCTCTTATAACAAGCCATACATCAATTATTTTGTCAAGCATATTTGTACATATGTTTCCATCATTTTTTTCTTTTTATTAAATCATTTTGTTGGGGCTTATACAATTCTTACCACAATCTATACATACATCCATTGTGTCAAGAACATATGTACATTTGTTGCCATCATCATCCTCAACCATCATCATTTCTAAACATTTACTTTCTATTTGAGCCTTTGGTATCAGCTCCTTTTTCACCTCATTCCCCCACCCTCATGAACCCTTGATAAATTATTGTTTTCATGTCTTACACTGACTGTCTACCTTCACCCATGTTTCTGTTGTTTGTCCCCCTCAGGTTAGGCGGGGGGTGTTGTTGTTATGCATTGATCATTGTGATCGGTCCCTCTTTCTCCCCTTCCCTCTCCCAACTTTTCCTTCCCTTTACTCTCCTGGTATCGCTACTCCCATTTCTGTTTCTGAGGGGTTGATCTGACCTGAATTCAATGTGTTGTGAGCTCTTATCGGTACCAGTGTACATGCTTCCATCTAGCCAGAACTGAAAGGCAGGACTGGGGTCATGATAGTGGGGGATGAGGAAGCCTCAAGGAATCAGAGGAATATTGTGTTTTATTGGTGCTATACTGCGCCCTGGTTGACTCATCCCTTCCTTGTGACCCTTCTGTGAGGGCATGCCCCATTGTCTACAGATGGGTTTGGCTCTGCTCTAACCCCTCTCGTTCTCAACAATGTTTTTGTTTGGGGGTATTCTGATGCCTGTTACCTGATCCCATCAACACCTCATAATCGCATAGACTGATGTGCTTCTTCCACATGGGCCTGTTGTTTCTAACATGGTTCTTCTCGCCAAACTCTCTAATTCCCACCAAATGACCTTTTCCTGCATGGGTCTGGTAAGAAGGTGGGGGAAGATATATATTCCTGTGAGTAATTGTGAACATGATTCCCTAGAATGCTATCCTGTTGTGTACAAAAGGAATCCTCTGAGAAGCAGGAAGAGGGACCTCATTATCAGTAAGAGCCAGGAGTAGAGCATGAATTCTGGACCCAAGATCTCTGCGCTTGGAACTTTCTGGATCCAAAAGACGTTTGGGACATCAAAGGAACAGCAGCAGCAGCAAAACCAGGAGCCAGAGCATGGAGCAGATTAATGGACTTCCCAACTCACAGAGCAGGTAAAGCTTTGTCCTTTTGTGGTGGAGGCTGGTTTGTAGACTGGGGATGCCTCTGGGCACGTAAGTGAGGAAGCAGGGTGTATTGGACAGGGTTCTCTAGAGAGAGAAACCAGATTGCTAGTAATTATATATAAATATATTTATAAAGATAGATATATAATTCAAGAAATAAACCATTAAATTATATACAGATAGTTAATACAAGAAATTAACAGTTAAATTATAAAGCAGTGAGATACTAGCAGTCCTTCAAGTTTTGAGAGCTGCCAGTTGCCAGTTCCCTTCTGTAGAGAGAGCTGGGCTATATATACCCAGGCAGCAAACAGCAAGGCAGGTCCCCAACTGTCATCAACTGTCAGTCCCCAGCTCCAGAGATGAACATTCTAATCGTGTGGGCTTAAAGGGACCTCAATTTACAGCGACACAGTCCACAGGCTAGGCATCCCACAGGTAGTGTACCCCTTTAAACTGAGGCACAGAACAACCCAGGTGAGGCTCACCGAGCCATTTATCCCTCTGCCCTTCAGTTAATCCTACTTGTGTTTATCGGCCAGGCTGGCACAATAAACTATAGCACAGGGCTAGGTGGCCCACAGAAGTCAAGCTGAGTGCCTTTGGACGAAGAGTCATTGAAGTAGGGTACCTCTCGGTACGTAATTCAGGGGGCTGGGTTTATTGACGCACAGAGATTGAGCTGAAAACCTTCCGAGTTGAGGCTTGCACTGGAGCGCTATGCCCCTTTGAGCATTTATTAGCAGACTTGAAGGAACTTTAAAGCATGTCCTGATAAGCAACTGTATCCTGAGCATTTCTCACTTGCATTACATTGTCAACTTCCTTAATAAACCCTTTAATCATTCATATTTTCTGTGAGTTTTGGGTAGCCATTGCAATGGATATTAGAACCTAGATAGAGAATGCTAATTGAGACAACTCACCTTCTACCTCATTGAAATTTCTAGGTGTTAGTGATATGGGTATAAACAGTGGTGTACAGAGACATTATTATTAAAAAACCCCAAACCAAACTAACTACTATCGAGTTGACTCCAACTCATCCTGTAGGACAAGGCAGAACTGCTTCTCTAAGTTTCTCAGATGACAACTCTTTATGGGAGTAGGAAGCCCTCTGTTTCTACCACCGTGTCTGGTGGTTTTGAAGTTCTGGACTTGTGGTTTGTAGCTCAATGTGCAACCACTATGCAATGAGGGCTCCTTATTCTTACTAAAGTGAAGGATATTCTTACATCTTGCCCCCCATGCAACTAAAAAGAGGCACAACACATGGTGGGTCTCTGAATTTTGGAAGCAGCACTTGGGTGTGCTACTCTGGCCTATTTATCAAGTGACTTGAAGCGCTGCCAAAATTTGAGTGGGGCCCAGAACAAAAGAAGGCTCTACAACAGGTTCAGGCTTCTGTGCAAGCACTTTGCTCTTTGTGCCATATGATAGTTGATTCAATAGTGGTTGACGTGTCTTGTGAACTCACAGTGCAAACTTTTGGGGTTTGGGAGAAAAACTCTGCCATCCTCTGCAGATAACTACTCTTGTTTCTGAAAAGCAGTCTTTGGCCAGCTATTGGGCCTTAGTGAAGAATGAACACTTCCAAATGGGCCACAAAGTGAGTCAGCGTCCATCCTGAGCTGCCCATCCTAAATGGGGTGTTATTTGACCCAGAAAGCTATAACGCTGGATGTGTACAGCAGCCCTTTATCATTAAATGGAAGTGGTATATATGAGATTGGGCTAGCACAGTACTGGAAGGGACAAGATGCATGAGGAAGTGGGCCACATGGCTAGGGTCTCTACTCCTGTCACATGACCACCTTTCTCCTTTCTAGTCTGCACCTATGGTGTCATGGGGAATTCCTTATAATCAGTTCACTGAGCAAGACTCATGTTTGGTTACTCATGGCTTTGCCCAATATGGAGGTAACACTTGAAAGTGGACAGCAGCAGCATTATAGCCTCTTTCCAGGACCTTCCTGAAGGACAATGGTGAAGAGAAATCCTCCCAACGGGCAAAACTTTGAGTAGTACAGCCAGTCATTCAGTTTACTTCGAAGGACAAATGGCCAAATGTGCAAGTGTACTGATTCAGTTTGGTTGGATGTTCGGGGGCCTGGCAGGAGTATGGTTAGAAAATTAATGACAAGGGGTTGTGATGAAGAGGTACGTAGCTAGACCTCTCTGAATGGGCCCCCAAAAGTAAAGATATTTGAGTCTCACGTGAATGGTCAGCAAAGGGTTACCTCTGAAGTAGATGATTTTAACAAGCAAGTGCATAGGATACATGTTCTGTGGAAACCAGTTAACCTCCTTTTTCCACTCATTCCTTTTGTTGCTCAAATAGGTACATGAATAAAGTAACCGTGGTGGCAGGGTTGGAGGTTGTCTATGGGCTCAACAACATGGGCTTCCACTTACTGAGTGCCCTGGTTAGTGCCACTGCTGAGTGTCCAATCTATCAATGGAAGAGATCAATACTTAGTCTAAGATATGGGGCCACTCCTGTACCAGCAACCTGGTGGCAGGTTGATTATAGAGCCACTTCCATCATGGAAAGGGCAGCATTTTTGTTCTTACTGGCATAGACACACTCGATACAGATTTGCCTTCCCTGCATGCAATGCTTCTGCCAAACTTGCCATTCACAGAGTTACAGAATGCTTTGTTCACAGGCATGGTATACCACACAGCATCACCTCAAGTCCAGGGACTCAATTCATAGCAAATGAAGAGTGACAATGGCCCCATGCTTATGAAAACCACTGATATCACCATGTTCCAAATCATCCTGAAGCAGGTGGCTTGACAAAATGTTGGAATTGCCTTCTAAACACCTTGCAGTTCAGTTCTCTAGGAGGCTGAATGTGCTCTAAATCAGCATCCAATATATGATTCAATTTTTCAAATAACCAAAAACCAGAATTCAGTCTAAGAATCCAGGAATGGAAATGGTAGTGGCATCACTCATTACTACTTCTAATGACTCACCCAAGGCATTTTAAAACTTATGTCCATGCAACCGTATGCTCTTCAGATTTGATGGTCTTAGTATCAATGGGAGGACTACTCCCACTGGAAAAACAGCTCTGATTCCATTGAATTGCAAGTTAAGAATGCTTCTTGGCCATTTTGGACTCGTCATGTCTCTGGATCAACAAAGAGTATTACTGTATTGAGTAGTGTGATTGAGACTGATTCTGATCACCAAGAAGAAATTGAATTGGTACTGTATAATAGAAATATAAGAAGAGTATGTCTTGAACCCAGGAAATTTCATGGACAGTGATTAGTCAGTGGTAAGCTACAACTCATTTCTGACATTACTACTACTACTGGCTGACTCTTCAGAATGAATATTTGGGTCACCCACTGGCAAAGTACCATAACCAGTTGAGGTACTTGCTGAAGGCAAAGGGAATAAAAAATGAAAGGTGGCATAAAGTACCATATATACTCGAGTATAAGCCAACCCTAATATCAGCCGAGGCAATGAATTTTACCACAAAAACTGCATTAAAAATATGCTGAAAAACTCGGCATATACCAAGTATATACGGTAGTTCTAAATACCAGCTAAGGCCAAGTGAACAGCTGTAGACATAAAGGTTGTATTTGTCATGAATATTTTCTTTGTACATATGCATAATTTTTGTTTATAATATGTAAATGTGGTTAGTGCAATTTTGGTGGCATGCATATTAATTTTATCACGTTAGGCACATCTTTGTTTGGAGACTATTTGTGGTGTAAGGAGATGTGTAAAAGTGCCAAATGGACAAGGAGTGGACTGTGATAGGTAGACTGACTGCCAACATCAGTGGGTCAGGATTCTTCCTTGATAATAATGTGGGCAACTCCATTATGGGGTCCTTTGTGAAGCCAACCCTAGGTTCATTTGGGTGATCTCGGATTCATTCAGCTCAGCATCTACCAACTTGTGGTCTTCCTGCTTTCTGTTCATCACCCCTGTAGCTAGAGAAGTTGGGAGAAGTCTTCAGTTTACATCAGACACATGGACTTGAACTAGACAGGAATTCCCACTTCAACAGTATGAGCCATTTTTTGGCTAACTATGTACAAACAAGCATCACTAGTTCTGTTTCTCTAGAGAACACAGCATAATACACTTGCCATGCTGCCGAATCTCCCAATTGTTTCCAACAATTTTGATGTTATTTCTGTCTAATCTTTGAGGTAGGAGTATTGGTAGCATAATGGATTATTTCTTGGGCTGCAAACCACAGGGTCAGCAGTGCAAAACCACCAACTCTTCAGGAGAAAGAAAGGTTTTAGTCTTTAACTCCATAGAGTTATAGTCTTGGAAACTCCCAGGGTCAATTTTACCCTGTCCGTAGGGTTGTTATGAGTTGGAATCAACTCAGGGATAAGAGTTTTTTAGAATCTTGGTAATTTGGTAATGTGGAGGGAAAAATCATATCTTCTGCAAGAAGTTTTCACTTGCCAGTATTTACTCCTTTGATTTCTCTTTGTCTAAAGGCTAAGACTTTTAGTACGTTTAAAAATAATAGTGATAAGTGGCAACTGTGTCTGGTTCCTGATCTCAAGGGGAGTGCTCTCTTTTTCCTAGTTGAGCGAGTTGTTGGCCATTAGTTTTCTTATATAGTCTTTATTTGGTTGAGAAATCTCCCTTCTCCATTTTTCCTGAATGTTTTATCTGGAATGGGTGTTAGATATTGTCAAATGCCTTGTCTGTGTTGATTATATGAGTCTTGTTTTATTTATGTGATAGATTACATTAACTTTTCTAATATTGAACTATCATTATATATTTGATTTTAATTCCACTTGGTTATGGTGCCTTGGTTAGGGACTTTTGCACATATGTTCATGAGGAATACTGGCCAGTAATGATCTCTTTTGGTAATGTATTTGCCTGGTTTGGTTACCAGGATTATGCTTGCTTCATAAAATGAGTTTGGGAGTTTGCCAACATTTTCTACATTCTGCAACAATTTATGTATAATTGGTGTCAACTCTTCTCTTAATGCTTGATAGAATTTCCCAGTAGAGTTATCTAGCACTGGAAGGTTTTTAAATGAACTATCTCTTCTTTTGCTATGAGTTTGTTGAGGTTTTCTACGTCAGTCTGTGTTAATTTAGGTAGATAGCACATTTCTAGTAATTTGTCCATTTCTTCTAGTCGTTCAAATTTCTTGGAATACAGTCTTTAGTGTTTTTTCATTTCATTTGCATCTTATCTTGCTATTTGCATCTTCCCCTTTGTCTGAGTTTGCTAGTGTTTGTCAATCTTTCAAAGAATCATCTTCTTGGTTTTGTTACTATGCTGTTGTTGGGTAGTGTGCTCTGTGTATGAGTAGGAAGTCTAGGTGGTTGACTGTGTGGCATTCTTTTGCTCTTGTTTTTTTCTTTATGGTCTGTCTTTCCTAAAGGACTGTTGTGGTAAAACCTCCTACTGTTATTGTGAAGTTTTTCACTTTGGTTTCAACTCTGTGAGCATTTAACTGACGTACTTAGAGGGCTTTCATTGAGTGCGTAAATGTTTATTATGGTCATGTTATTTTGTATTGTCTTTTCAGGCATTATGTAGTGTTTATTCTTGTTTCCGATTGTTATTTGCCTTGAAGTCTATTTTATCATAGGCTAATATGGCCACTTCTGCCTTTTTTATAGTTGTCATTAACATGGAAGATATTCCACCATACTTTATTTTCATCCTTTTTGTCTTTGCATTTAAATTTGTGTTATAGATGGGTCTTATTTTCTAATCTAGCTGGTTACTCTTGTTTTTTTATTGGTATGATTAATCCATCAGTATGTAGTGTCATTATGGGTATATGTTGATTTGTTGCTGTCATTGTGCTGTTTATATTTAATTTCTTTTCCTTTTTGATGGTTTTATTGGTGTCTTTGTACTTCTTCTATTGCAGTTTTGTTTGGAGGATTGCTTTCATTGTATTGGTTTCTGGGTGACCATTTCCTGGGTGATGCTCTCGCGTTTGCCTATTGTTTTTTCTCTGCCCATACTGATATGGTCAATATTTGTTGTTACATTATTCTTGTTTTTATGTATTTCTTCTTTTTCTTGAAACACTTTTACTTCGTATTTGAGGGATAATTTTGTTGGATATACGATTCTTGGTTGCCTTTTTTCTTCCAGAAATATATAATATGCCACTGTACTATCTTCTTGCCTGCCAGGTAGGAGGGGAAAGTGTGGGTGGGGAACAGAGAATAAAAGTAATGACAGCAATAATTGGTCATGTGGATAGGCCAATAGATTTGTAATGGGAAATTTTACTTAAAGAAGAGTAATCAGAATAGGTTTCATAGAAGTACAGTTAATGAGGAAAAAGCAACAGTGCAGAAAAGACAAGTAGGGCAGAAGAAAAGAGTAAGTAAATATTCTCATTTTGTTCATGTAACATTATTTCCATTTTCTTTAGATACTTTGTTTATGTTTTTGAACTTATTCAATGTTGAATTATATCCTTCCAGTCTGTTCATTATTTGAGCTTCCATAGATAAAATTTTACTCCATTTCATGCACATTCTATTTTCTTTGCGTGACTTCTAATATTAATTTTACAAGTTGTTGGCTTTCTCTGGTTTCCCAAGTGTGCAGTACTTTCTGCAAGAAACACTAATAAGGTGGTGCCCAGGATTTAGTCTTTGTATTGGGTAGCTAACTGCAAGGTCAGTGGTTCAAATCCATCAGAAGCTGCACAGGAGAAGGATGATGCTATCTGCTCCCATAAAGATTTAGTCTCAAAAATTCTGTATCAGGTCACTATGAATTGGAATCAACTCAACGGCAGTGGCTTTTTAAGTTTTCTTGCTACCTGTGTCTAAAATAAAACAGAAAAATGTTTCCATCTTTCAGAGATCCCAAAAAGAATAGAGAACATGTAGTAATCAATCTACTCTCCAGGTGGCACAGCTTTATTACTTTAATGCCTGCTATGTGAGAAGGGTACATTCTCAGTTCTTTGTGGTTGTTGGACTAGGTACCTTTGTGTTGATTCCAACTAAGTGACCCCATGTATAACAGAACTAAAAATTGCCTGGTCTTGTGCTATTTTCACAAGCACTGTTATCTTTGAGCCTGTTGTTGCAGCCATTGTGTCAATTTATCTCCTCAATGGTCTCCTTCTTTTTAGCTAACCCTTCCCTTTACCAAACATGTTATCTCTGTTATTTGTAAGATTTTCAGTGGTTCATGTCTCAAAGTACACAGTCTATTCATTCGGTAAATTAGATGACAATACTCTATTGCTAGTTATAAAGTTTTTAGCGGCTAATCCTTAAGAAGCCTAGTCCTCTTTGTAGTCTGTTGTTAGTCTGGAAGCTCAGCTGAAATCTGTTAAGTTTGGGTGACCCTTGCATATTTGAAATTCTGTCAACCTTGCTTTCAACATCCTAGCAATACACCATGACACCACTATAAGACAAACTGACCAAAGGTGGTCCATTAATAACTCCCCAAAAGAGGTTCTTAGTCCTTTTGTGGTTCCTAAACAGAGCAGAAAGCTCATACTACTCTGTCTTTGCTCCTCCCTCCTCCATTATCCGTAGGCTCACTTATCTCGGAGTCATTTAGTGTTTTCAAGTGGACATGAGTCAACTGAAGCCATGGCAGTTATCTTTATGTCCTACATTGAGTGGGAAGGATGAGTACACCACGAATAGGTCATCAATACAATGTCATTAATTTCAGAGCTGAGGCTGGGGCCCTTTCCAGGAAAGTGTGTGGTCCTTGGGAGAGCAGATTCTGCTACAGTTGTTATTCTGCATGCCACACTATGATAGTCTGTAGGTGCCAACAGTCCACATGATGGGGGGCATAAGGAGCCTGGAAGAAGTATCTTTCCTACTGAGGCGGTTTATGGTTGATTTGTGTCTATTTGCAAGTCTACCATCCACCAATTCAGAATTCTGTAGGGCTAAAGCACAGATCTCCGGTATTTCTTATCGTATACGTTTGGGAACTAGGTCTAGCTCATGTTCTCATCTTTCCGAAATTGCTCTTGATGCTCACATTCTACTTTGACTTGGTAGATGGCTCACTTATCTCCCAAGCTCAAAGTATAATCCACAATAACCTACCCTACTTTTTAGTTTAATTGAATAAAGAATGAATTAGGAACATTCTAGTAATCATTTACACTTGTCTTGGTAATTTTTACCACAGAGTATTTGCCAGACTCTGCTCCTTATTTGAGTCATACATTTCCCTCAGGCTTTTCTAAGAATTGTTCTGTTAACCTTAATTCCTCTATCTTCTTGATCCTGTCTGTCTCAAGAGTTACTACTGGTGCACAATGTCTGTCCTTTCTTTGCTATATGTATACATTCCTCTATGGAACTAGAAAAATGAAGTCCTCGATCCTATTTTTTGCTAGTAATCATAGTCCTTCCTATTAGATGGTAGGAAAAAAATCAGAAACAGCGAAATTCATAAGCAACAACTTCCCAGATGTCATTGGAAAGTCATATGGGAATATTTTAAAGCAACTTCCTAACATTATTATTTTAGGGGTATTATAATTAGTCCCTTGCAAAATATATTGGTCATCTTCAATTGTGACATTGCTATAATGCCATACGATTTCAGTATTCATTCTATTACACAGTATTGTTTATTTTCATTTTAATAGGAGTAATTTTAAAATTTTGTTTGTCTTAGAATTATAAAATCTTTCTTTAGCTAAAGTTTAACATGAAAGGAATCACTCAGGACATCTAGGCTAACTGCTTGTAACCTTTATTCGGATTTAAAATGTAAAAGAAAAGGAAATTAACACACACAGAATTCCAAATGTTATCACTATTTAATTCTCTCACTTAAGTATGTCTTTATCCAAGAAATAACCATGACATAATTAAAAGTCCAATAATAGGACATTAACATCTTACATTTATTTTAATAAAAGCAAATTAATCAGAATACTAGAAGCAAAAATAATTTCAAAACATCTTAAAATTGTGAAATAGCAAACGAGTTTAAGTAATAGCAGAGAGAAGTTTACTAAAAGATAAAAGACCTCAAGAGAATTACTTGATCCAGGCAAGTCAACTATCACAATCTCAGTTTCACAAAGAAACAATGAGGCCCAGGAAGATTAGCTATCTCAGCCCTAAAGTTACTGGGTTAGGTAACATCAGAATCTTATGACTAGAAAATCAGGATCCTACTATTAGTTTTAGCATGTAGTTAATAACACAACTGCACAGCACAAAAACTAGCACTGATTAAGAAGGATACCAAATGATTTTAAACTCTTCTCTATATATTTTTATCAGAAAAACCACTTAGACATTTGAAATGATGTCAATTGATTCTGAAATTATGTGAAAATACCCTTATATTTCTAATAACACCAGGCAAAATTACAAAAAATAATTTCTTCACCATTTTTCAAATCATCTCTACTTATAAGGTAATTACCATGTATACTCAAGTATAAACCAAGTTTTTCAGCACATTTTTCGTGCAGTTTTTGTGGTAAAAGTAGGTACCTTGGGTACCTGATATTTGGGTCGGCTTATACTCAAATATATATGGTAACTATTTCTTAGTATCACACTTAGTTCTATACAATGAATATTTCAAGTAAACATCTTTAGATAACCGAAAGATACTAGTTTTAGTAAAATATTACCGTGAAAATTAATCAAGTCTTATTCTAAACATTCTTTACTACTTTAAGACATTAAAAAGCCCACAGATTATTGGACTTTGGACAGTACAAATCTAAAGTTACTTTTTAAATGAATAAGGTGAACCATACAAGAACACCTAAAAAAAAGAAACGATCCAAACAATATAGAGAAAATCATTAAAGAAATAAAAATGCTATATTCTAGACTATTCTCTAAGTACAAATGAAAAATAGTAAAAGATAAACACTGTCATTAGTTGCCAAGTCAACTCTGCACAATTAACCATGGAACATTCTCTGGAGACACCGTGCTAGATCATGAAACAATTTCAATACACTTAAAAGGATAGAAATAATACAGTGTATTTTCCTAACTACAATAGAATGAAAGTTTTTTTAAAATAGGGGAAAACCTTGGGAAACTAACAACTATGCAGAAATTAAACAACACATTCATAAGTAACCAATGGGTCAAAGATTTTAAAAGGTATATTAGAAAATACTTTGTAATAAATAAAAATGTAAATACAACACAACAAAAGTTATAGGATGTGCCTAAAGCAGTGCTTAGAGGAAAACTCACAGCTGCTTACATATTAAGAAGAAAGGCATTAAGTGAGAAGCCTAACGTTCCACTTAAGGAAAAAAGAATATAAAAGCTAAACCGAAAGTACTACAAAAACCCTCTCAAACTCATTGCTATCTATTCAGTTCTGACTCATGGTGACCAGGTAGAACTGTCCTGTTGGTTTCTTAGACTATAACTCTTTTCTGGAATTGGAAAGTCTCCTCTATCTCCACAGAATGGGTGGTGCTCTTGAACTGCTGACTTATAATTAGTAGCCCTCGACATAACTATAATGTCAAGAAGGAAGGAAATCATAAAGAGTATAGAAGAGATTAGTAAACAGGGTCTAGAAAAGAGAAAAATAAATCAAACCACAAGTTGGTTATTTGAAAAGATGTACAATTACAAACCTTCAGGTAAACAAGGGGTGTGTTGGGGGACTGCGGGGAGAACTCGAAATTACTAGAATCAGAAATAAAAGTAGACATTACTACTGTTCTTACAGAAATAAAAAAGGTGAAAAAGAAATGGTATGCAAAATAACATACCAAAATGTGAGGTAATTTAAATTAAAATGGACACAGACTAGTAAAATGGGCTCAAGAATAAGTAGAAAGCCAGAACAGATCTGTCACAAGTGAAGAGACTGAATTAGCAATTAAAAAAAAACTACCCACAAAGAAAACTCAGCTTCACCATTAAATTCTATCAACAATTTCTAGAGCTAATTTCAAACGTTCCAAAAAGTCTTTTTAAAAACATGCAGACAGAAATCCTTCTGAAGCCAGAATTACCCTGATACAAATTATCAAGTGGGAAAAATATATAGATAGGATCTTTTATGAATCTACACAAAAAGCCCTAACAAATCAAATCAGTAACATAAAAAGAATTATACACCATGAACATTTGGAGTTTATCCCAAGAATGCAGCTAGTTTACCATTAGAAAATCAATTAAGTCATATCAATTTAAAAAATAAAAAATAAATCATTGGATTAGTTCAAAAGATACAGAAAGAATTTGACAGAATCCAACACAACTTTATAACAAACACTAAAAAAGTAGGCGTAGAAGTGAATTCTCACAACTTAACAATTAATGTAAAACATAAGGTTGAAAGGTTAGTAGCTTTATTGAAAAAATCAGAAATAAGACAAAGATATTTACTTTTGTTATTTCTATTCAAATTCACTGAACACTTTAGCTGCGGCAATTAGGTAAATACATAAATAAGCAAATAGACATGGATGACAAATAAATAAATGACATCCATATTGGAAAAGAAGTAAAAATATATCTATTCACAGAGATTTCTATATATAGACATGATCTTAGAAATAGAAAATCTAAAGGAAATCTACATTAAACCAAATGAGTTCGGCAAGGTTGCAAGGCGCAGGATAAATGTAAAAAGATTCACTATATTTTCTAGCTGTAATAAACAAACTAAAAAGAGAATTACAAAACAATTCCAAAATATCAAAAATAAAATATTTAACAAAAGAAATATAAAACTTTTGCTATGAATACTACAAAACACTGTTGAAGAAAATTAAAGTAGATATAAAGTTGGAATGCATTCCATGCTCACAGAAGATTAAAAGTTATGATAGCAATATTCCCAAAGTTAACTGCAGACTCGTAGGTACTGTATATCAGAATCCCCAGTGGATTCATTGCAGAAACTTACAAGATGATTTAAATTCATATGGTAGTATAAGGGATCCAAAATATCCCCATCAGTCTTGTAAAAGAATACCAAAGTAGGAGTCGCACTTTCTGATTTTAATGAATAGTATAAAGGAAATAACAAAACAGTATAGTGATATAAAAAGTATAGACATATAGATCAATGTAGAATTGGGAATCCCCAAATAAACCTTTAATACCCATGGATGGTCAACTAATATTCACGTAAATGATTGGTAATGGTGCCAAAAATCACACCATGGGCCAACAGTAGTCTTTTCACCAAACAGTGCTTGGACAAGTAGAAAGCCACATGCCAAAACAATGAGGTAGACACGTATCCCATAACATACACAAAAACTAACTAAAAATAAATAATAAAATTAAATATAAGTGATACCGCTTTCAGAAGAAAATATAAGGCTAAATCTTCATGTCTTTGAATGACAGGGGCTTCATAGATATGAAAACAGCACAAACAAAAAAGGAATATGCAAATTAGATTTCTTCATATTTGAAAACTTTTATACTTCAAAGGAATACATCAAGAAAGTGAAAAGACAACTCATAGAATGGGGGGGGAGGGCGGTGTCGATTACAAATCCTATCTGAAAGGACCTGTATCGTTTAAACATTCTTCCATAAAACCAAACTGAACTCACTGTCAATGAGTCCACTGTGACTCCCAGAGACCCTATAAGACAAGGGTCTCAAAAAACCCGACTCTGTCGGTTTCCAAGACTGTAAGTCTGGATGGAGTAGAAGCCTTCACCTTTCTCCCGTAAACACGATTACAACTCAACAATACAGACACAACTAAAATGAAAATTGGTAGAAAATATGAAAAATATTTCCCAAAGAGAATACGGAAATGGCCTATAAGCACATGAGAAGCTGCTTGATATCATCAGTCGCCAAAGAAATGTAAATCAAATGAGGAACCACTTTACATAGAATACAAGGGCTAAAATCAGAGAGCAGATATTGACTAGAATGTGAAAATATCCGAACTCTTACGCTGCTCATTAGGAACGCATAATGTTATCACGTTTAGAAACAGTTCAGTAATTTCTTAAACGATAAAATATAGTTACCAAGTGACTCAACAATTCTACTCCAAGAAGAAAAACATGTATTCACATAAAAACTTGTAAGTAAATATTGCAAACCACATCAATCATAATAGCAAAATAAGTGGAAACACTTCAAATGCCCATCAGTGGAGAAAATGGATGGATAAAAAATATATGCACAAATATGGTATATCTATATTATGTATTATTATTCAGCTATTAAAAACTAAGCAAGCACTGACATGTTACAATAAAGAATAACCTTTGAAATATGTTCAGTAAAAAAGCCAGTCAAAAAAGATCACGTGCAATGACTCCACTTATCTAAGACATCTAAAATAGGGAAATATCGAGATAAAATATCCAATAGTGACATCATAAAAGATAATACTGCAAAAAACCAAGAATTCCAAAACACCTCATTGTAGCCTTCAGTATTGGTTTACAACTCAATGTAAAGAAGACTGAAATCCTCACAACTGGACTAATAGGTAACATCATGAGAAAGGGAGAAAAGGTAGAAGTTGTCAAGGATTTTGTCTTGCTTTCATCCACTATCAGTATTCATGGAAGCAGCAGTAAAGAGATCAAGACATGTCATGCATTAGGTACATCTGATGCACAAGACCGCTGTAGAACATTGAAGAGCAAGGCTGTCACTTTGAGGACTAAAGTGCGCCTTTCTCAATCCATGGTATTATTCATTGCGTCATCTACATGTGAAAGTTGGACATTGAATAGGAATACCAAAAAAGAACCTGTGCATTTTACTGTGGTTCTAGAGAAGAATGTTGAAAATACCATGGACTGCTAAAATATCAAACAAATCTATGTTGGAAGAAGTTAGGCCAAAGTGCTCCTTAGAGGCAATGGTGAGACTTCATTTTACATACTTTGGACCTTTTGTCAGGAGAGACCAATCCCTGGAGAAGGACATCTTGTTTAGTAAAGTGGAGTGGGGAGGATAAAAACAGGAAGACCCTTGATGATTAGGATTGACAGTGTTCTCACGTTGTGAGGATGGTACAGGACTGTGCAGTGTTTCGCTCTGTTGTGAATAAGGTTGTTACGGGTCTGAGTAGATTTGATGGCACCTAACAACATCCCCTGGTTTGTTCTAACTACTTCCTATGGTCTATGTAAAAAAAGTTTTGTTTTCATATCTCACACTGAGAGCTCTCTCTTAATCCACAGTTTCTGTTGTCCATCCACTGGGGCTGCTGGTGGTGGTGATGCATCCATCACTGCAGTCGGTTCCCCCTTCCACCCTCCTCCTCCCACGTTCCCCGACCCTCCCATTTCTGTTTATCTGACTTGGATTCTGTGAGTCGTTAACACTTAACTGTACCAGTGTACATTGCTCCCCTCTAGCCAGAACTGAAAGGCAGGATTGAGGTCATGATAGTTGGGAGGTGAGGAAGCCTCAAAGAACCAGAATAATATTGAGTATTTCATTGATGCTACACTGTGCCCTGGTTGACGTCCTTGTGACTCTTCTGTGAGGGGACATCCAATAGTCTACAAATGAGTTTTGGGTCTCTGCTCTGACCCGCCTCATTCTCAACAATGCTTGTTTGTTTGGGGTCTTCTGGTGCCTATTACCTGATTCCGTTGACCTCATGATCATGCGGGTTGGTGTACTTCTTCCATGTGGGCTTACTACTTTTCTGTTAGATGGCCGCTTGTTTAACTTAAAGCTTTTAAGACACCAGATTCTATACCTTTTGGTAGCTGGGCACCATCAGCTTTCTTCATCACATTCGCTTATGCACATATTTTGTCTTCAGAAATTGTGTCGGGAGGGTGAGCATCACAGAATGCCAGATTGTTAAAGTGTTCTTGCGCTGAGGGAGGTACCCAAAGTCCATCCACTTCCTCAATGTCGTGCCATATAAATATATGTACATAGGCCAATATCTCTATTTTTATAAATATATTTACATAAGTGCACACCTATGTTTATACCTCTATCCATAGCTTTGCTTCCTAGATCTTCCTGTTTCCTTTTACCTTCTTCCTGCCCCACCATCACAATTGCCCTTCTTCTGTCTCTTAGTAATTCCTCTCAGCTAGATTGATGTTGCTGCAACATCACAAGGATCTCAACATGCTTGTTGCTTTTTTTTAAGAAATTGCCTTATTTATGTATAACATTAATTGCATTGTTGTTGAGGTTTTAAGTGAAGTTAGAAAAGTTACTAGCAAATCCATTTCTTTTGTTCCATGGGGATTGTATTAGTGTCCTAGGGCTGCTTTAAAATATTACCACAAGGGTGTGGCTTAAAACAGAAGTATATTCTCATTTTGGGAAGTAAGTCTGAATTCAGGCTGTGAGCAGTCACCCTCTCTCTGAAGACTTTGTGGAAAGATCCTTGTCTCCTCCAACGTTTGGTAGCTCCAGGCATTCCTTGGTTGGTGGCAGCACAATTCCATTCTCTACATCTTTTTCACAGGGTTGTCTTCCATCTTGAGGAGCTATGGTGGCATAGGGGTTACGTATTGAGCTGCTAACTGCAAAAACCACCAACTGCTCATTGAGAGAAAGCTGAGGCTTTCTACTCCTGTAAAGTTACAGTCCTTGTTGTTGCTTTTAATTCTCTAGTTGTTTCCCTGTCTATGGAGTTGTTTGCTCACCGCTTCTTTCCACCATCTCCTCCTCCCCACAAGTCACTCCAGAACCGTCAATCCCGTTGCTTTCTCCTTGGGCTTGCTTCCCATGCTTATCTTATATAGGCAGGCAAAATAAGAACACCTTGTGTCCCCAGTATTGTCCTCTCACAGTATGCTCCAGCAAGGGGGCATCATATCTCGAGCTGTTGTTTGTCCTTTAGCAACTCCGTGAAGGGACATCATCCACAGAGCTTGGTGTCAGTTAGGGGGTCTTGTCCTTTGCTCTTTTTCCTTCTTGGTTTGCTTCTGTATGGGCATGGTAGGTCGGCCCCTCTCCCCAACACCTTTCTTGATTTTTAACCGTATAGTATTCCTTTGTTCTGTTTGCAGACCTGCCTCTTGATCCATGTACAAGTTACTAATGAGCACAATGAAGTGTTCTGGAACTCCCATTCTTTTCAAAGTTATCCACAGTTTATCAAGGTGCACACAATCGAATGCCTTGGCATAGTCGATGAAAAACAAATAGGAACAGAGAATACTACCTGGTTAAAATCATTAAAGATGTGCATTCTTTCATTATATTTATTCAAGAAGCTGGACTATATGAAGAACATAGCAACATGATTGGAGGACACTCAATAACAAGATGAAATAACTTTGCTTGCTGAAAGCCAAAAGTACTTGAAGCACTTTCTGATAAAGAGCAAAGATTACTGGCCTCAGTATGGATTAAAACTCAAAGGAAAGGAACATTCTCACAACTGAACCAGTACACATGATAAATGGAGAAAAGATGGAAGTTGCCAAGAATTTTGTTTTACTTAGATTCACAATCAATGTTCATAGACTCAGCAGTCAAGAAATCAAACATCACACCAAGGGCATGCAACAGATCAGTAAAGGGAACAGAGCAATGAAGTACCCAGGGAATACCAAAATTAGACTGTGGGGCCAGGGCTTGACACCCCATCAGACTGGATCAGAAAACACTCCTAAAGGCCAACAAACAGACCTTGAACTAAAAATGGGATTTTCTTGTTTTTTTGAGTCATTGGCTTTTTGTTGTTTTGTTTTATTTTGCTGCTTTGTTTTGCTATGTCTTGTTTTTGTGCATGTCATTATCTCTGCAGGTCTATCTAAATAAGATAGGCTGAATGAACAATCAGGAGGAAAAAACAACAGGACCAATGGTTCTGCGGGGAACATGGGAGAGGGGCAGGTGAGGGTAAAGGAAGTGCTGTAAACAAACCCAGGGAAAAGGGAACAAGTGATCCAAAACAGGGGTGAGGAGGGTGTAGGTCTGGTAGGGCGTGATCAAGGATAATGTAACCAAGAGGAATTACTGAAACCCAAATGTAGGCTGAGCATGATAGTGGGACAAGAGGAAAGTAAAAGGAAATAGAGGAAAGAGCTAAGAGGCAAAGGGCATTTATAGAGGTCTAAAAGATCTATGTGCATATATTTATAGGTTTAGTATTAAGATAGCAGATGGACATTTGGCCTCCGCTCAAGGACTCTCTCAATCCAAGAATACTTTGTTCTATTAAACTGGCATTCTATGATGCTCACCTTCCTGACACAATTGCTGAAGACAAAGTGGGTGCATAAGCAAATGTGGTGAAGAAAGTTGATGGATCCCAGCTATCAAAAGATACAGCATCTTGGGTCTTAAAGGCTTGAAGGTAAACAAATGGCCATCTAGCTCAGAAGCAACAAGGGCCACATGGAAGAAGCACACCAGCTTGTGTCATCTCAAGGTGTCAAAGGGATCAGGTATCAGGCATCAAAGAACAAAAAATCCTATCATTGTGAATGAGGGGGAGACCAGAGTGGGGCCCCAAAGCCCATCTGTAGGCAACTGAACATCCCCTCACAGAAGGGTTGCAGGGAGGTGACAAGCCTGTCAAGGTGCAATGTAGCAACGATGAAACATTCAACTTTCCTCCAGTTCCTAAATGCTTCCTCCCCACACTATCATGATCCCAATTCTATTTTACAAATCTGGCTAGACCGGATCATGTATACTGGTACAGATAGGAACTGGAAACACAGGGAATCCAGGGAGAATGATTCCTTCAGGACCAGTGGTGAGAGTGTTGATCCAGGAGGGTGGAGTGGAAAGGTGAAACCGATGACAAGGATCTACATATAACCTCCCTGGGGGATGGACAACAGAAAAGCGGGTGAAGGGAGACGTTAGACAGTGTAAGATATGACAAAATAATAATTTATGAATTATCGAGGGTTCATGAGAAAGGGGGGAGCAGGAAGGGAGGGGGAAAAACGAGGAGCTGATGCCAGAGGCTTAAGTGGAGAGCAAATGTTTTGAGAATGATGAGAGCAACGAATGTACAAATGTGCTTGACACAAGTGATGTATGTATGAATTGTGATAAGAGTTGTATGAGCCTACAATAAAATGATTTTTAAAAAATCAAACATATTGCACTGGGCAAACTTACTGCCAAAAAAAAGACCTCTTTACGTGTTAAAAGGCATATAATGTTCATCTGGCACAAGTCAAGGAATTTTCAATGACCTCATATGTGAAAGCTGGACTGCGAATAAGGAAGAATGAAGAATTGATACCATTCAATTATGGTGCTGACAAAGGATAGTAAATACATACCATGGACTTCCAGAATAATAATCAAATCTGTCTTGGAAGAAATCCAGTCAGAATGCTCCTTAGAAGTAAGGATGATGACTTTAAGGATGTCCTTCGAACATTCTTAGAGCAGGACATCATGCTGGGTAAGGTCAGTGAAAAGAGGAAGACTGGCGATAAAATCTGACTGCCCATAATCAAAAGCAAAACGGCTGGCACAGTGACGACAACAATGGACTCAAACAGAGCAATGAATGGAAGGACGGCGCAGGTGTAAGCAATGTTTCCTGCTACTTTAATGAAGTAAAAAGTATTCCAATAAAGTCAGCATTTTTGGGTCCATATTCACATTAAGTTGCACACTACTATGTGTGCAGTACCATTATGAAAACGTTTACATTAATGTGAGAAGTACCAAAATATGACACAGAGACATGAAGTGTGCACTTGCAGTTAGAAAATGGATGGCACTGACAGACTGGCTGAACACAAAATTTCCACAAACTTTTAATTTATAAAATATGCAGTATCTGTGAAGGACAATACAGCAAGCTGTGCCTGTACTTAGAATGAATTTTATGTGGTTACATTTCAATACAAGGATTCCTGGTGGTGTAGTGGGTTACATACTAGGCTGCTAACCACAAAGTCAGCAGTGTGAACCCACCAGAGACACTCTGTAGGAGAAAGATGAGTCTTTCTACTCTCCCTATATTCTCAAACCCACAGGGTCAGTTCTAATCTGTTCTATAGGGTGGTTATGAGTTGGGAATGACAAGATGCCAGTGAGTTTTTTTAATTTCAATAAAGCTATTTAAAAATCAAAAACTGGTGATAAAATCTGATAGCCCATAATCAAATCAAATAAGATTTTTATAATTTCTGAGAACCATCTCCTTATTTTATATTATATTATGATCCTCTCATCAGACATTTTAACAAAAAAAGGAAAGATGATGGAAAAGTTAATAAAAACAGGCTAATTACATCTAATTTGTGACTGGATTTCAGAATCCCCCCTGAAAGCGCTGAATATAACGGATATATTTTCTGAATACAGACTAGTGGGTACTATCCTCAGTTGTTCACTGAATTTGTAAGTAACCGAAGAGTAAAAGTCTACATGCCTCCATCTAATTGAGCAATCACATCACCTTAGGCAGCTCACTAAATAAACTTCCCAGGAATCTTCCCCAAAGTATAGTTCTAATTCCATCTGTCAGAGACTTGATACCCTGTATATTGTAATTTTCCATAGGTCACCATAAGAGGCAGACAGATGCCTTCCATAAACTAGATGAGAAACAAAAATACAGATGGTTGGCTGACGTGTGAGCAGCACTTTTCTGATTAGCTTTAAACAGTAGAGATAATAGTGTCTCTTTCCTCGTATTGTAAAAATATTTCCAAACCCATCTGTTGGATGGAGACAGAGAAAAAATGCCAAGTTGCCACTAAGAGATAAGGTAAACAAGACGTAAACTTCTGATCAAAGTTTTGAGTTCAGGAAATAATCTGATATGAGAGATAATATGTTCCTTGACCAAGGAACCTGTTCAAGGAAATCCTAGATATTTACAAAGTTCTCCAACCATGAGCAAGAAAGTAAACATTCTTTTCAACACACATGGCTCATATTCTAAAATAGACCACAGGCTGGGCAATAAGGCAACCTGAACAAATTCAAACACATACAGGTCATTTGAATCATCTTCTCAAAGTACAGTGCCATAAAACTCAACATCAACAATACAAGGAATAAAAAAACAAAGATAAACACTTGGAGACTCACAACACACAATTCAAAAAGGACTGGGTATGAGTAAGAGATGAAATTAGGAAGTTCCTAGAAACAAATGAGAATGATAACGCAACATACCAAAACCTATGGGACACAGCAAAGTTTTCAGAGGTCACTTTATAGCAATTAATACACACATGAAAGAGGAGAGAATCATGTTAAACACCTTAACACAACCTCCAACAACTAGAACAAGGTCAATAGCACAAAACTTCCAACAGCAAGAGAAATAAAAACTAGAGCAAAAATAAATGAACCGGAGAACAGAAAAACAATGGGAAACAATCAACATAGCAAGAAGTTGGTTCTTTGAAAGGCTCAACAAAATCAACAAACTGCTAGTAAACTTAACAAAGAAAAATACCAAATGACAATATCTAAAATTAGGAATAAAACAGGCAGCACCACAACACATCCAAATGAAAATTAATAATATTAAGGCAGTATTATGGAACAAGAAATTTAATCATGTGGATGACACGGACAAATACCTAGAAAAACTGTCTCTCCAAATTAACACATATGGACATTAAGAACTTGAACAGACCATAGCAAAAGAAGAATTACATAAAATCATCAAGAAACTCCCAACTAAAAAAAGCCCAGGTCCTGATGGCTTCACAGGAGAATTTTACCTAGTATTCGGAGAACTGACACCAAGCCTACACAAACTCATATAGTATACAGAAAGGGACAGCAAACTCATTCTATGAAAGCAGCATAGCCTTGATACCAAGCCTCCAAGTGGCCTGTACCCTTGAACTGAGGACGGAGGTCCTCTCTGATGGGAGAGGAAGCAGGGCCCCAGGTGGTAGAGTTAGCAGTCATAAGATCGTGGCGAGGAACCCCTGGCTTGGTGGGTGTCCAATGTAAAGGGACCCAGAACCACCTTGATGCTGCCTTGAATTGCTATGACAGGTTTAGATGTGTTGGGCAGGGACCTGCAATTGGAAGAATTGATCCCATGCTCAGGATAAACAGAGCTCAATCAATCAGGAGCTAGAACTGCAGGACAAGAACTCATGGGCAGTGGCGCTGTACCGCACAGACTCCTCATACAGACAGTGTCTGGAATTCTGCGCCATTGGAAACATTATCGAAGCTATTAATGTAATCGATTGCCTTATACCCCCAGGGGAATGATTGACTATGTTTTTCCTTTTTGTTTCTTTGGGTGTCAGATTCTGTCTTTTGTTTTTGTGTTTGTTTTCTGGAAGTCTGTTTATTGCTGCTGGTGGTGTTTTGTTTTATCCTCTTTTACAACTGGTGGTGTTCTTAAGAGGTTCTGTTTTTGTCATAATACAGCCACTATAGTAAACCACAGTAGTGCATAACCCGTGCACAAGCAGATTGCTCCCACTTAGCTCTCGCCCCAATCCAAGACCACTTAGTTCTGAAAACAGCTTTGTTCCATATTCACCTTCATGAAATGATGAGAGGGTGCTACAGAAGCGTGTCCTGGAGATAGATGATTGCCTAACCATTGGAATAGTGTATGCGGGGCTTGAATTGAAACAAACATCCATCTAAATGAAGAGCTAACTAAGTCCACACGGAGAAGCACACCAGCTGTGAGATCCAAAGGTAACAATAACAAAACCCAACTATGACAAAGGGCAAGTATCAGAGTTTAAATGGTAAATGCTCAATTTACAGAAGGCTGTGGAGGACAGTGTGAGCCCAAAACTCATCTGCAGAGTATCTAGTCAAGAGTAAGCCACTGGCAGACCCCTCTAACCACAGGCAAGGGGCTCAAACAGCTTTGCTATCAGGCAGAGATCATTGTAAACTTGATTATGCTCAGTCGAACTTGATATTTGAGTCAGTTGACCTCCCTCTTGACCCAACCTGAATTTGTTCTAGACACAAGTATTTCTTGATTGTTCCGCGACAAAAATTTCTTCCCTGGCTATTTAAATATTTAAGACGGTCTTTTCTTTCTTACTTGTTACTTGTATTTTTATCTTTATATTATTTTATCCTTGCCATTTTATTGTTTTTTATTGTTTCTGTTGGGTTTCACAGTTTGTGAAGCACAGGAGTAGATGCATAGAGCTAGTAACTGATGCAGTGGTTTATTTGGGATGGGGGAGGAGATCAGGAAGGTGAGGGGATTTGGGGAGCAAACAACAAATGAGGGAGTGGGGAAGGAAGACTAGAACTGATAGTGATTATGTATATACAACATATTTTAAAAGCAGTTTAACCATGGAAGTGTATGATGTGTGAGTATTATACAAGGAAAACCATGAGGAAAAAAAGAAGCAAGAAACCAAGCTTGACCAATGATCACCATGGGCAAAGGGGGGAGTTGTTGCATGGGGGCACTGAGTTTATATCAATGGTGATAGAATAATTTTCAAAAGGATATCAATAATGGTTGTACAAGATAAAAAGTATAATCAATGGCACTGAATTATACAATAAGTTGTGGAATTGGAGAATGTTCTGATGTGGGTGTGATTTTAGTTAGAAAAAAATTACATGAATAACAATAACTACAATGAAGAAGGAAATGTTCTAGAATTGAATATGGTGACAACTGTACAGCTTTTTTATATGATTGAATTATTGAACTGTATGACATAGGGATGAAATGTAAATAAAATGATTTTTTAAAAAAGATCCCACAAAGATAAAAAACTACAAACCAATATCACTCATGAACATAGATGCAAAAGCGCTCAACAAAATCTTGGCCTATAGAATCCAACAACATATCAAAGAAAAAAATACACCATGAACATGTGGGATTTATGCCAAGGATGCTTCAATATTTGAAAAACAATTAACATAATCTATCACATTAACAAGAAAAAAGATTAAAATCATACAATCATATTAATACAGAAAAGCATATGAACATCCATCCCTAAGATAATAGGAATAGAAGGAAAAATACTCAACAGAAGTAAGGCCATCAAAAAAAAAAAGAAGTAAGGCCAGCTATGAAAAACAGTAGCCAATATTACACTCAATGGAGAAAAGCTGAAAACATTTCCACTGAACAAGGGAATCCAACAAGGATGTTCCTTATTCACACTCTTATTTAGCACAGTGCTGGAAGTGCTAGCCAGAACCATAAGACAATAGTAAGAAATCAAGGAAAGACAATACTCTCACTATTTGCAGATGATATGGTTTATATAGAAAGAATTCTAAGATGTCCCCAGTAAGATTGCTGAAAACAACTGGGAAGTTGACTAGAGTAGCAGGATACAAAATTAAAAAGTAGAAATCAACTAGACTCCTATATGCTCCTGAGGAGAATAGCAAAAAAGACATCAAGAAAAGAATGCCTAGACCAGAGCCATCATAAGAGCTCAATAAAGACTCTGGAGTAAAAGAAAGAAAAGATGCCTAGCTGCACAAGAGACAGAAGACCTAGGAATAAACCTAAGCCCCAAATGAGATGCCTGTACAAAGAAAACTATAGAACATGATTACAAGAAACCAAAACTGGCCTACACAAATAGAAGCATATCCCCTGTTCATGGATCCAAAGACTCAATATTGTGAAAATGTCAATACTAACTAAAGCAATCTACAAATTCAATGCAATCTCGATCCAAATTCTAGAATCATCCTTTACAGAAATGGAAAAATTATCAACCTCATATGAGGGAAGAAATCAAGGACAGGCAAAGAACTCTTCAAAAAGGTGGTCTTGTACTACCTGACCTCAAAACCTACTAACAGTTGCCAAAAAGCCTGGCATTGGTATAATGACAGATACACAGACCAATGGCTCAGGACAGAAAACCCAGGAATAAATGGAGTCACACACAGACAACTGATTTTTGACACAGGACCACCAAGCATTAAATGGGAACCAGATGCCCTTTTCAATAAACAGTGCTGGGAAAACTGGAATATCTACCTTCAGAAGAATGAAACAACCCGTATCTCACCCCAAGCCCCAAAACAAACAGAAGGTGGATCAAAGACCAGAGTTATCAGGATCATCAATAAGAAAATTGGGACAAATCTAAGTTCCCTAGTATAGGGAAATACATGGGCTACCATATATAACAAAGGAAGCACACTCCAAGGAAGACAAAATGGATGAATAGGACCTATTAAAAATAAAACATTTATGTACCTCGCAAGATTTCATTAAAAAAGTGAAATAAGAACCCACAGATTAGGAAAGGATATTTAGCAATGACATAAAAGACAAAGGACTAATTATTAAAATTCACAGTATCCTACAAGCCTACAACAAAGAAAAAAAACTAACAACTCTCTGGGGTAAACAAAGGACCTAAACAGATGAGCCACAAAGGATGACACCTGAGGAAATGCTCTCATTCAGTAGCCATCCTGGAAAAACATGTCAAAACAACCATAAGATACCATCTAACACCCATAACTGCAGTCCAAGTTTTAAAAACTGAGAAGAACAAATGCTAGAGAGGGTATAGTGAGTCTGGAACTCTTACTCACTGCTGGATGGCTTGTAAATACATACAGCTACTCTGAACAGCAATGTGGTGATTCCTAAAGCAAATGGCAGTAGAAATACCACTAGTGGTATATACCCCAAAGAAATACGAAACAGATCATGCACAGATGTATGCCCCCCCATGTTCATTACAGCAGTTCACAATAACAAGAAGTTGGAAGCAGCCTAAATTGCCATCAGTAGGAAGATTGGATAGAAAAATTCTGGTATTTACACACAATGGAAAACTACACATCCCTGCAAAACTGTGATAAAACCCCTCAGGACATGGAGGGATCTGGAAAATATTATGCTGAGTGAAGTTAGTCAGTGACATAAGGACAAATACTGTATGAGTTCTCTAAGACCAAGCAAGAAGATGGGCACAAATTCGGGCTTGCAGGGCATCCACTCTGCTGGCCAGAAAGCCTGATAGCTCCTGAATGGTGTCGACAAACCACAGACCTTCATATCCAGGTCTCTTGAAGGTTACTTTAGCAGAGGGCTCCTCACATCAGCTGGGATCAAATTGGTAAGGGAGGGGGAGGGGAGGGGATCTACTGAGTGGTTGCCATGCAGTTATGACGAGGTCCCTGTACAAGTAGACCTCCCTATCAGAAGGATGAGGAATATTGACGGGAAAGTCAAGTGAGAAGACACATATGGGGGAGCACGCATGCATTCCTGTTGGTAGGAAAAGTGGGAGGACCAACTTCCAGGTGGGGGTAAAAATGACTGAAAATGCTCCTGGGGGCTCTATGTGGGGAGTGTCCCTGATGGCATGAACAGACTAGGTCACACAGGCCCGGGTACATCTCAGTCTTCAGGGCATACAACGCCTGAACTGGACTCTACCGCAGACACACTTGTAACCTGAGAACTGAAGACTGAAAATTCATGGTGTCTGAGGAAATAGAAAGCAGCTATACCAAGATCATTGAACTGTCTGTGGGCAATCATGGTCTTGCATTAAAACATATATTAGCCCAACAAACCTGTGGCTGACATTCTCAGTGAATGTTATTGTAAATTTTCCCCTGACAATCAACTTCCATTGTTCATGTAAACAGCACCCAGCAACAAAAAGATTGATTCTACACAAGTGAATAATTCGGGTATGGTAATATGTATGGAGTTGGCCTACATTGGCCCAATATCCCTCTCTCAACAGTGCTTTAAAAATTAGTACCAGGAGTTAATCAATGACATAATTAACAGAAGATTCCCCCAGGGAGAGGAACAATATGACTCTACCATAAATTAACAAGGAGGTCTCTAAAGAGCCAAAGGCAGATTGAAAAAAAAAATAGACACAGGAATGGGTTTTGGGCTTGCACTAAATCCTAAGTCCATTTTAAGAACAATTAGTTCTTACATCAATGGCCCTGCTCGACACTCACCCTTAGGAAAGGAACACATATGATATGAGTGCGATAGCAAAATGTGATGACGGAATTACAGTATATACTTGAGTATAAGCTGACCCAACTATCTGCCAAGGCGCCTAATTTTACCCCAAAATGGCATTAAAAATGTGCTGAGAAATTCAGCTTATATTCGAGTATATACGGAAGATGTTGCCTAGCTAGCAGATAAAATGGCGTCAGAGGTCTTAAAGGACACCAACATTAGTGACCAAAAGATTATAAATCATATAATCCAAAGCCAAAGGAGGGAATAGTAACAGAACCTAAATTGTGAGAATCTGGTTTGCAAAAGGCTATTGGCGACAATAGGAGCCCAAAATACATTTGTGAAATCTATACAGGAAATAAGCTCAGGTGATTTCCCTCTACTTAATAGAGATATGAGAAGAAATGGTTACCAAATAGTGCAATGGAGAGATGACTACAGGCGATAAAATGAAAAACCTGACTTGAAGGGTTAAAATATTGTCAATTGATCCCCACCCCCGCCCTTTGGTGCAACTTGAACCTGATCTGGTTTTCAACATTTTCTGTATTTTTTTGTTTTTGTTTGTTCATATTGGGGTTGATCAGAATGTATTTGGTCATTGGGGGTGACCCTCTTGAATTTTTGTTATATGATTTTGTGTTTTCCAGTATGTGAAACCCAGGACTGATTAACCTATAGGGAAGTAGAATGAGGGGTTCTGAAGGGTACAGTGAGGTTGGGCATAAAAGGGAGAAAAAGAATGCTTTGAAACTAATTGTGATGACAATTGTACAGTATAGCTTGATGTGCTTGAACTATGGAATGCTGTATTTGTATAGCTCCCAATAGAATGATTTTTGGGGGGGATATTATAGGGACACAGTACCAAAATAAGAAAGTATCAGTTCAGTTTAAAAACTGATAACTCCCCAACCAGAACTAGCCCAGACCTGGAACTATGTAGGGGTTTTTTTCCTTCCTTCCTTTCTTTTCCCGTCGTCTTTTTCTCTTTCCTCTTTTTTCAACCATATGTTTCCATATTATTTGGACTAGAACATTGCTGGTTTGCCTAATTAAATGGGTTGAATATGGGAGGGAAGCTCGGGAAGAAGGCAATGGGGCCAATGGCCCTGGAAGGTAGAGGTGTTGGCCTATGTACATATATTTATAAGGCAATACACTGAGGCTGCATATGGGTCTTGGGCCTCGCCTCATTCCTTCCCTCAATACAAGAACACTTTGTTCTAACAAATTGACATTCTGTGATACCCACCCCCTACATGATCACTTAAGACAAAATGAGTGCATAAGTAGACGTGGTGAAGACAGAGGATGGTGTCCGGCTATTAAAAGATATAGTGTCTGGGGTGTTAAAGGCTTGAAGTTAAACAAGTGGCAATCTAAAAGTGAAGCAATAAGTCCACATGTAAGAAGCACACCAGCTGGTGTGATCGTGAGACGCCATCGAGACCAGACAATGGGCATCTGAAGATTCACAACAAACAGTAAACACATGAACAAAAATGCACTGGTGAGAATGGAGTGGGGTTGGAGTGGAGACCCAAAGCCCATCTGTGGACAACGGAACATCCCGCCATAGAGGGGTTGTAGAGAGGGGATAAGTCAATCAGGGTGCAGTAGAGCACTAATGGATCACGCAATATACCTCTAGAGGCCTCCTCATCTCCCCTCCCCCGCTATCACAACCTCTGTGTCACCTCCGAATCTAGACTAGACGGGACCATGTACATAGGTTTAGTTAGGAGATAAAACTCACAACACATGGAACTGAAGAATAGGAATGGAAATAGATATACTAATAGGTAGGGGGAAGGGAGGGAGAGGTGGGGACCGAGGGCTTTGATGGCAATGAATGGCATATAACCACACACCCACATCCATGGGGAAGAACAATAGAAACCAGGGGGGCAGGGGAGGGAGACAGTGGTCGGTGTGAGATTTGAAAATAATTAACAATCTATAATCTTTTGAGGGGCCACGAGGGTTTGTGAGGGGGAGGGGGGACAGGGGAGAGAAGGTGATCCCAAGGTCTCAAAGGAAAGCAAATGTCTAGAAAATAACAATGGAAATAATATGTACGAATATGTCGGATACAATTGATGTATGGATTATAAAAAGAGTGTCAGAGCCCCCAATAAAATGATCTCAACAAACAAAAAATGGAAAACTCATTCTAAGGGATAACACCGTGTAGGAAATGAAGGACATAATGGCAATTCTTGTTCACTTCCTATGGAAGAAGTCCACTGATGAACAGCCGATAATAACACTAGCATTTCCATCATTTCATCTTACACTATTCTGGCTGAAAAATTACAGATTAGCAAACTTTCTGCTCAGTGGGTCCCAAAATTGGTGGACCCAAATCAGCTACAAAAAAGAGCAAAGTTTTCAATGGAAATTTTAAACAAGCAGGATCAAGATTCTGAAGCGTTTCTTAGAACAATTAGTTATTTACAGCAGGTGGAACAGGAGTTACTAACAAGATCTGGGAATACAACGCACAGCCAAAGTAAGTGGTTCACTTAAAGCACCGGTTCTCACCTGTGGGTTGTGACCCCCCCCCCCCAAAGGATGGAACGACCCTTTCACAGGAGTCTCCCAACTCATAACAGTAGCAAAATTACAGTTATGAAGTAGCAATGAAAATAATTTTATCAATGTAGGGTAGAAAGGGGGAACTGATTACAGGAATCTACATATAGCCTCCTCCCTGGGAGAGAGACAGCAGAGAAGAGGGTGGGGGAGACATCAGACAGTGTAATATGTGACAAAATAATAATACATGAATGATGAAGGGTTCATGAGTTGGGGAGAGTGGGGAAGGGAGGGGGAAAATGAGCAGCAGATATTAAGGGCTCAAGTAGAAGGCAAATGTTTTGAGAATGATGATGGCAACAAATGTACATATGTTCTGGACACAATGGATGTATGTATGGATTGTGATTAGAATTGTATGAGCCCCCAATAAAATGATTAAAAAATATATGCTTAAAATAAAAAGAATTTTATCGTTCGGGGTCACAACGTGAGGAACGGTATTAAAGGGTTGCGGCGTTAGGAAGGTTGAGAACCACTGACTTAAAGTAACAGTAGCTATGTCAAGAACAACTGTAACAGAAATAGTTTTGGGGAATTCTCAAGGTATTGTGCTTGACAACTTTTTCTAGAGGGCCAAAGAATGGCAGTATCTATTTTTTTCACGCTAAGAGTTTAGGCATCCACTTATTTGACACCTTTTGAGATCTTCTTTCTTAATCTTAAAATATCTATATTTATAGGGCACTTTTTTCTTCAGTTAACAATTTAAAATAGAATACAACTGATATGCAAGATATGACAAAATAATAATTTATAAATTATCAAGGGATCCTGAGGGAGGGGGGAGTGGAGAGGGAGGAAAAAAAAAGGACTTGATGCAAAGGGCTTAAGTGGAGAGCAAATGCTTTGAGAATGATGAGGGCAAAGAATGCACAGATGTGCTTTACACAATTGATGTATGTATGGATTGTGATAAGGGTTGTATGAGCCCCTAATAAAATGTTTAAAAAAATAAAAAAGAATACAACTGCTGTGATTAAATTCCCAGGATGCTGCTCAGTTCTTTAAGGAAGGTTGGAACTGGTATCATCACCTACAACAGTATCTTCAATTTTAGAGTTACTGTTGAGAAATAAAATTTTCACTTTAAATTTTCCTCATCCTTTTTGACAACCTAACCTTAATAATTTGCATCAAGTAGCACATTGTAACCAGTTTTCTCTCTGTTGAGAGCTTATTTTGGCAACAATAAAAGTCTTATTTTTTTTAGTCATCCTTATCATTTCAGTCTCTGGGCTGATTATCATTTTCAATGAAGAAATGGTCAAAGAGCAAATAAATTTTAAAGGTATAAAAAACAAACTAAATCATATATATCGTAAAACAAAAATAAATGTGGGGTGCCCTTAGATCTTAATTTTTAAAACATGAAATCATTTTGTTTGCAATGATAAATTAGTGATGAAAAGGATAATTCGTCTAAGAAGACAGATGGATGAAGCAACAAAATTAAAAACCACAAACAAAATAACTAAATGGGAAGTCGAACCTATCACTTATACCATGTGGTTGCTTACAAAAAGTCAAATTACTGTAGTCTTTTCAGTGCTAGCTTTTGCTCATTTTCAGAACTACCTTTAAATTTTCTAATTTAAAAACAAATAGCATCAAGTTGCACCTGCTTATTCTCATACAATAATTCTCTAACTTGGTCACATATTTGCTGATATTTTTAACACCACAATGGAAGAGACAGAAAAGTGATTTCAAAAGATAAAACTCATCAAATAGTTTAGTAATAAATCCTGTGACCATAGAAAATCCATGATACCCCATATGAACTACAGAAAACACACGTGTCATAAGAGGGGTGCAATAAATATTTGTAAATTTATACATGTGAAATCTCTAAGTATTAATATTTATGCTTTTCTGCTTTACTTTTTCCTAATCTTTTTTTTTCCTAATCTTATTTTAAGGTCTTCTTATAAGTCTAAAAAGTCGCAAATATAACTTGAGCTAAGAGTAAATAACAAAGGTGACAATTCATCAGAATGCTTTTTCATTTATGTAATAAATCTATTCTAAGATCAATTTCTCTAGATCTGTATAAAATAATCTCATTAATCTATGAAAATGATAAGCCAGATTTTACCCTGGCTAAAACCTTGGACAAATATCTGGTTATTTACCAACAAAACGAAAAATGACTAAATTTTATAAACTATTAAATATGTATCCACAACAAAATATTTATTAAAATATAATATACCTTTAATTTATAAAGTTTACACATGCTTCTAATCCTTCACAATCATTATATTTGCAAACATTATTATTATATGCAAAACTGTAATGTAATATCCAGCCAGATTATAATTTTAAAATAAAGACCAAATACTTAGTAATGTACAATGTGTAAAATCCTAGTAAAACGCAGGTATAATTTGTGAAATGCTACTCCTATAACACTGAGCGATATTTACAAGCAAACATGATCCAAACAGCACAAGCAGATTCAGGGTATGTAAACACTCGGACACGAACTGCCAGTCGCACCTGGTCTCCACGGCAACAAATGATTTCTTCACAGAAAGGAGATCTGTATGAGGAATAAAATATACTCAATTAAGAAGTGAAAACAAAGTAAAAGGAAATACAGGAAAGAAATAGGCAAAGCGCATTTATAGAGGTCTAAATACAGGCATGTACATATGTAAATATGTTTATATATGATGATGGGGAAATAGATCTATGACATATAGTTACAGGTTTAGTATTAAGGTAGCAGATGGACATTGGGCCTCCACTCAAGTACTCCCTCAAAGCAAGAACACTTTGTTCTATTAACCGGGCATTCCATGATGCTCACCTTCCCGACACGTTTGCTCAAGACAAAGTGGGTGCATAAGCAAATGTGGTGAAGAAAACTGATGGTGGCCACCTATCAAGAGATACACTGTCTGGGGTCTTAAAGGCTTGAAGATAAACAAGCGGCCATCTAGCTCAGAAGGAACAAAGCCCACATGGAAGAAGCACACTAGCCTGTGTGATCACGAGGTGTCCATAGGATCAGGTATCAAAGACCCAGAACAAAAAAAATCTTATCGTTATGAATGAGGAGGAGTACGAAGTGGAGACCCAAAACCCAGCTGTAGGCAACTTGACATCCCCTTACAGAAGGGTCTCAAAGAGGAGACGAGCCAGTCAGGGTGCAATATAGCACCAACAAAACATACAACTTTCCTCTAGTTCTTTAATGCTTCTTCGCCCCTTCTATCATGACCCGAATTCTACCTTACAAATCTGGCTAGACTAGAGCATGTACACAGGTAGAGATAAGAGCTAGAAACACAGGGAACCCAGGACAGATAAACCCCTCTGTGCCAATAATGAGAGTAGATATGCTAGGAGGGAAGGAGGAGAGGGGAGAAAGGAGGAACCAATCACAATGATCAGTGTAAGACATGACAAGATAACAATTTATAATTTATCAAGGGTTCATGAGGGAATAGAAAAAATGAGAAGTTGATACCAAGGACTCAAGTAGAAAATGTTTTCAAAATGATGATGGCAACAAATGTACAAATGTGCTTGACACAATGGAGGGATGTATGGATTGTGATGAGTTGTATGAGGCCCAATAAAATGATTTTTTTAAGTGAACACAGTATTTACTTTCATATTCCAAGTTAAAACCAAAAGTACCCATGCCCTTTGTTGTGGGGTCAACTCAAGGACACAAATACGTGCTGGGACACCGGGCGCCTCGGTGGTCAATGCCTGAGTATTCAGATGTAACGCATCAGGCCTTTCATCTGCAACACTGACAAATCAGTATCTGAAAATAGACTTGAAGACTCCCGATTGAGATTACCACATACACACTGGGAAATTCATGCTAAGTTCAAGGAGGCCTCAGAAGATTGTGGAAAAATGAATAGAAAGACAATAAAAAATTCTCATGAGCTTTCTGAAGGCTCCTTATATACAAAGGGAAGTCAAAAACTATTGCCACTGAAGTTCCAGTTCATCCATGCACAGGTTTATCCCTGTCAAAAGGAGTTTAAGCATGTCTCTGATCAGTGGATGGGTGCAGACAAATTCTCTCAGCATTCCATTTGTCTTAAGCCTCATTAGGATGCCTTCAAAACGGACACTTTTATGTCATGGGGAAAATTATTTTTATGTTAGAATACCAAAAATTTTAAAACTCAAGCAGTCATTCAAATAAGTTAAGTATTTACATTCAAATCACTTAAGTATTTACAAGTTCACAGAAATGCTAGCCTATACAAAGTTTTTAGGTTGAGCAAGTTTTAAGGCAGGTTGGGAAGATCTCAAAGATGAGACAAGAAAGGTGGCAAAGTCATTTCCCTGTCCACCACACATCAGGCCTTTTTGTCGCACACTGTTACACAATCTTTTCAGAACCTCTAAAAAGAAAGCTTGATTAATAGTCTGACCCGGTGGAATGAATTCCAAATGCACTATCCTCCTCACATAAAAAACAAATAAGCACCAGTTTTTGGGGGGTACTCCCTCATTTATTTTATAAAGCTCCCATGTACCTCTGATGTCATTCCTGAATTACTACTCAAACTACTGATATGTAAGCATTCTAAGCCAGAAACATAACACTTAGTATTCCATAAATGGCACTGTACCGAAGACATGTGGCAAACGCACGCCTTGCATTTCTATATACAAAATGTATTGGGAACCCTTTAAATGTGTGACCATCGGGGACAGCCCTTCTTATGGCATCCTGAAATTCCTCATTGCCGGCAGATATGCTTGTTGTACGCTCAAATTCATAGGAGGCCAAGGCTGGTGATAAAAGATAGGAAAGCTGGTCTTCCCAAACGGTAGTGAGGCCAAGATCCTGTATCAATCAAAAGAGAAGGGGAATAAAATTCACATTTTTTAAGAAGCCAATTGTAATAGAAAGAAAAAAATGAATACTTTCAAAATTTTCAGCTACTATTATTTTAGAGATGCACAGCAATAAAATCTAAATGGAAATATAGACAACAGGTTTTACTTGGAGAAATAGTCCAAAAAACATTGATATAATGATTTTCCAAAGGTTCTAAATCTTATACTTAAAAAAAAAAAGCTATTGTTTGTGGCAGGAGCCCCGGTGGCTCAGCAGTTACACATTGGGCTGCTAACCATAAAGTGAGCAACGTGAAACACCAGTTGCTCCACAGGAGGAAGAGCAGCTTTCTACCCCCATATGTCACGGGCTCAAATACATTGCGGCAGTTTGCCCTGTTCTATCGGGTCACTATGAGTTGGAATCAGTTCAATGGCAGTGAACGGTTTACACAGCGAATTTGGTTCCAATTCAACAATTTTTACACAAACTGGTCAGTGATACTGGTTATATTCTCCACAGTGCATGAACACTCAATATTTTGTTTTGTTTGCTCCATTTCCATAAATCTACTTTCTCTGCCCCTCTAACATCCTTATCTTGATTTTAAAGAAATTGTCTCAAACAGGTAATCATTGTTTTGCAAACCAACCTATTATTTAGTTAACAGGTAACTTCAACGAGGTTTAAGGTTTAAAGATTATCTCAAGGCAATAGTGTTTCTTCCTTCAGTCTCAACTGATATTCTACCAGGGGCCATCTATTGTGGCCCTGATCAGAACAGTTGGTAGTATTATTAGACAGGTACCACTGTGATAGACTCCAGCAGTCAGGACCCAGGTATGCTGGCCAAGCACACAACACTCGCTCTGCAGCCTTCCACAGGTGCAGTGGGCTGACCAACCCTTGCCCTTGCCGTGAGACACAGCCAGCCCTGCCTCTGCCAGGCTTAGGTCTCCTAGACTGCCCCAAATGGGTGAATGAAGGTGAGGTGGTCTGCAGCTAGACAAATAGGTGTATGTGTCACCTGCATGGAGGGAATGAGACCCAGGGAAGTAGCAGGAGCTGGCACATAGACGAGTGAGAGAAATATCTGTGGTGGAGAAAGTGCCCTTTCTAGTATGGCCTGTGCTTTAACTGCCTCAAACCAACTGCAGCTCTTCGTAATAGTGGAGACCTTGACCACCCACCCACAGAGCTGCCACGCAGGGGGACCCTGTTTATCTTTGTATGACGGACTAAGTTTGCTAGCACAATGTTCTCTGGTTTTCTCCATGTCTTGCAGTGTTTGAGAGCTGTCATCGTTTTTTACTAATGTATAATATTCTATAGTATGACCATACTGTAGTTTATCCATTCCTCTATAATTGAGTTTTTGGTAGTTTCCATGTCTTTTCTACTATTAAAATTGCTACAGTACACATAGGTGTGCATAAGTCTGTGTTGTATTCTTTATTTCTTTAGGGTATATACCCAGTAGAGATCGCTGGATAAGGTACCTATACACTCGAGTATAAGCCAAACTGATTATCATCCGAGGCACCTAATTTTACCATAAAAAATGTGCTGACACTATGGAAATTGATTTGGTGGTATTTAAAACAGATGGAAATTGAGCTACCATACAACCCAGCAATCTACCTACTGGGCATATACCCAGAAGAGGCAAGAAACAAACCACGGCCAGACATCTGTGCTCCAATGTTCATCGCAGCACAGTTCACAATTGCAAGGAGTTGGAAACAACCCAAATTTCCATCAACAATGGATTAAAAAAACCATGGAACATATACACAATGGAGTACTATGCATCTCTAAAAAGCAGTGATGAATGCATGAAGCACATCTCCGCATGGGAAGAGCTGGAGGAAATTATGCTAAGTGAAGTAAACCAAGCACAAAAGAACAAGTACTACATGAGTCCGCTCAGGTAAGCTTTAAAATAAAATTCAAAAAGGGGCACAGGGAAAAAGCTACTGTACACAAACATTCTTAGGGTGAGGTCCAGGTAGTATGGCAGGTGCCAGACCAAATGCAGGGATACATATGGTAGCCAACTACCATATGGAGGGGGAACGGGGGGAAGAATAAAATGGGTAGCAGGGAAGGGAACAGGGTACTAACCCACTCAAAGGGGAGGGTATTGTTTATATCTCCACATAGAAAGAGGGACCAGACTTCAACCCGGTGCTCCAAGATGTGAATGCAACATACTGGCATGAAGCAGGGAACCAGTAGAGGTCTGAGGAGCCAGCCCCAATCCCAACTGCATGGACAGCCATCCTGCCCCAAGAAGAATTTACTTCAGAGGACAGCACTGAAGCTACAGCTCAGGGAGAGGGACATGTCTGATCAGAGGTCTAAATTTACAGGCATGTACATATGTAAAGATATTTATATATGATGGTGGGGTAAAACATCTATGTGCATATATTTATAGATGTAGTATTAAGGTAGCAGATGGACATAGGGCGTCTGCTCAAGTACTCCCTCAATGCAAGAACACTTAAACTGGCATTCCACGAAGCTCAAGGTCCTGACACAATCGCTGCAGACAAAGCGGGGGCATAAGCAAATGTGGTGAAGAAAGCTGATGGTGCCTGGCTATCAAAAGATAACGGGTTTGGGGCCTTAAAGGCTTGAAGATAAACAAACAGCCATCTAACTGAGAAGCAACTAAGCCCACATGGAAGAAGCACATCAGCCTGTGTGATCACGAGGTGTCGATGGGATCAGATATCAGGCATCAAAGAAAAAAAAAATCATATCATTGTAAATGAGGAGGAGTACACAGTGGAGACCCAAAGTCCATGTGTAGACAACTGGACATCCCCTTACAAAAAGACCGCGGGGAGAAGAGCCAGTCAGGGTGCAGTATAGCAACGATGAACTATAAACTTTCCTCAAGTTCTTAAATGCTTCCTTCTAACACTATCATGATCCCAATTCTACCTTACAAATCCGGCTAGACTAGAGGATGTACACTGGTACAGATAGGAACTGGAAACACAGGGAATCCAGGACAGATGAACCCTTTAGGACCAGTGGTGAAAGTGGTGATACTGGAAGGGTGGAGGGAAGGTGGGGTAGAAAGGGGGAAATGATTACAAGGATCTACACATAACCCCCTCCCTGGGGAACAGATAACAGAAAAGATGGTGAAAGGAGACGTCAGGCAGTGTAAGACATGACAAAATATAAGAATTTGTAAATTATCAAGGGTTCATGATGGGGGGAGGGTACGAGGAGAGAGGGTAAAAATATGCGGTGCTGACACCGAGGGCTCAAGTAGAAAGCAAATGTTTTGAGAAGGATGATGGCAACAAATGTATAAATGTGCTTGACACAATGGAGGGATGTATGGATTGTGATGAGTTGTATGAGCCCCCAATAAAATTTAAAAAGAAAAAACAAAAACAAAACTCAGCTTATATATGAGTATATACAGTAGTTGTCTTAGTTCCGATAGGGTGCTGCCAAAAACACCATCAGTGGTTTCGCAGGGGATCTGCTGGCTCAGTTACATTCAAGGAAAAGAAATTAATTCAGAAGGTTATGGCAATTGTTTTTAGGTAATCTTGATAAATTTCCTCAAAGGGCACAGGATGATCACCAGGATGCAGGAAGTTTGATAAAAACTGAAAACTGCAAGTGTGAGAAAAAGGCCAGGAAAAAATGCATTGAGGAATTTTCCCCAACATTACAATGTTTCAAGGTCTCTCAATTCTAATGTAGCAAAATTTAGTAGTCTTTTTCTTTTTTTCTTTTAGTCTTTTTCTTTATGATTAGTGTTTTGTGTCAAAATGCGGGTTACCAAAAATGTTAACAAAAAGGAAATATAAATGGCTAAACAGCAAGAGATCGAATAACATTAACAATCAGAGATATATAGTTTTTCAAGTTAGAGTTATAATTTTTACATCTCTCCCAAAAAAATTGCTATAACCTTGTAAATTAACTTCCTTTAATTGAATATAGCATAAACAAAATAAGTAAACAAAAAACAATACGGAAAACCATTAAAATGAATGTAAAAAATAATGAAATTTGAAGAAATTTGAGTCTCCACGCCTAACTCAAAAGTATACTCTCATAATGGTAGCATCTATAAATGGGAGTTTCAAAAATTTTGTGGAAATATCGAAGGGAAAGATGGAATATATTCTATAAACTGTATAAAAATCCCCCACATTTTCTGTTTTGGCTAGGATAGTATATAGCATTATAATATACACCAAAGAGAGAGAAAAGGTTAAACACATAAATAACTATAAAGATTTGACCAATTACAACTATTTCAGTATCAGTTACCTTTCTGTGTTCTGACACTAGTAGTTTGAGTTGCATTTCCATTTCATTACTTGTTATTGAAGCATCCACCATCGAGGCACACAGTGGTGGAAAGGGAGGCAGCGATGTTGTAGCTCCGGGAGCACACACAGACTTGATCGCCTCTTCACTCATTGGTTTCCATTTGGATTCATCATTCAAATCAAACACACAGACTTCTACTGAGTCAGAAGGCTGACAATTTCCTAGAAACATCTGATGGTTGAAAACACAACCAATTGTCCGATATGGGTACAAAGGTTTAGGCTGTTCAGCAAGTGCAGGTTCATCAGGATTAACTGGTTTATGGATGTACCTAAAAGAAAATGAATCATAATTTTATAAAATGAGAACGTAAAAATTAAAGCAGCAACTCTAAATTATTCTAACATTTAGGTCATAACTATTTTCTAATGGCAGGGTTTATAATTGATTTTCTAATGTGTCTACCATTTAATTATTCTCTATGAATTGTACGATACATTGTCTTGTTAACAGTTAATGATACATTCTCTTGTGAACAGTTAATCAAAACAGTTCCGTATACCTTAGTTATAATTAAACAAAATGATTATTAACAGAAGTGGAAGAACAAAAAATATGAAGAGAACCTACTGTCTTTAAAGCTTAGTACAAAAACCAAAAAGAATACTCATCAAATAAATTCAGTTTTAAGAATATCATGTTGGTAATGAATATTTTGGGGGTATGAAGTTTCTCAGAATTTATTTACATACCTGCTTTAATAAAAAAAATTAGTCTTGTAAAAACACTAATAAATAAATTACTAGTAGATACTTTAAAGAAACAACAATATGAAGAGCCTATAATTGAAATCACTGACATCTTGATATCAGTATTCCTTTAAACGTAGCTAACCTGTGTCCTGTTAAACTCTCCCAAAAAGTGATGGTACCATCAGTCCCACTAGTCATAACCCAAGCATGAGGTACTCCCTTAGCTTTCGTCCCAACACAGACAAAGGCTTCTAATCCATATCCAAGAAGAAGGCTGCATAGAAGGTTAGCATGGTCTTCACAGTCACCCTAGGGAATGACATTAAGTAAAATTAAGGACTTATATATATATATATATACTTACAGATATATATCTTTTAACTAAAATTTATTTTTTATATTTCAGAGAATATTCACACTTGCAAAGATTTAAGGATTTTTAAAAGGAGATCATATAATGATAGCAATTGAAACATTTCTACTTCATGCTTCTTTGTGTTTATATAGATATAATGTATGTCATACATATACCACATATACAGTTAGATACACATAAATTTACTATTTACCTATCCACACACATTTCCCCACCTTTTTTACATGTCAGACAGTTTAATTGCTCAATCATACTAACGTTTCTGCAATCCATCACCACAATCAAGTTGAGAACATCTTCTTACATTCATCACTGTTAGCCCCTCATTTCCCCCATCTCCCTGCCTTGCCACCACCCAGTGACTGTCTCTATGGATTCACCTATCCTGGATTTCCTAAACAGGGTGGTAGTTACATCATTTCACGTCAACTTGACATGCGCAAGTGTAGGGATGGAGTCTAGCCTGTCGATGAAATCACAGCCTGATGGTACCGCCCTGGGAACCTCCCCCCATTTCTCTGCCTTCCCCTTCCTGCTGCTGCAAGCCATTCTGATACCTGCCAGATGCATTCACCACCATTGGATCCACAGGCCTTTGTACCCACTGGCCTGCAAACTTCCTGCGTTCTCAATCATTGCATATAGCTTGAGTAGGTCTGAATAGGGACTTATGGACAAGTGCCGGATTTATGAACTCGTATCAGACTTATGGACTGGGCTGGGATGCTTCCTGAATGCATAGAATTACATCTTGATATAAAACTCTTTCTTGCACATATTTTAGTGTCACTGGATTTGTTTCTCTGGTCAACACAGCCTAATGCATACGGAAAATCAGACAAAACTCCAACAGGAAGCAAACAAACAAAAAAACCAACAATGACTAGACAGAGAAAAACTTCAATCAAACAGAAAGAAAATATCAAAAATAGAAACAACTTGAAAGTCTGTAAAATCCTAAAAGGCAACAAACAGCCCTTGAACTAACTACAAGCTTTTCTTTGTTGTTGTGTTGTATTTTGTTTGGTCATTAGCTTTTTGTTGTTGTTATTGTTTTGTTTTCTTTTGTTGCTTGGTTTTGCGGTGTCTTGTTTTTGTGCAAGTTGTTATCTCCACAGGTCTGTCTAAATAAGATAGGCTGGATGAACAATCTGGAGGAGAAAAAACGGGACCACAGTTCCAGGAGGACATGGGAGAGGGGCAGGTGAGGGGTAAGGAAGTGGTGTTAACAAACCCAGGGACAAGGGAACAAGTGATCCAACTCAGTGGTGAGGAGGGTGTAGGAGGCCTGGTAGGGCGTGATCAAGGGCAGTGTAATCGAGAGGAATTACTGAAACCCAAATGAAGGCTGAGCATGATAGTAGAATGAGAGAAAACTAAAAGGAAACAGAGGAAAGAACTAGGAAACAAAGGCACTCATAGAAGTCTAAATAAAGTCATATGCATATGTAAATATATTTATATATGATGATGGGGAACTAGATTTATGTGCATATATTTATAGGTTTAGTATCAAGGTAGCAGAGGGACATTGGGCCTCCATTCAAGTACTCCCTCAATGCAAAAACACTTTGTTCTATTAAATTGGCATTGTATGATGCTCACCTTCCCAACAAGATCGCTGAAGAGAAAGCAGGTGCATAAGCAAATGTGAAGAAAGCTGATGGTGCCCGGCTATCAAACGATAGTGTCTGGGGTCTTAAAGGCCTGAAGGTAAACAAGAGGCCATCTAGCTCAGAAGCAACTCTAAGCCCACATGGAAGAAGCACACCAGCCTTTGTGATCACGAGGTGCTGAAGGGATCAGGTATCAAAGAACAAAAATTCCTATTATTGTGTGCTCGCCTCCCTGATAGGATCGCTGAAGACAAAGCAGGTGCATAAGTGGGTGAAGGGAGATGTCGGGTAGGGCAAGATAGGACAAAATAATAATTTATAAATTACCAAGGGTTCATGAGGGAGAGGGGAGTGGGGAGGGAGGGGGAAAAAAAAGAGGAGCTGATGCCAGGGGCTTAAGTGGAGAGCAAATGTGGTGAAGAAAGCCCCGGCTATCAAAAGGTATAGTGTCTGGGGTCTTAAAGGCTTGAAGGTAAACAAGCAGCCATCTAACTGAGAAGCAACAAAACCCACATGGAAGAAGCACACCAGCCTGGGTGATCACCAGGTGTGGAAGGGATCAGGTATCAGGCTTCAAAAAACAAATAATTGTAAATGAGGGGGAGTGCAGATTGGGGACTCAAAGCCCATCTGTAGGCAACTGGATATCCCCTTACAGAAGAGTTGCAGGGAGAAGAGCCAGTTAGGGGGTACAGAGTAGCAATGATAAAACATACAACTTTCCTCTAGTTCCTACATGCTTCCTCTCCTCCCCACTATCATGATCCCAATTCTACCTTACAAATCTGACTAGACCAGAGGATTTACACTGGTACAGATAGGAACTGGAAACACAGGAAATCTAAGACACATGATCCTTTCAGGACCAGTGGTGAGAGTGGCAAAACTGGGAGGGTGGAGGGCGGGTGGGATGGAAGGGGGAATCGATTACAAAGATCCACATATAACCTCCTCCCTGGGGGATAGACAATAGAAAAGCGGGTGAAGGGAGATGTCAGACAGTGTAAGATATTACAAAGTAATAATTTATAAATTAGCAAGGGTTCATGAGGGAGGGCAGGAGCCAGGAGGGAGAAAAAATGAGGAGCTGATGCCAGGGGCTTAAGTAGAGAACAAATGTTTTGAGAATTATGAGGGAAAGGAATGTACAAATGTGTTTTACACAACTGATTTATGTATGGATTGTGATAATAGCTGTATGAGCCCCTAATTATATATATAGTAAATGTTTAGTTCTCAAGCTTTTACTTGTACAGGAAGTAGAGTTACTTTACAAAAGAATTATATACAAGAATAGCAAAACATGGTGGAAGGGGTGGGGAGTAATGAACATTTTACGCACTAATCAAACACCTTAACATAGTGATTCTCAACCTTCCTCATGCTGCGACCCATTAATACAGTTCCTCACGTTGTGGTGACCCCCAACCATAAAATTATTTTCGTTGCTACCTCATAACTGTAATTTTGCTACTGTTATGAATTTTAATGTAAACATCTGATATGCAGGATATATTTTCATTGTTACAAATTGCACATAATTAAAGCATAGTGATTAATCACAAACACAATATGTAATTATATATTGTGAAATATTTATTTCTAATTATAAAAAAAATGAAATGTTTTCTATAGCATGGCTAACAGTCTTCACGCCAGGTATGCGTATGTGTGCATGTGGGCAGACCCACCTGGAGACAGACAGAGTAGCGGTGTCTCAGTTCCTAAAACCATCAGAAGTATGTGTTTTCCGATGGTCTTTGGCGACCCCTGTAAAAGTCTCACTGGACTCCCAAAGGGGTCGCAACCCACACGTTGAGAACCACTGCCTTAAGGAAATAAGTCACTGGGCCTGGGAACTTACTACCATAGTCTCAAGGAACATCAAGGTCAAGGGGCACAGCATAGTCCACAAGACAATGTTGTACCTTCTAATGAACAGTGACAGGCCTTAAACCTTGAATGTGGTCATCAAATTTTGATGATTATCAACTAAAGATCTTAAAAACTTGCGAGCGGCCATCAAAAGCCCTTCTACTGATCTCTCCCCATCTAAAGCAAAAAGGAGAAAATCAGACCCATGAAAACAATCCAAAGGAAGGCAGAAACCTCAGTCTTCATGACCCTGTGACCAGAAGCCAGCTATCACTGCCGATCCCTTTGAAAGGGATCACAAGAGGAAGTCCTGGACAGAGAGGAATAAAAGTATGGAACAAACTCAAAATCATTAAGGGAAAAGAAGACTACTAGACTGACAGAACCCAGAAGAACCCTAACACTGTGGCCCTTAGACACCCTTCAAGTCTGGAACCAAGTTCAGCCCCAGGACTCAACTTTCAACCAAAAACACAAAACAAACTCACTGCCATTAGGTCGATGCCAACTCATAGCAACCTACAGGACAGGGTAGTTTCCACGACTCTGAATAGAAAGCTCTGTCACTCTCCCTTGGAGCAGCTGGTGGTTTTAAATAGCTCAACTTGTGGCTAGCAACCCAACACATAGCCACTATGCAAACAAGGCTCTTGGGAGTCAAACAGTGTATGAGCCTGTACTTGTAAACTATCACCATGGAGGCACACACCTCTTAGAACAATCAGCCAGGAGATCAAGAGAAAAGTATTTGCCAGGATAAAGCTCAGAAGGCAGCAGAGGACAACTGCAAACAGTAAACCCAGAGCAGAATCTGGGAGAGTACACTATTGCATTGTGTGGATTGCAAATTAACATTTTAAAAAGTGTACGACATGTGAATGGAAAACCAATTTGTATGTAAACTATCATCAAAATCATAATAAAAATCAACACATACATACAAACACAAACTAATATTTATGAAATGATCTTAAATGTGCCATTCCTACTCTATTTTAAATGAAACTTTAATAAAAAATTTTAATATATAACCTTACTTTTGGGAACTATATCTTGAAATAAATAAAAATAACTGTTTAATAAGTTAGGCTTAATTGTTTTGCTACGTTTTAAAGACATACTCTTAGTTGCGACAAATTGTTCTCTCACCCATATGGTCTCTTACTCTGTAAACTTTACATTGTGATACACATATTTCCTCAGATCAATGAAGAAAAACAAACTCACTGTCATTGATTCTTACTCAGTGACGCTATAGGACAGGATAGAAGTGCTCCCGATTTCAGGACTCATCTACAAGCCAAAGAACAATCTTCTCCTATGATTCACAGAGCCTACCCTGCTGATACTCTAAACCCAGACTCTTAGCCATCTAAACTGTTAGACAATAAACTCCCATTACGGTGACTTTTTTTTTTTTTTACCATTATAGCAAACTGATTTACTAAAATTTACTTGTATTTGGAACTAAACAAACTACCATGCAATGTCAAGATTTTTGTTATATGTTCACTTTATACTGTCATTTTCCCTTAAAAAATGTATTACCTAAGCAATTAACTATGAATATTTTAACATGAGTTAGATTAGGTATCACAAGAAGCTCCACTGGAAAAAGACTGGACTTTCAACTCCAGTAAACAGTTAGTCTTGGAAACCCACGGGGGTTGCTGTAAGTCAGCACTGACTCCATGGAAGTGACTTTGGATTTTTTTCTTTAAAGATTAGGAAACCATGGTTCTTGTCCTGGTCCAATCTCTATAACAGAATTTCTGTATTTCTAAAACGACACACAAATACTCCAACCAAAATTCACTTACACCAAGTCAATTCTAACTCAGGGCAACCCTACAGGGTAGAACTGTCCCTGTCAGTTTCCGAGATTATCACCCCGCCCCCCCAATCCAACAAGAAGCCATAACTTTATAATGATTCAAACCAAACAGTTTTGCAGTTACTCTTTTGAAACACAACAAACGAGGTCTTTGTTTTCAGATGGTTACACGGTTAATTCCATAATAGCGGTTACAGCATCACTACTGTTGTCTTCAGGGTTTGGAGTGCCTTTGCTCTTGGTATGTTTGCTTTGAAATGACCAATTCTATATCCTAACTTCCACACCTGTTTCATCAACCTCTTCACTCTCCTCTTGAACCACTGGCCTTTGTGTTTCCTTGAATGTTCCAGACAGCCTCACCTTGAACTCTGAAGTTCTCAGCTGCTGTTAGCTGTGCTTGCTTAGATGAATCCTTGACCTTGGCTTCCCCCAAAATTATGAAGGTATCTGAAGCAGGGATCTTGTAGACATCTGGCTTTGTGATGACACAGGGGATATTCTTTCCAGATAGAGACTCGCTAGTAACCCCTGTAATTTGCTGAAGAACCAGTTTGGACATAGCCTTGAATACCTTCTTTTCACGCTGACTCTGCCTTCCTTTAGTGGCTGATTCCTTATCGATTTCAGCTGCCGCCATCAGCTAGGTTTATTGTGTGGTTCCCTGGGTGGAATCCTGTTCCTCAAGGTCGGGTACTGTTTCATCACTCAACACCTGCTCTGTAGCAGGGATGGTTTCTGTGGCTTCACTGGGCATTTTGTACAAGGAACATTGAACCAAGATGATGGCAGAGAGAGATCAAGCAAGAACGTGACCCGCGCCTATTGTCAAAGAAGAGCTATAAGTCTTTAGGGAGGTAGACAGTCTCATCTTCCATGTAGAGCAGTGGTTCTCAACCTTCCTAATGCCGCGACCCTTTAATACAGTTCCTCATGTTGTGGTGACCCCCAAACACAAAATTACTTTTGCGGCTACTTCTTAACTGTAATTTTGCTACTGCTATGAATCGTAATGTAAATGTCTGCTATGCATTGTTACCTATTGAACATAATTAAAGCATAGTGATTACTGTATATACTCACGTATAAACTGACCTGAATATCAACGAAGGTACCCAATTTTACCACAAAACTGCATAAAAATGTGCTGAAAAACTCGGCTTATACACGAGTATATACGTTAATCACAAAACAATAAGTAATTACATATTGTGAAATATTTATGCTTTCAAATGGCCTTAGGCGACCCCTGTGAAAGGGTCGTTCGACCCCCAAAGGAGTCACAACCTACAGGTTGAGAGCCACTAATGTAGAGGCTGGTGTTTTGAACTGCTGACCTTGTAGTTTGCAGCCAAAGCATAACCCACTATGCCAACCGCGGTCTTAAGAGTACTTCTATGTCCCTACTATGCAGAAATCACATTATACTTAAAGACTACAAGGAGAAAGAAAAAAGATAGTAAGTACTAAGGTTTCTTTACATGTTGTCATTTAAACGTTACTAAAAATGGATGAAACATGATTCTGACTTCAACTTGACATATTTTCCAAAAGTAATTATAAAAATATACAAAAGTTAAAAGCAACGGGGGTGTCCTCTCTTAAATACTTTTATATATATGTGATACCTTATTTCTACAGAGAAAGGCCAGGAGAGTGCACCACTGCTCTTGTTTGCCTCCACCTCCAATAACAGGTGCTCTTTCATAACCCAGGACATTGACAAATCTTGCTGCTTGCCTTGGAGTATCTAGAAGTCGTCCGGCTCGAAGTGGTCTAACATAGGAACAGACTGGTCTGTTTATTCCATTTTCATCCTTGCAAAGGAAGAGGGGGAAGATAGTTTACGTAGTGATAATTTAGTAATCTCTAACTTTAATACCTCTTCTTGAACATAAGAATATAGATAAAGTAATCCTAGAAACTACTAAGCAACTAACTAACACCCAAAGCCAGACTGCTGAGAGCTGTGGACACAATTTCTCTCAATACTGCCGTTGTTTTTGCTTCACAGAGGAGGAAATTGCTATAGCTATAAGGAAACAATTAAGATTGAAACCCAGATCGACCTGTAACAGGTTTCTGGTTATTTGAAACCACAACAATGCTATGGGCAAAATCCTGAGTGATGAAAGAAGCATCAGGAGCAGATGGAAAGAAAACTGTACCCAAAAGAAGTAGTCAACAGTCGATCATTTGAGGTCGCACATGTGGCAAGAACCAACAGCGCTGAAGGAAGACGTTCAAACTGCACTGAATGCATTAGCCCAAAACACGGCTAATTCCAAGAATTGACGGAATGCCCACTGAAATGTTTCAGAAAGTTGAAGAAACACTAGAAGCACTCACTCGTCTATGCCAGGAAACTTGGAAGACAGCTACGCGGCTAACTGACTGGCAGAGATCCGTATTTGCTCCCATTCCACAGAAAGGTGACCCCACAGAATGTTCAAACTACAGAATGATATCACTGATACTGCACACAAGTAACATTTTTCCTGGAGATCATCCAACAATGGTTGCAGCAACATATTAACAGGAACTTCCAGGGGTTCAGGCCGGACTCATAATAGGCTATGGAACAAGGAGTCTCTCTGTGGATGTGAGAAGGATCTCTCAAAGCAGAGAATACTAGAAAGATAAAATATGTTTAATTGTATCTCACTTAAGATATGCAAAGGCATTTGACTGTGTGGGCCATAACAAATTATGGATACCTTTAGGAGAATGGAAATTCCAGAACACTTCATTGTGCTCGTTTGGAATTTTTACATGGAACAAGAGGCAGTTCAGCAAACATACCAAGGGAATAGTGCATGGTTTAAAATCAGGGAAGGTGTGTGCCAGGGTTGTATCCTCTCACCATACTTATTCAATCTATATGCCGAGAAAATCATTAGAGAAACTGGATTATAAGAAGAGTGAGGCATCAGGATTGGAGGAAGGCTTGTTAACGCCTGCAGTATGCAGATAACACAACATTGCTTATAGAAAGTGAGGAGGACTTGAAGTACTTACTGATAAATATCAAGGACTGTAGCCTCCAGTATGGATTAAAACTCAATGTAAGGAAGACGAAAATCCATAGAACTGAAAAGGTTAACGTTGTCAAGGATTTTGTCTGCCTCGGATCCACAATCAATGCTCACGGAAACAGCAGTCAGGAGATCAAAGATGTATTGCATTAGATACTCTGCTACACAAGACTTCTTGAGAGTATTGAAGAATAAAGACGTTGCTCTGAGGACTACGGTGCATCTAGCCCAGGCTGTTGTGAAAATTGGACACTGAATAAGGAAGACCACGGAAGACGCATTTAAATTGTGGTGCTGTAGAAGAATATTCAGTGTGCCATGAACTGCTAAAAGGACTGACTGATCTGCATTGAAAGAAGTAAGGCCAGAGTGCTCATAAGAGATAAAGATGGCAAGATTTCTTCCTCTACCCTTTGGACATTATGTCAGGAGACCAATCCCTGGCCAAGGACATTTTGGGTAAAGTAGAGAGGTGGTGAAAAAGAGGGAGACCCTCAATGAGATGGGCTGGGAAGAGTGGCTGCAACAGTGAGCTCAGGCACAGGAACCGTGACGATGGTACGGGGCCGTGCTGTTTTCCATGCTGTTGTGCGTAAGTCTGCTATGGATCAGGGCAGACATTGCCAAAGCATCTATTATGAGGGCCATAACCAAGTAAGGCCAGCCTTCAGAAAGGGGAATCCAGAACAATACGTTGAGCTAATACGGAACTTGTACATAAACAGCGATTTGTATAAACACAACAAGGGAATACTGCAGAGTTTAAAATCACAAAAGGTGTGCCACAGGGTTGTAATACTCTAAACATACTATTCAATCTGTATGCTGAGCAAATAAAGAAAGAAACTGGATTATATAATGAAGAACGTGCCATCAGGATTGGGGAAAGGCTCATTTAACAACCTGCAATATACAGATGACACAATCTTGCTTTCTGAAAGTGAGGATTTGAAGCATTTTCTGATGGAAAGGCAAGAATTGCAGCATTCGATATGGTTTACACCTCACTGTAAAGAAGACGTATATCCGCACAACTGGAGCAGTAGATAAAATCATGATAAATGGAGAAGAGATTGAAATTGTCAACTGTTTTATCTTGCTTGGATATAAAAATGCTCACAGAAGCAGCAGTCGAGATCAAAAGTCATGTCACATTGGGTAAATCTGTTGCACAAGTTCTTTCAAGTGTTGAAAAGCAAGGATGGGGCTCAAGTAGAAAGAAAATGTTTTGGGAGTGATGATGGCAACAAATGTACAAATGTGCTTGACACAATGGATATATGTATGAATTGTGATAAGAGTTGTACAAGCCCCCAATAAAATAATTAAAAAAAAATTTTTAAACCCCCAAGAAGAATTTATTTCAAAAGAAGGCATTGATTCTGCAGCTTCAGGAGAGGGACATATCTGATCGGAGCACACGGGAGCAGATGAAGGGGGAGAAGGAGAGTGTGGAGCATATCCTGACCCACCAGGCCTTGAGGACGATGATCCCAATTAGAGCAGCCAGTCCACAGAGAAGACCACATGGCAAGCCCCACTATGAGACATGATGTCTCTCACTGACCCATACCCCTAACAGGGGACAACACGGGAGACACAGTGTGGGAACTGCGCCCGATCTGATCCCACCACACCAAGGCAAAACACTAAAGGGGTACAACAGAACAGCAAGAGAATGGAGCGGCGAGGTACCCAGGGTGGACTTTGGAGCCAGGGCATGGTGCTCCAACAGACTGGACTGGAAAACACTCCTAAAGGTCAACAAATGATCCTTGAACTAACCACAAGTTTTTCTTTCTTGTGTTTTGTTTTGTTTTTTTGTCATTGGTTTGTTGTTGTTGTTACATATTGTTGCTTGGTTATGCTGTCTTGTTTTTGTGCATGTTATTATCTCCGCAGGTCTGTCTAAATAAGATAGGCTGGATGAACAATCTGCAGGAGAAAACAACAGTTCCAGGGGGAGAGGGGATAGGGGAACGTGAGGGGAAAGGAAGTGGTGTTAACAAACCCAGGGGCAAGGGAACAACAAATGATCCAAATTGGTGGTGAGGAGGGTGTGGGAGGCCTGGTAGGGCATGATCAAGGGTAATGTAACCAAGAGGAATTACTGAAACCCTGTTGGGGACTGAGCATGATAGTGGGACAGGAGGAAAGTCAAGGGAAATAGAGGAAAGAGCTGGGAGGCACAGGGCATTTATAGAAGTCTAGATAAAAACATGTACATATGCAAATATATTTATATATGAGGATGGGGAAATAGATTTATGTGCATATATTTATAGGTTTAGTATTAAGGTAGCAGAAGGACATTGGGTCTCCACTCAATTCAAGAACTCTTTCTTCTATTAAATTGGTATTCTATGATGCTCACCTTCCCTATACAAGCGCTGAAGACAAAGTGAGTGAATAAGCAAATGTGGTGAAGAAAGCTGATGGTGCCCAGCTATCAAAAGATATAGCGTCTGGGGTCTTAAAGGCTTGAAGGTAAACAAGCGGCCATCTAGCTGAGAAGCAACAAAGCCCACATGGAAGAGGCACACCAGCCTGTGTGATCATGAAGTTGTTGATGGGAATCAGGTATCAGGCATCAAAGAACAAAAAAATCATATCATTGTGAATGGGGGGGAGGGTTGCAGAGTGGAGTCCCAAAGCCCATTCATAGGCCACTGGAGATCCCCTTGCAGAGGGGTCTCGGGAAGGAGACGAGTCAGTCAGGATGTGATGTAGCAACAATGAAAAATACAACTTTCAGAGGAGATGGGTTAATTAGGGTGTGAGGTAGTATCGAGGAAGAACACAGCTTTCCCCCAGATCCTGGATGCTTCCTCCCCCCAACTACCATGATCTGAATTCTACCTTGCAGGGCTGGATAGGACAGAGGCTGTACACTGGTACATAAGAGGGCTGGAGGTACAGGGAATTCAGGGTGGATGATACCTTCAGGACCAAGAGTGTGAGGGACGATGCTGGGAGAGTGGAGGGTGAGTGGGTTGGAGGGGGGGAGCTGATTGCAGGGATCCGCATGTGACCTTTTCCCTGGGAGAGGGACGGCAGAGAAGGGGGGAGGGGAGGCTCCGGATAGGGCAAGATATGACAAAATAACGATGTGTAAATTACCAGGGGCACATGAGGGAGGGAGGAGGGAGGGGAAAAAAAAAGAGGACTTGATGCAAGGGGCTTAAGTGGAGAGCAAATGCTTTGAGAATGATTGGGGCAGGGAATATATGGATGTGCTTTATACAATTGATGTATGTATATGTATAGATAGTGATAAGAGTTGTATGAGTCCCTAATAAAATGTAAAAAAAGAAAAGAGGAGAAAAAAATGATTAGGGCAAAGACTGTACAGATGTGCTTTATACAATTGATGTATGTATATGTATGAACTGTGATAAGAATTGTATGAGCCCAATAAATTGTTAAAAAAAAAAAAAAAAAGAAAAGAAAAATACAACTTTCCTGTAGTTCTTAAATGCTTCCTCCTCCACCCCACTATCATGATCCGAATTCTACCTTGCAAGTCTGGCTAGACCATAGGATGGACACTGGTACAGATAGGAACTGGAAACACAGGGAATCCAGGGCAGATGATCCCTTCAGGACCAGTGGTGTGAGTGGCGATACTGGGAGCGTAGAGGGATTGGAAAGGGGGAACCGATTACAAGGATCTACATGTGACCTCCTCCCAGGGGACGGACAACAGAAAAGTGGGTGAAGGGAGACGTTGGACAAGCCAAGATATGACAAAATAATAATTTATAAATTATCAGCGGCTCATGAGGAAGGAGGGAGAAGGGAGGAAGGAAAAAAAATGAGGACCTGATGCCAGGGGCTTAAGCGGAGAGCAAATGTTTTGAGAATGATGAGGGCAATGAATGTACAAATGTGCTTTACACAACTGATGTATGTATGGATTGTGGTGAGAGTTGTATGAGCCCCTAATAAAACGATTTTAAAAAGTACAAAAAGAAAACATTTCCAGCCAAATAAAACCTAAAAAAAACTTCTGACTGAAGTGTTAGAGGCCACAGGGACTAGATTCACCAGAGACTGTGGAAAGGAGACTCAGAAAGGCAGTGCTGAGACTACAGTCTACATTCTCCTCATCTGGCCGAAGACTATGGAACTGTGAGACAGAGCAACAGGTGGTCTGGCTTCCTGGTGTACACAGACAGAAGCTAGGGACCAAGGTAGCTGAGAGAGTGAGGACCACGTGACGGGAGACGTAGCTTCTGACTGAGGAAGTGTTGCTGTCGACCAATGACTTTATTTATACTGTTAGCTGTCCTGACTTGTGGTTACATATTAACTTCCCTAATAAACCCCTAATTGTCGGTTAAAAATTTTTTTTTAAAGAAAAGCAAGGATGTCACTTTGAAGAGTAAGGTTTGCCTGACCTAAGCCATGATATTTTTAATTGTCTCATAAGCATGTCAATTTGGACAATGAATAACCAAGACTAAAGAAGATCTGAAGGCATTTGAATTGTGGTGTGGGCAAAGAATACTGAAAGTACCATGGATTGCCAAAAGAAACAAACAAATCTGTCTTGGAAGCAGTAAAGACAGAATGCTCCTTAGAAGCAAGGATAGTGTGGGGGGAGAAAGGGGAAATTGATCACAAGGATCAAACTAGGATGAGGGGCGACAGAGGATGATGTAAGATATGGAAAAAATAATCTATAACTTATCAAGGGTTTGTGAGGGAGGGTAGGTGGGGGAGGGAGGAGGAAGAAATGGGGATCTGATATCAGGGGCTCAAGAGAGAAGAGAATGGTTTGAAAATGATGATGGCGGCATATGTGCAAATGTGCTTGACCCATTGAAGGAACATATGAATTGTGATGAGATTTAAGAGCCCCCAATAAAAAAGGGGGAAAAAGAGCCCCCATGAAAGTATTTAAAAATATAATAACAAATAAATAAAAAGAAAAAATAATAGTCAAGATGGTAGGTGGAAAAAAAAGGAAGCAAGGATATTAAGACTTCATCTCAAGTACTTTTGACAAGTTGCCAAGAGAGAAGAGCCCCTGGAGAAGGACATCATGCTTTGAGCAGCAAAAACAGTAAGTTGGATCGACACAGTGGCTGCAACAATGGGCTCAAATATAAGAATAATTGTGATAACTGTACAGAGCCAGGCAGTGTTTTGTTCTGTTGTGCAGAGTAGCTACGAGTTGGAAGCAACTCGATGGCACCAATCAACAACATAGGCACTAATTGTGAATCCAAGTAAAATTAAATCCTTGACAAGCTGAAGTGCTTTCTCTATTTTCATGACACTGGTTATTGGGCCGTTGTGAAGATTTTGTGTTATGTTGAGGTGTAATGCATTCTGATGGAAGTCTGATCTTCATCAATAAGTGCAACAAATTTTCCTCACAATGAAGTTTGGGTCATCTGCGTATTGCAAGATGTAAAAAGATTCTTTTGTCAACACCAATGACATGTTCTGTATAAGTAAAAATTATTTCATGAAATAGCATGCAGACACGAAAGGATTTATTCTGTACAGTGAGTAATTCAGGCATTGTGATGGAGTTTGCCTACAATGGCCCAATCTCTCTCTCTACACAGTTTAAAAAAAATAGTACCGGGGGTTAATCAATGACAATGTTCATGGAAGATCTTCATGCCCCAGGGAGATGATCGATAAGACTCTACCATAAATTAACAAGAAGTTCTCTATAGGGAGCCAAAGGCAGATAAAAAAAACATATATCCAGGAATGAGTTTTGGGCTCACACTAAATCCTAGGCCCAATTTAGAAACATGCAATTCTCACTTCGTGGTCTGCTCAATACTGCCCTCAGGAAGGGAACACTAAAGATGAAGGTGCTCTAGCAAAATATGGAGAAGAAAGTAGATGGTGCCCAGCTCGCAAATAAAACAGCATCTGGGATCTTAAAGGCTTGTTTCCAAATAAGCAGCCCTCTAAGTGAGATGTCAAAGTCCACAGAGAAAAAGGACACCAACCATCCATCCCAAGGATTACAAATAATATAACACACAAATGAAGGAGAACCCAGTTTGCATAGGCTATGGGTGACAGTGGAAGCCCAGGATCCATTTGTAAGACCTACACAGGAAGTAAGCCTGTGATGATTTCCCGCTACCCCAAATGGAGGGATGGGAATAAACTAGTTACCAGAGTACACTGAAGATGAGTTTAAGAGATCAAAAAATGGTAAACCTGACTTGGAAGGGTTAAATCATGGTCAGGTGATTCCCACATCCAGTTCTCAACATTTTTTTTTTCATATTGGGGTTTATCAGAGTTGTCTTTTGTCACTGGGGTAACCCTCTTGAATTTTTGTTACATGTTTTTTCTGTTTTTCATACATGAAACCTAGGATTGATGCACTTAAAGCAATAGTTCTCAACCTTCCTAATGCCGCGACCCTTTAATACCATTCCTCATGTTGTGGTGACCCCCAACCATAAAATTATTTTTGTTACTACTTCATAACTATAAATTTGCTACTATAATGAATCGGGCAACCACTGTGAAAGGGTTGTTTGACCCCAAAAGGGGTCACGACCCACAGGTTGAGAACCGCTGACCTATAGAGACAAGTAGAATAAGGGTCCTGGGGGTCCCGAGGGGGAGTAGGGAGTAAAGAGGAGCTGATGTCAAGCAGTTCAAGAAGGAAGAGAATGTTTTTAAACTGATTGTGGTAGCTAATTGTATAATATTGCTTGATGTGAATGAACTGTAGAACAATATATCTGTATTAGCTCACAATAAAATAGATTTGAAAAATAAGTACTTCAACTAGGATTCCAGTTCGTATGTGTATAGGTTTATTCTGAACAAAACATGTTCAAACATCTCTCTTTAATCATTGGATGGCTGCAGACAAGTTCTCTCTGGAATACACGTGTCTTAGTCTCATAAGGAATCTTAAAAATAACCAAAAAACCCCCACACCATTCCCCCAGAAATGTGTAAATTCCAGCTATCTAAAAGAGCTGATATTCCCATCAGCCTTCTAAGCAAGATTAAAGCTAATGGAGATGATGTCATGGGAGAAATCCTACCCAGGGATTTACAGTATGACCCAGAGAGCAAGATTTGATCGATGGAAAAGACGAATTCGAGACGGGGAGGTCAATTGAGAAGGTTACAGCAGCTGTGTTTCGAGATCTCAAAAGGGTCATTTGACGGAATCACAGGGGCTTACAAGAAAGGTTTTAAGGAAATGGAATTGAATTGCTCAGTGAAAAAAACAGGAAACGTGCTGAGTAGAAATTTTTTCCCCCCATTAGGAAAATAGACATTCTTTGAAGGGTAGCAAGGCCGCTCCTAAGATTTAGGAAGCCCTTAAGCCATCCACCCTTATCTTGCCACTTCAGATTTCTTTTCAGGAAAATAATTTGAGTCCCTCAGATGCCAGAACTACCAATTTGACAGGGTACAAATCAAAATGTGCAGAATTCTTCGAAGAAGGATTAAAAGAGAGCGTTTTCAGAAACATACATATGTAGATGGAAGATATGTTGATAAGTAATAGTTTCATATTTTGTAAGCTTTGTTGCATAAAAGTATAGCAGTACTTTTTTACTTACTCTAGTGTCCTGGTAGCTAATTTTTAAAGTATCAAGTACCAACATATTTCAAAGTAAACAAAATAAATTCTCATCTCCTTTAAATTAAATAAAGGGTTTAAAACACAGTGATTGTTATGTAAGGGAAGTTTTAAAATATTTATACTAACAATACTCAATACAAAGCACCATTAAAAATTCAGTATCCTATTTTACAAAAAACTTTTTTGTTGTGGAATAAAGAATTCAAAGAAATTTACATATACACAGTAGATCTTAAATACACATAGGTAACTTTTCAAATACAATGTACAAACCTGTGCAAAAATTTTCACCAGCCGTGAGTTGTGTGAGGGTCGAATTTGCAAATATTCTCTCCACCATTGTTTGGCATATGTAAGAAACAATCGTTCTCTCTCTGCAGTTTTCTGTCGTTCCAAAGCAAGCTTAAAATGGGGGGGAAAAATTTTTTTTCTACACAGTCAATTTAGCGTCCATAATTTCTACAAAATATATCATCTACTTCTGTCTACCTCTACCATCACTATAATCCAAGCAAGTGACCATCATCCTTTTTCACATCTTCCTACACATCCCTCTAGTTAATCCGTAAATAGAATGATCTACACTTTCCCTAAAAGACTTTAAACTAATGAATCATGTAATAAGCACCCAAGTGATTAAACACTTGGAAACCAGACAGAGCAGGTCTACTCAGCTGTATGTTAGAATCAACTTGATGTGTCTCCATTCTTCCTTATTAAGCGTCTCTAAACCAATTCAGAGATGTCTTCATGTTCAATCTAGTCTTCCATTGATGCAATTCTACTCTTTTGGTTAATGAATGTAATATATATTTCTAGCATCTTAGAATTAACCTTCTGGATCACTGTTTGCTGCTGTTTTATGACTTGATTTTTCAGTTACTTTTTCAGTTTATCTTGCTGTTCTCTCTCCTCTGAGTTCTAAAGATTTGTCTGTGTTTTCCTTGATTTTCTATGCAGCTCTGATTTTTTTCTCAAGGTTTGAAAGCATCTTAAATATCCTTTTTATAAAACTCCTTCTGAGGTAGTTCCAAATGCCATTTCTTCCTCAGAAACATTTTCTTGCTCTACGTTATGGTCACCTTTTTTGAGCCACTTGTTTTATTTTTTCATGTAAACTGATAGTGTTGTCTCTGAAAGATTATAGTGGTGTTATCTGTGTACTTAATGGTCAGTTGTTGGTAGATAGTAGGTTATGCATTAGTCTGCTAACTACTACAAGGGCAGCATTTTAAACCCACAAGCTGCCTTTTGCTGTTTGTTTTTTCTCCTTTTCTTTTCCGACTCAGTAGAAGACAACAACTGTGTTCACATGGCCCAGTCAAGCCTGTATCTTATATAACCCCACCTGCTAAATTAAAAATTTTAAGTATTACTTACCACCTGGTCAAATACACCCTAAATTGCTTTCTATGAACAACTAAGAGAATTGTGCAGAAACTCACATTGTTTATCATACCCACTAGAAAACATTTGGTGAGTGCTTCATTTCAGAACCCACTCACATACACCCAAACCCCATGACAACTGAGTTCATTCTGACTCGTAGTGAAACTACAGTAGAAAGTAAAACTGCGCCTTTAGGTTTCCGAGGCTGTAAATGTTGTTGAAAACAGATACCTCATCTTTCTCCAGAAAGGCAGCTGGATCTCACTATTGATGTCACTCCCTTAGTCCTTTCCACAGAGTTGAACTTTGTAATTCTTATGTTTAAATTGTTACATTGTTTCAATAAAAGTTTACAGAATTTCCCATAATAGACTCCACCATCTTTTAAATAAATAACCGACTTATTTTCTTTCTCACTTCTTTTGTTTACCTTTGAAGGTAAAAACTAATTATGAAGTGATGACTATTTTAAAAACTAATTATGAAGTGATGACTTTCTAAAAAATAATCATTTCTATCGACAATTATACAACATTGATAACAAACATGCAGAAAATTCAAAAGTATTTACCTGTGTATTCACTACTTCTTGAGATAACATTTGATTGAGTGGTGGATACATCTCAAGTTTTACATTTAAAATTCCTACAGAAACTTTTGATTCTGTGCCTGTAAATATAAATATTTAGAAATTTAGAGTTTTCAATATTAACTATATTTTACTCACCCAGGTTTAATTAAATAAGAAATTTGGTGTTTTACTGCTTACAAAATAAAGATAACACTCAATGTTGCCTTAAAATTCTTATTTAAAAAGGATCCAAATCAGATGACAGATTTCATTATTTTTAACAAAGTAATTTATTGAATTATGAAATTATCTATTTTCTTAAGTTTCCTGGTTATCTTTTAAAGGAACTACTGAGCTCTAAACAACTTGAAGTTCTTAATTTTTATCTTCATTAAATGTATAGATAACAATCAGATTTCCAGTAAACACAAGAGTTAATGCTATTAACACCCAATTCAGATGCCACATGGGAGAAAAGTCAGACAGCATCTATTATTTGTCATATACAGTAAATTCTCAGTTACTCTATTCTTATTATCAGACCATATGTGAATACAAATTTTACATTCATGCCTAGATTTAAAGAATTAGAATAATTTTGCTTCGTCCAGAGCAATATTTTCATAATAAGATCAAATATGCTAGCTTCCAAGTCAAAATAATAATCTTGGTCTATTCTTGACAAAAAACATGCAGTGGTCATTTGTTTTTAATAACTATTCCACCTAGAATTTTTTCTGTATTTCTTAAAGAAAAAAATAACACAATCACATTTAAGGTCTGACTTATCAAAATACAAGATATTAAATCAACAGAAAATAATTGTGTTATGTGCTATCCATAAAACATGGGGAATCTTTATGTTGAATTTCATTACATTAGCAATATTTATTTGGTATCTGGCAATGTGCAAAGTGCCACAGAGAGAGTGATAAAGAAGACAGGTTCTATTTCTACTGTCTAAAAGCAATACTAATTGATACTGACATTGAACTATCTTTCCCACATTAAAAAAGTTGGAAAAATAAATCTACTTCATATATTCTCTAAGAGGTACTACTGTTTGAGTTAGTGGTATTGAGGTGGAATGGAGTAGGATTTTAAAAACAGCTGTCAATATTAATTTTCTTTATACCTTTTTAGATATAACAAATAGACTTGGAAAAAAACTTTCAGAATGTCTTTAGTTTTAAAAATTAAGGCCCAGCTGACTGAAATGCTACACTTATTGTTCAAGACATTGTACAAAGAGTACAATACTGGAGTCCAGTTGTTATTAGTAAAATTTCATGTAACATGAGGTTTGTAAAGATATTTAAAAACTACATACCACACAACATCTGTAATGCACATACTGCTTGCTGAACACAACTATGAGGCTTTGTCTCATTAGGGACACAGGGATTTATTCTAATGAGACACCAGGCCTTTACCTTCTAGTTAGAATACCCAGATGATAAGGCTAACCCTTCAATTCAGTAATGACAACTGTCATTTTAACAGAAGTCCAATTTTAATTTTATGTAATATTTAACAGAAAAAAAACTCAAACTAATCCATCAAACATTACCAGGAAAGTGAAATTTTCATCGTATCAAATGAAATTATCCTCTACTAAAAATGTATTTACAGGGGAAAAGGGCAGGACCAAATAGTTCCATACAGCATTGTCCCCAAGGTCACCCCCAAATTAAGATATTCCTATAAGGTGATGAGAGCCATGGTGGTGTAGTGGTTATGCGTGGGGCTGCTCACTGCAAGATGGGCAGGTCAAAACCACTAGCCACTCTGAGGGAGACAGATGGGACTTTCTACTCCTGTAAAGTTAGTCTTGGAAACTCACAGGGGCAGCTCTACCCTGTCCTATATTCTCTAAGTTGGCATCGACTTGATGGCAGTGAGTTTTTATATTTTCAGTAACAGTGGTCAGTAAACACCGAGAGGGCAGAGGGTATGTGTGGGGAGAGGTCAAACGCTTACTAACTGCCCTAGAGGCCTACCCCAGACTACAGGGTAGGCCTCTAGGGCAGTTAGTCCACCAGACTATATGGCAGGCCTCACTCCCTGCTACTGGGGACAATAAACTATTCCTCCGTGAGGCCTGAGACCAAGCATTCACACCCTATTGATAATGGTTCCTATGGAGAGCTAGGGAATAGGTCAAAGTTAGGCCGCCATCCTGAACCTAGGATCCCTCCCCTTCCTATTGCGTGTATGTCCCTAGACCACCCCCCTCTAATTACTGTATTACCTATAGGACAGCCCCTTCCAGTGACATATGTCCTCACCTGTAATTAGGGGGCTTGCATGTCCCCAGAGAATATAAAAGGGGCCGGGACTACCATTAAACTCTCTGTCCCTTCACATGGACCATCAGCGGGGCAGAGGTGAGCATGTTACCATGAATTGTGACTGACTCCCATTTATTTCAATACTTCACTTCTGTCTCTCATGCTCTCTATAACTTTACTATGATCTTTACTTATTATCGCTGTACAATTGCACCTACCGGACCCGTAATGATGTGTTAGGGACTGGCTTCCCCTAACAGGTATGTCTTTCTCTGAGAAGGCTGCACTTCTGTTGGTGGGCATACCAAGGGGGCCAGCCTGCCCTTGGGGAAGATCCTTCACATTATTTTAATACACTGCCAACGAGAGAATTTGACTAGTACTGTTGCAACCCTGGCTCGTTGTGATAGGCTACCTGGATTTTAGAATATGTCTTTTCAAGGTGAACAACAATCTTCATAGACCATATCAGAATTATTTTATTTGGAAATCCACACCAGACTTTATCTTAAATATACCTCTTGCAGATTAAAGCAGCTGAAAGACTCCTTGGGACTTAAAGCTATTTTCACAGTCATTGCTTTTTTTACATATCTTACTCCTACAGTTTTGCTTTACTGAATGACTCACCCTCGTTGCTTTCTTAAAGTGTTGTAATACTTAAGTTTTTAACTTGGCCAAGTTAACATCCCATGTATTTCAGACCAAAAAGCTTTCCTATCTATGTATATTTCTCTTCTCAGCAGTACTTTAAATCACACACCATTGCCTAGTTTAATGATACTATTGTTTGAACTATCAAATAACTCCTGGAAGTGAAATTACTTCTCAACACGGTGATAATATTATCTTTCAAGTGGACCAGTTATGTAAGCTTTAGATATATAGATTTTAAGCAGACTTAATCTTAATCTAGAAATAATTGGTTCTTACAATGTGGCCCTCCTCAATACTTATCCCCATGAAGTGGCCACTAAAAACATAAGTACGAGAGCCAAGATCAGTAAAGAAATCAGATGCTGCCCAGCTATCAGAAAGAACAATGTCTAGGATTGTAAAGGCTTGTCTAAAAACAAGCAGCCTTCTAAGTGAGGTGTCGCCTAACTCCACAAAGAGCACACCACCTGTGTGATTCAAGGACTGTAAATAATAAAGTCTGAGATCAGAAGACGGAATTGGAATAAAGCTTAAGTTCTGACTACTTGGTTGCAGAAGACTGTGGATGGCAGTAAAAGCCTAAATCCACTTGCAGTCTCCACTTGAATTACACCTCCACTGAAGTTCCTCAAACCACTGACCAGGAATATGAATAGTCTTGCTCTTGAGAAAAAGTGCATCAGAAAGTAGATTATTGAATATAGTTAAAAATTAATGTTTTCCCCTTTGACCCATTTTTAAATCATACTTAAAATAATCTTCTGCTCACTTGGACTGAGGTTTTTGTTTTATTTTTTATAAATAATTTCATTGGGGGCTCATACAACTCTTATCACAATCCATACATCCATCTGTGTCAAGCACATTTGTACATTATGTTGCCATCATCATTTTCAAAGCATTTTTTTTCTACTTGAGATCTTGGTATTGGCTCATTTTTTCCCCTCCCTCCCCTCTCATGAACCTTTTATAATTTATAAATTATTTTTTCATGTATTGCACTGTCTAATCTCTCCCTTTACCCCCTTGTCTATTGTCCATCCTCCTGGGAGGGGGTTATAAGTAGGTCATTGTGATCAGTTCTCCCTTCCTCCCCCCACTTCACCTTCCCCTCCTGGTATAGCTACTCTCAATATTGGTCCCAAGGAGTTTATCTGTCCTGGATTCCCTGTGTTTCCATCTCTTATCTGTACCCATGTATATGCTCTGGTCTAGCTGGATTTGTAAGGTAGAATTAGAGTGATAATAGTGGGGGGAGGCAATTCTACCTTGCAAGTCTGGCTAGACCAGAGGATGGACACTGGTACAGATAGGAACTGGAAACACAGGGAATCCAGGGCAGATGATCCCTTCAGGACCAATGATGTGAGTGGCGATACTGGGAGGGTAGAGGAAGGGTGAGTTGGAAAGGGGGAACCGATTACAACGATCTACATGTGACCTCCTCCTTGGGAGATGGACAACAGAAAAGTGGGTGAAGGGAGACGTCAGACAGGGCAAGATATGACAAAATAAAAATTTATACATTATCAAGGGTTCATGAGGGAGGGGAAACAGGGAGGGAGGAAGGGGGGAAAATGAGGAGCAGATGCCAGGGGCTTAAGTGGAAAGCAAATGTTTTGAGAATAATGAGGGTAATGAATGTACAAATGTGCTTTACACAAGTGATGTATGTATGGATTGTGCTAAGAGTTGTATGAGCCCTTAATAAAATGATTTAAGAAATAGTTGGGGGAGGAAGCATTAAAGAACCAGAAGAAAGCTGAATGTTTCATCAGTGCTATACTGCACCCTGACATCCTCTCCCCATGACCCTTCTGTAAGGGGATGTCCAATTGCCTACAGAGTAGCTTTGGGCTTCTACTCCGCACTCCCCCTCCTCATTCACATTTTGATTTTTTGCTCTGGGTCTTTACCACCTGATCCCATCAACACCTCATGATCACACTGGCTGGTGTGCTTCTTCCATGTGGGCTTTATTGCTTCTGAGCTAGATGGCTGCTTGTTTATCTCCAAGCCTTTAAGACTCCAGATGCTATATCTTTTGATAGCCGGGCACCATCAACCTTCTTCACCACATTTGTTTATGCATCTGCTTTGTCTTCAATGACTGTGTTGTAAAGGTGAGCATCATGGAATGCCAGTTTAATAGAACAAAGTGTTCTTGCATTGAGGGAGTACTTGAGCAGAGGCCCAGTGTCCATCTGCTACCGTAATAATAAACCTATAAATATATGCACATAGATCTATTTCCCCATCCATGTATATATATGTATATATGTATTTATATATGTACATGCCTGTATTTAGACCTCTATAAATGCCCTTTACCTCCTAGTTCTTTCCTCTATTTCCATTTGCTTTCCTCTTGTCCCACTATCATGTTCAGCCTTCATTTGGGTTTCCATAATTCCTCTTGGTTACACTGCCCTTGATCAAGACCTACCAGACCATTGTTTTAGTTTTTGTTTGATTTTCTTTAAATGAAATCCAAGATAGGTAAATCTAGAGAGCAAGTAACTAGATTAATAGCTCCTTATGGTTATGGGAGAGGCTACGGGTACTGGTAAATTAATAATACTGGGTACAAGAATGAAGAAAATGTACTAAAATTGATTGTGGTGATGACTGCACAATTTTTAAAATATATTTAAATAACTGGATTGCATGGTGTGTGAATTATATGTCAACAAGACTCTTACAAATGTATTTATAAATAAATTATGACTCACAAAAGAGAAAATGTTACTAGTCATCATACCTACACCCATAAGTTCCACAGAAAGATTGGTCATTCCATTTTCTGAGCCCAAAACTGATCGCCATTCAAGAAAATAGGATGCTACTAAAGTGATTTCACCAAATATGTCCATTTTGATAAGCACCATATGAACGGGATCACTTATTGATAGCATTGTTGTTGAGTCGGCCATCCTTGTTCCATCCCCTAGCAATATAATCCAAAGAAAATATCATATGATAAATTTATTTAGGTCAACAAATGATAAACTTTACTCAAAGTTATACTAAGTAAAAAGTTACATAAAACCGAATAGAAAAATTGCATAAATGCCTCAAAAAGCATGTAGCTGACTAGAAATAAAAGTAGTCTTATTTCTATCACTAATTTTCAAGAGACCAGGTAGAATTCTGAAGAACTGTGTATACTAACTCTATCAATGCTTTCTGATGAGATGTGAATTTTTTTCTTAAGCACTTACTAAAGATTATACCACTACAATGAAAAACCTTCACCTGTATTAACATTAATTCTCAAATTACATTCATTCATAAGTCTCCAGGAACAATTGCTCGTATCATCAGAAGGCTGAAAAATCTAGTTTCTTAAATCAAGCAATTTATTCCATACTTGTCATAATTGGCTAACATTTTTCAATGAGAAAAAGATTTATAGTATTAGCCATGTTAATCATCTAAAATTCTGAATAGAAAATTCTACAACAGCATAAAGTTTATAAAGATTTCCACATTTACTACTAACAAAATCAAGTATGACAATTTTAAAGTTATAAAAATAACTAAAGATTCATATTTAAGAGTGAATTTCAGAACACACATCATCACAAAGCTAACCATACTTCCTTCATAAATGAAGAAAATCACAATATCTTATTTTTCCATGATAACCTCAGTATAACTACGTGTTTTTACAAAAGAACCACAATTAAAACAAGTCAAAAAGTAACTTTTAAGAAAAGTCAATCAATTAAAAAAAAAAGAAGACTAGAAGGTGAGTATTTGTTTAAATTGACAATAAAAGCAGAGGGGAAAAATGCAGACTTGTGAATTATAAATCTCTCCTTACAACAAAAGTTTAACAAAGCCCCACAAGGGCTAGGTCGATGATCCAACAACTTACCTAAACTTTCTCTGTGTACTTCAAGTAAAAAGCCATCATGGAAATCTGGTTCGCAGGCACACGGAACAGGTTTAGAACGAAAACGTTGGTTTCGAAAATGTAAACATAAAGTAAAAGTCGAACACACTTGTCCTGGTAAAGGCTCGGGTTCTTGTAGATGTTCCAGGAAAGCTTTTCCACCCAAAACCTGAAGGTAAAGATACCTCCGTGTTGGATCAATATTAGCTGTAAAGTGTAGCAATATATATGAGGAAACTGCCAAAATAATTTAAGGAATGTGATCAAGACAATAGGAAATAGTAACTTGACAGGAGTAAAGCCAAAGACTAAAAAACAAGAAATTTACCGTGTATAAGGATCAGATATCTACTGGGAGAGATATTTCGGCATAGAGGCAAGGTTTCGTATGCCTTTGTTATCTTTAGGTCTATCCCCAACATTCCTTCATGTCCATAAACCAATTATCAGAGAGAAATTAGCATCCTTGTCAACTAATTTATTGCCATTAAAAACACAAGGCTGCATAACGTTAACAAAATTCATTTTTAAAAAGGGTTCCTAGTTCTGCTTATATTATAGTGTACATTACCTGTCCACTGCCAGTTTTTCTGACTCCTAGCAATCCTATCTAGGTTTCTGACACTGTACATCTGTCTAGGCACAGCCAGCCTCACCTGAGACAGTGGCCTGAACTGCCAACCTTTATTTAGTGGTCCAACAACTAACCCACAGCTATACATAACTCATGCAAAACAGAAACATTTCATTTTGAAAAACAAAAAACAAATCCCAAGAAACTGAACTGCTTCTATTGAATAACAAACACAACAGATCCACTATAACAGGGGTCCTCGAACCTTTTAAACAGAGGGTCATTTCACTGTCCCAGACCGTTGGAGGGCCAGACTATAGTTAAAAAAAAAAACTATGAACAAATTCCTATGCACACTGCACATCTTATTTTGAAGTAAAAAAACAAAACGGACAAAAACAGCCGGCGGGCCAGATAAATGTCCTCAGCGGGCCGTGGTTTGAGGACCCCTGCACTGTAACATCGAGCTAAATAAATGAATGTGAAGAACATATACACACACATACTTTTTTTTAATAATGTTGATTGTCTATCAGAAAAACAAGCTGGCTGCTTTGGAGATATAGGGAGATCTTGATCAACATTGTCCTGGAAAGGCAAAATAAAACAAAAAACAAATTAGGGAACAAAATTGTTTTAGTAAGAAAGAAAATGCCAACAACAAGGTCAAGTAGCTAGGACAAGAGCCTTATCTTCCCCAATATACTTTATTTTCCTTGTATAATTAAAGTAACAAAAATAAAAATTTGCAGGTGTATGTATGGACTGTGATAAAAGTTATACAACCCTCCCAATAAAATTATTTTTTAAAATAGTCTGCATAAAACATGAAACTGGTCACACCTAACAGTCCAATACTAAGGAATTAAGTTGTTTGAAAACCATGCTAAAACCAAATCTTTTATGCTTTCCGCGAAGAGTTGATTTGTGACTGGTCAGGAACAGATTTGAAGAAGGAGCAGCATTCACACAGGACCTGCTGTCAGGTCATTTTTAGTAATAAGTAGGTTTCTAGATCTCAAACACTAAAAAAAGGATACTGGATTAAATATTTATTCCTCGGTGTATTATAAAGTTCATTCCAACTTTTACATTAGGTTATTAAGGTATCGAGGTCACAGCTTCTCATTATTGCCTCATTTTCAAAAGAAAGCCTAGTTCCTAACTGTTCTGAGACACTATCACCCAATTATTGGTTTATTTGAAGGAACAGATTTCAGGGCTCGAAAGCAGGACATTATTTTCTTAAAGAAATTAGTAATTTGTTCATGATAAAAACAGTCCCCTAAAAGTGTATTTAATCTGAACCAATTTGAAAAAAAATTATAGAATAATATTAATGAAAAATAGTTTTATTATGGTGAACTAATTTGACTAAAACAAATATTCTTTAAATTACAAGACTTACAGCATATTAAGGGAAAACCCTGTCATAGAGAAAATGATATAGTCTCCAAAATCATAGAAATTATGGCAAATAATAACTGAAAACAAATGGACTGCTGCAGAGCCCATTCTAACAAAGCAACCCTACTGGACAGAGTTCACCTGACCCTTTGGGTTTTGGAGGATGTCACTCTTTAGGGAGCTTCATCTTTGTTCTGTAGTACCACTGTGAGGTCAAACTGCTGACCATGCAGTCAGCAGTCCAACAAGGAATCCACTACACCACCAGTGTTCCTCATGGCAGATAATATGATTTCCTACATTTGGAAGTATTTATTGCATATTTGAAACACAGATAGTAGACAAAATGGTTTTACTAAAAGGAGTGATCTCAAATATGCACCCTATAAACAATGTCAGGCATAGGTATCTACTTACGCTCAATTTTTACCCCAAAATGAGTACTCACAGTAACAAAATTAAGTTCTTTCATCACATCATCAATGATTCCTCTGCGTTTAAGAGCTTTGACCAAATCTTCTGTTGATAATTGCTGTTGATCAGGTGCCAATTCTTCACGTATAGTCTCAGCAAGGATCTCTCGTATTCTACCATGAACATCCATCTACGTAGAAAATTCCCATTACATTTTGTTTTTCTCCTGATAGAGCACAGGTATCAAAGCAACCTAATATTACCAATTAACCAACTTCTCTCTAAAATACTGGCAAAGTAACACAGGAAACAGTAATGGGGTACACCATGTAATTTATGGAAACGTTGACACTATGTGAAAAACTTTCATTAATCACAGGAAAAACTGTCAAACACGAACCTAATGTGCTGGGTAAACTTTCACAAATTAATATTTTAAACAATTATGCTGTGGGTGTGACAGAGAAGCAATCTAATAAGTTTGTGAACAAAAAGGCACTTTTTAAAGATGAAAATTTCAGTACAAGTAATAGAACTACACTGCTAGCTATCTACTATTATTTGCTACTTGCCACTACAGCACAAATATTTGAGTAAAATGTATTTTTGAAAAATACAGCAAAGTCAAAAGAACCTGGAGTAAATAAATATATCCTTTCTGAATGGTGTCCCTTCTCTAAAATGGGGGAAAATATTGCCCTCTAACAAGATTGTGAGTTAAATAGAAGCTGCTCACAAGCCTGGCATTCAAATGCACAACACATGGCAATTTTCTGCACTCAGCTTACTGCATTCTGTTAAATGCTTCAAATACTCCATGCTGTCAGAAGCAAGGCAAATACTTCTACATAGTCTTGACTTTTCGGGGAGTTGCTTATGTCAGCTATTGGCTCAATTTCAATAACACTACCTCATTCCCTCCTTAAAATTTTGTTACTTTATATCTCATGCCTGAACACAAACCTATTCCAAACATTCTGATTTCTAGAAATAGCCAGATCAACGCATCTTCATTTTAGCCCTACGTACGTTTGTACCAGAGGAGACCAATCATTTCAGACTTGCACTCGCATGTTCTCCGGTAGCAATGCCACAAGTTCTCCTGGCATGAAACCCCAGCTTCATTTGTATGCGCCCTGCTCCCTTGCGCTCCCTGCCCTCCTCTAGTCCTACTCCCCTTGCCTTACCTGCCCTCCCCTTGCCTTGCTCTGCCCACCTTGCCCTACCGCTGACATTCGAAGGCAGGGAGGGAAGCGTGAGCCCTCACCTTGTTCAGCTGCTGATGGATGAGCTGCTTCAGCTCGGAGGCTTTGTCTGCCGGTAGCGACATGTCGCGGGCAGCGCCGCGTCGCCACCCCTCCGCAGCCACGTCGTCCCAACGTCTGGGGCGCCGCACGGTACCGGAGAGCAACCTAAGTTTCAGAACCGTCCAGACAGCCCGCGCGCCTGCAGAAACACTGGGGGGCTGGACCAGGCGCCGGGCGGGGTGGAGCCGGAGGGCGGGAAGTGAGCCCTGGGGTGCCCACGGCGTTGCCTGATCGCCCCGACTGTTTGGCCTGGACTCGTGGCCCCTTCCCCGGAGCAGGCAGTGAACTTGGAAAGCCCCTGAGGACCCGACGCCGAGGGGACGCTGGGCCACGCCCATTGACGTTTCTATTCCGCCCGCCGGGCCCACGCCGTTTTCCGGTTCAATTCCCGCTAGGCGACTCGGCGTTACCGCCTTCTGTTCCCGCCGCTGAGGCCGCTCGCGTCGGCTCTGGAAGCTCCCAGGAGGCCTGGACTCTTGTTCCTTCCATCCTTGCGTTCCTCGCTGCGGCCATGTTTGTGCCCTGCGCAGAACCGGCGCCCGACCTCGCGGGCTTCACGCTTCTGATGGTGAGTCCCGTTGGCTGCTCTGTGCGACCTCTGGGAGATGCCCACCGCGCCGCCTCCCAATCTCGGGCCCGCAGGGACTTGCGAGGAAGACAGCGCTCGTTCCTAATGTCTGGTTTTCTGCCCTCACCGAAGGAGAGCAGATGGTCACCAGAGTAGGCGGTCCAAATTTGTGGGAATTATAATTTAGTCACGTCGATCCTTTGTATTTTTATTAGCACTTTCTTGAAACGGAAAATACTGGGTTGTCATCGATACATAGGGCATCGGTGCAGATATTTTCCATAAACTGCATTTATGTTTCCCAGTTGGTTTTAGCATGATCTTAACCTAGCAAATGGAGTGTCATGCGCCACAGATTGTCTCTAAAGAAACAACATCCATGGATTCTTAAACCGCCTTTTTGTTGTCTGAATTTAATCAAACGGAGATTGGCTGTTCAAAAACTTAAACTTAATGATGATGATAATTTTTTGGCCATTAGCTTAGCATGTCCTTATCTGAAAGTTGACAGTATATTTGAAAACACGTGTAAGCAAATGTGAGCGATAAATGGGGTCCTAAGATGGGGAAAGGAGTACAAAAACTTTTCATTAAGAATCATCATTTGTAAGAATGTCTAGAAGATGAAGAATCGGATGATCAGGAAGGAAAATAGGTCATTTCAGAAAGTTGGCTATTTAACCATGAGACAAAAAAGCTTGGAAGGATAAGGAAAACCAAAGGAGTTTGAAATGACTCCTTGAGAATTGCTAGAGACAGAATAATCATTTTTATCCAGCCATTAAGTGTCAAGTGCATTGAGCTACCAAAGAAGAGAGTATGGCCTTTTTTTGCCCTATCCGTGAACATAAGACATTCAGTTATGTAAATCAAACATTCAGTTTGACTTCTTGTAATAGTATTTTTAGTACTCTTTTTGAATTTATAAGCATTCAGATTATTGACCTATTAATAATTGGAAAATACTAAGTATGGATATTGGAAAATTGAAAGTTGTCAAAAATGATTTGGAACCCATCAAGATTAATACCTTAAGTATTAATGAGCTGGAATTAACCAGAAGTGACCGTTTTGAGTCAGACACTACTAGTCAACTGTGCTAGGAATGACACATTGAATAGGAATGGCATTACATCTGCTGTTTAAAAAAAGGATTTTTCTTGATGTGGAGTGCTGTTAGTGCCAGGATAATATCCATAAACACCTGCAAGGAAGACCAGTTAATATCACGACTGTTCAAATTTACACAGCAACACAGCCAAGTTTCTTAGCATAGATGAGTGAGTGCTTCCTCAATTTATGAAAACATTTCAATGGATATTCTGTGAATTCCTTAAAAAAAACCAAAAAACTTAATTGCCATTGAGCTAGTTTTGAATCACAGTGACCCTGTAGAACAGGGTAGAACTATGGATTCGTGAGACTACTTACTGAATAGAAAGCCTTACTCTTTCTCTTCTGTGGCTCAGCTGGTGATTCCTAATTGCTGACCTTACCGCGCAACATGTACCGCGCAACATGTAACCGCTGTTCCACCACTCATGAAGAAAGCAAAAGGTCAATTCCTCTACCCTTGTTTTTCACTAACGTAGCACTGGTGGCTCATGTTGGTTACACATTGAGCTGCTAACTTCAAGAGCAGCAGTTCAAACCCACCAGCTGCTACTTCAAGAGAGAGATGAAGCTTCCTACTCTTGTAAAGAGTTAACAGTTTCAGGTTGCTACAGGTTGCCATCACCTTGATGGCTGTGAGTGAATTGTTTGTCACTAACGCCTTCAGTACAGCTTGGGCCTTTTTCTTCAGTACCATTGGTTCTTAATCATGTTACCTCTTGAAATGGTTGAATGTTGACCAGTTCTTTTTTGTCCATAGCACTTTCTACTGTATAATAGACATTTTACCTAGTTTATTGCAGGTAAAAATGATTCGCATTAGGAAGGAACCAAGAATTGCTCAGGGCCAGGAATTTTTTTTTCTGATTTTTTTTTTACTTCATCCCCGCTACCTAAAGTAGTGATTAACCTGCAATAGATGCTCAGTAAGTATTTGGTCAAATAAATGTTCTTGAATGTTGTGGAGGCCCCAATAGACATCTCAGTTATAGCTAATCAGTCAGTTTCTAGTTGTGATATAATTATGCATAAGGATTTAGTACTAGTAATTTGATTACTATCTTTGGCTTATTTATCTTAAATATTGCTAATTTCTATATTTGTCAAATTTATCTTCTATGATTTCAGCCATCAGTATCTGTTGGAAATGTTGGTCAGCTTTCAATAGACCTGATTATCTCCACACTAAATATGTTTAAGGTTGGTTACTTCTATACTGATTGTCTTGTACCAGTGGTTGGAAACAATCCATATGCAACCACAGAAGAAAACTCAACAGAACTCAGTACAAATGCTGAGGGTATGTATGCTTTATTTTACTGTGGAGTTGTTTTAAATTTGAAATAAACTCACAGATAACTGTTTTGAAGCCAACATTTACATAATGCAGCTTTGTGTAGTCAGTGTGGGTGACCTATCAGACATGTGGTCTTTTTCTCTTACTTGTGGCTTTAGGTCTTAACCTAAATGGCAACTCTCATGGACATAAGTATATGTGTATCTTTAGACAGAATTAAAATATGTGTTCTCCTTTTTTTCCCCTACATGGGTTCCCCCCACCCCTTATCCTCAGCTTAATTTTCTAACTGGTATGTGTAATCATCATTGTTCATACAAGGAGAGTGAGGAAACAAGAATTCCACTGACCTGATGTATAGTACGTTCTTCCTTATTGAAACCTCTTAGGTATCCAGTTACATTGTTACAGAAAGCATAATGTGTTTATAGGCCAAAAGATTCAGTGACTTGCCAAATCCTCCCAGTAGGGGTGGGCTTTTTCCTTCACATATTGGCCAGGTAAGACTTGATTGAATAGGGAACACAACTTACAGTACACTAATGTTCGTCTGTTTTGTGAAACAGTTCCTGTTTTATGACCCAAGGCTTTCTCCAGCTCACACGGCGCGGTGTTTATTTTTGGTGGCTAACTACTGACCTCCCGGTCTTCTACGACCATTTTTGAGTCAAAGCCGAATGTGTCGAAGGACAAAGAAGTATTTTGTTTTGTCATAGTCTTATTAACTTTGTCGTTATTGTTAGTGTGCAATAAGGAAATCTAATTTTGAGAAATTACTGCTGAATTTTTTGTAGAAAAGGTTACTTTGTTGATAGGACACTGGATTTTGGTTACTACCTAAAAGGGTGAAGGACTATAAATGGTAGGTTAGTGGAGTTTAAATGCTTTCTACTAAAAATAATAACTATTGCTTATTGAGTATTTATTGAACATTTACTAGAGGCAGCAAGCTGTATGTATTTATGTGTATTAATTTGATCCTCACAACTAAGAGATAGCGTTATAGATGAGTTAACCGTGGCACAGAGTAATTACAGAATTTGTTCATAATATGTGATTATTAGTTTAGCTTAGCTTGTAATCAAGGCATTGTAACTTTAATTTTGCTTCTTCACCATTCTGCTCATTCACTTCAACTCCAGTAAAATTCAGTTGCTTTGCAATAAGCCAGTTGTACTGGTAAAGTCCTGTGATTTATTTTATTCTGTTTCAGAAGGTATTTTGAAATATAAGCATTATGACATTCCGTTCTCAAATATTTTTAAGTATGTATCTCTAAAAGATAGCATGTTCTTACATAGCTAAAATAGTAAGACATTTAACAAAATTATTAATTTCTTACTATCTTCCTACATGCTATCCTTGTTCAAATTGGCTTGTTGTTAAGTGAAGTGGGGTTGGTTTTGACTCATAGCAACTCAAATACAGCAGAACAAAACAGTAGGTTACAATATAATATAAACATAACTCCTATCTTCTATGGAAAACAAAAAAATTGCCACTTGTTTTTTTGTGGTTTCGTTGTTATGACAGTCTGGAACCAAACTCATAATATCTCTAGAGGCATGCCTATCGTCCCTTTACTTTCCTTCTTCACGAAACTGAGTCTCACTGTCCTACAGAATGTCCCACCTACTTCATTTATCTGATTATTTCCTTGTGGAGTCATTTGGCTTCTTCACCTACCCCTGGTTTTTCTATAACTACTGTAAGGTATATCCAAACTCTTGATTAGATTGACGTTAAAAACTTTGACTAGAATACATAAAGGGTGATGTTACTTTCATATTGCATCCCATCAGAAGAAAAAGATGGAAAAACTGTGCCTTAACAACAACTGTTAGTTACATTATACCCTGATGTATTATATCATTGCACTAGTCCCTGACTTAAAATGCATTAAAGTTGGGCAACAAATGTACAAATATGCTTGACACCTTGGATGAGTGTCTGGATTGTGGTAAGAGTTGTACGAGCCCCCAGTCAGAGGATTTTAATAAATAAATAAAATGTATTAAAGTTACAACCAGTTGCACTTAGCGATCTGTTCTTTGCAGTTTTTATTTTTGTGTATCTTAGTAGTGATAAGTATTAATGTGAAATTTGCTGCTATCATTCTCAGAAGTTCAGTGTTATGATTTATAAAGAAACATATTTAAAGGCAGTAGTCATGATGGTGATGACATTTGACTCACATTAGAACTGAATAACTTGTCAAAATGGAACTCCCATTTTAATTTAGGTGCCACCTATTCTAGATGATGTGGCACATTTTAAAGCAACGGTTCTCAACCGTCTAATACCACAACCCTTTAAGTACAGTTCCTCATGTTGCAGTGACACCCCAACTATAGAATTATTTTTGTTGTTGCTTCATAGCTGTAATTTTGCTACTGTTATGAATCGGGCGACCCCTGTGAAGGGGTCATTCAATCCCTAAAGGAGTTGCGACCCACAAGTTGAGAACCGCTGGTTTAAAGCATACTTTGCCCAACCCCCCCTTATAGACATATTTTACCTCAGTTGAATTATTGTGTGTATATGAAAACATTTTCTCTGAATTAATACCCTTGTTTCTTCATTTCTAAACCAGCTATATAAACATCCCAATGCTCACAAGACTTGTTGAGAGTATGAAATAGCTCCCAACCTCACCACACTAGAACCAAGGAGATAGGCCTCAAAAGCATACAGCCAGGAGAGATGCGATCCACTGGAGGATTCGCCCTAGTCTTTCATAATCCTTGTATAATAACTGGGAGTTTACCCCTTAGTACAGTAGCTTAATTATGTGTTCCTTGGTACATATGGAATTTTCTAATTCTTGGTGGTGAAGTTGTGTCTCCAACATTCCTCGAGTTTCCCCCTGAAGAATCTGAAACTGCAAGCCCGCTGGTGTTCAGAAAATTTTACATATTAGGTCTTTTGAAAACTCCTGAAGATAACAGATGTACCTATATTTATATGGCTAGAATTCTCTAACACTTTTTCTTCTTTCTCAATCCTAGAGAGTATTTCTGTCTTGCTGTCAGATAAAATGTAGCTGAACAAAAACACTTAGTTTCAGCTAAACAATGTCATCATTCTTAGTTAACTTTTCATAAGGGAATCTATTTCATAAACTAAATCTGAGTGGCACATATTAAGGTAGTTCAAAAGTATTTTAACAAAATGATCCCTGTTCATAATTTAATTTTTGAAAATAATTACAAAATTTCTTATACTTCAGTTTTGTTATTTATCTTTAATTTCTATATAATTTTCATTTTCCTTGTTTAATTTCATTTTCTTTGTAGTATATGTATTACCTTCAAAGAAGCTTGTGGCTCTTCAGCTAAGGTCTATTTTTATCAAGGTTAGTATATTTTATGTGCCTTTTTAAGTTAACAAAATAAGATGCCAAGTTCATATCATTGACAGGATAAAAAGTCATTTATAATGTTTTTACCATATTCAGAGTTAAGTTTAATAAAAGGTTATTCTATGGTAAAAATTGTAAGATTTCAAAAAAAATTGTCAGATTTCAGATGTATTACCATTGTTGTATGAACACGTAGAAAAGAATTACACACCTTGGTGAAAATGTTTGAACAGGAGAATTTTGTAAGCTAGTACAATCCATTATCTCTCATGCCCCTAATTCTACACTTACTCTGGTCCTCACTCTCCCCATACACTTAATAGTTGTTTCAAACAGAACACCAGTACTCCAATAAACCAGTTTTTCCCAAAGTGAGTGATACTGCCGTGCACTGGAACAATCCAAGAGCAGATACTTATACTTTATTTTGGATAATGAGCTAAGGTACAAAAGTTTTTAATAGCCTGCAGGGCAGTGAGTAAATTTTTTTCTGAAAAGGGGCAATAGGCCAAATAAGAGTAGGAACCTGTGCTTTAAACTTAAATCCAGTTACATCCCTCCTCTCTTCCTATCTCACACACAATGAAGCCATCGCTTGGCCACAGATTACTGGGCCCTACAACTGCATGTCTGATGTGCAAGCCACTAGCCACATGTATGAGGAGGCTTCAAAAAATACATAGAATTTCATTGCATTTCAAATCCATATTTTCCACTAATTTTTGAAGCCACTACTAACTAGTTAAGTTTTACATAATTAAATAATGTTAAATTTTAGTCACAGTAGTCACATTTCAAGTGCCTAATAGCACATCTGGTTAGTAGCCACCATAAAGGACACGTCCATCGTTGCCACAGAAAGTTCAGTTAGACTGTAAGGTTCTACTTAATCTGTTGTCAACTCTTTGTATATTCCCAATGCCTATTTTCTCAGTCACGCTGGCCGCCACATGTTACTCACACATAACAGATCCACTCCCATCACACCTTTGCACTAATTTCTCTGCCAGAGTGCTTCATTTCAAATAGCTACATGTTTCTTCTTTTCAGACCTGGTTTAAGCATTACTTCACCAGAAAGGCTGCTCTGGCTACAGTTTTTATCTTTCACCTGCTTTGTTTTTCACAGCTTACTGCCACCTATTAGAAAATAAACTTCCTTAGAGAATTGGTGTTGGCTCATTCCAGCTTAAGTCACTACTCTTAGAATAAATAGTACCTTATACAATAAGAGGCTCTCAGGAAGTAGTGACTGAATGGATTATTCAGAATGACTCAGATGTCATCTGCTCAATAGGTCAGAAATAAGGAATATCCAAAACATTCAAATTACCCTTGTTCCTTAAATGGCCTTTATATTTTGTTTCTCTCAAGTCAGGGTTCAAGTAAGGATCGTGAACTTTTGGCTATTTAACATCTTTTTAAATAGTGTCCTTCAGCTTAGAATCAGCCTTTCTTTTCTATTTACAGTCTTGATTCCAGCAGACAGGAGTCTGCTGTCTCTGGATTCATCTGATTGTTTCCTCATAATCAGATTCGGGTCTGAAATATCTGGCAAGAACATCTTAGAGGTGGCCATGCTAAGGTTTTTGAAATAATGGTAGATTTGGATCACTTAGTGGAGACTGGGAGTTTTTCATCTATTAGAATAGAAATGTTTTAGAATCTAGATTCCTCACAAATAGTTCATTTCTTAATTGTAAACATGCTTATATATTAATTACTTGATCTTTCACCTTCAGTGTAAAGATAATAAATTGATTTGAAAATAGTAAGATGATTTTAGTACAAGCAGACCCTTTAATAAATGAGGTCAGTTCCTAACAATGTAAGAATTTGTAGGTTATTAAGAATAGGGGCATCGGTTCTTATTACGTCTTATTAGTTCAGTGCAAGAGCTGGGAGCCCTGGTGGTATAGCGGTTACGTTTTGGGCTGCTAACTGCAAGGTGTGCAGTTTGAAACCGTCAGCCACTCCTCAGGAGAACAATAAGACTTTCTACACTCCTAAAGACTTACAGTCTTGGAATCCGCTCTAGAGCAGTGGGTTTGGTTTCAGTTTAGTCTTTAGTGCAAGAATTATGTATCTCAGAGTCTTTTCAGTGACTTAAAGACTGCATGCACATGCTATAAGTCACGGTGATTGTGCTAATGAATCTGTTATAAATAGGATTGGTTCTGTGTTTTGTTTTTCAATTTAGAGACACATTTATATAACATTCAAGGGCAAGTATTGTCCATAAGTCAGATGTCTGTATCCCAGAGACTACTCTTTCTCTCTCTCTCTCTCTCTCTCTCTCTATATATATATATATATATATATATATATATATATATATATATATATATATGTAATTTTATAGATAATCATGACATAAAGTTGCTAAGATATGCAGAATATTCTTAATACAACTTAAGGTCTAACTTTTGATTTTATTCTCCTCTTTGGTATATAAAGTATAAATCCAAGCCATTCTGTGAAAAACTGCTTTCCTGGGTGAGAAGTAGTAACTGTGCCAGAGTTGTTGTTCTTTCAAGCAGTCATTCATATCACCGTAATGATGCACAGCTTCGCAGGTATGTTCTTGTCTTGGAAAATGTATTTTTAAATATAGTTTGTACACTATTATAATTTCACTATTTAAAATTTTTGTTTTTAAGCCATGGTTTATGATTTTCTCATTGGAATTTAAAAAGAAGCAGTTGAAACAGCGGTTCTCAACCTGTGGGTTGTGACCCCTTTGGGATCGAACAACCCTTTCACAGGGGTCACCTGACTCATAACAGTAGCAAAATTATAGTTATGAAGTAGCAATGAAAATAATTTTATGGTTGGGGGGTCACTGAACATGAGGAACTGTATTAAAGGGTCGCAGCATTAGGAAGGTTGAGAACCACTGAGTTAAACAAAAGTCCAAAGATAAAGGGAAGGAAAGCTAGAGGGAGAGTATTAGTTCCTGTGAGATTTTGGTACAAGTTAGGACAAAGGAGAGACTTAGAAGTAAGGATAGAGATGCCCTGAAACTTGGTTTGCTGTTTGATATAATACTTTAGGATAAACATGAAAATGTTACAGAGTTCTGATTAAGAAAAGGAAGTGAAAGGGGCCTAGTTGGAAAGCTACCCAAGATTTATTGGTTGATAATTTTTGAAAGAGCAATTGATGATTTCAATATTTCTGCATATATAATTATATGCAACCATGTGTTACTTAAACTCCATATCCTCCAAGTGAAAATCCCTGGCATGTCAAAATGAAATCTTATTTTTCTTTTTAACTTTTGATTACACATTAGGTAGAGGATTGTAGAGCAGATAATCAGTTTTATATTCAGTAGATGCATACTTTGTTTCAACTAATCTATCGCAACTCATTAACGCACCCTCAGTTGTCCCACATCTTCCTGTGTGAGTTTCCTTTTCACCTTTTCACTTTTTCCTTAGTTAAATGCCACCCTTCTGATATTAAGTGATTGCTTATCCTAAGACAGAGGTGAGTTCAGTTCCAGATCAGTTAACTGTAAGCGGGTGGATTTACTTAAGGATTCTCAATTCTGTTCCATTTCTCTATGTGTGTCTATTGTTGGGGCAGTACCCGGCTGTTTTGACTATCATGGCTATATGATGAATTGATCTTTACATCAGGATGTGAGAGACCTGCTTTGTTGTTCTTTAGTAGTGCTTTGCTTAACTGGGGCACCTTTTCTGTCCATACTTTCCTTATAGGGGTTGATCTGTAAATGATGTTGGAATCTGGGTCAGGATTGCATTTTATCTGTAGATTGCTTTGGGCATTATTGACATTTTCGTAATGTTTAGTCTTACCTATGAGCATGGTATATTTCATTTATATAGGTTTCTTTTTTCTTAATAGTAGTGTTTTACTAGTTCTCTTAGTACAGGTCTTTTGTTTTTCAGGTTAGAGGTTTTTCTAAGTATTTCATCTTAGGAGTGCTTATTTTAAATAATACACATTTCCCAATTTACTTTTCCATTTTGTTAGTATAAAGGAATCCAAATAAATTTTGCATCTTGATCTTATACTCTGCTAATTTATTGAATCTTTCAATTAGTTCCAACACTTTTCTTGCCAAGTGTTTGGGATATTTTATGTATAAACCAAAAATTCACTGCCATAGGGTCAATTTTGACTCATAGCCACCCTAGGATTTGGTAGAATTGCCCCTATGGGTTTTCGAAACTGTAAACCCTTATAGACATTGAAAATCTCTGATGAGGGCAACGAATGTACAAATGTGCTTTACACAATGGTTGGATGTATATATGGTAAGAGTTGTATGAGCCCACAATTAAATGATTTATAAGAGAAGTTGAAAGCCTCATCTTTCTCTTGTGGAGCATCTTGTAGTTTTGAAATGCTAACCTTTTGGTTAGCAGCCCAATGTGTAACTCTCTGTGCCACCAGATTTCTGGAAATAAAATTTTACTTCTTCGTTGCCAATTCGGATATCATTAATTTCCGTTTGCTGCCTTGTATATTAGCTAGACTTCCAGCACAATGTTGAATAGAGATGGTGACAATGTGTATCTGATTGCAAGGGGAATACTTTAAATATACCTCTTTGAGATAATATTGGCTGTTTTGGTATAAATGTCCTTTTTTGTGTTGAAGAAGTCCATATCTATTCTTGTTTTTGAGAATTTTCCTCAGTAATGAGTGTTGGATTTAGTAAAGTGCCTTTTCTACATCGATTGATATGATCCTATAGTTATTTTCCTTCATTTTATTTATGTGACAGATCACACTCATTGCTTTTCTAATGTAGAACGTCCTGACATATATTCAAGAAAATTTTAGCCAAAAGAATAGATATTAATGTTATTTGTGAATTTTTAAAAAATTATGTGGTTGTTTCCAGTACTCCTTTTCGTTACCTACTTACACCTGCCATGCAAAAAAGCGTTCAGAATAAAATAAAGAAGCTTAACTGGGAGGAAATGGAGAAAAGCCAGTGCGTTCCTGGAATTGAGGATTCTGAATTTTGTGTTCGTATTCCTGGAGGAGGTATCACAAAAACACTATATGATGAAAGGTATGTTGATTGCTTGCTTGCTTAATTGTGTACCACATTGATTAAAATGAAATTGGAATTATTAGGAGGGCATACTGGATTGTTTATTAGAACATTCAAAATATATTTGTGAAACACGTATTATACATACACACAGTGGATTACTATGTATCAGTAAAAAAAACAGTACTGGGACCAGTAAGTACCTCATGGTATGGATGGACCTGGAGAACATGCTGAATAAAATTAGCAAGTCACCAGAGGACAGTTATTGTCTGCAACCACTGTTATAAATGGGGGGGGGGAGGGGGACAACAAAACAAAGACTTTAATACCAAAGGAGTTTGCCAAATTGAGAGGGGATGGAAGGGAAAACAGAGTGATAAAGTAGATGGTTGACAGTTGACCCACTTTGGCAATTGGTGGTCTACAAAAGTAAGAAGAAAAAAAAATTTTTTTTTAAAGAGTAATAACGCTCAAATACCAAATATTGGGAGATGTGGTTACTATATTACAGAGTAAAATGTAAATCCCCACTTAATTTACCAAAAAAACAAGAACTAGGAGGAAAAAGCTATTTATAATGGTATAGCTATAGGCATGTAAATATGTTCATTTATAATGATAGGGATAGAGGTCATTGTACATGTATGTTAAGTATTAAGATAGCAGACGGACTTTGGACCTCTAGACTCAAGGCCTCCTTAAATACAAGAACACTTTGTTCTAATAATTTTGTACTCTTGATATTCACCTTCCCAATATGATCACTGAAGGCAAAATGGATGCATAGCAAATGTGTTGAAGACCGCAGGTGGTACCCGGCTAGTAAAAGATAGAACATCTGGGTGGGATCTTAAAAGGCTTGAAGTTAAACAAGCAGCCATCTAGCAGGGAAGCAAATAAGCCCATATGGAAGAAGCACACCAACCTGGGTGATCATGAGGTGTCAACAGGATCAGGTATTAAAAGATCCAAAGCAAATAATTATGTCGATTCAAAGAGGCGGGTTGGAGTGGAAACGCAAAGCCCATCCATCTGTAGATATTGGACATCCCCCACCAAAGGGTTACAAGAAAGGGACGATTTGCCTAGTGTGCAGTATAGCACCAAGGAAACAAACTTCATTCCTCTAATTCCTGAATGTTTCACACACAGACTGCCGTGACCCGGTTCTACCTTACAAATCTAGCTAGACCAGAGTACACACATTGGTACAGATAAGAACTCGTGACACATGGAATTTAGAACAGATAACCCCTCAGAAACAAGAGGGATTAGCAATATCAGGAGGGTAAGGAGATAGTGGGGGGTGGATGAGAAAGGGGGAACCCATCTTAAAGTTGGTTATATAGCCTCCCAAGGGGAATGAATACCATGTGGGTGAAGGGAGACAACGGACAATGTAAAATCAAAATAATAGTATATAATTGGTCAAGGATTCACTAGGGTGGGAAGGTAGGGGAGGGAGGGAAAAAAAGAGTTGATACCAAGGGCTCTAATAGAAAAAATGTCTTGGAAATGTTGATGGCAACGTAAGTACAATTGTGCTTAATATAGTTGAATGATAGATTATTATAAGATTTGTAAGAGCCCCCCAATAAAATGATTAATTGAAATTTTTTAGTAAAAAAATTGTTGAATACAAAGTTGATGATCTGGAATGTAAATCCCCACTTAATTTGCAAAAATAACCAATTTGTTAACAAAATAATCTAAAGATACTAAGAAGTATATGAGATCTTGTGAGTCATATATTAACTTTCTGAGAAATTTAGTTTTCCATAACAGCTGTATCATATTCAGCCCTAAAAACAATCCATAAGTTCTGAGTTCCTATCCATCTTTGCCAACACTCATTATTTTGTATTTTAAAAAATAATCATCATCACAAAATTGAAATAAAACAACACTGCTATATAGTCAGTGGTGTTTCCTAGCAACGCTGTATGGGATTCCCAAGCCTGTAAATCTTTACTGGAGCAGTTAACCTGTGCGTCCAAGGAACACCAGCCTTATGGTTAGCATTACAATGCTTAACAGGCAGATCAGCATTGGGATGCTGTTTTATTTTGGTGTGGATTTGCATTTCCCTTATGACTAATGATAGTTGGGTATTTTTTAATTACCATACTTGGTGGTTATTTTTTTATAGTCTGAATAAAAATCCATGTTGAGGGCGGGGAGCACATGAGAAAAGTATAACTCTAATAAATACTATAACATAATACAATTTTGAAACAATAAACACAACCAAATTTAAATTGGAAAAAAAAGACTGTACCAAAGAAAATGTACTCGGGAAAGTTTTAAATGTCATCTGTGGTTGGTTTCTGGAAAATCTGTGTTTAGTGTTTTATTATGTGTGTCCTTGTAGGTATTAGGGTCATTATTCCCACTCAGACTTAGGATTGTGAACTTTTAAGGTGAAAAGCTGAAGATTAAAATTAGAAATCTTTTAGCCTCTCCCCTTTTAAAATTGGCTTATATGTTCACACCCAGTATACTATTAGATTTTTTTAAATGTCTGATGCAAATAGACACAACAAAATATTTGCTAATTGAACAGTTTATATAAGTTAGGCCATGTGATATATGTCCTTTTGTGACTTAGAATTAGCTCAGGCTGGTAGCCCTAGTTAGATGCTGGCAGCTAAGTTCAAGGTTAGTTGTAAAAGCCTATCAGCTGCTCCACTGAAAAAGATGAGGCTGTCTACACCCGTCAAGTTTTATTATCTGAGAAGCCTCACCGGGTCTCAAGTCAGAATAGAATTGATGCCATGCATTTGTTTTTAAGAACAGTGACAGTAGTGATGAGTTGGGCTGTGATCTTCAAGGTCAGCGTGTATTTTTCCCTTTAAGGGTAATATTCTACTGAATGTTTGTGCCACATTTTGCTTTATCTGTTGGTGGATATTTTTCTAGGTTGGGGCTACTGTGAAAGCTGCTACAGTACACATTGGTGTACAGAGGTTTCTTCCTCTTCGTTTGTGTATATGCATAGTACTGAGATTGTTGAGTAATGTGATAGTTCTGTTTCGACCTTCTGAGGAACTGCCAAGCTGTTTGCCATAGAGCTGTACTATAATGGTAGGAGAAAGATGAAGCTTTTTACTCCCACAGTTCGACTTTGTCTTGTAAAGTCGCTATAAGTCAGAATCGACTCAAAGGAAGTGGGTTTGGATTTGCTCTATTTTTAATAGCTGGTGATATATTAGGCTTATGTTTATATATTTATTAGCCATTTGAATATCCTCTTTTATCTATTTTTTATTGGGTTGTGTCTCATCAGATATTTAGACAAGCTTTTCCTACTTTGCTTCATATTTCACAAGGCCTGAGGCAATGTTAGACCTAACCCGATGCTTTGTATATGCTTTAATGCCGTGAGTTTTCTTCCATGCTATGGTTTAATATGACTGATAAGTTTATGTTCAGACAAAACGAGTAAGTATGAAAAATTGAAGTGGAGCATTTTGGAAGATAATAAACCAAGAGTGGCCGCTGCTTCTCAAGGCAATGTATTCTGCTCCATCCTTTCCCATAAAGCGATGAATAAATGAGAATGCCCTACCAATGCCTAATCAGTGGGTTTAGAGAATTGGACAGAGCTAACACTAGAAAAAAGTTGTCTCTCAACTGCTGCTGCTGCTTATCACAGGAAATTTCAAGAGGATAAGCCGAGCAGTGCAAATTAGAATCACACATTTATCTGCTCGTAAATCGGTGACTGATTTATGTAAAATTCTAGGATTAATTGTAGCGGTAATAGTAATAAAGATTTTAGTAATGTTAAAGTTTCTGGCATTCTTCCGTGTGCTCTCTATTTAATCAGTCATTTAACTCTCATAACTACATAGATGCATTGTGTACTAATAACTCCTTTTCATGCACAGGAAATTGAAGAACAACCCAATTTTGGTTAAAAAACAAAATACATGTAATGAGGGACAGAGCCAAGATCTTAGCTCAGGTTTTACCAGACCTCTGACCCCAAATCCTGTTCTCTTAAATTTTTTAAAAATATGAGCGGTACCCCCCCCCCCCAAAAAAAAGAAAACTCTGGGAAGAGCTTTCGTAGTATGCATTTTTCCCATTAGGCAAGCATCAAACAAGTTACTCTGAGTTAGTTCACCCAATGGCGTTGCCTAGGAAAGTTCTCTGGTCGCAGTGAATTTTTTCATAAAAGCAGTTTCACTTAAACCTTGTGTGTGATAGCTAATTTAAGACAACAGCATGCAGCTGTGAAGTTTTGTTTCCTGCTCGAGAAAAATGCCCCAGAAACACTTGTGATGTTGAACACAGCTTACAAGGGCAGCACTAGGGAAAAAACTCAAGTGTACGAATGGTTTTCTTGTTTCAAAAGAGGTGAAACATTGATGGATGACAGCTCATTCTGGACGTCCATCAGCTTCCCAAAGGGACGAAAATATCAACTCATGGTGCATTTGGATTTCGACCTACCAAGTCAGACTGTTAACCAAGCTTTCTACTTAGAGGTTCTGAAAAGATAGAATAACAGTGTTCAATTAAAAACACCTGATTTGTGGCAGACACCTGGTTTTGTCACCGCGACAATGCACCTGCTCACACAGTCATCTCAGTGCACCAGTTTTGGACCAAAAAAAAAAAAAAAACGAAAACCAACTGCATGCCTCATGCCCCACGCACTTTATTCACCTGGCCTTGTTCTGTGCAACTTCCTTTTGTTTCCATGAATGAAAAGGGACATGAAAGGAGAGCAATTTGACAGTGGAGAAGTGAATCAGAAAACAAGGGAGTGAAGAAAAGCACAAGGCTGTCAGCCATCCAAACAGATGAATGTATTAATTGTGATGGAGAGTTCTTTGAAGGTAATAAGCTTGTTTTCTAATATCTCTTTGGGGGCGGAAATTCCATTTGGGGGTGGGTAGTACCCTCACGTACATCACCTCCTCTGAGTTCTTGATGGTTTTTATTTTAGGCTTGGTTCTCTAAAGGAATAAAGCTACTGAGGGGAGAGAGAGAGAGAGAGAGAGTGTGTGTGTGTGTATGTGTGTGTGTACAGTTTTATTTCAAGGAAATAACTCATGCAGTTGTGGAAATTGGCAAGTCCCAAATCCATATAGTCAGGCTGAAGGCTGCTGGCTGCTGTGCTGCAGAAGTTAAGGAATTCAAAATCCGCAAGTCAGGTAGCCTGTTGAAGACTGTACAAATTCCAATAATCAGAGGTTAGAAAGTAACAAGACAGGTTGCAGGGAAAGAGAGAGTGGGCTGTGTTAGATAATCCTTGTATACTTTGGATGCAGGCAACCCGTCTAAGGAAAATAAACTGTCAGCCAATGACTGCTCACATCAAATCACAAAATGAAGTATTAATAAATAATGAAACTATGCAAAAGCCTGGAATCAGAAAGCCAAGCAGGAAGAGCATGACCAGCATATATTAAGTTCAAAAAAAGTGAAGAAAAATGTTACGGTTTGAGTTGTAATATTGAAGGATTCCTGAGTAAAATGTTTAACAATGCAGGAAATATCTAAAACATGGAAGGAATACATATAAACATGCAACCTTTTCGTACTGAGGGAGAAAATCACCCGAAAGAATGGAAATTTTGAGTAATATCACATGCAAGTAAAATTTTGTGAAAGATTGTTCAACAATGATTACAGCAGCACATTGACAGGGAGCTACCAAAAATTCAAGCTGGACTTAGAAGAGATGTGGAACAAGAAGAGGATGTGGAACAAGGTATCCCATTGCTGACATCAGATGGAACTTAATCAAAAGTGTTGAATATCAGAAAGATGTTTATTGTGTTTTATCACTTTGCAAAGGCATTTAGCTGCATGGATCATAACAAACTCTAGTTAACATTAAGAAGAATGGGAATTTCGGAACACTTGATTGCACTCATGCAGAACCTGTACCCAGGGTCAGGTTCAAATAGAACAAGGAATACTGTGGTTTAAAATCAGGTAAGGTGTGTGTCAAGGTTGGAGCCATTCACCATCCTTCTACAGTCTGTATGCTAGACAAGTAATCTGAGAAACTGCCTATGTGAAGAAGAACTGGTCATCAGGATCAAGAAAGGCTTTAATAACCCTGTTTGATGATGAAACCCAGCTTTCTGAAATTAAGCATGACATGAGGCAATTTCTGTTGAAGATCAGGGATTGCAGGCTTCAGGATGGATAGCAACTCAATATAAACAAAGCCAAAAATCTTCAAAACTGTTGGACCAAACATAAAATCATGATAGAGATTTTGCTTGGATCCACAATCAGTGCTTGTGGAAGCAGCAGTCAAATGATGCATTGGACAAAACCTCTTTAAAATGCTGAAGAGTAAGGATGTTATTTTAAGGACTGTCAGAGTACACCTAACGATAGGATTTGGATCAGTATTGTATTTATTGGTTGCATTGCATAGTACTCGTATTTTCACAATAATTAAACTTTCCTATCCATGAGCATCAAATAATTTTTCTTTTGCATAGGTCTCATGGCTTCTTATAATAGTGTTCTGTAGTTTTCTTTGTGTAAGTCCTTGTTTCTCTAGTTAGGCTTATTCTTAAATACTTCTTTTTCAAAGCTTTCTTTGTTAGTATAAAAGAATTTAATTAATATTTTTAATATTGATCTTGTACCTTGCTATATTGCCAATATTTTATTTATTTCCAACAGTTTTCTTGTTGAATCTTTGAGTTTTTCTATGTAGTCATTTTAAAATTAAGTTTTACTACTACTTTGCCAATTTGGAGGTCCTTAATAGCTTGCTTTTTGTCTTGAGTTCCAGCATAATATTGAGTAGGAGTAGTGGTAAGGGCATCTATGTCTAGTTCCCATTTACAAAAGAAACTTGCCTACACAGATCATTCATGTTCACTGGAAAAGAATGTGCTGTGCTGTTACTGGGTGGAATGCTTTGTATGTCTAAAAGATGCAGTTGGTTAGTTGTATGTGTCTTGATTTTATGAGAGATTATTATTGCTAAACCTTTTTTTTTGTTGTCACCATTAACTTGAATAAGTGATATTTGTCAGAATTAAAAAATTAATTCACTGCTATCAAGTCATTTTGACTCATATTACTCAAATGCAGTTGTTTATTTCCTCCTATGAAAGTTTCCCTACACTGCTTTCATGTTAACAAGACTGTTACACTCTTTCCTTCAATTTGGTGCAGTGCTCAAAAACTTTTTAATTCATTTTTATTGACAATTTAGTTCACATACAATTCCATAGTTCTGGCATATTAATAATTATACAATCATCTCTAAATCAGTTCCAGAATATCTCCTTCCCTCTTGTATTTGTTATTACGTCCCCATTTCTCTCCCACCCCATCCCTGCATGCCACAGTAAGCCCCTAATCCTGTTACTGTCTATCTAGCTTCACTTACCCTGGTCTTCATATATTTGGTGGGAAGGGGACCGACAATAATAAACCGGGAGGTACAGGGCAGGACAAGGAAAAAGCAGGGACTATTAAAAACTAGAACATTTTTAGTGATTCAAAAGGGAGATCAGATGATCAGGCATCACATTTTAACCCGATTATATCAGCCATGATTACATGTATGACATTTCTGTTGGATAGCAGGGCTATTCACATTTTTCAACCATAGTCAGAGTTTAATCCATGCAGGAGCCCTGCAAATGAATTTTGGGTTCCCACTGTTAGCCATTGCCTTCTAGAAATTGGGTATTCACAATTTAAGCTGTAATAACCATCCTCTCCTTCAGATTCGCATTTTGTGATTTATCACCCTTAGATCCCATAGGTTGGTGTGCTTCTTCCATATGGATTTAGTACCTCACTTAAATGGCTGATTGTTTGAAGACAAGCCTTGAAGACCCTGTGCTAATCTTTCTGATAGCCAAGCACCATCGTTTCCTTAACCACACTTTCATGCAGCTCCTTCAGTGATCTCTTCATGAGAGCAAGAAAGAAATCACTATCTTCTAAATCTACACCATTTGTGGACATAGGTCAGGACCTACGTAATGTGCCACACCAGCTCCTGATGGCAACTCCACTGTGTGAAGTACAGGGGACACCAAAGAACTGCGTGCCCTGTTCCCACAGATAAAATAGTAATTCTTTGGCAAAGAGAAAGAAATACGTGATAGCTAAAGCGTACAAGTCCCAACTTAAATTAGCGTCTTAACAGTGAATGAACTCTGAATTACTTTATTTGTTGTAGCTGTTCCAGAGAAATTCCAATGGCAATTCTTCTGAAATTTGTTTCTGAAGGAGACAATATCCCAGATGCATTAGATCTTGTTCAGTATCTTAACGAATGGCTTCAGATCGTCAAACCATGTGTAAGTTTTTTCGTTTTTTAATTTTTGCTATTGTTTTACTACTGCTTAATGCTCTGACTTGACAACACATTTAATCTTATTTACGGAGACCAAAAAAAGTGAAGTTGATGTTAAGTACAGACATACTTTTACATAACATTTTGAGTTGAATTTTTGAAAAGGGGATAATTTAGTCTCTTCCTTTTATTTTATTAAAGCTGGTAGTGCTTCTGAAAACAGAAAATCTTTGCTATGCCACAGCCTGAATTCTTCAGCCCCCCACACACGGCCCCTCTGCAGGCCTGCCCAATTGTCTTGCAGGTCGGTTTGGGTCTCTGCTTTGTCCCTGCTCCTTCACATCCATTTGACCGCTCGTTTTTTTTACTTCTAGTAACTGTTCCCATCAACATCTCATGATCACACAGGCTGGTGTGCTTCTTCCATGTGAGCTTTGTTGCCTCCCTGCCCATTGGTCACTTGTTTGACTGTAAGCCTTTAAGACCCCAGATGCTATATTTTTTAATAGTCAGGAAGTATTTGTTCACCACATTTGTTTATGCACCCCTTTTGTCTTAAGCAATCATGTCGGGAAGATGAGTGTCATACAGTGCCACTTTACTGGAACAAACCGTTCTTATACTTAGGTGAGATTTCAGTAGAGACCCAAAGTCTATCTGCTTCCTTGTTGAATTTATATCTATGTACATGTATAGACAAATACCTGTATTTATGTAGTTCTATATTTACATGTGTATATGTTTGCTTTCTTTTTGCTTTCTCTTTTTTTCTTCTGCCCAACTCTTATGCTTACCCCTGATTCAACTCTCAGTGATTCCTCTCAGACACTTTTTGATGGATCTAACCTGACCAGGAACGCTAAACCCTCTATCAATATTATAACCCTTGCTATTCCCATCCTTGTCATTATTGGCTCACCACTCCCCTCCCTCTGCCTCCTCTCCTCCCATATCCCCAACCCCCGTCCCCCAACCATTGGTTCCTTTGCTGTCTCCATAGGGTTACTTGTCCTGCTTATATTATATAGACAGACCCTGAAAAAGGAGAAAGACCATAGAAATAGTTCCAAGTCTAACTGATGTCCTGACCCAGAGGAGATGACTATCTCGCTGTTAAATAGTGGGCAGGCCCTATTATAATCCCTCATCCCATTACCCTTTTATTTCAGTGATCCGTATCCCGGGACCTGCTTCCCTAACAGCACTTACTCCCTTTTAGTCCTCGGCGTTTTTTATCTGATAGACGCACACCCTGCAGGTCCCTATTGCTCTTCTTGCAGTTAGGGATGGAGTGGTCTAGTGCCCCCACTCCGTTACACCTTTAGACTTGCAGTGTGACCCCCTTTTTTAGTAGCCCCATCCAGTTCAGGTGAGGTGCCACGTGCTTCCCCCCGCCCCAATTCAGATGTCTACAATCGGAATTTCTCCAGGACTTCGAGGCTTCACTTCCATCGCTGATCTGCTGCACTTCTTTATGGTTTGCCCCCATGGGTGCGCATCAGACCAGGCGCTGATGAACTCAAACTATCCTCTGGTTCTTTAATATTCCCTCCCTTACTTTTCAGGCTTATGCTTCACCTCGTTACTACTGTTAGCCCTCTGTAAGTACAGGTGTTTAAGTAAGATTGTTCATGGAGGAATGCCACGGTAGATGACCTTACAGAAACAGCAGCTGGAGCATGATTCCCTGAGGATATGGGAATTCAGGGGGTGGCAAGGGGGCTGATAGCAATGATGACTGTATAACTCCACTCAAGAGGAGTCAATAACAAAATTGTAAGTGAAAAAATAGATATATAATCGAATGTTAATAATAATATAACAATAACAAGGGTTCCTGGGGGGGAGGGAAGGGGAAAGGGGGGAGCTGACATCAGAGTTCAAGAAGAAAATGTTTTTAAACTATTTGTAGTCAAAATTGTACAATTATGCTTGAACTATTTGAATTATGGAATGTTATGACATCTGTAAGAGTTCCCAATATAATGACGAATTAAAATTAAGTAATTACAGCACTAATCTTAAAAGGAAAATCTGACGTTTTCATTCTTGTTTTATTAGACAATTCTTATAAGCAAATCCTCTTTGGAGTTCCCTTCTTTTTTTTAATGGAAGCATAAAATATTGCTTTTGTAGCTGTTTATAGCTTGCTTTATGTGCTTTGTTATAGAGTTACTCTCCTCCATTATATCATTACACATGATAAGTCTGGTAGCCTTCCAGCCTAACAAAATGACCATAAGGTGTGTGATAAGTAACTGATTTTTTAATTTGTGCTCCTATAGAATTATATGACAAATGGCACAACTGAGTCAATTATTTATTAACCACTTTTCCTTTTGAATTTTATTTTAAGTACTAGATTCCATATGCAGCCACTCTAACAGAATTGTGGTTTGGAATGGGAAAATTTATGTTCATTTGACTTGAGAACATAGAATGATTGCTTTGTTTTTATTACCAGTAAAACCTGGCCAAGAGTGCCAGGAACAAAGAACTAGAGAAGAGAGTTACAGAATGAATGTGTGTTGAAAGGAGATTTTTTTTTTTTAATTACAGATTGATGACCCCACAGCTTCTGTCTTGCCATGGAAAATACCAAGTTCCTGGAGGTTACTGTTTGGCAGTGGTCTTCCTCCTGCACTTTTCTAATGTGGTTTCCGTTTTATACCACATGTGTCTACATAATTCATCACCAATACAACTGGTAAACATTCTAGACAGAATGTACTATCTGAAACTATCTGAAGAAAGAAGTATTTTTCATAGATAATTCCAAAGAAGAAATGGTAAACAGAAGGTCATTTTGCCATACTTGTCATTATATATTAACAAATGTAAATTTTGTACAGTAAGTACTTAAAACGATTTTGTCTGAAATGTTTTTGTTTTGCTTTTTAACTCAGATTCTTCGTTTTCTGTGACTGCTGTAACAAATTTAATGGCTTAAAACAAATACAACTCTGTATTTATACTTCGAAGATCAGACATTACAAAATCAGCCTCATTGAGTTAAAGTCAAGGTGTTAAGTAGGGCTGGTTTCTTGAGAAGTTCTAGGGAACAGTCCATTTCCTTGCTCATTGTCAGCTCTGGTATTTCTTGGCTGCCTGTTTTCTATATTAAATGATGATACATAGAAGCTTTTCATTGAAATGCATTTCCTATGTATTTCTCTTTCCTATGTACTAATATTTTTTCTTTTGACTCAGCTATTTAGGTTGTCTCTGTTGCTAATGAGTTTCTATACATTACCTTTACAAAGTTAAGGCATGAGGAAGTCCCCCTTCATGGGACTGAATATGTTAATTTGTTCTGGTATTACTCAGTACTTTGAAAACATAACTCAATTTCCATTATTTTTACCCCCTTGGTGTTCATTGATTTCTAACTTTATTTAGTCATATTCTTCAGTGCTTGTTGTTTCTGTGTTTACTGAATCTTAATGATTTTCCTCTTTATTTTGATGGAGTTACTAATTTCCTTTGAAGATATACTGTAATTGATTAAATTCTTCATAATTTTAAAACCATCTGTTCTAAATCTACTTCTGCGTTTGAAAGTTCTGTAACTACATTATTCCCTCTATTTACTTTGTAATTTAACAATTAAAGATTGACACCTCTGGTTCCCTATTTTCAGTCTTGGAGGTCTGTGTTACTTTGGGCGTTTCTAAGTCTGGGTTGCCTTCTGGTGGTGGTGTCCTAGATGTCCTGTTGTTCGGTCTCTGAAGAACTCCCCTTAGGACAGTGGTTCTCCACCTTCTTAATGCCGTGACCCTTTAATACAGTTCCTCACTTGTGGTGGCCCCAACCATGAAATTATTTTCTTTTCTTTTTTTTTTTAGTATCAGAAGCGCCTTTATTAAAATGAAATTGAGCTGATTCCAGGAACCCAAGCGGAAGGTGAATTTTGAGAATGATTAAGGCATGAAATTATTTTCATTGCTACTTCATAACTAATTTTGCTACTGCTATGAATCAGGCGACCCCTGTGAAAGGGGTCGTTCAACCCCCAAAGGGATTGTGACCCACAAGATGAGAACCACTGCCTTAGGACATCTTGTAATTTCATTCTGATTTTTACAAGTTGCTTTCATTTCTGTTTATATAGAAATGCCCTAATTTCACTATCATATTTGAAAGGCAGTTTTACTAGGTATATAATTCTTAATGTTTTCTTTTTTTGAGTTTTATATAATCATTCTATTGCTTTCTTGCTTGAATGACTTCTGTTGAAAAAGCTTACTGGTTCCCCTTTGTACATATTTTTGTTTGTTTGCTTGTTTGTTTTTCCCAAGCTACTCTCAGGATCCTGCATTTGGATTTGGAGAATTGATTATATGTCGTGGTGATTTTATTTTGAGTGTATTCTGTTTGAGGTTTGCTTAGAAAAGTTTTCTTCCAACAACTCTTCAAAATTTTTCTAGGTGCTTTTTGTTATTTCTTGTTCTGGAAATATGATCGCATGTAAATTATTCTTACTGATATCCCACAGAATTTCTGTATTTTTTTTTTTAGAGGGGATTGGTGTGTTTTTTTTCCCACTCAAACCAAATTTATTTCATCAAATTCATAGCAACCCTAACAGGACAGGGTAGAATTGCCCCTGGCGGTTTCTGAGTCTTTAGCTCTTTTAGAGAGTAGAAAGCCCTGCCTTTCCTCCACAGAGACAGCTGGTGGTTTTGAACTGCTGGCCGTGCCTTAACAGCGTGATGTGTAACCACCATTGCTCCACAAGCAGATTAGTATTGAGAGATTTGTCTTAAAGCTCACTAATGTGACTTACTGATTCAATTTTACTCCTTTTTCAGTGTATTATCTATTTGTGAAATCTTAAGATTAAGTCATCAAGATTTCTACTTGATGAGCTTGTATGGTTTCTTTTTTTTTTTTTCTCATTTATTTTGTTACTTTGTTTCCATAGTGTTTTCCTGAATTCTAGGGGGAGTGTGTGTGTGTGTGTGTGTGTGTGTGTGTGTGTGTGCGGGCGCGCGCACGCACACACAAAGATCTTGGTTTTGTTGAGCTGTCTATCCACTGACGAAGTCTGTGTTAGGCTGGATTCTCAAAACCAGTGATGTCAATATATGTATATATAGAGAGAAATTTATTTCAAGGAAATGGCTTCCACAGTTCTGAAAGTACAAGTCCAGGTAGGTTTCAAGTCTTTGGGTTAGATGTTAGGCTGGAGGCTTCTACTGACACATGTGCTTGCCAGTACTGATTACCCCAAGAGTTATAGGAAGACCACAGGTTTGTGGCTGCAGAGGTTCATGAGTCCAAGGCCCGCAGGTCAGACTTGTGGTTGCAGGTGCAAATGAATCCACGGTTGTCCTGTAAATGCTCAAAATTGCAGACCACTGGATTAAGTTCAGAGAACTTGAGATTGGTGATCCAGATGGCAGCATCAAAGAGCAAGCAAGTTCTTCCATGGTGCCTACACTTACTGGGAACAAACCACACCCCCTGAGGAAACTTCCTTACAATTGATTACAACAAGATTGTGATCTCAAGGATGTTACATCCATGCATTACTGTATAACATTTGTGAAGAAGAAAACAAAAGGTGCAGAAGAGAGCTGTTGAAAAGCCGGTAACATTCACCATTGTGAAATCCTTTAACAGTGCATGCACATAAAAATATATCTAATGGTTCATGATTTTTAAAAAGAGTCTTAACTATCACTTTCTACAGATACTTTGCCTTCATAGGACTTACAGTTACATATTATCTTCTCCCATCAGGAGGGAGGGCCAACACCCATCAGCACTCTAGATTTTACAGAATAACAAATCCACCACCATTTTGCTAAAAAAATTAAGTCTATTGCCCTGATTTCCCAAACTGGTTTATACAAATGGGTAGCAGCTGAATCAAATACTGTCAATCAAAAAGGCTCTGAATCTGCCCTCCCAATGACGTGAATAAACATTTCACAGATGTCCTGGGAGCTGGATTACTGTCATCACAGTCATGGGCACTTCACCTTGGACATGAAGGTTCATATCATTTTGAAATAAATTTCAGGTGTCATTGTGATTTCATAGGTTAAGAGAACATTATGAAACAATAAGGGCAACTTTACAAAACATAATCACAGATGGTTGGCAAAGAAAAGTTAATGCAAATGTAGATATAAACATCTGAATCTACAGCTGCTTCATTGCAAGGAAGATGGGCGTTTACTTATAAAATTCCATTTGATAGTTAATGGCGGTGGGGGAATCCCAGTTGATTATGATATGGTCCTTTGGACGTGCATTTAGATTCTGTTCACTAGTATTTTATATGTGCCTGTTTTCATAAAGGATATTGATCTATAGTTTTAAAAGTTAATATTGAATAAACTAATGTGTCATTTCCATCTGGAAAAGATGACTTTCTTTTTAAGAGAGAAAAGCAGAAGGAAAGAAACTTTCAGCGACCAGGAGGCAGGAGGGAGGAGGGAGGAAGCAGGAGGGAGGAGGGGCTAACAGTGATGGCATTGTCCCTCCTACAAGGGAGTGATGCAATCAAGCAGGATGCACACTACAAGTGACAGATTGTGAGAAACATTTAAAGTGGTTTTATATACTTAAAAAATAAATAAATAATAAGGATGTGACATCCTAACCTGATCATCTTCTTACCGATTGATTTGCTATCATACCAAATTCCACTATGGAAGTGATTGCATTAGGTTAGAGTTATAATAAGTAATTACTAAGTTTCAACTGACAAATCACCGAGAACCCTGGCTAACCCATAGTCCATTCCTTGTCAATTTTGGCACTTCTGCATATCCTCTTAAACCATATATAACATCTAAATAAAAAGAACTATAGTCATATTTGCATCTAACATGATACAACTAACTCCTATACTACTGACAGTGTACTCTGTGTATTTTTACATCTTATATTTTATAAGTTAATAAAAATATTTGATTCATACATTAGAGGGCAATTCTCAATGTCATAAAGTTGATGGTGACTCAGTTACCTTATAATACAGGGTAGAACTGCCCATATAAATTTCAGAGACTAACTCGTTATAGGGGTAAAAGAACAAACCATCTTTCTTCTGGGGAGCAACTTGTGGTTTTGAACGGCTGACCCTGCAGTTATAGCCCAACACATAACCTTTTTTTTCCTTCACATTATCATTTTTGCAACTGATCACTTGCCTATAGCTGCTACTTAGAACTGCCTTCTGCCAGCACCCACTGCATATTATTGTTAAGTAAGTGCCTAGCTGGTGCTTCTTCTGAGGTACAGGAATATCATTCATTTTCTTTGGTCTTTGCCATCTTTATTATAGAGTCTATAGCTGATTTGCCTAACTCATCTTGACAGAAGTCTGCTCCATAATTTTGAATGGGTTTTGAGATGCTAATAATGGTCTTTTGAAAAGATTTTGTAGCATTATGCCTGAGCATGAAAAAAATTTAAATGTTTACAAATGAACTGATAAACGACATCAGGATAAATCAAGAAACTTTGAAGTCAAGATTTGCATTGTACTTGGATCAATAATCAAGAGTTAGGAAAACAGCAGTAAAGAAATTGTCATATTTCCCTGGAGAAATCTGCAAAACACCAATTTAAAGTTTTAAAAAGTGAAGTCAATTTAATGACTAAGGTAAGCCAGATTCAAATCATGTTTTTTAATCACCTCACATAGATACAAAAGCTGTATAATGAAAGACAAAATAATTGATACATTTGAATTGTGAAAAATATCAAATCTTGTGGGCTGCCAAGAGAATGAGTAATTTGCTTTTTTGGTTATATCGGCTATGACTCTGCTCCCACCTTTAGAATTTCACCAGCCCTGGATCCAGCCACAACCCCCTGGTGGCATAATCATTAAGTGTTCAGCTGCTTACCAAAAGCTTAGTGGTTCAATTCCATCCAGTGTCTCCAGGAAAGAGAAGCTGAATGATCTGTTCGTGTAAAAGTATAGCTTAAGGAAACCGTAGAAGTAGTTCTGCACTAATCCATGGGGTGACTTGGAGTTGCAGTTAAATCACTGACACTGGAAAGCTGGCTGTATATATTGTTACAATGATGCACCCATCTTAAACAGAAATGAAAGAAATTTACCAAAAACAGATCTCAAACAAGGAAACCCACCAGAACTGAGAAATTACAAGAGCAAAAGTTTAAAGTGTTTTTTGAAAACTGCAATCATTCTTAACAATTGTCATTTCTATTTCCTAACGTAGGGCATGTTGGTCAGGAAAATACTTTGGACAAATATCTTTTGCTAAACAATTTAGACAAGTTAAAATCTTGGCCTTTTGAGGGGTTACAAGCAGCTAGACTTACACAAAAGCTGAGTGATCTCTTTAAAGCAGCAGAAGTAGGGCTATACTGCAGTTTGATTCCAAATGGAGCTTACTTTGTATGTGTATATTTTCATCTAGACAAGTGGCCTCGTCAGATTTGCTTACCCATTATCCCCTTTTTGAACAAGCCTGCCACTGGAGAGTGCAGATCACTCAGGGGTTACCCATATCTTGTAAAAATTCAGTATTTTGAGGAGAGATGCTCTATTTGATCACAGCTCTGTTAGAGGCGGTCACGCACCAACCAGTGTTACCTGGCTGGATAGCTTTGGACTTTGTCTTCAGAGAGTTGGTTCTCGTTGGGGAAGGTCTTCCAAACAGGGTCACGATGGAAGAACAACTTGGCATTCTGAAGAGGACCGCTCCCAGAGTTAAGGTTCATTCTAATTAAGTTAGTTTCTTTTAAATACATAATTCATTGCATGGCTTGATGTCTCACAGGTGGCTATGGCAATGAAAAACACATAATGTATAATATATTTAGCAAGCACTATAATAACAGTTGGCAGTGATTAAAGGAGTAGCCAGGCAATACTCTGCTGTGACTAACTGAAACTATTAAAATTTGGGAAGTGTCTTTGTGGGGGAAATACCATGTAGCCAAGAAGCCTTTTGATGTTATTTGGTAGTATATTTTAGAACTGTTCATCCAAGAGGTATTAACAATAGTACAGGCACCCAAAAAAAGTACAGGCTCTTCTATTTGGGAATAGGAGGAAAGCAAAGGTGGTTTTAGTATCTAAAGTAAGTTTAGTAAGGGATTTTTAAAACTTTTGTTGTGCTTTCATCTTATCAGCAATATTGTCAGGAATTTATAATATATGGCAGATCAGTTGTGAATATATTAATTTGGTTTTTTAACTGCAATGTGCCACAAAACCTACCAGTGATGGAATTCTCTAAGAGAGCAAGTGCTCTTTTCTCTTGAGATACTCATTTTGAAGTCACTATTCTATAGCAAGCAATCTGTGAATTGATACTCATGGGAGGAGAGGCGGGTGAGCAGCAGGAACTAAGAGCCAAAGCTAAATGCCATCAGGCAAGAGACTCAGCTGCAGAGTAGGATGCCTCCAAGCACTTAATCAGCAATGATGGGTTGGTTTCTAGTCATCTCCATTTAGCAAGCTAAGGTGTCATCGACATATTGCAGGTTGTCAATAAACCTTTCTTCAATCCTGATGTGGTCGTCATTGAATCCAGCTTCTCAGATTATTCGCTCAACATACAGATTGAATAAATATGGTGAAAGGATACCACCCTGGCTCACTTTTCCTGATTTAAAACCATGTAGTCTTCCCTTGTTCTATTCAAACAACTCCCTTTTGGTCCTTGTACAAATATGGGGTACCAGCACCCACAGTCAAATGGGTCCATGGGGCGGTTGTATAATTGAGGGGTAATATTAAAGGGACATCAGAAGAGATAAAGCATGCAAGTGCTCCCCTCTGCAACCACGATTGCTTCAGGAACCAGGTCCGCACAGAGAGCGAGAATATATTTCCAACCAAGGCTTATATACACCGTCTAGGGGCTTGCAAGCCCCCCTAATTACAGTTAACCACAGACATAACAAAGTGAGCTGTACACTAACCCTAAAAATCCCTGAGTCCATGGGAGGAGTAAACTAACACTAGTCCCCAGGACAGGTAAGAGGGAGTTGCTGTCTGAACTCTAGAGAGCAATAGCACATGTCTGCTCCTATAATTAAAGCTGCCGGCTACATAGCAATCAGCCATGTGCTTGTACTAGGTGTCCTAAAGGTAACACTATTAAGGGGGGATATAGTGAGGAACAACATTAATTAACAGAATGTGATTGGGACACAATCCAACTTAAGGGTGAAGGCCTCCCTTTACCCCAGAAACCCAGCATGCCAACCTTTGTGATATATGAGAATAAAGGATTCATCCATATACACACTTCCTGTTCTTTGCTTCCCACATACAGGTTTTGCATAAGTGCAATTAAATGCTCTGGAACTCCCATTCTCAAAGCTAGTATGCCTTGATCCATGCATTCAAACACCTTTTCTGCTTCAACCACGATCCAAGTGAGATCAACAATATTGTCTACATCTGAATCTACCTTGACTCTCTCAGCTCCTTCTCAACATACTTCTGAGCCCACTTTGAATTATTTTCAGCAAAATTTTACTTACATTTGATATCAATGATATTGTTCTATAATTTGAGCAATCTGTTGGGTCACCTTTCTCTTGAATGGGTACAAATAGGAATCTCAGATGACCAAGTTTCTTCCAAATTTCTTGGCATAGACAAGTAAGTCCTAATGTTTCTACACTTTATAGAAACATTTCAATTGGTATTTCATCAATTCCTGGGGCTCTACAGTTTTGTTTACATCTTCAGTGCAGCTTGGACTGCCTACAGTATCATTGGTTCTTAATCATATGAGGGATACCCTCCCCCAAAAATGGGGAAAAGCCCCACTGAGCAGAGATTTCATAGTTCACATATTTTTCCCGCTAAGCAAGCATGACCAACTCTGAATTAGTGCACCCAGTGGCATCACCTGGGAAAATTCTGGTCACTATGAATTATTTTGTAAAAGTCATTTCCCTCAAATCTTTTGTGATGGCCAATTTAAGAGAACAACATGCAGCTGTAAAATTTTGTTTCCAGCTTAGGAAAAATGCCACAGAAACTTGTGATGTTGAACACAGCTTACAAGGACAGTGCTATGCGAAAAACAAGTACGTGAGTGGTTTTCTCATTTAAAAAAAGTGAAATATCAATTGATGACAATCATCTTTCTGGACTTACATCAACTTCCCAAACGAAAGAAAATGTCAACTTGTAGTGTATTTGGAGTTCATCCCACCAGGTCAGACTGTTAATCAAGCTTTCTATTTAGAGGTTCTAAAAAGATTGTGTAACAATGTGGGACAAAAAAAGGTCTGATTTTCCACAACAATGCACCTGTTCACACAGCCATCTCAGTGCACCAGTTTGGGGCCAAAAAAACACAGCATGCCTCTCTTGCCCCACATACCATACTCACCTGACCTAGCTCCATGAGAGTTCTTTTTGTTTCTTTGACTGAAGAGGGAAATGGAAGGACACTGATTTGATGACATGTAAATGAATGAAGAAAAAAATGAGGAAGGCCCTGTCAGCCATCCAAAGATGAATTTGAAAAATGTTTCCAAGAATGGAATCGCAGATTTGACTAAAGTATTAAGTATAATGGAGAATACTTTCAAGGTGATTAGATTTTTTTTTTAAAAAAGTTTAAATACATAACTGGAAGAAATCCGTTTTGGGGAGATACCCCCTCATGTTACTTATTGAAATCGTTAAATGTCAACTAGTACTTTATTGTACAGTAACTTCCTTCATTCTTTTGATACTTCCTCTACTTTTCAGTATTTCACCATCAGACTCAGAACTCATTGTCATGGAATCAATTCTCATCTCAATCCTATAGGACAGAGTAGAACTGCCCTTGTGAGTTTCTGAGACAAGATGAGGACAGCCTCATCTTGGTCGCACACAGCAGCTTATGGGCTTGAACTGCTGACCTCACTTCAGTGCAGAGCCTACTACACCACCAGGGTTCTTTATTTTGCCTACAGAAGCTTTCAGTTTTGTAAATTTTTAATTTAATTTTAAAGTTTTTTCATCAACCTGTATTCAACAGTTTAAACCACTAAACCCCCAGTCTTTATTCTTTTCCCTCCATTTCTATTTCTCCCTCTTCCAATTCATTTCTCTTCTCCTTCTTCTGTTTCACCCAAGTTAACATACCAATAATCTAGTCTGTAACTTAATCTGTCTTCCCTTGTCCCCTCTTCTGACCCCCGCTTCCACCCCTGGCAATTTCCAGAGTCTGTTCTCTTTGCTGTGGAAGTCTGTCTTGGGTCTGTTCGTGTTAGGACTCACGCTTTATGAGGAATTTGTATTTCCAGTTGGTTTCCCTGCCCCCACCTCACTGTTCCATTCCCTTGCTGTTCTGTTGCACCCCCTTGGTGTTTTGCCTCGGTGTGGCAGGATCAGATCAGGTGCAATTCCCACACTGTGTCTCCAGTGTTGTCCCCTGTAAGGCTATGGGTCAATGAGGGACGGTCTTGTCTCATAGTGGGGCCGGCCATGTGGTCCTCTCTGTGGACTGGCTGCTTTGAGCGAGCACATCGACCTCCTGGTCTGGTGGGCCAGGATGTGCTCCACTCTCTCCTCCTCCCCCTTCATCTGCTCCCGTGTACTCCAATCAGATATTTCCCTCTCCCGGAGCTGCAGATTTAGTACCGTCCTTTGAAATAAATTCTTCTGTCCTTTGCATTTTTGATGACTTCCAATTTTCCTAGATTTATACTTTGTACATCCCAAGTTTGTTATTAATTGATGTTTGCAACTGTTTCTTATCACGTTGAGTTGTGCCTCATCAGCAAATGAGGATCCCTGAGACTTTACTCCCAGAAACTTCACTCCGGTCATGACACCATAGTTGACTCTACTTTGAGAAGGCAACTCTACACAATCTATGACAATGTCTTCTTCCATTCACTAGCCTTTCGGTATCTGACAATGTTTTAAAGTTATGCATATGGTTTTCAGTGACGACTTCCTCTGAAATGGGCACCGGATTCCTTATTCAAAGTCTTAGTGTGGAAACTCTGCTGAAACCTTTTTGAGTTCACTTTGAGTGAGCCTGCTGGCATTAGAAATACCATTGACTTATCTTTCAGTATTACAGCAACACACAAGCCACCACATTAATGACAAACTGATGGATAATTGATGGGAGAAATAGATATTGGGAAGGTATTGTGGATTTCTTTAGCTTTTAAAGAACCACAATCGGAGAAATGAAATCAATTTCACTCTTTCCTATCATCATAACTAGATCATGATTTGGGGAGGGTAGACTATAACACTATTTTATAGCTTTGATGGTTTGAAGTCCAAATGGGTTTTATTGGGCTGAAATCAAGATGTCAGCAGGGTTGTATTCCTCCTGGAGACTCTAGACAACAGTAACTTTCCTTGCCTTTTCCAGGTTCCCAGGAGCACTTGCATCCTTTGCCTGCAGGCACTTTGTCTTCAAAGCAGATTTGATCCAAAGCCTTATCCTGGTACTTTATTTCTGCTTCTCCCCTGTTGCCTTTATCCCATTTTAAGAGCTCTTGTTCCATTGGACTAGTTCAGAGAACCCAGAAAGATCTCTATTTTAAGGTCGCTAATTGGCAACCTAACTTCCATCTGCAACCTTAATTTTCCTTTGCCACATAGCTTAACATAGTCACGGGTTTCAGGATTAGAATGAATGAAGGTATCTAGGGTCATCCTGCCTGCCACATCTGGCCAACATGTTTTCTCAAGTACAGGAGTAGAGTGAAGGTGGAGTTGTTGGAAGAAGTTGCTGATCTAATGGAAGTAACCTGAGGTCACGCAGTGGGTTTGATCAAGCCCTGGGTCTCAGGCCTGTGCTAGCCTGCTCTAGATCCTTATGCAGCCCGTACAGCTAACTATTGCCTAGACTTGTGGTATTTTTATCAAATGCTATTCAGCTACTGAAAAATAGTGATTCCACTCAAGGCCGACCACCTCTTAAACTAGTTGCCGTGGAGTCAACTGAGACTCAGTCATGATCATATGGTGGCGTAGAACTGTGCTCCATACAATGTTAATGGCTGTTTTTTAAGAAAAGTTTTATTTGGCTCCTCTCGGGCATTTAAATGTCCAGCCTTCCAATTAGCAACCATATGGGTTAACCCTCAAAGTAAGATGATGTTTTCAATGGACAAGCATGAGTGTGTGTTAAGTGAGACACGTTCCAAACAAGTGTACACATAATCAATAAAAAATTCTATTGTGCCTAAGAGCAAAAATGAGCTACAGCTAAATTGAGTATCAAAACTAGCTAAGTTTGCAAAAATTAATTAGGTTAATATAGTTACTTTCATTTGATTATCAAAACAGAAAAATCAAAGACCATTATCCTATTGTTTTTAATTATACTAAAGTATATGTCTTGTTTTCAGCGGTTGTGAAATTCACACTTGATCTTAGCCAAAAGGCTGAGAAGCGATATGTGAAATTCAGTTGAATTGCAGACCCCATATCCTCAGCGACTATTCATTAAGGTGATTTGATCACCAAAAGACTAAAATAAAGTTATGTGTCTTTTGTTTTAAATTACTATTACATTTAAACCATAATCTAAGGTTTTGCTCTCCCCAGATCAGAGGTTCCACTCCACAACTTGTGGGTAGGATTGGCATTTACACGTTTACCTGTGCAGGTTTGTATTCAAGTATGTGCATGTGCAAGTATATGAATGTGCAAGTCGATGCATGTGAATGTCAGCGGTAAAGAAACACATGGAACTCAGAATGTAACAGTTTCCATTGTTAAAACAAAAAGTCATTCAACGTTTTAGTGAAGAACCAGATACAGATAAACACTTAGTGCCTTATGTAATTATAAGCATTATAAAAAAAATTAATGCTGACAATAAACTAAGATACACTGAGGAAAGTTACTATTAAATGAAAGGTATTTTACTATAGTATCTTTCATCAAAGATGCCACAAAAGTTAGCTCACATTACTGCTATAATTATCCAAATTTTATAAAATATAAACAAACTTTATAGCAACTATCTGAGAGGAAGACGGAATGTGACACAAGAGAGCTTCCGAAAGTTTGTGGGGGTGAGAAAAATTCTTCAAATTCCATTGTCCATAAACCCCTTCTTATTAACCTTCAAAAGACTAAAGTCTCCTTCAATTGGTAATTATGGTTTGAACAAAAAACAAAATGGTTTGCTTTTGTATGTGATGAGGGTTTTTAGAAATTCACATATTAAAAAAGAGAATTCGCATATTAATTCAGATGGGATAAACCAACTTGAGCAAACCATCCTTAAGCAAATTTCAAGACGTAAAACCATATTGCCACCTGGTGGCAGGATTGCAATTTACAACAATTCATTTTTAGAGCTCACAGCCCTAAATATACACTCAAAAAGTGACAAGAATGGCCTTTTCAGTGCCTATTGTTTAACTTCATAGCCACCCTAGGACAGAGTGAAATTCAGGGTGAGCATCCCCACGTATAACTTCTGTTTGGTCAGAATAAGATTGGTAAAGTTTTGGAGGAAACGCTTTCATATCCAGAGTTGTTTACCTGGTTTTAGAAAGCCTCAAAGAGTTCTACTCAGAAGTAACATTTGATCTTAATAAATTCTTGTGATTCCTACTTCAAGCCTGTCACTGTAGTTAAAATATTGGAATTGAAGTGACTAAAGAGCATTTCAAAGTCCGCTTATGAAGTCAAACACCACATGGCTTCTTAAATCATCCCTTTTTTTCATGTTGCCACTTCCTGCAAACAACCCTTGGCTCATCCATGCACTAGCCAAGGTCTGATGATTGGTCTCCATGGTCCTCACCTCATTCTGTTTCACTGCCTTCCTGGAGTGGCTCCTCTGAGGATGAAGGGAGAACTTTACAGGATGCCACTCAGCTCTCTGTGATCTACTCCCAGTTCACACATTAGGGCCATCTCCCTCACGGCTTTCCCATGGATTCTGGTGGCTAAGTGGAGGAGGGTTTCGTGTCAACTATATTCCCCTCAAACAGGGAAGCATCCCTGATCTCCTCACCTTCTTCTCTTTGCTCGTCATTGGAACAGAATGCAAATAATCCCTCTTAGGGTTCGAAGGATCCTCCAGGGTTCTACCACTAGAGGGAAGACACTAAGTTCACAGGAAAAGCCCTTCACCCACTGACTTCTCTAGCCTCTCTGTTCTTTGCCACCAGGAGCCAAGGAAGTCCCTTCCTTCCCCAAGAGCCAAGACTTGCCCATTTCCATATAACCAAGCCCAGAATGACTCATAAAGGGCACACGAATACCTTTCCAGAAAAATCTCCACCCAGTGGTCTAACAGTCAATGACTAAAAGACCTGTGCTGATTCTTTTTCTAAAATCGGAATTACTTAGCCTTATACATAAATGCCCACCTTAACTGCAGTACTAAACAGGTCTAAAATTAAAATAAAGGGAATGTGTGAGCCACCTCAAGGTCTTTGCACTTTCTAGAAATGTCCCTCCTCTGTGAACACAGAAGGGTTTAGGGCTTTGCTAGATGATTTGGAAGAGGGGTGGAGTGGGGAGGCACAACAGTGATGGAACAGAGCTGACAGTATTGGCTAAAGAGAGATTAGAATAAAATACTATGAATAAAGTACAAATGAAGATTGGGCAACAGAAAAAGGTATTGCTTACTTACAATACGGTGAGCTTTGTGGATGGAAGTCATATACAGAGTCAAAAATGATGGCAATAAGAATATTGAGAAAAAGAATATTGGTGCAGTTAAGATGAAAGGATAGAAATCTATAATGTGAACATGGGATTCTGCAATTGAGAATTCACAGATATTTTCATTTCTGGTGACAGGAAAGTCAAGGAGAGACTATTAACAGTGGGTAGTGTAGAGGAAAATGCCACTGAAGATGAATTCTTAACTAAAGATTCAATATAAGGAAGCCCCTAGTACAGTGGACTAGTTGTACAAGTAGGATTGCATGTAGGGCTAAAGCAATACTCAATGACAGAGTATTTAGAAGGTGTTAGTTAGAAAAGAGTTTTTGCAAAACTGAAAGAAACAAATAGCTCTAAAGTAGTTGGTGTGGAGATAATAGTATCTGCTTGAGAAGACTACAGCCTTCAAGAACTGCCAGTGAGCAGTCAGTGTTCTGGCCTACCCACAATATTCTGGCCAACCCTCCTGGGAAATGTGGTTGATGTCATCTTGCCTGAAGGCCATGTCTCCTAGATCCCACTGCCCACTTTCTATGTCAAGCTGTCCTGGTAATTCTCCAGCCTTCAGATAACTTTCTACCCTATTCCAGGATGTTATTGTAAATCTTATTCCCAGGCTCTATGTATGTACCCCCAGGAAGTTATTGTTGAGTAACACTTCTCTTAGTTTCTGTAATCAGCTAGGTTAATCAAAGTGGGAAAATAGGATGCCAGCTAGGGCCTGTACTTTTCAGCTTGAAATAAACAGGATAGTGTTTTTGCCTTTATAAACCCTGCCTGACTACTCTTCAGTCTTCGGGGTTTTAAGGAACACGAGTTCCCCCATCCCCCTAGCTGCCTTAATAAAGACTCCTAATTAGATTTCATGGCATTACAGTGGTCTTTAATCTCTCACAGCATATATCAAAAGCAAACCCTTAGAAACTCAAGAAGAAATTTATTGATCACATACTATGAATTCCAAAGCCCTCTGCAAACATAAAGATACAGGAAAGGCAAAGAATAGTGCCAAATTAAATCAGGACCTTCTAGATTTCTCTTTTAACTTCAACCCACAATAAACACATTTTACACTGTTACCCAGTATGCATGTACACACATTCACTTGCTCTCCTTAACAAAGAGATCCAACCTGTCTTAGACATTGAGATACAGCAGTGAGCAAACATATAAAGTTCTTGTCTTATGGAGTTTGTGTTCTGGTAGAGGAAGCAGACAATAAACAATATAAGTAAACCAGACAACATAGTAAGTGAAAATGATGTCAGGGAAATCAGGAAATGGAAGAGATGCTGAATACTAAGAGTAGGTTATCAGTTTTAGTTGGCAAGGCCTGGGAAGATCTGACACAGAAAGTTTTAAAATTGAAGACCTGAAGCAAGCAAGGGGCACCATGGGGTACAGAGGGGAAATTATTACAACAGAATAAGAGTTTGTTAGTCTGGGTACTTTAGAGAAACAAATCCACAGAAACCCATGTATAAGAGAGAGTTATATAAAAGTTAAGTGCACATCAAGAAAACATCCCAACACAGTGCTGCCAAAACCCCAAAGTCCACCATTAACCCATATGTCTGACAGCAATCCACAAAGTCCTCCTCCATCTCACAAAACTCACACAGTGATGCCGACTGCAGGAGGAAAGCCGAATCAGAGAAAGTGTAAGCATCTCAGCGCTGGCTGGGGTCTCCATATGGCTGCTCCAGCACACAGGGCTGCATTGGGGTAGGTCCATGCAGCTTCTCCGTGGGGATGTCTTGCAGGAAGTGAGCCTTGTCACCTGAAGCAGGGAACTGGCTAAGGCTGCACCCTGGTCCGACCATCAGAAAGCAAGAGACCAGAGAACTTGAAAGGCGAGGCTCACCAAGCCATTTAGCGCTCAGCCTTTCAATTAACCCCACATGTGTTTATCGGCCAGGTTGGCACAATAAACTTTAACTATATCAATCCACCCCTTTCTAACTTGGTACCTGTGCATAATTCTTTAGCCTCACAATTGCAATTGAGTAACACCTACACCTTAATCCTAAAATCCTGTGAATATGTTCCCCCACCTATGAAAACTTGTAAGCCAACCATTTCATGCCCTTTATCACCTCAATTTTGGGTATCCACTTTATATACTGCCCATTTACATCAACCCAGTGCTCTGAAGAGGCAATCATTTTCCAACATGAAGAATCTTCATTCCAGTTGGAATTTGTAAAATCTGCATCCATAAGCAAAGTCAAATCCAGACAGGCCATCCATAAAGTCAGCAACAGTATGCACCAGTTCACAGGCTCAAAAATTTCCATCTGGTCAGGCTCTGGTCAACTCAATGTGGGCTGCCTCACTCAGCCTCCACAGGGTGCCCATTGGTCGCCTTGCCTTTAGACCATGGGCTCTCACCAATACTCAACAAGACCAGCCCCCTCATGCTAGGTCATGAACTTTAGACCTGTCAACCCGCTCTCATCTTCTCTTCTGTGAACCAAATCCACAGGTGTCAGTGGCCAAACTCAACCCGTGTCTTTATTGCTGCATTTCTCCCACTTCCACTCAACAAGTAGATCCAGGTGGTCACCTAACAAGCATTTTAGCCTGCTCTCAAGTTTAACATTCAGTCCTTAAAATTAATATTTTAGCCTGATCTCAGGTTTAACATTTAGTCCTAGAGGGGCGTTTTCTTCATGATTCCAGATATTTTCCAGCTTCTGACAAAGACCATTGGTTCCTGAGTACTCCAGAGCACTGGGTGGGGCATATCTTTGCATAGCTTTCTTTGCAGGTGTGGCCTAAACCCATCTAAAGTTCAAATTTTAATGGCTCAAAACAAGTGGGCTTACAAACTTTCTATTTTCACACTTCCCATACTTTCCCCATAAAACAACTGAGTAAATAGTGTGGCTTTATCTGACCTCTGGCTAGACAAGAAAGACTACCATGAGGAAAACAAACATCTACTCTCCATCTTATGATTTGTTTCTCCAGTACCCCACTCCCAAGGTACCATAATGTGTTAGTCTGTGTACTTTAGAGAAACAAATCCATAGAAACTCATATATAAGAGAGAATTTTATATAAAGGTTAAGTATGCCTCAAGAAAACATCCCAACCCAGTGCTGCCCAAGCCCACAAGTCCAACATTAACCCATATGTCTGACACCAATCCACAAAGTCCTCCTCCATCTCACAAAACACACACAATGAAGCTGACTGCAGGAGGAAAGCTGAGTCAGTGAATGTGTAAGCATCTCAGCACCGGCAGGGGTCTCCACACGGCTGCTCCAGCACCCAGGGCTGCATTGCGGTAGGTCCATGTGGCTTCTCCTCAGGGATGTCTTGTAGGGAGTGAGCCTTCCTGCAAAAACGGTGGAGACTGGTCCTCCTCTTTCCTCTGCCACTCCTGTTATCACCCAATGGGTACATGAACAAGGTGGACATGGTGGCAGGGATGGAGGTTATGCATGGGTACAGCAACATGGACTTCCACTCACCAAGGCTGACTTGGCCACTGCCACTACTGAGTGCCCCATATGGGACCATTCCTCAGGGAGATCAACCAGCAACTTGGTGGCAGGTTGATTACATAGGACCACTTCCATCATGGAGGGGACAGTGTTTTGTTTTTACTGGAATAGACATCTACTCTGGATATAGATTTGCCTTCCCTGCACACAAGGCTCCTGCCAAAACTAACACAGAGCAAATGCAAAAGGCCCTAAATCTGGAACTCTGAGTATTCTATTAATGAGTTGTAAAAGAAAAAGGTTGGTGGGGGGGGGAGCAGTAAAAAAGAAGAAGTGAACTCAGGAGGCATGTGGGGACAGGGTGTGGGGAAAGAGTGCCACAGGAGAACTTTGAAGCATATTGAGCATAAGAAAGCGAGGCTCTGATTTGTCAAAGGTGGAGACTGCGTGACTTAGTCTAAGAGCCAACTGAAGGGGAGCAGAGAAGTAGCAGGAGACCTGGTGAGAGAATGTTGAGAAAAGGAGAGATGGAAAGGGCTTAGCAGTGGGGAGCAGTGGAAAAGATAAGTCATCAGACTGTGGGTGTACTGAGAAAATAGAGACAACAAAGTTTCCAAAAAGATTGGTTGTGACTTACAAAAATGAAGAGTCTAACATGGTTCCAGCATTTGACCAGAGCACCAGAGAATGTGGAGGCCAAAGGCCTGGAAGAAGTCAGGTTTGGGTACATCTTGTTCGTAGTGTCAAGTGGATGTCCAACATAAGGGAAGTTATAAATGCAGGAGAGAAGTCGGAACTGAGGTTGTAACTTTAGAAAGTATCAGAATAGGGTTTAAAGATCACAAGGGAGTGAATGAGCAGGTAGGGAACGAAAAGCGTAAAGATACTGATTTCACATTGGGAGGCAGGTAAATGAAGAGGTCATTGTGTTGCTGTGATAGACTAAATAGGCTAAGCCACCAGCAGGGCATTTAAACTGCCGGCAGAGTGCTCTGTGATGGGTTATATCGCAGAGCTGTCAGACTAAACAGACTAGGGAGAAAACTTGGTGACTTTTGAAAATCAGTCGATACAATCCTGTCAGTCAAAACAATATATTGTTTGACTCACTTGCTTTGGAGACATCATCCAGAAGGATCAATTGCAGAAGGAGGACCGACAATTTGGCAAATTAGTGAGAATGAGGGAGAATCCTTGGTGAGATAGATGGCCACAAAGATGGACACGGTCATGAGCAGTGTAACAGAACAAATTCTGTCATACACGTTGTCACCATGAGTTCAAGTTCACTCACCAGCAAAGAAAAGCAACAAGTACGAGGAGAAGGCAGTCAAAGTGGCTGAGAAGCAGTGACCAAGGATGTAGGAATTAAAACAACAAGATGTGCTTGAGGAACCACGTAAAGGACATTTTGCTAAGAGAAGATCATGTGTTCATGGCATAAGGCAAAACTATATCCTAAGAAAGAAAAAGAAAAACCAAAGACTCTTTCTAAAGACCCCATAAGACAAATTTCATGATGCATATATGTTTACAGTAGTCCCTTATATGGCATATATACTTATGGAAAGTCAAATTATGCTTTTTAAAACAGTGTTATTGGGATATAATTCACATATCATACAAATCATCATATTAAGGGTTGTACAGTCATCACCACGATCAATTTTAGAATATTTTTTCTCTCGTGTCATCATTGTTATTTCTTCCCCATTCCACACCAACTCCCCTGCCATACCCAAAAGAATCTATTAATCCAGTTACTATCCATAGAGATTTACCTATCCTGGATCTCATATACAGAAAAACATACCTCCACCTCACCCACAAAAATACCCCACAAATAACAATAAAGTGAAACAGAAAAACCTCAATTGAAAAGAAAGCAGAAAATCTAAAAAGTCAACAAACTTTAAATGGGTCAAAGGGATGGCAAATGATGAGGTATTAAATTTTAACCTAACTGCATCTATAATAACTTACTTTTCAATGTAGTCTGCATGATGACTATTCACATCTCTGATCTATGGTCAGAGGGGATTTGCTGAAGGATTAAGTCACATGCATTTCCCCATCACTTTCTTTTTTAATGGAGACAGTTTTTAAATGGGTCAAAAAGGAGATAAAATGATAACATATTATATTTTAGCCTGTTTCTGCCATAATTGACTTTACAATGCTGTCTGATAACCAGGTAGTTCACATCCGTCAAGTAAGGTCAGATGGGAGTCACCAGGGGATAATCTATGTATGGCCACTTCAATTAGATTTGGGGCTTCACTGTCATCTACAGCCTTCTGCAATTGAGGTGTTCACGATTTAATTTCTGATACGATTCCCTCCTTTAGATATGGATTTTATTATTAACAATCCCTGAATCACACAGGCTGGCATGCTTCTTCCATGTGGACTTAGTTGATGCCTCACTTAGATGACTGCTTGAGTCTAACATGCTTTTAAAACATTAAACTAAATATATTCCATCCTTCGGAAATCACTGTGGTAGTTAGGTTTTATGTCAACTTGCACTTGCGGATGGGGTGGAGTTCAACTTATCAATCAGGCCACAGCCTCATGATTCCTCCTGGGAGGTGTGGGCTTTTATAAGAGAAACACCGGAGACCTCTCCTCTTTCTCTGCCTCTTTGCCTTCTTGCTTGCTGGGATGCCGTGCCCTGCCATGTTTCTACTGACTTTATAGCCACATGACTCTGTACCCAGTGGCCTGAGATCTCCCTGCATGCCTCTTCATCTTTCTGCAACATCAGTCTTCAGCTATGTGAGTTTGATTGGGCCTAAACGAGCCTGGGACATAGGGACTTCAGTTGGTCTAGGCTGGGATGCCTTCTTGATATGAAGTTCTTCGTTTTATATATATAGGATTGTCACTAGTTTGTTTTTGCTTTTTCTCTAGACAGCCCAACCTAACACAGTACCATCGCACGGGACAAAGAGACCAGCCTCTCCCACTTTAAAACTTCATGAACACAGGTAAGAAGAAAGCTCTGAAGCAGGAGAAGTTCCATCACTTTGGGGAAAAAGAAGCATTTCCATGCTGGTGTGGAGAAGTGAGGAAGGGAAAGGGTAAGACAAATGAAAAAAGTGGAGATATATGTGAAACCTGGTAGGAGCAGAAAATCATATTAAAGGGCCTAAAGCTCCCAGGAGGGGAAAGCCAAGTATTTGATTCTTGGCTGAGACCTGGGCAGCTCTCCCCAGTGGGCCTTCCAACAGATGGCACCCTCAGGGAAGAGAGACTATGCCACAGTGTGGGAAGGCAGAACGGCAAAGGCAGTGGAGTCTCTGTGCTCCATTCATTCATCCTTCTGAAGACTAGGGGAGGACCCTTGATGTGAGAGATCTCACCTCTGGCAGTAGGGGATGGGAAACACCAGCACATGAACAGGTTGTAGAATGCTGAAGAGACTAGAAGACCAAGTACCACAAACATTCGAATATTTGGGGTGGGAATAGTATTAGTATTATCTAAAGTTTTATTTTGATATGATTAAATTAATCTGAAAGTGAATAACCCCTCCACTACTTTTAGTCAAGGGAAGGCAGGTAGAGCCCAATCTCCTACAAAGGGAAACTAAATCCAAATCTAAGCCCATTGGTGCAACCATTGACTCCGCGATAGCAATATGACCCAGAGAGAACCAATGAGAAGATAGAAAACTTGACCACTTTGACTGTTTATTGTTGCTCTGTTTATTTGGATCTTTAAAAATCCCTTTTGGATTGTTCAGCGCCCTCAGGTAATCTCTTAGCATTAGAGAACCTGTAAAGACAGAACAAAACCGTGCACCATTCTCTTAACCATCAAGTCCATCGTAACCTCATAAGTCCATCCTTGCAGCCACTGGGTCTTTACATCTCGTGACAGTCTTCCTCCTTGTTGCTGACTCTCCACATGTTCACCAAACATGATGTACTTCCTCAGGATCTCAAGAGACAAAGCAACACAATCCTCGCTTCTAAGGTCCACTTTGGCTGGACTTCTTCCAAGACATTCTTGTTCACTATTCTGGTAGTTCAGAGGACACTTAATATTCTTCACCAATGCCATCATTCAAAGGCATCAATTCTTCAATTTTCCTTTTCCTTACTTATTGTCCAGTTTTCATATGCACACGAGGCAATAAAAATGCCATCGCTTGGATCAGGCATGCCTTATTCATGAAAGTGGTATCTTTGCTCTTTAACAGCTGAAAGGAATCTTTTGCAACAGATTTTCTCAGTGCAATGTGTCATTAAATTTCTCGATGGTCAGTTCTATAGATAGGCATTGGTGTAGATCCAAATAAAATGAAATACATTAAAACTTCCATTTTTTCTCTTTATTATGATATTACTTATTGGCCCAGTTATGTTTTTTCTTCTTCTTCCTTATGTTGCCATCTAATCCACAGTGAAGGCTGTAGTCTTTGATCTTCATTGTTAAGATCAAGTCCTGTTGATTCTCAGCAAGCAAGCTTGTGTAACCTGAATATCTCAAACTGTTAATGAGTCTTCTCCAATCTTGATGCTGCATTCTTCTTTATATTGTCTAGCTGCTCAGGATACAGTTTTAATAAATATAGTGAAAGGATACAACCCTTCAGTTGTGCAACCCACGATGCACACATTTTCTGATTTTAAACCACAACATATCCTGTTATATGGTACAAGAGAGACCCCTAATTTCAAATATCATTTAAGGAGAACATGTATTAAGTCTTAAATAGGAAAAAAAACAAAGGCACGCATTCCAGATTGGGGAAATAATGACTTCCAAGGGTTTGCTGAGATTCTGAGACTTATAAAGGATATGCGATTTTAGTTTTTAATGAAGATGCTCCGAAGGTAAAGAAAGGAGCCTTGAACTTCCAAACTTAAGCCAAAGCAAATGCATTAAAGAGCAAGGAGGCCAGGCTGAAAGACATTCCCAAGCAAGTGCACACATACACACACATACTCCTCATGACACCACTTTCTGCTGACCCAAGACACTGAGGCTTGCCCCAGGAGAAACAAGCTTGACCAATATACCATCAAGTTCTCCCTGACCACTGAGTCATCATTGGGGGGTCTCTCTCTGAAGTTGCAGTATATCTTTTTTTATTTTTTGGTGTATGACAATCAGAGCTGTGAATCCAGAGTCAGCAAGTGGAATAAGAGTTGGGAAGGGGGATGGGACATAAAGTTGATGGTAGGGTGAAGGGGTGATGACATCAAGGGGTCCATATAGAAAAAGAATGTTTGTAAACTGATTGTAGTAGCAAATGTACAATTATGCCGGACGTGATTGAACTATGGAATTACTTCATATATGTATTAATCCAAATGAATAAAAAAAAGAAGATTGAAGATAACAACATACTTGTGTTCATTGTGGATATCAAGGCCAACAAGTACTAGATAAAAAAGACTGTGACGAACTCTCTATGACATTGACATAATCAAGGCCAACACTTTGATCAGACCTGAAGGGTAAAGGAAGTCATATGTTCGACTGGCTCCTATGATACTTTAGATGTTGCCAACAAAATCAGAATACTTTAAACTGAGTGCACCTGACTAATGCTACATATAAATTATTTCAATACATGATAATAAAAATGACACGGGAGGGCAAAGGAACCTGTCATAAAAGCATGATCAGTGGCAGATCAATACATGAGAGATACAGGTGTGACTACAGAAGGGAAAATGGGACAGGGATTGAGAGAATTACATTATGTGAGATAGAAGAACTTGGTACAGGGACTCCTAATCAAGGCAGTTGGCATGACCCTTGACTCTGTGACTCCCAGTACAGTGATCTCTATCAATATCACACCTTGGTAAGCCCCTAAGGGAGATTACCCTGGGTTGACTGGAAGCAAACCACTTTCCAATGCATTCTGTTTGAGGGCAAGACTGTTCTCATGCCTAATTAATGGTCAAAGAATTCAATGGAGAGACTTCCAGGAAGATGGCACTGATGTAGCAGTTCCTTGTGAGAGGCTGCCGGATCTGCAGAGGAGGGAATCAACTGGAGGGATACTGACCTAAAATCTTGGGGACTCTTTGACAGTTTTCTCACAGATGGCTGAGTTGTGCTGACCATACAAGCATCCCCCAGGGTTTTCCCACCCTGGAGAAATATGTGCGATGATCCCCATTTCCTCCAAGCACCAGCTACACACAGTCGGGGTTCCCTGTACCCAGAAGCTACTTTACAGACCCCAACAACGGCTGGCCGTTTCCCATAGTCACAGTTCACTCTCTGGGGTCTCCAGGTCTACCAGCCACCTCCTGCCTCCCGAGGCCGCTTCCCAAGCTCCCCATGCCTATAGGCCACTTTATACACCCACTAGCCGCTTCTCAGGTCCCCCATACTTTCCTACCATTTCCCATGCTCAGTCAGCTTCCCAGGTCCCCATGCCTGCCAACAGCCTTTCAATCCTCCAGCTTCCTCCTGCATCCACAAGCCACTTTCAAAAGCCATACCCACAGCCCCCTTTCTGTGCCCACTAGCCCCTTGCAGACCCCCTCCCCCACAGGCCTGTCCCTGTGCCATATGCACTACATGCAACATACCACCTCCAGCTCCACCAAAATGCCACACAGACAGCAACCCATATCAGAAACCACTACAAGAATACAGGAGAAACCAAACTCAATGTCTGAAGATGACTCAAACCTAGCAATGTACATAGAAAAAGCAGACTTTGAACCACCACAGGAAGAAATCTTCAGAATTCTGCTTAGAAGCATGCAGGATATGAGGGAATAAGAAAAGAAAAAAATGATGAAAAAATAGGATTGTCTATATACCAAAGGGAAATATAAGAGTTAAGGGAGGACACAGCAGGAATGAAGAAAACGGTAAAAGATCTCACCAATAGGTTGGGAGAAGCAGAGAACTGAGTCAGTGACCTTAACGATCTCCAAGTAGAATACAACAACCGTGAAACACACTCAAACAGATAATTACTGAAGCTGAAGAAAACCTGAGAACAATGAGTGACATTATGAAAAGAAACCAAATCCAAATAATTGGGATACCATAACAAGACATAACTCAGAAACCAATGGCTAAAATTGCAAGGGAATTCTGGGAAGAAAACTTCCCCAATATAATAACAGAGGAACTGACAGTTATCCAGGAAGCAGGCTGAATCCCAAAAAGAACAACCAAGGCATACAGTAGTCAAACTATCCAACTTTGTGGAAAAGGAGAAAATCATAACAGCAGAGAAAAAATGCAGGCTCCTATAGCAGTCATCAGATAAGAATACGCTCAGACTTATCAGCAAAAATCACGAATAAGAGGAGAAAATGGAGTAGCATCTTCTTAAAGTTGTAAAAGAATAACTGCAAAAATAATAAAATAAATTAAAAGAACAACTGCAGCCCAAGAATCTTCTAAACTGCCAAACTTTCCATCAAAATAGATGAATTAAAAATTTTCTCAGATAATAAAACTCTTAAAAAGAATATGTTAAAAATAGACAAACAAAAAAACACCACCACTACAAAATTAACTTTTCAACTCACTTTAGACAGAAGACCAACATCCATAGAACTTAAACATAAGACCAGAAGACGTTGTACTGAGAGTAATACTGTGTTAGTCTAGGTCAGTGGTTCTCAACCTTCCTAAAGCCACGACCCTTTAATACAGTTCCTCGTGTTGTGGTGACACATCTCCCCCCCAACCATAAAATTATCTTTGTTGCTACCTCATAACTGTAATTTTGTCACTGTTATGAATCGGGTGACTCCTGAGAAAGGGTCATTTGACTCCCAAAGGTTGAGAACCACTGGTCTAGGTAGACTACAGAAACAAATTCATAAACACTCATATGTGTATAGGTAAGAGATTTATGTACAAAAGTCATTGAATCTTGAGAAAACATCCCAGCCTAGTCCAGATCGTAGCTCATATGTCCGATACCAATTTATAAAGTCCTCTTCAGACTCACGAAACACATGCAATGACATTGAAGGCAGGAAGCTCACAGCCAGTAGGTGGGAAGTCTTGTGAATCCAGTGGCAGTGGAAGCATCTAAGCGCTGGCAGGGGCTTCTACGTGGCTCCTCCAGCACCCACGGCTCTGGCTACATCACAGTATGGCTTCTACTCAGAAATGTCTCACAGGGAGCGAGCATGTGTCCCGCCTCCATCTTCCTAGAACCTCCAAATGAGGTCATCAAGCTGCAACTCGACTGTCAGGCTAAATTCCACCCCTTCACTCTTAATCTTCTCAAATTTACAACATATTATATAACTACCACAAAACACCCAAAACTTCCTCCACCCAACGGAGAAAAGAAGGCAATAATGAAACAACCCCCCCCCACACACACACAACATATAATTAAAGAGGTAGGTAGGAAGATATCTATCACAAAAGGTACGAGATGACAGCAATGAATCCACCGATGGATGTAATTACCTTGAAAAATTAATGGACTGAAAGCACCCATTAAATGACAGAGTAGCAGACTGGATTAGGAAACAAAACCCATAAATCTGTTGTCTGCAAGAGATACATCTCACACTCACAGATAAAAACAACTTGAGAGGCAAAGGATGGCAAAAAAAAAGTATATCAAGGAAATGACAATAAAAAAATGAGGAGTTGCAATTCTAGTCTCTGAGAAAATCGATCTCAAGGTGCAGGACAGAACAAGAGACAGGCATAGGTACTATATAATGCTTAAGGAAGGGATGTCCTGGAGGCATACACATAACAGGAAAGGGATGTCCTTGATGCATACACATAACAGGAAGGGATGTCCTGGAGGCATACACATAACAGGAAGGGATGCCCCAGAGGCATACACATAACAGGAAAGGGATGTCCTTGATGCATACACATAACAGGAAGGGGTGTCCTTGATGCATACACATAACAGGAAGGGATGTCCTGGAGGCATACACATAACAGGAAGGGGAGGTACTAGAGGCATATATGTGACAGGAAGGTACATACATAACAAGAGGGGTGGGTTCTAGAGTTAAGATAATGGCTTAACCTTGGTCATCTCTGAGCTGACTTGACTTTAAGGATCCCTGAGCTCTTCTTTAGGGGAGCAAGCTATGATCCTTATCATAAGGGAGTGGGCTGTACTCAGGGTGGGTTGGTCTGATTGCTCTTGATGGCAGACAGTCTTCAGGCAGATAACCTTCAAGTAGTTAACCTTCAAGCATATAGTAGAAACCATGTGCTTACAAGCAGCATGGGGGGACATTATGGGAAATAAATTTAGTTAGGAGAAGGTGACTGGGATTCATCTCCAACTCACAAACATGAAGGCACCGCCACCAGTCTTGCTCTCCCAGACTTCTTAAATATGAGCTTACAGAATTTGTATACATATACTCTCTTCCCACCTCTCAGTTTCCCACAGTGTATAAACCACATTTATTCATTTTACCTTATAACAATGGTGGCATTAAATATTTATCTTTAAGACTACTGTATATACTTGTGTATAAGCTGAGCTTTTCGGCACATTTTTTAATGCAGTTTTTGTGGTAAAATTAGGTGGATTGGCTTATACTTGAGTATATACGGTAACTGAGTTTGCTAAGCATAATGTTCTCTAGTTTTGTCCATGTCCAAGTCCAGTCAATCTACACCTCTTGCAGCCCCACATACTGAATGAAGACCACTACCCACTCCTGTAAAATCTAATCATCTATAGACAGTGGTCAACACCAGCTAATTCTGTTCTCAATGTTGTTACATGAAAAGCCAGCAGAGAGCTGCAAACAAATTCTCTGTCACGCTCACCAGGAGACAGGTGGTGAGTTCCAAAGAACCAACATATAATCATCAATGAAATAAAAACACAGCACTGTGAATGTGTCTGATACAACAGAAAATTTCAGTTCATATTAATAAACAAGACAGAGTGACTCAAAGAAGTGATGTAAACACTTAGCCAGAAAGAAAGAAATTATATTGGACTTACCTGATAAGGAATTCAAATAAATGATATTTATATGCTTACAATGGATTATAAAGAAAGATCAAGAAAACTGCACACAAAATTAAGAAAAACAGAAAAATCATTTTAGAAGGAAAAATTCAGAAAACATCAAACCAACTAAATAAATGGAAAAAAATCAGAAACTATACAAAAATGGCAACTAGAAATCCAGATTAATACTAAGATTTCAGGGATAGATAATAATTTGAAAAAGCAAAGTAGAACTGAATTACTGGAAGACCAAACTGGTGGATTGGAAGACACATCTTTCAGTACAACGCTAATCTGTTAAAGGAGCAATCAGGGGAAAGACTGCAACAACAAATATTCCAAGAAAGCCTAGGAAATCTGTGGGATATCATCAAGAGGAATGTCTGTCTGCGATCTGAATTCTAAATATTCAAAGAAAGCCTAGGAAATCTGTGGGATATCATCAAGAAGAAGAATGTCTGTCTGCGATCTGAATTCTAGATATTCAAAGAAAGCCTAGGAAATCTGTGGGATATCATCAAGAACAGGAATGTCTGTCTGCGATCTGAATTCTAGATATTCAAAGAAAGCCTAGGAAATCTGTAGGATATCATCAAGAACAGGAATGTCTGTCTGCGATCTGAATTCTAGATATTCAAAGAAAGCTTAGGAAATCTGTGGGATATCATCAAGAAGAAGAATGTCTGTCTGCGATCTGAATTCTAGATATTCAAAGAAAGCTTAGGAAATCTGTGGGATATCATCAAGAACAGGAATGTCTGTCTGCGATCTGAATTCTAGATATTCAAAGAAAGCCTAGGAAATCTGTGGGATATCATCAAGAAGAGGAATGTCTGTCTGCGATCTGAATTCTAGATATTCAAAGAAAGCTTAGGAAATCTGTGGGATATCATCAAGAACAGGAATGTCTGTCTGCGATCTGAATTCTAGATATTCAAAGAAAGCCTAGGAAATCTGTGGGATATCATCAAGAAGAGGAATGTCTGTCTGCGATCTGAATTCTAGATATTCAAAGAAAGCCTAGGAAATCTGTGGGATATCATCAAGAAGAGGAATGTCTGTCTGCGATCTGAATTCTAGATATTCAAAGAAAGCCTAGGAAATCTGTGGGATATCATCAAGAAGAGGAATGTCTGTCTGCGATCTGAATTCTAGAACAGGAAGAAAGAAACAAACAAACAAAAACAGACAAAATTGTCACATCATTGTTGGTAAACAACTTCCCTGCCCTTATGAAAGACAAGCATATTCACATTCAAGAAGTTCCATGCACTCTGAACAGTATAGCTCCCCAAAGAAAATTATGACATATCATTGTCAAACTTTGCCAAACCAAAGACAAGAAAAGAATCCTGAGAACATCTGGGGGGGGGGTGGGTGAAAAAAATTACTTACAAAGAAGAATCAATAAGCTCTGATTTCTCCAAGAAGGCAATCAGATAACATGCAAACACTTTGAAAGAAAAACAAACAATCCAGGAAAATTGTCCCTCAAATATGACAGCAAAATTAAGACATTTCCAGATAAATAGAAGGCAAAGAAATTTGCTAAACCAGAGCAACCTTATAAAAAATACTAAAAGGAATTCCTTAAATAGAGAATGAGCACTGGCAGATTACAATCTGAGATTAAAATACATTACAACACAACCCAGAAGTCTATCCAGATATAAAACCTATAAGATTGAAAATATGGAATGAAAGTTATAAATTCATAACGAAGATAATTACAAAGTAAAAGAATAAATTGTGTAGTTATGGAAGTTCCAAATGAAATGGAAGCCAAGTAGACTTTAAAAACCCAGTGAAGGGAAAGAGTATACAATAAAAGGGAGAGTCCAGGGCTGGATAGGGCAGAGGCTGTACACTGGTACATATGAGGGCTGGAGACACAGGGAATCCAGGGTGGATGATACCTTCAGGAACAAGGGTGTGAGGGGCGATGCTGGGAGAATGGAGGGTGAGTGGGTTGGAAAGGGGGAACTGATTACAAGGATCCACATGTAACCTCTTCCCTGGGAGAGGGACAGCAGAGAAGGAGGGAGGGGAGACTACGGATAGGGAAAGATATGACAAAATAATGATGTATAAATTACCAAGGGCACATGAGGGAGGGGGGAGAGGGGAGGGAGGGGAAAAAAAAGAGGACCTGATGCAAAGGGCTTAAGTGGAGAGCAAATGCTTTGAGAATGATTGGGGCAGGGAATGTATGGATGTGCTTTATACAATTGATGTATGTATATGTATGGATTGTGGTAAGAGTTGTATGAGTCCCTAATAAAATGTAAAAAAAGAAAAGAGGAGAAAAAAAATGATTAGGGCAAAGAATGTACAGATGTGCTTTATACAATTGATGTATGTATATGTATGGACTGTGATAAGAGTTGTATGTGCCCCTAATAAATTGTTAAAAAAAAAAAAAGAGGGAGAGTGACAGAAAAATGATGGAGGCAGAAGAAAGCATTTGGAGCAATGAAAGTGTTTAAAAAAGCAGGAGGTAAATATTGTTACATATTCATTCTTCAGTAACAGTAATCTATGGGTAAATGCATGACTAGACACATAGGCTTAACTAGTTTGGGAGAGAGAGTGGTTGTACACAATGAATATATATAGATTTGACAGAGGATACTTTTATGTAGGTATTTACCTTTGCTACAACATATCCATGAATGTGGTGATAGAGGGGAAAAGTTATGAAAATTTTTTAGACAGAATCAAACACCTGAAGGAAATGAGTCACTGGGCCAGGGGGCTCAGGACCATATTCAATAGACACCAAAGTCAATGGTTATAACATAATCCACAAACATAGTCGTACTTTGGTACAACTTCAGTAAATCAGACGCATGGAAACAATTAGTCAAATGACCCCAAGACCAGAACTACAGGGTGCCCAAATGTTCTAACAGGGACCACATTCAAAGTTCTTGGATAGAGTAGGCGAGAAATATGGACCAAAAGACAAAATCATGACAGAGACCTGGATTGCTGGTCAGGCAGTGACTGGTAGAACTCTCACACATGGCCTTTGGTCAGTCGTTGGGTCTGGAGCTGAACTAATCCCTATGGCACACATTTACACCAAACAACAGACAAGTCTATTAGGGGAAAGCAAAAGGACTGAGGTGTGTACATCTTAGAAGAATCTGGGATAAATTTGGCAGCATTTTGCAAAAGTCAGTAATAACGGTTAGAATAGAGACCTGAAACAGAAAGATGGTGGGATGGGTAATTAAACATATGTACAAATGTGCTTGATACAATGGATGTATGTATGGATTGTGGTAAGAGCTGTAGGAGCCCCCAATAAATGATTAAAAAACAAACTGTGTTGTGTACGGCTTCTGCCAAAGATGCAGGTCAGATTTTATTTTGAAGTTCATTGGCTATTCTGAGCTGATTTCCAAAGTTATCTAGGGAGCATACCTCTGGAAGTCTGCAGGTGATCTCTTCTCTTCCTCCTACTTCTTACAGTATGCTTCCAGAAGAAGCATTTATCCAGACTGCTCTTGGAAATATCCATATTTTAAGCTGTTCAATGACTCAAAGTTTATGATTAGCCAAACGTTTAAGGAGTCTTGTATTGTCTTGTAACTGTTAAAGAATGGTTTTTACAAATGTCAATCAGAAATTTTTTGTAAGTTCCTAGATCCTCTATATTTAAGTTCAGAAAAGCTTTCTGCTTGCTGTAGTACTTTGGTGAATCCACGCAAGGTACTGCCTGATCCTGGATTGTTTTGTTCAACAAATACTTTCACTTTAACAGAAGCTCCTGTATGTGCATTGATAAAGGACAGGGTAAAGATGCAATTTTAATACATGATTATTATATACCAGATGTTATGCTAGATTCTTTAAGATATCCCACATGTATTCCTCACTACAACCCTAATAATGTTATAAAAGAGAAGTTTTAAAATTTGGGCTATGCAAATGTTGACCACTGGAGATTCCCCTAATAGAGGGGTTTGGGAGAGGAGATGGGTCGGTCAGGGTGTAATGTAGTACCGATGAAGAACACAGCTTTCCCCGGGATCCTGGATGCTTTCTCCCCCAACAACCATGATCCAAATTCTACCTTGCAGGACTGGATGGGGCAGAGGTTGTATACTGGTACATATGGGAGCTGGAGGCACAGGGAATCCAGGGTGGATGATACCTTCAGGACCAGGGTGTGAGGGGCAAGGCTGGGAGAGTGGAGGGTCAGTGGGTTGGAAAGAGGGAACTGATTACAGGGATCCACATGTGACCTCCTCCCTGGGAGAGGGACAGCAGGGAAGGGGGGGAAGGGAGACTCCGGATAGGGCAAGATATGACAAAATAACAATCTATAAATTAACAAGGGCTCGTGAGGGAGAGGGGAGCGGGGAGGGAGGGGAAAAAAAAGAGGACCTGATGCAAAGGGCTTAAGTGGAGAGCAAATGCTTTGAAAATGATTAGGTAAAAGAATGTATGGATATGCTTTACACAATTGATGTATGTATATGTATGGACTGTGATAAGAGTTGTATGAGCCCCTAATAAAATATAATAAATAAATAAATATTTTTTAAAAAGAAATGATGACACAAGAGTTGAACAGAAAATTTCAAAGGACAACATATGAAGACAAAATAAAGTACTAGAGTGAAATGTGCAAATAGCTGGAGTTGGAAAGCCCAACATGAAGAATATGCACACCATTCATCAACCTGAAAAAATGAAAAAAGTAGTGAAAGCCTCACGTTTCAATATTGAAAGCTTTTCAGGGGCAAAATTCTACTGGCAAAGTCTCTGGTGGGAATCAGATCAGGGACAAAAAATGTTGGTTCAACATTTGAAAAATAATTAATGTAATACACCAAAGAAAAAGACAATGTGTAAGAATTCATGATAATAACAATAAATACCAAAAAAGCATTTGAAAATATGCAATAGGCGTTTCTGTTATAAAAACACTCTGGGAAATAGGAATAGAAAGAAATTCATGAACATAATAAAGCATAAAGCCATATATATACTAAGAAATAAAGGTCAAAATCATGCACAAAGAGAAAAATATTGAAAACATTTCCCTTCAGAACCAAACAAGACTATCCCGATCACTACTCTTATTTAACACTACTCTTTTGGCTAGAAGTCTTAGCCAGAACAATTAAAAAAGAATTAAGCCATTAAAAATCAAGGGAAAATAACTGGGCCAAAAAAATGAAGTAAAACTCTTAACTATTTATAGATTATATGCTTCCATATATAAAAAATAACATGAATTCTCCAAAAAGATTGTTGGAATGAATGGAGGTATTTTGGAAAACCTGTGAGATTAATAAGTAAAAATATATTGGATTTCTGTATACAAGTCAATAGAGCCCTGAAAAAGTTATTAAAAAGCAATACCATTTATCAAAGTTATACAAAGATGAATTACTTAGTGATAAACCCAATTAAAGAAACAAATGACTATCCAAAGTAAACTAGGTGACTTTATTACAAGAAACCAAGAGACCTACACAAATGCAAAAGCATCCAATGTTCATGGATATGATGACTTATCATTGTGAAAATATCAATGCTACCCAAAGATTTTTATAAATACAATGCAATTGCAATGCAAATCCCAATTTCATTCTTTATGAAATTGAAAAAATAATTACCGACTTCATTTGGAGATATTAGAGACCTAGGATAAGCAAAGAACTCCTTAGAGAGAACAACACAGAAAGTCTTACGCTACCTACCTCAACACCTATGACAACCACATTACTCAAAACAGGCTTGTAATGGTGTAATGATAGATGTATAGACTAATGCACGAGGGGGAAAAAATGCCCAGAGAAGTAAACCCATCCAAATACAGGCCAGTGATCTTTGACAAAGGACCAAATCCATGAAAGTGTTACGTGACAGCCTCTTCAACAAATGGGGCTGGAGAAATTGGATCTCCATCTCCATGTACCAGAGGACCCCTCCCTAATCCAAGGCACACAAATGAACTCAAGATGGATTAAAGACATGAGTTCAAACCCCAGAGCTATGTGGATCATCAATGAGAACACTGGGAAAACCTTCACAGTTCTATTGCAGGGCATACACAGACTACCAAATATAATATAAAGGAAAGCGCACAAAGTGGGAGACAAAATAGATAACTGAGACCTACTGAAAATAAGTTGCACACATTAAGACTTTACCAAAAGAGTAAAATGAGAGCCCAATGTACTGGGAATAAATCTTGAGCAAAGACACAACAAACAAGGCCCAGATTACTAAAATCTATACAATTGTGTAACACCTCAATAAGGGGGAAATCCCATTCAAAAGTGGGCAAAAGACATAGTACACCAAAGATGACACTCACGTGGCTCACAAACACATGTAAGAAGGCTAATAGTGATCACTAATTATCTGAGAGATGTAAATTAAAATAAAGATGAGATCTCACCGTGAACCCATGATGATAGCCAAATAATGTTCAGTTTTGATAGTGTCCCAGGGTGTCCTTTAGACAGCGTCAGCCATGGAACAAATATCTCAGCAGTCAGCAATCGCCATTCTCAGGAATCTGCCAGATCTCCTTGACGTTTTGGATAACTTCCGTAACAGGACAGGGTCGCATCACATATCAGCTTCTCTCCTTTCTTCTGGGCCTTGCTCTCAGAAGAGAAATCTACCTTTCTCCTTTGCCTGTGAAAATATAAACAAATAGCCCCTCTCTCTGGGGAGTCATTAACCTGAAAAAGGAATTATGATGAGTAGTGGGTGGCTTCTCCATATCTTCCCTGTCCATCTTTCTCCAAACATGGTTGCATCCTTCTAAGGAGAGGCCCACAGCTTTCTTCTGTAAAAACATAATTGCATAGCCTTTTCTCCAGGTGAATGGACCTGGATCCCAAACGCGGTTTCCATCGTCTTCGGATTTCTTAGGATTAATTTTCTCTGTAGAATTGAAAACGTGTTTATCTGCACTCATTTTGTTACGCACTTTTAGTAAGGAGAAAAAAATTTTGGTTAAAATCACTAAATGAAATTTGTCACACATGAGATTCCTCTTTCCCCCCTTCTGTTTTAACAATGCAAATATTATAATATTGCTAGCAGTCTCAGTTACCTGGCTAGGTCTTGAACCAGTGAAACTACTTGTTAGATAGCCTCCATTGTTAAGTGAATCTTGGCTTTCGGCTCTCAGAGAATTAAGAGAGCTAAATTGAGAGAACTTCTTACCATACTTTGAAAGACTGAAAAAATTCTTAAGAAATTTTGTTCAGCTGTTCTTTAAGTAACTTACCAAACAGACTTTTTTTTTCTCTCTCTCCAAGTTTACCAATAAGGTTGTAGGCTCAATTAAACCTCTTTGCCCTTCAGGCTTCTTACACAGTATGATTTTACAATCTTGCAATCGTCTCTCTTGGTTAACTTCACTCATTCCTTCCATGCTGGATTTAGAGGAAGTTAATGGGAGGGTCTTAGGCCCTCCTGAATGCCCTAAAGAAATGACCCTGTATCCAAAGTTTAAAACCATTTTCCCTTCAATCTCTAATTCCGTGGGGGGTTGGGGGGTGGGCAGCGCTGTCATTTCCCCCCAACAGCATTCCAAAAGACCCCTTGATTTAAAGGGTTGTAAGACTTCTCAAGTACTCTTTCCTGATAGACATACAATTTTACTCTAGGAACGCAAGGAAGCCAAAATTAGCTTAAGCGATCTTCTTTTATAAACCGTGATACATCAGAATTCATCACTGCCTTAACTTTTTCATAATCTCGTTCAATAATTCCAGCAACAATCAGAACACCTTGAGGATTTACATTAGACTTTCCTAATCGACATCCTATAGTTCTTTTAGATAGTGAACCCCAATTACTGCTCTTAATAATTTCTGATATAATCACAGCTTTTGGCTTTACTTCACAACTCTGATCGACTCCAGTATCAATTTGAATTTCTTGAGTACTTAGGTTAAAACTTCCTGATAAAAACTATTACTCTTTCAATAAGAGGCTCCTGTTCTTTAGCATCAGCAAACTGCTGTGAGGGCTCCTGAGCCTTCTCTTGGTTAATCAAGGTTATAGCAGCCAGAACAGGGGCTGGGGTTCTGCAAGTTTGGCTAGGTCTGGTCTCCTGCTGTGAGATTGGGGGATGCCTGCAGCTTCTCTTGAAGATCTTTGCTCGGGCCGGCAGACACCTTGCCTCCCATGTTCTGCTGGGTGGGGTCTGTATCAAGCTCCTTCCTCTATTACCTGCGCCCCGCTGCCCGTTTCTTGGCTTGGCGTTACTTCCAGGTAAATGGCCTCAATTGCTAATCTTTGAATGACCACCCTCTGCCCAGTGACTACCTCTCTCGCAGCAGGGGCAGAGTCCAGTTGCCTCAGACTCTCTCCCTGGATCTTCTCCGCTGTGAATCGTCCTGTTCTTTGGCGACATCCGCCTGCAGGCTCTCTGGTAATGTCCCTCAGCTCCAGGTGGGCGTGGTCACGTGCGCAGGTTGGCGTTGTCAGGTTCGCCGGTTGGCGTGGTCACGTGCGGAGGTGTCTGCGGGCATTGCTCAGGCGAGCGTGATAACGTGCGCAGGTGGGCGTGGTCACGTGTGCAGGCGAGCGTGGTCGTGTGCAGGTGTGCGTAGTCACGTGGGCAGGTGGATGTGGTAACGTGTGGAGGTTGGCGTGGTCACGTGCACAGGCGAGAGTGGTCAAGTGCGCAGGTGCGCATAGTCACCTGCACAGGTTGGCGCCTTGAGCAGGTTGGCTTGGTCCCGTGTGCAGGTGGGTGTGGTCACGTGCGGAGGTGGGCATGGTCACGTGTATAGGTGGACGTGGTCACTTGAACTGGTTGGTGTGTTCACCAGCGCAAGCCAGCGTGGTCACGTGCGCAGTTGCACGTAATCACGTGCGGAGGTTAGCATAGTCACGTGCGTATGTGGACGTGGTCACGTTCGCGTGCTGGTGTGGTCACGGCCCCCTTTCCCTTGAACCCTTAATAGTTTATAAATAATTATTTTGTCTTACCTTACACTGCCCGGCGTCTCCCCTCACCCACCTCCCCATTGCCCATCTCCCAGAGAGGAGGTTCCCCATACATCCCCAAGACCGGTTCTCTCTTTCTACACCCCCTTGCCTCCCGGTGTCGCCACTCCCACCGCTGGTCCTGAGGGGTTCATCCGTCGCAGGGAGTGACCAAGGCCAAGGTAACTGAGAGGAATTAGTGAAACCAGAATGAAGGCTGAACATGGTATAGGTTGTAACTCTTAATGGGAGCAGAAAGCCTCATTTTTCTTTCATGAAGGGTTGGTGAGTTTGAACTGATGACCTTGTGATTAACAGTGCAATATGCTAAATCAGCTAATGAAAATTTTATGGTTCATAATAATCTGATCTGCAATTACTTGTTGGAATAGAAAAAAAGAAAGAGGATAAAGCTGGGACAGAATGAATGTGGTTAAAATAACCAAAACAAAGCAACAAAAAAAAATCCCTCCTACAAATTCACAGCCATCAAGTTGATTCAGACTCATAGTGATCGTGTAGAACAGAGCAGGACCTCCCTCTTTTTCCCAGACTATAAATCTTCAGAGGGACTGAGGTCTCTCTCCATTTCCATCCCACTGGGATTGAGTAGTGGATTCAAACTGCTGCCTGTGGGGTTTGTGGCTCAAATCAGAAAGTATTGTCTAAAAGTTTTAGTCTACTGGGAAAATATTTTAATGTAAAATAAATAAATAAAATTGATAAAACAGATAAAAGGAAAAATTACAAATAAAACAATTCTGGGCCTAACCAATTTAATCAAAGTGAGCAGCAATTTGAAATACATATAAGGAAAAGACCTTCAGATATTATTCATTAAGGTATGCCGTATGAGAATTTTCACTGAAAATAATTCCATAAGTTACTTTCTATGAACAGTAATAAGTAAGATCTTCTCTCAGAATATACCTGAAGTTATAATGCAATCAAATGACTTGAAGGAAAATGAAATGTATGTCACCTGGAAATAATTCTCAGAGAATTCTAAGATGGAGCAATCCAAAAATCAGAGCGAGAACCCTCATAAAAGTTTTGTTGCATATATATAAATATATTTTATTGATGGGTCATATTACACATCTCATTTGTATGATAGTATAATTACTTTATCATAAATTGCATATAATTCCCCTTGCCTAGAGTAGCATATGTCATTTTCAAATAATCCCTTTCTGGGTCAAGGAATCGTAAAAAATTCACAAAGAGCCTTGTAAAGAATGATTTTTGGATAGACACGTGGAGAGTGCACAGCTTAAACTTTTTTTCACTAAACAGAAAAAGCAAGGTAGGGATATTGTTTTACAAATGTTTCATTGAAAGAAGTATATCTTTTTGAGCCTGAAATACATTAAATTTATATATTTTGGGAATAATATACAAGGCTAAACAGAATAAATATGAAAAGTTAAGAAGCTCTACAAAAAAGATGAAAGTGAGTGTGTTAGGCCAGGTTGACTAGAGAAACAAACCCAGTAACACTCATGTATGTATAAGAAAGAGCTTTCTATCGAGAAGCATTATATATCAAGAAAACATCCCAGCCAAGGCAAACTCAAGTTCCTAAGTCCTACACTAGTCCATAAGTTCCTCTTTAGACTCACAAAGCCACATGAAACAATGCCGGATGCAGGAATATCACAGGCCAGTGGGTGCAAAGTCGTGTGGATCCGATGGCTGTGTACACATCACCGGAGCTCTTGCATCCATCGGGGTCAGGCAGCAGGAATGAAGGCAGAGAGATAGGAAGAGGTTCCCAGGGCCTTCCTGATGAGAAGGCCATGCCCACAAGGAGGTACCACTATGCTGTGACCTGATTGACAAGCTAGACTCCACTCCTGTCCTTTTAGAAATCTTCAAGTTGACACGAACTTATGTAACTAGCACAGACCACCCCTTATGAACGCCTTTCCACAACTCTTTGACCATATATAATTATAAAACAAAACAATCACAAAATCATAGTTGTATCTAACAGTATCAAACTAAAATGCATACTACTCAAAATGTGCCAGCCTCATTTAAATACTATAAGTAAACAAAACAATTTAAATACTGTAAGCAGACCATTTAAATTCTATAAGTAAACAAGACAAAAATATTCTATGCCTAACATTGCAATTATGGGAACACCTCCATCATCATTCTATAATCCTATCAACATTTCCCCCCACCCATCCACGTTGGTAAGCCACCTTCTTCATGCCTTTGTCTTCCACATTCCGGGTGTCCAATGTCTCTACTGCACCTTCTATCAACCCAGTACTCTGAGGATACAAGCATTTTCATTGATGTGAAGAATCTCATTCTAGTTGGCACCTGTGTGTCTGCATCCATCATTAAAGTCAAACCAGGATAGGCCATCCATAAAGTCAGCAGGGAGATGCACCAATTCACAAGCTCAAAAATCTTTTCTTCATTTGGTCAACTCATTGTGGGCCACCTCACTTGGCCTCACTCAGGTGCCCATGGGCTGTCTTGACTTTTGACCAAGAGTCCCTGTCACAAATACTCACCCACCTTAGTCCCCTTGTGCTAAGTCATGTCATAGGCTCAGGTTCCCACAGCTCTTTCAACTTGAGACCAGGCAATCTGCTCTTGTTTGCAACTCTACTCCCTGTGAACCAGGTCCACAGGTGTCAGTGGCCAGATGCTCTATTCATATTTCCCACGAATCATTTCTATGATGCGTTATAGCAATAAAAATAGATAGAAAAGATCGATGTAATCCTAACACAGTCAGCTACTAAACACATTCTGAAAACATTCCAATTGAATCCTTTATTATCTCAACTATCCCATTCACATGCATTATGGTCTTAGGCCTCTGGTGGCACCAAGCTAGGACCAGGCCTTTGGTCACCCAGTTTGACTAACCAGTATGGCCTCAGAGAAGTTTGAAGGATATTTTTGCCCCCTGAACTCAAAATTTATACCTGTCACATTCATTTTTACACTTTCACACAGAAATAACCAAATACAACTTCTGGGCATCAGAACCTTCACTTCCCATGTCCTTCCCAGAAGAGAACAAGTAAGATACATGACTATATTTGACCTCCAACTAGTCAAAGAGAAAAGACTATCAGAAAGCAGAGGTCAGGCAAGCATCCTCTCTCCGCCTTCATGATTTGTTTCTCTAGTATTCCACTCCCTAGGTACCATATGGTGTAAGGCCAGGTTGACTAGAGAAACAAATCCAGTGACATTCATATATGTGGAAGAAAAAGCTTTATATGAAGAAGGAATTTTGAATCAGGAAAACATCCCAGCCCAGTCCAACTGAAGTCCATAAGTCTAATACAGGGATCCACATGTGACCTACTCCCTGGGAGATGGACAGCAGAGAAGAGGGGGAAGGGAGACTCCGGATAGGGCAAGATATGACAAAATAACTATCTGTGGATTATCAAGGGCTCATGAGGGAGGGGGGAGGGGGAAGGGAGGGGGGGGGAAAGAGGACCTGATGCAGAGGGCTTAAGTGGAGATCAAATGCTTTGAGAGTGATTGGGGCAAAGAATGTTTGGATGTGCTTTATACAATTGATGTATGTATATGTGTGGATTGTGATAAGAGTTGTAGGAGCCCCTAATAAAATTTTTAAAAAAGAAAAAAAATTGGGCTATGTTAAAGATGAGAAATTTGAGACACTGAAAATAATTAAACTCAAATAATTTGTTCAAATAATTTGTTCAAAGTCACGTATCTAGTTAAGGGCAGAATGAGTTTCAAATAACAATTTGTTCCCTAAATCACACACACACACACACACACACACACACGCCTGTTTTAGGCTGTTTTCTAGAGAAACAAAATCAGTGATATTCATGTATGTATAAGAAGGAACTTCACTTCAAGAAAAAATTTATACCAAAGAAGTGGCCTAACTTAGTCCAACTCAAGTTTATGCGTCAGATGCTAGTTGGAGACCCCTTAAACTCTGACAGATGCTGGCGAGTGAAGCAGAGAGGCGAAGCAGGAAGCTGAGAGTTAGTCAGCTGGTGGGCGAAGAGTTACATGGATCTAAGATTGGCAGGGTGCCAACAGCTCCCAAGGTCAGCCAGCCACATGAGCTGCCAGTCCCAGAAGCCAGACACAGGACCCCAGCAAGCACAAAAAGTGCCAAGAGAGACCACTTCTTCAGTCTCTTATAGGTAGGACAAGCTCCAAGGAGATGTCATTAGGCTGCCTTCTGATTAAGATGTTGGATTTCACCCAAAGCTTCCCACAGGAGTAACTAAGTTGACACAAAACCTAATCATCACAATGCCTGCACAGCAAATGGTGTTGAACTGACAGGTAGTGAATGCCGTGAACTGCAGAACTGGATATCTCATATAAATTTTTTATAAATCATTTTATTGGAGGCTCGTACAACTCTTATCACAATCCATACATCCATCCATTGTGTCAAGCACGTTTGTACATTTGTTGCCCTCATCATTCTCAAAACATTTGCTTTCTACTTGAGCTCTTGGTATCAGCTCCTCATTTTCCCCTCTCTCCCCACTCACCCCTCCCCCATGAATCCATGATAATTTATAAATTATTATTTTGTCATATCTTACACCATGCGATGTCTCCCTTCACTCACTTCTCCGCTGTCTGTCCCCCAGGGAAGAGGTTCTATGTAGATCCTTGTAATCAGTTCCCCCTTTCTACTCCACCCTCAGTATCGCCACTCTCACCACTGGTCCTCAGGGGGTTCATCTGTCCTGGATTCCCTATGTTTCCAGTTCTGATCTTCACCAGTGTACATCCTCCGGTCCAGATGGATTTGTAAGGTAGAATTGGGATCATGATAGTGTGGGGTAGGAAGCATTCAAGAACTAGAGGAAAATTGTATGTTTCATCATTGCTGCACTGCACCTTGACTGGCTGGTCTCCTCCCCGTTGCCCTTATGCAAGGGGATGTCGAATTTCCCACAGATGGGCCCTGGGTCCCCAATCCGAACTCCCCCTTATTCACAATGAATTTTTTTTTTTAGTCTTTGATGCCCGATATCTGATCCCTTCGATGTCTCGTGATTTCACAGGCTGGTGTGCTTCTTCCAAGTGGGCTTTATTGTTTCTCAGTTAGATGGCCGCTTGTTTATCTTTAAGCATATAGAACCCCAGACTCTATATCTTTTGATAGCCGGGCACCATCAGCTTTCTTCACCATATTTGCTTATGCACCCTCTTTGTCTTCAGCGATCATGCCGGCATAGGCTGGTGTGCTTCTTCCTCATATAAATGTTTAACCCAAGCAGATAACTGCCTAATTTTCCACTCCCACGTGCATTTGTGGAGCATTTGTTTTGGGGCAAGTTCTGCTCTAAGAGTTATACCTACCGTATATACTCGTGTATAAACCGAGGTTTTTCCAGCACATATTTTTTATTTTTTTAAATCATTTTATTGGGGCTCATACAATTCTTATCACAATCCATACATCCATCCATTGTGCAAGAACATATGTACGTTTGTTGCCATCATCATTCTCAAAAACATTTGCCTTCTACTTGACCCCCTTAATATCGGCTACTCATTTTCTCCTTCCCGCCCCACTCTCCCCAACCTCATGAACCCTTCATAATTCATAAATTATTATTATTTTGTCATATATTACACTGTCCAATGTCTCCTCCTGCCCTCTTCTCTGCTGTCCATCCCCCAGGGAGGAGGCTATACGTAGATTCTTGTAATCAGTTCCCCCTTTCTACCCCACATTCCCTCCACCCTCCAGGCATCGCCACTCTCACCACTAGTCCTGAAGGAGTCATCTGTCCTGGATTCTCTATGTTTCCAGTTGCTATCTGTACCAATGTACATCCTCTGGTCTAGCCAGATTTGTAAGGTAGAATTGGGATCATGATAGTGGGGGGAGGAAGCATTTAAGAACTAGAGGAAAGTTATATGTTTCATCGTTGCTACCCTGCACCCTGACTGGCTCATCTGCTCCCCACAACCCTTCAGTAAGGGGTGTCCAGTTGGCTACTGATCCAGTACTTTTTTTAATGCAGTTTTTGTGGTAAAATTAGGTGCCTCCGCTGATATTTGGGTCGGCTTATACTTGAGTATATACGGTATTTATCTCTTTTATGTCCAACGAAGAAGTTAGGTTATCAGTGTAGAGTAAGAAAATGGAGGAGAAAAGTAAACTGCCCACAATCAAACAGTAAACAAGTCAGATTTCAATGACCTCTTGCTAGGTTTAATAATAGAAATTACAATACCAAATACATCTATATTGTTTTAAATTATGGCTATATGATTAACATTCTAGCAGTAGTTTGGAATTCAATGTATGAGAATTTTTTAATGTATTTATTTTTATTATGTTTTTAAAAAATAGATCATTTTATTGGGGCTCATACAACTCTTATCACAATCCATACATACATCAATTGAGTAAAGCACCCTTATACATTCTTTGCCCTCATCATTCTCAAAATTCGCCTTCCACTTGGGTTCCTGGAATCAGCTCATTTTTCTTTTTTTCCCTCCCCTTCCCTCCCCGTTCCCCGCTCCCTCACAAACCCTTAATAACTTATAAATTATTACTCTATCTTATCTTACACTGCCCGGCGTCTCCCCTCACCCACTTTCCTGTTGCCCATCCCCCAGAGAGGAGGTTACATGTAGATCCCCGAGATCGGTTCCCCCAGTGTGAGAATTTAAAACTAATTTGCTTACACTGCAACTTCTAACCACTAATAGTGTGTAATCAGTTTTAGATACTTGATTTCTTGATTTAACATTTTTCCAGAAGTATGAACAACTCTTAAAAACATACAGTAAGCTCTCGATTTAATCAAGTTGAATCCATTAAGTCATTTTCTCTAATTCTTGACAGTGAAGGGTAACAAGTGTGAGACAAGACTTGTCTCTGCCTGGGTACATTGCTCTCCCAGGACATTTCTCATCTAAGGCCAACATTTGAAACATTACTCACACAAAGGGACTCCATGTTTTTGCTTCTGTTTCAATTTGACATGTTTTGGATATTCTGAACTTTATCTTTCATTTACAATTGTATACCTAAAGATATCCTTAGATCACCATATCTGGAACTAAATTCTAGTCTAGTCTTACTCCACCTTCATTCCTTACAGTGCCCCGCTAAGGTGAACTATTCAATATTTATGAAGACAAATAAAAAGCTATTGCAACAAAACCATAGAAACCTGTATTAAATATAAAAACACAAAGCTTTAATTTCTTAACATACTCGCTATCTAGGTCTACATACTTCTGAAGGTAGTATTTTCCTGTGTAAACCTTTTTTAAAGAATTAGATATTCCTTGATTCATATCAAGACAGTAGTTTTGGCATCCTCAAAGGATTTAAACTGTGTAATTTTAAAATCTTCTTTGCAGATTAGGAACAAAAGAATGTGAAGTGGAAATAATGGGGTTTAGCGTGCATGAGGCAGTTTCCCAATGGAATGTTTACAGGATAGCCCTTGCTACCTACCCTCAAGGAATTAGCAGGTCAATTAGCACAGTGGAAACTCCAGCGCCAATCTCAAAGCATTTTTCAAACCAATGCAATTTTCAATTTTCTTAGAACTTCTTCCTAAATTCCTATAGTCACCCTGGGTCCTCAGTGCAATCTATCAGTACCCTTGGGAGTCTCAGCTGAGTTCCACTCTGATGCATTTTACTGCCCAGCATATCCCCTTAAAAGTCAGTTTTGAGTTAAAAAAATTTTTAAAGTAAGTTTTGATTGAACTTTTGTTTCAATTTTATTTTTGAAGGTACTCTGAAAAGTGTATTCCAGAGAAAATTTGTTTGTAGCCATCACTAATAATGCTGTCTGGAATAAACCTATGCGTATATGAACTGGAAACCTAGTAGCTATGCCTTTTTATTTATCCTCAGACTAACACATGATCTTATTCAAATGAATACAGGGGTTATCCAGGCACGAGGTAAGTCAAGTGGTGTGTGATGAGGAGTTGTGGGTTCCACTGTTGCTCAGTTTCCATAAATACTTGCCATGTGGCAATACAACCACTGTGTTCCAAATCTTTCATTTCCATTATGAATTCCAAATTTCTGCAACATGTATCCACTTTCAAAACATGCTACAACACCCACACCAAAAACATAAAAATTTAGAACCAGATTTAAAAAACCACACACCACAGCCCATGAGTACAGAAATAGAAAAGATGAGCAATGTAAAGATTTCACATATTATATGTATACCTCATCTTTTTTCCTTCGTATTACTTATTCATGTCTGAAATTTTGTGTGTGTACCTATACACACACAATGACAACAGTTGATTTTTAGGGCCAACCAATTGTCCTCTGACCAGCTTTCTTGAGTTCTAAAGATTCAATAAAAACAGAACTAAGGCATTTCTGCTTAATGTCAACTCCATCGGTAACAGAAGTATTGAAAAGTGCCACTTTCAACGGGCCCTAAGGACTGAATTCATAGGATTCGGCAATAGTGGCAAGAGCTTTTACTCGATACTGTTGTCGTCATCCCAAGTTTAGCATTAGCAACAGGAAACATTAATACGATGAGTCCAAAATGATACAGCAGAGAAAAATCAAGCACTTATTAACGACGTACACAAGAAATCCCAAGAGAATACTTGCAAGGTCGAAAAGCTGCTATGGGTGAGAGCACAATGAATGAACACTGCTATGGCCCTGGCTCATGGGGACCCTGTGTTAGTCCAGGTAGACTACCTAAACAAACCCAGGGACCCCTGTGTTAGTCCAGGTAGACTACCGAAACAAACCCAGGGGGACTCAGATGTGAATAAGAAAGCGCCTTTCCATCTGTTTTAGATATCGCCAGATCGATTTCCATAGTGGTCATACATACAAGTTCACCAGCAGTGGATGAGAGTTCCTGTCTCCCCACAGCCCCTCCAACACTTGTTACTCTCTGATTTTTTGCATTAGCATTACCTTTGAGGGTGTTAGGTGGTACCTCATTGTTGTTTTAATTTGCATTTATCTTATGACGAAAGATGGGGATCATTTTCTTTTTTTATTTATTTTTTATTTATTTTAACAATTTATTGGGGCTCATACAATTCTTTTCACAGTTCATACATATACATACATCAATTGTATAAAGCACATCTGTACAGTCTTTGCCCTAATCATTTTTTTCTCTTTTCTTCTTTTACATTTTATTAGGGACTCATACAACTCTTACCACAATCCATACATATACATACATCAATTGTATAAAGCACATCCAAAAAATAAAAAATAAAAAAAATAAATAAAGCACATCCATACATTCCCTGCCCCAATCATTCTCAAGGCATTTGCTCTCCACTTAAGCCCCTTGCATCAGGTCCTCTTTTTTTTTCCCCCTCCCTCCCCATTCCCCCCTCCCTCATATGCCCTTGGTAATTTATACATCATTATTTTGTCATATCTTGCCCTATCCGGAGTCTCCCTTCCCCCCTTCTCTGCTGTCCCTCTCCCAGGGAAGAGGTCACATGTGGATCCTTGTAATCAGTTCCCCATTTCCAACCCACTCACCCTCCACTCTCCCAGCATCGTCCCTCACACCCTTGGTCCTGAAGGTATCATCCACCCTGGATTCCCTGTACCTCCAACCCTCATATGCACCAGTGTACAGCCTCTGTCCTATCCAGCCCTGCAAGGTAGAATTCGGATCATGGTAGTTGGGGGGAGGAAGCATCCAGGATCTGGGGGAAAGCTGTGTTCTTCATCGATACTACCTCACACCCTAATTAACCCATCTCCTCTCCTAAACCCCTCTATGATGGGGATCATTTTCTCATGTTTGTTGGCTATTCAGATTTCTGCCCCTGTGAAACTTCTGTTCAGGTCCTTTGAGGAGGTGTCCTCAGTGGGCAATTAGTGTTTTTCTTTTTGGAAGCTGGCAGAGTATTGTAGATTTTAGTAATAAGGTCTTTGTCTCATGTGTCATTGCTAAAGATGTTTTCCCAGTCCATGAACTCTTTTATTACTCTCTTGATGAATTCTTTCTATGTACATAAGTGTTTTATCTTCAGTATATCCCATTTGTCAATTTGGGCCTCCTCTGTGTTTGTGTCCTTCCCTATTTCTGATAGCCTATGTATTCCCTGTGCCAAAGTTCTCAAGTTGGTCCCAATTCCCTCGTTGATGGCCTTAATAGTTAGGCGTTTAACTTCAAGGTCTGTGATCCACCTTGAGTGTATTCTTGTGCATGGAGACAAGGATCTTACTTCATTTTTCTTCAGTAAATATCCATTTTTTTTTCCAGCACCACTTGTTAAAGAAGGCATCTGCTTTCCATTGGATATTTTTGGGGCCCTTATCAAAGATCAGTTGTCTGTATGCTGATCACTTTATTTCTGGATTTTCAGTTCTTTTTCCTTGGTCTGAGTATCTGTCAGTGTACCAATACCATGCGGGTTTGACAACTGTGGCTATATAGTATGTGGTAAAGTCAGGTAAAGCAACCCCTCCCACTGTGTCCTTCTCCTTGAGGAGTGCTCTGTTAATTCTGGGCTTCTTCCCTCTCCATATGAAGTTGGTAATCAATTTTTCCATTTCCTTGAAGAAAGATGAGGGCAATTGTATCAGGATTGTATTAAATTTATATAGTGCCTTTGGCTTAACTGACATCTTGACTATATTGAGTCTTCCAATCCAAGAGCATGGGATATTCTTCCATTTGTTGAGATCGCTCTTGGTTTCTTATAATAGTGTTCTGTAGTTTTCCCTATATAGATATTTTGTTCTTTTAGTCAGGTATATGCCTAGATATTTCAGCTTGTGCTTGGCTATTTTGAAGGATACTGCCTTCTTGATCTCCTCTTCTGTGGTCTTATCTGATGTGAGGAACAGGTAATATGGCAGGGACCAGACCAAATACAGGGATACACATGGTAGACAACTAAAAAGGAGGTGGGGAAAGGAAAAAATAATAATAACAAAGAAATGGGTAGCAGGGGCACAGGACACTAATCTCCACAGGGAAAGAGGGACCAGACTTCAACCCAGTGCTCCAAGATATGAATACAACATGCAGGCGTGGAGTAGGGAACCAGTGGAGAGGTCTGGGGGACCGGCCCCAATCCCAACTACTAAGTGGACACCTGCTCCCACCCCGAAGAATTTACTTCAAAGGACGACATTGACTCTGAAGCTCCGGAAGAGGGACATGTCTGATCAGAGGAACAAGGGAACAGATGAAGGGGAAGGAGGAGAGAGTGGAGCACATCCTGGCCCACCAGGCTGTGAAGATGATATTCCCAATTAGAGCAGCCAGTCGACAGAGAGGACCACATGGCCAGCCCCACTATGAGACATGACACCCCTCACTGACCCATAACCCTAAAGGGGACAACACCAGAGACAGTGTGAGAATTGTACCCGATCTGATCCCACCACACTGAGGCAAAACACCAAGGGGGTGCAACAGAACAGCAAGGGAATGGAGCGGTGAGGTCTCCAGGGAATACTGAAGGTGGACTTTGGGGCCAGGGTGTGGTGAACCAACAGACTGGACTGGAAAATACTCCTAAAGGCCAACAAACAATCCTTGAACTAACTACAAGCTTTTCTTTCTTGTTGTGGTTTTTTTGTTGTTGTTGTTCATTGGTTTGTTGTTGTTGTTTTGCTGTACATTGTTGCTTGGTTTTGCTCTGTCTTGTTTTTGTGCATGTTATTATCTCTGCAGGTCTGTCTAAATAAGATAGGCTGGATGAAAAATCTGGAGGAGAAAACAACGGACCGACAGTTCTGGGGAGACATGGGAGAGGGGGACGTGGGGGGAAAGGTAGTGGTGTTAACAAACCCAGGGACAAGGGAACAATACGTGACCCAAATTGGTGGTGTTGGAGGCTTGGTAGGGCATGATCAAGGTTAATGTAACCAAGAGGAATTGCTAAAACCCTGGTGGGGACTGAGCATGATAGTGGTTTAGGAGGAAAATCAAAGGAAAAAGAGGAAAGAGCTGGGAGTCAAAGGGCATTTATAGAGGTCTAGATAGACATGTACATATGTATATATATTTCTATATTAGGATGGGGAAATAGATCTATGTGCATATATTTATAGGTTTAGTATTAAAGCAGCAGAAGGATTGGGCCTTGACTCAAGCACTCCCTCAATGCAAGAATATTTTATTCTATTAAATTGGCATTCTATGATGCTCACCTTCCCAACACAACCGCTGAAGACAAAGCAGGTGAATAAGCAAATGTGGTGAAGAAAGCTGACGGTGCCCGGCTATCATAAGAGATAGCATCTGGGGTCTTAAAGGCTTGAAGGTAAAGAAGTGGCCATCTAGCTCAGAAGCAACAAAGCCCACATGGAAGAAGCACACCAGCCGGTGCGATCACGAGGTGTTAAAGGGATCAGGTATCATGCATCATCAGAAAAAAAAATCTTACCATAGTGAATGAGGGGTGGGGGGAGTGTGGAGTGGGGACCCAAAGCCCATTTGTCGGCCACTGGATACTCCCTTACAGAAGGTTCTTGGGGAAGAGATCAGCCAATCAGGGTGGGATGTAGCAATGATGAAAAATACAACTTTCCTCTAGTTCCTAAATGCTTCCTCTTCCCCCTCACCCCCATCATAATCCCAATTCTACCTTGCAAGTCTGGCTAGACCAGAGGATGTACACTGGTGCAGATAGGAGATGGAAGTGTAGGGAATCCTGGGCGGATGGTCCCTTCAGGACCAGTGGTGTAAGTGGCGATACTGGGAGAGTAGAGGGAGGGTGGGTTGGAAAGGGGGAACCGATTACAAGGATCTGCGTGTGACCTTCTCCCTGGGGGACAGACAACAGAAAAGTGGGTGAAGGGAGACATCAGATTGGGCAAGATAGGACAAAATAACAATTTATAAATTATTACGGGGTCATGAGGGAGGGGGGATGTTGGGAGGGGAAAAATGAGGACCTGATGGGGCTTAAAGTGGAGAGCAAATGTTTTGAGAATGATGAGGGCAACAAATGTACAAATGTGCTTTACACAATTGATGTATGTATGAATTGTGATAAAAGTTGTAGGAGCCCCTAATAAAAAAGAAAGCGCTCATTCACTATGGTAAGTTTAAAAAGCGCTTTATATAAAGCATAATTTTATATTAAGAAAAACATCAGCCCAGTTCAGATCAAGTCCATAAGTCTAATATTAGATAAGATATCCAATACCAGTCTATAAATTCCTCTTCAGATTTATGCAACACATGCAATGATGCCGGACGCAGGAAGATCACAGGCCAGTGAGTAGTAAGTCTTGTGCATCCTGTGGCAGTGGCAGCATCTCACTGCTGGCGGGGGTCTCCATGTGGCTCCTCCAGCTCCAGGGCTCTGGCTCCATCAGCATAGCTCCATGCAACCTGTCAACAGGAATGTGCAGCAGAGGGTGAGGGTGTCTGGCCTCCAGTGAGCTATTTATCTCCATTGTGCCTCCAAACGAGGTCATCAAGCTGCAACCTGAGCGACAGGCTAGACTCTACCCTTTCCTCAAGTTGACAGTAGATTATGTAACTGCCACACCCACTTATGTTCCATTGGAGCTGAACGCCGTGGTTTTCTTTCTTTTTTTTTTTTTAACAATTTATTGGGGCTGATACAATTCTTTTCACAGTTCATACATATACATACATCAATTGTATAAAGCACATCTGTACAGTCTTTGCCCTAATCATTTTTTTCTCTTTTCTTCTTTTACATTTTATTAGGGACTCCAACAACTTTTACCGCAATCCATACATATACATACATCAATTGTATAAAGCACATCCATACATTCCCTGCCCCAATCATTCTCAAGGCATTTGCTCTCCACTTAAGCCCCTTGCATCAGGTCCTTTTTTTTCCCCCCCTCCCTCCCCTTTCCCCCCTCCCTCATATGCCCTTGGTAATTTATACCTCGTTATTTTGTCATATCTTGCCCTATTCGGGGTCTCCCTTCCCCCCTTCTCTGCTGTCCCTCTCCCAGGGAAAAGGTCACATGTGGCTCCTTGTAATCAGTTCCTTTCCAACCCACTCACCCTCCACTCTCCCAGCATCGTCCCTCACGCCCTTGGTCCTGAAGGTATCATCCACCCTGGATTCCCTGTACCTCCAACCCTCATATGTACCAGTGTACAGCCTCTGTCCTATCCAGCCCTGCAAGGTAAAATTCGGATCATGGTAGTTGGGGGGAGGAAGCATCCAGGATCTGGGGGAAAGCTGTGTTCTTCAACGATACTACCTCACACCCTAATTAACCCATCTCCTCTCCTAAACCCCTCTATGAGGGGATCTCCATTAGCCGACACTTGGGCCTTGGGTCTCCACTCTGCACTTCCCCCTTCATTTAATATAATATATATATACACATACATATATACATATACACATATATACACATACATACACACACTTATATCTTTTTTTTTTTTGCATGATGCCTTATATCTGGTCCCTTGGGCACCTCGTGATCGCATTGGCCGGTGTGCTTCTTCCATGTGGGCTTATTTGTTTCTGAGCGAGATGGCCGCTTGTTCACCTTCAAGCCTTTAAGACCCCAGACACTATCTCTTTTGATAGCCGGGCACCATCAGCTTTCTTCACCACATTTGCTTGTGCACCCATTTGTCTTCAGCGATCCTATCATGGAGGTGTGCAGTCAATGATATGATTTTTTGTTCTTTGATGCCTGGTAACTGATCCCTTTGGGACCACTCGATCACACAGGCTGGTGTGTTCTTCCATGTGGACTTTGTTGCCTTTGAGCTAGATGGCCGCTTGTTTATCTTCAAGCCTTTAAGACCCCAGTCACTATCTCTTTTGATAGCCGGGCACCATCAGCTTTCTTCACCACATTTACTTGTTCACCCACTTTGGCTCCAGCCGTTGTGTCGGGAGAGTGAGCATCATAGAGTTCCAATTTAATAAAAGAAGGTATTCATGCATAGAGGGAGTGTTTGAGTAGAGGCCCAAGGTCCTTCCGCCACCTTAATACTTGACCTATAAATATCGACACAAAGATCTATTTCCCCAACCTCCTATATATATTTGCATGTACATGTCTTTGTCTAGACCTCCATGAATGCCCTTTGACTCCTAGCTCTTTCCTCCATCTCCCTTGACCTTCCTCCTGCCCTACTACCATGCTTCATCACCACCTGGGCTAGAGTATACCTCTTCTCTAAGCAACCTTACCCTTGATCATTTCCCATCAGGCCTGCCACTCCCCCTTCTCTACCCTTTGGGTTCCCATGTTTTTCCCTTGTCCCTGGGTTTGTTAACACCACTTCCTTACCCCCCCTACCCCCCACCCCAAGTCCCCCCGGAACTGTCGGTCCCGTTGTTTTTCATCCAGATAGTTCATCCAGCCTGTCCTATTCAGACAGACCTGTGGAGTCACTAACATGCACGAAAACTAGACAGAGGAACACAAAGCAACAGTATACAACCAGACAACAAAACAACCAAAACAAACCACTGAAAAAGAACAGAACAAAACAGTTCACAAGAGAAAAGCTTGTAGTTAGTTCAGGGATCTTTGCTGGCCCTTAGGAGCGTTTTCCAGTCCAGTCTGTTGGGGCACCACGCCCTGGCCCCAAAGTCCACTTTCAGCATTCCCTGGGGACCTTGCCACTCCATTCCCTTGCTGTTCCGCTGCACTCCCCCAGTGATTTGCCTCGGTGTGGTGGGATCAGGTCAGGTGCAATTCCCACACTGTGTCTCCGGTGCTGTCCCCGGTATCGCCCTTAGTCACTGAGGGGCATCATGTCTCATAGTAGGGCCAGCCATGTTGTTCTCTCTTGAACGCCGTGGTTTTCAATGATCATCTTCTCAGAAGTCCATCAACTATCTTCTATATGATCTCTAGACAGACTCAAATCCTTAACGTTTCTGTCAGCGGCCAAATTCTTAACCATTGGCACCACCCAGAGCTGAGGGCAGAGAACAAGAGGATAAAATTCTAAGTAGGGAACTGATTGGCCACATGTGAAGGGGTCAAGCACCATAAATTGTGATGACATGCATTTTAAAGAGATTGCAATATGTATGTACTTCTGGCTATAGCGTTTACATGAGAAATGTGGTCTGTGGAGAGTGGGTATAAAGAGGGCTTCAATTACACATTTTTGGAATTACATATCTATGAGAGCACTTCATAAAGTCCTTGGGACTAATGGAATTAAATAATTTTAAAAATTGAACTTTCTCAACATCAGCTTGACCAAGGCCAAGACAATTTCATAAGCAATACCAGCCACCTAGTCCCTCCCTGAAGAACTGAGACCTTAGAATTTAACCAGGTAAATACAATTTAAAGGTAAAAATCATCAATGGAAGAAAAATAGGTGCCTTTTAAATATCGTTTAGATTAGGATGCTTAAAGAAGTCTGAAGAAGCCAAGTCAGTTCTAACGGTGGATGCCAAGTGATTTCCTGAGAAATGCTAACTTGCCCTTCTTTGAGGAAGTATTCAACAGGAGCATTGTAGCTAAAGACACGCTAATCCTTTCCCAGGCATTTTTTTTCTGTAAAGCTTTGACTGATTGTCCCCAAACACTCTCCTAATAAGCAGATGCTATTATTCTTTGCCCTCCCCACTCAGGAAGCCAACAAGAAAAATGCCTCGAGTATCCCAAGAAACCATTGCTATGACCTTTGCTCATGCCTAGTCTTTTGCTTTGTCTTCAGGATCATATTGGTAAAATCATGTTCATCTTTAGTTACAATTATTCCAAGAAATGCTTTGGAATCTTTATTCCACTTATTTAGGTGCCCATTAGACACAAAATTTTCACAAATCTTTCCATCAGAATTGTGAAAGTGTGAAAGTATTGGCTTGAGATGACGATGAGGTGTTGTACTCCCCATAAAGATTTAGTCTCAGAAAACCACACGAGTAGTTTTGCCTCGTACACGATTGCTGTCAGACTACACCTGGTGGCAGTAAGATGGTGTTGGCTATTGTTTTTGTTTTCCATGCTTAACTCCAGCACTGCCAAGTTTGTCTCTTTATAAATCACAATAGATGACATACCATTATGTGCTTCCTCTTCAACATAATTTTCTCTTCTTAAAATGAATTATGCACTTACAAACTCATGGTTTCTTTAGGGGGCAGCTATCGGTTTCACCCATCTTTCTAAAAGGAACTGCTTTACCCAATTATAAAATTTCAAGATTTTTATTAAAGCATTTCTCCATTATAAAATGTACATTCCTAGTAGGAAACTGATTTGTTGAAACATATTAATAAATTTCTCAGTTGATAAATTTGATCAAGAGCTCAAAATGTTAAGAGCATTTTCCTTTTGGGGAGATGAGAATTCACGGATAGTACATTATATATGATCATTAAACTTAGAAAAAGAAATTCCAAACTTTAATAATTACATCAATTTACTTGCACAAAACATCCAAAGAACTGGGAGAGTAGAGGGATGGTGGGTTGGAAAGGGGGAACAGATTCCAAGGATCTACATGTGACCTCCTCCCTAGGGAATGGACAACAGAAAAGTGGGTGAAGGGAGACGTCAGACAGGGCAAGATATGATAAAATAATAATTTATAAATTTCCAAGGGTTCATGAGGGAGGGGAAGCGGTGAGGGAGGGGAAAAATGAGGACCTGATGCCATGGGCTTAAGTGGAGAGAGCAAATGTTTTGAGAATAATAAGGGCAATGAATGAACAAATGTGCTTTATACAATTGATGAATGTACGGATTGTGATGAGTTGTATGTGGCCCTAATAAAACGATTAAAAAAATCCAAAGAAATACTGTGAACAAAAAATTTCTTTGATTCAACTTTTTAAAAAAGTGAAATATTTCCCCAGTTGTAACTCAAAGTAGCTTAATACAAACCATTATTTACTCATCTCCATATCATTTTTATTATATTTTTGATGAAATAGCACACAACAAAAAATAAACTTTGCTTGCCCCACATCTTTCCAATATATTAAAATTCTAAAGTATAATTCCTACAAAGATTATAAATTACTTACCAGAAAAGCTGAAAAAAATTTCCATAGTCATTTTAGATGCTGCAAAGTGTTAAAATAGAATCCTTTAAAACACATTCTGATTTTTTTTACTTGCACCCAACATATATGAGTTAAAAAACCTTTGTGTTCTGGCAATCAATAGATAATAGATTTTACTGAATTTCTTTTTTAAAACCACTAAAACGGGTTATGAGATTATAATTTTTGTATATTAAATGATTTTTTAAAAAAACCATTTCAGATCTGGCCATGGTATTTAAGAGCCCATAAAATCAGTGATACTGGCTGTCAATGAAAATGACCACAGCATCAGAAGAAACTTTGTGACCTGAGGTCACCACATTGGCTACGTGAATTGTCACTAGCGTGTAAAGTTGCTCAGAGTATGTTCTTCCATAGTTGAATACCACCACTGAAAACAAACAAAATGGAGTTCTCCTACTAGCTTATTTTATTTCAAGAGGGGTATAATACATACAAACGGAAACATACTTTAGGGCAAAATAAACGTCAAGTAGATATACCAAAATCAACTCACTGCCAGTAAGTCAAGGTCAGCTCAGACAGGGGAGGGTAGAACTGGCCTTTTGAGTTTTCAAGAACGTAACTTAAAAAAAAATTATTGACATTTAATTTACATATCTCAAAATAGTGTAAAGATATTTATACATTCATCACTACAATTTTCTAACTTTCTACTTTCTTGTACTCATTGCTATTAGTTTCCTTTTTATCCCCACCCCCAATAAACTATCAATCCATTTACTAGCTCCATAGATGTGCCTATCCTGAATTTCAAATAAAGGAAAACATTTGATAAAAACAAAAAAAAAAAACCAATAGCAAAATAAAAGATAACTCTCAGTTGAAAAGTATATATCTAAATTTCCGAGGCGTTTCCAAGAAACCGTTTTTAACTTAAATTTACCGTAGATACTTGAGTATAAACCAACATGAATATCAGCTGAGGCACCTAATTTTACCACAAAACTGCATTAAAAAATGTGCTGAAGGGGCCAGCCCCAATCCTAACTATGTGGACAACCCTCCCCCCACCCCCAGAAGAATGCATTTCAGAGAACAGCACTGGGCCTACAGCTTGGGGTGAGGGGCACATCAGATTAAAGCACATGGGGGAACACAAAGGGATGGAGAGGGAGGAGATGACATCCTGACCCACCAAGCCCGCTCAGAGCAGACACAGGGAGGACCGTAGGACTGGCCCCACCATGGGGCACGGTGTCCCTCACTGAACCATGGCACTGCAGGGGACAGTACTGGAGATATAGTGTGGGAATAGTGCACAGTGTGGCCCCATCATGCTGGGGTGAGGCACTGAGGGCATGTAGAAGAGCAGCAGGGGGAGCAGACTGATGAAAACCCCAGGGAATACAAAAAATAGGCTTTGGAGACAGAGTGTGGCACCCTATCAGACTCGACTGGAAAACACTCATAAAGGTCAACAAACAGACCTTGAACTATTTATAGGCTTTTCCTTTTTTTATCAGTGGCTGTTATTTTATTGTTGTAGCTCTTGTTTTGTTGGTTTTGATTTCCCTCGCTGTTTTATTTGTCTTTCCCTGGTTTGCACATATTAATGTATCTTCATGTCTATCTAGATGATAGGTGGGAGAAATAATTCGGAGATAAAAAGAATGGGACCAATGGTTCAGGGTGGGGGGATAGGGTACGGGTGGGAGAAAGGAAATGGGTAGGAGGAAACAACCCAGGGACAAGGGAACAACAAATGAACTAAAATCAATGGAAGGAAGGTTATAGGATGCCTAGTGGGGCTTAATCAAGGGCAATAGCAGTGAGGAATTACTAAATCTGAATGAAGGCTGAACATGATGTGGGGCAAGAGGAAAGTAAAAGGAATTAGAAGAAAGAGCCAGGAGGCATAGGACATTTATAGAGGCCTAAATACAGGCATGTACATATGTAAATATATATATATATATATAACAAGAGGGGAATAGAACTATGTACTCATATCTATATGTTAAGAATTAAGGTTGCAGATGGTCATTGGACCTCGACTCAAGTACTCTCTCAACACAAGAATACTTTGTTCTAACAATCCGGCATTCTGTGATGCTCATCTTCCCGATACAATCACTGAAGACAAATGGGTGCATAAACAAATGAGAAAAAAGCTGATGGTGCCCGGCTACCAAAAGATACAGCGTCTTGGGTCCTAAAGGCTTGAAGATAGACAAGTGGCCATCTAGATGAGAACCAACAAAGCCCACATGGAGGAAGCACACCAGCCTGTGTGATCATTAGGTGACGATGGAATCAGGTATCAGGCGTCTAAGACCCAGAACAAAATCATATCCAATGTGAAGGGGGTGGAGACGGCATGAGTGGAGACCCAATGCCCATCTGTAGACAATTGGACATCCCCTTACAGAGGGGTCACAGAGAAGAGATGAACCAGTTAGGGTGCAGCATAGCACTGATGAAACACACGTTCCTCTACTATCATGACCTCCATTCTACCTTACAAATTGGATTAGACTAGAGCATGCACAATGCTACAGATAAGAGCCCTCACCACAGAGAATCCAGGATAGCTAAACCTCTCAGGGCCAACAATGTGAGTAGAGATACCAGTAGAATTAGGGGATGGTGAGGTGAGAAAGGGGGTATCTATCACAAGGAACAACCTATAACCTATCTGACCCCTGGGGGATGAATAATGGAAAAGTGGGTGAGGGGCAACCGAGGACGATGTAAGATACGGAAACAGTAATCTGTAACTTATCAAGGGCTCGTGAGGGAGGGCAGGTGGGGGAGGGTGGGGAAGAAATGGGGAGCTGATATCAGGGCCTCAAGTAGGAAGAGAATGCTTTGAAAATGATGGCAGCATATGTGCAAATGTGCTTGACACACTGGATGAATGTATGGATTATGATGAGATGTAAGAGCCCCCAATAAAAGTATTTGGAAAAAAATGTGCTGAAAAACTCAGCTTATACACAAGTATATATGGTGCATATACATAATCAATGGGAAAAGAGTTGCAATTCTCCCTCCCCCACTTTTTGCCAACACTTGTTATTGTCTGTTTTATTAGTTTTGAAGTGATGGCTCAGTGTCCCCACCCCCCACATACTATTTAATTATGCCATCATATTAAGATTTGTGCAATTTAGGAACATTTTCTTCACAGTCATTGTAGTTAATTCCTCATTTCTCCCATCTTTCCCTGCCATGCTCCTATCCAATTACTGCCTCTATACATTGGTCTATCTAGGATTTCTTACACAGAAAACCATACAAAACATAACACGATCATACAAATTCATACAAAGCAAAACCAAAAACCAGTAAATACTAAACAAAAGAAAACCTCAAAGAAAGCAGAGAATATTAAAAACTTAGGTAACTTTCAAATGGTATAAAAAGATCAAATGATAGGCTATTAACATTTCAACCTAAGTATACTTCCAGTTGGCTGTACCGTGGCCTTTAATAGCAGGGTTATTCGTATCCATTGACTAAGGGCAGAGGGGATTCAACAGAGACTAAGTCTATGTGCGGATCCTCTGAATGGATTTTAGAGTGCTACTGCCGTTCATAGCCTTCTGTAAACTGGGTGCTCACAATTTGAAGTTCAGATTTGGACTTGATTATTTACAACCCTTGGATCACACAGGCTGACGTGCTTTTTCCCTGTGGACTCAGTTGATACCTCAATTACACGGCTGCTTGTTTGAAGACAAGTCTTTAAGATCCCTGAAGCTAGTCTGATAGCCAGAAAGTATCTGGTTTCACCACCACTCTGCGGCTATAGCACTCATACTTTTAGTGATCTCTTTGAGGGCGAGCATCAAGCAGGGTCATGTCTTAAGAACTAATTGTTTATAAATTAAGTCTAGTATTAGCTGTGAGCCCTAAATCCATTCCTTTTTCTATGATTCACATATGAGGGGGTACCCCCCTAAAAACAATTTTTTCAAAGCTATATATTTAAATTTTTTTAAATTTAATTTTAAATTTTTTTTATTTTAACAATTTATTGGGGCTGATACAATTCTTTTCACAGGTCATACATATACATACATCAGTTGTATAAAGCATATCTGTACAGTCTTTGCCTTAATCATTTTTTTCTTATATTTAAATTTTTTTACAAAACAACCTTATCACTTTCCATTAAGTACTCTCCATTACCCTTTTTACATTTCTCAAATCTGAGATTCTATTCTCGGAAACATTTTCCAAAATCATTTGTTTGGGTGGCTAACAGCATCCCCCTTTATCCTTCACCTCTTCTACATAGCCAAATTACTCTTTTCTCATTTCTCTTCATTTGTGGTAAAAAAAAAAAAAAAAAAGATGTTGCATGGAGCAAGGTTAGGTGCATGGGGCAAGAGAAGCATGCTGTCTTTTGCCAAAAACTGGTGCCCTGAGATAGCTGTGAGCAGGCGCATTGTTGTGGTGGCAAAGCCAGTCCCCCATCTGCCACGAATCAGGCCTTTTCTTGTTGCACACTGTTGTGCAATCATTTCAGAAGCTCTAACTAGAAAGCTTGATTAATAGTCTGACTTGGTGGAACAAACTCTAAATGCACTACAAGTTGACATTTTGTCTGTTTGGAAAGTTGACGGACATCTAGTATGAGGTTTGTCATCAATCGACTTTTCACCTCTTGAGACAAGAAAACCACTCGTACACTTGTTTCCCCCATAGTGCTGTTCTTGCAAGCTGTGTTCAACCTCATAACCTACTATTCCACTACCAAAGTTCTGCTCAACCCTGAGCAATTCCAGTTCTTTTTTTGGATCTCCTCCTATCAGGAAGAATAGCATCTGGGGTCTTATTAAAGACTTATTTCCAAACAAGCAGCAGCTAAGTGAGACGTCAATTAAATCCACATGAAGAAACACACAAACTTCTGTGATCCCAGAATTGTAAATTATATAATCCAGATCCAGAGGGAATATGAAAGTATGCCCATGGTTCAGTTTAGAGATATCATTATCATTTTCTGATAAGAAACATTATAAACCATGCTCCTCGGGCTTAAGGTAATTCAACTGATAGTCTCATTAGCCAAAGGCATAGAATTTGAAACATTGTCGAGAAACTATACAAGTATAGGCCAAGTTCAGAATGCAATACATGAATTGTTGACATATAAAATAGGGGTTGGTGATAGGGCAAAACTTTCAGCAACATTCACAATGGCAGAATCATGCTGACCAGCTTTGTCACAAGGATGGAGGGCTCATCAAATGGTAAATATATGAGAGTCTGGGCTAGCACTCATTGGGAATCCTCAAAGCAAAGGATTCAAACCACAGTCCAACCTCCGCTTCCATAACCGTGGGACAGCAGTCATTATCTCACACTAGGCATTTCACCATCAAGTCCAAGGAAGTGTGTTAGTTTGGTTAATTTGCTATAGTTGAGTTTGAGGTAAGCCCAGTTTAGTGCCGCTTTCACACCAAATCTTTCGAGTGGCCTATGATGTGTGGCCCAAAGACAGTCTAAAGTCCAATCCATAGCACACAGCCCAGGTCACCAAGGGCTGGATACAGCTAGGTCGTGTCCAATTAGGAATATACCAGGCATACTCTCCCTGTGGGTTCTATGTGTTTTTCTTATGGAAGGTGCTTTTCTGCTGGCTTACCCACTCTCAGTAACGTGACTGACTTCTCCAAAATGCACATACCCACCCCTACCCCCTGGATTTCCAGTAAGGTTTGTGATCACTCATGTCTATTGATTTGGGGTGGGTGACCTTAGCACAATGTTGTATGGCAGCAACTGAATGATTTTCTCCCTGCCCCCATCTTGAGAAACTCCTCCAAGTTTTTAAAGATATATGATACTCTACCATATTGGTTGGGAGACAAGATACAGTTATAAGAACTGAGAGCAGAAGCCTGCCTTTTTCTTAGTGACAATGAACACATACATTAATCCTTCTGGTTGAATAATTTCACTCAGCCTGTTTCCAGGTCCCCTCCATGTTGGTTTCATTGCTTTGTAGGGATGCATAGTATTCCAGATATATATATGCTTTTCTTAGCTATTCCTTGATTAATGGGCATTTGAGCTGTTCCCAGTATGTTCTATTTCTTTGGTGTCTACACCCAGAAGAGGTATTTACTGGGTCTTAGGGTATTTATAGTCCCTTGTTTTAGGTGGCACCATAGCTTGTGCTTCCACACTTATGGGCTATCAGTTTTGATTTGCATCTCCTGGTGGCTAGTGATTATGAGCCTCTCCTAATATATTTTAACCACCTACTGTCCTTTGTGAACTGCCTATTCATGTCATTTGCCCAACTTGTAGTTGGACTACATTTTTCTTATTGGAGTGGTAGTTTGTCTGTTGTGTCATTGCTGAAGATTATTTCCCAGTTAATTCAAGGGCTGTAATTTTAGTCTTCCAATGAAGTCTTTGGAATGTGCACGTGCTTTAAAAGGCCCCATTTTGTCTTCCACTGTATCTGCTTCATTATATTTGGTAGTTTGTGTATGCCCTGCAATAGGGCCTTTGTCTCGATTTTCTTAGCTCTGGGGTTTCCAATTAGGTCTTGAAACCATTTTAAATTCATTTTTGTGCATGAGGCATGGTGTATTGGTTAATTCTTCTGCTGATGAAGAGCCAATTTTCCTAGCACCATTTGTTGAAGAGGGGAGACTGCAACTCCAGGAGTAGAAAGCCCAGTGTTTCTTGCTGGAGCAGGTGGTTTTGACCTGACTTTGCAATTAACAGCCCAACGTATCAGGAGCCCCGACATAAGTGGGCATAGGTACTTATAATGGGAATTACCAGCAGAAAGAGCAATAATGCTTTGTCAGCTAAACAAGAAACAAAATAGTAGGCATATAAAGTGATTAAGACCACCAGGGAGGTATGCGCTTAGACCAGTGAACCATTTGAGAGCAAAAGAGCACTATTAACAGCAGGCAGGGTTAGGCGAGGAGGAATGGAAATGGAAACCATGGCTGAAGATGAGTGATGTTGAGGGAATCACAACCAGTGACATGAAACAAAATGTGTAATAGCTTAAAGGAAAAACGGAAGGACCCTGTAAACCTTCCTTCCACACAAAGTAAATACCAAAAAGGTTCAAAACCATCCTTTTTATATTCTTCTGTAAAGGGAAGTCAGGATGGATGGGTTTATGAAGACAGCAACTGGATTAATAATTACCTGGGGACGTGAATGGAGAGGTTGAGGAAAGGGAGTCAACAGCAACGGACACATTAGAAAATGTTGATTGTGGTGATGAATACACAGTCCGTTATGACTGAACTATTGAATTGTATGACATGCTATCTATATATCAATATAACTATTTTAAAAATCATAAAAACAAAAATATTTTCAGGCACTAGGTTCTTAATATGACAACTGATAAAAATACAAGATTTATATATATTTTGTGATAATTAGTATTAATATACAAATTAACATATGGACCAAATGTTCATAGCACAAGGTAAAACCGAAGATTTTTTTGTAACATTTTAAAAATGAATGCTTTCATTTCTATAATCAGTAATGTGGGAAGGGTAAAAAATGTCCTATCCTTAAAAGGGTATATTTAAACTTATCTATACGAAACCTAGTGGGCTGCTCTACATTTCTGCATGTATCAGGCTGTCCTCATTACCCACTAAACAAATATTCCTTGTTAAAGTCAAGATCACTACGCATGTGAGACTGTACTATTAGAATTCAGGTTTCTGTTGAAATTTAGCTATTAATGCTTGTCAGAAACACAGATAGGCAAGCCATCATATTCTGAAGCAAAATAGTTTTGTATTTTGAAAACAAAAATGACACATCACCACATTTTTAACAGTTTATTTATTCACGCAATATTTTATTTTCCCTAACTGCTATAAAATAAAGACCATTTAAATTTATTTTGTTGTTTTTCCATATGGTAAGCATTGCTCTTTCCTTAACTCCTTATATTAATTAAAAAACAAAAAAACTATGCACACACCAAAACCATTAAATAGGAATGTGCAAAGCTCTAGGAAAATGATTACTTATGTTTCTAAAGTAGCACACAATTTGGGGATATGCTCTCTAATAATGGTTTTCTTTTTAACTCTATTAATAAAAATGTTTAAGTTGTATATTTTGAAAGATAATCCAAAAGTAATTTCCAGATAATACTAACTTTAGGTTTTGTAAGCAAAGATACTTAAAGGAGAATATGATTTTTTTGACCAGAATTCCTGATTTTGGTATTTTCATTTCTTAAAAAAGAAAAGTTAACATACTATACACTCAGAATAAAATTCTTAAACTTGTTTCTTGTAAATACAAGAAAAAGTTAAGGTACATTAGTTATAGAAAGAAAGAAGGAAGGTAGGTAGTGCATTTAGCGTCACATATAAACTTAAGGCCTTAGTTATTTGATTGTGATTAGTATTAGTAACAATATTATTTCCCTCATGCTTACATACACAAGTAAGCAGGCAACGCAAAAATTTCTAAACATATAAGGAATGAAGGCAAACAATTTAAATCTATATATTATCACTCAATACAGTTATACTGTACTCTTTTAAAGTAACTGCTGGTTGTAAAACTTGATTGATCACATTTCATACGGCTATAAAAAATAATAGAAATTAAAAGCTGCTATACAATCAGAATATCTTCTGGTATGTAAAACAGTTAAGCCCATGTACACTTTTATTTTGCTACTGAGACTTAATATATCTCAAAGCCAACCATTGCATGATACATTAAAAAAACAAATAACACCTAAAAATACACTGTATGGGCAACATTCCTAGCCTAAACACTAACCATACACACACATGATACTAATTAACCATTATCCTGTAAGGAAATCTCATGATAAGCAAACTTCACATATATTAAATAGTATCTTGTATTATATTTCTGTCAAATTAGGCCTTTCTCTAGAAATTATCAGTAAAGACACTAGAGACAGGATAGCATATTCTAGTTCCAGCACTGCCTCTCTACCTACCTGTGAGGCAAGGGGAAAGTTTTCTCAATCCTCATTAAGGCCTCATTCCACAACTATTAAACAAAATTAATTTGAAGGATCATTCCCATAAAACGGGATTTGGCTAAATTCTTGAGAACTTAGTGAAAAGGAAAAAAAAAGATGGCTATGAAATATCAAGTTTGATACACACCACCAATGTTGATTACAGAGAGCTGTATGCCAAAGAATTACTAACTCTGCATTTACAGGGTGAAAATGCCAGGCATTTGTTAGCATGCGTTTCCAGTTATCCGAAAGGTAAGGAACTTTTACAATGGTAGTACAGCACCCGACAATGGAAACCTTAGCCACCCAATAGCGGGTAGGCATTACTTGTGTTTTAGTAACTTTCGCACACAAGGGAGATTTTATAAAAGTTACCACCACAGAGCACAATGACACGATACATGTGATCTCACGAATTCAAAACACACTTGAAATGAAAAGGCAACCAAAATACAGAATTTCACTTTTTGGTAAAATGTGCATGCACATAAATTTGGGCCTAACATACTTCACTGCACCACATCAAGTCCAACGTTCAATTTGACTTTCAGGTAAAAGTGTTCCTTTTATGAAAACAAACTTCAGAGAATAAAAACTTATTTTTATTAGTTTGAACTCAGTTAAAGAAACTGAGTATGTTTACTCTGGTTATGAAATGTCTTTTCCTAGTACAAGTGGAGTACATACAGACAAAAAGACTAAGTGCAGGAAGGTATCAGACCCTACAATGCATATTTATTCTGAAAATGTGCTTCATGAGGTTAACAGAAGGGTTTCAAAGGACATTTCACACACTCACACACACACACACACACACACACACACACACACACACTCACATACTCTCTCTCTCTCTGGCTTGCTCAATAATAAAACATTTCCATCATGGAAATTTGAGTGTCAAATTAGACAGAAAACAACAAAATCTAATTTTAACTTTTATCATGAAATCTTTCATTATAGAAGTAATTCATAAAATTAAAAACTAGGCTGGTTAAATACTTGGCTAGAACAAAGGAGAATTAGTCTTCTTTAAGAAGATACTAAAACAATCAGATAAGAATGTGGTAAATTAAATGTAACATAGCCAAATGGTGTATATACATAAGTGGACTACAATATACTATATTTTTATGTTGATGGCATTAGCTTATTTTGCACTAACTTGAAGACAAAAGGATTATGATCTCCAAAAATACCATTAACTGGAAATGTTATCAATTCTTTTCCTTAATACATGAAGATTTTTGAATTACAAATATGTAATAGCTGTTACGTTTCAATGTGAGAAAGATGATATGCCTGATAAATTTCAAGTGACCATATTGTAGTTTCCCTGGTATCCCCATCTAATATACAACAAACACAAGCTATTGAGCAAGAATCTGTTAACAGTTTTATTAATTTTTTTAATGTTAAATACCATGGGATAGGATTGTAAGGATGAAAAACTCAAGTCAACAACTGCCTCACAAGGGATAAGAAAAATTCTGCCATGATATTAGCAAAGGTAAAGGAGAAAATTTACACTGTAAGAGGCACCATTTCCCCCACAAAATACCTCTTGACATTTCCTGAATGAGTGGGATTAGCAATCTAAATAAATCATATTTCAAGAGGTAACTGCAACAGGTAAAATTTAAAGGGATTAATTAAAATAACATTTACAAGACTGAACAATTCTTCAACTCTTATTAAAACCACAAAGAAAGAACAATTCTTTATTTATGAATTTCATAAAGGATTGAACTGACATCTGCTATTGATGATCCCGTTATATACAATTTGTCCAGTAGCCGAACAGTTTATTTTTATTGTTTTCTAAACATAAGAGATCATTAAAGGCAAAGCCTACATGACGCCACACACACACACACTCACGCACACATGCACACACGCACACGCACACAAACATGGTCACCATGGGCCATACTACCAATGAAATGGTAGGTAAACAAATCTTTTTCTGGTCAAGAGAGAGGAAAAAGAAAAAGTAATAGCACTTTGCATGCTTCACTCTACAAGATGAATTTCCCTAGAAAGAATCCAATAAAAATGGCTGCAATCACAACAAGAAGTGAGGGAAGAGGGCTGGTGACGTTATCTCTGAAAGATGCAACCGAGGTCGATCCAGGTTTATCCGAATGTGCCACCTTTCTGAGCCTCAATCCTTCATCCTAGGAAACACAAAAAAATAAAAATAAAGGTTTTAAAACAATATTCATATACATACAGAGACGACTAGAACCTTTGGTTAAAATTGGAGCTGAAAATCTATAGACACAAAGTGGTTGTCCAGGGCTGGAAATGGAAAAAGGCAGTAACTATTAATCAGCGTAAGAAAACTTCCTTCCTGGAGTCATTTAAATATTTTAAAACTGCAATGTGGTGGTTACACAACTGTGTAAATTTGTTTAAAATGACTGAATCATACATTTACAAAGCATTCATTTACTTTGTAGTACATAAGCTATACCCTAATAAAGCTGATGCAAAACACAAACAATACACTTCTATAACCCAGCAAATATGACATGGCTATACTTACAAGGATAAGCAAACAGTGCAGTTAACTCTAATAAGTCACTAGTAACACAGTAAAAGTTCCAGTTCATACCTGCATGGGTTATTCTCCCCCAAAATGTGATCAGGGAATGGTTGTACGTAAGTTGTCTCAGTAAAACACTTATTAGGATGCCTTCAAAAAAAAAATTAGTACTTTGGGGCCATGGGGTGGCAGGCAATTTTGGTCAGAGCTATTATCAATTTAAAAGAAACCGCATGTAGGCAGCTTTCCAAATCATGGCTTCTTTCTAACAAGTTTATTTGAATGCTGTCTCATGATCAGAAGTTTAAAGGAAGATAGGAAGATCTCCAAAGTGAGTTATGAGGGGAGATTGTAAAGTTCAGTGAAGAAAATAATTGGAAGAAACTGATAACTATCTCAGAATCAGCATGGATACAATAGCTATTAAAATCGGGTTCTCTGAAGATTCAGCAGTTCTCAATTTTAAGCAAGCACATTGGCTTCAGCAAGCTTTTGGCTGGGTAGGCATCAAAAGCCTATGAAGCAACTACCTCGAAGAGTTGATTTCTCCATGGACCCTTTAAGCCAGTAGTTCTCAACCTTCCTAATGCCGCAACCCTTTAAATACATTCCTCATGTTGTGGTGACCCCAAACAAAACCAGTTTCGTTGCTACTTCATAACTGTAATTTTGCTACTGTTATGAATTGTAAGTATCTGATATGCAGGATGGATTTTCATTGTTACAAAAAAAAACAAAGCATAGTGATTAATCACAAACACAGTATGTAATTATATATTGTGAAATATTTGTTTTCTGATAGTCTTAGGCGACCCCTGTGAAAGGGTAGTTTGACCCCTCCCAAAGGGGTCACGACCCCCAGGTTGAGAACCACTGCGTTAAGCAATGTGGGAGTTAATGATGACAATTTTATGGAATGAATCATAATTGAGGATGAATCTTGAATTTACAAATACAATTCCGAGATCAAGGTCCAAATGCTAGGCCACTTAAATTCAAGACAGAGGTTAAGGTTAACTGTTTGGGGGGATTGCAAAGTGGTAATATTGACAGATTTTCTCAATGGGCACAGGACATTACAACAATGCACCAGCTCATACTTGGACAGTAAGAATTGTTAGATGCTCTGTCACTTGACAGATTGCTGAACTGTGGTGGCCCGCATGTTTCTGTGATGCTGAAAGCTATGTCACTGGTATTTCAAATGTCTGTGGTGTGACCCAAAGTTAACAGGTTCAGCGGGGCTTTTAGATTCAAAACAGACAACAAAGAAGGACTTGGCTCCCCACTTTGCAGGAATAAGCCCACTGGAAATGTTATGCATAGCTTTGAACAGAAAAGGGGGTGAAGGGAGACACCGGATAGGGCAAGATATGACAAAATAATAATTTATAAATCATCAAGGGCTCATGAGGGAGGGGGAGTAGGGAGGGAGGGGAAAAAGAGGACCTGGTGCAAAGGGCTTAAGTGGAGAGCAAATGCTTTGAAAATGATGAGGGCAAAGAATGCACAGATGTGCTTTATATAATTGATGTATGTATATGTATGGATTGTGATGAGTTGTATGAGTCCCTAATAAAATGTTTAGGAAAAAAAAAAGCCTAAACAAACAGAACACTGTCAGAGATAGTGCCAGAGGACTTGGTTATTAGGAGTGGAGTTGAGACTAGTGATGTGAGTTGGGTCAAGCTTGTGGAGTGGAACATTTGGGATCTTCATTTGCTGATGGAGCATGACTCACGTTAAGGAGAGGCAGCTGCAAATATTTGCTTATGATAGGACTTGGAATGTAGGGAAACTGGATGCCGTCAAAAATGAAATAGGCTGCACAGAGATTAATATCATAGGCATTAGTGAGCAGAAATGTGGACTGGTATTGGCCATTCTGAATCAGAAAGTTGTATGATTTACTATGCCAGGAATAACACAACTTAGAAAAATGGCATGACATTCACTGTCAAAAAAAAACATTGTAAAGTCAATCTTGAGTATACTCCTTCTGTGATACGATTGTCTTCATCCACCTTTAAGGAAATCCCATAAACGCAATTATTATCAAAACCACAAATGCTCAGACACACGGAGATCTCCGAGGGATGCAGGCACCTCAGATGTTGAAGAGACCAATACTTTCTATAGCCAACCTGTTGAACCTTATTTTTTTAAACAGCCACGTCTACATTTCTTTGTCCTGTACCTCAAGGAAGACAGAATAACGTTCTCTTTGTAAAGCCAAAAAAAAAACCAAAAACCCCACAAAAGCTAGTGATGAAGAAATTTGAAGAATTCTGCCAAAGCATTCATTCTGAAAGGATCAAACATGCCATCAAAATACGTTGATAATTATTGGTCATTAGAGTCTAGACTACAAAAGTCGGAAACAAAAAGGAACAGTAGTTGGAAATAGGGTCTTGGAGATAAATGAAGCTGGAGTTTGCATAATAGATTTTTGCAAAACCAATGACTTATTCAGAGCAAATGCTGGTTTTGAACAACATGAAGGCAATACTTATACACTTTCTTTATACAGAGACTTCCCCAGATGGAGTTTAGTATCACTGGCAGAATGTGGAACAGATCAACAGTTCATATGTAAGTTTAGGATAAAAGCTGAAGAAAAATTTTACAAGTCCAGGAGAGCCAAAATATGACCATGAGTTGTAGTTTGAGTTAAAGCATTGAACACACATGACAGAAGACCTGATGAGCTAGGGGAAGACAAGACCATCATTGATGAAGAAAGTCAAAGGTCACGAAGAAGACTGTAAACAAAGAGAAGATCAAAGTGGGTGTCATAAGAGACGCTGAAACTGGTTCTTAATTGGAGTGTAGCTAAAGTAAATGGAGTAAAGGATGAAGTCAACGAGCTTAAGAGAAAATTCCAAAGTGCAGCTTGAGAGGATAAAGTCAAATATTATAATGGAATGTACCAAGACTGAAAATTAGAAACCCAAAAGGGAAAAAGATGTTCGGCATATCTGAAAGAGAACTCAAGAAAAAGATTCAAGCCTCGAGTTGAAATCTTAAAAAGATCCTATGAACAAAAATACTGAGCGATGCTGGAAGCATGGAGACACAATGGAAAGGACACAGTCATTGTACAAAAAAACCACACCCTAGTCCACATTCCACTAAATCAGGAGGTAGCATATGAGTAAGAATCAATGGTGCAGAAGAAAGAAGTTCAAACCGTGCTGAAAATATTAGCCAAAAGCAAGGCGTTACTTATAGGACTAAGGTGTGCCTGACCCAAACCACAGTATTTTCCATTGCCTCACATGCATGCAAAAGTTGGACACTGAATAAGGAGTGAGACTGAAGAACTGATGTATTTGAAATGTGTTGCTGACGAAGACTTTAAAGTATCAGGGACCGCTAAAAGGACGAACAGATATGTCTTGAAAGAAGTAAAGCCAGAGGGCTCCTTAGAGGCAAGAATGCCAAGACCTCAGTTTACATACTTTGGACAAGTTTTCAGGAGAGGCCAGTCCCTGGAGGACCATCATGCTTGGTAAACTGGAAGTGGAAAGAAAAAGAGGAAGGCCCTTAACAAGATGAACTGACAGCGGCTGCAACCATAGGCTTGGACACAGGCACAATTTTAAGGATGGTATAGGTCCGTGCAGTGTTTCCTTCTGCTGTGAAGGGTCGTTATGAGTTAGAACCGACTTAATGGCACCTAACAATAGCAACCACAACATTCTTAGATGCTAGCCACCAAGGCTCTCCTAGAATTTCATTCAGAAACCTTAGCCCTTCAACACCCCCCCCGACTTTTTATAAAATTTAAAGACCAGTTAAAAGGAGTATGATTTGGATAGTCCCAAAGTGCCATTGTGATATGATGTATACCAAGGGGCACAGAACTCATTGGGAAAGGGTTACAGAGATGGAAATACCACCTTTGAAACTATATAGACCTACATGAAGCCTATGTTTAGAACAGCTTCAGTTTTGATATTGTTTAACAAAGGTTTCTACAACTTTTAAAATCATTTTATTAGACGTTCATACAACTCATCAACATCCATACATACATCAATTGTGTAAAGCACATTTGTACATTCATTGCCCTCACCATTTTCAAAACATTTGCTCTCTACTTCCCTGGCATCAGGTCCTCATTTTTTCCCCCTCCCTTCCTGATCCCTCCACCTCCCTCATGAACCCTTGATAATTTATAAGTTATTATTTTGTCATATCTTGCCCTGTCTGATGTCTCCCTTCACCCACTTTTCTGTTGTCTGTTCCCCAGGGAAGAGGTCACATGTAGATTCTTGTAATCGGTTCCCCTTTCCAACCCACCCTCCTTCTACCCTCCCAGTATCACCACTCACACCGCTGGTCCTGAAGGGATCATCCACCCTGGATTCCCTGTGTTTCCGGTTCCTATCTGTACCAGTGTATAATATTCTCTGGTCTAGCCAGACTTGCAAGATAGAATTGGGATGATAGTGCAGGGGGAGGAAGCATTTAGGAACTAGAGGAAAGTTGTATTTTTCATTGGTGCTACATTGCACCCTATCTGGCTCGTCACCTCCCGGAGACCCCTCTGCAAAGAACCCTCCAGTGGCCTACAAATAGGCTTTGGGTCTTCACTCCGCACTCCCCCTCATTCACTATGCTAAGATTTTTTGTTCTGATGATGCCTGATCCCTTCAATACCTCGTGATGGCACGGGCTGGTGTGCTTCTTCCATGTGGGCTTTGTTGCTTCTGAGCTAGATGGCCGCTTGTTTACCTTCAAGCCTGTAAGACCCCAGACGCTATACCTTTTAAAAGGTGAGCACCATCGGCTTTCTTCGCCACATTTGCCTATGCATCCATTTGTTCTCAGCTATCGTATCATGGAGGTGTGCACCCAATGATAGGATTTTTTGTTCTTTGATGCCTGATACCTGATCCCTTCGGCACCTCGAGATTGCACAGGCTGGTGTGCTTCTTCCATGTGGGCTTTGTTGCTTCTGACCTAGCTGGCCGCTTGTTTACCCTCAAGTGTTTAAGACCCCAGACGCTATCTCTTTTGATAGCTAGGCACCATCAGCTTTCTTCACCACATTTGCTTATTCACTCGCTTTGTCTTCAGCGGTTGTGTAGGGAAGGTGAGCATCATAGAATGTCAATTTAATAGTATTCTTGCATTGAGGGAGTACTTGAGTGGAGGCCCAATGTCCTTCTACTACCGTAATACTAAACCTATACATATATGCACATAGATCTAGTTCCCCATCTGCATATATACATGTCTTTATCTAGGCCTCTGTAAATGCCCTTTGCCTTCCAGTTCTTTACTCTATTTCCCTTGACTTTCCTCCTGTCCCTCTTGTGGGACAGGAGGAAACAAGAGGGTTTCAGCAATTCCTCTCGTTACATTACCTTTGATCATGCCCTACCAGGCCTCCCACTCACCTCACCACCAATTTGGATCACTTGTTGTTTTCTTGTCCCTGGGTTCAACACCACTACTTTTCCCCCCACCTCCCCTTCTCCCACATCCCCCGGTTTCTATAATTTTATGTAGCCATAGTTTTTTACTTACCTTTGTACATGAACAGGAAGAAAATAAAAAAACCACACTGAAATTAATTCCTCGCATAAAAAATGTAAAGCATTTACACTTTTTCTAGTCCAAGGAGACTTCTAAGAACAAATCTGTACTGACAAACATAGGTACTGTCTAAAAGTTAACTTTATTTTGCCAAAGGAAGAGGATGTTATTATTAATAGGATCTCAGGGAATGGGAAAAAAATATTTTTTTTCCTTCCCAACCCTGGAATGGGAAAATTTTAATCAAGTGGTGTTTAATAGACTCAAAGTAACACAGTGCCATGGCTAAGAGTGGACATTACGTCTGGCTTATAAATGAGCCAGAATCTTGACCCTTTAGAATTGCAAATGAAAAAAAAAAAGAATTACAAATGAAGACAAATATGGAATTTTGCCTCCTTCTATCCCCGACTTAAAGCTGAGGCTGCCTTTCTCTATCAAAGTGATTTACATCCTCTAGACAAGATTGGGAAACTTCATTCTTACTGCCATGGTTTTATACAACAAAGTTCCCTGATAATCTATGATTTAGGGGAGATGATTTTTAAGTAAGAAAGTAATAGATGTTTTACTAGCTATAGCATGAACTCAGGAAAATGTCTTTGAGCTTTATAGCTGTCTTACTTGCATTGCTGAGTTTTCTATGTCCTGCATTCTTGTCCTAAGTTATGCAGTGAAAGCAATGGCTACCTAGAGAAGTTTTTTATAAATAGTTTTATTGGGGGCTCTTATAGCACTTGTAACAATTCATACATTGTATCAAGCACATTTGTACGTGTGTTGCCATAATTTTCATAACATTTTCTTTCTACTTGAGCCCTTGGTATCAGAGCCCCAACCCCCGCCCCACCATGAACCCTTGATAAATTATAATGTTTTCATATCTTACAGTGTCCACTGTCTCCCATCACCCATGTTTCTGTTGCTTGCCTGCCTCTGGGGGCTACCTGTCCTGGAGTGTCGAGAGCTCATATCTGTACCAGTGTACATGATCTCTGGTCTAGCCAGGTTTGTAAGGTAGAACATGATAGAAGGGGTTAGGGGGGATGAGGAGGAAGCATTAAAGAACTAGAGGAATTTGTTTCATCATTGCTATACTGCACTCTGGCTGACTCACCCCTTCCTTATGAACCTTCTGTAAAGGGATGTCCAATTATCTACAGATGGGCTGTGGGTCTCCATTATGACCCCACCCCACTCATACACATCAGTATGATTGTTTGGGGTCTTCTGATGCCTGATATTTGATCCTGTCAACACCTTGTGATCACATGGGTTGTTGTGCTTCTTCCATGTGGGCTTAGTTGCTTCCCTGCTAGAGGGCCGCTTGTTACACTTCAAGCATTTAATATCCCAGACACTCTATCTTTTAATGGCCAGACATCATCAGCTTTCTTCCTAGCGTTATAATCTTTTAAGAACTATATGGGATCAAATTGACAACAGTAATTCAAAAATTCATATAGAAACCTTAGAATGAAGCAAGTTTAAATTAACGAAGGAAGAACAATTCAGAAACAGAATGGTCTCACAACTCAAAGAATGCAATCAATGCCATTAAATAGCACATATAGAATTAATTGTTTATGCCTGGTTGTGTGTATTCTGAACAAAATAAAACAGAAATAAAGCACAAAAAACCCCAGTGAAATTCATTTTAATAATTTGTTTTTAACCCAATATATAAAAATTATTTTAAATTTTATTTACATTCCTGTTCTTTTTATGTACCAAGTCTTTTTGTGTATCACTGTGCAATTTACATTCACAGCACAGCAACTGGAACCAGTCACATTTCAAGTGCTCAACAATCACCTGTGACTAATGTCATCATAGAGGACGGCATAGCTCCAGGCAGTTCAGTATGACTGAAAATAGGCATTGAAGATTTCATAACATGGTGAATATAATTAATGTCACTCAATAATCTACGGAAAAATGACTGAAATGTCTGTGACACTCCACCACAGTAAAAAAAAAAACAAAAAACAACCAAACAAACTTTTTAATGAGTAAGCAACTTATTTGCCACTGGTTTGACCGCTATGTAGAATAGAACAAAACGGTAACTCGATTTCAACGACAAGCCATAGTAAAGATTTTTAGGAGATTGGCAGTAGGGAGGACAAGCTAGGACATCATGAATAGAGAAGTGCTCAAGGTAAATTCCTAAAATGATTTATAAGATGATCTATTAATAGTCAAATAACATATACCTCCATTTCACTCTATTTATCCTTAAAGAGCAGAACTTACTCTCAGGTGTCGATTTTCTTCTGATAATTTCATCATTTCTCCCTGAAGTCTTTTACATTCTTCCATGAGTTTCCTTGTTTCGGTATCATTGAGTGAAACACTATGCGGCTTTGGCATCGGTCCATCTTGTTTAGGTGTATTCAGTGGAGCAGCTTTGCTAGGTTCCATATCATTCTGTATTATAAGAATATTGGAAATACTTAAATATTTAAACTGCATATCCTATTCTTTCCAAGAGATTTCAAATGAAATGTTGCCAGCTTTCCATTTCACTTTTAACTTAAAAACAAAAGCATTGTGACCTGCGAATCATTTTAAAAGTCTTAAGTCAGTAACTAATAGTAGTTACTAGGTCAAGATAAGCAGCCCCCTCCTTCCTCTGCTCCCATATCCCTTTGCACTTACCTCTACCATAGAATTTATCAAATATCCTAGTAATTTATTTTTGAAGTTCTCTCCTAAATACTTCAAAGGTTGAGAGAGCAAGAGGTATTTCTTATAATTCTTTGTCATTTATCCCTAAGCCCAGCACTCTGGCCAACTGTAGTTACTCAATTAAAGTATGATGAACGACTGATGCCAATCAAAATCATCCAAATATGAAGTTCATTTTCAATGCTGATTCTGCAATTCAAATGAGGTTCTGGAGGGAAGGGGTAGTATAATCATTCTAATGAAAATCTAACTTCTAATCAGAAATACAACTGCGGGATATAAATATTGAAGGGGAGATAATGAACAAAAATACACAAATGACAATAAGAGGCTGAAAAGAAGTTAGTGATCTCTCACTAGAAGCAAAAATGAGCGATTTCAAACAATAATAATACTTGAACTTAATTCAATATGGAATCACAAAAGTATCGTGATTACCTTTAAGCCTGTAAGTCCAGAAATTTTATTCTTCCCAAATACCAAGTAGTAAAGGTCTGAATAAAAATACTTAAGAACATTGCCCAAGTATTCATGAGTCTGCATTCTAAAGTCTTCAAAATTTTTTATCCCATATGCCTTAACACTACTAATGCCATCTTCTTTGAAATGTTAATTAAAATTCATGTTTGTTAAAAATTTAACTTTTTAGATTAAAACATACAATGCTACCTCATATATTTTACACAAATAACACTTGCAATACTTTTTTGGCACTCCATGTAGTTTCGTATGCACGTATACTATGTTTACTCACATGTATACAAATGCACAAGATAAGCAGTCCACTCCTTCCTCTGCTCCCATCCCTTTGCACTTGTTGTGTTTGTATTTTTATACATGTGACGAGGTCTTTCAGACACAGACTATCTAAATAAGGTGCTAAGTAACCATTTACAAAGTTAACTTTATAGCACCCTACAGTAGTTATAGACCACACACCCACCCCATCCCATCATTCCAACTGCCAAATTTATATAAAAAAATGAATACAAGGACCAAGGAACAAACTTGTTTTATCAGTATGTCTAAACCCATGGGAAAAAAATCAAGTACATTATAATGAGGTTTAGATGCACAAATTGTACACAGTTGACCTGTTGGCATTTGAATTTTCTCATTTCTACCGCCAAAGAGATGTCAATGGATGTGAAAGCTTACATTGCCTCCACTGGGTTTCTCTCATTAGCTTTCTATTGTTCACCTTACCTTCCCCCATCCCCAACGAATCCCACTTGCATCTATTATTAAAAAAGCCTGCTTCACATATAGTTTGCTCTCCCCACCAATACTTTCCCCGATTCTGTTCCTTAAAAGTAATTAGAATGCATTTCAAAATATTTTTTCAAGTGTGTTTAAGTTCTATCCAAGAACAACTTCTGAAAATGATGGTGGTCCCGTGCCTTCCTCTGCAAACAACACAATGGCTGTCAATACAGTCCCTGAAGAATTTTCAGGAGTTTATTAAAAATAGTGGGGAAATACCCTAATGATAACAGAAAGTTGCATAAAATATTAAGAGGAGTTACATGAATTCAAAAGTGAACAAAAAAATACTTGAAGAAATTTACCAAGTACTTCATAATTGGTCTTTATTTTTAAATAAAATATTAAAACTCAAGAAATTTACAATTGTGGGTACGTGTGCATGGGAGTTACCTCAATTTTTCACTATTGTGGAGCAACTATTTTTATCGTGGTACTTATTATTTTTATATGTATATTTAATCAGCTAAAATCAACATGCAGAAACCCACAGGGGCGATTCTCCCTGCCCTGTAGGGTCGTTAGGAGTTAAAAACAACACGAAGGCATTGAGCCGAGTTTGGTCATTCCTTGTATGCACATCCTTTAACTAACTACCATTTAAAATAAAACAGTGCTACTAAATATTCTATTTTGTGCTTTACAAAATGTACTTTTAACACTCCAATCATGTTAGACACCGAGGTAATATCTAACTGGAATTTTGAATATGCATGTCAATGATTATCTTCTTGTGGTGGTAGAAGAATTAGGATGTTTCTTTTTGGAAATTTTTCTTAATGTTGCTTTTAACAAAAGGGTAAGGAAATGACCTATCCAACTTGCTGGAGCACCAACTTAATACTATTAATACTAGAGGGCAAAGAGGATGTTGAACCTTAACCACACTTCAGAAGTGAGCCAATCAAGTCGTCATGAAATGAATTCCAGAGCAGGGTTATATCACATACTGTCTTGGCCCCCTACAAAGCAGTCAACATACAGAACAGATGAAAAGGAATCTAATTTATTTCCATAAATTTAAGGTAGAATATAAAATGTGTAATGTGTTGAGCCATTCATGTAGTAAGTAAAACTCCGAAGAGCCTGCTAGGAAACACTAAGGCAAGTGTGACTTTAGGTATCTACTTCCATGCAGGAGGCCCATTAGTGAGGCTTGGCTCCAGGAAAACAGCTTGCTCTTGAGAGTTGCCTCACACAGGTCCAGAGAGAGGAGACTGGTTGCTCTGAGAACCATGAAACGAGCAAACTAAACGGATTCAACAAGCTGTGACTCTTAATAAACTGATGCATTAACATTATATTTAACACTGCAACTTAGAATAAACGGAAAGGTGAACGCAGTGATCAATAAAGACATAATAATATAGCATTATTTTCACATTTTCCATTCTATGTTATTTAGGCTATCTACAATAACTCTTAACTGAATTTTAATTTACTTTTTGTGTTCTTTCTCACCAACAGAATTTCAATTCCAGTATTCCTACTGGAGATAATTAGAAAAACAAGAGACAGGAATATAGGGTTGGTATGAGCTAGAAATGACTTGATGGCAGTAAGCGTTTTTTGGGAGTGGGGGTGATTGGAAATAAAAGGGAAATAGTAAAACATAAGGCAGAGCAATCGATCTAGCTATAAAAATTGTGGTATTTTGGATTTTTTAAAAAAACCCCACCACATTTACCCCTTAGAAAATCACACGCAATGCCTAAGTCAAAAGCTATGGTTTCAAATAGTCAAGGGCATCATTAAGGCTTAACCTGTTAATTATGAGATGGTATTTGCGTAAGCAAGGTTACTCAAAAATTATATCCAGTTCAAACAACAATTTATTCTATTTCTCTAGGTTCAAGATCCCTATAAAGGTAAAAAATTCCAAATCATAGAATAAAAATAACCAAATATGTCAGCAAGGTCAGATTCCTTTTATAAGTCTCAATACACCTATTATTGGCAATGCCAAGTAAAGATATTAAGGAACTTGGCAAAACTCTTAAGGTTCCTTAAAGTTTTCAGACAGCAAGAAATAGTTACCATACAATATCCATCACACCATCCAAAAATCACTGTTTTGTTTACTAATGTGCTGCCATTTTACTTGAGTGATTTGTCAAAACACACACTCTCTATGTATCTATACATGTACACACACACACACACACAAATTAAGTTCAATTATGACTTAAGGTCTTTAATCACTATTTCTCCCACCTTAGGGTATTTTAAGTAACAGTTAACGATTAGAGTTAAGGAATGCCTTGAGAATAAAAAAATTTGTTGGTAATTTGCTGTATCTATTTAAAATATAAAGAGCACCACCTGAGAAGAAAGTTTGCCAGGTCCTATCTTTACTGCTATAAAAGCTATCCTATTAAAAAAGGCTATAAGGTTGCCTGGTGGGGCTCATTAAAAGATAATAAATCAGGAAATTCTTGAAGCATGTTCCCCACTCTCAGTAACAGGAAAAAAAATTAGAAATTTCTTCATAATGTTCATGCTTACATTTGCCATGTGTACTGTTGCAATAATTTGTTTGCTTGCAAGCTTTTTAAGTTTCTATTATACTCTGAAACACATCGGAAATTGTCACATTTACTTCATATACCACTTTACCAATTAGCTGAGAGGTATCTACATTAACTTTTGTTTTAATCAGTAATACTAGTTGACTCCTAAATCTATGAGCTCCCTAGGACAAACCTTCTGCTTCTCCTGTTTGTACAGATTGAGTCCCCTGGGGTCATTCTTCGTGTTAAAACTGGCAGGAGTTGCAACTGTGTTGACGGTGCTGCTCACTGAAGTGATAGCCGCAGCAGTCCCTGGTGCTGTTATACCCTGAGGTAGCATGGGAAACATATTCTCAGATTCATACCAAATTCTGATTTCTCCTGCAGGATACTGGGAATGACTAACACAAAAAGCATTAAGCTATAAAACATTCACATTTTATTCTGTAAAACTGTGCTCTGTACAAGAAATAATACTAACAAATAGCCATATTTAAGAAAAGACACAAGTTTCTGATCTTTTATATTTTCAACAAAAACAGTTATGAAGAACTTGCTAATTTTATATAATGTCCTAAATTACACTAATTTCATTTTATCCCCAAATAAATACTTTCTAAACTACCGTTGTGGCACTTAGTGTTGTCCCTAAATATTTAAACATCTAAAAAAACAAGCACTTTCATGTTTTCTTATCCTTGCTAACATTAGCCGGAATACTGATTGTTAAGAATAAAATTAAATTGCCACTTACAGTTAAAAAGTAATATAAATCCCCCCAAATACACACATAAATGGCCACTATACAAACTTAAAAACTCATAAAATATCGTGGTATACCGTGATCTCCACGGTTCTCTTCTTTTAGTTATTATCAACTCTGTATTCCTTTAAGAACTACTTTAACGTAGAGAAAATTATTAAAAAGTTAGATATCAAGCGGAAATAAACCAGAAAAATGTTTTAATAATTCACTCTCATATGTTGTATGTTTTTATGTCTTTATAAATATAATGTACATTTCAATCACACATCATTATACATAGGACTCCTGAAGTTCCTCAAAAAGACAAGTCAGCTGTTTTTCCTAGAAAATGTATCGTCACCAAATGGTAGATGGAGAGAATAAATAAAAACCAATACATCTGTGTTAACAAACCCAGGGGCAAGGGAACAACAAGTGATCCAAATAGGTGGTGAGGACGATGTAGTAGGCCTGGTACGGTGTGATCAAGGGTAATGTCACCCAGAGGAATTACTGAAACCCAAATGAAGACTGAGCATGAGAGTGGGACAGGAGGAAAGTCAAAGGAAATAGAGGAAAGAGCTGGGAGGCAAAGGGCATTTATAGACGTCTAAATAAAGGCAGGTACATATGCAAATATGTCTATAAATCTATATATGAGGATGGGGAAATAGATCTATGTGCATATATTTATAGGTTTAGTATTAAGGTAGCAGAAGGACATTGGGCCTCCACTCAAGTACTCCCTCAATGCAAGAATACTTTCTTCTATTAAATTGGCATTGTCTGATGCTCACCTTCCCAACACAACTGCTGAAGACAAAGCAGGTGAATAAGCAAATGTGAAGAAAGCTGATGGTGTCGGTTATCAAAAAATATACCATCTGGAGTCTTAAAGGCTTGAAGGTAAACAAGCGGCCGTGTAGCTCAGAAGCAACAAAGGCCACATGGAAGAAACACACTAGCCGGTGCGATCACGAGGCATTGAAGGGATCAGGTATCAGGCATCATCAGAACAAAAAATCTTATCATAGTGAATGAGAGGGGGAGTGCGGAGTGGAGACACAAAGCACATCTGTACACAATGGAACATCCCCCCACAGAAGGGTTACAGGGAAGGAATGAGTCAACAAAGGTGCAGTAAAGCATCAATGAAACATACAATATTCATCTGGTCCCTTGATGCTTACCGCTCCCGCCCCCCACCCATGACCCCAGTGCTGTTTCTCACTTCAGACTAGACCAGGGCATGTACACAGGTGTAAGTAAGAGCTCGTAATACCCGGAATCCGAAACAGGAATGGGAATAGCAATACTAGAAGGTTAGGGGAAAGGAAGGAAGGGGGAACAGACTGCAATGATCGACAGAAACCATGGGGGAAGGGAGAGAGCGGTCGGTGTGAGATATGAATAATTTATAATCTATCAAGGGGCCATGAGGGGGGAGAGAGGGAAAAAAGAGGAGCTGATACCAAGGGTTCAATACAAAGTACATGTCTAGAAAAGAATGATGGATTGTAATAAAAGTTGTAAGGGCCTCCAACAAAATGATCTTTTAATTGGAAAAAGAACATGTCATTAAACAATAGAATTAATAAAAACCTATCACTAACTGGACATTTGACTTCATAATAAGGAGTCAATAATAACTAAACAAAACCAATAATCCTCATCTACCTCCAGCTACCTACGCTCCATCTTATTAAAGAATATGCAGGTTGGCTCTCACTACTAGCAATAAAAACAAGATATTATCAGCCATTCCAAACCAAAACAAACTCACTGCTCTGCGTCAGAATCAACTCAGAGTTATCACAACTGTGATAGCTATTATGGTATCTGCTTAGGATATGAGTTAAAATTTTATAAATTAATAATTAAAGATAAAGTCTGATGACCAACTCTGTAAAACAAATGAAGCCAGAGATTCCCCATAGGGACAGGTTAGAATTGCCTCTGTGGGTTTCTAAGACTGTAACTCTTCAAAGGAGTAGAAAGCCGATCTTTCTTCCAGCTCGAGGTTTTGAACTGCTGACCTCTTTGGTTAGTAGTCCAACCCATAACCACTATGCCTCCAGGAATCTTCTTTATCAGTTATTAATTAATTAAAATATACCTAAAGGCATGAAAATTCTCTAGAAGTAGGGTGACTGTGTATGTTAGTGAGTTGATGGGCAGTATAAGTTTATACTTATAATTTACAGCATATCCTTTTATTCCAAAATATAAGGATTCCTGGGCTTCCTATTACAACCTAAGGCAAAGAGTTCCGATTACAAGGATCTACATGTGACCTCCTCCCTGGGAGATGGACAACAGAAAAAGGGGTGAAGGGAGACGTCAGACAGGGCAAGATATGACAAAATAGTAATTTATAAATTATCAAGGGCTCATGAGGGAGGGGGGAGCGGGGAGGAAGGGGAAAAAAGGGGAGCTGATGCCAGGGGCTTAAGTGGAGAGCAAATGCTTTGAGAATGATGAGGGCAAAGAATGCACAGATGTGCTTTACACATTGATGTATGTATGGACTGTGATAAGAGTTGTATGAGTCCCTAATAAAATGTTTTTTAAAAAAAGAAATTCACACAATAATAGTGGTTTAAATAAATTCGGTTATGACATCACTTAAAAATTATTAAGTTTTAAAAATAGACTTAAAAACTTTTTTTATTCTATATACATCAAGAACATAGAGATGATTATAAGTCTTGGATCCAGTCATAATACCATTTTGAGGAATTCTTATTAAATAAACAATATTTTTTAAAAAAGAAACACTATGTTCCACATTGCTAATGACAATGCTATCAGTTAGGAAAATCTTCCATTACTTTATCAGTAACCAGTAGTTAATTAGATTTTAAATCACCTTCTTAACAGGGTATTATATAATTTTAAAATGATCATTTTGAAGGCAGTGTGGCTACATGAAACATCTAAAGTTAAGGGGATGCTTCAAATCATCAAACACCGCCTGCAAGCGTGTTTAGCGATTCTTAATGGAAATTCAAGTCCGGGGGTACTGGGCAGGGTGGGGTGGGGTATGTCTGTCTTGGAGAAGATGATTTCACTCCTGTTGGTGGCAAAACCAGGTGGAGCAACACGCCATTGGAAAAAGCGCTTAGCATTACCTATGTAGACTTCCAATGGGAGAGTACACCTGGTATGGATGTTCCTAATTGGGCACTTTGGATCTAGTTTCCACCCAGCGACTTAAACATTCACTCCTTTCTTACCCTACAGGATGATCACAAAACTTCAATCATCTCTTACTTATAGATTCAGTATCAAGGCCCTAAAAAAGCATAATGAATCAACTAAACAATTATTCTTACTGTTGCCAGACTGTAAATACCTGAGAAAAGCATACCTAAAAAAAATTAAGAGCTTTAAACAGATGGGACATACTTCTTTTTAGAGGAAGTTATAGGTGAAAGAGTGGGTTGGGTGGTTAATTTAAGACACGCTTTTTCAACATCACAAATTTAAACCTGCTATCTATATCACCTTAACAACTGATAGCTATTATGCTTAGGATGAAAGTCAAACTTTTCTTATGAACTAAGTGTCATAAATTCTGATGACCAACTCTTTAAAGTAAATGAGAAAAAGGTTTTAGCTGATTATAGATGTCTCTTATTGTTCCAAACACTATAGTTCAACACAATGTACATCTAGTGGGAACCTAAACCTCACTGCCATCAAGCCAATTCTGACTCATGGAGACCCTTTAGAACAGTACAACTGCCGCTATAGATTTCCAAGACTAACTTTGTATAAGAACAAAAAACCTCATCTGTCTCACACATCTATCTACTGGCAGGTGTGTTTAAATCTTAAATTGTCACCAGCAACTCAGATAGCAACTAAACTGAATTATGTTTAGGTAACATACTTTTAAAAATATATATACTAATTTATAAACAAAATAAATGATAAACAGACTCCAAAGAATTCACTGCTTCACAACTAAATCAGAATTTAACAAAGGAGTGCCAATTTTTTCTATCAATTTATAAATCAGGATCCAGCATCATACAGCATTTGATCAATTTATCTGAAGTAAATTTATTTAGGTATCACACTATCCAAGAATGCCCTATTTCTTCTTTTTTAATGCCCTATTTCTAAAAAAGTTTCATATTGATTCAAGTTGACACTCCAACGTTAAAGTTTATGATTTGATTGTGCCATGGACTGGTGGTGAAACAGACCATCAATTGCTCATATGTAAGTTTAGTTGAAGCTGAAAATTAAAACCAGTCCACAAGAGCCAAAATAGGCCCTTGAGTATATCTAACCTGAATTTCGAGACCAGATTTAACACACTAACAATGACAGAAGACCTGCTGGGTTGTCGGATGACATCAGGAACATCATAAATGAAAAAAACAAAAGCTTATTAAAAAAAACGAGTAAAAATAAAAGATCAGCATGGATGGTCAGAAGGGACTAGAAACTTGTTCTTAATTGAAGAGTAGCACTAAGGCAAATGGAAGAAATGATGAAGTCATGAGCTAGAAAAGTTCAAAGAGCAGTGTGAGGAGATAATGCATTATGGAGAAATACACAGAAACTCAGAAAACAAAAGCACTCTTAATATGTCTTAATCTGAGAAAAAAGAAAGGAAAAGAAAAAAGGCAAGAAAAAAATGCAAGCCTCATGTTGAAACATTCAAAGATTCTATGGGCAAAATACTGAACACAGTAAGTACCAAAAGAAGATGGAAAGAATACACAGTCGCTTTATCAAAAATCACTTCATTTCATGAGGTAGCATGTATTGAAGAACTAATGGTACTAAAGTGATGGGTGACCAATGGAAACATTGCAACACAACCTGCAACAATGGAAGCACCCACTTGTCTATACCAAGAATTTGGAAGGCCAAGCTGACTGAAAGAAATCCATTTTTGGTGGCCATTCCAAAACAGACCACCACCACAGCTATCAAACATAGGTAAAACTTTGCTGAAGATCATCCAACAATGGTTAGGGCAGTACGTACACAGGGAATGGCAAAGATGTTCAAGAAGATTCTTGGCTCACGAAGCAGAAAATATGAGAAAGGTTTGAGTGTTTTACTGACTATGCAAAGGCATTCAACTGGTGGATCATAACAAACTATGGACAACTTTGAGAACAATGTGAATTCCAAAACACTCGATTATCGTTATCATAGATCACAGAACCTAACCATGGGCCAAGAGGCAGTGTATGAAAAGAACAAGGAAATACTGCGTACTGACAGCGGGAAAGGTGTGCATCACCTCACTATGTAGTCAACCTGTATGTGGAGCAGTCTGAGAAGTGGGACTGTATAAAGAAGAAAGTAGCATCGAGATTGAAGGAAGCGTTAGCAGCCTTTCCTATGCATACGACGACATCTTGCTTGAAGAAACGTGAAGAGGATTTGAAGCATTTCTGATGAAGATCAAGGACTGATCAGGCCTTTATATGGATTACAAATTAATATAAAGAAAATCGAAATCTTTACAACTCGTTTGTTAGGCGCCACTGAGTTGGTTCTGACCCACAGAACACTGCCCGGTCCTTGTGTCACCCGCACAATTTTCCCTGTGCTTGAGCCCATGAGCACAGCCATAGTCTCAGTCTCCTCGAGAGCCTTCCTCTTTCGCTGGCCCTCTACTTTACCAAACTTGGTGTCTCTACGGAATCTTTGACCAACTGCCTCCTTTGCCAGAATAGAACTAGATGGTGTGCCCAGCTACCATTACTGACCATTTTGATCAAAGATTCTAAAGAAGAATTCTATTTAAAAATAGAAACTGAAGAACGGAAATTAAAATGCTGACAGACTGCAGATTTTCTGAAATCATGAGGGTGGAACCTTTGAAATGCCTACTTTGATATAACCTTAAATCAAAATTATCCATTGAAGCCATCTTAAAACAATGTTTGGTGCCACAGAGTTGACTCTGACCCACAGCGACGTTATTCACAACAGAATGAAACCCTACAAGGTCCCAATTTATCCTCCCAATTGTTCTTATGCCTGAGCTCACTGATGCAGACACTGTTGTCAATCCATCTAACTGAGGGCATTCCTCTTTTCTACTGCCCTTCCACTTGATGTCCTTCGGACTGGTCTCTCCTGAAAATATGACCAAAGTATATAGGGTGAAGTCCTGCCATCTGTGCCTCTAAGGAGAACTCTGACCTTACATCTTCTAATACATATCAATTTGTCCTTTTAGCAGTACATGGCAATTTCAACATTTTTCTCCAGCTCCAAAATTCAAATGCATTCAAATTAATGTCTTCTTTATTCAATATTCAACTTCCACATACATATGATGCAATGGCTGTGGTCAGGCAGACCTTAGTCCTCAAAGTAACATCCTTGGTTTTCAAATACTCTGAAGGAGTTCCTGTGAACCACATTTACCTAATGCAATTATGTCCTTTTATCTCCTTGCTGTTGTTTCCATGAGTATCAAGTGTGGGTCCAATCCCTGACAACTTCAACTTTTTCTCCATTTATTGTGATGTTACCAATTGGTCCAGTTGTGAAGATTTTGGGTTTCCTTACATCAAGCTGTAACACATACTAAAGCCTACAATCCTTGATTTTCATCAGCAAGTGCTTCAAGTCCTCATATTCAGCAAGCAAGGCTGTGTCACCTGCATACTGTAGGTTAATAAACCTTCCAATCTTAATGTCACATTCTTAATATAAAACAACTTTTCTGATATGCTCAGCATACATATATGGTGAGAGGATACAACCCTGATGCACACCTTTCATGAGTTTAAACCACACAGTATTCATTCCCTTGTTCTTTTCTCACAACAGCTTCTTGATCCATGTACAAGTTCCAAGTGAGCACAATGAAGTGTGGTGGAATTCTCATTCTCTTCAGGTTACCCATGGTTTATTAATGTTCAACACAGATTAATGCTTTGGCACAGTCAATGAAACACAAGCAGGCATATCTTTTGAGGTACTCTCTTTGAGCCAAGATCTGTCTGACATCAGCAATGACATACTCTGTTCCACGTCCTTGTGTGAAGCTGATCTCAACTTCTGGCACTTATTGTCCATGAACGGCTCCAATTGTTGTTGCATGCTCTTAAGCAAACTTTTACTCATGTGGAATACCAATGACATTGTTCTACTGTTTGAGGACTCTGTTAAGTTACCTTTTGGGGAATAGGTACAAATATGTATTTCTTCCAGTCAGTTGGTCAAGTAGCCAACTTCCAAATATCTTGGCATAGACAAGTGCTTCTTCAAACATTTCAATGGATATTTCATTGATTCCTGGACTGTGCTTTTGGCTAATGCATTCTGTGGTTTGAACTTCTTCCTCCAGCACCAATGGTTCTTGCTCATACGAGGGGGTACCCTCCAAAAAAGACTTTTCCCCCTAAAGTTATATATTAGATTTTTTTTACAAAGCAAAACCTCATCACCTTCAAAGTACTCTCTATTACACTTAAATACATTTGTTATATCCATAACAAATGCGATTCCATAATAAGTTAACAAAGATCTGTCTTGATCATTAGGCTCTTTTAAGAACCACCTGTGATGGTAAGGGAAAAATAATTGCCACTAGAGGTCCGGTGTTTAAAAATGTCTTTTCAATCAATAGATTGCTGCAGACAAGCTCCCTTGGGAACACATTTGTCTTACTCTCATTAGGGTGCTTAAAAAAAAAGTTTTACTCAAAAGAGTGGCTTTCCAGGGGGCAATTAAATTCAAGGCAGAGAATTCAGCTCAGAAGATAGTGGCAAACTGTTTTTGGAGATTTCAAAGGGATGACATCTTGGTAACTTTTCTGGAAAGACACAGGACAATCACTAGTGGAGAAGTTTCTAAGAAAACAGCAATGATGCGGGGGGGGGGGGAGGCCTGGAAAACTGCTGAGGATCTCCTCCCCCCACCCTCTGGCACTACGAGAATGCACCTGCTCATTCTTTGAAGGTATTAAGAGCTGCCCTGGGAGAATCATATAGATAAATCTTACCCCACTCATCCTACCACCCACCTTGATTGCGACTCTTAAGACTTTTTCAAAGAATAGTTGAAAGGAATATGATTTAAATTCCTTGAGGATGTTAAAACTGCCATTAAAAAAATACTGCCATTTTGACATGGTGTATATGGAAAAGCACAGCATAGAATTCTTTGGGGAAGAGTCAGAGAGATGGATAAAGGGAATTCAGAAGTACATAGATGTAGATCAGCGGTTCTTAACCTGTGGGTTGTGACCCCTTGGGGGGGGGGTGGTTGTCAAACGACCCTTTCACAGGGGCCATAACAGTAGCAAAATCACAGTTAAGAAGTAGCAATGAAAATAATTATGGTTGGGTGTGTGTGTCACCATAACATGAGGAACTATATTAAAGGGTCGTAGCATTAGGAAGGTTGAGAACCACTGATCTAGATGGATGATATATCAAGAAACATTAACTTCATGGTCTGATAGCATTATAAGAAAAAAATAAAATTAATGACTGACAAGGGATTCATTACTAAAATCTATAAAAATTCCCCAGGGATGTCATATGAGGAAATGCTCATGATCACTAACAATCTAGAAGATGCATATCAAAACGAGATACCACCTCACACCCCACAATGACAGAATGATAGCCCAATTCAAAAAGTAGAAAACAAAAATGCTGGAAAGGATTTGGAGATTGGAATTCTTCTATACTGTTGGTAGGTTTGTAAACACATGCCTACAACAGCAGGAAGAGAAATTCTGTAGAGCCCAGAAACACCTCTGTTGGGCACATACCCCAATGACATAAGACATGGACATATGTTCTCCCATATTCACTGCAACACAACTTACAACAGCAAACAGCTGGAAACAGCCTAAATGCCCATTAGAAGAAAAGATAAACTGGTACAAATACACAACAGAATACTATTCATTCCTTAAAAAGTGATGAAACCAGAAAACAATTTATGATATGGATGAACCTGGGAACCATTATGCTGAAAGATATTAATCAATCACAAAAGGGAAAACATTTGACTCCACTACTATAAGGATACACACTAAGATGAAGGCAGATGTCTATTCTGAGGACATGTACTCTTCTAATCTAGTCTCCTAAGTAACGAGGTAGTGAGCTTGCCTGGCGCCCATCACTCGCTTTATTTGTACATCTTAAAAACCACTTTGACAGGGGGGCCTCTGTCAACTGGGGTCAGTTTCTCAAGATGGGGAAAGAGGGAGAAGATCAATCAGTTGCGACCATACTCCAAGTCAACAGACAAGCATACAAACGTGGAAAGCGAGCCTTACTGGAAATTCAACTTCAGCTTTGTGTGGGAGTGGGTGGGCTGGGGGCGGGGGGCACAGAACGGGAACTATCTGACTCAGAGAAGGCAATTACACTTCTGTTGGTGGGCAAACCAGGTGGAACAACCTGCCAATGGGGAGGAAAAAAAAAAAACGCTCAACAAACAAACAAGCCCTCCTCTGTGTCCCCCTGCTGCCCCCCCCGCAAAAAAAACCCAGAATTTTTTCCAAAGCGATGTATTTAAATTAACAAAACAACCATTATCATCTTCAAATTAGTCTCCATTACACTTAATACGTTTGTCAAATCTGTGATTCCATCCTTGGAAACATTTTTTCACACTCATCCGGATGGCTGACATCCTTCTCTTTTTTTCTTCACCACTTCTACATCATCAAATTACTATCCTTTCATGTCTCTCCTCTTCATTTGCGGAAACCAAAAAGTTGCAAGGAGAGAGGTCAGGCTATTTTTTGTCCAAAACTAGTGCATTGAGATGGCTGCGTGGGCAGGTGCATTGTCATGGTGGCAAAACTAGCCCCGGCATGCCACCAATCAGGCTTTTTTTAATCATACACTGTCACACAATCTTTTCAGACCCTCTAAATAGAAAGCTTGATTAAGTCTGACCCGTTGGAACAAATTCCAAATGCACGAGTGGACATTTTTGTCCGTTCGAGACGTTAATGGAGATCCACAACGAGGCCTGTCATCAACTGACATTTCACCTTTTTGGAAAGGAGAAAACCACCCTCACTTTTTTCCCACAGCGCTGTCCTTGTAAGCTGTGTTCGACATCGAAAGTTTCTCTGGCATTTTTCCCAAGCAGGAAACAAAACTCAGTCTCATGATGTTCTCTTAAAATGGCCATCACAAAAAATGAGGTCTGAGGGAAACTGCTTTTATGAGAAAAATCCACTGTGACCAGAAAGAACCTTCCCAGGTGAAGCCACTGGGTACACTAACTCAGAGTGAGTTGCTCGATGCTTGCCTAGCAAGAAAAAAATGTATACTACGAAAAATGGGAGTGGGAAGAGGAGGTACCTCCTAGTACAATGACCCCCCTCAAAGGTAGAATCTCCCAGGTGTTATGTTTCTAACCAAACACTTTGACCTAGTCTCTAGGTGAACCAGGCCAAATGTTATAGACAACTGGAACCACAGACTCTATCCTTTCAAGGCACAAGACACCCTTCATAGGCCACACCAGAGGGATCTGATTTGGAAAACACCACTAAGTAAATTGGACTTTACCTTAAACTCACTTTAACAAATTTAAGGAAGTGACATTCTTTCTTGGACTTAAGATAAAGATTCTAGTATGAAAGAACCAGAGGACTGAAGTTTCAAGGTTACAGAACTGGTAGTCATTGAACTGTGGTTTAGCTCTCTTGATTTGAGGATTCCCAATGAATGGTAGCCTGGGACTACAATATACCATATATACTCGTGTATAAGCTGAGTTTTTCAGCACAAAAAAAGTGCTGAAAAACGGGTTTGGCTTATACACGGGTCAGTGGTACCCCAGCGAGGTGTAACATCTCGCGGGTGATTGCCGTTCCTCCACTGTTCAATCAAAACCCCGGTGACACTGCAGGGCTTTGAATGTTTGTTTACTCACATCACTCCATGATGTGGACGGCTCCAATTCGTAGAAGCACCCGTAGTGGCAGCTGAACTGGTAAGGGTGTGTCTGTGGCTGCACTCCATCTCTCCCCTCTGGGTTAATTCACATCCTGAATTTCCCACCCTAGGCTTATACTCGAGTCAATCAGTTTTTCTGGTTTCCCAGGTAATAATCAGGCACCTCGGTCTATACTTGGGTCGGCTTATATTCAAGTATATGCGGTACGTATTCTTTTTTATTGTCTTTATTTTTTTATGGCATGTGTTAAGAGTCTGGCAGACATGGTTCTGCCTTGGTGAATGAGTGTTACTGAAAGTTTTGTTCTATTCCCAACCCTCAATGTTTGTGTAAATAGCGTCTAGCCAACTAAAATTCTAATCTGTAGAAGCCAACAATTCATGTATAGTGATCTGAATAGCCAGCCTATGCATGTATTATTTTCTTTTCTCAACAGTGTTTTAAATTTGATACCAATGGCTCATTTAATCACACTATCAATAGAATTAACTTATGCCCCACGGGATGTTCTCTTTTAAAAATGATAATGAAGCCTCTAGGGTGCACCAGACACATATAATAAACCATAGTCAAATGAGTGGCTTTTGACCTTATAGTATAATCGCAGCCCTAACCTAAGAACAATTAGTTCTTGTCATACAAGCCTATGAAGAGATCACTGGAGATACAGGTGCTACAGCAAAATGTAGAGAAATCGGACAGTCCTGGCTCTCAGAAGGAATAGTGCTTGGGATCTTAAAGGCTTATCTTAAAACAAGCAGCCATCTAAATGAAGTATCAACTAAGTTCATAGGGAGTTGCATACCAGCCTGTGTGAACAAAGGATTGTTTAAAAAAAAAAAATCCAAATTCAAAGGAGTGAATGGTATCAAAAAGTGACAGAGGAATCCCAAAATCCATTTTTACTGCCCCCATGTGGATAGGACCTCTGGGTGAATCCTCTGACGATAGGAGGAAATAAATAGCCTTGTTAGCTGAGAGAGCACTGTGATGTCAGTTCTAGCAAATGTAGGGAAGTCAATATGCAACACCTTATTATTTTAATTTTGAACAATTCTAAAGTTGTTTCAAGTTTTTAGTATTTTCTGTTCTTTTTAATGAGGCTTTTTCCTGCGCTCTATAATTATTTTTTTTGCTTCATATTTTTTATTTTCTGCAGAACAGGTAAACTACATACAGGAATTAGATCAGTAATGTCCTAGAGGCATGGCATAAGAGAATGGAGGGAGCTAACAAAAATTAGTACAATAAAGAAGAAAATGTTTTTAAGTTGATTGTAGTGATGACTGCAAAAATTCATTTGAAAATGTTAAATCTAAACATAACTATACCTGCAGTAATCCACATTCCAATGTGCTATCTATGGAAAAAACCATTATACACATCCCTAATCAATGGTCTAAGGCAGTGGTTCTCAACCTTCCTAATGCCACCACCCTTTAATACAGTTCCTCATGTTGTGGTGACCCCCACCACCACCATAAAATTATTTTCGTTGCTACTTCACAACTGTCAGAATCAGGTGATCCCTGTGAAAGGGTCGTTTGACCACCAAAGCATTCGCGACCCATAGGTTTTGAGCCGCTGGTCTAAGGGAATTCAATGGAGGCTTAATCCACATGACTGTGGGCTTTCTGCAAACCAGGGGGCTCAGAATTTAAGCTCTGAAACAACTATTATACTTTAGGAAATATTGCCTTATAAAAGTCCTGAAGTAGGGCATTTCAGCCCCATACTTTTTAACATATATTGTAATTAAGGCTACTTCTACAGTTAGACATTGTGTATAGTATAGTCTCAATTTCTGCACATGAACTTACATATATTTGAAATGGTGATGCTGAAACATGTAAGTCTCATTTTATATGAAAAACTTCAAATGTGAAATTCAAACACTTAAAAATAGTTAACAATCATGTTTATCATGAAGGCAACAACTCTTCAGCTGATTCAGAAAAAAACAGTTCATCCTTGCCAGAAAACAGGGTTAGATTTTGCAAGTTTTAAAACAGTCAAGAGCCACAAGAAAATAGTTATCCTAAAATGCATCACAAGGAAAAAGCAAAAACATCAATAATCAGTGTGGTAAAGAAATCAGATGGTGCTTGGCTATCAGGAAATATAGCATCTAGGGTCTTGTCTTAAATCAAGCAGTCACTGAAGTGAGGTGTCAGGCAAGTGAGGTGTCCACATGGTAGGAGCACACCAGCTTGTGTGATCCAATGACTACACATAAGAAAAGCCAAGATTGGGGAGGAAATTGTTTGAGAGCTTAATTGTGAGCACCCTGTTTGTAGATGACAGTGCAAGCCACAAACCCATTTGCAGAGTCCCCATGTGGATTACACCAATGAATGCCCTAGGACCACTGACTAAGGCTGTGAGCAAGTTTGTCTAAGAAGAAAGCACTGGAGAAAGTAGGTTACTGCCATATAGTTAGGTTAAAATTGAACATTTTTATCATTTATTTTCCCTTTTGGCCCATTTTTATTTTGTTCAACCTTCTTTTGTCTTCGGCTTTTTGGATTGAGGTTCTGTGTTTCACTTTGTTGTCATTGTTTGGAGTTTTGAATGATTTTCTTTCTCTGAAATCCAAGATAGGCAATTCAAAGAGATTGTAACTAGACTACTAGTTCTTTAAGGTTATAACAGCTCCAGCAGGTTAGAGGGAAAGCAATGGGGAGCTAGTAATAGTGGGTATAAAAATGTTATAAAATTGTGGGGATGATCACAATGCTTTTTAATAAACTACTGAATTATATGCCAATGAAATTTACAAACTAAAATGATTACTTTTTGAAGATAAGCATCTTTTGTGTTAATGACATGATTTTGTCATTAAATTTCTATCATTATAGAAATGCCTTGGTCTGTGATGACGTGGCCTGGCTTAGGTTGAGTGGCCCTCCCGGTCTTCCTAGCGGGAAGCTAGCCAGTGAGTCTGAGCTAAGAGACGAGAGGGAAGCTAGCCAGCAGGGGGAGATGCTTTCCTAAGCCCGGCCCTCTGAGACCCGCAGGGCTCCAGGTTGGAGTGCTGTGTGCACCCAAGGGGGCTGTTCCTACACCTGTGGTGGGGGGGGGCGAAGCACAGCCCTCCCTCCACCACTGCCTTGTCCCGGGAGCAGTGAGTTTCGCTTTCTGGGAACACGGACACAGGGCAAAGTCTGTGTACACAGAACTTCCGGCCTTTGCCCCAAACTCCTCGGTCTGTGGGGTGAGGGGGTTCCTGAGTAACCCATCTGGGTAAAGGACACGCCAATGAGCTCCGTACACCAGCGTAGATTCTAGAGAGATGCATTTGTTCAACCCAACATTCAATCATAATGATTTAGAAAGTTTTCGAATAAAGGGTGCAGGGAAAATGGGGGGAAATGAAACGCATGAAAAAAACGCCTTCTAATGACAATTGGGGCTGCACTCTAATCTTGGTCAGTAATAAAGTGGTTTGATAGGAATTTTGACACCAAAGTCAATGTCTTGCCTCAGTATTTAGGCTGTGGTCTTGAAATATCAGCTCACACTAAATGAAACCACAAATTCTTACAGGAAATAAATGGCTTATTTGGGAACGTGGTCTAATTTTCTTTTTTTTCCCACCATATTAAATGATAAAAGAGCTATTACTGAAGAGTGATAAGGTTAAAAACAACAACAACAACAACAAAAAACAAACAAACTTAGGAGCCAACTAGAAGAGGATGATTTTATCTGCCAGGGAGCACTAAAAATATCTGGAAACACTTTGGTCGTTATAGCTATGTTGCATGCATGTGAAAGAGGGGGCAGTTGGCACATGGGAGTATTAAAGGCATCTTATTGCTAGAGGTCTTGGGATGTTATTAAATATCCTCCTATGCACGGGGAGGTTCTCTGTAACAAACAATTCTTTGACTCAAAATGTATTAGTGAAAAAGAAACCAAAATATACAACTATTACTGAGTTGCTACGGACTTCTAGTGACCCTGCAGACAGGGTAGAACAGCCCCAGGCGTTTGCAAGACTGTGACTGTTCCAGTCTTTCTGCCTAGGAACAGCTGATGGTTTCAAATTGCTGCTCTTGTGGCTAGCAGCCTAACGTGCAACCACTATACCACCAAGGCTCCCCGACTTGGGTCAGCAAAAAATAAGAGAAGCCATGGAACGCGCTGAGAGAAGTCCAAGAGATCAAGGCAACGGGGGCAAATACTGTCATCACACAGTTCTGCAACAGCGGCCACCATAGACTCATGAGCTGACCTCTCTGCCTTCAATAATTGTCCTAGCAGATCCCCTTGTAAGCCAGTCGTGGTGTTCTTTTTGTTCCAAAAGCACTCTAACAAGACTAAGAGAATTGTACTACTAAGAATTTATCTGCAGCCACCCACTGATCTTAGACCCATGTTTTTAAGTATGCTTTGTTTGGAATAAGACAGTGCATGTATGAACCAGAAGCTTAGTAGCAACAGTTTTTGTTCTTTGTAAAATTTACCCTTGTTATGTGAGTTGGAGCATAGTAGGGTCTAAATGAAACAAGACAAACAGTAAGTTAACAAATGTTAAAGCTAGTGATAAGTTCACAGGAATTCATTCCTGCTTACTTTTCTACATACATGAGAGTTCCCAAAACTGAATGCCTAAAAACAGACAAACCAACATTACCTTTAGATGTTCCTTAAAACCGGGACAGGAATTATTCCATGGGTCCAAAAAGTTTAATTAGAAGTACGCATTCTGTGGCTATAACATCCACACTCAACAAAAGATATTATCTAATATTATCTAAAGAAGTCTTTAGATTACCAATAATACCAGCTCTGAAAAGTTTTCAGTTCCAAACTATGTTCCTTTATGTAGGAATTTGGGGGACTCCATTTAAAGCACTGTAAGAAGCCCTAAAAGCGCTTTTATGGGCAAGTCTGGGCTGTCTCTTATGAAGAAAATTAAAAGAAGTTCCTAAGAGCCAAGATATAACCTTGAGTCTACCCCCCACCCAAATTGTGAGAGCATCTCAAGAACAGATTTGAGGCAAAGAACACTAATGAGAGAAGACATGATGAGCTGTGGGAGGACATAAAGACCACCATTAATGAAGAAAGCAAAAGGTCATTAAAAAGATAGAAAGAAAACTATCAAAAGACTCTGAAACTTGCTCTTAATTTTAAGTAGCTAAAGCAAATGGAAGAATAAAATTAAAGAGCTAAAAAGAAAATTTCAAAGGGCAGTTTGAAAAGACAAAGTCCAATTATTATAATGAAACGAGTAACGACAGGGATATAGGTCTATGAAAATATATTGATAGGTTAAGTATCAAGGCAGCAGACACACAATGGACCTCTACTCAAGGACTTACTCAATGCAAGAAAACTTTGTTCTAATAACCTGGCATTCTGTGATGCTCACCTTCCAGACATGATCGCCAAAGACAAAATGGGTGCACAAGCCAATGTGGTGAAGAAAGTTGATGGTGCCCGGTTATTCCAAGATATAGTGTCTGAGTCTTAAAGGCTTGAAGTAAAACAAGTGGCCATCTAGCAGAGTAGCAACAAAGCCCACATGGAAAAAGCACACTAATCCCTGTGATCACAAGTTGTTGATGGGATCAGGTATCAGAAGACCCAAAACAACCATTTTGATGTGAACAAAGGGGCTCAGAATGGAGACCAAAAGTCCATCTGTAGACAACTGGACCATCCCCTCAAAGAAGGCTCATAAAGAAGGGACCAGCAAGCCAGGGTACAGTACGACACCCATGAAACACACAACATTCTTCTAGTTCTTTAATGCTTCCTCCCCCGTACTATCATGACCCAAGTTCTATCTTACAAATCTGGCCAGACCAGAGCATGTACACTAGTACAGATAAGAGTTCTCAATATCCAGGACAGATAAACCCCTTAGGATAAGGTGACCAGACGTTCCGTTTTTGAACAATTTTCCCGTGTCCCGATATTCGGAAAGAATGCACGACAAGCTAGGGTATGCAGTTTTCGGCTGCCATGGGCTATTTCACCAGGATATGAGTTTTATCAATGGTGTCCCACTGGTGTCCCTTTACCAATGTTAAAATCTGGTCACCTTACACCAATATTGAGAGTAGCAAAACTATGAGGCTAGGGGGAAGGTGAGGGGAGAAAGGGGAACCGATCACAATGATTGACATTCAACACCCTCCCTCCATTGGCGATGGACAACAGAAACATGGGTGAAGGGAGACAGCGGATGGTATTAAGATAGGAAAATAAATTATCATGGGTTTACGAGGGTGGGGGAGGGAAGGGAAAAGAGGAACTGATACCAAGTACCAAGAAAATGATGATGGCAACATATGTACAAATGTGCTTGATACAATTGACCTATGGATTGTTATAAGAGCCCTCAATAAAATGATTTTTTTAAATGTACAAAGGCCTAGAGTTAGAAAACCAAAAAAGAAAAAACATGTTCAGCGTATCTAAAACTGAAAAAATTCAAGCCCCAAACTAGAATCTGAAACGATTCTATGGACAAAATATTGAATGACAAAGGAACATGAAAAGATGGAGAGAATACAGTCACAGTACCAAAAAGAAAGTCACCATCCCACCATCTTAGGAGGTAGTATGATGAGCAAGAACCAATGGCGCTGAAGGAAGGAGTGAAGCTGCAATGAAGGCATTTGCCAAAAACAAGGTTACCAGGAACTGATGGAATACCAATTAATATGTTTCAATAGCAGATGAAGAACTGGAAGCACTTATTTGTCCAGGACAGGAAATTTGGATGACGGCCACCTGACTGGAAGAGATCCAAATTTGTGCTCATTCCAAAGAAAAGTGACCCAACAGAATGCTTGAATTATAGAATATCCTTGATGTCACATGTAAGGAAACTTTTTCTGAAGATCACTCAACAATAGTTGCAGCAATACATTGACAGGTGCTACCAGAGATTCAAGCCACATTCAGAAGAGGACATGGAACAAGAGATAACAATGCTGATGTGAGATGGATCCTGGCTCAAAGCAGAAAATTCCAGAAAGATGTTTACTTTTGTTTTACTGAATATGTCAAAGCACTGAATTGTGTGGCTCATAATACACTATGGATAACCTTAAGAATGGGAATTCCAGAACGCTTCATTGTACACATGAGGAACTTGTATATGCATCTAGAGGCAGTTGTGTGAAAAGAACAAGGCAATACTGCATGGTTTAAACTCATGAAAGGTATGCAACAGGGTGGTATCCTCTTGGGATACTTAATCTGCATGCTGAGCAAATCATCAGAGAAGCTGAATTATATGAGGAAGAGTGTGGCATCGTGTTTGGAGGATGGCTTATTTACCTGCAATATGCATGTGACACAATCTTGCTTACCGAAAGTGAGGAGGACTTGAAGCACTTGCTGATGAAGAGCAAGGATTTTAGCCTTCAGAATGGATTACAACTCAATTTAAGGAAGACCCAAAGCCTCGAAACTGGACCAAAAGGTAACTTTATGACAAATGGAAAAAAAGCTCAAACTGTGATGGAGTTTGGGTCCACGATCAATGTCCAGGAAAACAACAGTCACAAGATCACAGGATGATCTGCTTTAGGTAAATCTGCTGCACAAGACCTATTCAGAGAACTGTAAAGTACGGATGTTACTTTGAGGACTACAGTGTGTCTGACCCAAGCCATGGAGAATACATCGCACCATATGCGTACGGAAGTTGGACAATGAGTAAGGAAGACTGAAAAACTGATGTATCTGAATTGTAGTGCTGGAGAAAAATAATGAAAGCAACACGGCCTATCAAAGACAAACTGTCTTAGAAGAAACATGGCCAGGGTGTTTTTTAGAGAAGGATGGCAAGACGTTGTGTTACATGCATACTCTGGACTTGTTTTCAGGTAAAAACCAGTCCGTATAAAAGGGCATCATACTTAGTAAAATAGAGGGGCAGTGAAAAAAAAGGAAAGCCCTCAATGAGAAGGTTTGACAGTGTCTGCAACAATGGGCGTAGGCATGGAAATGACTGTGAGGATGGCACAGGATAGGGCGGTGTTTCACTCTGTCGGGCATATGGTCACTATGGGCTGGAACTGACTCCATGGCAATTAACCACAATACTGTATGTACATATGAGGGGTATCCCCTCCCCCCGCCAAATCTGGAATTTTTCCAAAGTTATGTATTTCAATTTTTTTTTTACAAAACAACCTATCACCTTCAAAGTACTCCACAATACACTTAATATATCTATCAAATCTGCGATTCCATTGTTGGAAACATTTTTTCAAACTCATCTATTTGGATGGCTGACAGAACCAGAACCTCCCTTGTTGTTTCTTCACCTTTCTCTATTGTCTAATCGCTGCCCTTTCATGTCCCTCTTCATTTGCAGACGCAAAGAAGAAATCGCACGAAGGAAGGTCAGGTGAGTAAGGTGTGTCGGGCAAGAGGCGTGCTATTTTTTGCCCAAACTGGCACACCGAGATGGCTGTATGAGCAGGTGCATTGTCTTGGTGGCAAAACCAGTCCCCATCTGCCACAAATCCGGCTCTTTATGATGCACACCGCTAAGCAATCTTTTCAGAACCTCTAAACAGAAAGCTTGAATAACAGTCTGACCTGTTATAACAAACTCCAAATAAACTAACCGGCTCACATAAAAAACAACAACAACAAATGAGCATTGTCTTGATCTTTGACTTCACTAGATGAGCTTTTTGGACTGAGGTGACAATGGCGTCTTCCACTCGCTTGATTGATGTTTACTTCCAGTGTGTGTCCTAAGAATAGCACATCTCATCACCAGTAATGACCTGGGGAAAGAAATGTCTGGGTCGCTTTGGAGATATTCTTTCAAAGCATGTTTCCACACAACGCTTTTTTTCCTGGTCAGTCCGAACCTGCAGCACAAATTTCGCAGTGACCTTTCTCATTTCCAAATCTTTTGTTGAAATTCACTGAACTGAGCTCCAAGATAGTTCAGATAGCTTCCCCATCTCTTTAATGGTCCGGTCTTCGAGCACAAGTGCACAAAGTATGTAGATATTTTCGTCCATTTGGGAAGTTGATGGACATCCAGAACGAAATTTGTCATCAATCAACATTTCACCTTTTTTGAAACGAGAAAATAGCCATACACTTAAGTTTCCCCCAGTGTTTATCATCCTAAGAGTTTCTGCGGTATTTTTCCCAAGCAGAAGACAAAATTTCAAAGCCACACGCTCTTCTCTTAAATCAGCCATCACAAGAAAACAAGGTTGGCACAAACCTGCTTTCACGAAAAAATTCACTGTAACCAGAGAGAACATTACCAGGTGACACCACTGGGTGAACTAACTCAGAATAAGTTGCTGGATACTTGCCTAGTGGGAAAAATGTGTACTATGAACGCTCCAGCTAGCAGAAGTTTTCCCGTTTTTTGGTTTGTGTGTGTGTCGCCCCTCGTATGCATATACCATGGGACTTAAAAAATGAAATTAAAATATAGCGAAATTCATCTAGTTTACATTAAGAAGTAACTTCTTCAAGCTCCCTCCTATGTATCAAAACCAAGAATCTTTTACGTGGTTAGCAGTAAAAATTCCACAGAATTAAAAGATTCTTTCTTCAATATACAGTGTTTCTTCTTGGATAAACAAAATGCTATAAATGAGTAGAATAAGATATTAAACTTCAGTTCAACACCGAGTCCTGTAAAGTGAAAACAGCCATATTACACATCTTCTAAAGCCAAACACCGAACCCAAACTAATTTGAAACGGATCTAGAATGAACAGCTCCTATTTTCCTTATGATGGTACACTCCTACTTACCAGCTTGTCATTTTCATTGGGCATTTCAAATACACATCTCAATTTAGAATCCATTAATTCATCAGGCTTTGCCTCTTTCCACTAGAAACAAACAGAACTGCATGTGAGACACGGGATTAGTAGCAGCGGTGAGGAAGAGTTCACAGGGCTGGCTCAGTGAAGACTTACTGCTCCACTCTGAGGGGATTACAATATTAATCAGTAATACAAAAAAGAGCGAACAATAGTCTCTTAAAATCACATGAACATTTCTAGAGATTAGAGGACTGTCTGCTTAATAGTGGCATTTTTAAGTCATTTTTGAGAAATTCTATTTCAAAATTAGTTTTCTCTATGAGGGGTAAATAAAAAATATACAATTTAAACATTATTTCCCCAAATAAATTTGGTCCAAACCCTACACTTACCACAGCTTCCATATCTGAAGTGTTTGGTGGAGCAAAAATTGTCTGTACCATAAACTTATGTTTACTCTTCTCATTTGGATCATAGTCAAAAGGCTGCAGCATTACTAAAGAAGAAAGAACACATCATTGTTTTCTCTGTTTATCATTCCTATTTCACAAGGCAGATGTTCAATAAGGGGCTTATGTTAGATAAAGTACTTTTAAATGTACAGTATTTCTTAGAAAATACTAATAAAATTTAAGCGATCCAGAACCCTCAAAGAAAAAGCCATCCATCCTATTGTGAAAAGAGTTGTATGAGCCCCTAATAAAATAATTAAGAAATTAATAAGAAAAAGAAAAGGTCATCCTAAATAGTTTTATGTATTTCTAGAGCTGTAACTGACCTAAAAACGGTTTTTAATCATACAGCTAAATATAACTCTATCTTCTGCCAATTTAGCTTAAAGCTTAAAGATTTAGAGAATACCTTACTCTTATCTAGTTTTCCCCAGGACAGCTGAGATGTATTAAGGTATCATAACTTAACAAATATGAAGCATTCCTCAAAGCCCACCTAAAAACATCGTTGCTATCTAGCGCTGAAGTTTTAGCCATATACCCCCTGAGGGAGGATTCACTGTCATCAATAACTTCAAGGGCTATCTTTTATTGCCTTTGTAGGCAGTCTATATTTCTACACATGCTCATGATGATCCATCCAGGCAGGTTTTCTTTTTCATGTCAAGACCATGCCCTCAGAAATGCTGATCTGGGAGAGGTTCAATTGACATTTCATGTACCCTTACTATTAGGACAGACTTGGAACTGAGAACTACAGCCTGAAAAAATAAGACTAATTGGTCTCTGCACACAACAAACTTGCTCATACTGGTTTCCTATTTCTCAACTTTGTGAGATGATATGGTTATGTCAAAGGAAGGAAGAATGGCTTATAACCGGTTCCAAGCACAGACTTCACAGCAGGAGTGGGACAAATCAAGAATACTTCAACTACAAACAAACACGAAGGATGCACTAAAAATAAAGTTTCCAAGTGCAGGACACCACCAGCATTTACAATAAATGGAAAGCAGAAAGATACACTAGGCAATAAAGGAAATATTGTTGATTTTTGAGTAAAAGAATTGTATATGACACACAGGAAGCTAGAGATCTGAATGACATCAAGCAAAAATATGGCACAGTGTCTCAAAGACAAAATAAGGGCAAACATTGTGGTACAATATTTTAACCAATGAGAATTACTTATAAACTGACCAGAAGGATTTAAGATGAAATTTTTTTCTGTCACGTCGCTTGCTTATGGGAGGGCAACAGAACACTATTAAGAGCCAAGTGAGAATAAAGATTCATTTCTTTTTCTCCACATTAAATCCTATTAGTTAACAACTAAACTAAACAAAATCATGAAATGCCAGAACAGAAACTAAGAACAGGATTTGCTACCTGAAACCGTTACAGATGACCCGGGGTCAATAATCCCGCTGTTGGGCCTCACACAGTACCGACGAGGAGCTGTAGTCTTCACTTTAAAACACACTTTTCTATCCGATGGATTTCTCAATTTAAGATTTGTAGTGACTACATCTGTGAAGGGCCCTGTAAAAATTTTAAAAACAAAAAGAAATTAAAAATTGTATCCACACCTTTTCAATTAGAATCCATATCTGAATCTACATATCATAGATACTCAAATATAAACCGACCGAGTATCAGCCGAGGCACCTAATTTTACCACAAAAACGGCATTACAAGTTTGAGGAAAAACTCACCTTAAAAACGTATATACAGTAACCCCAATTTTATTTAAGTATGAATTTAAATACATATCTATAAATATGCTTTTATCCTTAAAAATAAGCTGTTTTTTCTTCCTTACATGCCACTTTTCACAAAATATATACAGTAAACATATATTGTTTCTTAACTAAAAAAAGGTCTTAAAAAAAGTTCTATCTAATTACTGGATATATATCAGGATTTTCCAGTGGTCTACAACCAGCCTAATTTCATTTTACTAAAGAACCCCGCCCCACACAAAAATGAACTCACAAGTCATCAAGCAAGTTCTCTCTCTTTTTTAAGAAGGCAAAGTTATAATAATTTTACTTTTGGATAAAAAAGGGCTTATAATTAGATTTCACAGATTCATTTGTACCACAAAATTAGTATCTGTTAATTAGGAGATAAAATGTAAGCTAAAAACATGCAACAATGGAAAACAAAATCATACACACAATTTTGTTACTAGGATTACAATTTATAAATAAATGCCTGAGTCTATTCCAGAAAAACATGGTTAAACACATCTCTGCAGTAAGTGGATGGCTTCAGATAAGTTTTTTCAGTAATATCCTTGTTTTAGTCTCTCGATTAAAAACAAAACAAAAACTTAAGTTCAATAAAACAGTTTCTGAGGGGATGTTAGATCACATAAGTTCACTGCAGAGAGGTCAACTCAGAAGATTATAGCAATTGTTCTGGGACTCTTGGTTAATCCTGGTAAAATTTCTCCAAAAACCCCACAAGACAATTATTGGAGATTATGAAATAATTTTGAGACAAATTAAAACTGCCCTAACGGGGGTGGGAAATGTTGAACCAATAAATTTTTTTCTTATCATAACAATGCTTTCTTTGAAGATAGGCAAGTAAAGGTTGCCCTCGAATTTTGTTGGGAAACTGCCTCAAACACCCTACAAATTTTGTTCACTTTCCAAAACTCACAGAGCATTGGAAAGGAACTTAATCTGAGTCCCTTGAGGATGCCAAAACTGCAGTTTTGATATGGTATGTAGAGGAGAGTGTGAAATTCTTAGGGGAAAGGTCACAGATGGACCCTGCCTTCAGAAGAATATAGACCTAGAGGATGTACTGAGAAGCAATGGCATCATACTTTGCTAGTTACGAAAGATTTCTATTATCTTATAGTAATGTTTGCAAAAGCAATTTTAAACAATCTATACACAAGCAATTCATTTTCAGGTTTTTTTTAAGTTGGAAGGTTAAAACCACAGACAATCATGATAAATGCAACTTTCAAATATCTTTTCTTAAAAAGGCTAATCATGTCTTTTAAGATGTTAAAAATTGATCTATCATGGAAACTAGATTAAGAAGTCTCCAACCACCTGCTATTAGGTGGTGTGGAGTTAATGTCAACTCACAGCAACCCTATACAACAGAAAGAAATGCTGCCCAATTGCACACCATTCGTAACTGCTGTTATGCTTCAATTCATTGTTACAGCCACCATCAATTATTCCAGAGGTTTCTTTCCCATTTTTTGAGTACTGAAAAATTATCTGAGACAAAACCTTGGAAGGGTGATAAAAAACACAACCAAACAAAAATGGCCATTAGGGAGAGTGCAGAAAAAATTAAACATCTGCCTAATGTACCAACAGAATTTTTTCACAAAGCAAGACAATCATTAAAATATACTTATTTTCAACATTACCAGGTGAAATGATGCTATCTTATGCTTAATAAGTTTGTGAGCTGTAAAATAATTTCAAAGAAATAAATATTTGAAGCTGTGATGAAGCCAGAAATTAAAGATAAAATTAGAACAATGTATTTGTAAAATAACCATCTAAAACAACATGTGGAAGACAGCCAACTGATCCTATGGAGAGTGAAACCCTCTCCAAGAACCAAGAAAAACAACAACAAAACCATCAGGAAAGAGTGAGGCACAAGCAGTCCATACATCAATCCAATTCTTAAGTGACCCAAGCTCCACTCCTAAGTCCAGGGCTGGTGGGAGTTCGAGTTCCAGAAGGGGAGATGTCTAGCCCTTCCTCCCACTGGGTCAAACCGCCCAATTGCACAGCAGACCCCAGAGACCACTGTAACTCCCTAGCTGGTGTACCCTCCATACACCTGGCCTCCAGACTGCCCACATAACCCTAATCACCCCCGTTCACTGGTGGGCACCTTTCGGCAGTCAAATACTCCGTCATATAGGTGCCCCTGGACTGAGGCGTGCCCTTCAGCTGAGAAGGGTAGGTAGGCTACAACACCTGACAGAGCGCTGTAAGGCACCAGTAACTGCCCTGCATCCCAGCTAAAGTGCCTGCTAGCCTAGGTACCACGGGCCCCCAACAACCCAAGTCTCTCCAAAGCAACAATGTACCCTCTAAGAAGGTACCAGGTACAACTCCCTTTCTTCCACCCCCCCACACCCCTTGGGCAACCGGCACCACCTGAGCAGTGTATCCCACCTACTCATACCTGGGCTACCTGAGCCCTTATTCCTTTAAGACAGCCAGCTACAATTTTAGCCTCACTCGACAACAGTGGTTCTCAACCTTCCTAATGTTGTGATCCTTTAATACAGTTCCTCATGTTGTGGTGACCCCCAACCATAAAATTATTTTTGTTGCTACTTCTTAACTGCAATTTTGCTGTTATGAATTGTAATGCAAACATCTTGACATGCAGGATACATTTTCATTGTTACAAATAGATCATAATTAAGCTTAAAGTATAGTGATTAATCACTACAGTATGTAATTATATATTGTGAAATGTGTGTTTTCCGATAGTCTTAGGAGACCCCTGTGAAAGGGTCGTTCGACCACCAAAGGGGTTGCCACCCACAGGTTGAGAATTGCTGCTCTGCAGGAATTTCAGTCTCTTAGCTCCAGAAGCCATCTTGTCCCAAACTCCTCAACCTAGCCCTGCCAGTCTAAACACTTAAAAGTGCTGAGCCACTCACTCCTCAGTACTGCTTCCAATTGCTCAAATGATCTCTGCCCTGTACAAGTTTGATCTCTCTCAGGGCAGAGTTTAGACCCCCAACTGTTTTTCTTTTCCTCTCCTGTGCTATTTTATAATCCTTTAATTAGTACTATCCCATTTTCTTAACAAAAATATTTCTCATCACTTCTACCATCCTCAAGTTAGCAATACTCTCATCTCCCAGAAAGTACCTCATTTAGACTACTCATCTCCTCCCTGCCCTGGGCTACCCAAGAAAGGTGTAAAGTCCAGCTACCTCCACCCCATGCTTCTCAGAGGCCCCTGCCTCTTGGAAGGTGGGAGCCCTACCCCCACTTCACACCCACTCAGCCCAGGACAGCCTGGAGAAACTTCTCCATATCCTGCCATTACCCTCAAGCCCCTCTTCTACAAGCCACTGCAGAGCATAAACATATTCCAGGCATCCCAAGAACCCTACACCAGATGGCATCACAGACACTGACTGCAACTACCATACTGACCCTCACCTTTTGTATTTCAAGCACAGGCCCAGAATCTACGTGGGTGTAGGTTCACCACTCTTCTCCAGGAAATATGCCTTTCTCTCCCCACATCAGCAACACTCTTGGACAGAGCTTAGAACCCAAACACCAAAAGCTCTCCCTTTGTTTTCTTTCCTCTCTTCAAGACAAAAGTTCACACTACTCTTACAATTCTCTTCATCAGTCAACAATACCCCTTCTTTCATCCTTGTCAAATAAAAAATTTTTCTTTTTACCTTTTCCTATAACCCACCAATTAGACTACCTGATTCTTGCCCCCACCCACTTTTCTTCTTCTAATACAGAAATTCTCAACCTGTGGGTCACAACCCCTTTGGAGGGGGGGTGTCAAACGACCCTTTCACGGGGGTCACCCAATTCATCACAGTAGCAAAATGGCAGTGATGAAGTAGCAATGGCTGGGGTCACCCCAGCATGAGGAGCTGCATGAAAGGGCCGCTGCATGAGGAAGGTTGCGAGCCACTGCTCTAATACTTTCCCTTCCACTTTTATCTTCCCCTAGGTCAGGCAAACTGTTGCTCTTTTGGTATGTACATGTGGCTCTGGAGTAAAATTGAGAAAAAAAATAAAACCACTATAGAAGAAAATAAAACCAAAATAAAAATTTCATTTATAAAAATTTTAAAGGGTATTATTCAGATAATGGTGCCCCCTTTCTTCAGGAGAGCAGGCTGGTGGTTTCAAACTGCTGACCTTGTGAATCACAGCCCACACATAACCACTACGTCACCAGGGATCTATCCTCTATTTAAGAAGACTACACATTTCTGAAAGTGGTGTTTCCATCACTCAAAGCCTTCCTTGAAACTTTAACCTACAACATTGTTAAAATAGCAGTTTTGGTATCCTGGAGGGACTATCAAATTAGGTTCCTTTTAAGAGCTGTTTGACTTTTGGGAACAAAAGAAGTCCAAAGGAGCATGATTAGGGCTGTAAGTTAGATAGGGCATGTTTTCCCAATGAAATTCTCCCAGGACAGCCCTTGAAGAATGAATGAGTTGTATTGTCAGGATGCAAAAAAAAAAAAAAAAAATCCCTCTGTGCAATTTTCCTGGCTCCAATCATCATCCTTTATACTCCAAGAAAATCTATCAAGATTATCTCTCCAGATTCTTAAAAGACATTTGCCCTGACTTCCAAGCTAACCTCTCAGTCTTGAATTTAACTGCCCGAACAGATCTTTCCCTCGGAAGCTACACTTATGAAAGTATCTCTGTGTGTGTTTTAAAGAATCTTAATGAAATCAAGGCAAGCATATTAAATAAAGAATTTATCCACAGTAACCTACTGATTATAGAGACATTTGTTTGGAATAAACTATGCATGTATGAACTACAAGTCTTAGCATTTTTTTTAACTTAACCTAGTATATAGGAGGTTCAAAGGCTTCGTGGAAAACACGCAATCAAAAAATAACAGAAGTATAAACTTTGCCTGGAGACCCAGGTCAAGTGTCATAGAACATTGGGACACTGAAAATTGGACCTCCAAGGTGCACAAAACGTGCCCAAAATTGCACCATTGAAATCCGATGTGGAAACTCCACTAGGTGAACTGGATTTTGCCTCAAACACACCTGTCACGTGAGGACTTGACCGAAAATTCATGGTTTTTGAAGCAGCAGAAGGCAGCTATACCGAAGAGTAATGTACTGACCGTAGCTGGGCAATCATTGACTTACTACATCAATCCCTTATTTGATGTAGTAAGATATATTATTGTCTCATCAAACCAGAGACTGGCATTCCCAGTGAATAATATTGTAAATTTTCCCTGACAACCAACTCTCATTGTTTGAATAAATAGCATCTAGCCATGAAAGGACTGATTCTATACAAGTGAATAATTCAGGTATTGCAATACGAAGTTAGCTTCCATGGGCCCAATAGCCCTCTCAACTATGTTTTATAAAACAGTACCAGGGGTTAAACAATGACAACATTAAAAGAAGATCTTTATGCTCCAGGGAGATGATCAATAAGATTCTCTACCATAAATTAACAAAGGTCTTGAAAGGGAGCCAAAGGCAGAGGAGAAAACAACATAGATCCAGGAATAAGTTTTGAGCTGGCCCTAAATCCTAGCTCCAATTTAAGAACAATTACCGAATATACTCATGTATAAGTCGAGATTTTCAGCACAAATGATGTGCTGAAAAACTGGGGTTCGTCCCTAATAAAATGTAAAAAAAGAAAATGATTAGGGCAAAGAATGTACAGATGTGCTTTATACAAGTGATGTATGTATATGTAAAGACTGTGATAAGAGTTGTATGAGCCCCTAATAAAATGTTTAGAAAACTGGGGTTCGGCTTATACACGGGTCAGTGATATCTCGTGGGTGACTGCCATTCCTCCGCTGTTCATTCAAAGCCCCTGTTCATTCAAAGCCCCGCTGACACTGCAGGGCTTTGAATGTTTGTTTACTCACATCTAACCAATCAGAGCCGTCCGATGACGTGAACGGCTCCAATTTGCAGAAGTACCCGTAGTGATTCACTTACGCAGGCAGCTGAACTGGTAAGGTTGTGTATGTAGCTCAGTCTCTTCCCTCTGTCTCTGTGTTAATTCACATCCTACATTTCCCACCCTAGGCTTATACTCAAGTCAATCAGTTTTTCTGGTTTCCCAGGTAATAATTAGGTACCTCAGCTTATACTTGGATATATACGGTAGTTCTCTTTCTTGGCAAGTAGTTCTTACATCATGGGCCTGCTTGATACTCACCCTTAGGAAGGGAACACCGAAGATATGGGTGCAAAGTGTGGCGAAGAAATTATATGGCACCTGACTATCAGATAAAATAGCATCTGGTGTCTTAAAGGGTTGCTTCCAAACAAGCAGCCATCTAAGTGAAACGTTACCATATCCACGCAAAAAGCAGCACAGCAAGGATTGTAAATCATATAATCTGATGCTTAAGGAGGAACAGAATCAAGAGCTTAACTTGTGAGACTCTGGTTTGCAGAGGCTATGGACGACAATAGGAGCTCAAGAGCCATTTGTGAGCTCTACACAGGAAATAAGCCTCCAGTGATTTCCCTCAATCCTTAATGGAGAGATGGGAATAAACTAGTTACCATTGGAGAGATCAGAATGATAAACTTGACTTGACTGGTTAAAACACGGTCAACTTGATTTCCCCAACACCCCCCACCCCCCAAACATCGCACCCTGACTTACTCATCTCCCCTAGACCCTTCTGCAAGGAGATCTCCAGTGGACAACAACTGGGCTTTGGGTCTCCACTCTGCACTTCCCACTTCATTCACTATGGTTAAGATTTTTTTTTCTTTCTGATGTCTTATATCTGATCTCTTCGACATCTCATGATCGCACAGGCTGGTGTGCTTCTTCCATGTGGGCTTTGTTGCTTCTGAACTAGATGGCTGTTTGTTTACCTTCAAGTCTTTAAGACCCCAGACACTATACCTTTTGATAGCCGGGCACCATCAGCTTTCTTCACATTTGCTTATGCACCCGCTTTCTGTTCAGCAATTGTGTCGGGAGGGGGAGGTGGGGAGAAAGTAAGTGGTGTTAACAAACCCAGGGACAAGGGAACAAGTGATCCAAATTGGTGGTGAGGTGAGTGTAGGAGGCCTGGTAGGACAAGATGGTTTGACACACAGTGGTTGCAACAATGAGCTGAAACAAGATCAATTGTGGGATGGTGATGGACCATGTAGTGGTCCATTCTTTTATACACAGTCACTGAGTTACAACTAACTCAATGGCAGCTAACAAATGAATTTGAGATTTTGTACTCCACGTGCCCCTCTAACCAAGTCTCTCAGCAGACAATTCAGAGTCTGCACCCATTGGCCTAGTTAAAATGAATAATCAACAAGTACTAGGAACCATTAGTAGGGCACTGTCAAACCAATGTTACACTGCTAACTGCAAAGATGGCAGTTCAAACCCACTAGTTGCTCTTCATGAGGAAGAGCAGCTCATCAGCTGTGACAACGATTTACAGCCTCAGAAACTCTATATAGGGTTCACTGGGAGTTGCAATGGACTAGATAGCAGTGGATTTGGGGTTTGGGTGGTCCTTAGCACAAAAACAACCTAATTTATTATATAGGAAGAAACCTCTGGTCTACTTTTGTGGGTCACAGATCCCTTTGGGGAATCTGAAGGAAATGATATCTTAACTCCAGAAAAACACATAAGCACAAAAATTGGCACTAATTTTTGATTGGGTTAAGGATGAATGAAGTTGGGAAATTGTGGGAGGGGTTGTAACCTCATGAATCAGCTGGTTAAAAATTTTGTATGATATACACGGAAAAATCTTCCAAAGAGGAAAAGTTATGGACGTTATTGAAAGAGCTACAAATAGAATGCTTAAAAAGCCTAGGGTGATGTTGTGAATTAAAGAGAGGGTATTTTTGCTGGAGTGCTACTGTTGGGTAAAAAGGGAACAGTACTGGGGCAGATTCAAACAACACCGCACCCCCCACTGCCTCCTTTCCCATCCTGAGAAATATTCAAATACCCTACTGTAAATTCATGTTGGTGAAAATTTTCTTTATAATAATTTCAGCATGCTTTACTTAACTTCATTTTATACTTAAATACATGTTGATGTTTTTAGGTACACTGACTTCTCCAGGATTTCACTTACTGTGTAAAACAAACAAAAGCTGTTCTGTAAAAAACTTCAAAAGGTGAATGCATCATTTCCATTTCAGAAAGTTGGTACTTGAATCAACGGAACACATATTAGTCAGCAAATATTAATATGTAACACATTCACATGACTCATCTATATAGTTTATTTGCTCTCACTTCAGTGTTAGAGAAAAACTGTCAACAATATTCAGATTGATCGTCTTATTTCACTTCAATACAAACTTAGAAGTAGGAACAAGCATATTGCACTACTTCATTATGTCTTCTAGTGTTATGCCCAAGCAGTTACACATTAAAATACCAATTTCAATACGAAATTGCTTTCATTTTATTTCTCCTTTATGTTACAGTTAAGGAATGCTAACTTTTAAAATATTGGTAGGCACTTTCATATAAAAATTTCATTTTAGAATAGTAAAGGGAATGTTACAAAATATAAAATTAGGGTACTGGGTTAAATAAGGTTAAAGAACCACTCCATTACAGAAACTATATTCTGCCTTATTAAAGTTTATCCTTTTAAATCTTACTTTTTTGTGATATTACTTCACTATCATGTAATTTTAAAATAGAGTATTTTAACAAAAGTAAATAATATTCACCACTTGTAGGCATCATCAAGAATTAGTACATATTTTATATGTGACAGATGAATGAAATTTCACTGACTACATATAACAATATTTTTAAACCTAGTACCACTGAGTAGATTCTGACTCATATTAAATTTCCCGAAGCTATAGATCTTTACAGAAGTAGGTAAGCCTCATCATTCACCCAAGGAATGAGTGACAACACTACCATGGCTATCATTTTATATAAAATGAGAAAAAGTTCTACACAACACAAGTTACATACTTGCACTCTTTAAATGAGAAAACAAACAAAAACAAGCACCACAATCAAGATAACTTTGAATTAAAGGGCTTCTCCTTCGTCTCCTTTGACGTTAAGTATTCTATCCGAACTCTATTGCCCAAACCAAAACAAACCCACTGCTACCCGAATGATTCTCTTATCTAGTCCCAGCCCCAGATTCTTAGTACCAGACATATATAACATATCTAACATACACAAATGTGCCCATGTGCAAACGTTTGGGCAAAGGTGAGCAGTATGGGAGTTCAGAAATCATTGTTTTGGGGACAGAATAAGCTTCTGTTGTACAAATGATCGAGAGCACCACTGAATTATACATACAGAGTACTAAGATGGCTAAAATGTATATTACATATAAATTTACTAGCTAATGAATTAAAAATTGGGCCAAAATTAGAATGGACTTCTTTAAAGATGGTCTTCTATCCTGCAGTGAAGATGATAAACAACTACCTAAGCTTTTGGGGGGAGCAGGGACGGGGTGGGGGGGAGATGAGGAGGGGGGGAAGTTTCAGGAAGGAGACTAGCGGTACAGTGATTTAAGTGCTCAACCCTGTGTTAACCAAAAGACTGGTTGTTTAAACTCACCTAGTGGCAGTCTAATTTCAGGAAATGAGATAGCCTAAATACTCCTATAGGGCAGTTCTACAGTTCCCACAAGGTCACTAAGTCAAAACTGACTCAATACCATCTACCACCAGTAACAAACATTTTAAGAATATCTTCATAGTATTTTGATACCAGGACTAAAAAACTTGGAACTAAAATTTCAAAAATGTCACAAAAGTTTTCGACAGCTGAACAAAAAGGACGACCCCAGTAGAAATGGCCTGTCTTTTTGCCTTAACATATTTTTTCCAGAATGAAAGGCACTTAATATTCATGCTATTTTCTAAAACTCAAATGCCAGAGAAAGGATTTCTGTTAAATAGTGGGACTTTATTCCTCAAACTTTCCAAGTCCGTCTTCAAAGGAATGGAATCCAGCTGAAAGTACATCTGCTGACCAAAGAAAACTTTCAACGGTTATCATCTATCCATGTTCTTATTTGAATTACTATTAAGGTCTTCTTAAAATGTTACATTGGCAGTTGCTTAATTCAGGATATGCAGTAGTATGCGGAGTGGAGCACTTTAAGAGCTAGAAAAAGACTCAAAGATTCAGAATAAACCGGCAAAGCAGAGATGATGTGCGATCAGAAAAGTTTCTGAACGTTAATTTTTGAATTTTGGAACACTTGTTAAGGTTAGCAATTCAGAGACCAGTCAGGGGACAATCGTTTACAGGTTTCTAGCAATTCCACATATTTTATGAGCAGAGGTACTGGCTTCCTTTTATTCAAGACTATCTTTTCAGGATTTAAAAATAAGCGAGCAGTCGTGGGAAATATTGTCTCCCTGTTTAGGAGAAAGGGCAAGTTTACTCACTGTCCAGGACAATAAAGAGAAGGGCTTTCTTCAAGAACAAAGGCCAGGCACGTTTTCATAGTCTATTTTAAAAATACATACAGTCCTCAACTAATGACATATTTAATTTACAGTGAACTTGACTGTCCTTTTATTAATAATATATACTACTCTCATTCTATGTTGCAGCATAAAATTTGTTGTTATTCTCATGTCTACCTATATAGGCAAAGATCAGATTTATAAAGACACTGATATTAAAATGAAATAGTGAAAACAAGCAAACAAAAAACATCTCCAACTTATGTCAGGCCTGGCTTACACACACACCCAAGCTCAGTTCTTTCCCACATACACAATACCCATTTGACCAAATTTGGGTGTGTTACCCCAAAGTCAAAGGGTCAAGAGAGAACAACACTAAATGTAGTCCATGTTGCATGCAGTGCTGTGAATAATAAAATCCTTTGTCCCTAACCCAGGAATCTGTTTTCTTCCAGCACCCACAATGTTGCAGCAGGGTAAAATTTTAGACCCTTCAATGTGGACAGGTTTTTCTAAGTTCCTGGCTATGCAGTACCAGGTGAGTGGCACCTGGCTGTGTAAGAGAAGGAAGTAGTCAATTAAATACATATTTGACAAGGACGTGATTAACCATACAATTCACACAGCATGTAATCTACACCTCATCTAATAGCATTTCTCACAGTCTATTTATTGAAGGAGACCTTGTGACCTACCGGGTTATAAACTGGATAGTTAACCACAGCGTCAGCCAATCAAACTCATCAGCTGCTCTTCAGGAGAAAGATCAGGCTTTCTGCTAACATTGAGATTTTCAGCCTAAGAAACGCATAAGGGCAGTTCTACACTATAGGTCATAGAGTCAGTATCAATTCAATGGCAATAATTTGCAAGTTGATTATTTGAAGTATGGATGAGTGGCTATATGAATTTTATTGAACAAACATGCAATGAAAAAATCATAAGCATATTAAGTTTTGTTTCAAATGCTATGATGACTCAACTCAAGGCCTTCATGAATCAATTCCAACCATCAGGTTGGAAGTAGTAGTTTTACTCCTTCAATCTACTTCCCCCTTTTAGTGTAGAAATGGCAAAAACCCTAATGAGGAAAGCTGGATGACTACTACAATAACGTAGCTGTAAGCAAGGCAGATGATGACTACTTCAATACATTTACACAGACTTTAGCAACTTAACAGACATACCAAAAATAGCAACAACAAAAAGTTTTACAGTAACAAACATTGAGCACTCATTTTACAAGAACTATGCCATAAGGCAAGTATTTTTATTACTACTGTCTGTACTGTATTTTAGTCAATGCTAACTCACAGAAATAAATATAATTTAAAAGTAATGGATAAAGGATATTGTGATTCTGTTAAGGGGGATGAAAAACAATGGTTGACAACCTAAGATGTTACTGAATTGTATATAAAAATGTTGACTCGAAAAATGTTTTACAACAAAAATGTTTATGTGCAGGTATGCATACATATATACACAAGCATACATACAAACACATATACAAGGGGATTTTAAAAACTTGTGGAAAAATAGAACTAAAAGATCATTGAATTTTCACACAATTTTATTGTATAAACGTGATATGAAAGTAGGAAATCCTATCAGGTCAGCTGGATTGGTTTTGAGATCATAAGCATTTATACCTATTTCTATGTTTTATGTAAATTGCTTATTTGTATTTATGTTCTCCAGCACTTGTCTGTTAGTTTTTCATACTGTGGCGGCTTGTGTGGTACTGTGATGCTGGAAGCTATGTCACTGGTATTTCAAATGCCAGCAGGGTCCCCCAAAGTGAAGAGGGTTCAGCAGAGCTTCCAAACTAAGAACAGACTACCAAGACAGGACAAGCTGTTCATTTCTAAGAAATTAGACGCTGAAAACCTCACCAATAGCAGTGGAACACTGTCAGATAGACAAATAGGAGAAGAAAAACTAGACAGCTGAGAGCTCCTAAAAATTAAACACGTGTACTCAGCGAAGGATGTTTCTAAATGAGTAGAAAGAAAACCCACAGACTGGAAACACAAAATTGGCAAGGATACACCAACAAGGGATTATTCTCTAAAACTTACAGAAAACTTTCAATTCATCAATAAAATAAAAATCAAGTAAAAAAAAGTGGCGGAGTACTTGCATAGACATTTCATCAAGTGTTCTATATCTTATGCTGGTGAGTAACAATTGGGATCTTAAAAGACTCCAGGAAAAATTTAGTCCAATGGATATGTAAATCACAGTCTTCATTAGTCTAAGTCTAGAAGACTTAGAGGAGATCAAAACTTTCTTATCAGCATCACAATAGAAGGTTCTGGATGTAGGACAAATTTCAAATTCATAAAGACCAGACTCAACTTGTCTGATAGGAAATGGTGGGAAGCCCGAGACTGTGGTCCTTAGGGTAACTCTCCAGCTTAGAGGTGAAGCCATCCCCAAAGATTATTTTTCACCGTAAAAGACGTCCCTGGTTAAGTAAACAAACCAGGGAGGAATGTTTTTCTTGGTATAATCAACCAAGAGATTAAATGGAAACACTTGCCTGAAATAAAATGCAGGAAGGAGCAGGGAAGAATGAATGGAAACCCAGGGAGCAATTGGGAAAAGTGCTAGTGCATTGAAGAGATTTGCAAGTAATGTCATGGAACCAAATGTGTGCACAACATTGAGTGGAAATCTAATTTGCTCTGAAAACTTTCAACCAAATAACAATTAAAAAATAAAAAGCATACAAATTTTGGAGAAACGTAAAGCAATCATTTTAGTACCATTTACAGCTCTAAAGATTTTTTTAGCTTCAATAGAAAATATTTACAAGAGAAAATGATCCCAGTAATATTATCTTTAAAAAAAATACAGGAGAACTTGAAGAAATTCAAGGAAGGACAAGTATTGTATGATCTCTCATATTAATTAAATATCTAGAATAGAAAATGAGTAGGAAAATGGTCAACAAGGATTGGGAGAAACAAAGAAAGGGAATTATTGCTGCTTTGACACAAAGTTTCACTCGGGTGATGTAAAACTGTTGGAGATGGAGGGTGGTGATAGTAGCACAATATAGTAGCTATAGCTAATGTCACTGAATTCTACACTTAGAAATTATGAAAATGGCTAACTTTTCAGTATATACATACATACAAAACCAGGATGTAAGGGTCCAGTTATATACAGAAAACACTTAAAAGAAATGTATACCATGCTAAGAGGTTATTTCTAATGATAAGAATTGAGTACTTAAATAAACCATTTTATTGGGGTGTTCGTACAGCTCTTATCACAATCCATACATACCATTGCGTCATGCACATTTATTGCCATCATCAGTCTTAAAAAACGTTTGCTTTCTACTTGAGTCCTTGCTATCAGCTCATGTTCCCCCCTCCCTCCCGAGCCCTTGATAATTTATAAATTATCATTATTTTTTCATGTCTTACATGGTCCGATGTCTCCCTTCACCCACGTTTCTACTGTCCGTCTCCCAATGAGGGGGTTATATGTAGAACATTGTGATCAGTTCTCCATTTCTCCCCCACCTTTCCCTTACCCTCCTGGTATCACTGCTCTCATTATTGGTCCTGAGGGGTTTATCTGTCCTGGATTCCATGTTTCCACATCTTATCTGTATCAGTGTACATCCTCTGGTATAGCGGGATTTGTAAGGTAGAAATGGGGTCATGATAGTGGAGAGGAAGAAAGATTAAAGAATTAGAGGAAAGTTGTATGCTTCATTGGTGCGATACTGCACCCCGACTGGCTCATCTCCTTCCTATGACCTTTCTGTAAGGGGATGTCCAGTTGCCTACAGAAGGGCTTTGTGTCTCCACTCTGCACTCCCCCACATTCACAATGATATAATTTTTTGTTCACTGATGCCTAATACCTGATACCATTGATATCTCGTGATCACACAGGTTGGTGTGCTTCTTCCATGTGTATTTTGTTGCTTCTCAGCTAGATGGTCACCGGCTTATCTTCAAGCCTTTAAGACACCAGAAGCTATATCTTTTGATAGCTGGGCACCATCAGCTTTCTTCAACACATTTGTTTATGCACCCACTATGTCTTCAGCAATCGCATGGGGAAGATGAGCATCATGGAAGGCCAGTTAAATAGAATGGTATTCTTGCATTGAAGGAGTACTAGTAGCCGTAAGAAAGAAATTTGATCACATTATATTACAAATCAATACATTTAAGACCCCTAAAACAGGAAAGTCTGTGAATGTCAGCACCTATGTAAGAAAGGCACGTGTCAAAGAAGGAAAATATGATTATTTTCCACTCATGGAAAGAGACAGAAAATTAGTTAGGACTCCATTCTATTAAAGACAGAATACTTGTAAGATCCTGAAAAACAAGCCAGTCACACCACATTCCAGCTCTCACAAATTCCCCTGGTATTATCAAGTTAAATTTACATATCCACTTTAAAACATTATTGAGTTTAATTAGATTCTGATAAGGAACCTTGAGGGTACTGGGTTTTGCATTGGGCTGCAAGGTCAGAAGTTCAAACCCAGGAGCTAAGACAGCTTCAAGCATGAAACATTCTGTTCCCATATTTATAGCAGTGATCCCAAAGTGGGTACCATCCCCTGGGTGGGTGGGTGGCATTGAAACCATCCAGGGGCTGCACAAGCAGGTACCTACACTTTATCCTGGATTACGGTGTATAACACAAATTGTTTTTAATCACCATGGGGGGTTGGAGTAATTTTTTCTGAAAGGCGGTTGGTAAGCCCAATAAGTTTGAGAACCTATGTTTTACAGTTTCAGAAAAACACAGGGGCAGTTCTACTCTATGCTGCAGGGTCACTATTTAAGTCAGAATGGACTTAATGACAGTGAGTATAAGTAGATCCTTAAATTGTTGCAATGTCCCGGCTATCAAAAGATATAGTGTCTGGGGTCTTAAAGGCTTAAAGATAAAAAAGCAGCCATCTAATTCAGAAGCAACAAAGCCCACATGGAAGAACACACCAGCCTGTGTGATCACGTGGTTCCGAAGGGATCAGTTATTAGGCATCAAAGAACAAAAAAAAATCATATCATTGGGTGCACACCTCCATGATATGATTGCCAAGGACAAACGGGTGCATAAGCAAATGTGGTGAAGAAAGCTGATGGTGCCTGGCTATCAAAAGAGATAGCATCTAGGGTCTTAAAGACTTGAAGGAAAACAAGCAGCCATCTAGCTCAGAAGCAACAAAGCCCACATGGAAGAAGCACACCAGCCTGTGCGATCACAAGGTGTCGAAGGGATCAGGTATAAGGCATCATCAGAACAAAAAAAATCTCACCATAGTGAATGAAGGGGGAAGTGCAGAGTGGAGACCCAAAGCCCAATTGTCGGCCACTGGAGATCCCCTTACAGAGGGGTCTAGGGGAGGAGATGAGTCAGTCAGGGTGCAATGTAGCACCGATGAATACAGCTTTCCCCCAGTTCCTAAATGCTTCCCCCCTCCCCCCCCAGCATGATCTGAATTCTGCCTTGCAAGTCTGGATAGAGCAGAGGATGTACACTGGTGGAGATAGGAGCTGGAGGCACAGGGAATCCAGGGAGGATGATCCCTTCAGGACCAGGGGTGTAAGTGGCGATACTGGGAGGGTAAAGGGAGGGTGGGTTGGAAAGGGGGAACAGATTAAAAGGATTTACATGTGACCTCCTCCCTGGGGGATGGACAACAGAAAAGGAGATGAAGGGAGACATAGGACAGGACAAGATATGACAAAATAATAATTTATAAATTATCAAGGGCTCATGAGGGGGAAGCAGGGAGGGAAGGGAAAAAAAGAGGACCTGATGCCAAGGGCTTAAGTGGAGAGTAAATGTTTTGAAAATGATGAGGGCAATGAATGTACAGATGTGCTTTACACAATTGATGTATGTATGGATTGTGATAAGAATTGTATGAGCCTCTAATAAAACTTTTTTTTTTAATTGTTGCAATGTCAGGTAAGCTCCTTCCTTTAAAAGTCAATTTTTAAAAGGAAAAAAAAGTACCAAATGCTAATAATTCTAGTTACAAAAAACATCCTAAATGTCAGAGAATAGCAGCTAAACAATCCATAATATATCAATGGCACATACTTTATGATTTATCTACGCAGATGTTTCTTTCACAAAAATCTAAGACACTGGTCTAGATTTTGTAAAATAAACTGAAACCCCTATGACAAAGTTTAAAATATTTCCAGAAATTATAAAGCCCAATCTTGTTTAAACAAACATTTTAAATCTTGAGGAACAGAATCCTGTTATTAGGTCCCATCGAAGTCAATTCTGACCCTTGGTGATCTTATGCACCACAGAACAAAACACTGCCAGGTTTTGCACCATTCTCACAATTGCTCCCACGTTTTTTTTTTATTTTAAATAAATCATTTTATTGGGACTCACAGCTCTTATAACAATCCACACACCAATTGCATCAGCACATTTATACATATGTTGCCATCATCATTTCCAAAACATTTTCTTTCTATGTGAGCCCTTGATATCAGCTCCTCTTTTCCCCTCTCTTCTCCCATCCAATGTTTGAGTCAACTGCTGACGCCAATGTGCCAAGCCCTCTCCTTGAGGGACCTTCCTCCTTTTCACTGCCCTTCTACCACACATGATGTCCTTCTCCAGAGACTGGTCTCTTGACAACATGTCCAAAGTAGGAAAAAGAAAGTCTGGGCATCCTTGCCTCCAAGAAGCACTCTGACTGTACTTCCAAGGCATGGCTTCAAACCATCATCAGATATTGAAGGTCAACCATGGGGACGTGAGTCAAGTAAAGCCTGGTAGAGGGGAGACTTCAGGGTCTTTTGCTAAGAGGGTGTGATTCAAGGAGAAATCTAATGGATGGATCTTGGAATGTGGGAAGTATGAATCTAGGAAAAGTGGAAGTTCTCAAAAATGAAGTGGAATGCATAAAGATCAATATCCTAGGCATTAGTGAGCTGAAACGGGCTGGTGTTGGCCCCTCTGAATCAGTAAATCATATGATCTACTGTGCTGGGAATAACACAATCAAAAAGTATGATATGGCATTCATTGTCTAAAAGGACATTGCAAAATCAATCTTGAAGTATAATGCTGTGTGAGGTGAGATTATATCTATCCCCACCACTCAAGAAAATCCAATTTAATTATTATATGAAATTTTCTGCAACCAAACAATTGAAGAATTCTGCCCAAGAATTCAGTCTGAAATTGATCAAACACACATTCAAGATGCAGTGATAATTATTGGCAATTGGATGCGAAAGTTGGAAGAAGGGAAGAATTGTTGGAAAATATGATCTCGGTGATAGCAATGAAACTGGAGAGCAGATGGTAGAATTTTGCAAAACCAACAACCTGTTCAAAACAAATACCATTTTTCAACAGCATAAACGGTGACTATACACATGGACTTCTCCAAATGAAAGACACAGAACAGAATCTTACTTAGGTATTAATAGATGACCTCAGGATGAGGTTGCGCTTGAGAGGCTAATCCTTGTTTATTTCTGCTTGAGTCACTGTCTCCAGGTCTATATGGCCCTAAGGATCTAAAGAGTAACATCACTTGAATGTCACGTTGTTAGGCATCGTCTCCCCTCTACCAGGCTTCACTTGACTCACGTCCCCATGGTTGACCTTCAACAGAATAAAAGATTGCTGGCTATGTTATCCTCAATTTTGTTCCTCTGCTTGAGCCTATTGTTACTGCCTCTCTATCACGCTATCTCACTGAGGGTCTTTCCTTTTTTTCCCCCCTTACCCACTGGCCTTACCAAATATGATAGCCTTCAGGGACTGGTCTCTCCAGACAAAATTATATCCAAAGAACTTGAGAATGAATTTCTCCATCCTTGCTTCTAAGGAGCACTGACTGTACTTCCAGATTTACTCACTTTTTATGGTATATCCAATGGCCTTCATCAACACCTTTCAAAGGCATCAATTACCCTTTGGTTTATATAATTCATTGTCCAGCTTTTGCATGCCTAAAAGGCAACTGAAAATACCTTGGCTTCGGAATTACCCTTTAAAATGACTTTAACACTTTAAAGCAGTGGTTCTCAACCTTCCTAATGCTGCACCCTTCATAAAATGATTTTTGTTGCTACTTCATCACTGTAATTTTGAAAACTATTATGAATCAGGCAAGCCCTGTGAAAGGGCCGTTCGACCCCCCCAAAGAGGTTGGGACCCACAGGTTGAGAACCACTGCTTTAAAGCAACAGTGATGAATGGCCTGCAAAGTATACACGGCTTGCTAAATCATCAATACCAGCTAACATTATATGTCTCAAAGAGAAGGAGTTCCAGTGATCACATTCAGGGTGAGTTTATTATTTAACTAAAATGGCTGGGGAAAGATGATATAAAATCCAAAATGACCCTTGGCAGAAAAAAAAGGTTCCTCGCCCCTGCTATAAAGTATTCTTTCAGAAATTTTCCCAGTGCAAACGGCTTCATTTCCTGACTTTTGCTTTCATGGGGATGGATGACGGTTGCAAATAAAATAAAATCCTTAACAACGCCAATCTTTTGTGCATTTATCATTTTTCTCACTGGTTCAGTTGTGATAACTTTTGTTTTACGTTGCGGTGTAGACGATATTGTAAATTAGATGGTCGTTGACCTTCATCAGTAAGTGCTTCCAGTCCTCTCAATTTCAGAAAGCAAGGTTGTGTCATCTGTATAGTGAAGGTTAATGAGTCTTCCTCCATTTCTAAGGCCATGTACTTCTCACCTAGTCCAGTTTCACAGAGTATTTGCTCTTACTGCATACAGCCTGAAAAAGCACAGCGAAAGGATTCCCCGGACACAAACCTTTTCTGATTTTAAACGGATTATATGCCATATACCCTGGGGTTCCATGAGCATCATTAACTGCTCTGGAATTCCTATTCTTCACAACAGGAATTGTGAACTTACTTAGAGTATATTCTATGCCAAAGGTTGGCAAACTTTTGAGATGAAGAGTCAATCCTGCCCCTCACAATAATTAAAAATTATTCGAGTCATAAATATTTTAGAAATGAAATAACCATTAGCTGAATAATATCCTTTACAAATTTTATAAATAGAACTATGATAGGCTTATTTTTCATTTTCTATTTCACTTCAGAGCCATATGTATGCATCAATTATGGTTTGCAAGCCAGTTGCCGACCCTTGGTCTCTGCCACTGCACATAGACTAAAATCATAGGTAAATAAACATCTTCTGGTATCCTCTAAAGGAGCTCTGGTGGTGTAATGGTTATGCATTTGGCTGCTAATCACAATTACCAGAAAATCCAAGGGACAAAGATGGGATTTTCTACTCCCATAGAGAATTGCAGTTTTGGAAACCCACAGGGCCATTTCTGCACTGGCCTATAGGGTTGCTATGAATCAGCATGGACTCTCAATGGCACTGAGTTTTGTTTTCTGGTTGGTATCCTTTGCTTTCAGACAAGAACTGATATCAGTAATGATATCTATCTCTCAGTCCTCATGCCCTCTTTGGAATACAACTCAAAATTTCAGGCAGTTCCTTGTCAATGTATTGCTGTGCCCATTTTTAAATTATCCTCTGCAATTTTTTACTTTTGTGTAATATTAGTGATATTGTTTGATGAGTCACACATTGTTGGATAAGCTTTTTTTCCCTGAATGAGCAAAAATATGTATTTCTTCCTATCTGTTGGTCACGTTAGCTGTTGTCCAAATTTTGAATGAGGTGGAGTGTACTGTGGGGACCCAAAGACCATCTGTCGGTAATTGGACATTCCCTTACAAAAGGATCCCTTATAAGGACATTCCCTTACAAGTCAGTCAAGGTACAGTATAACACCAATGAAACATACAACTTTCCTCTAGTTCTTTAATGCTTCCTCCCACCCACTATCATGACCCCAATTCTACCTTACAAATCTGGCAAGACCAGAGTATGTACATAGGTACACATAAGACCTGGACACACAGGGAATCCAGGACAGATAAAACCCCTCAGGTCCAATAATGAGAGTAGTGATACCAGGAGGGAAGGGGAAGGTGGAGAAAGTGGAACCAATCACCATGATCTACATATAACCCCCTCCCAGGGGGATTGACAACAGAAAAGTGGGTGAAGGGAATCATCGGTCAGTTTAAGACATGAAAAAATAATAATTTAAAAATTATCAAGGGTTCATGAGGGAGGGAGTGTGGGGGAAGGAAGGAGAAAATAAGAAGCTGATACCAAGGGCTCAAGTAGAAAGAAAATGTTTTGAGAATGATGGTGGCAACAAATGTAGGAATGTGCTTGACACAATGTATAGATTGTGGTAAGAGTTGTATGAGCCCCCAATAAAAAGATTTTTAAAATAAATAACTTGTGTATATAAAATCCAGGATAGGTAAATCTAGAGCGATAGTGACTGAACTTGTAAGTTCATAGGAGAAAGGCAGGGAAGGCCTGGGAAGAAATAGGAAGCTAGCAATGAGTCTAAGAAAATGTGAAACTGATGGTGATGACGATTGCACAACTCTTCTTAATATGACTGAACACTTCAATTGTATAATGTGATGTAAATGGCAATAAAACTATTCTAAAAGGTGGAAAGGGGAAACCAATTACAAGGATCTACATGTGACCTCCTCCCTGGGGGGCGGACAACAGAAAAGTGGGTGAAGGGAAACGTTGGACAGTGCCAAATATGACAAAATAATAACTTATAAATTATCAAGGGTTCGTAAGGGAAGGGGGAGCGGGGAGGGAGGGGAAAAATGAGGAGCTGATGCCAAGGGCTTGGGTGGAGAGCAAATGTTTTGAGAATGAGGGCAAATGAATGTACAAATGTGCTTGACATAATTGATGTATGTATGGATTGTGATAAGAGTTGTATGAGCCCCTAATAAAATGACTATAGATAAATAGATAAATGAAGAGCAAAAAAACCCCAACTATTTAAAAAATAACAAAAGTTTTATTAACTGTTAGGCTGGGTTGTCTAGAGAAACAAATCCACTATTCTGTGTTAAGAAGTTTGTGTCAAGATGTAATTTAATATTAAGAAGCGCTCTAGCCCAGTCCCACTTAAGTCGATAGGTGCAGGGCTAGCCTTAGCCCTCTTCAGACCCACAAAGCTGCAAGCTGATGACAGGAAGAATGAAGAGGATTCAGAAAGGTCATAGGCCAGAGGGAACAGAGTTGAGTGAATGAATTCAAGGTCAGTGGATCCAGGGCACTGACAGGGCAGGACACTGACAGTTCTCCTGGACAGGAGGCCCTGGAGGCAGACAGAGTCCCAGGAAGAACAAGAGAAAGTGGTATGTGTGTGGGCTTGTAAAAGAGTTCCCATGTTTCTCTTATAAAAAGGCTACACCTCCCAGGAGGCATCATCTGGCTGTTGTCTGATTGACAGGTTGAGCCCCACCCCATCACAAGTGTAAATTAACAAAGTCTAACTACCATACTGGTCTTCCTTGTATGCAAATAGCCATCATCTTACCACTGACATGACTGTCCTCTGAGATTGATCTTGAGATGTCCTTTTCAACAGTGAATGCAACACTCATCCTCTTGAATCTTTCATAGGATTTTCTGATTCAAAATGGCCAATTGCCTAGAGTATCAATGTTTACTCATTTCACTTCATTTTTGCTTACTTCCAATTTTCCTAAAGTCATACTTCATGCATTCCATGTTCTGATTACTTATGGATATTTGCAGATGTTTCTTCTCAATTTGAATCATGTCATATCACATCAGCAAATGGAGGCTCCAAAGGTTTTTACTCCATTTACCTCTTTAAGGTTGTCTATTTTGAGAAGATAGTGCTTCCCTACTTATATTTTGAGTGCCTTCCAAATAAAGGAATTCAACCTCCGCCACTGTATCCGAGTTCTGCTGTTATTCGTTAATATTATCTGTGGTAAATTTTCAAAAGATAGTGCTAGCAAATACGCTGAGAGAGCTACTGCTAGAGAGAGAAATCAGTTTGGTAAAAAGTAGAGGAAAGATGGAAAGATAATGACATGAATTACGTAATAAAACTGCCCAAACACTAAACTTCTCTTTGGGTAACACACCCATGCAACCAAACCCCCATCTGATACTTCATTAACATCTAACAAACAAAAACATTAGATATGTTCAGGGCCTTTCAGGATATTCATATCTAACATACATACGAGGGGAGACCTCCCCAAAATGGGATTTTTTTTCAAGGCTATTTAAATTTTTTTTTACAAAACAACCTATCGCCTTCAAAGTACTGTATATATTTGAATATAAGCAAACCTGAGTATCACCCCAGGCACCCAATTTTAATACAAAAACTGCATTAAAAATGTGCTGAAAAATTTGTTTATACACGAGTATATACAGTACTCTCCAATACACTTAATACATTTGTCAAATCTGCTCTTCCATTCTTGGAAACATTTTTCAAACTCATCTGTTTGGAAGGCTGCCAGCACACCTCTTGTTTTTTTCTTCCAAGTCTTCAAATGGCTGTCTTTTCATGCCCCTCTACATTGTAGGAAACAAAAAGAGGTCCCACAGAGCGAAGTCAGGTGAGTAAGGTGCGTAGGCCAAGAGAGGCATACTGGGGTTTTTTGTTTGTTTTTTTGAGAAAAACTGGCATACTGAGATGGCTGCGTAAGCAGGTGCACTGTCCTGGTGGCAAAACCAGTCCCCTGTCTGCCACAAATCAGGCCTTTTGGTTGCACAGTTATGCTATCTTTTCAGAACCTCTAAACGGAAACTTTGATTAACAGTCTGATCTTGTGGGATGAACTCCAAATGCACTATTAGTGGGCAACCATTTGGCAAGTTGCCAGAGTTGAGGGATGTCCAGAATGAAGCTTGTTAACAATCGACATGTCACCATTTCTGAAACGAGAAAACCCACTCATACACAAGTTTTTCCCACAGCACTGTCCTTATAAGCTGTGTTCAATGTATTCAACATCACAACAGTTTCTGCGGCATTTTCCAAAGCAGGAAACAAAATTCCACAGCCTCAAGCTAATTCCTTAAATTGACCTTCACAAAAAATGAGGTTCCAGTGAAAATGCTTTTATGAAAAAAAATTCACTGTCACCAGAAACAACCTTCCCAAGCAACGCCACTGGGTGCACTAATTCAGAGCAAGCTGCTCAATGCTTACCTAACAAGAAAAATTTGTACTGTGAAAGCAAGCTTCGTTCAGTGGAGCTTTTTCAGCTTTGGGGGGAGGGGGGGTAGACAGGGGGATGGGGGTTACTCTCTTGTATGAGATCATGATCTTCCTCTTAGTCTGCTCCACCAAACTCACTGCCATCAAGTCAATTCTGACTCATAGTGATCCTATAGGACTAAGTAGAATTGTCCTTTTGGCTTTCAGAGACTTTTCCAGTCTTATAGGAGCAGGCAGCCTCATTGGTTCTCTATTGGGTCAATGGGTGGATTCAAACTGCTTTATTTGTGGTTAGGAGTTCAAGGCAGCCCACTATGCCACAAGGGCTCCTTGGCCAATTCCACCTCCCATACAAAGCACATTTAATCCAGTGTTTCCAAGCTCCCTAAATAGCACCACCATCCTTCAGTTAAGTCAGAAATCTAAGACACATCCACAACATTGCAAAAAAGTACCACGGATTTATTTTCCAATTTTTCTCTATCTCCAATACCATCACACCTCAGTCCATGTTGTCTGTCTTGCCTGAAGTACACCTGCCTAATTTTATCTCAATTCTTAACCAAAAGTACAGACTTGACCTATTAAACCAGTACCACACTCCTATTGGCTAGCTCTACTAACACCCAACGGCTTTTGGTCTTATATGTTTCATGTTCCCTCCTGTCACAGGATGTTTAGATATATTGTTCCTATTGTATTTTCCTTTCTTCTTCACAGAGATAATTCATCTTTGGAATCTTGGGAAAAATGTGAAAGCCTTCCCTGATCAGTCCCAGTTCCCTGTTCTGCATTCTTATAGCACCACCTACATTCATAGCTACATGATTATCTAAGTGTATTTCTCCAATTAGAACTGTCCAATTAAAACAAGGCTGTTTTGCTCACAATTGTAATTCCAGCACATATTTTTTAAATCCTTTAGAAATTAAGATGATTAGAGATACTTAACTGACTATCATCAAGTCAATTCCAACTCCTAACGACCCTACAGGACGGGAGTAGAACTTTGCTAGTGGGTTTCCAAGACTGTACAACTCTAAAGGAGTAAAATGCTTCCTCTTTCTCAAGGAATTAGATAGAAGAGTCAAGAAATATCCCTGGGAAGTAGAATTCTTGACTGTGCAGAATGTTTCTTGTATTAATAACAATGCCATTACAATTTTTAAAATTCAAGACAAATTTATGAATAGTCAAAAACCAACTGAGATGCTGAGTTTGAAATGCCTCAGGAATACCTAAATCTACATAGTAAGTTGTTGTGTTCTAGTGTCTGAAGTAAATATGGGTGTGTAACAATGTGCGCTGATAGGAAAAGGAGCTCTCAATGTAATGAGAATCAATAAATTCATGGAATAAGACAAAAATCAAATCAAATCAGGATCTCAGAAATACTCACATTTAAGAAAAATATGATAATAAAAGAAAAATAAAAGACAATAGTAAATAGTATCACAGAAATAAAGAGAATTGAATTGTGTTTTTATTTTTAACGAGTTGTCAATAATGTCAGGTACCAAAGAGGATCAAAGATGATATAAATTGGAAAAGTTCACTGCAATTGGCAATCAAGTAAGTTATCAGAAATTCTATCAAGGATAGTTTTGTTTTTAAATGAGTAGAGAGAACAAAAACAAAAGGGATGGAAAAGTGAGTAAGAAAGGAGGCACTAGAGTTAGAAGCCTGAACTCAAAGGAAGTGAAGGACAGAGCAGGGCATATTCTAGGCATATCAAGGAAGGACCCTTGGTAGCACCGTGAATTAGACGGGCTGCTAATCACAAAGTCAGCAGTCCAAACCATCAGAGAAAGATGAGGCTGTCTGCTCCCATAAAGATATAGTCTCAGAAGTCCCGTACACTGAGGGGTCACTGAGTTAGATGGTTTTGTTTTTTGTTAAGGGAAGAAGGAAGTAGTTTGCTTACTTGTTATTTGAACGAAAGACTTGGGTGTATTTATATGTTAAAAGGACTAAGTTGGTGGTTGAAGACATAAGATGAAAAATAACTGATGGAACATAGTTTTAAGCATGAGCCATGAGGTAGTTCACATTGACCAGCAAAAAGAAACAAAACAAAAAACGTTGGATATAAGAGTGTCTCGCTTATTACCTCCCTGATATGATCGCTGAAGAGAAATGGATGTATAAGCAAATGTTGCGAAGAAAGCTGATGGTGCCAGACTATCAAAAGAGATAGCGGCTGGGGTCTTAAAGGCTTGAAGGTAAACAAGCGGCCATCTAGCTCAGAAGCAACAAAGCCCACATGGAAGAAGCATACCAGCCTGTGCGACCATGAGGTGTTGAAGGGATCCGGTATCAGGGATCATCAGAACAAAAATTCTTAGCATAATGAATGAGGGGCAGGAATGTGGAGTGGAGACCCAAAGCCCATCTGTAGGCCATTGGACATCCCCTTACAGAAGGGTCTTGGAGAGGAGACAAGCCAAGTCAGGGTGCAATGTAGCAACGATGAAACATAAAATTTTCCTCTAGTTCCTAACTGGTTCCTTCTCTTCTACTACCATGATCCCAATTCTACCTTACAAATCTAGCTAGACCAGAGGATGTATGTATACTGGTACAGATAGGAACTGGAAAACACAGGGAATCCAGGACAGATGATCCCTTCAGGACCAGTGGTAAGAGTGGCGATACTGGGAGGGTGGAGGGAGTGTGGGGTGGAAAGGGGGAACTGATTAGAAGGATCTACATATAACCTCCTCCCTGGGGAATGAACAACAGAAAAGTGGGTGAAGGCAGTGGGTAAGATATGACAATAATTTATAAATTATCAAAAATTCATGAGGGAAAGGGCAGTGGAGAGGGAGGGGGAAAATGAGCTGACGCCAAGGGCTCAAGTAGAAAGCAAATGTTTTGAGAATGATGAGGGCAACAAATGTACAAATGTGCTTGATACAATGGATGGATGTATGGATTGTGGTAAGAGTTGTAAGAGCCCCCAATAAAATGATTTTTTAAAAAGAAATGAAAAACAAACAAACCATAAATCTCTTTTATCCTCATTTAGTTGCTTATGAGATGTGCTACTATTCAAATATGCTCTGGTTGACACTGATATCAAGTATTCAATCCCTAAGAGAGCTTACTTTTCTTAAGTAATTTGGTATTGTTATCAACTACCTTCAATTCAATGATTTTGGTCTATTTTCTGATCTCTAAGAGTCCTGGTGGTGTAGTGGATTACTCATTGGGCTGCTAACCAGAGGTCAGCAGTTCCAATCAACCAGCTGCTCTGCAGGAGATGAAGATTTCTGCTCACAGCAAGATTTAGAACCCCCCAAAACATAAGGAGGAGCTCGATACTGTCCTATAGTAGGGCAGGAGGAATTATATAGTCAGATTTATTTTAGCATTTCCTAAACTGCCTTCCTCAAAATTTTCTCCCAACCTACAAATAGGAAATATAAAATGTTGTATAACAAAAATAAACAAATTATAGAAAAGGAAAAAGTTAAGAACGACAAAAGATTCTCTTTCATATACAATATGAAATCGCAATCTGAATAGGTCAAATTATTGTCAGATTTTAACCAAATCTGAAAGTATCTTTTTTTACTTACTCAATGTTTACTTCAAGCTTTATTACATCATTACAAAAAGTTTTATACATTAACCAAATCAAACTCAAATCACTGCCTAAAAGAATAAAATAGCAATATTTTGTATAAAACATTGAGGGTCATACAAAAATGTATTGAACTGGTATTGGTTCTTCCAAAATTGTGCCAAGTGCTGATAATTCATACGAAGACAATTGAGTTAAGCCGAAAAAGTCACCACTGAATCTCAAATAGAAGCATCACTCCAAAAGAATTTTCTTCACTAAATAAAAATAATCCTATAAAAAATGACCCAAAAAAATTCAAAACTATCTTTTAGTAGATTTTCACTTAAGCTAAGAGTTACTGGTGATTTGGGATCAAGCAGATTAAGTGAATTTTTTATATCAAGCTAAGGAGTAAGTAAATTATTGATTTTGAACTAGTCCCGACTTGGTGTGAAACTGTGCATTTGAATAAAGAGGTTTCCATCAAAGCAAATTATTTCCTTTAAGATAAAACTAAGGATGAAGAAATCAAATAACTCAAATGTCATCTCCTAATTTCATTTACACTCCTACTACCCTCAATTTTAAACCAAAGCACACAATAACCTATAGGACATTAATCCCTTTGTTCTCCTTCAACTAAAAGCCAGACGATTCCTAGGGAAAAAACAAACTCACCGCCACTGAGTCCATTTATGACTCAGAGTGACCCCATGAGGACAGGGCAGAACTACCCCTGTGGCTTTCTAAGACCGTAACTCTTCGTACCCTAGAAAACACCCTGATACACCGAGCTCCATCCTCCCAGATGGGTCCCCAAGCTTCCCTTACTGGCCCTGGAAGCTCTTCGGGGCAAGATAAAACCCACACACTGTATCATTTGTTTGTATTACCTTGCTTACCACTGAATCTTCAGATATAAATTAATACCTGTTGAACAAATTTCTCATTATTTAATACCATTAATTAAATGCAGGTAGTCGCCCTCCCCCCAACTTCCAAGAGCCCAGTGTCTACCACTGTGTACTAAACCAGTTCTGACAAGGTTGAATACCTCATTCTTTTTGTTTTTATTATCATTCCCTTTTATTATCAGCGTCTTTATAAACTCAGTCTTTGGGGGTTAGAAATATTACACTTGAGAATGACAGCATTTAGCAAATTATGTGCTGCAACATTGTTTAGTATATATTACTAATAAGAAGTACAAAAGGGGTGGTAAGGAGATTGCAGTTAAGTACAGCCAACTTGAATTCTCAGCAAATCCCCTGTATAGGTGATGGCACAAAACATTCACTCTATGTTTGATAAGTAAGTGGCCTAGGTAAATGCATGCTCCTATATGCTTTTCAATAAATCACTTTTAAAGTCTGATAAGAGAGTTAGTCAGTGATGTCCCAACTTTAAAAAATTGTTTTGATAAGAAAAAAACTGTGCTTTTTAATCAAAATCCTTCAATATTCCAAAGAAGTGAAATATAAATTGCAGAAGGGTTTTGTGGTTTTTGTTTAACTTGTTTCTCCATTATTTTTAGTCTATTACTATGGCAACATCATAACTACTCCAAGGTTACAATCTTCCTACTCAGTTGACATTTCCTGACTTAATACTGGTTTATCTTCTAATTTCCCTATGACAATACACACATGGTTTTCCAACAGAGGAATTTCCCTCTGTAAACTCAAGCTTTCAAAAGGTAAAATCACAATACTAAACACTCTAGAATACTATATACTTATTAAAATAACTTCAACTTAAGATATGAAATTAGATTTCAAGATCCGCAAAGATTTTTCTCCTGTTATAATTATGTATAATCATTTAGAGTACACAAACTTGCCACACTAAAATGCACACACTGTACCTCAAAATATTTCAAGAGTTGCCGTAAAAAAAAATCTAGACGAAATAGTTGCTCACAAACTGCAACAGAGGATGTTTTTGTCATTTAGCAGTGGAATTGCTACCCATCTCAGAAAAATTATTCTCAATATAGTTACTGAAAATAGAAATGTGAGACTGGCTTCTAAAAGTATATGCATTAAAGATAGGTAAGAACCTGCCTTTTCAGATCTTCACAAACTTGAAGTACATTCCCCTAATGAAAATGTTCCATTCAACTCTCTTCCCCAACTCCCAAAATAAAACTCATTGCCATCGTGTCCATGCCGACCATAAAAACACTATAGGAATGGGTAAAAGTAAACCTGTAGGTTTTCGATACTGTAACTGAGTGGAAAGCCTCATCTTTCTACCGCGCAGCAGCTGGTGGTTTCAAACTGCTGACCTTGCTGTGTGGTTAGCAGTCCAATTCCTAACCACACCACCACCAAGACTTCCTTTCCCCAAACAAAGTACCCAACATATTGAAATCTAAAAGAACCAAACAGTATCGAGATTCCCCAAGAATCTAAAATTAGACTAGTAAATCTATCATAGGTAGTACTACAGATTAAATCATAAAAAGTCCCTAAGCTGGGTGACCCCTTTATCGATTGTACGGGGATGTTGGAAAATCGCCAACCTTAAGTCGAAAGTCACAAATACTGAAGATGCTGCAAAAGAGCAAAGCCAGAGGGGCAAATAAGAGCACATAAATAACAAGTTGCCCTCTCGGTGAATGGTAAGTAAACTGAATTGTTTACCAGAACTCTCCAAAGTGCAAGCTCATCTCCATCGAGTCCGACCCATGGTGAACCTAAACTACGGGGCGACGCAGAGCTGCCCTTGTATGTTTCCAGGACGCCAAAGCCTCGTCTTTCTCTCGAGCAGCGGCTTGGTGGTTTTGAACTGCTGACCTTGGGATCAGCAGCCCAACAAGTAACCACTACACCACCAGGGCTCCAGGCGGCCATCAAGCCAACTGCCAGACCTTTCCCCGACTTTAGACTATCAACTCTCAGGCTGACGCACAACTTTCCTCCCAGCACCCGCTCAGGCCCCACCTAATCCAGCCAGGTAAGCGAGCACTTCAGGGTGCAGTAGCTCCGGTGTTCAGCAAACGGAACAGCCAAGTTATGAACTCAATTAAAAAGATCTGACCCCACCCAGCTCCCCGCTAGGGCCGTGCGGGACGCTTCTCCCCCAGCAGAGATTCCAGGAGCCGCTGCACCACTCTCGCCTCCCACGATCCCTGACATTCGGAAGCAGGAGGCGATGCAGCATGCGCCACCCCGGGTATCCACTTTCAATCACAGCCGAGAGCGCCCGCTCTAAGGTCACCACCCAGCCCAACCTCAAAGCCAAAGTCAAAGCACCCCGTGAGACCAAGGGCTTGACCAGGGGAGCCCAGCCCTGCGAGGACGCCCAGGGACCCAACGTTCGGGAGCCGCTCCTGGGGCCCAAGATGGCGGCGGCAGCACCAGGTCCCGGCTCGGCCCTCCCCGGCCTCCGCTCCCTCCCGCCCGCCCGCGCGCGCACGGGGCGTGTGTGTGTGTGTGTGTGTGTGTGTGTGGGTCCAGCAGGAGGGAAGAGGAGGCCGGTGGGAGCGCCGAGAGGAAGAAGCCTGGAAATGTAAGTGCTTGGGGGAGGGTCAGGCCCGTCAACATTCCCTCAAGCACTCAACGCCCGACACCCGCGACCACCACCCAAAACACAAAACCCCGGCGCTCTCCACTAAGGGAGACAAGCCCTGCCGGCCCTCCCGAAGGTCGGTGGTGTCCTACCTTTGAATTTGAGGTCTGTGGGAGGGTCGAGGACCAGGATCTGCTCGTGCTTCGCCATGGCCCCGGAGGCGGACGCCATCGAGAGGAGGGCAGGACGGGGACGCGCCCGCGGCAGCGGTTTGCTGGTGGGGGCGGGGGACGACGGCGGACGACGGCGGGAGCCGAGATGCGGAGCAACTCGAAGGCTGCGCCAGGCTCACGGAGGGGAGCTCGCTTTCACCCTCTGGCTTGTCGCCCCGTGGCCCGGTGGGTCAGCAGCTCTGGATCTCACAACTGACTCAACCCCACACCCGCCGCCAGGGCCGCGCGCGCTGCGAGCCTCGGCGTCCACGTGACGCCACTGCGTGCCTCCGTGCGCGTCCCCGCGCGGGGTCCTACAGCCTTGCCGGCCGGGATTCCAGGCCCGGCGCGGCGAGATGCGAATGCGCCTGCGCGCTCCCAGCTTAGTCAGTTGCAAACGCAGCTGTCAAGGGAACCGAGTGTGGACTAGGGCGTGGCCCAGCCTCACGGGAAGGGCACCAGAAGGCGGGAGAGGACACTCCTTTGCGTGCTTAGTTCCGAATGTGAAACAAGAAAGCCTGATCTGAAAGAGGATCAACGTTTTCCAAGTGTTCCCACTTGGAGGTTGCCAATGTGAGAAAAAAGTTGTAGTCGTTAGACCCCCGTGAACTACAACTCCCAGCATGTCCCAGCCAATATGGAAGTCCAGGAAGGGGCTCGTGCTTTGCATCTCACGCGATGCATTCTGGGAACTGTAGTAGGGGCCGCTGGTGGCGGGAAGGAGATTGAAGTCTGAGACTCGGACACGCTTACAAAGAATGCCGAATTTATGCTGAAAAGGGAAAATAAAAATGGGAAATGACTCGAGGATCTCTGAGTAGTAAAATAAAAATATATACTCTTTAAAACAGACCAGGCTTTATCAGTAAGCGCTCTAAAAATACTCATCTATTGATAGGTACCACCTCTTCTGCTTACTAAATTATATCCAGTGATGCTAAATCAGATGAGAAAACACGCCTCTTTTAAGAACAAATGCATCGTTCAGAAACTCGAACAGGCTATTCTCCATCAACCTTGAAATAGAGGTAACATTTTACAATGTTGCATTCAGTTACTGTGGTTTTACTCTATAATTTTGATTAAGATACAAAGGTATTGGACAAAAAAATAATTTGACAAGATTAAGAAAAATTATTTTTAAGTTTAAAAATATGAAGTCATTGTTTCTTAACATATCCTCTATCAAATCTATGTACTTCTGGAGGTAGTGTTTCCATCTCTACCTCTTTGCACAAGAATTCTGCCCTCCAATTAAAAAAATTTTTTTATTCACTAACCAATATTTATTTAATTAAACAACCCATATACAGTTATCAAATAATAAAATAATCACCAGTAATTATTTTAATCAGCTGTACAATTTCATAAACCTTAAAATAAATCATTATATTATAATTATTTGGTATGTCTTTTTTGCTATTTTTAAAGGAAGATTTACTGCCATATTAATTCGCATATCATACAATTTAATAGTTTCAATCATATTAAGAAGAGTTGTACAGTCATCACCAGAATCAATAACAACATTTTTTTTCTTTCTCAAACTCTTGGTTACCTCACCATTTCCCCACCACCTTCTATCATGCTCCTAGATAACTATTAATCCAGTTACTGCCTGTATAGATTTACCTATCCTGGATTTCATATACAGAAAATCATACAACATAAAACAAATAATAAGCAAAAGGAAATAAATGACAAATAAAAAACAACTTCAATAGGAAAGAAAACAGAAAATACCGAAACTTTAAAGTGCCATTGAGTCCAGTCCTACCCACAGAGACCCTCTGCACAGCAGGACAAATCAAGGCCCGGGTCAAATAAAACACAAGAATAAAATCTTTCTAGTCTCTGCTTTCTACCAAGATCCATCTGATATCAGCAATGATATCTCTTGTTCCCCATTGGCTCCTGAATCTACTGTAACCTTTGCTGGATGATCTTGAACAAAATTTTGTTTTCATGTAGTATCAATGATATTACTCTTTAATTTGAGTATCTGTTGGGTCACCTTTCTTTGGAATGGATACAAATATGGATCTCTTCAGTCTCTTGACCAAGTAGCTGTCTTATAAATGGCCTGGCATAGATGAGTAAGTGCTTCCAGTGCTTCATCAGCTTGTTGAAACTATTAAGTTGGTGCTCTAGCAATTCCTGGAGGTGTGTTTTTGGATAATACTTTCAGTGTAGCTTGAACTTGTTCCTTTGGCACTTTTGGTTTTTGCTCATATGCTACCTATTGAAATGGTGGAATGTCAACTGGATCTTTTTAATCCATTTTGATAGATAGATAGATAAATTTACTGCATCATTCAATATTTTGTCCATACAATCATTCAAGATCATAACTGAAGGTTTGAATCTTTTCTCCAGTTCTTTCAGTTTAGGATATGCTGAACAATGTTCTTCCCTTTTGGTTTTCTAAGTCTTTGCAGGTTTCACTTTAATATTTGACAGTGTTCTTGAGCTACCCTTAGAAAATTTCTATGAAGCTCTGCGACTTCATCATTTTGTCATTTCCTAAGACTTTTTTGCACTTGTTAAGATTAAGAGCAAGTTTCAGAGTCTCTTGTGACACTTTGATCTTTCTCTCCTGTATTTTTAATGACTTTTTGCTTTCTCTATAAATGATGTTCTTGATGTCCTCCCACACCTCATCAGGTCTTCTGTCATTAGTGTTCAATGTATCAAATCTGTTCTTGAAATCTTGAAATTCAAGTGGGATAAACTCAGGGTTGTATTTGGGCTCTAGTGGACTTGTTTTCATTTTCTGCAGCTTTAATCTGAACTTACATATGAGCAACTGATGGTATTTTCTACAATTAGTCCCTGGCCTGGTTTTAGCTGCTGATATTGAGCTGCTCCATTTTCTCTTTCCACAGATGTAGCAAATTTGATTTCTGTGTATACCATCTTGAAAAGTCCATGTGTATCATTTTCTGTTATTTTTAAATGGTATGTGCTTTTGTGTTATTTTAAAAAGGTATTTGCTATAAACAACTTGTTGGTCTTGCAAGACTCTCATGTGATCTTCAGCTTTGTCTCTAAGACCTGCTTCATATTTTCCAACAAATGTCCCTTCCTGTTGCATTCCAATAACCAATAATTATCAATTCATATTGATTGCATATTTGATCAGTTTCAGACAAACCATTAGTATAATTCAATTTTTCATCACTAGCCTGTATGTTTGGTGGATAAATCTGAGTAATATTTGTATTGATTGGATTTCTTTGAAGGCAGATAAATATAATCATATCACAGATAGCATTTTACTTCAAGATTGATTTTGAAATGTCCTTTTCTGACAATGAATGTGGCTCCATTTCTCTTTATTATTTCTGGCATTGTATATCATATAATTTTCTGATTCAAAATGGCCCAAACCAGTTCATTTTAGCTCACCTAGGATTATGCATTCTATTTCATTTTGACCAATTCAAATGTTCCTAGATTCATACTTTTCCAATTCTAGGCCCCTGTCATCAGCAGATTTTTGTAACTTTTCTTCATAACTTGAATTGTGCCTTGTCAACAAATAAAGATCCTGAAGGTTCCACTCGTATAGGCTTTCGCCATTCATGTTACTGTGGTCCACTCATTCTGAAAACGTAAGCCCTCCTCAGTCACTTGTCAATTGCTCTCCAGCCTGAGAGGTCGATCTTCTGGCACCATCTCTGACAATATTCTGCTTCCGGTCATTAGACTGTCAGTCTCTGACAACATTGCAAGCCTAGGCAAAAGGTCATCGGTGGCTACTTCCTCTGAAGTGGGCAGCCAATTCCTTCTTCAGTGTCTGTTCTTAGTCTGGAAGCTCCACTGAAACCTGTCCATTTTGATGACCCTGCCGGCACTTGAAATACCAGTGATACAGCTTCCAGCATCACAGCAACATACAAGACACCAGAGTATGACAAACCGACAGATACTAACAGGGAAAAAAAGGGTCAAAATGGGAGATCAAATGATAAAGTGTTACATTTTAACCTAACTACTTCTGTCATAATCATATACTACTCCGTCTGTCGTAATCATATACTACTCTGTCTGATAGCAAGACTATTAACATCCTGGTCTATGGTAAGAGGAGATTGAATAAAGCCTTAATCACATCAGGACCCTACAAATGGATTTTTTTTATTTTTAATCATTTTATTGGGGGTTCATACACTAAAAAATTATTTTTAAAAAATCATTTTTTATGAGCTCATACAACTCTTATCACAATCCATACATACATCAATTGTATAAAACACATTTGTACATTCATTGCCCTCATCATTCTCAAAACATTTGCTCTCCACCTAAGCCCCTGGCATCAGCTCCTCATTTTTTCCTCTCCCTCCCCACACCCACTTCCCTGATGAACCCTTGATAATTTGTAAATTGTTATTTTGTCATATCTTGCTCTGTCCGACGTCTCCCTTCACACGCTTTTCTGTTGTCCATCCTCCTAGGGAGGAGGTCACATGTAGATCCTGTAATCGGTTCCCTCTTTCCAACCCACCCTCCCTGTACACTCCGTGTATCGCCACTCACACCACTGGTCCTGAAGGGATCATCCGCCCAGGATTCCCTGTGTTTCCAGTTCCTATCTGTACCAGTGTACATCCTCTGGTCTAGCCAGATTTGTAAGGTAGAATTGGGATCATGATAGTATGGCAAGAGGGAGAGGAAGTATTTAGGAATTAGAGGAAAGTTTTATGTTTCATCGTTGCTACATTGCACCCTGACTGACTTGTCTCCTCCCCAAGGCCCTTGTGTAAGGGGATGTCCACTTGCCTACAGATGGGCTTTGGGTCTCCACCCTGCACTTCCCCCCTCATTCACCTGATAGGATTTTTTGTTCTGATGATGCCTGATACCTGATCCCTTTGACACCTCGTGATCACACAGGCTGGTGTGCTTCTTCCTTGGAGACCTTCAAGCCTTTAAGACCCCAGACATTATATCTTTTGATAGTCCGGCTTTTTTTTTTTCATAGTCAGCTTTCTTCACCACATTTGCTTATTCACCCGCTTTCTGTTCAGTGATTGTGTCGGGAAGGTGAGCATCGTAGAATGCCAGTTTAATAGAACAAAATATTCTTGCATTGAGTGAGTACTTGAGTGAAGGCCCATTGTCCACCTGCTACCTTAATACTAAACCTATACATATATGCGCATAGATCTATTTCCCCATCTTCATATATAAATACATTTACATATATACATGCCTTTATTTAGACCTCTATATATGCCCTTTGGCTCCTAGCTCTTTCCTCTATTTTCCTTAACTTTCCTTTTGTCCCACTATCATGCTCAGCCTTCATTGGGGTTTCAGTAATTCCTCTTGGTTACATTATCCTTGATCACACCCTACCAGGCCTCCTACACCCTCCTCACCACCGATTTGAATAATTTGTTTTTCCCTGTTCCTGGGTTTGTTAACACCACTACCTTTCCTCCCACCTCTCCCTCCCTCCTGCCCCCCCACCCAACTGTTGGTCCCGTTGTTTTCCCCTTTAGATTGTTCATACAGCCTATTTTATTAGACAGACCTGCAGAGATAAGAACATGCACAAAAACAAGACAGGGAAAAATCAAGCAACAATATGCCACAAAACAACAAACCAATGACAAAAAATCAAAACAAAACACAAGAAAGAAAAGCTTGTTGTTAGTTCAAGGATCGTTTGTTGGCCTTTAGGAATGTTTTCCATGCCCGTCTGTTGGGGCACCACACCCTGGTCCCGAAGTCCACCTTCGGCATTCCCTGGGGACCTCGCCTCTCCATTCCCTTGCCATTCGGTTGCACCCCCTTAGTGTTTTGTCTCGATGTGGCGGGATCAGATCAGGCACAATTCCCACACTGTGTCTCCAGTGTTTTCCCGTGTAACCCTATGGGTCAGTGAGGGACATGTGTCTCACAGTGGGGCTGGCCATGAGGTCCTCTCTGTGGACTGACTGCTCTGAGTGGGAAATCATCCTCAAGGCCTGGTGGGCCAGGATGTGCTCCGCTCTCTCCTCCCCCACCTTCATCTATTCCCATGTGCTCCGATCAGACATGTACCTCTTCTGGAGCTGCAGATTCAGTGCCGTCCTCTGAGATAAATTCTTCTGGTGGGAGGGGAAGGTGTTCACATAGTGTTCACGTAGTTGGATTGAGGCCAGCCCCCCAGACCTCTCCACTGGTTCCCTACTCCACCCTGGCATGTTGCATTCACATCTTTGTTTCTGTGTGACATGTGACCCCCTTTCCCCTGCTCCCCCTATACTATTGATTTGAATTTCCAGTAATGTTGGCTAGTTACTCTTATAGGAGTGTCAATGGATTTTAGGTGACCATAGAATAATATTGTATGGTAGCAACTAATAGATCTGCTCTCCTTCCATCTTGAAAACTGATACCAGTGAGGTGAGGCCTCTTCGCTCAAAGTGATTTTAAAAGAATTACAAACATACAGTGGAATATTATGTATCAATCAAAAACAATGATAACTCTCTTAAATACCATAAGACATAGACAAAACCAGAGAATATTATGCTTGCCAAGCTTAGTCAGTCTTATAAAGATAAATATTTATAATGCCATTATTATAAAGAAAAAGAAACAGGTTTCTTAAGAACTCTGCCTCTGTCTCTGTAAGTATGGATATATGTGTCATTATCAGTAAAGAGGGCACCGATAATCCATGGCGTGAAGTGGCAAAGCAAATACCTAAAATAGTGTTGGTGAGAAGTGAGGCTCTGGGTGATCACAAGTTTGATATCTTTCTACAATTTTGTCAGAATGAGAAGTATAGGGACATTTACTAAGAGACACAGGCAACAGAAAGACAGGCACATCATCTGGGTGAGAGATCATGAAGTCATAGTGATGTCCAAGGGTTCACAGGCAGGAAGCGAGTTAAATAAAGCATGGAAAAAAGGAAGTGGTTAGAAATTTATGTTTGGTGGCAAATCAATACATCACAAATACAACTGGGACTACAAGAGCAGAAACAAGGCAGTGATTAGGACATGTACATTATGTTAGAGGAGGTTACCAGCTTGGTCTACGGTCTTCTGATGAAGGCAATCAGGCCACAACAGAGAGGGCATGACTCATTATGTCAACCATAGTACTAGCCATCTTAGCACACCTAGGCAAGCACCTAAAGCAGTAGTTCTCAACCTGTGGGTCGTGACCCCTTTAGGGGTCAAACACCCTTTCACAGGGGTCGCCGAAGACCTTTGGAAAAGACATAAATATCTCACAATATATAATTACATATTGTTTTATGATTAATCACTATGCTTTGCTTATGTTTAATTATGTTCAATTTATAACAATGAAAATACATCCTGCATATCACATAGTTACATTACGATTCATGACAGTAGCAAAATTACAGTTATGAAGTAGCAATGAAAATAATTGTATGGTTGGGGGGTCACCACAACATGAGGAACTGTATGAAAGGGTCCAGGCATTAGGAAGATTGAGAACCACTGCCCTAAAGGGAGACTACCCCTCCTTGGGCTTGCTGAAAAGAGGTACAGGAAATCTACTTTCCAATACACTCTGCCTGAGGGGAAAGTTATCCACATCCTTGGTTAATGATCAGAAGGAATTTGATGAAGGCTTAATCTGTGTAGGGCACTCCAAATGGATTTTGGGCTGTGACTGTCATTTATAACCTTCTGCAAACTGGGTACTCAGAACTTAAGCTTTAATACAGTACTACCTACAATAGATAAACTGGTAAAGGAAAGACATAAACTCAGAGCTTCAGAAGCCTGGCTTACATGCCAAACTAGTGACCTCACAGCTCTTACTTGTGACATGAAAGAAAGCCTTATCTCTTCTAGTTACAGAGCTGATATTGCTGAAAACCAAACCCACTTGTCTGTTGTTTGTTGTGGTAGTGTGGTGGCTAGTGTGCTGCTATGATGTTGAAAGCTACATCACTGGTATTTCATGTGCCAGCAAGCTCACCCCAAGTGAACATAGTCAGTGGAACTTCCAGACAAAGATCAGACTACGAAGAAGGAATTGGTTACCTACTTTGGAGAATGTAGCCACTGAAAACTTTACACATAGCATCCAAGCGTTGTCAGTTATCAAAGGCCTAATGAATGGGAGCAGACATCATCAAAATAGTGCCAGAGGATGACACCGTCCCCCCCACCCCCAGTTGGGAGGCATTCCACAGGTGACTGAGAAGGAGCTATTTTATCAAAGTAGAGTTCATCCTGATGACATAAATGGAGCAAAGCATGTGGAAATAAAGCCTTCAGGATCTTCATCTGCTGATGGGGCACACTCCAAATGAGAAGAAACAGCTGCAAACATCTAATCATTGAAAGTTGGGATATATCAAGTATGAATCCAGGAAAATTGGAAGCCATCAAAAATGAAATGGAATACTTAAAGATCAATATCCTAGGCATTAGTGAGCTGAAATGAACTGGCATTGACCATCTTGAATGAGAAAATCATATGATTTAATATGCCAGGAATGAGACAATCAAGAGAAATGGCATTGCATGCATTTTCAAAAAGGACATCTCAAGATCCAACCTTAAAGTACAATGCTGCCTGTGATAGGGAAATATCTGTCTACATCTCTATCTACATAGGGAATCCATTCAATACAACTATTATTCAAATGTATGCATGAACAACTAAAGATAGAGATGAAGAAACTGAAAGATTCTACAAAGGACTTTGGTCAGAAATTGATCAAACATGCAATCGAGATGCATTGATAATTATTGGTGATTGAAATGTAAGCATTGGAAACAAAGAGGAAGAGTAGTTGAAAAATATAGTGGCTGAAGATCACATGATAGAAATTTTCAGAACCAGCTACTTTTTAATTGCGAATGCCTATTTTCAACAACACAAATGGCAACTATATACATGGACTTCTCCAGACAGAATACACAGAAACTAAACTGACTACATCTGTGGGAAGAGACCCCACACTAAGGGCTGGCTGTGGAACAGACCATTAATTGCTCCTTTGTTCAGGGTGACGGTGAAGAAAGTTAAAACAAATCCCTGAGAGCCAAAATACAACCTTGCTATATCCCAATTTTGAGAACATTTCAAGAAACATTTTCTACACTGAATATACTAATGGCAGAAGACCTGGTGAGCTGTGGGAGGACATCAAGATCATCATTCATGAAGGAAACAAAAGGCCGTTAAAAAGAAAAAGGAAAGATAAAAGTGGGTGTCACTAGAGACTCTGAAAATTACTTTTTAATCTTAGAGTAGTGAAGGCAAATGAAAGAAATGATGACATCAAATACCTGAATAGAAAAGTTCAAAGAGCAGCTTGGAAGAGAGTCCAAAATAAAGTATTATAATGAAATGTTCCCAGACCTAGAATTAAAAAAGGCAAAAGAAGAACACACTCAGCCTATGTTAAACTGAAAGAACTGAAGAAAAAAATTCAAGCCTTGAGTTGCAGTCTTGGAAGTCTATGGCCAAACCATTGAATGTTGCAGGAAATACCAAAAAAGAATGGAGGGAACACAGAGTTAATGTACCAAAAAGAACGAGTCAGTATTCCATGAGGCAGGAGGTAGCATCTAGGCAAGAACCAATGGTATTGAAAAGGGAAGTTCAATCGGCACTGACAGCATTAGCCTAAAACAAGGCTCCAAGAACTGATGGAATACGTGTCAACAACTGATGAAGCACTGGAAGTACTTACTGGTCTATGCCAAAAAATTTGGAAGACAGCTACTTGGCCAACAGACTGGAAAAGATCCAGATTTGTACCCATTCCAAAGACATGTGACCTAACACAATGCTCAAATTATAAAACTATCACCAATATTATTAGATTTCTCGAATGGCTTTCCCCAGTTCTTGCTTCTTAATGCTGAAAGAATTTCTGCAGCAGACGTACTTTGATAAATCCAAGCAACATTTAGGAGGGAAAGGGAAGTTTCAGGTAATACAGTCTTAGATAGTACAAACTATCTCTGGAAAGCATGCAAGGCCGCATGGTGGGGGCTGTCGGAGAGTTCAGGGCTGAAAATGGCCACTTCAGAAGAGCGTGAAAACCCACGTGGAAAAATAGCCATTAAGAGAAGGCGGAGCGAAAAGGGGAGTTGCTGGACTTGAAATGAGAGATTCTTCCCTCCGACCTGAAAGAGAAAGTGCCCTCAGTTTCTGCTTCTTATCCCCTCTTCCCCCCATTTGAGGGGGCGGCTGGTTGCAGGTATTGAGTGTTCTCGGTGGCTGGGTTCAGGCACAATGTTGCTTGTGCCTAGTATACATGTCCAGGTTGATCTTCAGCTGCACCTAGGTGACTTTGGTCTGAGCATGCCCAGATTTGGATAGTTCCCTTAGGTGTCTATCTAATGTGGGCCTGATTTCTTTCAAACCCCTTTATTGTGGCATGGCCAGCTAATTTTTGTTTAGCCTAGGCATTTGGCGGAGACAACCGGCTCTATCTCTCAGCTTTCTGTCAGAATCACATCTAAGTAGCACTTGGCTCAAGACCACCAAACAGCAATGACAGCAGCTGCCAGAGGTTCAGGCTGATTCAGAAGAGGACATGGAACATGGGATATTGCTGATATCAGATGGGTTGTAGAGAATCCCAGAAAACTATTTACTTGTATTTTATTGACTATGACCATAAAAAAAAAACTATGGATAGTCTTGGGAATTCCAGCACACTTCATTGTGCTCATGGACAACTTTACATGGATCAAGAAGAAGTTGTTTACAACTTAATGCAACATCCCGATAAATGGATAAAAGTTTGAAGTTGTCAAGGTTTTTGTTTTACTTGGATATACAATCAATGCTCATGGAAGCAGCAGTCAAGAGGTCAAACTCTAATTTAGAGTGTTGGAAAGCAGGGAGGTTACTTTGAGGCCTAAGGGGCACCTGACCCAAGCCATGGTATTTTCAATGGCCTCAAATGCATGTGACAGATAGCCATTGAATAAGGAAGACTGAAGAAGAACTGATGCATTCAAATTGTGGTGCTGGGGAAGAGTATTGAAAACAACATGGAACAAACAAATTTATCTTGGAGGAAGTACAGTCAGAATGCCCCTCAGAGGCAAGGATGATGAGACTTCATCTTCCATACTTTGGACAGGTTGTCAGGAGAGAGCAGCTCCTGGAGAAGGACATCGTGCTTGGTAAAGCAGGGGGTCAGCAGAAAGAGGAATACCTTCAAAAGAGATGGATTGACTTAGTGGCTCCAACAATAGGGTCAATCATAGGAATAATTGTCAGGATGACGCAGGGCCAGTCATTGATTTTGCTTTGTTGTGCATAAGGGCGCTATGGGTCAGAACTGATTCTGTGGCACCTAACAATGACCACAGCCTCTTTATGTCCTCTTTCTCCCTCACAGTGTTTGGTGGTTCTGAACCACAGGCCTTTGGGTTAGCGTTCCAACTTGTAAACAGTATGCCACCAGGCCTCTTTGTATAGTTCAAGAGTTTATATTTAAGTCTTTACTTCAACTTGAGTTTTTGTATATGGCATTAAGTATGGGTTTTATTCTTTTGTAGGTAGACGTCAATTTGTTTAAGTACTATTTGTTGAAAAGAAGCTTTGAGATACCATTGTGTGTGTGTGTGTGTGTGTGTGTGTGTAGACTCCATATACCATTTTACTAGAGACTGTGATTCAAGTCACCACCCTTATCCCTGACATTACCTTTAACATCCCTGTGCCACTTTGCTCAATAAAAGTAGTTTATTTGAGGTGTAGACTGCAGCTCTGCCTCTAAGTTCCCTCCCTTGCTCTAGATCCTGCACCTGGTTGGTAACATGACCTTCAGGTCTTGGAACTTGAGTCAGCAACCCCTTATCTGACCTGAGTCACCAGTTCCCATACCCTAGTGAGCCAGCAGCCTGCTGTCTGACATGCCCATTTGGATTAGTCAGCCTGTGCAACCATGTGAACCTGGAAAAGCCTCCGACTGGCATCTGACTCATTGATTTGGACTTGCCAGCCTCAACAACTGTGTCAACCATTTCTTTGATGGTTTGTGAGTCCTGTGAGACATTGCAGTGAATTACAGAACCCAAAAGTGTACGGGGGAGAGTACTGAGGGTAGAAGAGGGAGTTGATGTTAGAGATAATAGAGTGATACAGTTGTTTGTAAAAGCTGGACACTTGGGCCATTCTACTCCCTACCTTATGGAAGCTAGCTTTGTGTTGATCCTTTTAAAAGAAACCATTCATTTTGGACTGTATTCTCTCTGGAGGTTCCAGGGTAGCAGTTGCCAACCTATGGGTCACAACCCCTTTGGGGGGTCAAACGACCCATTCACAGGGGTCTCCTGATTCATAACAGTAGCAAAATTACAGTTAAGAAGTAGCAGCGAAAATAATTTTATGGTTGGGAGGGCGGTCACCACAACATGGGGAACTGTATTAAAGGGTCATGGCATTAGGAAGGTTGAGAACCACAGTTCTAGGGGATCTTTTTTTTTTTTTTACATTTTATTAGGGACTCATACAACTCTTACCACCATCCATACATATACATACATCAATTGTATAAAGCACATCCATACATTCCCTGCCCCAATCATTCTCAAGGCATTTGCTCTCCACTTAAGCCCCTTGCATCAGGTCCTCTTTTTTTTCCCCTCCCTCCCCTTTCCCCCCTCCCTCATGTGCCCTTGGTAATTTATACCTCGTTATTTTGTCATATCTTGCCCTATCCGGAGTCTCCCTTCCTAGGGGATCTTTTTATCTCTCTCTGTTCCTGATAGCCTGGGGAGTTCTCCATATAGTTGTAGGAGGGTACTCCCTGTTTCTGTGTGTCTTTTCTTTCTTCTTTTATAGGGACATCATACAATGAGATTTACGATTCACCCAATTAAAAATTAATAATAATAATTTAAAAATCCACTCAATTCCAATATGACCTTGTGCACACAACATCAACATTTTCAAACAAGGTCACATTTACAGGTACCAGGGGTTAGGATTTCAATATATCTTTGGGGGGAACATAATTAAATCCATAACATAACATTTATTTATAACATTTAGCTAATTCTAAGCTTTTAAATAATGATTGCATATATCAAAATTTTTTATTTCCTATGACATGTAAGCACACATAAGTAATTTGTTAGATATTAAATCCATGACCAGAAGATAATTTTCTAGAGCTTTGAAAATAATGAAGATTAGTTTCCTTTATTCTAATTATTATTTTTTTATTCCAATTTCCTGTTGATGTTTTCTTTTCTTCCAATTACTGTGTTATAGGCAAGGACAGACACAAAGAAATCAACCTAGGCCAGAAGAGTCCACTGTCTTACATGGCAAGACAAATGTAAATAACTGTAATTCCGTGTATGAAGTGCTATTGAGGAGGAGGTGAAGAGAGTTATGGAAGAATAGACATGGGACTAAGTAACTCCAGAAGGCATTTGATCTTTTCCAGATCATGATATTTTTAGGAGCAGCTACATATAAACAACCCATACACACAAAGAAAGCCATGCTTACTCTTTGAGGAGTTGCTACTAGACCATTTAATTACTTTCTTAGGGTTTTAATTTTTATATATAAGACTAAAACCATATTTAACTTGTTTCCTTAGCACAAATAGTTGATCATTTAACTCTGTGACTGTACAATTTCACTTTCTATCCATCTTTAACAGTTCTATTGGCCTCCTTTATTATGACTGTTTAAGCCAGTGGTTCTCAACCTTCCTAATGCCGTGACCCTTTAATACAGTTCTTCATATGTGGTCACCCCCCCACCCCAACCATAAAATTATTTGTGTTGCTACTTCATAACTGTAATTTTGGCACTGTTATGAACCGGGCGACCCCTGTGAAAGGGTCATTCGACCCCCAAAGAGGTCATGACCCGCAAGTTGAGAACCGCCGGTTTAAGCACTAGTTCAGGGAACAAGTGCTCCTGCTCACTTTGACCTGGGTTCCAAACTTATCACTACCATGTGCTCCCTGGATCAAGTTGTCTTGCTCTAACAATCTTTAGAAAATGAAATAACATGTATGAATATCTGCACAGTATCTAACACTTGTAACTGCTCAGTAAGCTATTCTTGTTAGTTGATTCAGAGTTGATCATTCACTAGAGAACATGGATGTTCATTTTTTGGTTCCCTCTGAAGAGATTACATAGCAACTAGTATCAGAAGTATATCTGAAGAAAGTGGAGCTCCAAAAAGTGAAGTATTACCACTGGAGACGCAGTAGCACAATCTGATAAATAAGTAATTATTTTCAAAGAAATTCTCCTTAAATATCCTGTTACATTCGATACTATTGTCGTCTCGTGTTTGGACTATAGTTTCATCAATATTAGTAAGTTCTCAAACTTTACATTAAAAAACAAACATGAATCCACTTTTGGGGTCATTTTTTTTGGTAGCAATAAGTAATTAAATACATATAGTCCCAAGCCAGGGGGCAAATGAAGGTCGGGTTACCCTATTCCTATTCAAACTAGTCAGGCCTATTGACCTGTCAGGAAATGGAAAGATTTCATCTAAGCATGGAAATGAGTTAGTCCAGCACAACTAGATCATCTCTGAAGAAAGGGATGGGTAGAGGGATAGATTTAATAGTTTATTCAGGTCAGCCAGAGGATGCGTCCACCGGCTCAGTCCACTGACTCATTCATCGGGAAAGTCTGTGCTACGAAACATGCGAGTCGACCTGATAGTATGATAGGATGGAGGAAGTGCACAACTTGATAAATGTTCCTAGCCCTCAGGAGCGCCAGATGCTGCTCTCTTAGAGTTTCATGACAATACTTTAGTTACTGTGCTTATTAGATCTTTGAAAGAAGTTGAAAGCAAGTCTATACATTTATTAATGCAGTTATGTGGTTAGGTCATGGAAATTTGATAGATTTCTAGTAGTCTTAGGATTTCACAAAACTTTACTTTCATGCATATGTGACAAACTAGCCAAGCTCTTGAAAGCATGCACGTGTTACCTTCTTCATTCAGGTTGTTTATTCCTCTTCGCTTCCTTAAGCGGCTGACTTGCTGGTGTGAGAGCATGTTGGAAAAGAATAGAAGCCATAGGAATGTGTGGACTCCTATTGCAGAATGATAGCATTCACGTTTTCTTTAGATAGTTCTCCTCTTCTTGGGTTCCTTCAGTGTGCTCTGAACTGTTTGCTCTGTGGTCTTAGAGCTCAAACCCAAACCCATTGCCATCTAATTGATTCAGATTCATAGCAACCATACATTACATAGGGTTTCTGAAGCTATAACTCTTTAAGGAAGCAAGAGAGCCTCCTTTTTCTCCATCAGGGCAGCTGGTGGTTTTGAACTGCCAACCTTGTGGTTAGCATCTGATGCCTTCCAAACAATGCCACCAGGACTCCTTAGTGTTAGAGAAGAGCCCTATCATAAACTTCTGTTTTCATTCAGCCCCTGCAGATGACTTGCTAGGCTGCTCATCAAGGAGAATGGTTTGACACAATTTGGACAAATGAGTTGAGTGAATGGGAAAAAGGACTATGTTTATCTTATTTTTGAATCTGATATAAAACCCAAAGAATCACAGGTTTTTGAAGAATTGTAGAGTTAAATAATGGAAATGACAGCCCAGTTCATAAGTGAGTTACAGATTTTTAATGGATATGGATCACCTTTTTAAAGTTTCTGTATTTACATGAATAGTGCTATCTAGATAATCAGCGGTTTATCATCCATCAACCTTATCAGCATGGCTGTTTTACAGGAAATAAATGAAGCTGAAATTGACCACATCTGCCAACAAGACTTAGTACTCATACTATTTTTGACAAGATTTAGTACTCATACTATTTTGACAAGACTTAGTATTCATACTGTTCTTGAAATCTGTACAGGCATATCTCTGAGATACTACAGGTTCTGTTCAAGAGCACCTCAACACAGTGACTATTGCAATGAAGCGAGTCACGAATGTTTTCCCCCGTGCATATGAAAGTCATGCCTACAACTTATTGTAGTCTATTGTGGTATTGTGAAAAAGTTTTAAATACTGTATGAATTAACAGAATTGATACACAGACACAAAGTGAGCACACGCATTTGGAAAATGATGCCAGAGATGCAAGGTTGCTTCAAACTCTCAGTTCATAAAAAAACAAACTCCCGACCCGAAGCCCAAGTGTCAACCACTGGAGATCCCCTCACAGAGGGGTTTAAGAGAGGAGACAGGTCAGTCAGGGTGCGATATAGTACCGATGAAGAACACAGCTTTCCCCCAGATCCTGCATGTTTCCTCCCCACAACTACCATGATCTGAATTCTACCTTGCAGGACTGGATGGGGCAGAGGTTGTACACTGGTGCATATGGGAGCTGGAGGCACAGGGAATCCAGGGTGGACGATACCTTCAGGACCAGGGGTGTGAGGGGCGAGGCTAGAAGAGTGGAGGGTGAGTGGGTTGGAAAGGGGGAACTGATTAAAAGGATCCACATGTGACCTTCTCCCTGGGAAATGGATGGCAGAGAAGGGGGGGTAGGGAGACCCCAGATAGGGCAAGATATGACAAAATAACTATCTGTGGATTATCAAGGGCTCGTGAGGGAGGGAGGAGCGGGGAGGGAGGGGGGGAAAAAAAGAGGACCTGATGCAGAGGGCTTAAGTGGAGAGCAAATGCTTTGAGAGTGATTAGGGCAAAGAATGTACGGATGTGCTTTATACAATTGATGTATGTGTATTATATGGATTGTGGTAAGAGTTGTATGAGCCCCTAATAAAATGTAAAAAACAAATTAAAAAAAAACTCCGAGATATCCTTGCATATAAATTTCTGAACCATCTTTGCCCTATACTAAATCACTAGGGAATATCTTATCTATGGTAGTATATTCTTTTTTTATGAAACTATTGAGTTAGAAGCTGAGTGTCCCTACAAATGTTGTAAGCCTTCAGTCAGACAAATTTAACCTGTAAAGACTGATGCTATTATCTGTATTGAAGTGATCAGTGACTAACATGAGGTCCATAATTTACTGTAAGCTTCATGAGAACGGGCACTCACATGGTCCACTCCTCTCTCTCCAGAATCTAGAGTAGGGCCTGGGGTGTTAATGATGCTCAATATATATTTATTTTTTTCTAATTTTTAGACTTATTTCAGACTTATAGAAGATCTGTAAAAAGAGTTGAATGAATTTTTCTATTCCCTTCCCTCAGCAATATCTTACATAAACATAGAAAAATGGTCAGAAATAGGGAAATAAATTGATTCAATATTATTAATTGATTTATAACCTTATCAGAATTTCCTGCTTTCGACTAATGTCCTTTACTTTTCCAGGATACAATACATGAGCTGTTCTCAACCTGTGGGTTGCAACCCCTATGGGGGTCGAATGACCCTTCTTTCACATGGGTTGCCCGATTCATAACTGTGGGGAGAGGTCAAACGCTTACAGACATCCTCCCCAGTGCAGTTAGTCCACCAGACTATATGGTAGGCCTCACTCCCTGCTACTGGGGACAATAAGCTATCCCTCCTTGAGGCCTGAGACCAAGCGTTCACACCCTACTGATAATGGTTCCTATGGAGATCTAGGGAACAGGTCAAAGTTAGGCTGCCATCCTGAACCTAGGATCTGCCCATCTTGTCACAATTATAACCCCAATTCCTCCCCTTCCTATTGCGTGTATGTCCCTAGACCACCCATTCCCATTACTGTATTGCCTATAGGACAGCCCCTTCCTGTGACGTATGTCCTCACCTGTAATTAGGGGGCTTGCACGTCCCCAGAGAATATAAAAGGAGCCGGGGCTACCATTAAACTCTCTCTCTCCCTCCACGTGGACCATCGAGTGGAGCTGAGGTGAGCATGCTACCATGAAACTTGTCTGACTCCCATTTATTTCAATATTTCTATCTCTCATGCTCTCTATAACTTTACTATGATCTTTACTTATTATCGCTGTACAATTGCGCCTACCGGACCCATAATGATGTGTTAGGGGCTGGCCTCCCCTGATACATAACAGTAGCAAAATTACAGTTATGAAGCAGTAATGAAAATAATTTTATCTCCGGCATCAAAGAATAAAAATTCATATCATTGTGTGCTCACCTCCCTGATACGATCATTGAAGACAAATGGGTACATAAGCAAATGTGGCGAAGAAAGCTGATTGTGCCCGGCTATCAAAAGATACAGCGGCTGGGGTCTAAAAAGCTTGTAGGTAAACAAGTGGCCATCTAGCTCAGAAGCAACAAAGCCCACATGGAAGAAGTACACCAGCCTGTGCAATCACGAGGTGTCGAAGGGATCAGGTATCGGGCATCATCAGAATAAAAAATCATATCATTGTGAATGAGGGGTGGGGAGTACAGAGTGCCCATTTGTAGGCAACTGGACATCCCCTTACAGAAGGGTCTCTGGGAGGAGACAAGCCAGTTAGGGTGCGATGTAGCAACGATGAAACATACAACTTTCTTCTAGTTCCTAAATGCTTCCTCCCACTCCACTATCATGATCCCAATTCTACCTTATAAGTCTGGCTAGACAAGAGGATGTACACTGGTACAGATGGGAACTGGAAACACAGGGAATCCAGGGCTGATGTCCCTTCAGGACCAGTGGTGTGAGTGGCAATACTGTGTGGGTGGCGGGAGGGTGGGTTGGAAAGGGTGAACCGATTACAAGGATCTATATATAACCTCCTCCCTGGGGGACAGACAACAGAAAAGTGGGTGAAGGAGACGTCGGGTAGGGCAAGATATGACAAAATAATAATTTTTAAATTACCAAGGGTTCATGAGGGAGGGGGGAAGGGGGAGGGAGGGGGTAAAATGAGGAGCTGATGCCAGGGGCTTAAGTGGAGAGGAAATGTTTTGGGAATGATGAGGGCAATGAATGTACAAATGAGCTTTACACAATTGATGTATATATGGATTGTGATAAAAGTTGTATGAGTCCCTAATAAAATAATTTTTAAAAGAAATATGATGTTCTATTTATATTTCTTCCTTTTATGTATTTAATTGGAATTCACCTTAAGGAACAGTTTCCCTGGCCTGCTGCTGAGTTATTTAAGTGCGCAGATACTTGTCTTATTGCAAGCCACTATTATTGTCATGTATGCTGTCACAACTTCTCCCACATGCAGCCATTGTGGGAGCCTTCAAGTTGGTTTCTATGTTCTGTCCATTGTGCTATCTGTTCTTGAATACTAACTTTCCACCAAATGTTTCAGGATCATACTCTATTTTCCTTGCTCAACTTCTGAAAGTCCTGATATGCTTTTTGTTTTTAAACCATTTTATTGGGAGCTAATGCTGCGATCACCTCATTCCATAGTTCTATCACATCAAGCAGTATGTACAATTGCTACCATGATCAGTTTCAAAACATTCTCTTTCTTCTTGAACTTCATATCAGCTCCCCCACCCCACCCCCACTCTACTCCCCAGGAAACCTTATTCTACTCGCTGTCTCTGTAGGTTCATCAATCCTGGGTTTCATATACCGAAAAACAGACAAACATATCACGAAAATTCAAGAGGGCCACCCACAATGAGAAAATACATCAGAGATAAACCCCAATATGAAAGAAACACACACAGAGAGAAAAAGTTGAAAACCAGAGCAGGCCCATTGTTTATCAGAGGGTGGATCAAATGACGAGGTTTTAACCATTCAAGTCAAGTCACTTTGATGCGCTCTGTTTAAAGCAGTTTATCCCCGTGCCTCCATTATGGATAAAGGGAAATCACTAGAGCCTTATTTTCTGTGAAGATCTCACAAATGTTATTTTGGGCTTTCCTCAATTATCCATAGTTTTCTGCAAACCAGATTCTCACAATCTAGGCTCTGATTCTATTCCCTCCTTCAGCTTTGGATGATGTGATTTACAATCCTTTGGTGACTGATGTTGGTGTGCTTATTCCATGTGGACTTAGTTGACATATGGCTGCTTGTTTGGAAACAAGCTTTTAAGACCCCAGATGCCACTTTTCTGATAGCCAGGCACCATCTTGTTTCTTCACTACACTTTGATATAGCACCCATATTTTCTGTGTTCCCTTCCGGAGGGTTAGTATTGAGCAAGCCCTTGATGTAAGAACTAATCGGTCTTAAATTGGAGCTAGAATAGCTAAAAGCTATTCCTGGATCTATGATTTGTTTTTGTTTTCTTCTGCCTTTCGCTCCCTTTACAGACCTTCTTGTTAATTTATGGTAGAGTGTCTTATCGATCATTTGTCTGGAACATAAAGGTATTCTGTTAAAATTGTAATTGATTAGCCCCTGGTACTAATTTTTAAAATACTGTTGAGAGAGCACTAGTGGGCCAAGTAGGCTAACTCCATATTGCAGTACCTAAATTATTCACTTGTACAGAATCAACCCTTTCATGTCTGGATGCTATTTCCACAAACAATGGGAGTTGGTTGTCAGGGAAAATTTATGACGGTATTCACTGAGAATGTCTGTTACAGGTTTGCCGGGATAGGATATATATCTTAATTCAGCATAGAAGGCATTGTGGTAGTAAGTGAATGATTGTCTAGCTACCCACAGTTCAATACTTGTGATATAGTTGTCCTCTGCTTCTTCAAACACCATGAATTTCCAGTCTTAAGTGATCCGGTTACAAGTGTGTTTGAAGTACAGTCTAGTTCACCTAGTAGTTTCTGCATTGGATCTTTCTGGTGTGCCTTTGTCACGTGCTGTAGGCCTTGCAGGATGTGATGCTCCAGTATTCTATGGCACTTGGCCCGGGTGCCCAGGAACTAGGGCCAGTGTGGCTTATTTGGTGCATACTACTGTGGATACTCCCCCATTAGGGTTCTTAACAGTATGTTTAGTCATTTCTCCCCATTTGGAGGTTAGTCCTCCCCCTTGTTCTATGAACAGACATACACTTGTGTTCTTCCAGACGTGTCTGCTCCCTTTCCTCTCTCTTGACTTGACTTTCCCATCAGTATCCCTCAGCCCTCTGATAGGTATGTCTAATTGTCCGGGGAGACCTCGTCAGAACCTTGCATGGCAGCCACTCAGTAGTCAACATCCCCTCCCCGTCCCTTCACAATTTGATTCCAGCTGGCATGAGGAGTCCTCTGCCAAAGTGACCCTCAAGAGACATACCTGCAAAGGATGGTGGATGGTCCATTGGCACCAGTCAGGCCCTCTACCAGGCTGTCTCAATTCTACAAAGCATCTAGCTAATTTTAGAATTGCTAATCCATACACCTGGGAGGAACCATTTTACTGACGAGGGTATAACATTTATGTACAGTTCATTTTGCCTTTAGCCTTACAGTAAAAATAACTGCTTTCCTACGTTACTTGTTAAAACCTGCCGGGTCAGTCCCCAGGTCATGGTGATTCTGCCAAACAAAATGAAACGCTGCTCTGTTCGGTGCCGTTCTCATGATTGGTGTAGGTGAGCGCTTTTCTTCCCCAGCCCCTTCCCTGTGGTTATATTATATATTTGTAATATAATCATACTTCTTTGGTTACTATTTTTCTGTGTTTAATTACTTTAATTACTTATTTTAAGAGTAATATGGTTCTAAGGGTCAGACCTGTAATATGGTTCTTTAAAAAGTTATTGTGTTAATCTGTGTAGACTAGAGAAACAAATTCATAGGCACTCATAATGTGTATAAGAGATCTTTATATAAGAAAGCAATTGTATGTTGAGTAAACATCCCAGATCAAGTCCATAAGTCTGATATTAACCCATAGGTCTGATACCAGTCTAGAAATTCCTCTTCAGTATCACACAGCACATGCAATGACACCGAATGCAGGAAGATCACAGGCCAGTGGGTGGAAAGTCTTGTGGATCCAGTGGCGGTGGGAGCATCTCAGCACTGGCATGGATTTCCACATGGCTCCTCCAGCTCCAGGGCTCTGGCTCCATCAGTGTAGCTCCATGTTGCTCGCCAACAGGAATGTCTTGCAGGGAGATAAGCAGAGAGTGAATCTGGCCTCCAGTGAGATATTTATCTCCTTCATACCTCCAAATGAGATCATCAAGCTGCGACCTGGTTGACAGGCTCACTCCACCCCTTCTCAAGTTGACAGAGGTTATGTAACTGCCGCAGCTATTTTTAGAAGTGTCCCTCCTAACTCCTTCCTATCATTCCATTCTCGTTCATACTATTCTTCCCACCAGGGCATTTCAAGATGGAACTTGAATTACAATGATGTGGGTTATAGTATAATATTGATCCTCATGTAAAGAAGTCCATCCAGTAGTTATTATTCACATTTTTGCACCAACCACTAAAGCTAGTGAAGAAGTCCATCAACATCTTCAGTCTGAAAGGGATCAAACTTGCACTAAAAATGCATGGATCATTATTTGTGATTGGAATGCCAAAATTGGAACTAAACAGGAAAGAACAGTAGTTGGAAAATATGGCCTTGGTGACAGAAACAAAGCTGGCGATCACATGACAGAATTTTGCAAGACCACGAGCCCTTCATCACCAATATTGAGTACGCCGTGAGCTCCCAGAAGAACAAACAGATCTTCCTTGAAGGAAGTACAGCCAGACTGCTCCTCAGAAGTGAGGATGGCAAACTTGTCCGCCACGACGGGTAAAGATGAATGTCCGTTGGAAAGAGCAAGATCCTTGACAAGACAGATTCACACAGTGGCTAGAAGAATGGGTTCAAACATAACAATTTTGAGGTTGGCACAGGACGGCAGTGTTTCGTTCTGTTGTACACTAGGTCTCTATAAGTTGAAACTGAACTCATCTCAGTGGCTCAGTTTTCAGCCAAATTATAGACAAGCTTATGAGGAAAAGTAACATCTGGGAAGTACACACTCCCTGCAACAGTCAACCAGTTGAGGTAAAAAGGGCAGCTTTTTCCCAGGCCTCAAACTCAGAAAGCAGGAAGGGGTAGGGAAGAAGGACGATGAATGAACACAGTGAACACAGTGAGGAAGTAAAGAGCGCTGGTACACTGTGGGGATTGCGATCAGTGTCACCCATCAACATGTGGAGGAATTGTTGAATGGAAAAGCAATAATCTCTGTAAAGTCACCCAAATAAAAAAAGTAATGATAGTTGATGTTCAGAAAAAAATGGTGTGAAGGATTTTTGTCCTGTAAATCTGCACTGTTAGCATAAATTCTGTCTTGTTTTCCATGACTTAGTATTAAGTGAACATTTTGATAAATTATGATTTATAAATTGTCGATCTGTGTCCCGTCTATGAATGAGTTCCCTCTTTTGTTAGCAGAACACTTTACTAATCAGGAAAACTTAGAAAAATTATACTCATAGTAACTTCCTTTGATCGTTACCAGGGATAAGGTTGGAAAGGGAGGGAAAGCCACTAAGTAGACAGTCAACATGCATTAACCATCCTGCAATAATAGTAATAAGCTGTCATTCCAAGCAGTGTGTTAGTCCAGGTTGACTAGAGAAACAAATCCAGAGACACTCATATGTGTATAAAAAAGAGCTTCATATCAAAGAGTAATTGTATATTAAGAAAACATCCCCCCACCCAAAAAAAGGAAACATCCCAACCCCATTTAGATCAAGCACATAAGTCCAATGCTAGCTAATAAATTCCTCTTCAGACTCACACAGCACATGCAATGATGCCGAATGCAGGAAGAGCACAGGCTGATGGGTGAAAAGTCTTGTGGATCCAATGATGGTGGAAGCATCTCAATGTTGGCATGAGTCTCCACGTGGCTTCTCCAGCTCTCTGAATGAGTCTCTCCAACAGGAAGGTAAAGGAGAGAGAGAGACAGAGAGAGAAGAGAGACTCACTCACAGGGCTCAACAAATCTCTGCATGGCTTGTCAACAGGAAGACAAAGGCAGAGAGAGAAAGAGGAAATTCCCAGAATCCTCATGAGAAGGCCATGCCCACAAGGAGACATCATTAGGCTGTGACCTGATTGACAGTTTAGACCCCACTCCTTCACTCTTTGTACCCTTAAGTTGACACAAGATTATATAGCTACCACAAGTGGATACATAGTAGGTAATGTAAACTGAACAGTTGTGGGATGCTGTTTGGATATATATAAATTTAGCAGAGGACATTTTATATGCATATTTGTATGTACTGCAGATATATCTAGGTATATAGTAGAGCATACAAAGGGCATAATTATGCAAATTTATTAACCATAACCAAACACCTCATGAGACAGAATCACTAGGGGCTTGAAAACCGAGGACAATACTCTCAGGGGACATCTTGGTCAACTAGTATCATAACATAGTCCACAAGGCCAATGTCCTATATCCTACTTTGGCAAGGAACAACTAAAGCCTTAAAAGCTCGCAAGTAGCCATTTACAATACAAGTATCTTGGCCTGGATCTAAGAAGAGTGAGGAAAATCAAAGACCCAAGGAAATAATTAGTTAAAAGTACTAATAGATCACGTGGACCACAGCCTTCAGTAGGATGAGGCCAGAAAACTAGGTGGTAACCAACTCCCACCAACAATCATTCTGACTGGGATCACAGTAGACAGTCTCAGAAAGAGGGGGAGAAAAATATGGGACAAAATTCAAAGTAAGTAAAAGACCAGACTTCCTAGTCTAATAGAGTGTGGTGGAACCCTTCAAGACTATGAGCCTTCGAAATTGGAATTTTACCCACTCCCAGAGATCGCCTTTCAGCCAAGCTATGACCAAGCTCGTAAAGTGAATAATACTTGTTCTCATTAGGAAAAAAAATCAACCATATGAAACCAAAAGAACAGCATGTGACAAAAAAGCAAAGTTCAGAGGACAAGAAGGGTCAAGAAAGTCTGGTGAACAGAAATAGGAATCTCAGGGAGAAAGTGGAAAGAGTGGCTACATTGAAGAAGTTGCAATGAATGTCATAAAACGTTTGGATTGTTTAATGGAAAACAAATTTGTTCTGTGACCAAAATAAAATGATTTTACAAAATAATAATTTATAAATTATCATGAGGGAGGGGAGGAGCTGATACCAAGGGCTCAAGTAGAAAGCAAATGTTTTGAGAATAATGATGGCAACAGATGTACAGATGTGTTTGACACAATGGATGTAGGTATGGATTGTGATAAGCATTGTATGAGCCCCCAATAAAATGATTTTTAAAATTATTTATTTTTTAAAGCTATAGATCTAGATTATGATGGAAAAACATTTTTAATGCTTTCAACTAATTAAAAAATTGAAAAACACTCTTCACCAAGCTACTGACGTGGGCTATGGGAACAAGTATTGAGACTACCAGTTACTAGTAGGGCAAAGAAAGAACTTTGCCACCAGGCAGCTGATGTCACAATGGCACCAAGAGTCATACTGACTTTTATAAAGTTATTGGCCAGAAATTTTAAGCTCTGCCTCAGATTTTTTGCACATAGATTAATAAAATGATCCCTGGACTTGGAATCTGAGAATAAGGCCCTGTTCCCAGTGCTACTACCCACAGATTGTATCCCAGGATGGAGGAACCATTTAATTCCTCAATGCCTTCAGTGTACTCCCCATCCCGGGAAGGGGCCAGATGTGTGAATCTTCAAAATCTATATTTCTAAAAGGTGTCCTACCAGTAAGTCCAAAAACATGTGAACATGGAAAGAAAAAAAGCTCTCTCTAAATCTGTATATCTACAGGAGAATTTATCTAAATTTCCATTGCTGCAGTAATACATGGACTAAATTCTGAAGAAAGATTGGAAAGGCAAGCTTGAAAATTAAAGGACGGTGGGAGTTCAAATCTTTATAATTCAATTCTAATGTCACCTTTCCCAATAAAAAATATTGGCACATTATGCTGAATGCTGATTATTTTTGGAAAAGGGCAGAATCAATATAATGTACAATCAGGTGATGCTTAGACCTATATTCTTGTTATATCTGATTATTTTGTAAGTAAAATAAAAAACAATTTATAAACAGCCAACTACGTGTTTTCAGGATACATAATTACTTTAATTCTGCAATGACTGCTTCCAGTTTTTCTTTAAGGGCACCACAAAATTCATCCACCTTTCCCTCTTTTCTATAAAACTGAAAGGTTGGTATGCACATAATTCCACAGTCTTTAATCAGCTCCTCACATTCATCAGCATCCACTTCAAGGAACACCACATCATCATACTTGTTAGACAGGGTGTAGAACAATGGCTTGATTACCTTGCAGGGTCCACACCAGGTAGCCGAGAAGTCCACAACCACCAGTTTCTCCCCTGCCTCTCTGAGGTTAGCCTCAAAGTCCTCCTTGCTCTGGATCATCTTCACCTTATCACCTTCCAGGGGCTTGGCGGTTTCTTCTGAGGGCTTTGATGTGTCACCTTCCAGGGCCTTGGCTGTTTGTTCTAAAGCTTTCAGAGTGTCTGCTTCTATAGGTTCGATTGTTTGTTCTAAAGGTTTCAGAGTGTCCCCTTCCATGAGTTCGATTGTTTGTTCTGAAGGTTTCAGAGTGTCCGCTTCTATAGGTTCGATAGTTTGTTCTAAAGGTTTCAGAGTGTCCCCTTCCATGAGTTCGATTGTTTGTTCTGAAGGTTTCAGAGTGTCCGCTTCTATAGGTTCGATTGTTTGTTCTGAAGGTTTCAGAGTGTCCCCTTCCATGAGTTTGATTGTTTGTTCTAAAGGTTTCAGAGTGTCCGCTTCTATAGGTTCGATTGTTTGTTCTAAAGGTTTCAGAGTGTCCGCTTCTATAGGTTCGATTGTTTGTTCTAAAGGTTTCAGAGTGTCCGCTTCTATAGGTTCGATTGTTTGTTCTAAAGGTTTCAGAGTGTCCCCTTCCATGGGCTCGGTTGTTTGTTCTAAAGGTTTCAGAGTGTCCCCTTCCATGGGCTCGGTTGTTTGTTCGGAAGGTTTCAGAGTGTCCCCTTCTATGGACTCGGTTGTTTGTTCTAAGAACTCTGGGGTATCGCCTTCTTTGGGCTCCACCACATCTGTGGGGGACTCCATCGCAGGTCGCAGCCCTTCGGGTGCATGAGGCATGTTGGTGATTGTGATCTGGGAGGCCAAGGCCTTCTCCTCAGCCTGGGTTGGCTCTGAGAGCTCTGGGACTGGGAGATCCATATTTCTGGACATCATATGTAATGGACTTTCTAAAGAAAAAAGTAAATGAAAATTTAAAGGAAGAAACAAAAAGCTTGATCATATAATTCTAGGAAAATTGATAGTCTTAGAGATGGAGAATGAAGTCAAATAAATGATGTATTAATTTGAATGATCATAGTCAAGAAAAGGTCAAGCAACATGGGATTATATGTATCTTTTACGTAAAGATTTTTGTTTCTAAATAAAATGTTCTTTTCTGGGTTCAGTACTACTGGCTCCCTACTATTTACACCTCAGAAGTGATTCTAATCCCTCCCCCATACCGTTAGTGTGGTCTTCATTTATCTCTTCTTGATGGTCCGGCCTCATTTTCAATTTTTCCATGGTGCCAACGTTATCACTTTCCATTTTCAATTTTCCATCTACATCCACTTCTCACACTTCATCTATACTTCATATGCCTCATAGGAAGGATGAATCCATACCCCCAAGCTTTAGAAACCTAACATCTTAATATGAGTAATAACATTTACAGTGTAGCACTTACAGTTGATTTCCCCTAATCTGCCCTCACAATTTGAGCACTTCATGACAGCTTCACCTAGGTGATTACCTATGTAGGAGGCTGGGCTGTCTGTTGTTCATGCATATGCATTGTTACATATATTACAACAATGAAGTAAGTACCATTATGATCACCACTTAAACAAATTTATGTAACTTAGTACATTATAAAATCTGTGACCTAGGGGCCAGACCAAATTCAGGGATACATATGGTAACCAACTAAAAAGGAGGGGGCGGGGAAGGAAAAAAATAAAAAAGAAATGAGTAGTGGGGGAACAGGCACTAACCCACCCAAGGGGAGGGTATTGTTTATAGCTCCACAGGGAAAGAGGGACCAGATTTCAACCCGGTGCTTCAAGACGTGACTGCAACATGCTGGCATGGAGTAGGGAACCAGTGCAGAGGACTGAGGGGCCGGCCCCAATCCCAACTATGTGGATAGCAGCTCCTCCCTCCAGAAGAATTTATTTCAGAGGATAGCACTGAGGCTGCAGCTCAGGGAGAGGGACATGTCTGATCAGAGCACATGGGAGCAAATGAAGGGGGAGGAAGAGAGTGGAGCACATCCTGGCCCACCAAACCTTGAGGATGATATTCCCGCTCAGAGCAGCCAATCCACAGAGAAGACCATATGGCTGGCCCCACTATGAGACCCGACATCCCTCACTGACCCATAGTCCTACAGGGGACAACACTGGAGACACAGTGTGGGAATTGTGCCCAATCTGATTCCACCGTACCGAGGCAAAGCAGTAAGGTGTGCAGCAGAACAGTACTGGAAAATACTCTTAAAGGCCAACAAACAGTCTTTGAACTAACTACAAATTTTTCTTTTCTTTTTTTTTTAAAAACATTTTATTAGGGGCTCATACAACTCTTATCACAATCCATACATATACATACATCAAGTGTATAAAGCACATCTGTACATTCTTTGCCCTAATCATTTTCAAAGCATTTGCTCTCCACTTAAGCCCTTTGCATCAGGTCCTCTTTTTTCCCCAAGTTTTTCTTTTTTGTTGTTGTTGTGTTGTGTTTTTTTGTTTGTTTTTGTCATTCGCTTTTTGTTGTTGTTTTCTTTTCTTTTGTTGCTTAGTTTTGGTCTGTCTTGTTTTTGTGCATGTTATTATCTCCACAGGTCTGTCTAAATAAGATAGGCTGGATGAACAATCTGGAGGAGAAAACAATGGGACCAACAGTTTCAGGGGGACATGGGAGAAGAGGAGGTGGGGGGAAAGAAAGTGGTGCTAAAAAACACAGGAACAGGGAACACGTGATCCAAATCGGTGGTGAGGAGGGTGTAGGAGGCCTAGTACACGTGATCAAGGGTAATGTAACCAAGAGGAATTACTGAAACCCAAATGAAGGCTGAGGATGATAGTGGGACAGGAGGAAAGTCAAAGGAAATAGAGGAAAGAGCTGGGAGGCAAAGGGCATTTTTACAAGTCTAGGTCAAAGCATGTACATATGCAAATATATTTATATATGAGGGTAGGGAGACAGATTTATGTGCATATATTTATAGGTTTAGTATTAAGGCAGAAGATGGACATCAGGCCTCTACTCAAGTACTTCCTCAAGGCAAGAATACTTTGTTCTATTAAACTGGCATTCCATTATGCTCACCTTCCTGACACAATCGCTGAAGACAAAGCGGGTGCATAAGTAAATGTGGTGAAGAGAGCTGATGGTGCCCAGCTATCAAAAGATACAGTATCTAGGGTTTTAAAGACTTGGAGGTAAACAAGCTGCCATCTAGCTCAGAAGCAACAAAGCCCACATGGAAGAAACACACCAGCCTAGGTGTGAGGTGTCGAAGGGATCAAGTATCAGGTATCAAAGAACAAAAAATCCTATCATTGTGAATGAGGGGGAGTGCGGCCCATCTGTAGGCAGCTGAACATCCCCTTACAGAAGGGTCATGGGGAGGAGATGAGCCAATCAGGGTGCAGTATAGCAATGACTAAATATATAATTTTCCTTTAGTTCCTAAATGCTTCCTCTCCCCCACTACCATGATCCCAATTCTGCCTTACAAATCTGGCTAGACTAGAGGATGTACACTGGTACAGAGAGGAATTGGAAACACAGGCAATCCAGGACAGATGATCCCTTCAGGACCAGTGGTGAGAGTGGCGATACTGGGAGAGTGGTGGGAGGGTGGGGTAGAAAGGGGGAACCGATTACCGGGATCTACATGTAATCTCCTCCCTGGGGGACGGACAACGCAAAAGTGGCTGAAGGGAGACGTCAGATAGTGTAAGATATGACCAAATGACTATTTATAAATTATCAGGGGTTCATGAGGGCGTGGGGGGTGGGGAGGGAGGGGAAAAATGAGGAGCTGGTGCCAGGGGCTTAAGTGGAGAGCAAATGTTTTGAGAATGATGAGGGCAATGAATGTACAAATCTGCTTCACACAATTGAAGTATGTATAGATTGTGATAAGAGTTGTATGAGTCTCTAGTATGATTTAAGAAAAGATAAAGCCTGTGACCTTGCTACTGCACTGTACTGCACTGTTTGCCAAATGCCCTATCCATATTTAGTAGCTTGAAACTTTCCTAACACTAACCCCCCTCAAAAATTCTCCAGCTGTAGTATTCTATTCTATGACTCACCCACCACAATAATCTACTAAGGTTATCCTTTTAACATGCTACCATACTCTTCAAAATCCCACTGCACAGTCAGATGCCCAGCAAATTAAAACCAGCCTTCTGCCAACATCCCCCTTGACACACTCCTCCTTACGTCAAGAACCCCATCTGCCTTCCCATTCAGAAACAGCGTCCTCATGCCTAAGACCAATAGGCCACCTTTATTCTATGCTGTGCTATCTGAATCCAAATATCTTTCCTCTGGGAAGATATTTTTAAATTTTTATTTTATTGGGGGCTCTTACAGCTCTTTTTTAAAAAAATAATTTTTTAAAACATTTTATTAGGGGCTCATACAACTCTTATCACAATCCATACATATACATACATCAATTGTACATTCATTGCCCTAATCATTTTCAAAGCATTTGCTCTCCGCTTAAGCCCTTTGCATCAGGTCCCCTTTTTTCCCCCTCCCCCCGCTTCCCCTTCCCTCGTGAGCCCTTGATAATTTATAGATTATTATTTTGTCATATCTTGCCCTATCCGGCGTCTCCCTTCACCCCCTTTTCTGTTGTCCGTCCCCCAGGGAGGAGGTCACATGTAGATCCTTGTAATCCGTTCCCCCTTTCCAACCCACTCACCCTCTACTCTCCCAGTATTGCCTCTCACACCCCTGGTCCTGAAGGTATCATCCACCCTGGATTCCCTGTGCCTTCAGCTCCTATATGCGCCAGTGTACAACCTCTGCTCTATCCAGACTTGAAAGGTAGAATTCAGATCAGGTAGTTGTGGGGGAGGAAGCATCCAGGGTCTGGGGGAAAGCTGTGTTCTTCATCAGTACTACCTCGCACCCTGACTGACTCATCTCCTCCCCTAAACCCCTCTATGAGGGGATCTCTAGTGTTCGACAAATGGGCTTTGGGTCTCCACTCTGCACTTTCCCCTTCATTCACTATGGTATATTTTTTTGGATGATGCCTTATAACTGATACCTTTGGCACCTCATGATCGCACAGGCTGGTGTGCTTCTTCCATGTGGGCTTTGTTGCTTCTGAGCTAGATGGCCGCTTGTTCACCTTCAAGCCTTTAAGACCCCAGGCACTATCTCTTTTGATAGCCTGGCACCATCAGCTTTCTTTGCCACATTTGCTTATGCACCTGTTTGTCCTTGGCGATCATATCATGGAGGTGTGCAGCCAATGATATGATTTTTTGTTCATTGATGCCTGATAACTGACCCCTTCGGGACCACGTGATCACACAGCCTGGTGTGTTCTTCCATGTGGGCTTTGTTGCTTCTGAGCTAGATGGCCGTTTGTTTATCTTCAAGCCTTTCAGACCCCAGACACTATCTCTTTTGATATCCGGGCACCAGCAGCTTTCTTCACCACATTTACTTATTCACCCACTTTGGCTTCAGCAGTTGTGTCAGGAGGGTGAGCATCATAGAGTTCCAATTTAATAAAAGAAAGTATTCATGCATTGAGGGAGTGCTTGAGTAGAGGCCCAAGGTCCTCCCGCCACCTTAATACTGAACCTATAAATATAGACACATAGATCTATTTCCCCATCCTCATATATATATTTGTATGTACATGTCTTTGTCTAGACCTCTATAAATGTCCTTTGCCTCCTAGCTCTTTCCTCTATTTCCCTTGACTTTCCTCCTGCCTCACTATCATGCTCCGTCCCCACTTGGGTTACAGCTTCTTTATGTAACCTTACCCTTGATCATTCCCTACCAGGCCTGCCACTCCCCACTCACCACCAATTTGGATCCCATGTTGTTCCCTTGTCCCTGTGTTTGTTAACATCACTTCCTTACCCGGCCACCTCCCCCTATCCCAAGTCCCCCCGGAACTGTCGGTCCCATTGTTTTTTCTCCAGATAGTTCATCCAGCTTGTCTTATTTAGACAGACATGTGGAGATAATAACATGCACCAAAACAAGACAGAGGAAAACAAAGCAACAGTATACAACCAGACAACAAAACAACAACAACAAACCACTGACAAAGAACAAAACAACAAAACATTTTATTTAGGGCTCGTACCACTCTTACCACACTCCACACATCCATCCATTGTGTCAAGCACATTTGTACATTTGTTGCCATCATTATTCTCAAAACATTTTCTTTCTACTTGAGCCCTTGGTATTGGCTCCTCTTCCCCCCCTCTCCCATGTGTCCTTGATAATTTATAAATTTTTCTTTTTTTATTTTTCATGTTGTACACCAACCACTGTCTCCCTTCACCTACTTTTCTGTTGTCTGTCCCCTTGGGAGGGGGGCAAATGTCAATTCTTATGATCGGTTCTCCCTTTCTCCCCACCCCTTCCCATACCCTCCCAATATCGCTACTCCCCTTATTGGTCCCGGAGGGGTTAGCTGTACTGGACTCCCTGTGTTTCAAGTTCTTATCTTTACTGGTATATGTGGGATACATGTTCTGGTCTAGCCAGCTTTGTAAGGTAGAATTGGGGTCATGATACTGGGGGGTGAGGAGGAAGGGGGAGGAAGCATTCAAGAACTAGAGGAAGGTTGTGTGTTTTGTTGGTGCCGCACCTTGACTGGCTTGTCTCTCCTCAAAGAAGTTTTTTTTTAATTTTAAGTTTATTTTATTGGGGGATCTTACAGCTCTTATCACAATCCATACTTATATCCACTGTGCCAGACTCATCTGTACATATGTTGTCATCTCTTCCAAAACATTTTCTTTCTACCTGAGCCCCTGGCATCAGCTCCTCATTTTTCACCCTCCCCGCCCATACCCCATTGATAATTCATCAATTTTTTTTCATGTCTTCCACTGACCGCTGTCTCATTTCACCCACTTTTCTCTCTCTTTTTAAAAATCATTTTATTAGGGGTTCATGCAACTCTTATCACAATCCATACATACATCAATTGTGTAAAGTACATTTGTACATTCATTGGCCTTATCATTCTCAAAACATTTGCTCTCCACCCACGCCCCTGGCATCAGTTCCTCATTTTTCCCTTCCCTCCCCATTCCCCACTCCCTCACAAACCCTTGATAATTTACAAATTATTATTTTGTCATATCTTGCACTGTCCAATGTCTGCCTTCACCCACTTTTCTGATGTCTGCCCCTCTGGGATGGGGGCCATATGTTGATCATTGTGATCAGTTCCCCCTTATTCCCCACACCCCTTACCCTCCTAGTATTGCTACTCCCCTTATTGGTCCTGAGGGGTTTATCTGTTCTGGACTCCTTGTGTTTCAAGTTCTTATCTATACCAGTATGCATGTTCTGGTCTAGCCAGTGTGGTAAGATAGAATTGTGGTCATGGTAGTGGGGGGTGGGGAGAAAAGACCACTAAAGAACTAGAGGAAGGTGGTGTGTTTCATCGGTATTATACTGCCCCCTGACTGGCTCTTCTCCTTCTAGAAAGATTTTTTAATCAGTTTGGTACAAGTTATGTTTTCTAGTAATCAATAACAGATTAGAATTATAGCATTCTCCACATATGCTTCGATTCCACGAATTATCATTTCTTTTAGTTTCACTCTAACTATGTAAGTGTTGAAATCAAGAGAGTTGTCTAAATGAGAAAACCTCCATGTTGTCTGTAGGAAATTCAAACTACCTAATGTTGTTAGGTACCATTGAGTCAATTCCAAGAATGAGCCACTGCCCTATGAGTTTCTGAGACTCTTTGCAGTAAGAGAAAGCCTCATCTTTCTCCCATGTAATGGCTACTTTTTAATGTGCAGTTAGTAGCCCACTGCTAACCTCTACACCACTTTTGGATCTTCCATAGCAAATCCATATTCCTTAAAAATTATTATAGTGAAAATATATCAATTTAGTAATTTTTTCTATTTATCAATTTAGTCATTTCCATGATGTGGCAGTTACATAATCTCCTGTCAACTTGAGGGAAGGGGTGGAGTCTAGCCTGTCAGTCAGGTTCATAGCCAATAATGCCTCTGTGTGGGCATGGTCTTTTCCTGAGAATTCTTAGAACTCCTGTCTTCCTCCTTGGAGATGGGACACACACTCTCTCTCTGCTTCACCTTCATGTTGACAAGCCACATGGATCCACACTGATGACAGGCAGAGCCCTTGAGATGCTGCCACTGCCACTGGATCCACAAGACTTTCCACCAACAGGCCTGTGATCTTCCCGCATTCAGCATCATTTTATGTGTTGTGTGAGTCTGAAGAGGAATTTATAGACTAGTATTGGACTTACGGGCTAATATCAGACTTATGGACTTGATCTGGACTGGGCTGAGATGTTTTATTGATGCATGATTATTTCTTTTTTTTTTTTTAATTTTAACAATTTATTGGGGCTCATACAATTCTTTTCACAGTTCATATATATACATACATCAATTGTATAAAGCACATCTGTACAGTCTTTGCCCTAATCATTTTTTTTCTCTTTTCTTCTTTTACATTTTATTAGGGACTCATACAACTCTTACCACAATCCATACATATACATACATCAATTGTATAAAGCACATCCATACATTCCCTGCCCCAATCATTCTCAAGGCATTTGCTCTCCACTTAAGCCCCTTGCATCAGGTCCTCTTTTTTTCCCCCTCCTCCCTCCCCCTTCCCCCCTCCCTCATATGCCCTTGGTAATTTATACATCGTTGTTTTGTCATATCTTGCCCTATCCGGAGTCTCCCTTCCCCCCTTCTCTGCTGTCCCTCTCCCAGGGAAGAGGTCACATGTGGATCCTTGTAATCAGTTCCCCCTTTCCAACCCATTCACCCTCCACTCTCCCAGCATCGTCCCTCACACCCTTGGTCCTGAAGGTATCATCCACCCTGGATTCCCTGTACCTCCAACCCTCATATGCACCAGTGTACAGCCTCTGTCCTATCCAGCCCTGCAAGGTAGAATTCGGATCATGGTAGTTGGGGGGAGGAAGCATCCAGGATCCGGGGGAAAGCTGTGTTCTTCATCGATACTACCTCACACCCTAATTAACCCAGCATGATTATTTCTTGATATAAAATTCTCTCTTATGCACATATGAGTGTTTCTGGATTTGTTTCTCTCATCAACCCAATCCTACACACACACACACACACACACACACACACACACAAGTATAGTTCAGTGACATTGACTGCATTCTTCATTATCCTTTCCAAATAATTTCACTACAATTAATGTAAATTCAATTTACCCTAAACAAAAGTACCCCTTTTAAGTTTCCTCTCACCCTGATAAAAATGAATAACTTTGATAAGAATATATTTGTTGATATTATCCAGCTTCTCTGATGATTTACTCAGTATACAGATTGAATAACTATGGTGAGATTATACAACCCTGTCGTCACACACCTTTCCTGATTTTAAATCATGCAGTAGACCCTTCTTCTGTTCACACAACTGCCTCTTTATTCATGTTCAGGTTCTGCATGAGCACAATGAAGTGTTCTGGAATTCCCTTTGGATCATATCAAATGATGTAAAACCTTGAGAAGAATGGGAATTCTAGTGAGTTTTCAGTTTAATGTTTAACATTTCTAGATTTGTCCATATCATAGCATATACCAGCATATCCTCTTTATGGCAGAGTATAAATCTATCTTTCTTGATTATGTTAATCCAATTTCAGGGCAGAGCTCATGTTTATACCTTGATTCCTCAGATACTGAAAATTAAGGCTCTGCACTCTCTTACTAGGAAATCTGGACAATAATGTACAGAACTATTCTGCTTCTCACGGCAGGAAGTCTTCCTTTCAAATCCAAAGGACTTCTACTGCCAATAAACTCTCATTTCATTGGTTCCACTTTAAAGCAGAGGATTGGTGTTGCAGATTGAATCTTGCCCCACCCAATACATTTTATAATTAAAATTCAAATTACACCAGTGGGTGTAATTGGGTTTTCTTTGTTATATTAATGAGGTTCTACCAGTGTGGACTATGTCCTAAACCTAATGACTTTGAGTCATAAGAACAGATCAAAGAGGCAAGCACATGCTCTGGAAGACAGACGGCATGTGAGCAGCCTCTGTAAGCCAAGGAAATCATGAGTGCCAGGCAACCAACACAATTAAACCTTGATTTGGACTTTTAGCCAACAGAAATGTGAGAAAATTAATTCCTGTTATTTAAAGCCATAAGTCTGTCATGTCTGTGTTACAATAGCACTAGGAAAGTAAGACATTTGGTATAAGATTTGTCTGTTCAATAGCTTCTTCGTTACTAAACATTAAGAGAAGGGAGACAAATAATGAAGTTGAATATTCTTACAAATCTTATGAGTAGGTTTTATTAGCATAAAAGAACAGTATATTTAGATTTTAACTTATTGATAAATGAATTTTCTCCTTGTATTGTGTTCCACTCAGGGTACCAGCTACTTGGAGAAAGGCGATTATGGCATAAAGGAACTTCCTATTTGCATGAAAGAGGTGAAAACATCACTCCTTCCATCCTGGTAAGGTACAGGAAGGGAAGGAAGAACCCTGTCTTAGTCTGGGTAGACTAGAGAAACAAATTCACAGACATTCATATGTGCATACGAAAGAGCTTTATCTACAAGAGCAGTTGAATATTGAGAAAACATCCCATCCCAGTCCAGATCAGGTCTGTAAGTCCGATAGTAGTCCATATGCCCCATAGTCTGTAGATTTCTCTTCAGACTCATGCAACACATGCAATGGAAGATCACAGGCCAGTGGGTGGAAAGTCTTGTGGATCCATTGGCAGTGAAAGCATCTCAGTGCTGGTGTGGGTGTCCACATGACTCCTCCAGCTTCAGGGCTCTGGCTCCAACAATGTAGCTCCTTGTGGCTTGTCAACAGGAATACGAAGCAGAGAGAGTGTCTGGCCGCCCGTGAGCTATTTATGTCTATAGTGTCTCCAAATGAGGTCATCAAGCTGTGACCCGATTAACAGGCTAACCTCCATACCTTCACTCTTTATAGTCTCAAATTGACACCAGATTATGTAACTACCATAGACCCAATGGAAGGGAAGCAAGTGGAAAGATACACGTGACCTGATCTGGGTTGAAACTTTGGCATGGAGGCATGTTAGATATGTGTCAAGTAAAGACAGAAGATTATTTGCATATTGCTTCATCTGAAAGGTAAGGAACAGTCACATTCCTGGAGACTACACCTTAATCCTATAATCCTGTGAATATGTTCCCCCACATATGAAAGTTTGTAAGCCAACCACTTCATGCCTTTATCTGCCGCCCTCCCCTCCAATTTTGAGTATTCAATTAATATACTGCCCACTTACATCAACCCAGTTCTCTGAGGAGACAATCATATTTTTCGACATGACTCTTCATTCCAGTTGGAACCTTGTGAACTCTGCATCCATAAGCAAAGTCAAATCCGGACAGCCCATCCATAAAGTCAGCAACAATATGCACCAGTTCACAGGCTCAAAAATTTCCAGCTGGTCGGGTTCTGGTCAACTCAATGTGGGCTGCCTCAGTCAGCTTCCACAGGGTGACTATTGGTTGTCTTGCCTTTAGACCATGGGCTCTCACCAATACTCAACAGGCCTAACCCCCTCATGCTAGGTCATGAACGTTAGACCAGTCAACCCGCTCTCATCTTCTCCTTTTTTCTCTGTAAACCAAATCCCCAGGTGTCAGTGGCCAAACTCAACCCGTGTCTTTATTGCTGCATTTCTCCCACTTCCACTCAACACATAGATCCAGGTGGTCACCTAGCAAGCCTTTCAGCTTGTTCAGAGGTTCCCCTTAACACTCAGTCCCAGGCAGGAGTTTTCTTTATGGTTCCAGATTTTTTCCAGCTTCTGACCAAGACTACTGGTTCCTGAGTACTCCAAAGCACTGGTTGAGGCATATATTTTCAAACCATTTTTACAGGCATGGCCTAAACCCATCTAAAGATCAAATTTTAATGGCTAAAGCAAGTGGGCTTACACAATTTCTATTTTCATACTTCCCATATTTGTCCCAGAAACAACCGACTAAACAGTGTGCCTTTATCTGACCTCTGGCTAGACAAAGAAGAAAAACTTCCATGAGGGAGAGGTCAAACAAACATCTACGCTCCATCTTATGATTTGTTTCTCCAGTACTCCACTCCCAAGGTACCATAATGTGCTAGTCTGGGTATTTTAAAGAACCAAATCCACAGAAACTCATATATATAAGAGAACATTTTATATAAAGGGTAAGTGCACATCAAGAAAACATCCCAACCCAGTGCTGCCCAAGCCCATAAGTCCAACATTAACCCATTAACCCATATATCCAACACCAATCCACAAAGCCCTCCATCTCACAAAACAGACGTAATGATGCCGACTGCAGGAGGAAAGGCGAGCCATTGAATGTGTAAACATCTTAGCACTGGCAGGGGTCTCCACATGGGTACTCCAGCACCCAGGGCTGCAGCGGGGGGGGGGGGGGTTCCATGTGGCTTCTCCTTGGGGATGTCTTGCAGGAAGTGTGCCTTGCCAGCTAAAGCAGGGAACTGGCTAAGGCAGCTGCACCCTGGTGCGACCATCACAAAGCAAGAGACCCGAGAACTAGAAAGGCAAGGCTCACCGAGCCATTTATCTCTCCACCCTTCAATTAAACCCACATGTGTTTATCGGCCAGCTTGGCACAATATGTCGAAAATCAGTTGTCTGTATGTGGATGGTGTTATTTCTGGGTTTTCTGTGCTGATCCATTGGTCCATGAGTCTATCATTAGACCGTACCAGGCTGTTTTGACAACTGTAGCTGTAGAGTCGGTTTTGAGGTCATGTTGAACAAGATCCCCTGCTTTGTTCTTAAGAGTTCTTTTCCTATCCTGGAATTCTTCCCTCTTTCTATGAAGCTGGTAATCACTCTTTCCATTTCTTTGAAGAATGTGCTGGGATTTGGATCGGGATTGCATTGAATTTGTATACTTACTGCTTTAAGTAACATTGATATTTTCATAATATTGAGTCTTCCAACACATGAACATGGGATGTTCTCCCATTTGTGTAGATCCCTTCTTATAGCAATGTTCTGTAGTTTCTTCATACAGGTCCTTAGTTCTTTTGGTTAGGTTTATTCCTATGTGTTTCAGCCTCTGCATGACTATTGTGAATGGTATTGTTTCCTTGATGTCTTTTTCAGTGTTCCCATTATTGGTACATAGGAATCTAATTAATTTCTGCTTGTTAATCTTGTATCCTGCTACATTACCGAACTCCTCCTTTATTTCCAGTAATCCTATTGTGGACACCTTGAGATTCTCAATATATAAAATCATATTGTATGCAAATAACTAAAGTTTCACTTCTCCTTTGCTTGATTATACTCCCTTGATTTCTTGCCATTTTCTTATGATACTGGCTGGGACTTCCAGCACAATGTTGAACAAAAGTGGGGATAAGGGACATCCTTGTTGGGTTCCCTTATTTGGTGGACATGTTTTCAGTTTTCTCCATTGAGTGTAATATTGGCTATTGGTTTTTCATATACCTTTATTGTATTGAGAATTTTCCCTTCCAACCCTATCTTTCTGAGCGTTTTTATTAGGAATCCGTGTTGGATATTATCGAATGCTTTTTCTGTATCAACTGATATGATCATATGGTTTTTGTCCTTTTTCTTGTTAATATGGTGGATTGTGTTAATTTTTTTTCAAATGTTGAAATATGCCTGCATCTCTGGTATGAATCCCACTTGGTCATGGTGTATAATTTTTTTGATATGTTGTTGGACTCTATAGGCCAGGTTTCCATTGAGAATTTTTGCATGTATGTTCATGAGAGATATAGGTCTGTAGGTCTCTATCCTTGTGGGGTCTTTGCTCGGTTTGGAATCAGCATTATGCTGGTTTCATAGAATGCGTTTGGGAGTTTGCTGTCCCTTTCTATGTGCAGGAAGAGTTTGTGTAGGGTAGGTGTCAGCTCTTCCCTGAATGCTTGATAGAACTATCCTGTGCAGCCGTCTGGGCTGGGGCTTTTTTTAGTTGGGACTTTCTTGATGATATTATGTATTTCTTCTTTTGCTATGGGTCTGTTCAAGTTCTTAATGCCCATATGCGCTAATTTTGGGAGAAAGTATTTTTCTAGGTATTTGTCCATATCCTCTAGGTTATTGAATTTTCAGCAGTTTTTCATAGTACTTCATTATAATTTTTTTATTTCATATCATCTGCAAATATTGATGATTTTAATTTTTCTTTGCCTATTTGTATAACCTTGATTTATTTTTCTTTTCTCATGACTCTAGCTAAAACTTCCAGCACAATGCTGAATAAGAGTGGTGGTAGGGGACACCCTTGCTGGTCCCTGTTTTCGGTAGGAATGTTTCTAGCTTTTTCCCATTGAGCTTGAGGTTGACTGTTGGTTTCTCATAAATGGATTTTATTATTTTGAGGAATTTCCCTTCTATTCCTATTTTGTTGATTTTTTAAAAGCAGAAATGGGTGTTTATCTTTGTCAAATGCCTTTTCTGCATCTCTTAATATGATCATGCAGTTTTTATTTCTTGCTTTGTTTATGTAGTGAATTATATAGATAGTTTTTCAAATATTGAATCATCCCTGCATACCTGGCATGAAGCCCACCTGGTCATAGTGAGTTGTTTTTTGTTAGTTATTTAGGATTTTTGTTTGTTTGTTTAATATGCTGCTTTATTATATTGGCCAGGATTTTGTTGAGGATGTTAGCATCTATGTTCATGAGGGATATTGTTCTATCATTTTCAATCTATGTGGGCTCTTTGTCTAGTTTGGGAATTAGTGTTATGCTGGCTTCATAAAATGGATCTGGGCTTTTGTTGTCTTTTTCTATGTTCTGGAAGATCTTGTGTAGTATCGGTGTCAGATCTTCTTTGACTATTTGGTAGAATTCCCCTGTGAAAGCATCTGGTCTTGTGCTTTTCTTGGTATTTTTTCTTTCTTTTATTAATTCGTCATTTTATTGGGAGCTATTACTGATGTCACAACATCCCATGATTCAAATAGTTCAAGCATAATCGAACAATTGCTACTACAGTCAGTTTCAAAACATGTTCTTTCTTCTTGAACTCTTTGATGTCAGCTCTCCTTTTCCCCCTCTTTCTCCGCCCCTTCCCCCCAGAAACCTTGTTCTTAATAGAATATTAATAATGATATTAAATATATATTTCACCTATAATTCTGTTATTTGCTCCCCTCAAGTGGAGTTATAAAATTATCATTGCTATAAGGCTTCCACCCCCATCCTGCCACTCCCTGTCTTCCTATATCCTCAGGGAATCATTGCTCCCATTGCTGCTGTGTAGGGTCATCTATCCTGGCATTCCTGCATTCATTTATCTTTCTTATATACCTGAACCTATGTAAGTTTAACAGTATGAGGTGAAACATAAGCCTTAATAGTAAGGGGAGAAAATATTAAAGATCTAGGGGATAGTTAGGAGTTTTATCGGTGCTATACCACAGCCAGAATTCATCACCCCTCATGCGGCCTGTCTGTATAGGCTTGTCCAATTTTCTTGCAGGTGGGTCTTGGGTCTTGACTTTGTCCATGCTCTTTCACATCCATTTACTTCCTTGTTTTTGAGCTTCTGAAACCTATTCCCATCGACACCTCATGATCACACAGGCTTCTTCCATGTGGGTTTTGTTGCTTCCCTGCTCAATGACTGTTTGTTTGACTATAAGGTTTTAAGACCCCAGACACTATCTTTTTAATAGCCAGACAGCATCAGCTTTCTTCACCACATTTGCTTATGCACCCATTTTGTCTTCAGTGATCGTGTTATGAAGGCATCATACAGTGCCAATTTATTAGAACAAACTGTTCTTGTACTTAGTGAGATTTTAGTAGAGGGCCAAAGTCCATCTGCTTCCTTGTTAAGTTTACATACATGTATATGTGTAGACAAATGCACCTATAGTTCTATATTTACATATTTATACCTATGTATACATTTTTGCTTTCTCATTCTTTCCTCTTGCCCAACTATCATGCTTACTCTTCATTCACCTCTCAGTAATTCCTCTCAGACACTTCGATTGATGCAGCCCAACCAGGAATGCTACACCCTCCTCACTGTCAATTTTATAACCCTTATTATTCCCATGTCCCTGTCATTATTGGCTCACCACTCCTCTTCCCCTGCCTCTTCCCCTTCCATGTCACCCCCAGAACTGTTGGTACCATATCTGTCCTGCCTATCTTAGACACCAAAAGAGAGAGAGGGAGGGAGAGAGAGAGAGCATATAAATAATTCCAAATCTGATGTCCTGACCCAGAGTAGATGAATATCTCTCTGCTGAATAGTGGCACTACCTGTTGGTTGGTAGTTTCTTAATGGGACTATCTCTTCTTTTATGATTCTGTTGAGTTTTCAAGATCTGTCTGCATTAATTTGAGTGGGTGATGTATTTCTAGGCATCTGTCAATTTCTTCTAGATTGTGGAATTTGTTTGAATAAGTTATTTCATATCTAATACACTGACCATTGTCTCTCTTCACCCATATTTCTGTTAGTCATTCCTTTGGGGAAGGGGGCTATATATCCAACTTTGTGATGGGTTCCCCCTTCCTGGCCCTGCCCATCCCTCTACTCTCATGATATCACTACTCCCACTACTGTTCCTGAGGAGTTTATTTGTCCTGAATTCCATGTGTTGAGAGCTCTTATCTGTACCGATGTATGTTCTCTGGTCTAGCCAGATCTGTAAGGTAGAACTGGGTAATTGTAGTGGGGGGGGGAGGTAAGGAAACATTCAGGAACTAGAGGAATGGTGTGTGTTTCATTGGTGCCATACCGCACCTTGGTTGAATCATCCCTTCGCTATAACCCTTCTATTGGGGGATATCCAATTGTCTACAGATTACTTTTGGTCTCCACTCCAAGCCCCCTCAAGGGGGGGTTGTTTGTTTTGGATCTTTTGATACCTGATCCCATTCACCCCTCATTATCATACAGGCTGGTGTGCTTCTTCCATGTGTGCTCTTACACCTCTTATAACAATCCATACATCAGCTGTATCAAGCATATTTGTACATATGTTGTCATCATGGTTTTCTAAACATTTACTTTCAATTTGAGCTCTTTGTATCAGCTCTTCTTTTTACCCTCCCACCCTTCAGTTGTGTTTCTTGTAGGCAACATATTGATTTGTTTTCTCATCCATTCTCCTACTCAGTCTTTTCACTGGTGCATTTAGTCCATTAACATTCAGTGAACTTATTGCTAAATATGTATTTGTTACTGTCATTTTTCTTTATATATGTGTCTTGTGGGTTTGTATGTATATTGTATTGTATTGTATTTGCTTTCTTTGTTTTTCCTTGCTTTGGGTGTTGGTTTGTGTGTGTTGGTTTTTGTGAGGAATTGTCTTGTATGTTGGTTTCGGCTTTGTGTGCCGTTGCTGTTGGTTTTTTGGCCATAGTACTTCATTGAGCATTTTTTGTAGCGGTCATCTTATTTTTGTGAATTCTTCAACTTTCTCCTTGTGTTGGAAAAATTTTATTTCTCCATCCTATTAAATTATAATTTTTCTGGGTGCAAGATTCTATGTTGACAATTATTTTTTGCTCCGGTACTTTGTATAAGCCACTTCATTGTCTTTTTGCCTGCATGGTTTCTGCTGAGATATCTGAGGTTATTCTAATTGCTGACCATTTTATATAACTGATCTATTTTCTTTGGCTTCTCTTAGAATTTTCCCCTTGTCTTTGATGTTAAGCATCTTGACTACATTTTTCCAGGTAGTTTTATTTTTAGAATCTCTCCTGGCTGTGTATATTTTGGTTTCCTGAATAATTATCTTTTTCTCCTTTAGATATTGAGGAAAGTTTTCTTACAGGAGCTCTTTTAAAAAAAATCTTTTTATTGGGGCTCATAAGGCTCTTATCACAGTCTGTATATACATCAATTGAGCAAAGCACCCTTATACATTCGTTGCACTCGTCATTCTCATAATTCACCTTCCACTTGGGTTCCTGGAATCAGCTAGGTTTCCCTTTTTTCGCCCCCGTACCCCTCCCTCCCCGATCCCACCCCTGGTCCCTTGATCGTTTATAAATAATTATTATATCTTATCTTACACTCCCGGCGTCTCCCCTCACCCGCCTCCCCAATGCCCATCTCCCAGAGAGGAGGTTACACATAGATCTCCGAGATCGGTTCTCCCTTTCTACACCCCTTTCCCTCCTGGTGTCGCCACTCCCACCGCTGGTGTTGAGGGGTTCGTCTGTCCTAGATTCCCTGTGCCTCCAGATCCCCACTGCACCGCTGTACATTCTCTGGTATAACCAGGTCCGCAAGGCAAGGTAGGATTGGGGTCATGATGATTGGGAGGGGAGGAAGCGTTCAGGAACCTTACAGGAGCTCTTGAACTGTTCTTTGTATGTGCTTCTTCCTCTTCTGGAATCCCTATGAGATGTAGGTTGTTCCTCATAATTGTGTCCCATGTTATCCTCAAGCTTTTCTTTGCCTCCTCTGCATTTCTTGTGGCTTGTTCTTCTTTAAGGTTGGGAATCTATACGTTTGTCTTCTAGCTCATTACTTCTGGTTTCCATATCTTCGATTGTTTCTCTGTTCTTTTATAGCATTCTATTCCTTTATAGTGTTTTTTTAAGTCTGACATAGTGGTGTTTGATTTTTGTGTTTCTGTTTGGAGTTTCTCTAGTGAGATTACTAGCTTTCCTCATGTTTCACTTTCTCTCTCAGACTCTTCCTTCAATGTTGCATGAGTGCATTCATCATTCTTTAAAATTATTTTCTGGTATTCCCTAGCCTGTTCAATTACAAGCATTACTTTTAGGTCTGGTTAGTATTCAGCTTTTTTGTTTCCATTTTTCTTCTGTGTGTGTGTGTGTGTGTGTGTGTGTGCACTGACATCTTCTGTTGTTTCCTTGACATCTTGGAGTCCTTGTTGGGGGTGTTCGGGAAATGGTGTTATGTGGGGGTGGCTCACCCTGTTAGGTGGTGCAGTAGAAGGGTGATGGACAGTCTGTATTAAGTATCTTGGGGAAGATTATTAGATTAGGTGTTAGGTGATCAGAAAGTGGGAGAGGAAGTGTTAGTGGAGGGGGAGGGGAAGGAACAATAAGCAAAAAATGGAAGGGATTGGGTAGTGCTATTTGGTGGGTTAAAAGAATTGAACTTAGATTTTTAAAAATAAAATGCCTGTTTTCAATGATGGAGGAATGGGCATTAATATTTGATAGAGCGAAATATTTTTTAAAATGCAAGAACAGTGTCAGCTTTTCCTCTTTATGAGAAGGAAAGAAAGGGTTTGACAAAAAGAAACTAAAAGATAAGTTAACAGTTCTATGAAATAAACTAGATATTTAGATTAAAGAAAGGAAAGGGCATGAAATGACAGCTTTAAAAAGTACAACAGGGAAAAGAATACTAGAATAAGATGCAAGACAGCGGTTACCGTGTGCTTGTTTGGGTTCTAAGCTTTGCCCAGGTGCTTTGTCTCTGTTGGGGGTGCTAACTTCTGGGTGGATGGTGTGTTAGGGGACTAGAAAACAAATTGAATTGAAAATAAAAAATAAAGGTTTACATGTGTGTATCCCCCCCCTGTCCTTACGTATCCCTACAAATGAGGAAGTCTTCACTGAGGAGGAATTATAAAAAAAGATTGCACAACTTTGATTTAAAGAGGGCAGGGCATAGGAGTGACAGAACACAGAGCAACAACAATACCAGCAAAAAGAGCAGCTGGGTCCACACCTCACCCTGGGGTGGGGAGTCAGGACTGTGTGGAGCAGACGTCTTCTAAGAAGTTGGCGGCAGTGCCTGGTAATGTTTTGCTACCTTGTGATCTTTTAGGGTGTTCGAGCAGGGTTGAGATTAAGGCTAGGGGAATGATTTTGATATCTGGAAGGGCTGCAAGTTCTGTATTCTTGTGATTTAAGTTAGTTATCTTGAGATAATAGACTTCTGGTAAATCAAGTCAGAGGGGGTGGGGTTTGCTCTTTTTGGACCAAGTGGGGTTGAGAGAACAGGGTCTATATTTACCATCTTCCTAGGTGGTCTAGAATGGCATAATAAAGCAATTACCTACTCAGAGGGCAAGTGGCTGTGTGAGAGGCTGGGGTACTGACCAGGGGCTGGAGACATGGGGCAGCTTAGTGGATAGCTAGGTATGTGCACTGTTAGTGGCCTCTGGGCCCCTAGCTTTCAGTCTCTGTTTAAAGCCTAAAGTACCTGCCTGTTCTTGGTAAAAACCACTGCTGAAGTTTCTACTTGTTTTGTTATGGTAATAATATGTTAGTGAACCAGGTGTGTGTGAGTTGCCATCCAGAGACGTTTCAAAAGACAGAAAAAGAAAGGAGGTGGAATTGAGGGGGAAGCCTTAGAACTGTGTTTCAGGAAAGGTGTGTTAGTTTTGCTGTTGGGTTGGAGCTCCCTGGGCTTATGTGAAGAGTTGGTCCAGTCACTACTTACACCCACTCCAGGCTGCCTGTAGAGTTATCTGCACAAGGTTCACTCTTTTCAGATAATGGGGATGACCAAGTGGAGGTGAAGAATTGGGATCTATACCTGCCACCTAGGTGAGCTATGGGATTGCAATAAAGCCTACTCAGAGGGCAAGCTGTGGTTGCAGTTTCTATTTGTATTGTTATGCTAATACTTTGTTAATGGGCCAGGTATGTGTTGGCTGCTACACAGAGAAGTTTAAAAAAAAATCCTTCAAGGTGAAAGGAAATAGAGGAAAGAAGTAGGAAGCAAAATCTACTTATAGAGGTATAGCTATAGGCATGTATATATTAATTTATAATGAAAGGGATAGAGGCTAACGTACATATATTTATATGTTAAAGTAGTAAGATAATAGACAAAAAACAAAAATATAGCAGACGGGCTTTGGGCTTCTACTCAAGACCTCTGTAGATACAAGAACACTTTGTTCTAATAACCTGGTACTTTTTGATACCTTCCCAACACTGAAGACAAAATGGATTCATAAGCAAATGGGGTGAAGAAAGTAGATGGTGCCCAGCTATCAAAAGATATAACATCTGTGGTTGTAAAGGCTGGAAGTTAAACAAGCAGCCATCTAGCAGGGAAGCAAATAATCCCACATAGAAGTACACCAGCCTGCGTGATCATGAGGTGCTGATGGGATCAAAACAAACAATTATATTGATGTGAATGGGGGAGGGGGTTGGGTTGGAGTGGAGACCCAAAGTCCATCTGTAGACAATTGGACATCCCTCCACAGAAGGGTTACAAGGAAGGGACAATTCAACCAGGGTGCAGTATAGCACCAATGAAACACACATCATTCCTCTAGTTCCTGAATGTTTTCTCCCCGCCCTGCCCCCACTACTATGATCCAGTCCTACCTTACAAATTCGGCTAGACCAGAGTACACACTTTGGTACAGATAAGAACTCTCAACACATGGAATTTAGAACAGATAAAACCCCCAGGAACAGTAGTGAAAATAACGATATTATGACGGTAGGGGATGGAAGGGGTGAAGGGGGAGGAAGGGGGAACCCATCACAAAGTTGGATCTATAGCCTAGTCAACAGGGGGGTGAATAACAGAAATGTGGGTAAAGGGAGACAACGGACAGTGTAAGACATGAAATAACAACAATAATATATAATTGATCAAGGAATCATGAGGGTGGGAGGGCGGGGGAGCGAGGGGAAGAAAGAGGAGATGATACCAAGGGCTGAAGTAGAAAATGTTTTGGAAATGTTGATGGCAACATATGTACTAGTGTGCTTAATACAATTGGATGATAGATTGATTGTCTTAAGATTTATAAGAGCCCCCCCAATAAAATGATTAATTTAAAAAAAAATCCTTCAAATGACTGTGTTTTTTAAGCTCTGGGGGCTTTTTTTGGTGTCTTAAGATTGGGGACTGGGCTTAGCTGTCCCTCAGGGAAGGGGCATTCGTTTTGCTTAGTGGGGCTGGGCTTTTGTTCACAATTTACACCTGCTGTACAGGTTGCCCGATAGAGTTATCCTTCAATGCTGTGGACAAAACAGCCTGCTATTGCGGAGGTAGGACAATGGGGGAGCTACCAAAGCTATGCATATTTTTATCTGCCCCAGGCCGGTCCCATAGAACTGTGTCCCTCAGCTCCTCTGCTGCTGCGCTCAGTCAGCAGTTGCTAAGGGCTGATGACCAAGGGGAGTCTTATCAGCAGAGGTTGCTGTTCTTTAATTTTAGTAAATGTGTGTCTACTTGTGTTTATGCTGATAATCCTGTGCCCTAGAGTTGAGAGATAGCCCTCTCAGTGGCTCCTTTGTGCTGCTCTCTCGAGTCCCTCTCATGTGTGCTACTTGGTTGCCATCTTGCATTCTCTCCCGTATGTCATGTTTTAATTCTTGTTAGAATCAAGGAATTTTTTGGTTACTTTTTGCTGTTACTCAGGCATTTCTAAGCAGTGAATTAGTCACTTTCCGTGTATTTTATTTTTGTCCTTTGGTCTTCCTGCTGCGTTTGTGTGGGCTTAGGTTGCCACTGTGGAACCATCTTCATAACATTGTCTCTGTCACAACGAGGCCTAGCGCAATTGGCTTGCTGTTATTCATTGCTTTTATCCAGATGCATCTGATCTCCCAATTCATTAAGTTTGGCATGTTTTGAGCTGTAATGATGCCCCTTTTTTCATTAATGCTAATAATGCATAACCAAAAACTACGCATAAAGGATTTACTTCGATTCCAGCAAAAACAATCATTTGTCCATTTCTCTCGGAAAGACCGACACTTGGCATGCACTTTCTTGTTCTTCTTTCTTTTTTCGTGTCCCCATTTGTAGGCTGTCACACCACCTACATTTTAACAGCTATCCACTGTGCTTTTCACTAGTGAGTCGGTGATTTTGCTTTGATCGCTGCTCTAATTCTGCATCGCGGACTTGGAACGGAGCTATTGGTATCATTGACACGTGAGGTCTTCTCTGTGTACTGTAATGTCTTTAATCTTTACCTGAGGTTTAGATTTTGCGAGGAATGCTGTTCGTAGATGTGTGGATAAAAGCTGAGTTTATGTTATCGTCTGTGTCGATAGAGAAGTCGAAATATTGTCAATCATCAGAGGCAATGCCATCGACATCTGGAGAAATCATCGCTTCTCATCATCACCAGATTGCTAGTTTTGTAGTTCTGCTACAAACACTTTTGCAATGTGTACACTCCCATCCTGCCTGGCACTGAGTGTCGTCTAAGCCACCACACTACAGGCAGACAGGTGGCAGGCAGCCTATGAGAAGAATATGTGCCTGTCGTGTCAGATGTGTCCTGTTTGTTCTTTAATGGGCATTCTTTGTCCCTCGAAGTTTACATTCTGATGATGACTAACTTAATAGAAATTAATGTTGCTATGAAAGAAGCGACTTGATTTATTGAATTTGGAATCCCACCTGTGGTTTCTTTTTGAGGGCCAAACTGAAAGATTTTTGAGTGCCTTATGTGACCCACCCTTGCTGTAGAGAAACTAGTCTTGCTTTGGGCATGGAGCTCTTTCAGATAACAAGACTCCCCGGGTCATACTAGAACTAGACTTTTGTGGTAAATCAGTAATTATTCTTAATTGTTCTTCAACACAACGCTTTCTGAAATCCTTGTGACCACAAATTGCTTATGGTTCGGGTCCAGTCCCTCTTCTATGGCATTCTGGTACGATTGAGGATAAGGCTCTTTAGCGGGTCACTCGCTTTCAGAAAGTGCTGGATTTCTAAATTGTGGGTTCAGTAAACTCCAATCAACGTCTGTTTGCTTGCTATCACTTTTGTTTTAACAGCTGCCATAGAGTCGGCTGCTGTGTCATAGTGACCCCACGGCCCAGCAGGGTCATGCTACAATCATGTGAGGACTGTACCATGGTAACCCACAGGGTTTTCATTGGCAGATTTCCAGAAAGTAGATGGCTAACCCTTGCTTATCAGTCTTATAAGTCAACACTGATAGGCATGTGTGTTGGACAGGGTTCTCTAGAGAGACAAACCAGATTGCTAGTAATTATATATAAATATATTTATAAAGATAGATATATAATAAAAGAAATGAACTGTTAAATTATATACAGATAGATAATATAAGAAATTAACAGTTAAATTATAAAGCAGTGAGACACTAGCAGTCCTTTAAGGCTTGAGAGCCGCCAGTTGCCAGTCCCCTTCTGTAGAGAGAGCTGGGCTATATATATCCAGGCAGCAAACTGCAAGGCAGGTCCCCAACTGTCATCAACTGTCGGTCCCCAGCTCGAGATGAACATTCCAATCCTGTGGGCTTAAGGGGACCTCAACTTACAGTGACACAGTCCACAGGCTAGGCATCCCACAGGTAGTGTACCCCTTTAAACTGAGACACAGAACAAGCAAGGCAAGGCTCACCGAGCCATTTATCCCTCTGCTCTTCAGTTAATCCTACTTGTGCTTATTGGCCAGGCTGGCACAATAAACTATCGCAGCATGGGTAGCTGTGCAGGGACTATGTGATTTTCTTTGTCTTTTAGAGTTCATGGGTGGCAACATTACCACCAACGAAACAGACGTGAAGTCAGGTTCTAAACTTTGCTACGGACAGAATGCGGGTTCTTTAACTCACTGTAGCAGCACTGAGGTGTGGAAGCGGAGCTGAAGGAGCCAGGCTCTTGACAAGGGACACTGAGACGTCCGTGGTTGATAAGGGACTTGAAGAGTCTCCCTGATTATTTTATGATGCAAATATAACTTGACTTAGAAGAATCTTCGCTAAGAGAATCGTATTGTTTGTTGAGACATGACTGGAAATCTCCTCTAGCTGTGGCCCTAAACGGAACATTTCCAACTTGCCTCGCCTAGTGTCCTGTAATTGTGTCTAGGCACACATTCTCAAGGATACTAAGTCAAAGATCCAGTTCTTAGTTGAGTGTTCTGAATCTTTCCCTTTCCGCATATTACGAGCCAGACCTGCATCATACTCAGCTTGTGGCCTCAGGATTCAGGCTCTCTGGCGAAGGAGCCCTGGCGGCGGAGTGGCTGCGTGTCGGGCTGTGAGCTGCATGGTTGGAGTCTGAAATCACAGCAGCACGGTGGGAGAGAGAGACAGGGCTTTTTACTCCTGCAAACAGTTCCAGTCTCCGAAACCCCCGGGGGTCACCGTGAGTGAGCAGGGCCTGGATGGCCCCGAGAGAGCAGTGGAGGCTCTGTCACTACTGACAGGGACAGAACTGACCCGTGAAACAAGTCATGACCAAAGGACTCTGAGAACTGGCTTGGTAAACACCGAAATCTTGAAGCCAGATCCCAGTAAGATTCTGGCACTGGACTGTGCTTGAAGATAAGTCTGAGACGTGCTGACCCAGAGCAGCAGCCCCGATAATACGGAAAGGACCCATGTATGAGACCCAGGGGTGAGCTGAGTAGCTAATGAGAAAGTTGCTGGACCATCTGCAGTGTGGTGACTCCGCCCCTTTGCGAAGTGCGTATAAAAACTAGAATCATTCCACTCGGCAGACGTCCGCATCTTAACTGTTGAGAGGGACCTGCTTCATTCCTTTATGCTTTAATAAACTTGAGGTTTAACTCTTTGCTGCTGTGCGTATGTGTGTGTGTGAGCGCGGGCTACCCCCAGACACTGACAAGCAGATCGGATTTGCAGCTTGTTAGTTCCCCCATGGGTGACAGCCTGGGAACCGAGCTTCGATCTTACCATCTTTGTTAAAGCGAAACTTCGTTTTCCCAGTTTTTGGAAAAACGGTTTCACTTAGCCTGTATATACATATCCTGTGAGAACAAAGAGATGGAAGATGGGCACTCCCTCTTCACCCCCGCCCTCCCTCCCCACACTGGTTTTTCTTTGCCATGCATGTGAAGATAAATCTTAGAATCTTCCAAACCTGTCTTGTTTTTGTAATCTGACAGCGGTGACCCAGCGATATGGGCAGTGGGGAGAGACGGCATGGAACAGTTAAATCACAGAACAGAGTAAAGATCAGGTTTCTGTGGATGTAGCAACTACCGGTAGAGACATCCCTCCCTGTGGAGGCAAGAACTACACGAGGCCTCCAGACACTTAGATGTACTCTTCCCCCCTCCTCCCCCCCCCCCCCCGCCCCCCGATCTACACTGAGAAACAAAAAATCCACTGCCATTGAGCTGATTCCAATTCATAGTAAGTAACCCTACAGAGCAGAGGCTGGAAACTCAATCTTTCTAGGAGCAGAAAGCCTCATCTTTATCCTGGAGAGTAGCTGCTGAGTTTGAACTGGCAACCTTGCAGTTAGCAACCCAATGCATAACCCACTACATCCTGGGGGGTTACGTGTTGATACAATGTTTTAACCTAAAAGGATAAAAGCCACTCACCGAGTTGACCTGGTAAAATGACACTATGACTGAAATAAACTTTTTGCCTTAGAATGGGGGTTCGAAGTAGAAATTATGGTGCCACAGAAAAACGAAATTAACAGTGCAAGATATGACAAAATAATAATTTATAAATTATCAAGTGTTCAAGAGGGAGGAGGGAGCGGGGAGGGAGGGGAAAAATGAGGACCTGATGCCAGGGGCTTAAGTGGAGAGCGAATATTTTGAGAATGATGAGGGCAACGAATGTACAAATGTGCTTTATACAACTATGTATGTGTGGATTGCGATGAGTTATATGAGCCCCTAATAAAATGATTTAAAAAAAGACATAATACAAACTAGAAACAAGGAGACAAAACAATTGAATAATTATTTAGATACATCCAAAGGTTTTAAAAATCTTTAAAACAAGAACAACACAATGAAACCCCAACTCTCCGATTAAAATAAAATAGAATAGACCAAAAGAGAAATTAGTGCTGTTTGGGTTTTTTGAACAATTGGACTGGTTTCCAATAATGTTTAATGAATGCCAAATCTATTTTATGAATGTTATTATAATTAATTTTCTATTGTTTTATATATATAGAGATTATTCCAACCTTTCATTATAAGACACTGTATGGGGGCAAACTGTATGTAAATATCACTAATGATATCCTATGTTAGCCAGACACTCTGATGGCCCAGTGGCCACTCTTTGTATTGAAGTATTTGCATAATACCCTCTCACACGGAATATGTCTGACCTGTGTAACTGCTCAGAAACTCCAAACTCACTGCCATCAAGTTGATTCCAATTCATAGTGACCTGATAGGACAGAGTAGAACTGCCTTTTTGAGTTTCTGAGACTAAGTTTTTACAGGAGCAGAAAGCCTCATGTTTCTTCAAGAAGCAGCTGGCGAAATTCGAACTGCTGACTCTGTGGTCACTAGGAGGTTGTAAAAATGAAGGTGGGTGATACCCAAGGCTAGACAATAAATTATGGCTTTGCTTTGTCCCCTCCGGGATCACTCTTTCTGCATAAGGCAGTTGCCATGTCATGAGTTCACTCAAGCAGCTCACAAAGAGGGCACCTGGCAAGTATCTGAAGCCTCCTATCAATAGCCACATGGAGGACTTAAACTGTGGACAGACTCTCGAACTCCAGGTAAGTCCTCAGATGACCACAGTTCCTGTTAATGTCTTGACTCAATCTTATTAGAGACCCCGAGCCCACACCACATAGCTAAAGTGGCCCCAAATCCCTACCAATGGACATTGTAAGCTAAAAAAAAGTTTATTGTGTTATGTATAGATAACAATTACACATATACTAGAATGCATATACTTAGAATTCCTAGAAATGGGATCACTGAGTCATAGCATATTATCACCTCCAAAGGTTTAAACGCATGTTGCCAAACTGCTTCTGAGAAAGGATAACAATTTACACTCTGGGAGGACTAGATGAGTGTTTATTTTCAGCATATTTGCCACCACCTGGTATTATCGGCTTCTTTTTTTTTAAAAGAACATTGGGACGGAGAGGTGAAGACAACTTCAAATATGTACAAAATGCAGGTCAACTACACGTAGTTGCAATAGTTATCACAGTAAAGTCTCCAAACTTTAGGGAAGATGTTTCTGGAAACAAACACTAATGAAATCAAGATGAAACCAAGACACCTCCCCACCCCCCCAGCCCCTCTGCACGTCTTGCTTTCAGTATACCACAGGAAGAAGAAATGTGTAAGGGGGTATTAGAGCTTAACTTGTGAGCACTTCAGTTTGCAAAGGACTCAAATGCAGTGACAGCCCCCAATCCATCTGCAAAGGACCCGCATGGATTAAGCTTCCACTGAATTCTTTCTGACCATTAACCAAGGATGCAGGTAATCTTGCTCTCTGGCTGAGCACATTAGAAAATAGGTTATCTAAAAAAAAAAAACACACACCCAAAATACAAAAACAAGAAAATAGATGATCTGCACTCCTCTCCAGCCATACCAGGGATGGGCAGTCTCTCCTAGGAGCTTGCTTGGGTGTGTCTCACAGAAGTCACCGTACTGGAGACAGTATCAAACTCCAACCCAAACTCACTGTGGTTGAGTCCATGCTGCCTCATGCAACGCTACTGGTTCAGGGAGAACTGCCCCTGTGGGTTTCCAAGATTGTAACTCTTTATGGGGGTAGAAAACCCCTCTCTCCCTCAGAGTGGCCGGTGGTTTCGAAGAGCTAACCTTTTGGATTGCAGCCCAATAGGGGTTTGCATAGTCATGAGTCCCGACCTACTAGTCTTGCACAGACCAGCATAGTAAGACCTTCTAGCTAACATAATGTACAGACATGTCCCAATCATGGTGTAGCCTGTTTCTCTAATCTCACTCTGATGTATTCATCTGCCACCAAGCATGCTTTTGTGACAGTGATGATAAAGTAGTCAGGCTGAAGCAAGCTTGTCCTTATCCTGCAGGGTCCTTAAATAAACCCAAGTGGTTTAGTTAAAAAGTGCGAGCTGCCTTGTCTACTAACTATGCAGACACGGTTTCCTATTAAATAAGGCCCAGTGGTAAGAGGACTGAGGGAGAGCGCATATACAATTCATGTTTGGGCTACCCACAACTTGCTGGCCTGAATCCTAGCACGGGGACTGGATTGTTTCTAAAAAATGTCCCAGAGTTGCCATAAACAAGCAGGCACTTCTTAGTAAGTTGAAAAGAAAGGCTTGTTTTCTAACAGAATCATGAAACAAATCTGCTCACAGTAGTGTCTGATTGCTTATATAACTAACAGTTTCACAGCAGGTGTCTTGGTAGTGATTCGGATGCTCAGCACGGAAGACGTTACTGTCCTCCCATCCTACCTTCTGCTCTCCGTATTCATGGAGAGTCTGATAAAACTTTCATCTCACAGAGACCTCGACTCACAAGAATGCTTGAGGACTGCATGGGTTCATGGGAGAGTAGCTGAGATGGTAGAGGAGAGAGGACAGGAATAAATGAACCTCATAAAACCTTAGTGCCTAAAGTTGGGAACTATACTCATAAACCTTCCTAGAATGCGTAAGAAGTCAGCATAATCAAGTTCAAGAGTTTCTCCAAACCTCCATCTCCTTGGAAAAAAAATTAAGGCAAAAAAGTATAGAAACCAGGTTGAAATTGTCAAGTGACATAACTTAATCATATTGCCTTCAGATTTTTATTTTACACACATATCCAACTGCTAAATTAAATGAACTTTGTGCTCCTCCCTGGTCCTGTTCATTGTTCTTCCTCCTCAGATGTAAGTACCATCAGAAAGTTCACGTGTTGACAACCCCCCAGGGCCATACTAGGACTCAACATGGAAGCATGCCTGAACAAAGCAGACCTTTCCTCAAAACCACCTGTAGCCCTCGACTTAGGACTGAAATTCCCCGATGGGAGAGGCAGCAAATGACAGGAACCCTGTGGAAATGGCGGTCATTGAACCAAGGTCCCTGGGCTAAGTGGGTGTCCAATGACAGGGGGTCCAGAACCACCATAGGTTTACTATGCCCATGCTCCCTGTGCATTAATATGACAAGTACTTAATCTGATAGGCAAGTATCTGCCCCTGCCAGGAATGTTACAGGGAAATTTCCCCTGGCGCCAACGCCCATGCTCAATGGAAACAGAGCCCACAAATAATTTCAGAATTCAATCTGCCCAAGGCAACAACTAGTGGATTGCAGTTCGCAGCTAGCCAATACTCATATAAACTCCCCTTTTCAACAATACCTTGACTTATACCTCAGGGGATGTTTGACAATTTCATTTTTTCTATCATCAAATGATACGAACACTGCTAAATGAAACAAGAGTTGTTCATAACCTGTGGACGAGCAGATGGATTCTGGGCTCCCATTTATTTCTAGGCCCATCCAAGAACAGTTAGTTCCTATAACATGGTCCTGCTCAAAATTCGCCATTCGCCATGTAGAGATCACTGAAGATATGGGCGCTACCGCAAAGTGTGACGAAGAAAGCGGCTGATGCCTGGTTATCAATTGGAATAGTGTCCAGGCTCTTAAAGGCTTGTATTCAAACAAGCAGTCGTAGGCGTAAGGAAAGCATCAGCTAAGTCCACATGGAAGAAGCACACCAGCCTGTGTGATGCAAAGGTGACAATAACAAACTCCAAATAGGATGAAGGGGAAAGCATCAGAGCATAAATTGTGAACACCCCATTTGTAGAAAGCTCTGGAAGACAGTGGGAGCCCCAAATTTCTCTGGAGAGTCCCTGGTCCGATTAAGCCTCTAGTGCAGCCTTTCTCAACCTGGGGGTGGAACGACCCTTTCCCGGGGGGTCGCCCGATTCATGCCAGTAGGAAAATTAGTGAAGTAGCAACGAAAATAATTTTATGGTTGGGGGTCACCACAACATGAACTGAATTAAAAGGTTCATGGCATTAGGAAGATTGAGAACCGCTGCTCTATTGGATCCCCTCGGGCCATAGTTGAGGGGCACGAACAGCTTTGCTATCAGACAGAGATTACTTACTGTCCACGTGATTATGGTGGATGGAACTATGGTATACTTGGCTGACCTCCCTCTTGACCCAACCTGAATTTGCTCTAGTTTTAAATATTTCTCACTGCTTCCATGAAAAAAAAAAAGTCCTCTCTGGCTTATTTTAATATTGCTGGTGGTCTTTTCTTTTTTACTCTCTTAATCATCATTATTGTTTTTTCTGTTTCGCTTTGTTTTTGATTGCTTCTGATAGACTTCCCAGTTGATACAGTGCAGATGTGGATGCAGAGAAGCAATAACTAATGTAATGGTTTATTGGGGACGGAGGGGGCTGGTGAGGGCAATCAGGGAGCAAATAATGAATACGGGGAGAGAAAGCACCAGAACTGATTGTGATGTGACCTGTATCCAAGCAACTTCATGATGGATAAAGAAGGAAGTTCATGTGTTTCCTTCTAAATCTTTTACTTTATCATACACACATATAAACACTCATAAGCAACATATACAATTGTTCTGTGTCTGGTTATGTGCATTTGCATTTCTCCAGCTTGCTTCACTCGGCAGGCTTTCCGCTTGCAGTGCTTCCTAGGCATGGCTCTGAGGGCTCTGTGTAAACAGGATACACTACATGCTTTGCGTCTGTTAACAAGCATTGGCTTTGCCACATTGTATTTCTGGTTCCCTATTGTCTGACAACGTTGTGCTGTTGCAAAACTAAGTGTGGGCGTTACATAATCTGTCATTATCGTGAATGAGGGGAGCACGCGATGGGGAACCGATGCCCATCTGTAGACAACTGGACATCCCTTGCAGAGGGGTAGTGGGGAGATGAGTCACTCAGGGTTCAGTGTAGCAACAATGAAACTCGCAACCTTCCTCTAGTTCTTAAACGCTTCCTCCTCCCCCGCCCCCCACTATCATGATCCCAACTCTACCTTGCAAACATGGTTAGACCAGAGGATGCACAGTGGTGCAGATGGGAACTGGAAACACAGGGATTCCAGGACGGATGAACCCTTCAGGACCAGTGGTGAGAGTGGCAATATCGGGAGGGAAGAGAGAAGGGGATGTGGGTAGAAAGGGGGAACTGATCACAAGGATCTACATATAACCTCCTCTCGGGACAGACAACAGAAAAGTGGGTGAAGTGAGATGCCAGGCAGTGTTAAGATAAGATAAAATAATTTATAAATTATCAAGGGTTCATGAGGGAGGGGAGAGGGAAAGGAAAATGAGGAGCCGATTCCAGGAGCCCAAGCGGAAAGCAAGTTTTGAGAATGATGAGGGCAACGAATGTATAAGTGTGCGTTACACAATTGCTGTATGTGTGGATTGTGATGAGTTGTATGAGGCTCAATAAAATGATTTTTTAAAAAAAGATGTAAATACTGTATGTATATATTGTGATTAGAACTGTATGAGCCCCCAATAAAATGGATTTTAAAAAAAAGAGTGAAGGAGAGTAGTTTAGCCTGTCAATCAGGTGACAGCTTGAGGATCTCATTTTGGAGGCCTTAAAGAGATAAATAGCTTGCTGGAGGTGGGACACACACATTCTCCCTGTGAGACATTCCTGTTGACAAGCCATATGGAGCTACACTGATGGAGCCATAGCCCTGGAGCTGGAGGAGCCACATGGAGACCCACACCTGTGCTGAGATACTTCTACCACCACTGGATCCACAAGACTTTCCACCCACTGGCCTGTGATCTTCCTGCATTCAGCGTCATTGCATGTGTTGCGTGAGTCTGAAGAGGAATTTATATATGGGTATTGGACATACGGGCTAAAATCAGACTTATAGACTTGATGTGGGATGTTTTCTTAATATATAATCATTCTTTTCTATAAATCTCCTTCTGATACACATATGGGTGTCAATGAATTTGTTTCTCTAGTGAACCCAGACAGACACACTTACATATGTCATCATATGTTAGGTACACGTTTTTCTGATGAACCACTGTTCTTTATTCCTAGAAAGTTGTGATTACAAATGTCTATTTAATATTATAGTAATAAGACAAACTTGGTAATTTTAAAATATTTATTAGTATGAATCAGTGGGCATTAAACCCAAAGTAATAGATACAATTGGGCATTGTTGAGAACATAGCTTTCTCATCAAACACAGAAAAAAAATGCATAGCTTTACTATCTAACTTTTTTCAGCAGTGTGTTCTGTATATATGAACTGGGACCAGCCCAGACAGAGCCCTTTGAGACACAGAGGGGAAAATGAGCAGTTTATGTCACATGATACTGACACTGTATCACTGAATTTTGTTTAAATAAAGATAGTTAAAATAGTAAACGATATACCTCTGAATACAAGTTCGAGCCCCTTCATTTATAAGTTAGCTAGTTAGCAACAAGTAAACACTGCAGAGCACGGACAGACCCCACTAACAGCTCAGTGTCAGCCATCACGTGGCAAGATTCTTGACCTTGGTGGAAAACCTCAGCCATTCACAACCGCTTCAGAAGATTCTGGGTTTACCGGGACACAGTCCCCAACTGTTGGTTAAAGGTTAGTTTTCGGTCTTGGTCCTTGTCTAGCTTGCAAGGAACTGTCACACTCAGCATTCTAACGTACCATTTCTGACTATAACATGACTACGGGCCTACACACAATGGTAGCTTGTCGACTGCCAGCCTTAGGGATTTCAATGGAAACCCACTCGCCCCTGTGAGTCCACACTTACAGTATATAACAGATCTACGTGCCAGGCCCGGCCAGTGAGGCGAGTAGCATATGCAATTCCATATTTACATATACACATACCACACATGAAAAGAAACAGGCAGAAAGCAGTAAGTGAACATAATGGGAAAGACAGTACACCACGCCTAACTGCTTGACAGTTTAGAATAACCATGACTTCAAAGTGTTCATATACGATTCTAGTTCAATGATTAGATTAGTCAGAAAGTCTAATGAAACCCCAAGCCTAAATAAAGGCAAGTGACAAAGCCTCATTGCTGGACAAAGCCAGAAGACTTGTCTTCAGGTCAAAACCCTTGTGGACGTCAGGGCCCAGATGCGATTGCCTTTCCCCTGGGTATCTGAAATATATATATATAATCTTCACACTGATTTGACTCGGTAAGGCAACATGGAATGGTAAGAGTGACTTCACACCCTCAGGGGCTTCTGAAATAAAACCAGGGACTCAGGATGTTGACACGTGCTTAAGGCAACCATTTCCTGAAAGACACGGACCTCTCCAAAACTAAGCCCAAAGCTCTGAAGCTGCTGGGAGTGAATGCCCACTCTTCTAGGTGCCTTCAACTACTGTTTAAAATTAAAACCAAGTTCCCCCCAAAAGAAAAATAACCCCACCCCAAACAAACAAAACCACCAGGTTCTCAAGAAGCAAATCAAATTTCTTAGAACTGGATAATTAAAGGGTCAAAAACAAGCCCTGGTATCATCTGGAAAATTCAGTTTTTAATGTATGCATGCATGTATTTAATCTTAGAAGAGCCCGGCTATTGCTTGTTCTGCAAGCAGAACGATGCTAGCTAGTAATGTGAACAAAGCACGGGAAACACAATCTGTGCAGAGACCCTAGCAAGACATCCAAATTCTACTTGCTAACAGTTCTGAGCTATGTGCCTAAGAGATCCAAGAGGCACTTTTTAATCCAAAATCAATGTTTTCAGCCTTCACTGTCCATGAATTTTCACAAGTTAGGGTAAACCGAAGATGAAACTGGTAGCCTCTTACGGAGTAGAAAAGCATACCCCTGAACTTTTGTAGCAATGCGACTTGCTTTGGCTCTACCCACAAAAGGCCTGGTGGGCAGTCACGACGTGTTCTGGAATATTCTGAGTCTGTACGTTACAGGTTCCAATAAACATTGGCTGGCCCTGGAGTGGTCACAGCACTTGGCATCACGCTTCACAATCGACTGTGCCTTTCTAGGTTATGTTCTACGGTATTATAACCCCAACAAGAGCCACTGTTGGGAACTGCCTTCAAGAACCACCTCTCAGTACAAGACCTGACGGAAAATTAACTGCTTCCTGATCCTAGATTTTTATGAAAGTTAGGATGGTAATAGGATTTGGTTTTGAAGTTGAAGTAGTTTTTCTTCCTTTTCATTATGTTTCTTTCATTTACTGCCCGTGAATTAACACATCTTTAATTAACTGTTCAAATAAGAACCGAAAAAGCTTTCAATCACAGTTTTTCAGGTAGTTCGCATAACAGGATTGGATTTCTGATTTTCCCTAATAACTTCCTCCCCAAATTTGGAAACGTTTAAATGCTTTGATTTTGTATTATTTTGGGTCTAGATTCTTAAGGCGCTAATACTGGCTGTCTGCCTGAACCTAAAAGCAATTACTATCGAAAGTTTTCACTACGATTTAGACTCAAGTGTCTTTCTAGTTTAGGGATAAGGAACATCCAACTTGTGAAATCATCAATACCAGCTAACCTCACAGGCCTCACCAAGGAGAAGCAGTCCTAGCCACCACATGAGGGATGAGTTAAATGATTTGACCAGACAGAGCAGCTTAATTTTTAAGTTGACAATTTTTTATGCCTGTGAATGAGGTTATAAAGATCCAAATGGCCCGTTGGCAGAATAAAGGCTTCCCTCCCTTTTCTAGTTCATTAACTTGCTTCCCGCAGTATGACACTCAAACAGTCTGCATTAGACTCTAGTAGAATATGGATTTATGACTGCGGTCCTGATATGCTAGTGGTTTCTCAAACACCACCCATGTACCAGCTGTAACGTAGTAACCACTTCAAATGTGACCTTCTCAAATGTGACCTTCCAATGCCCACATTACACGCAAGCTCTTAGTCAGATTTAGTGTGCTTGTAGTTAACCAAACCAAGGAAAACGCTGCTCAGGTCCACATTTGAGATGAGGACAACACTTCAGATACACTCCTCCCCCCCAATTTTTTAATAGTCAACTTTGAGGCTTGAGCGACGATCCAATTACACTTCTCTGATTTCTTTCTAAAAATTGGTAAGTTCCCAAACCAGCTAAAAATTTACCTTATACATGAAATTTCCCTTTCAGTGATAACTGACAAAGATAACAAGCTCTAGAAAATGACTGAATTTTGGCTAGGTAACCCAGGGTATCCAGAATTGCGTACCACATTGTAAACTCGTACATGTAACAGACCAGAAACCCTTTCAGACGAGTTCAAGGATTATGAAAACGCACATGTTAATCATGTAGCATCCACTCCCTGTCTTGTACATTTTATGCACTAAAGGCCATTTTGCAACTGTGTGGTGGTTTTGAGAAATGGGTTTTCTGAAATTCTTTTCTGAGGGTATTTTCTGTTCCAGTCCCTGCTGCCTTCTACAAAGCCAGCGTGCTTGCCCTTCTGGTGTGGGGTGTGCTGGGTGGGTCAGGTTGCTGAACATGGAGGACTGTACGCCACGCACAAGAGATTGGCTCTTTCAAGTGTGTTCAGGCAAGGGCTGGTCAACAGCACCTCCGGCTGGCCTGTGTGCTTGGCTTCCCGAGCTTAACTGCTCCACTGTTTCCATTTTCATGAGGGTCTAAGGGTGGGATCTGGCGACCTGGAAAAGAAAGCAAACCAAGGTTGAGTTCCCTTTCCTCCAGTCAGTCTCTCTCTCTCACACACACATACACACACGCAGACACACACACGTATTGGTCTTGATTTATTCATGTTTGGGCTGTACAGAAAGTGGAGGAGCTACCACGTGGTTAGCTCCTCTCTCCTTCCCTCTATCCCTCTTCTCCTTTCTCCCTAGCTCTGCTATATGAACTCAGATAAGGAAAAGGAAATGAAGCTTCTTGGTACTGTTGGTTTACTTGGAGGTAGCTCACCTTGCTATTGAGTTTGAGAGAGGTTTGGGAACTATAGAGCTGTTAATAGTTGAACTTTTGGTAGGAGATGGCTAGTCTTAAAGCATGTCTGAGTGGATTTGAACTGCCAAGCTTTTAGTTAGCAGCTGAGTATTACCCGTCTGTGCTACCCAGGAACTCCATGATAACATCCTCTCAATAGAGCTATTGCTAAAAAGGCAACAGAATCTGGAAATAACAAATATTTCCTGAGACGCTCAGTCTTTACAGGCCATACCCTTACTTAGCTCTGTGAGGTTCTGCTCCTGGTTGCTGCCATCATAATTTCCCCATGACTCAGAGCACTTAGGCAAACACACATAATTTCCGACAGTCAGTGATACAGCTGTTTTTTAAATCCCTATCTTGAATTTTTGTTGGACCTAAGGACTGTTTTCCTACGCTGTGTTTGTACCAGATTGACCTTTTCATTCTAATTTTCTATCCCTAACTTAAAAAAAGGGCATAAAATATTAGCTTGAAGATAATATTTTTTAATCAATTAACTTTCACAGATGTTTTCTTTGAATTATGGTGTTGGCAAATAATAATAATAATATAGTGAAGGCAGAGAGCTCCTTAGAAGAGAGGATGGTGAGACTTTGTCTCATGTACTTTGGACATGTTATCAAGATAGTGTAGTTCCTGGAGCAGTATATTATGCTTGGTAAAAGGAAGAAGACCATTAATGAGACAGATTGACATAGTGGTTACAACAATTGGAACAAATACATCAATGACTGTAAGGACCAGATAATGTTTCATTCTGTTGTACACGGGTGGTTAGAGGTTGGAACCAACTCAAAGGAACCTAGCAACAACAACAATTTGTGTGTTACTTTAGTATCAATCAGAAATCAGAAATAGAAGGGAGACCAATTCTAAGAACAAAGTCCTTCGAAGATGTATGTTACCTAAGCAAGATAAAGACAGTCAAGATAGGCTGGCCAAGGTACATTTCCAGCAGCAGTTATAGATGATGTCCAAGAGTACTAGTGCATTGTGTAGACTGGAAGGTGTGACTCTTAGAGCTAAAGCTTAAAGTCACTGACAATGATCCCAAATGGGAATAGAGCTCTTCATCTGATTATGGAGCAACTGAAAAGGTTATATAACTTCTACAGTTTTCACTTCTACTATTTTGTGTGGTCAACAAAGCCATACTAGACTTTTACAAGATATTTTCAACAAACTTCAGTCCAACTCTAGAAATAAATGAGAAAACAAGCATGCATTTCCATCTTTTGGATGTCATTTAAAAAAATTAAAAGGAAATCAAATATCTCAATTACTGTGTCAATCTGAAATTTTAAATAGAGGAGAAATTCTCCATCGACAACTAATACTCTTTAGAGACTAATTCAAGTCAGATCTTGTTAATGAAGTGTTATTTACTTCTAAAGAGGACATGATAGGTTGGGAGGGGTGATATTTAAAAAATTTATCTTTAGAAGCACTACTTCATTAAATGTAAAAGCAAAATCCCCCCTTAACATAGCACTTACTGTACTATGTACAGTACTATGTACCTAAAATACTTCTGAACAGAAAGAATTATAATTGTGGTTACTGTAAGCTGTTGCCTTAATTAACTACAAGTCAAGAACTGCTTATTGATCAATATAAAAATTTTTAACATTTTTGAAAGTCTCAAAATACTGTATTACCATAAATTACATGCTACTTTTATTTGTTAGCACTAAAGTTATTTTATACACACATATATACCGTGTTTCCTAAATATAATTACTTTTCCCTATGAAAAATTCCAAAATTATGGGAAAATTATATTCATAAGCTATTCATTAAAGTGGTAAAATAATAGTAAAAATCTAGAAACAAAGAGCATAGAGTAAGCAAGATGGGAATGCCCTGTTGACCTGTCATACTTGCCTTGGTCCCTTCTTTCCCATCTTTCTTGTTTCTCACTTCTTTCTAAGTAGACGATGAGCAAGACAACTTTTGGGTCTCAAAAGTTGCGTCTCAAGGAGGATCCTCTCAAGTATTTTAAGCTGCTTGTAACAGTTCTGACTCAGTGGTTGAATTGTGCTTTGTAAGGTTGCTAGAAATTTTCATTTTCAGAATATTAATAATCTTATTTATCAGACAAAATATTTTTCAAAGACACAGGTATTTCAGTTTCCTCAGACTTCATTTTTCTCATTTGGTAGAAAGTCTTGAGATTTGAGAGAATAGGTGTTCTAGTTAGTGACCATGGACAAGTTAGTTAACGTCTCTGAGCCTTCCTTATTTCACTAATAAAAAGAATAAGAGAAAGTAACTAGACAATATATATATATATGAGTACCCAATAGATATATGATTACTATTATTACGGAAAGAGCCGTGAAAGGCGACCCCCTGGATTTGGGCATGAATGTGCATAAATAGAAGTCACTGCCTAGTAAATATCAATCTCTTCAACTCTGACACCAGAAGAAGTAGATGGTGCCTGGTTACCACTATCAACAGCTCTCAAAAGGATCACATTAGAAATTTCTAGCTAGAATGGGAGAAAAATGTAGAACAGAACTCAAATCATACTCTTATCTTATCTCAACAGGCTTACTGGTCAGATAGAGACTGGTGGGGCCCCAAGACTAAGGCCCTTACCTTTCAGGTCTGGAACTAAATTCTCCTCAGGGTTAGAATGATCAACAATTTAAGATGAAAAGGGTAGTATTTACTCAAGGACAAAATCAGAGATTTGGGAAAGAGGGAGGAATGGAAGCAGGAAACACAGAGGATGTGGGAAAAGTGGTGGAACTTTGAGGAAACTGTAATGGATGAATTGAAACATAAAGTATAAAAATTGTTATTGTAAAACTCTGATATGCTTTGTAAACCTTCTCCTAATTCACATAAAATAGTTATTTAAAAAAAGGAAATAAGATTTCAGGAAAATGACATTGAGGGAAGGGTATCCGTGTTGGGAGCTCTGTGGCAATGGTTGGGTCCAGGGTCTGAGAAGCTGAGTGTGGGGTCTTGGATGTGCAATTAGGCCTCATGGCACTCCAGGACCCTGTGTCAGCCTGAGGACCGACCACACCCGCGATGTTGATATGCCCTGCCCTCCCATACACACTACGGAGCTTCTGCGACCTGTGGCCTGGTGGCAAGACCATGTCAGCCTGCATCACCTGCAGCAGCAGCAGCAGCAGCAGCAGCTTTTCCCATTGTTACCTGGCAATCCCACCCAGAGCTGTGAGGCTTTTCCCACTGTCACCTGGCACCCCCACCTGTGCCAGCGACCTTGAAGATAGCTGTGTAGAATTCAACAAATGTGAAAGACAATGAAACAAGATAATCAAAGAGGCTGAAGAAAACCTGAGAACAATATGCAACACTGTGAAGAGAAACAATATCCAAATAATTGGGTTACCAGAATAAGACCCTACTACAACAACAAAATAAACCAACAGCCAAGATAGCAAGGGAATTCCTGGAAGAAAACTTCCCCAACTTAATGAAGGAGAATCCAGGAAGCAGTGAGGACACTAATTAGACTGAACTCCCAGAAGAACACACCAAGGCATACAGAAATAAAATGATCCACTTTTGAGGAAAAGGAGAAAACGTAGGAGCAGCTCGAGAAAAAAAAATGCAATCACCTACAAGAGTAATCAAATAAGAATATACTCAGATTTACCAACAGAAACCATGAAGAAGAGGAGGGAATGGAATAGCCATCTTCCAAAAGTTGAAAGAGAATAATGGTAACCCAAGAGTTCTCTATCCTGCCAAGCTCTCCATCAAAATAGATGGAGGGGTAATAGTTTTCTTAGATCAGGCAAATTTAAAGAATATGTAGAAAAAAGAAACAAAACCTGACCCCCTCAAAACAAACAACCCCCCCCCGCCCAACACTACAAAAATTACTTTCCACCTCACTTTGGTCAGAAGAACAACATCCATAGAGAACAAATATGAGACCACCACATAGTGGAACACGATCCAGAAATCAGAGCAATGAAAATAAAGCCCAAGATGTCTTACACCCAATGATGAAAAGGAGGCAAGAATGAATCCTCCCCTCCCCACCCCCCCGCTCACATAAATAACACACTGCTAAGGAGGGAAAGAGAAGAAACTGTCTATCCCAAAAGGTACAGGATGTCAGCAAAGAATCCAAAGATGATGTAATAACTCTGAATGTCAGTGATATGAATTCACCACCCCCCATCAAAAGTCTAGCAGACTTGATTAGGAAACAACACCCAGTAATCTGTTGTCTGCAAGACACATCTCAAGCTAACAGACAAAAACAGGTTGAGGATCAAAGGTTGGCGGAAGGTATATCAAGCTAATGGCAATATAAAAAAAACAGGGGTTGTAATTCGAATAGATTCTAATCAACTTCAAGGTGCAAGATATAACAATAGATAAATATGGGCATTATATAATGCTTAATGGATCAGTAAACCAAGAGCCAGTGAGCATAATAAACATATACGCACCTGACGAGAGACCTGAGAAATACATCAATCAAATCCTTCAAAAGATGAAAAAATAAATCACGAGATCAACAATCATAGTAGGAGACTTCAACACACCGCTCGCCGATAAGGATAGATCAGTGGTAAAGAAGCTCAACAAAGAGGCTACAGAATTAAAGTCTACAATAAGGCAACTTAACCTGATAGGCATATTTAGACGTCTCCATCTAACTGCAAAAAAATTCACATTCATTTCAAATTCACATGGAACATGTTCGAAAATAGACACCATTCTGAAGCACAAATCAAGTTTGAGCAAATTCAAACATATAGAGGTCACTCAGACTTCCTTCTCTACCGTTATGCTGTAAAGCTGGAAATCAACAAAAGAAAGATTTAAAAAGGGTAAATACATGGAAGACGAATAACTTACTTCTTCTTCAAGAAGAGTTGGTATTGGCCCAAATTAGAAAGTTTCTAGAAATCAACTAGAATGATAATACATCATACCAAAATCTATGGGATACAACAAAGAGGATGCTTGATATCGATAAATGCGCATATGAAGAAGGAAGAGAGACTTAGTGGGGTTACCTTCACACAAAACCTTCAGCAGTTGGAACAGAGTAAACAGAATAATCCTTTTAATAGCAAAAGAAAAGAAATGACAAAAATTAGGGTGGGGATAAATGAGTGGGAAAACAAAAGAACGATGGAGAAAATTAACTCAGTAAAAAGTTGATTCTTTGTGGAGGAAAAACAACAGGACCGACAGTTCCGGGGGGACTTGGGGTGGGGGGTTAGGGGGGGTAAGGAAGTGGTGTTAACAAACCCAGGGACAAGGGAAAAACATGGGACCCCAAATGGTAGAGAAGGGGGAGTGGCAGGCATGGTGGGAAATGATAAAGGGTAAGGTTGCGTAGAGAAGAGGTATACTCTAGCCCAGGTGGCGATGAAGCATGGTAGTAGAGCAGGAGGAAAGTCAAGGGAGATGGAGGAAAGAGCTAGGAGTCAAAGGGCATCCATGGAGGGCTAGACAAAGACATGTACATGCAAATATATATAGGAGGATGGGGAAATAGATCTATGTGTCTATATTTATAGGTCAAGTATTAAGGTGGCGGAAGGACCTTGGGCCTCTACTCAAACACTCCCTCAATGCATGAATACCTTCTTTTATTAAATTGGAACTCTATGATGCTCACTCTCCCGACACAACGGCTGGAGTCAAAGTGGGTGAACAAGTAAATGTGGTGAAGAAAGCTGATGGTGCCCGGCTATCAAAAGAGATAGTGACTGGGGTCTTAAAGGCTTGAAGATAAACAAGCGGCCATCTAGCTCAGAAGCAACAAAGTCCACATGGAAGAACACACCAGCCTGTGTGATCGAGTGGTCCCAAAGGGATCAGTTACCAGGCATCAAAGAACAAAAAATCATATCATTGACTGCATACCTCCATGATAGGATCGCTGAAGACAAATGGGTGCATAAGCAAATGTGGTGAAGAAAGCTGATGGTGCCCGGCTATCAAAAGAGATAGTGTCTGGGGTCTTAAAGGCTTGAAGGTGAACAAGCGGCCATCTAGCTCAGAAGCAAAAAAGCCCACATGGAAGAAGCACACCGGCCAGTGCGATCATGAGGTGCCAAGGGACCAGGTATAAGGCAGCATGCAAAAAAAACAACAACATATAAGTGTGTGTATATATGTGTATATGTATATATATACCATATTAAATGAAGGGGGAAGTGCAGAGTGGAGACCCAAGGCCCAAGTGTCGGCCAATGGAGATCCCCTCATAGAGGCGTTTAGGAGAGGAGATGGGTTAATTAGGGTGCGAGGTAGTACCAATGAAGAACACAGCTTTCCCCCAGATCCTGGATGCTTCCTCCCCCCAACTACCATGATCTGAATTCTACCTTGCAGGGCTGGATAGGACAGAGGCTGTACACTGGTACATATGAGGGCTGGAGGTACAGGGAATCCAGGGTGGATGATACCTTCAGGACCAAGGGTGTGAGGGACGATGCTGGGAGAGTGGAGGGTGAGTGGGTTGGAAAGGGGGAACTGATTACAAGGATCCACATGTGACCTCTTCCCTGGGAGAGGGACAGCAGAGAAGGGGAGAAGGGAGACTCCGGATAGGGCAAGATATGACAAAATAACGATGTATAAATTACCAAGGGCACAGGAGGGAGGGGGGAAAGGGGAGGGAGGGGAAAAAAAAAGAGGACCTGATGCAAGGGGCTTAAGTGGAGAGCAAATGCCTTGAGAATGATTGGGGCAGGGAATGTATGGATGTGCTTTATACAATTGATGTATGTATAAGTATGGATGGTGATAAGAGTTGTATGGGTCCCTAATAAAATGTAAAAAAAGAAAAGAGGAGAAAAAAATGATTAGGGCAGGGACTGTACAGATGTGCTTTATACAATTGATGTATGTATATGTATGAACTGTGATAAGAATTGTATGAGCCCTTAATAAATTGTTAAAATTTAAAAAAACAACAACAACAAAAAAATAATTAAAAAAAAGTTGATTCTTTGAAAGGATTAACAGAATTGACAAACCACTGGCAAACCTAACAAAAGATAGGAAGGAACAGACATTGATATCCAGGTTGAGGGATGAAATGGGAAATTATAATAGACCCCAATGAAATTAAAAGACTAATTACACAGTATTATATTACAAAGGACTGAACTCCAAGGAATACAACTTAGAAACATGGAAAAATACCTGGAAGCACCCCCCCACCTGATTATCACATATAAATGTCAAGAACTTGAGCAGACCTATAGCCAAAGAAGAAATAGGTAAGGTTATCAAGGTACTACCAACTTAAAAAAAGAGTCCTGGTCCAGATGACTTCACAGGAGAATTTTACCAAGCAATCAGGGAAGAACTGACACCAAAGCTACACAAGCTCTTCCAGAACATAGAGAAGGACAGTAAACTGCCAAACACATTCTGAGATAACACGGACACCAAAACTTGGCAAAGCTCTAACAGAATAGAGAACTACAGGTCAATATCCCGAATGAGCATAGATGCAAAAACCCTTAGAATCTTGATGAATAGAATACAGAAAAGTATATAAAAAGAAGTGGGATTCATACAAGAGTTGCAGGGATGGTTCAGAATTAGAAAACCCATCAACATCATCCACTACATTGAGAAGAAAAAGGACAAGAACCACATAATATCCATAAACACAAAGAATTTGAAAATATTCAACATCCATTCCTGATTAAGACATTGAAGAAGATTACCTCAATATAATTAAGATTATATATAAAAATCCAACACCCAGCATTACAATCAATGGAAAAAAGATGAAAATATTCCCACTGAAAAAGGGAACCAGACAAGCATGCCCCTTATCCCCACTTTTATTCAACATAGTCCTGGAGGCCATAGCTAATGATATAAGGCAATGGAAGGATCTCAAAGGTGTACATCTGGGGAAAGAAGTGAAATTATCATTGTTTGCAGATGATATGATTATGTACATTGAGAACTTCAAAGGCGCCACAATAGGATTGCTAGAAAGTAGTAGAATGGCAGGATACAAGATCAACAAATTGAAGTCAGTTGGATTGCTATATACACTGATAAGATTACAGAAAAAGAGATCAAGAAGGTAGTACCCTTCTGTGGCAGTTACATAATCTGTCAACTTGCGAAGGGATGGAGTCTATCTAGCCTGTCAATTAGGTCACAATCAATGAGGCCTCTGTGTGGGCATGGCCTTCTCCTGAGGATCATGGGAACTACTGTCTTCCTCCCTGGACATGGGACATACTCTCTCCCTGTGATGCATTCCTGTTGACAAGCCACATGGAGCTACACTGATGGAGCCAGAGCCCTGGAGCTGGAGGAGCACGTGGAGACCTCTGCCAGTGTTGAGGTACTTCCACCACCACTGGATCCACTAGATTTTTCACCCACTGGCCTGTGATCTTCCTGCACTCCATGTCATTGCATGTGTTGCATGAATTTAAAGAAGAATTTATCAGGGAAGGAGGGGGAAAATGAGGATCTGATGCCAGGGGCTTAAGTGGAGAGCAACTATTTTAGAATGATAAGGGCAATGAATGTACAAATGTGCTAAAAAAAAAAAAGTCACAGGGTGGCAGAATAGATTTTTAAAAAAGGAAGCATCATCATGGAGAGCAAATGTTTTGAGAATTATGAGGGTAACGAATGTATAAATGTGCTTTATACAATTGATGTATGTATGGATTGTGATAAGAGTTGTATGAGCCCCCAATAAAATGAGAAAAAAAGAGTTTATGGACTTGTATTGGACATATGGGCTAATATCAGACTTATGAACTTGATTTGGACTGGACTCGGATGTTTTTCAATATACAATTGCTTTTATAAATAAAGCTCTTTCTTATACACATATGAGTAACTCTGTATTTCTTTCTCTCGTCAACCCAGAATAATACACCTTCACAACAACCAAGCATAAATCAAAATATCTCGGGATATACCCAAGCAAAAAACCCCTAAAATATCTGTACAAGGAATACTACAGAACATTATGACAAGCAATCAAAAGGGACTTCACAAATGGAGAAATATCCCAGGCTCATGGATGGGTAGACTCAATATTGTAAAGATGCCAATTCTACTTCAGGCACTGTATAGGCTCAATGCAATCCCGATACAAATACCAGCAACATTTTTCAAAGAAAAGGTAAAACTGATTACTAACTTCATGTGGAAAGGAGGAAAAAATAGAATTGGCAAAGAACTCAAGAAGAATAAAATGGGGGAGCTTGCATTACATAACTTTAAAATTTATACATTGATAGCTGTCAAAACAGCATGGTATTGGTATAAAGATAGATACTCAGACCAATGGATAAGAACAGAAAATCCAGAAATAAAAACAGAAGAATAGAGACAAGTAATCTTTGATAATTCCCCCCCCACCTCAAATGGGAAGCAGATTCTCTTTTTAACAAATGGTGCTAGAAAAACTGAATGTCCACCTGCAGAAGAATGAACAAAGACCTTTACCTCATCCACAAGGACAAATTCAAGGAGAATCACAGACCTTGAGGTAAAACCCCAAACTATCAGACTCATCAATGAAAAAATAGGGACAAAGCTAACAACCTTACCGCAGAGAATACATGGGCTATCATTACTAATGAAAGATACTCACCCGGAAGAAAAGAACATAGACTTGTGGGACATACTAAAGGTAAAACACTTATTTGCATTGAAAAACTTCATCAAGAGAGAGAGAACCCACAGACTGGGAAAAGATATTTAATAATGGCATATCAGACAACAGTCTCATTTCTAAAAGCTACAGAAGCCTGCAACTGTACAATAAGAAAACAAATAAACAAAACCCCAGAATAGCTCACCGAGGAGGGTGGGCTAAAGACTTGAAAAGGAGGAGGAAACCCGAATGGCCATTAAACATATGAGAAAATGTTCCCGATCATTAGCCATCAGTGAAACGCAAGTCAAAACAATCAAGAAACACCAGCTAACACCCACAAGTATAGCCCAATTCAAGAAAACAGAAAGCAACAAATGTTGGAGGAGGTGTGGTGAGCCAGGAACTCTGGTGGTCTTGTAGACCATTGTGGAAAGCAATCTGGCAGTACCTAAAACAGATGGGAACCAAATTACCTTACAACCTTGCAATTCCACTACCGTGCATATGCCCAGAAGAAATAAGACCATAACAGGCCATTGCCTGGCACCTGCCCTCCAATGTTCATCACTGCACAGTTTAAAAATCGCAAAGAATTTGGAAACAGCCAAATTTCCATCAATAGACAAATGGAGAAAAACACTCTGGGATATGCACACAATACATCCTTAAATAAAACAGTGAAGAAACGATGAGGCACCTCATCTTGTGGAAGGAATTGGAGGACATTATGTTGAGTGAAGTTAGCCAAGTCCCGAAGGACAAGTACAACATGAGTTCACTGAGGTAAGTTCAAACAACAGAATGGGCACAGGGGAAAATGTACTCTTGCAAAAACCAGACTAAACACAATGATGCATATGTTATCAAAATAAAGGGGAAAAATTTAAAAGATGCCGATAGCAACCATGCAGAAAGACACCCTCCCCCATATGCTAATATACCTTGCTGGCCCACAGAAGGATGGGGAAGCAAAAAGATGGCACTGGGGGTACAGGACACTAATCCACCCAAGGGGAAGGTATTGTTTGTTTCCACAGGAAAGGGAGAGATAGAGTAGACCTCATTCCAGTGCAGCAAGCCTTGAGGGAGATGCTCCTGCTCCAAGCAGCTCATCTACTGGGCTGGCCCCAGCTTGAGACATAACATCCTCTGCCTAAAGGACAGCACTACCGAGGACAATTCTGAAGCCACAGTTTGAGGAGCGTGGCTGGGATGACCAACCCACATGAGGGCAATCCATGAGGAGAGTACAACAGACCAGCAACGGGAACAACGACACAAAGTCCCTGAGGAATCTTGATAACAGACACGTGACTCAGGAGGCAGAGCTTGGCATTTCATTTGAACTGGTTGGGACATATTCACAAGGGGCCTGCACTGAAAGTTAAAGGTATAACGGGGTTGCGGGTCGTGCACTAGACAGCTCCAGCTCTGATTGCAGGAAGAGCAATAATGGTCTTGTAGAAGCACGTCCCTTAGATTCGAATGCTGAGGACTAAAAGAGCCTAAGTGCTGTTAGGTAAGTGGGTCAGGGAGATGGATGGATCCCCGAAAGAAAGAGGGATTGGACTGATGGATTATAACAGGGCCTGCTTGCTATTTAACAGAGAGATACTCATCATTTACATGGGGTCAGGGAAATAATTAGACATGGAACTATTTGCATGGGCTCTTTCCCCCCCCCCCTTTTCTTTCTCATTAGCTACCTATCTATATAAGACAGGCAGGATAAACAATCCCAAGGAGACAGCAATGGAACCGAAGGTTCTGCGTGGGGATGGGAGGGTTGGGAGAGGAGAAGATGGGAGTGGTGGTTGGGTTGGGTAGCAATGAGCAAATAATGACAAGGACAGGGGAATAGCAAGGAATCTAAAATTGACAGGAAGGAGTAGCACTTCTGTGTCTGATCAATTGAAATGTATCCACAAGGAATTACTGAGAGGTGAACAGTGGGTACACATGATAGTGGGACAGGAGGGAAGAAAAAGAAAATAAGAAAGTAAAAATTATATATAGAGATAGTTATTTATATAATGCAAATATATAAATATAAGGTATATATACCCATCCACACACAACAAAGAAGCAGATGGACTTTGGGCCACTACTTGAATCTTACCTCAGTACAAGAACAGTTTGTTCAAATAATGTGGCGTTATAAGATACTCACTATGAGACACAATCACTGATTGTGCACAGCAAATGTGGTGCACAAGCAAATGTGGTGAAGAAAGCTGATGGTGCTTGGCTATTAAAAGTTATAGTGTCTGGGGTCTTAAAGGTTTGAAGTTAAACAAGTGGCCATCTATAGCAGGGAAGCAACAAGGCCCACATGGAAGAAGCACAGCAGCTTGTGTGATCATGGAGTTTCGATGGGAAGAGGTATCAGAAAGTAAAAAACATGCAACCAGATTGACGTCAAGGAGTGCAGACAAAGTAAAAGACCCCAAATCCACCTGTAAATCAATTGGACAGTCTATCAGGGAAGGGCCACATGGAAGGGGTGATATATCCAATAGAGTCCTATAGAATTGTAGGAGAACAGATACAGTGGATGATATAAAATATGGCAAAATAATAACAATAATAATTTATAACCCTCAGGGTTCCTGAGGGAAGGGTGGGGGAAGGAGGGGATAAAGGGGAGCTGATATGAAAGAGCTGAAGAAGAAAGAAATGTTTTGAAAATGATTGTGGAGCAACTGTGTGATTATGCTTGATTTAATTGAATTACAGATTGTTACAATACCTGTAAGAGTTTAAAATTAATTTTTTAAAAAGGAAATAAAAGAAACACCAATTTGAGGAATATAAATGACTATTATGACTAAAATAAATGTGAATAAAAATATCAAAAGAAAAAAAAACCAACTTCACAATCACGTGCCAATTTATACTCAGGGGTCAGTTGTTATGATTAGGAACTACACTACTAGTCTACAAACACTCCACCTGGCATGAGTCACACACACTCCAAATTCACACTCAGTAAGAAAAAGGAAGGGTTCTTACTTTAAAGCCAAGAGCGAGGAAAGCCAGAGACAAGTGAGGCCAAACCCTTAAAGCGAGAAGGAAGAAAACTTCACTGTGAAGACAGAATAAGAGTTCTAATTCCGTGCCCCAAGGCATTTAGAATTTACGGAAAGGTCAAATGTGCTTACACAAAAGAATACATTTGGATAATGGCTTTGGTATTTTTTACCAAGGTGATTACCATAGAAAACTCTTGAGTCAGTATTATTTACTTGGGCGTCAAGTAGGAAAAAATGCATATACACACATCTTAAAAGCTTCTGAGCAATGTTTACTGTGCTTCTACTCTTACAAAATATCCTCTAAGTACTCAACTTCCATAACACATCGTGTTATATATCAAGCGAATGACAGTTAAAAGAAGGCTGGATATCAATATTAGTCTCATGAAATAGGCATTACAGTAAAAGACATAATGAAAGATTAAAAAGGTCACTATATAATTATGAACACTTTAACTGAAATATCATAACCATAATTAACAAATATGAACCAAATGAAAGAATAAAAATATATTAATTAAATTCTTAGAAGTGACAGACCATAATATGATAATAGTAGAAGACTTCAATACATCACTTTCACCCCAAGATTGAGCAACTAGAAAGAAAATCAACCAGATACAGAAAAATTCAAATAACACAATCAATCAACTTGGTATCTTAGCCATATATAGAAGATTTCACCACAAAAAACCCAACAACCTTATTTCACTGTTTTTCTCCTCTTGTGATCATGGCACCTACTCTGGAATAGATCATATTTTAGGCCATAAAGCAAGGATCAATAAATTAAAAAACCTCAATATTCTACAAACCACCATATTGTAATGCTGCAAAATCAGAAATCCATCATCGAAAAATCAACTCCAAAAAATACATAGAATGGAATAATACTTAAAAACCAGGTGTAACTGAAGAAATAAGGAACACAATCAAAATATTCCTTGAAACAAATGAGAACAAACACAAGCATATCAAAATCTTTGGGGCAATGAAACAGCAGTTCTAAGAGAGTACTCTATAGCACGACTACACACACCAAAACAACAAGAACACAGAAAGAGTGAAAAGAAATTCCTTCCACAGAGAGAACAACATGGCTGGCCCCACTATGAGACATGGTGCCCCTCAGTGACTAAGGGCGATACAGGGGAATTGCACCTGACCTGATCCCACCACACCGAGGCAAATCACTGGGGGAGTGCAGTGGAACAGCAAGGGAATGGAGTGGCAATGCCCCCAGGGAATGCTGAAAGTGGACTTTGGGGCCAGGGCGTGGTGCCCCAACAGACTGGACTGGAAAACGCTCCTAAGGGCCAGCAAACGATCCCTGAACTGACTACAAGCCTTTCTTTTGTGAAAAAAAAAAAAAGAAATTCCTTAACACATCAACAACAACCATTGGAAAAAGACCAGCAAAACAAACCTTCATATACGAGAAGAAAAAAATATTAGAGCAGAAAATAAAAAGACTATAGAAAAAAATCAAGACAATTAAATTGGTTCTTTAAAAAGATGAACAAAATTGATAAACCACTGGAAAACCTAACAAATGAAAAGAATGAGGAAAAGCAAATTCTACAAATAAGAAATGAAATGGATGATATTACAACAGAATCAAATGAGATAAAAAATAACAGAATTATGAAAAGTTGTATCCCCCAAAATTTGAAAATCTAGGAAAAAATGGGTAAATTTCTAGAAAGGCATTATTTACTTAAATCACCACATGCTGATGTAGAAAACCTTAAATAATAGATAGTATGTTATCCAAACTGTAACAAAGAGGAATTGCTGAAACCCTGGTAGGGACTGAGCATGATAGTAGGACAGGAGGAAAGTCAAGGGAAATAGAGGAAAGAGCTGGGAGACAAAGGTCATTTATAGAGGTCTAGATAAAGACATGTACATATGCAAATATATTTATGTATGAGGATGGGGAAATAGATCTATGTGCATATATTTATAAGTTTAGTAGCAAGGTAGCAGAAGGACACTGGGCCTCTACTCAAGAACTCCCTCAATGCAATACTTTCTTCTATTAAATTGGCATTCTACGATGCTCACCTTCAGGCTGCACTTTTAAGGCAAACATGTGTTTGCCTTAAAATCATACTTACAAAGATTACATGAAGTCTGTCCCCTAAATGTCTCAGAAATACTCATTAATGAAAGTCCAATTTAGAGGCTCCCAGGATACATGGGTGAGCAAAGGCGATAAACATTGCTTTTTAGTAATAAAACTCAAATCAATAGCCATCGTCAACTCTTTTGAATAATGTCTTTTGAAGGGGCCAAACTTCAGAAATGAGTTAAAGGCAGGTAAGATTGGCAGTCAGAAGGAATAATATTTATACAGGTATAAAGGCTACTTCAACAAAGATTGCATTTCGGGCTTTGGAGGAGGAAGCGCATGATGGTGAATAAGATCCCAGAGCAGGAGTGCAGGGTTCCACCACACACCCGTGGCCCCACCCACTCCGTTGTTGATCAACAACAAAGGAGAGCCTGTGTACTCCCTCAGCCATTTCTTTGTTGCTTCCAAGGAGAAGGAAGTGCTGAATCTCATTAAGAAAGTGATGAAATTGGAAGGAAGGGAGCCCTTGTGACAAAGGTGGAATGTGACTTAAGTGTCTCCATTTAACACAGACATGTCTCTACTGAGCAACTGTAGGTTGCCCTTTGCACACTTCAGTTCTAACTCTGCCAGCTCACCACTAGATTTGTCCTGAATGCAGCAACTCTTCCTGTCTTAAAATCGAGTAAGTTCTTGTTTTGCAGGTTCGGATACCTTTTAAATTCTGACAACATAATTGTTGGGAAGTCTCAGCCTAAAGAACAGCGGTTCTCAACCTGTGGGTCGAAAGACCCTTTCACAGGGGTCGCCCGATTCATAACAGTAGCAAAATTACAGTTATGAAGTAGCAACAAAAATAATGTTATGGTTGGGGGGGGGGGTCACCACGACATGAGGAACTGTATGAAAGGGTTGCGGCATTAGGAAGGTTGAGAACAATGGCTATGGAATATCTTTATTTTTGCTCTTGCTTTATCCAGTGCTTCATTAGCATTTTATAATCCACCAGAGACCTAGATCTTCTATACAGGAGATCCTTAGCAGCTTGAGAGTCTCTTAAGTGATATTTTTAAAGGTTAGAAAGTTTGAGTTCTTCATCAGCAGATTTAGGCTTCTCTTTCTTTCTTGTTTTATCAAACGGCTCTAAAACTTTGAGAATAACTTGCATATATCAGAAGAATTCTGGGTTCCTAAAGCATATAATGAAGAACCAATTCTACTGTAATTATCTGCAGCACTTTTGTGCAATCTTGCTTCCAACCAGATTTAGCAGATGTAAACACAGTAAAGCTATCCAAAAAGAAATGCTCGTTCTGTCCCCAGGTAATTACTGATCTGCTTTCTTTAATTGATTGGTTTGCATTTTCTAGAATTTTATCTAAAGAGCATCCTACAGTTTGTAATCTCCTTTTTGAGGTGGGAGTAGAGAGACACTAGTAAATTTGACTCAGTATAGTGATTCCGAAATTCACCAATCTTGGTTCTTACACTAATATCTCATTTAATTTCGTTGCTGAGTGGTGTTCCTTTGCATGCATAAACCACAGTTTATAAAACCGTCCCCCTAACATTTGTGTTGTTTCCAGGTTTTGCTGGCTCTGAACACTTATGTGTGGATTACAGACACAGCTGCTAGCTCCGGGGTGCTGGGAGTGCCAGCGCTGGCACTCACCTCTGAGCCCGTGGTGCTGAGAGCACATTCCGAACAGGTCTGACAGTTCACCATATCATTCTATGTACTATTTGGTTGCTCTCTAGCGATGCAAGGCTTGAGGAGTACCTAAGGGCCATCAGCCTTCACCAGAGCAGTAAGTCTGTTCTTTTTTTAATCTTAAATTTTGTTCTACATTTCTCCCCTCCCTTTTTGTTCCAACCTTCTATTGTGATCCAGAATAGGCTGGTCAGCAGTAGCAGTAGGTAGGCACTCGCTAGTTCTTCTGGTTTCAGTTATAGAGAATGTAGTAGTCCATTAGTTCTTTGTACTAATCACTTCCTTGAGCCGTAAGATTTTTTGGGAAATATGAACACTGACTGGATATTTGCTATTAAGTAACTAATATGATAATAGCAATATGGCTACTAATATGATGATGTAGTTGTTATGTAACATACTTTGAATATTTATAGATGAAATGATAAAATGTCTGGGATTCTTTTAAAAATAATATGGGCAGAGTGTGTGACAGAGATGACACAAGCTTGGATATGGGTATATAATGTGCTTGAAATTTCCACAATTACACATTTTTAAAAATTGTCTGAAAAATCTTAACTACAAAATAGCCACCAAACTCATTGCTAGCGGCCCTGTACGACAGGGCAAGCCTGCCCTGTGGATCACTGCCGCTGTGACTCCCTCCAGGAGAGAAAGCCTCACTGTTCTCCCGTGAGCAGCTGGTGATCTAACCTGGTGGTTAGCAGCCCACCCATAATCACTGTGCCCCCGGGGCTCCAGTTTCTATTCTAATGCATATTTCACCCAGAAGCATACAGTTTTACTATCATATATAGTACATAATTAGTATTTTATAAAATCACGATACTACACAGACTGCTCTGTAACTTCTTTCCACACTAAACAATTTATGTTTAGTGTTACGCTATGTTAGCAAATACTGATTTAAATAATTTTTTAATCATTAGTATGAGTCAGAATTGACTCAAGGGCAGTGAGGACCATGACTGCTTTAAAACTGTTTTTCAACTTTTGGACAATTAAGTAATTTTCTGCTTTTCACTGTCATGAATAATGTTACCATAAACTGGCTTACTCAAAACTAAACCAGATCATGGGTTCTTGCCTGAGTTATCATGCTGGCCTATCACCTATTAGCTAAGGAACTGGATCAAGTTACAAGCCGCCCCAGACTCAACTTCCTGCTATATAAACAGAGATGAGTATGAATCCCTGGTTGGCACAAATGGTTAAGCACTTGACGACTGAAAGGTACTTCGTTAGAAAGGTGTGGCAGTGTGCTTCTGAAGGATCACAGCCTTGAAAATTTATGGAATGCAGTTCTACTCTGACACAGACAGAGTGACCAGGGGTCAGAAAATAGAGACGTCAACAGTGCCTGTTTCACAGACAGGTAAGGTTAGCAGTTAAAACCCACTGAGATGCACCGCAGAAGACGAGTCTAGAAAGCGGCTTCTGAAAGAGCAGTCTGGAAAAAAGCTACACAGAGCAGTTCTAATCTACACACAGTTGAGTTCAAAATCTACTCAATGGCAAGTAACAATAATAACATATTAAATATTATTACACGTTGCAAGCTGGATTAGTATCTTTAAGGATTGGTGGTTTTAAGGTTACATGTTTGTTATTTTTCTTGGCAGGTGTCATCCAATGGGTTTTGACTCAGTGCAACAACCAAACGTTACCAGTCCTGCACGATCCTCACAATAGGTATGCTTCAGCCCACTGGTGCAGCCACTCTATCCACATTAAGGGAGGGGCTTCCCCTCTGTCACTAACTTCCTACCAAGTATAATAAACGTCTCCAGGGACTGGTCCTTCCTGATACTGTTTCCAGAGTACATGAGACAAAGTTTTTCATTCACACATCTAAACTGTATTTTTTGGCTGTACTGTCTTACAGTATATTCACAATATTCTTCACCAACACTAATTCAAAGGTATCAATTCTTTTTCAGTTTTCCTTCTTAGACGTCTAACATATGAGGTGACAAAAAGCTACAGTTTGGGTCAGATGCGTCTTAGTCCTCAAGTGACATCTTTCGTTCTTTGGCACTTTAAAGAGGCCTGCTACAGTTGACTTGCCCAGTGCAATATTCCATTTTCTTTCTTTTTTTAAAAATATGGAACGCTTCACGATTTTGCGTGTCATCCTTGCGCAGGGGTCGTGCTAATCTTCTCTGTATCGTTCCAATTTAAGTATATGTGCCACCGAAGCGAGCACCCCTTTTCTTTCTTGACTGCTGTTTTCATGGCCATTGATTGTAAATCCAAGTAAAACAAAATTCTTAACAATGCCAATATTTTCTTCATTTATTATGATGTTGCTTATTGGCCCAGTTCTGAGAGTTTTGGTTTTGTTTGTGTTGAATTAGAGTTCATGGTGAAGCCTGTAGTCTTTGACCTTCATCTCAATAAGTGCTTCAAGTCCTCTCCTCTTTTTAGCACATCAGGTAGTGTTGTTTGCACGTCACTATTTGTTATGAGTCTTCTTCCAATCCTGACATGAGATTGAGTGTTTCTTCATGTAACCCAATTTTTATGTAGGGATTACTTTTGATGTACAATTTGTCTATTTTCTAAAACAATCTCATTTCACAAGTCTATCCTTTGACTGCATGTTACATTAATTTTTGTTGTAATGAAAGTGAACAGGTTGTTCTGTGATCCTGGCCTGTCTAATAAATGCATAATGGACTCAAATAGAGTGATGCTCATGAAGATGTCAAAGGGCTGGGCTATACTTTCCATAAGGCGGAACGGGCTCAATTGCAAAGATTACACACTTTTAAATTTACCTTCACTTGACAGTGTGCTTGCGATCCTCTTATATAAAGTTTGCAAGAATTTTTGTTTTGTTTTTAAATTGAACCTGCTGTGCACCAAAAAGAATCAGAAGTATCGTTGGGAATTTTAAAAATCTGGTGAACTTATGAGTTGTTAAAACTCCTGTGCAAGGATCTGCATGTGACCTCCTCCCTGGGGGATGGACAGCAGAAAAGTGGGTGAAGGGAGACGTCACACAGTGTAAGATATGACAAAATAATAATTTATAAATTATCAAGGGTTCATGAGGGAGGTGGGGTGGGGAGGAAGGGGAAAAATGAGGAGCTGACACAAAGGGGTCAAGTAGAAAGCAAGTGTTTTCAGAATGATGAGGGCAACAAATGTACAAATGTGCTCGACACAATGGATGGATGTATGGATTGTGATGAGTTGTACGAGCCCCCAGTAAAATGATTATTTAAAAAACAACAACAAAAATCCCTCCTGTGCAATCCATGATTATAAAACAAGGCATGATCACAGACCCTAACTTCTTCTTTTTCATGTTCATACTCTATCTTTTGTAACCAATGTTTGCACTTCTAATTATATCACCCTTTAAAAACAAAGACTTCTCACCCTGATGGCAGAGTGAGTTACAAGCTGGGAGGCTAACTTCAAAGCCAGCAGTTTGAACCCATTAGCTGCCCTAATAGCTGGTTTGTGGGGAAAAGATTACCCTAGTCTGTCTGCACCTGTAAATATTTACAATCTTGGAAACTCGAAAGAGAACCTCTATTCCAGGGGTCCTCAAACTTTTTAAACAGGGGGCCAGTTCACTGTCCCTCAGACCACTGGAGGGCCGGACTATAGTTAAAAAAACAACAAAACTATGAACAAATTCCTATGCATACTGCACATATCTTATTTTGAAGTAAAAAACCAAATTGGGGCAAAAACACCCAGCGGGCCGGACACATGTCCTTGGTGGGCCGCATGTGGCCCGCAGGCTGTAGTTTGAGGACCCCAGCTCTATTCCATCTTACAGGGTCACAATAAGTAGAATCAAACTAACAACAAATAAAGAATCTAGTTCAGTGTCTATGATAATACCCCCAACTATAATTTTCAGGAGAGCCTTACATTCATTATAACAGCAGCAAAAGCACAACTATTTTTTAACCCAATTCAGATATTTGTCTGTTGGGCTTACAGTCCCACCTCTGCCCTCAAGAGAAAGTGAAAACAACAACAAACCTAGGTATTTGAGTTACTCAACTCTTCAAACAAAAACGTGTGCCTCTACTCTCCAGAATCCAGTCTGCTTGGCTTGCAAATCCAGTCCAATGCAGGCCAGAGGTGCACTGCGTTGTTTCCGTCAGAACCATGAGAGAGGTTCTTGGCATTATCTCCTTCTCAGCCCCTTATCCAACCCATTAACGTTGTTGAGGAGTCTCTGGATGGCGGAAGTAGTTAAACACTCCACTATTAGCCAAATAACTGGCAATGCAAACCCAACCAGAGGCATCTTGGAAGAATCATAGTCTTGAAAAACCCTATGGAGGAGTTCTACGCTACACACATGGGATTACAAGCCGATCTTGTTGGTTCTGACATAAAAAGATTTCAGATATTCATTTCCACTTCTTATCCTTGTCCGAGCAGCCTCTCTCCTGGATGACGGCAATGACATGCTGCTTGAGTCATTTCCAAACTGCACACATTCCAATCAACATGAGTTCACTTTCCAAAGGGGCTACAAAGCCAACCAAACCTACTGCCACTGAGTTGATTCTGACTGACTTGTAGTGACCCGAGGGTTTCTGAGCCTGTAAGTATTTACTGGAGCAGACAGCCTCATCTTTCTCCCAAACAGTAGCTGGTGTATGTGAACTGCCATCTGTGGGGCTAGTGGACCAATGCCTAAACCCACAGTACTACCAAAGATGATAATTTTATAAAGTGGAGATGTTTAACCCCCTGCTTCACATACCTAATCAAAACTAAACTGTGGCCTTATGCAGGGTTTCTGAAACTGTGTATCTAAACAGAACCAGACAGCCTCACCTTTCTGTAGAGCTGCTGGCGAGTTTGAACTACCAACCTTATGGTTAGTAATACAATGTCTGATCCACAACATTATCAACTTTTGTAAAGTGAATATGCTACACTCCTGTTTAACCTACCTAGAGACTTCCAATTATCCTTAGAATGTTACCCCCTCCTTCCCATTACAATGTCGGACTCAGGCCCATATTCCCCTGAGATTCGCTCTCTGGCTGCCTCTGTTGTCCCTTCAATACACCCAACTATTTCCTGTGCCAGCCAGCAGTCTAGTTCACGTTGTTCATTCTGTCTGCTAGCTCGTTTTTAGACCATTGTCCAACTGGCTCTCCTCATATTTCAAGTTCAATTTAAAATAATTTCCTTAGGAAGGCTTTCCAAATCTAATCTAAATCCTCACCTGTTCTCTGTCCTTGTTCTTGCCCTTTGATTGTAATGATACACCTATTGAACTATTTAAAGCCTATCTTCCCCACTCCTTTTTCAGTTTGTTTTGTTTCCTTGGATACACTCGAACACATAAAAGAATGTAGCATACATTTGCTGAATAAATTAAACCAGGCTTGTGTAACCTTGTGGTGTTATTCAGGCTTAAGTCCCATAGGGAAGTAACTATATTTCACTTGACCTGGTGAGCTTTCTGGAATATGATGAGATGAAAATGCAAAATTAAAAGCCTGAATTTAGTGCTATACTAAATATAGTAGTATATGCTATACTAGTTTGAGTTTTGTGGGTATTATAAAAATATATATATTATAAAAATATATATATCTTCTCCCAGAGAACATTTAGTTTCTCTAAAACAAATAGGTACCTGGAACACTTAGAGAATCATTTAAAGATAAATCAAGATCAAGAGAGAAACCATCAGTGAGAGTGGAGCCGGTGGACTGCCTGAAGGAGGGGCACCTGAACTAACTGAACCATGGGGGAATTGAAGTTTGCAGAGAGCCAAGGAGGACTATCACAGTCTCTGGTTCTATTTTAAGCTGAGGAAGGAGCAGATGTAACACAAGACGGAAGTGAACAAAGGCATCACGGAGGGAATAAGACAAAACCTGCAAAGGAGAAAATAATGAAATCAGAGTTCTGTTAACTCATCTTTCACATTATGACGTACATAGACAAGTAGATTGAGTGGATCCATAATAGAAGACCATCAGGACTCTTTGGTTAGATTGTTAATTTTAAAATCCATAAATAGCAACAATATATACTCAAAAGCCTACACTACTGACTATGGAATACAGTTTTCCACCAGCTGCCTCTGTGCTCTATGTGAAGCAGAATGGCCAGCCTTCAATGTTGGCTACCTGCCAAAAGGCACGTTTGACCCGCAGAGCTTGCTCGAGTATGGGCTATAGTTACTGCTACCCAACACACCCTGATCAGCTTCCCTACATAGATCAATGGCTAATCCTAACGAAATCCCGTCCTCCATGGCTAAAAATTATTTAGCTTCTGACCCCCAAACTAGAGTTCTCCTATCCAAAACCTGTCACCCTGTCCCAAAACTTGCCACCCCGCACCCAAACTAAAAGTACCAGTTCTCCGAGTTGGCTATTGAAGATCGTCTCCAAACCTCACCTCCACCATATCCTCGTCCGCCAGCCCATCTCTCTTCCACCCCCAGTTCCCCCTCCTCTTCCTCAAGCCTCTTCTTCAACCTCTCCTGTGCCTCTTCCTTTGGCTTTCCACCTTCGGTCCCACCATCGCAAACAACTGGGGTGCCTCCCCAGGCCCAAGATTTCCTTCAAGTTCAAATCCCCTTTGCCCAGTCCTTCCCTGGAGAGAGGCCAGGCTCCCGATGGCTCCGCAGACTGCCCTCTCATGGTATATGTTCCCTCCAACCCTTCTGACCCGTGTAACTGCAAGTGCCTCCTTTTCCTGGGAAACCTCCAGTCCTGACCTCCCGTCGTGAGTCTGTTTTCTGCACTCACCGCCTCGCTTGTGATGCCTGTCCGCAGTTCCTCTTTGTCCTTTATGCTTCAGAAAAACGCGAGCAAGGTGAGCTGAGGACAAAACGGCGGTGCTCTTCTCTGTGGCCGGAACCCAAGGGGAAAGTTAAAGGCTCTCTCAGACCTACTTCTCTTTTGCTGCCCTGACTGGGACTCAAATTCTAGTGGGGGGTGGGGGCTGGCGGGGGGGGGGGCAACAGGCTCTGGATGCTTATCACTGGTCTCTGCTTGTAGGTATAAAAGCTGCAGCAAAACAGCCCACCACTTTATCTAAAATAACTGAGCTAATCCCAGAGTCAGAAGAGTCTCCCAGTGCATTCCTTGAATGTCTCCGAGAGGTCATTCCTATCGATCCCTCTGCCCTTGGGCAACCAATACAGCTTCTGTCCTGCAATCGGCATCTGACATCTAAAAAAAACTACAAAAATCAGAAAGTTTTGCTAGCATGAATATTGGCTAGCTTGTGGAAATCCCACAAAAGGTCTTTAATAGCTGTGACCTCGAAAACCAACACCAGCTGGAGTTGTCAGCAGATAAAGCTGCAAAACGCCAAGCCAAGATCTTGGTTACTGCTATCCAGCCAGCATGGATCTGTAAGGTCAGCCCCCCACCCCCACCCCACACCTCAGTTCTCCAGCCAACACAGCCTGTACTGCCATCTAGTGGCCTAAAGACCTTACAACAACCCACAGGCACCAGCAACCGAGACCCACTGAGACAAATGTGCACACTGCAAGCAGACTGACCACTGGAAAAATAAGTGCCCAAATCGCAAGCCAACATCTAAACTCATCTTCAAACTCACTCTACCTACTCAAGATTCAGATTTTGACTAAGGAGGCCTGGACTCTATCTTACTAGGCCTCCAGGAGCCGATGGTCACCACAACGATCAGGGTCAACCTGCTCCATTTCTAGTAGAAACTGGACCCAAACTTTCTGTTCTTAGACAGCCTATGTATCCATCTCTAGCAACACTGCATGGATTCAAGGAGCCACTGGCCAGGATAAATCCTACCCTTTCTCTACAGAAATAACTGTAAATCTTGGCCATAAAAGTATTTCTCACTTGTTACTTATGGTTCTAGACAGCCCTTATTGAATGTTAGGCTGAGACCTGCAAAAACTGTGCTGTTATCAACCTCTCTGACCCATCTGATGGTAAGCTCCTTATGCCTGGCCGGCCTGATTGAGAGCTCACCATCTCTGTTCCCCTCTCAAGAATGTTTACTTGCTACTCCTGAGCAATCCATCTTCAAATCCTAGTCTCCTGTGTGCCTCTCTGCACAGCCAGTTTCCATCTGTCTCAGCAGAAACCAAGCCTCCAAGAGTTGCTGCTCCTCACCCTCCAGTTGTGGTAACCCTTCCTCATTAAACCATACCCTATCAGCCTCAGTGCCGGACAGGGAACCCAGAAATGTATTGACTGCTTATTACAAGCTGGCACCCTGTTGCCATGCAAATTTCTGTGGAATGCTCCTTTCTTCCTTGTCTGGAAACTTGGGACCGATCAGTACTGCCTGGTTCAGGACTGAAGAGAGGTCAACAAAAGGGTGAAAACCCTCCACCCCATGGTGCCTAACCCAAATACCTTGTTGATTTTTCTGCCTCCTGGCCACATCTTCTTTAGTGTTAGACTGAAAACATGCCTTTTTCTCTATGCCACTGTGGCAGCCCAGTCTAGGAATAGACTGACCCCACAACTAATGTGACCTCCCAGGTAACCTGGAGTAGACCCCCTCAGAGCTTCAAAACTCGCCTACCCTCAGCAAAGATTAAAAACCTTTCTTTTCTGCACACCCTGATCTCTCTCTTCTCCAATATGTAGATGATTTGCTTCTAGCCACCAGTTCTTTTGCTAGTTACTTGCAGGGCACTAAAGATTCATTCCAGTTGCTACAGGAGAAGGGGCATAAAGTCTCCAGTAAAAGACCCAGTTTTGTGTCAAACAGGCCTTCCTGGGATACCATCTGAGGCAAGGTAAGCAGTAGCTAACCCTACCTCAAAACAACCATTTTGCAAATCCCACCTCCCCAGACCAAAAGGCAGCTCCGAGAATTTCTAGGAGCAGCAAGATATTGTAGACTATGGATCCCAGGGTTCACAGAGCCCCTTTATCAAGCAACTGCTGGAACAGGGCCGCTAGACTAGGGGCAAACACAACAAATGCATTGCACACTCTGAAAGAAGCCCTATCATCTGACCCCATGCTCACACTCCCAGATATACACAAGCCATTCCATCTATTTATGCATGAACACAGTAAAATGGTAAAAGGGGTCCTTATCCAAACACTGGGCCCCTGGAAATGGTCAGTTGCCTATCTTTCAGAAAGACTAGACCCAGTTCTCTGGCCGGCCTGCATGCCTCCGAGCGGTGGCTGCTAGCTTTGCTTGTCAGAGAGGCCTACGTTAACACCCAGCCAGGACGTAAGCCTAACAGCGCTCCACACTGCTGAGTTACCTGCAATTAGGTAACTCCGACAGCCTTGGTCAGCCTTCCTGGATTCATTTTCCCTTGCCAAGCCAGCACCCTCTACAGAATGGAAGGCAGTGTCTGCCGACTCCTCAAGGGTAAAGTGAAAATAGGCTCATTCGGCCCATTGGCCTTCCTTAGTGCTTGCCTATTTGTGCCTGCCCATTCCAGGTTGTCTGTACCGTAACCTCTTTAAAACCAGAGATTCAAGTTCAAAACCGCTCATGGACCCATGGCCAGCCGGTTTTGTTCTGAAGAGATTTGTGTGACCTTTTTGATACGGTAATCAAAAGCTCAAAATGTGATTCTTCCACTCTTTCTTTTGGGCCCACGGACACTCCAGCGCAGCACTTGCAGCTTATGAAGGTGCCAAAGCCTCTCGGAGACAGTCCTGCAGTGTGATGCTTTTCAGTTAAGTCCTGGAAATCCAAATGGGCACTAAGACTGCAATAGCTGACATGAGTTCCCGTGCCCTTCTTGGAGCTGTGTAGACATGGGGCCCGGGAAAGGGGGCCCAAACAAGACACATCTCCTCTCTGCTGGGAGAGGAAAGCCCCCTCCCCAGGAAGCTGCAACCCATTTTCCATCACTATCCCCAACCCTGCGGCAGCTTCCTGGTTTGCTGGACAAACCTGGGGCCTCTGTTTCCGGAGGCCAGGAGGGGACCCTGGAGTGTTGTTTACTATGCAACAAGGTCCGGTGCTCCCAAGCCCATTGGCTGCATTGCAGAACTGCAAGACCCTCTACTCGATTCCTATCTGCCTCCTCCCATCACTGAACGTTATGTCCCTGCTAAACCCCTGGTCCCATGACCCCCAAAAGTGTTGCCCCGCACGCACTCTTTTGTCTATGGTAACCAAAATGCATTCTGTCCTCAAATTAACTCACCCCGAGCTAGTAGCTGACTGTTGGCTATGCTTTCATGCAAGACCCCCACATTATAAAGGATTGGGAGTAGTAGCCAACCCCATCACTAGTGTAACTGCATGTTCTACAGAATGTGCCCCCTTAACTTAGGGAATAATTTTGGAAATGCTTCATGGGTAGCCACCTCAATGTATCTAATTCTATATATGCAGGCTTATGTATCAACAGTTATTGTTGATAAGTCCCTTAGCTGCTATGAGCCCAATTCCACTTGGTTAGCTTGCACCACGGGATTCACCAAATATACTGAACCCTCCCTTTTCCAAAATGAACCTGTTTGGTGCTTAGTAGTTCACGTATTGCCCTAAATGTATGTCTATAGTGGCCCTGAGTGGTTAAACTTGATCCTCCCACCCCACTCCTGGGCTAATGTATAGAAGTAAAAGAGCCACCCCACTCGTGGTACCTGTGTTAGTAGGCTTAGGTATAGCAGGCATGGCAGCCCTTTTTACAGTTGTCTTAATAAAGGAGACGCTAGCCTAGCCTAGTCAAGAAATTGGTACCTTGCAGAATACGGTTAACCTCCTCCACAAGGAAGTAGGATCACTAGCTGAGATGGTCCTTCGAAATCGTAGGGGCTTAGATTTATTGTTTCTCTCAGGGTGGGTTATGTGCTGCCCTAGGGGAGACTTGTTGCTTTCACGTTAACTACTCAGGAGTAATAGAAGAATCTCCGCAAAAAGTTAAAGAGCGATTACACCAGTGCCAAGGAGAAAGGGAGCCACAGGAACCTGGTACCATGGAATGTTCAACTGGAAGCCTTGGCTGACCTCCCTATTCACCTGCATTGCTGGGCCTTAATACTGTTAGCACTGCTTATGCCTCAAACGGCCTTGTAAAATTTCTCAAGTATCGCATCCAAGCAGTCAGCCTCATGGTACTCCGAGCCCAGTACAGCTCTTTTGCTCAGGAACCTGAATCAATGCTTTGGCCACATCACTAAAAGAAGTGGGGAATGTAGTAACCCAGTTCAGAAGGAAGAACTCCATTTTATTTTAAATGGTCTTCAACTCCCTGCTAGCTGGTACCCCCCACTTCCCTCCCTGCTTTCCTGGCAGACCTTGATTCCCCCGAGATGTCTGGAGACTGCCTGCACAATTAGTAAACATGTAAGCTATTCTGTTAAACGCTGACTTATCACCAGTAGCTGCACTGTTCCCACTGGCCTCCCTCCCACCTACCCTCCATCCTGATGAGAATGTAACTGCGTGAACATCCCACCCTTTAAGCCCGCCCTCTCCTCTGTACTACAAAAATCGCACTTTCCCTGTCTGTGTCAGAGCTGTCCAGGCTCTAGCCTACTTTGAACCAGCTATAATACAGGCTTTTAAATTATATGGCATGTGATTAAGCCCTTATGGGTGCCACTATATTGCATTTTCACATACCATATTTAAAAAAACAAATAAAAATATCTTGTTCAAAATGTTTCTCCTTTTTATGTCTGGATTGATTAGATGGCAGTGAGTTTGGTTTGGGCTTTTATACTGTTAATTCTGAGGAAATCTTTACTATTCAAATTAAAATGAAAAGAAACCAAGAAAGAAGGATAAATAAATCCTGGGTAGAAATGCATGGAAAAGAATTTAACTAATGTATTGGAGGAAAGCAGGCCAAAAGTGCGATTTTGAAAGGTACGCATAGATGAGTACTATCAAAGAATAATATGTTATTACAAGAAGCTTCTAAAATAGAGCTGCACTTAAAGCTTTCACAGGGTAGCTTTGGTGTTTAAAACAACAGGGTACCTTTGGTGTTTAAAATTTCCAATTAGCAAATATTTTAGCTCAAGTTTTATCTTCTTTCTGGCTTATAAGAACATTCTAAGGAGATAAAAGGGAAATACTACTTCATCTAAGACAGCACTTTACTTTGTTTATGAACATACCTTAAAAGGGCTCACTATTTACTCTTGAATTTTTATTTCATCTGTTCTCTCAGGCATATCTGTCTCTGGAGCACTGCTATGGGGAGTACAGTTGTTGGTGCATCTAGTTCTATGTTAAGCTCAGGAAGAAGCATATTTAAAACAAGTAGAAACAAGAAAAATGAAAATAAATGAAATGTCTGCTGCCTTATAGCTAGGTATATTTAGCACCATGTTTTAAGTTAACCTGTAATTAAGCTACAAAACCCTACTTTGAGGACTTTTGTGCAAGATGGCTGCTTAGTCATAAGTGCAATAAGATCTCCTCTAAAACTCTCAGGAAAAAGTCAATTACAAAAAAACAAAACAACTTAGGCTCCTTAGCAACTTGGATAACTCATAATTTACGTGGACTGAGGTCTCCACACCCCAGAGACTGAGGGAATGGACAGAACTAGGGATTTTTGCTGTCACGTGCTGTCGAGTTGGCTCTGACTCAGAGCAACCCTGCACACAACAGACGGGAACACTGCTCGGCCCTGTGCCACCCTCACAACCATTCCTATCCTTGAGCCGACCGGTGCAGCCCTGGCGTCAATCAATATCCTTCAGAGACTTCCTCTTTCTTTCTGCTGCTCAACTCTGCCAAGCATGATGTCTGTCCTTCTCTAGGGACTGGTCTCTCCCGACAACATGTCCAAAGTATGTGAGACAAGTCTCTCCATGCTTGCCTCCAAGGAGCACTCTGGCCTTACTTCTTCCAAGACAGATTGGTTTGTCCTTTGAGCAGTCCATGGCACTTTCAATGTTCTTTGTCAAGATCACAATTCAAACAGAAATCAATTCTTTTTCAATCTTCTTTATTCAATGCCCGGTTTTCATATGCATATGAAATTACTGAAAACACCATGGATTGAGTCAGGTGCACCTTAGTCCTCACACTAACATGCTGGTTTTCAATACTCCAAGGAGGTCTTGTGCAGCACATCTATCTTTTGATCTTGTGACGGCTGCTTCCACGAGTATGGACAAAATCCTTTTATCCATTTATCATGATGTTACCTCTTGGTTCACCACTTGTCTGAAAGTTTGTCATACTGTGGTGGCTTGTGTGTTGTTTTGTGTGTGTGATGCTGGAAGTTACGGTATGTCACTGGTATTTCAAATGCCAGCAGGCTCATTCAGAGTGAACAGGTTTCAGCAGAGCTTACAGACTGTAATCAAAGAATCAGTAGCGCACTTTAGAGGAAGTAGTCACTGAAAACCTTATGCACAGCACAGAAAAAGGAGGGCAAGGAGCCAAGCCATACATGAAGCTGGCATCATACTCTCCTGGCTACTGGGAGCTGCCGCCATTGCCATACCACCCCCCACCACTGATCGACAGCTGGAGCTGCCGTTGCACCCTATCTCCTGCAGGCCCCGGTCCCCATGGAGTGCCGCTTTGTCCACTCCTGGCGCATGCCCACACCACCAACCGTAAGCCTGTGCATTCTATAGAGACCTGTCCCAGAACTCTGCTAGTACTCTGCTAATGCCCAGCCCAGTGTCCTGTCCTTCCTGAACCTATAATAGCTCAAGCTACCCCAATCAAACCACTTTTTATTTTGTCTTTTCATTTTTATTCTTTAAAACATTTAAAAATTAATTTAAGCACCTCTTTCCTTCTTTTTCCATTTCTTTCTCATAATTATCCTCTTTTTATTTTGTAGTTCTTCTTGATCATCTCCTGTACCACTTATCAATATCACCACATGACTAAACTTCCATCCCACTCCTAACAGCTCTACCACAATGTGTTGGAGACAGCAGAAAATACTGGTGCACAAGAAACAGAGAAATGAGTGAATAATATCCAAATTCAAAGGAATTTTCTAAAGTATTTAAATTAGTTCTGGAATTACCAGGAAAAAAAAGAATAATGATGTTTCAGTACTTCCAACAACTGGAGGAAAAGACCAAGGGAGCTAAGAAAAAAATGTTTCTGTTGTTTCATTCCCCAGGAATCCAAGAAATCTAACAACAGCAACAAAAGAAATCCTGAATATCAATACTAAGGTAACAGAATTAGACAATAATTTATAAGAGTAGAGTAATAGAAAGTCAAATTAGTGAGTTTGAAGACAATCCCTTGACTACAACTGATGAGAGAATCAGTCAACAAAAAGAGCAAAGGAATCCAAAGAAAATCTAAGAATTCCTTGGAACACTATCACGAGGAACAGCCTACATCTTACTGGGATCCCAGAGCAAGGAAAAACAAAATAGTTTAAAGAGAAAATAGTATGAAATAGCATGAAGAAAATGTCCCTAAGAGCATGGAAGAGGAGAAAAGAGCTCTTCAAGGAGCTGAGAGGACCACAAACAGGACAGACTCCCCCACCCCCTAAGAGTGACTAGTAAAAAAGAACAGTCACCACAAAGAAAAGCCAATAAGAATAAGCTCACATTTCTCAGTAGAAACCGTGTAGGCAATCAGGCAACAGGATGACAAAAAAATCTTGGAAGAAAAAACAAATCTGCCAAGTCATCTTATTTTCAGCAAAACTACTCCTCAAATATCAAGGAAAAGTTAGGGCATTTTAAGAAAAGAATAAGTTAAAATAAAAACAATACCAGTAATACAAACAAAAAAACACTAAAGAGAACACTTTGAACAGAGAATCAGCAATAGCAGCAGACAACTTGTAAGACAACATCACACAGAAAGCAACATTCTAAAAACAGTACTCAACACAGCACAAAAGTAGAGGGGCAAAAAGAAACACCATACAAAACCAAAAAAGCAAACCATGCAAAAAGAACAGCCCAGCAACAAACCCACACATATCAATAACAACATGAATATTAATGGTCTCATTGCAGCAGGTACGAGTCAGAGAGTAGCAACCTGGGTAAACTATCAAAACCCATAAATATGCTGCCTATAAAAAGCACACCCCAGACACAAAGACAACAGTAGACTACAGATCAAAGGATGGAAAGAAATTAAGTTAATGACATCCCCAAATAAGCAGGAATGGCAATAACAATCACCAATAAAATAAACTTCAAGGCAAAATCTATTATAAAATACATAATGATTAAAGGAATAATAGAACAAGACATAACCATAGTAAGTACACATGCACCCAATAAAGACTGTTAAAATAAGTTGATCAAACTCCAGTAGAGCTGAAGAGAGAAATAAGACATATAGTAATAATAGTATGAGATCTCAAAATATCAATCACAGAGAAGAGCAGATCATTGGAAAAGACAATCAATGAAGACACAGAAGAGCTAAACAACACAATTAACATATCAGCCTCTTAGACATATACAGAGCATGCTATCCAACAACACAGTATAAACTTTTTTCCAGTGCACTTGGAACATTCCCTAGAATAGACCATAGTTAGGGCACAAAGCAAGATTTGATACATTTAAAAATACTGCGATATTACCATCCATTTTCTCAGACCACAATGCTATAAAATTAAAAATAAACAATAGAAGACCAAGTGTAAAAAATCAAACATATGGAAAATGAACAACATACTGTTTAAAAACTCTTGGATGTTTGATGAAATAAAGAATGCAATTAAAAATATAATGAAAAACTGAAATGGAAACACAACATACCTAAACCTTTGGGACACAGCAAAATCAGTACTAAGAGTTCAATTTACAGCAATAAATGCACATATGAATGCAAAAAGAACCAAAACCAACACCTTAACCTAGCATCTTCAACAATTAGAAGAGCAACAAAGTAAACTGTCAACCAACAGAAAAGGAATCATAAAAGATTAGAGCAGAAAATGGAAGGAAAAAAGATTAGAGCAAAATAGTCAGAAACAGAAGAGAAAAATCAGCAAGATAACAAATAGGTTCTTTGAAAGAATGAATAAAATTGACAAACAGGAACAGAAAGAGAAGATGCGAATATCAAGAATAAGAGATGAAAAAGATGATATCACAAAGAACCAAATGAAATATTAAGAAATTATAACAGATTGCTATGAAAGTTGCACTCTAATAAATTTGAAAACCTACACGAAATGGATAAATTCCCCCAAACTCACTATCTATCCAAATTCACAGAGATTAATGAAAAAAATCTCAACAGACCCATTAAATAAAAGAGAAGAAACAAAATCACACCAGGTACACAACAAGAGTGGTTCAACATTAGAAAAACAATCCATGTAATCCACCACATAAACAGAACAAGCAACAAGACCCACATATTCACATTAACTGTTGTAACAAAAAGCATGACAGTGCCCAACACCCACTCTTGATAAAAACATTCAAAATAGCAATAGAGGGAAATGTCTAAATACATAAGGGCATATGTGAAAAATAAGAGCCAACATTTCAATCAATGAGGAAAAATTGCAAAGGTTCCTCTCGGGAATGGGGACCAGACAAGGATACCTTTACCACCAGTTTGACTCAACATTTTGCTGGCTGTCTTAACCAGAACTATTAGACAAAAGAAGAAACCAAAGGGATCCAAATGGGCAAAGGAGGGAAACTTTCACTATTTGCAGATGATATAATTTTATCCATAAAAACCTCAAAGTAAACAACAAAAATATTGTTGAAGTAATCAAAAAAGATTTGGCAACATGGCAGGATACAAGATTAATATATTTTTAAAACAATCAATCTGATTCCTATATAGAAATGCAGCATACCACCAAGGTAAGAGCAGAAATTGAGGAATAAATTATTCCCAGTCCCTAACTGCCATGAATTAGAGATTTCACAGGCAGGAAGACGTTTATAGTGGCTGAGTTCTACCAAAAAATAAAAACAAAGAGGCCTTCATTTTTGAATAGGATGCTGAGAGATGCCTGAGTTCCTACTTGTCTGCCGACAAGACCAAGCTTCTATCAACAATAGACTCCTTCAGCCAAAATAAACAAGAGATTCTCTGTTGCAGGCTCTAAGATTCTAAAATAATGAGCCCAAACCAGTCAAACAGGATTTGGTTCTGTTCTGGGAAGCAACCGGACTACTGCCAACAATGATCGCGGGCAGAAGTAAGATCAAGGTCCACATTTCCCTTCTGGAATTTGAAAACAGCTGCTAACTATAAGCCTTCCTAAGGTGGGTAAGGTGGGGACCCAAGGGCTCTGCGTTCCAAGTAAACATTTGCGCTTTTTTCAACATTCAAAATTACGCCCTTCCTGTGAACTTTGTCAGAGAAAATCATCACAGTAGAAAAAGTAAAGGTGGAATCTAAACCTTCTGAAGTCTCACAGGCTGTAGATGATGTGTGTGTGAGGTCATTACATGGGAGCCAACTCTTTGATAAAGACTCATTGTGGTGTATGAGAATAAAGATCAAGGAGAACTAAGAACAAACTCTCCGTTAACTAAAAATCAGTTGTGTGGAGTTGACTGACTCACGGCAACCTTATGAGTATGGATAGAATGGTTCTCCATAGTGTTATTTTTTTTAAAAAATCATTTTATTGGGGGCTCGTACAACGATTATCCCAATTCACACATATATCCATTGTGTCAAGCACAATTTTACATCTGTTGCCAACATCATTCTCAAAACATTTGCTTTCTACTTGAGCCCTTGGTATCAGCTCATTTTTTCCCCCTCCTTCCTGGCTCTCCCCTCCCTCATGAACCCTTGATAATTTATAAATTATTATTATTTTGTCATATCTTCTTCTAAGGAGTCCTTTGATGAATAGCTGAGGAAACCAACCATTTACACCAACCAGGAACTCCCACTGCCCAACAGCTTATCAAAAAATGACAAAATCTTTATGAATGGACTCTCCATGCAATTTCAGAACACACAGGATGGAGATGTTGCCTTTTGCTGACAGGCCACCAGGCAGAAGAAATTATTAAAAGGTTCTCTCGGGTTGTCTGTCAGCTTAAGAGTTATTTCAGTTTTCTACACCTTATCATGGTTTTATTTCTCTTCCTCTCCACATATTAACATAAACTGTCATAGAATATAATGCTTTATATTAAATTTTATTTTTCAAGAGTTACTTCATTTTAATTTACATAACATTGAATATGGAAGAAGAGTTTTCTAAATGTAGGATAGGGAGCTACAACAGAAGTCTGTTAATATTAAAAAATATATAGTTGGACCTGATGCAAGGGGCTTAAGTGGAGAGCAAATGCTTTGAGAATGATTGGGGCAGGGAATGTATGGATGTGCTTTATACAATTGATGTATGTATATGTATGGATGGTGATAAGAGTTGTATGGGTCCCTAATAAAATGTAAAAAAAGAAAAGAGGAGAAAAAATGATTAGGGCAGGGACTGTACAGATGTGCTTTATACAATTGATGTATGTATATGTATGAACTGTGATAAGAATTGTATGAGCCCCTAATAAATTGTTAAAAAAAAAGAGTTGTATGAGTCCCTAATAAAATTTTTTTAAAAAATAACTAGAAAAAAATATATATATAGTTATAAATTTTATGTCTATGGCAACAGATAAATTCACAATGATTAACGGTTTCATCTCAGAGCTCTATGGATTTCTCCTTGAACTCCCAGAGCATAAAAACTACAATTTCAAATACTTACTGATTCCTTGAAAGAGCTCCTCAATATTAATAGCATTCTTTGCACTCGTCTCCACCACGATGGCACCTATGAATTCTGCATATTCCTTAGCATCCTTCAAGGGAACCTCTCTGAAAAACAGAGGCCAAACACAGTTAAATACGTTTGACAAATGCAAATAATCAAAGCAAGCTAAGTGAAAAGCTCTGGGGAGACGGGCAGGACATCTCCTTTATTGCTCCTATAAAATAGCAGCAACTTAATCACTGAACAAACATCGCAAACCAAGTACAGGTGAAACATTTTTAAACTGGACACCTCCATGGAAACAAGATGTCCATATATAAAACAGTGTTTCTTGGCCTCCCAGAAGAGGGTGAAAAATAATTAAGTACAGCATTTCACATTCTAGCTATCATTGAGGTTGGCGTCTTCCCCCGCCCCCACCCCAGTGAGACAGTTTTTAAAAACTGTTTTGTGTGCGCATGCTTTGTAAGACTTTTAATACATATCTTTCATAGATTAGAGAAACTATTTTGATAGATTATGCAACACCATGTGGAGGATGGGAACTGAGCAGGTTGCAGCTACAATTCTGATGCACTAGGGCACACCTGGACTTGCACTTTTAACACCTTGCTCCTGTGGAGGTCAAAGGACATTTAATGATTGACCTGAAAATGTTCACAAATTTTCAACATGAAGACACTATAGTAGAACCTAACACAAAAAAAGACACATTTCCTTTTCACTGGAACCTTAATTTATTTATTCAAATATTAATTGAGCAGTTACTGTAGGCGAATCCCTTTGGTGAGTGCTAGAGAAAACAATAGTCCCTGTCTTCTGGAAGCTACACTTTAAAAGAACTCCATAACACTGCAACATCTGCAAAAGTGTATAATACAGTGCTTCCGGAGTGAGGAAGTAGAAAGTGATACATTTTGACCAAGGAGACCCAGAAAGATGCCTGGGGGAGATTTAAGTATGGCCAAGTAAGATAGCTAGAACATGGACAAGAGTGTGTGATGGAAGGTCATTCCATGCAAGGGAACAGTCTAAGTGAGGCCTTTATACCCATACAGAATTAAAAGTTAATTCTGCACCAAGCGATGCTCTGGGTGCCTTGGAAAGATTTGAAAAAGGAACAGGATGTTGTCTGAATGAAGGGAAAGTCAACTTTGAGCTTAGAGAGGGAGCGTGTGAAGGAACAGCCGGAAGCAGCAGCACACACAAAGCCTAACTTGAACCCAATAGCCAGTGAAGAAAAAAGAGAATGATAGGGTCAGCTCCACATTCTAGCAAGATACTTTTAAAGAACTATTTCTAGAAACAGAAGTGTGGTTGGAAAACAAGGGGTCATCTAGCTCAGAAGCAACAAAGCCCACATGGAAGAAGCACACTAGCCTGTGTGATCACGAGGTGTCGATGGGATCAAGTATCAGGCATCAAAGAACAAAAATAGTCATTGTAAATGAGGGTGAGTAGAGTGGAGACTCAAAGCCCATCAGTAGGCAAGTGGACATCCCTTTACTGAAGGGTTGTGGAGAGGAGGTGAGCCAGTCAGGATGCAGGGTAGCAACGATGAAACATAACTTTCCTCTAGTTTTTAAATGTTTCCTCACCCCCACTATCATGATCCCAATTCTACCTTACAAATCTGGCTAGAGCAGAGGATGTACATTGGTACAGAGAGCAACTGGAAACACTGGGAATCCAGGACAGATGACCCCTTCAGGACCAGTGGTGAGAGTGGCGATGCCTGGAGGGTAAAGGGAATGTGGGGTGGAAAGGGGGAACCGAGTACAAAAATCTACGTATAACCTCCTCCCTGGGGGATGGATAATAGAGAAGGCAGCGAGGGGGGACGTCGGACAGTGTAAGATATGACAAAATAATAACAACTTATGAATTATGAAGGGTTGATGAGGGAGGGGAGAGTGGGGAGGCAGGGGGAAAATGAACTGATATTAAGGGCTCAAGTAGAAGTCAAATGTTTTGAGAATGATGCTGGCAACAAAGGTACAAATGTACTTGACACAATGGATGTATGTATGGATTGTGATAAGAATTGTACGAGCCCCCAATAAAATGATTAAAAAAAAGAAGAAGTGTGGCTGGAAAAGAGACAACCTTTGAAGCTCTTATGATGTTATAAACAAGAGATAATAAATAAAATCATGGACCAGGACAAATAATAATAGGAAAAAACACAGAAACCAAACCTACCACTGCAGAGTCAATTCTGACTCATGGTGATCCCTCACATTACAGGGTAGACTTGTGCTCCCTAGGGTTGTTGGGGCTATGATCTTCATGGAAGTACATCGCCAGTCCTTTCTTCTGCAGTAATATTGGGTAGACTGGAACCACTAACCTTTCAGGTTAGCAGTTGAGGTCAAATCATTTGTGGCAGCCAGAGCTCCTTACCAGGAGGAAAGCCACAGAAAAGAAAAGAGGGTGGATACAAATCAAAAGGGAAAGGAGGGAAGACATTATTCTCCATCTCCCAAGTCTTCTTTCTATCTCAAATGCCTTCTAAAAGCTTTGAACTGACTGATACAGTCACTACAGAATTTCTAACATGCATGTAATTCTTTATGGGCCCCAGATCTTTTGAGAGGAACCATTTTCAGCCAACCATAATAAAAAGAACCGCCTCAGGATTAGATTCTTTAAAACATGCTCATTGGAATCTGTACATCCCTTCCGTCTCGTACTGAAGGCACATGATGACCAAATCATGGTTTTAAGTCTGCCTTCTTTAGCCTTTCTAACAGGCAAGCTTCTCATAAGGGTTATTCTTAAAATTTTGACAATTTATTTTTCCTCAAAATTTTTTCATTGGGAGGTAATACACATATCATACCATTCCATAGTTCAATCACACCAAGCAGTATTGTACAATTGGTGCGATAATCAGTTTTAAAACATCCTCTTTCTTCTTGAACTCCTTGGTACCATCTCTGTTTTACCCCCACCCTTTCCCATGGTAACAAGATTTCTGACATTTCAAACATTCCAGTAAAGGGATTTGTTAGGTAGCTAGCATAGGGACTGGGGTGTCCATTACGCATGCTCAGAGGTTCGAGCTTCCGACCAGGAAGGGGTGGTACACCTAGGTGGGCATTACACCTGGATCGGCCCATCTAAGCCAGGTGAAATTGAATCTGCCAATGGGGTCGACCAGTATTGTTGACCACGCCTCCCAAAGGGGCTCCTGAAAAGGCCAGAGGTTTTGCTCTGGTGGACTTTCCCAGCGCCTGCTACAGGATGTAGCACAGCTGGGCTGCGGTGAGGAGGGGGCCGGCCGCAGTCCTGTAACTGTGCCACGGACTGTCTGCCTTGAGTTCCATTTACTGTAGAACCTGAAACTGCTTCTCTTCTTTCTAAACCCACTTGGATCAAAAACCAGGCTTCGGCGTGAATTCTTTCTCACACAGAGCCAAGGACCGAGGTGTACCTCTCGCCCAAGAGCTCTAATATAATTTGGTGCTGTGACTCAGATATAACCTGGAAAGGAAGCTGGGCTGAACTCCTCCCGCAAAACACTGTGGAGGCGGATGGCTCCCCAAACCGACTCATGAGGACACTCATAATGTGTTGCCGCAGCCTCATCCTTTTGTGTCCATCTTTTCTTACTGGCATACGGGATTATATGTTTGCCTTTCTGTGCCTGCCTTCCCGGGAACTTACATGCCTTCCCGTCTGGATTTCTGGGAGGGAGCTGGGGCACTGTTGCCTGCGGAGTGGGAGAAGTGCAATTCCCAGAGCCCTTTTGAGTCTCAGTGGTCTGCTTTGTGTTCCAGCCAGCTGGATGGCCGTAAACCCTGTTGGTTTCTGCAGGACTCTGGCTCTGGTGGCTGGCCCCCTGCTGACTTTCTGCTTGGCCACAGCTGAGACTGCCATTTTCCCAGCCACGTGACTCTCAGGTCCCTGGAAAGATGGCGCCACTGGGTGTCTGCCATTTTGGCTGTGGGGCAACGGACCCTGGCCAAGATGGTGCCCACTGCTCCAAACACGTGGAGGGGCCGTGCCCAGGTAGCTGATTACTTAGGTCCAGGAGTTAGCCCTGCCTAGTTCCGGGACCCGAATGTTTCCCTTTCCCCCTCCATTCCCTTTAGCTTTCTCCAGGTTTTACAAACAAGCTGCTTTAGTGTTCTACTAGTGTAGATTTGTTCCTTGCTAGCGGCTGGTTTTCCATTGTCCAGGCCTAGGCTGAAGGCGTTCCGAAGCCGAGCCCGAGTAGCTGTCAACTTTTGCCTCTCAGTGATGCTGCTCTTGAGACAGCTCTTAATACAGGTCCTCCACCACAATGTTCCAGCCAGAAATTCCAATTTTCCTAAAAGTTCCCCGAGCTGCTGGATAGACGCCCCCTCTCTTCAGATATTTGAGAGTCTGCTCCTGCCAGTAGGCATCTTTGAAGGCCATGGGGCCACACTAAGCAGTGGCCCTCCTAGCTTGTGGTCTAGAAAATGGTTGGACCTAACATCAGCTGTAGCAACTGGTCTTTGACCCCTTCCCTCGGGTGGAGGCACCTGCCTGAGGCCTCAGATTCACGGAACCCTAGAGGTGTGCACTGAAGCTGCGGTTATTGACCTTGAAGCATCAAGCTCTCAATAACCTCCTTGTTGTGTGTTTTTTAGATGGGACTTACCAGCTCAATACCCGGGAATTTTCCCTTTAGATGTATCCTTCCCATTTGGGATAGATTTGATCTGGAGAGGCTGGACAAAGAGAAGCTGATTTCACTTTGCAACTCTATTTGGCCACAATATCTTTTAGAGAAAGGAGAATAGTGGCCCTCAACCCTGATTCAGCTAGAACATTTCTGTGGAAGGAGGGGGAAGTGGCCATATATTAGAGCATTTTTCTTTTTGAGGAGCAGTATAGACCTTCCTTCCCAGTGCACCAGGACCCCCTCATGGACCCTGGACTTAGGGGCAACTATTCTCCCAGTCCTGAAGCAGCCCTGAACATTCTACCCGTAGTAGAGGCAGCAGGGGAATTTGGTCCCCAGGAAGTTTACAAGCCTTTTACTCTAATTGAACTCAAGCAAATTAAAAATGACTTGGGAAGTTACTCTAACAAACAGAACAGTACATAGAACACTTCCAGCACCTCACCCTAGCTTTAACCTGGAAGGGTGTAATGGTCACACTTGGACAGACTATGTCAAACTTTGAGAAAGAACTAGTGCTCAAAGGGTCTAGGAAGTTTGCAGAAGGGTTGGTTACATGTGATGAATGCCAAGCACCCAGTAGGGGAAACTGCTGTGCCTTGAACTGACCTTGCTTGGAATCATAGTGAGCTTCAGGACAAGTGGGCATGGGAATATTTCATGGTGTGCATCACAAGTGGACTGAAGTCAGGTAGGCAAAAGGCCATTAACTATGGCAAAGTGACAGCGATTCACCAGGGACCTGCGGAGCCTGCTATAGGCTTTTCAGAGTGGCTAAAGGAGGCCCTGAAGAATCATACTGCTATAGATATAGAATCCTATCTGGGGAAAGTCTTAATCAGGGACAAGTTTCTCATGCGGCTGCATCCTCAGGAAGCTCCAAAGATTAGTGCAGAAACCTGAAGGAGCTACCCTAGAGGAGATGGTTGCTTGTGCACGGCCTTTTACAATAGGGAACAGGAAATGGAATGTATTAGTCTGGGTACTTTAGAGAAACAAATCCACAGAAACACATGTATAAAAGAGTTTTATATAAAGGTTAAGTGCGCATCAGGAAAACATCCTAACCCAGTGCTGCCCAAGCCAACAAGTCCAACATTAACCCATATGTCCAACACCAATCCACAAAGTCCTCCTGCATCTCACAAAACAGACACAATGTTGCCTTCTGCAGGAGGAAAGTCGAGTCAGTGAATGTGTAAGCATCTCAGCACTGGCAGGGGTCTCCACACGGCTGCTCCAGCACTCAGGGCTGCATCGGGGTAGGTCCATGTGGCTTCTCCTCAGGGATGTCTTGCAGGAAGTGGCCTTGTCAGCTGAAGCAGGGAACTGGCTAAGGCAGCTGCACCCTAGTCTGACTATCAGAAAGCAAGAGACCCGAGAACTCGAAAGGCGAGGCTCACCGAGCCATTTATGCCTCTACCCTTCAATTAACTCCACATGTGTTTATGGGCCAGGTTGGCACAATAAACTAACAACCTCAAAGAGGTTTGGGCCTGGGAGAAGGAGTGAAGCAAGGACATCGGCATGCCAAGGTATTGGCTGCACTTAATAACTGACGCCCGTCAAATGCCTCCCAGGTTTCACAGACCTTTGAACCAGGTACCAAGTGCTACATTTGCTGTTGATCGGGTCCTTGGGCTAGGAACTGCCCTAACTGGAACAAGCCTCCTAGAGCACCATGTTTCCATTGCAAACAGACTGGCCACTGGGCTGGCTTCTGTCCTAAGGCCAAAAACCTGGAGGAGGGGGTGCCCACAGGCCAATGTGCAGCTGATAACGGAAGATGATTTTAGTCGCTGGGTCTACACAGGCCAGCAGCAAGAGATAGCTGTTACAAGTCTGGAGCGTAGGTATTCAAAATGTTCCTCACAGTGGAGGAGCCAGATCCCCCCACAGGAACTGTGGGAACAAGCCATAAACCCTGAAATTTGGGACATAACAGTCCCCGGCAAAGCTAAATATGCTACCACTGTAAGGATGTTCCTAAAAGATCCTACCCAGTCTCCCCATCAGCAACAGTATCCCTTGAAACCTGAAGCCATCAGATGGTTACAACCCTTTATTAGTAAGTGACTCCAACATGGACTTTTGGTCCCTCTTAACTCCCCCTGTAGCACCCCCATATTACCAGTTAAAAAGAAAGATGAGTCTTATCGGCTGGTCTAAGACCTCAGCATAATAAATGAAGCAGTGATCCCACTGCGCCCAGTAGTGCCAAACCCCTGTACCCTCCTAGGAGAAACTGTGAATGCCTTTACCCCATTCCTGTGTTTACAGTGCCCAAACACTCATGCCTGTTAGTCCTAAGATTTTTATTGATTTCCTGTGACACTAACCTAATTTCAAGGGCACTGTCACCTCACAATCTTACCCTTGCCTCACTTAAACTGTTCATCTGTTTGTCCATTTGTTTTTCCAGAAGTTCTCAGGTTACCAAGGCCTCTGAAACAAGTGTGCCATCTCCAGGAACACCGTCTCCTGGGCCACCTCAACTTTATCCATCCTGGGCCCTGAATGGACACCCCTTCCAACAGAGTAAGAAGGGTATGGACCCAAAGCCTCACTTTGCCCCTTTTGCCAGCAGGAAGTAGCTAGATGTTGGCCAGTACCCCCAAAGATTTGGGTCCATATAATTTCAGGGGGGAAATAGGTAGCTAACATAGGGACTAGGCCATCCATTATGCATGCTCAGAGGTACGAGCTTCTGGCTAAGAAGGAGTGGTACACCTCGGTGGGCCTTACACCTGGATTGGCCCATCTAAGCCAGGTGAATTTGATTCAGCCAATGGGGTCGACCAGTATTGTTGACCACACCTCCCAATGGAGCCCAGGTTTTGCTCTGGGCTCTCTTTCCCAGAGGCTGCTACACAATGTAGCACAGCTGGGCTGTGGTCTGGAGCAGCCAGGCTGCAGTCCCGCAATTGTGCTGCGGACTCTGTCTGGCTTCAGTTCCATTTACTGTAGAACCTGAAACTGCTCTTATTCTCTATAAACTCACTTGGATCACAAACCAGGCTTCAGTGTGAATTCTTTCTCACATGGAGCCAAGGACCGAGCTCTAACAGATTCTTATATAATTAACCACTGAACAATGCAGAAATTAGGAATGCAGGCTCCTACACAGTTGGAAATTCAAGTGCAATTTCTGACTCCCAGAAAATATAACTACTAATAACCTACAGTTGACAAGGACCCTTCCTGATAACATAAATAGTTGATTAATAAATGTGTTGTATGCTATGTATGTATTAAGGAAACCTAATGATGCAATAAGTGTTGGGTTGGTGAAACTTACCAGCTGTTCTGGGGGAGAAAGACTCAGCTGCCTGCTTCCATCAAGATTTACTGTCACAGAAACCCAGAGACATTTTATTCTGTCCTATAGGAATTGACTCAATAGCAGTTGGTACATACTCACTAAATACTGCAACCGCATACAAGCTGCATTTTTCACAAAAAGTGCAAGGTTTTTGTGAGTACAGTGGCAGGTTCCCAAGTTTCCTTTTCTTTATTTCACAATGGTTCTTATGCTGGCTACATTTATCTTGAAGTAGCCAGCAACTATAGTTGCAAACCTCAATCTATAGTACTTATCAAACAACTCAGCTATTTTGGTAATGTCATGGCTTCTCTCTGCTTCTTTGGGAAAACTTCCAGCATCACCAGGGGCAATTCACACGAGATCCATGGTGTTTACCAATGTTTATGGTATTGCAATAAACATGATAAAATTACATGAGAACCATGAAAGATAAATTTTTACTCTGAGATGCAATTTACCAGAGCGACAACTGCTTATGCAGAGATGATTAGTGTCACATGGCATTAAATTATTAAAAATAATCTATGTATAAGTAGACACATGCAGTTCAAGTCAATACTGTTCAAAGGTCAACTGCATCAAGTTACATAAGATATCTTTTGAAAAAATCTCTTCCTGGCAGTCCTTATCAAGCCATAGACTAGAAGGGTGGAGCTCATACTTATCCAAATGTAGGGCAATTAAAAATTGTTGTAGCCTGCTAATCTCAACTGGGGGTAAGGTGGGGGAGTGTCTAGTTTCAGATAGTCCTCAGAGGGCAGAAAATTGCAAATCACCAAATACTTTATCTCACCTCACTTGCCCAATAATGAGGATAAAGAGGAGTATAATATGGTTTTCTGGGAATAAAATGAGAAAAAAAAATAGCTGCTTGAGACACAATCTAAAATGCTCCTTCTAGGGCTAACAGTAAGGAGAAAAGAACCAATTATTTAGGAGTCCACAATATAAGACTGGAAAATAGAAAGGTAAGAAAGTGTCCCGGCAGACTTCTAAGTTTATAAAGGAGCCTGGCTAAAGGGCTTGCCTGAGATGACTTGATTAACTAGAAATACTGTAGAGGCAGGTTTGGCCTCAGCCCACCTGCCCTGCCCATATTGTCTTTGGGCACTAGCAACACAACCACCCAGAGAAGGCTCCTTCAAAACCAGACAAAAAAGATATGGGCTTCCCAGTATTATCAAATTGCTAAGTGCACTGAAGTCAAGGTTGAAGTGGGGTGGGTGAAGGGGTTACAAAGGTAAAACACACTCTAGTCTCCTTTTTCTGCAACCCAAATGTCCACAATTTAAGAGCTGATACCATTCATTCCTTTGGATTTGAATTATATCATTTACAACCTTGGATCACAGATGTTCATGTGCTTCTTCCATGTGGCCTTAATTGACATCTTCTTTAGATGGCTGCTTGTTTGAAAACAAACCCAGGCACGATTCTTTCTGATAGCAGGGCATCATCTGATTTCGTCACCACACTTTGCTAGAGCACTCATGTCTTCTGTGTTTCCTTCATGAGGGTGCATATTGAGTAGGGCCATATTATAAAACTAATTGTTAGATGGTAGATAGGATTTTCTTAAATCTATGTTTTCTCTCTGTTTCTGGTTTGTCTTAGAGACATCTTTGTCATTTTATGGTAGAGAATCTTATCCATAATGTCCCTGGAGCACAAGGTCCTCTGTTTATAGATTTAGTCCACGGTAATTGAGGCAGACTAGCAAAAGAAATTCCATTTTTGTAAGCTGCCAAGTAACTTGTCCGTTCCTGTATCTCATCTCAGAAAGTTGACTTCCAGTTGACCTGCCTGTTCTCCCTCCCCTTATGGGAAAGTCTCTGCTGGTGATTAATTTTAGAATGTACTCCTATGTTCCCAGGTTTTGGACATTACAATTATGTTTGACTTTTCTTCAATATATCGTTTATTCTAATTTAATATTGTTCCCTTGGATGTTGTAATCTGAATGCTGTTGTTAATCTTGTTACTGGATGTTAGTCAATTTTGGCATTGTTTCTTTTATGATAAGGAATGTACCTTGTAATGCATGCTTACTCTTCTTGAATTTACCAGAATGCTTTAATCAATGTAATTTTCCCTAACCCTAAAGAACAGTAACATTAATTTTGCTTTCTGCTTCTGCTCATGCTTGCTAAGTCTTGGACAAAGAATAAATGAGTTTTTCCACCTTTGAGACGGACTGAAATGTGGGCTCGGGACTACAATCAAAGAATTGCTTTTACATTCTAGTTATAACCAAATAAAGACTCTTCTAAGTTATCAAGACATTACAGTGGCTGTCATTTACTCAAATCCACAACAGTAATGTATTCAACACACAATTGAGAAACAGATTAAATAAGTGTAGGCTAACTACAAAACACAATATATGGATTATTGACTTGTACAGATTAACTCCTTACATGACTGGATGCTACACAAACAATGAGAGCTGGTGGTCAAACAAAACTTATAATAATATCCATTGACAATGTCAGACACTGATCTGCCAAAATACTACTACATATCTTAATAAAGTAAGTAGGGCATTGAAGTAGTAAGTAAATGTTAAGTCTGCCTGCTGACAGGTAATAATCTTGTTATAGCTGTTCTCTACTTCTTCACACTCCTTATAATTTTGGCCTTAAGTCCTTAGGTTACAGGTGTGTTTGAGGTAGAACCCAGTTCACTTAATGAGGTTTCCTTATCACATCCTCTGGTATGACCTTTGAAGTATGTTGTGTGTCTTGAAGATCTAGGGTTCAATATCCCAACAGTCTATGGCTCATAGCCTGGCTCCCCAAGGGGTATACAGAAACTCAGACCAATGTGTCTTATTAGGAGCATAGTAACAACAGGTCTTGGGGTCCACCAGAGAATTGTTAGTCATTTTTCCCCGGCTAGGAGGTTAGTGCTCCATTTTTCTACCAACAGACATATATGCTCCCCCTTCCACCCTCTTGACTTGATTTTCCATCAGTATTGCTTATCACTCTGGTAGTAATGTCAGCTGGTTTGTGGGGACCTCATCATATTTTTGCATGGCAGTTAGTAAATGATCATTCCTTTTCCTTACTCTTGAAAATCTGATCCCAGCTGAGGTGGGGGCGCCTCTGTCAACTAGTCAACTCTATCTATCTATCTATCTATCTACCTATCTATCTATCTATCTATCTATCTATCTATCCATCCATCTACATAGAGAGAGAGAATGGAGGATGGTGTGTGGTTCATGGGCACTAGTCTTGCTCTCTACTGAGTTACATGATGTGAAAGCACAAGTTTGCCATCATCTTGATAATTAGCCTTACAGCAGTGGACTCACAGTCCACTCATACAGTCCTTTTGTGATTGACTAATTTCACTCACATAATATAATTCCCAGATTCTTTCATGTTGTGAGGTGTTTCATGGTTTCATTACTGTTTTTAAGGGGTGGGTAGTATTCCATATTCCATTGTGTGTATAAACCAAAGTTTAAAAGTATCCATTCTTCTACTGATGGGAATTTGGGCTATTTCCAATATCTTGTCATTGTGAACTGTGCTGCAATGAACATGGGAGAGCATACACTGTGCATGATCTGTCCTCTTAATTCTTTGGGGTATATGCTCAGCAATGGTGTTGATGGGTCATATGGTATTTTTTCTTTTTTTTAATTGTTTTATTAGGGCCTCATACAACACTTATCACAATTCATACATACATCAATTGTGTAAAGCACATTTGTACATTCATTGGTCTCATCATTCTCAAAACATTGCTCTCCACTTAAGCCCCTGGCATCAGATTCTCATTCCTCCCCTAATCCCCCTCATGAATCCTTGATAATTTATAAATTATTATTTTGTCATATCTTTCCCTGTCCGACATCATCTTCTTTTTAAAAAAATCATTTTATTGGGGGTTCGTACAACTCTTATCACAATCCACACATCCATCCACTGTGTCAAGCACATTTGTACATTTGTTGCCAACATCATTCTCAAAACATTTGCTTTTTACTTGAGCCCTTGGTATCAGCTCATTGTTCCTCTTCCCTCGCTGCTCCATTTCTATTGCCAGTTTTTAAGGAATCACCATATTTTCTACATAGATTGTATGTATTTACAAGCGCAGTGTATGATAGTGTATGATAGTTCCAAGTTCTCCACATTGTCTCCAGCATTTGCTGTTCTGGTTTTTGTTTGCAAATTGGGCTATGGTTGTGGGTGCTAAGATGTTGTTATCTTTGCTTTGCTTTGCATTTCCCAGATGGCTACTGAATGAGAGCACTGCCTCATGTGTTTGTTAGTCATGCGGGTGCTGCCCTTTGTGAATAGTTTATTTGAGTCCTTAGCTCACCTTTTCCAGAGGTTTTTTTTCTTGTTGTGGTGTTGCAGAATTCTGTAGATTTTAGTAATTAGTCCTCTGTCCATATGTCACTGCTAAATATCTTTTCCTAATCCATGCGCTCGTTTTTTTTACTCTTTTCATGAAATCCATCTATGCATACAGGCTTTTAATTTTTAACAGGTCCCTGTCATCTGTTTTGTCTTCCCGTGTGTGCTTCCTTTGTTATCTGTTAGTCCCTTTATGCCCTGCACTAGGGCCAATTTTCTCACTGATGATCCTGATAGCTTTGTTTCACTCTGTTTATTTTTGTGCACAAATGAGGTATGATTCCTGTCTATTCTGCGGATGGATGTTCAATTTTTTTCTAGCAACATTTGTTAAAGAGGCCATCTCCTTCCCATTTAATGTTTTTGATCCTTTCTCAAAAGTCAGTTGTCTGTAGGTGCATGCTTTTATTTCTGGGTTTTCTGTCTTGTTCCATTGGTCCACATATCTATCATTTTACCAATACTAAGCTATTTTGACAACTGTGGCTATGTAGTAGGTTTTGAGGCCAGGTAGTTCAAGACTACTTACTTTGTTCTCTTTGAGAAGTTCATTGCTTATCCTGGGCCTCTTCCCTTTCTATTCGATAATTACTTTTCCCATTTCTTTTAAGAACGAGTTTGGGATTGTGTTAAATTTGTAGATTGTCTTAGGTAGTATTGACATCTTCACAATACCCGAGGTATTTTTCCATTTGGATGGGTGTCTTGGTTTCTTATATTAATGTTCTCAGTTTTCTTTGGATAGGTATTTTTTTTTGGGGGGGGGAGAGTGTACAGGTCTTTTGTTTCTTTGATTAGATTTATTCCTACATATTTCAACTTTTTGAAGCTGTTATGTATGGTATTGCTTTCTTAGTGTCTCTTTTTATCTCCCTTGAACGGATTTTTGTACTTTAATCTTGTATCCTGCTAATTTACTAACTTCCTTAATTGTTTCCAACAATTTTAATGTGAAGACCTAGGGGTCCGCTCTATAAAAAATCATATTGTCTACAAATAGAAAGAGTTTCACTTCTTCTTTGCCCAGTTGCACTTCCTTAATCTCTTGCTACTGTCTTACGGTTCTGGCTAGGACTTCTAGCACAATGTTGAATAAGAGTGGTGATAAGGGGTAGCCTGGTCTGTTTCCCATTTTCATTCAGAATGTCTTGTGCTTTTCCCCACAGACTGTGATATTGGTCGTTAGTTTTTCATGTATGTCCTTTATTATGTTGAAGAAGTTCCCTTCTATTCCCATCCTTTTGATAGGTTTTATTAGAAATAGGTGGTAGATATTGTCAAATGTTTTTTCTGTATCAAATGATAGGATGACCATGTGATTCTTATCCTTTCTGTTGTTTCTGTGGTGGACTAGTTTAATTGTTTTTTGAATGTTGAACCATCCTTGCATTGCATTGCACTTGGTCATGATGTATTATCTTTTTGATATGTTGTTGGGTTCTATTGACCAGGATTTTGTTGGGAATTTTTGCATGTGTTTATGAGGGACGTTAGTCTGCAGTTTTCTGTCTTTATGGGGCCTTTGCCTGGTTTGGGTACCAGGGTTATGCTGGCTTTATAGAATGAGTTTGTAGTCTCTCCCTATATTTTGGGATAGTTTGTATAAACTTGGTGGCAGTTATTCTCTGTCATCAGAGAAGACTGTGTGGTGGAAGCCATCAAGTCCTGAACCTTTTTGGGTTGGGAGTTTCTTGAAGGCCTCATCTATTTCTTTTGCTATGGGTCTGTTCAAGTTTTTTAATGTCCATCTGTGTTAATATGGGTGTATATCTATGTATTAGTCCATGTCTTCTAGATGACCAAATTTGTCAGAATAGTCTTTCATAATACTGTGCTATTATTAATTTTATTTCATTTGGATCTATTTTAATGCCAACAGTTCCATCTCTAATTCTGGATATTTGTGTCTGCTTTTTCTTTCCCTTTGTTGGGTTACTAGCAATTTGTCAATTTTGTTGATCCTTTCAAAGACCCAACTTTTTGTTTTGTTATTTTCATTGATTTTCTGTTTTCCAGCTCATTTACTTCTGCTTTAATTTTTCCTTTGCTTTTGTTGTTGGAGAGTTTATGCTCTTTTCTCTGTTCTAATTGTTGGAGGTGCTGTGTTGAAAATGATATTCCTTTTTATGGGTGCTGTTAAGTGCTACCCACTTACCTCTGTTAATTGCTTTTGCTGTGCCACACAGGTTTTGTTGTATTGTGTTATCATCCCCCTTTTCAAGGAATGTCCTAGTTTTATTTCTTATTTGGAACAATGCTCAGTCTTCTTTGAGTAGTGTGTTGTTGAGTCTCCATGTATGTCTTTATGTTTTCTTTCTATTGTTGACTCCCAGTTTTATGGCACTGTGGTCTAAGAAGGTAGTTTGAAGGCTCTCTGTATTGAATTTGTTAAAGCCACCATATGGTCTCTTTTAGAACATGTGCCATGTTCATTGAAGAAGATTTTTTTGTTGTTGGTTGGGATACTCTGCAAACATCTCAGAGGTCAAGCAGTTTAATTCTGTTGTTCAGTGTTTTACTGAGTTTCTTTCCTATTGATCTACCTTTCCTTGAGAGTGGTGTATTGAATTCTCCTATTATTGTTGTCCATTTTGCATTTTCTGTTTTAATCTCTTGGAGAATATGGTTAATATAGTTTGTGGGTCTTTCATTGGATGCACATATATTTATTATGACTGTTTTCTTGTTCTATTGCTGCTTTGATCATAATGTAGTGTCCATTCTTGTCCTTCAGTAAGTCATTTACTTTAAAATCTATTTTGCTGGAGACTAATATTTAAACTCCTGCCCTTTTTTGGTGTTGCCATTTGCTTAGTAAAATTTTCACCATCTTCTGACTCTCTTTGTTTTTCTGTGTATTTGAAGAGTGTCTCTTGAAGGCAGCAGATGGATGGGTCTTGTTTTCTAATATCCAGGCTGCTACTCTTTGTCTTTTGATTGGTGCATTTAGTTCACTGTTGCTCAATGTTATTAATTCTAAATGTAGGCTACTTACTGTTATATCATCTTGAATTTGGTATTTTTCTTCTTGGTGGTGAGGGGGCTAGTTTATCATGTCTTTGTTATCCCTCTAGATCTGTGTTGCTTTAGGTGTTGTTTTCAGTGTGCTGATTTCTAATTCATTTTTTGTAATGCAGAATTTATTTTCAAGAACTCTAAATATTTCCGTGTTTTGGAATACTTTGATTTTTGTCTTTATATTTGCTGGATAGCTTTTCTGGATATAGGATTTTTGATGGGAAGTTTTTCCTTTCAATGTTTGAAATTGTTAATCCATTGCCTTTGTTCCTGCATGGTTTCTGCTGAGAGGTCTAAATCCTTTGTTGGTGACTGGTTTTCTTTCTTTCTAGCAGCTCTCAAGAAGTCTCTTTTTTTCTTGAAGTAGAGTATTTGAACAACTGTATGCCTTGATTTTTAAAAGTTTTCCCTTGGATCTAATCTATTTGGAGTCCTATTTGCTTCCTGGATGGCTATCATAGGATCCTTTGTGACACTGGGGAAAGGTACCTCCATGAATTCTGAAACTATTTTGTCTGTAGATTTGTTTGTTTCTTGCAGTTCTGGTATTCCAATAAGACAAATTACTTCTCTCCATGGTGTCCCACATTCTTTCTTAGGCTTTTAAAAATTCTTCTGATTTTTGTTTGTTTCTCTCATTTGCTGAAGTCTGCATGATTTTCTTCTGGTTCACTGAATTGATTTTCCTTTTCTTCCATTCTATTGCTTAGTTCATGTACTGTGTTTTTTATTTCTGTTATCTCATTGTTTAACATCTGCGTTTCTTTTGTGTGGGAGGTTTTAAAATATCTTAATTTCTTCCTTTGTTCAGTATTGATCCCCATATCTCTTATGTGGTCTGATACATTGAGATAGTTAGGTTTATCATGCCATCTGGGCCAAAAGGAGCATGTGGGTGGAGTTTAATCAGGTCACAGCTTGTTTGGAGGGCAACAAGATAAATGGCTCTGCATAGCTCACTCCCTTCTCTCTTACTGTTTTGTAATTGGAGAGTACTGGGGTGTGTTGGTGCTTTAGCTAGTTCTCTACCTCAACCAGTGTGCTACACTACCTGTGGGCCTAGTCAACCCATGGATCCTGCTGGTAGAGCTTGAGGTTCTTTTGAGAGCTGCTTTGCCAAGCTGTTGATGTGTGTATTGCTTGAGCTTGAGGCTGGTGGATCCTGCCACTGTGCTTGAGTTCCAGATCCTACCAGGGCCCACTGCGCTAAGCTCCCAAACGACTTACTATGGCTGACCCACCCTGTTGTCTGTTGCCTGCGGGCATACTCTGCCTGCCTTGCCTGAGGGAAGACTCTGCTGTCTGCTTTCTTGATCTTGGTGCCAGAAGCCCACGTGAGTTTATGAACTTCCAATATCTTAACTGTTCCACAAAAGTGAGTTGAATTGAGCCCTCTGTACTGTTGTGTGGATTAATTAACTGTTATGCTCCTTCTTGCTGTATAATACTATCTATCTATCTATGTATCTATCTATCTATCTATCTATCTATCTATCTATCTATCTATCTATCTATCTATCTATCATCTCTCTCATTAATGCCCTGGTTTTGTTTCTCTGGGGAATCCTACTTAACACAAACATCATTGTCCTGTATTATTTTTCTGGTAGCTCCAGGGCTTCTTTGTTTGTGTATTCTATTGGTTTGACTAGTATTCACAGACTGACTTTTGTTTATTTTTATTTTTTGGTGGTATTGCTTTTGGCCTTTGTTTATGTGGCATGGTGGTCCAGTTGTAGGCGATGTGTTCTGCATTGTGTGTGTGAGAATTTGACTCTTTGGGTTAGAAGAGAAAGATCAGAAAGGGGCTGGAAATCGTATTGTGTGGGGATGAGGAAGAATTGGCAGAGTTGCATGTATAGCACGAATGGTGGGTAGGAACATGAAAGTAGGGTTTAAGTTACAGTATTAATAATAGGTGGTCTTCTGGTTAAATATAGTAATTTTTAATAAATTAGAAAAGGAAATTTTTAGAGGTGTGCTAGTATCTGTTAGTTTGTGTGAAAGTGTGTCTCACTAACAGCAGGAGTGTGGGGTTTTGTGGTAGTAATGGGTGGGGTAAGTTGACAGTGTATCTGGAAATCTACCAGGGCCACTTATCAACCTACTATATACTACAGGGAGAACACAGCAGACTAATATTATTGTGTATATAACAAAGGAACCCTGGTTTGAGGTCAGTAAGCTTCTGGATCTCAGGGAGCTGATTGGTTGGTGAAGAAATTGAACTCTTACAAGGAGGTTGAGGACCAACTGAGAAATAGGGTATGGAGGGGGACCCACAGAGACTTGCTGCTATTCTGAGCTCTGGTTTCTCTGGGCCAGAGGTGGGGGTGGGGAGATGGAAGAGAAGTGTATTTGTTTTATTTTTTAAAAAGGAAAAGATAAAAAATATTCTTGGAGCATCAAGAATTCAGGTTTCAACTCTGATGTTCCTTACCTGTTGGATTTTGGCTGAGAAAGACAGAGTTCTAGGAAGGCGGTGTGCTATCTGGAGGCAATCTTTTTTGGGGAGCTTGAACAACTCTCACGACAATCCACATATCCATTGTGTCAAGCACATTTGTATATTTGTTGCCATAATCATTCTAAAAACATTTTCTTTCTACTTAAGCTCTTCGTATCTGTTACTCATTTTTCCCTTGTTCCCCGCCCCTCTCCCTCACAAACCCTTGAAAATTTATTTATTATTATTATCTTGTCATGTTTTATACTGTCTGATGTCTCCCTTCACCCACTTTTGTGTTGTCTGTCACCCAGGGAGGGGGTTATATTTAGATCCTTGTGATCAGTTCCCCCTTTCTACCCTACCATTCTCTTACCTTTCTGTTATCATTACTCTTATTATTGGCCCTGAGTGGTTTATCTGTCCTGGATTCCCTGTGTTTTCAGTTCTTATCTGTACCAGTGACCATCCTCTGATCTAGGCAAATTAGTAAGGTAGAACTGGGATCATGATAGTGGAGGAAGCATTAAAGAACTAAAGGAAAGTTGTATGTTTCATTGTTGCTACACTGCATCCTGACTGGCTTGTCTCCTCCCCATGACCCTTCTGTAAGAGGATGTCCAGTTGCTTACAGAAGGACTTTGGGTCTCCACTCTGCACTCCCCTCATTCAAAATGATATGATATTTTGTTCTTTGATGTCTGATACTTGATCCCATCGACACCTTGTGATCACACAGGCTAGTGTGCTTCTTCCATGTGGACTTTGTTGCTTCTGAATTATATGGTCACTTGTTTTTCTTCAAGCCTTTAAGACCCCAGACGCTGTATCTTTTGATAGCTGGGCACCATCAGATTTCTTCACATTTGCTTATGTACCCACTTTGTCTTCAGCGATTGTGTTTAGAAGGTGAGCATCATGGAATGTCAGTTTAATAGAACAAAGTGTTCTTGCATTGAGGTAAGACTTGAATAGAGGCCCAATGTCCATCTGCTACCTTAATACTAAACCTATAAATATATGCACATAGATCTATTTCCCCATTGTCATATATAAATATATTTACATATGTACAAGCCTGTATTTAGACCTCTATAAATGCCCTTTACTTCCTAGCTTTTTCCTCTATTTCCTTTTACATTTCTCTTGTCCCACTATCATGTTCAGCCTTCACTTGGGTTTAAGTAATTCATCTTGGTTACATTTCCCTTGATCAAGCCCTACCAGGCCTCTTACACCCTCCTTGGCACTGATTTTGGATCACTTGTTGTTCCCTTGCCCCTGGGTTTGTTAATACCAACTTCCTTTCCTCTGCCTCCCCAGAACCATTGGTCCTGTTGTTTTCTCCTCCAAGTTGTTTATCCAGACTATCTTATCTAGATAGACCTGCAGAGATAATAATATGCCAAAAAACAAGACAGCGAAAAACAAAGCAACAAAAGAAAACAAAACAACAACAAACCAATGACAAAAAAGAAAAGAAAAGCCTGTAAATAGTTCAAGGTGTGCTTGTTGACCTTTAGGAGTGTTTTCTGGTCAGTCTGATGGGGTGCCATGCCATGGCCCCAAGGTCTATTTTTGGTATTTTGGACTTCCTTGCTCTGCTCCCCTTGCTGTTCTGTTGCATGCCCTTAGTGCCTCGGTGTGGTGGAGTCAGATTGGGCACAATTCCCACAGTGTCTGCAGTGTTGTCCTCTGTAGGGCTATTGGTCAGTGAGGGATGTGTCTCATAGCGGGGCCAGCCATATGGTCCTCTCTGTGCACTGACTGCTCCAAGCAGGGATATCGTCATCAAGGCTTGGTGGGCCAGGATATGCTCCACTCTCTCTTCCTCTCCCTTCATTTACTCCTGTGTGCTCTGATCAGCCACGTCCCTCTCCCTGAACTGTAGTTTCAGTGCTGTTCTCTGAAGTAAATTATTCTGGGGGAACGGGAGGCTGTCCAAGTAGTTGCGATTGGGACCGGCCCATCAAACCCTGGAGGCCATCTTTTACACTCCCCTTAAAACTGCTGTTTTTATGATTAATAGCTCAACACATTACCTACTACACCACCTAATCTCTATGCTGGAAATCTCTGTCAAAGGGATTACACAACAATGGCATCCAATTTGGTAAAAAGAAGCAAAATTCCCTCTCTTTGCAGATGATATGATGCTATAACTAGAAAACAGGAAAGACTCAATAAGAGAATTGCTGGAAATAATTGAATGCTTTGGAAGCATGGCAAGGTAAAAGATCAATATACAAATTTCAACCAGATTCCTACATCCAAACAAAAAGAGGTCTGAAAAGGATATTAAAAAAACATAATTTACAATAGCCAAATAAAAGATTAAATACTTAGAAATAAACCTAACCAGAGAACCAAAAGAGTTGTCCAAAGAAAACTATAAAAACACGACCACAAGAAAACAACAGATACCTACATTGATGGAAAAACGTTCCATGTTCATGAATAGAAAGATTTAACATTGTTAAAATGTCAGCACTTCCCAAAGCAATCTATAAATGTAGTGCAACTCTAATCCAGATCCCAACATCATTTTTTTAAAGACATGGAAAATCGAATCACCAACTTTAAATGGAAAGGAAGGAGACACACAAGGACAGGACTACAAAAATAGGACAAAGTAGGAGGCTTTTCAATTTCCAACTTCAAAATATATTACAAAGACAAAGTAGTCAAAACAGCTCCATTAGTACAATAATAGATACATAAATCAGAGAAACAACATAGAAGACCCAGAAACAAATGCATACAACTACAGGCAACTGAATTTTGATAAAGGGCTGAAAATATGAAGTAGGGAAGAGATAGTCTTTTTTTTTTTTGAGATAGTCTTTTCAACAAATAGTCTTAGTAACGTTGGATTCCCATTTGCATAAAAATCAAATGTAAAAATTAACTCATGATGGATCAAAGACCTAAATGTAAACCTTGAAACTATAAAGATCAATGAAAAAAGGGGAAACATAAGGGTCCTAATATGCAGTATAACCACATTATCAAACAAACTATTCATGAAACAGATTGTTATATGGCTTTCCCAATTCCATCAAGCTTCCATTGAAAGATAGAGTTTGCTGTGCTCCTATTAGCTCTAAGAACACAAAATTTTTGTTTGCCACATCTATAAGACAACCATTCTAAATAAACTTGATTTAAAAAATGCCTGCCTTGAGCATTATGCTCTTCTAAGATGTTTAGGGATCAAATTGATAACAGCAACTTTAAAACTAGACAGGAATCTTAGGGGGCAGCGTATTTCTATTAATAAGGGAAAGACAATACAGAAAAAGAGTATCAAAGTGAAAGTGCTGTACAATTAAAAGAATATAATCCATGTCTCTAAATGTATATGTTTAAACCATGCAATTAGTCTAGGTTTTGTTATGTATTTCAGAACACTGTACTTTGAGCTTGAAATTCCATTTAAAATACCAGGTTTTATAGATACCACATTAATTCATCTGTGAGGGGGAACCAAAACTGAAGCGAACATTTTGAAAATGAAGAAGAATTACCACATTCACAATAAATACCTAATAGGAAAATAATACTTTGCAATGATCTGCATACTACAATTGAAACTCTTAGATCAGTAGCCTGGGAATAGCTTTTGTTCTCATAGAGACTTATCTGGCCAAATTCCCAGCATCAAGTTCAAGTAAGTAGTGTCAGGTTCTCAACATAGACTTAAATTTATTGTTTTCTCAGAGAAAACATCAGAATTTGGAATTAGATGAGGCTGACCAGAAAATTATATATATATATCCTCAAAGCACTTGGCTTTTCCTTTGTTTTATAACACCGCTTTCTCTAGTCAGAAATGTAGTCTGTACCCTGCAAAGAATTTTCTGAAAAGATGCAGGAATCTTTTATGTTTCATTTCAGATGCTGCTTAGAAAGAATTAGAGCTATCTCAGTGGTGACTTTCGAATGGCACGATTTACACTGAGAGAGGAGGGTTTCAAGAAGTTTGTGGAAATTATAATTAAAATACAATGGAATTTTTCAGTGCACTTTGTAAAGCCTCCCTCATTTAACTCAAATGAAGAAGCTATCTTCTTCATCAAGATCAGCATTATTGCTGGCATATATTGAGTGCTTAATGCATGCCACTTATAAGTAATTTTTATAAATTCTCATAAATCCTCTGAGAGAAATATAATCTTCTGCCATTTTGTTTTGTTGTTGTTAGGTGCTACAGAGTAAGTTCTAACTCATAGTGGCCCCAGATTCAATAGAACAAAATACCACCCAGTCCTGGGCCATCTCCACAATTGTTGTTTGAGTCCACTGTTGCAGCCAGTGTCAGTCCACCTTATGGACGTGTTCTGTTCACACAACTGCCTCTTGATCCATGTACAGGTTTTGCACAAGCACAATGAAGTGCTCTGGAATTCCCATTCTTTTCAAGACCATCCATAGTTTAATATGGTCCACACAATTGAATGCCTTAGCATAGTCAATAAAATCCAAGGGAACATCTTTCTGGTATTCTCTGCTTTTAGATAAGATCTGACAGACATCAACAATGATAGCCGTCGTTCATGTCCTCTTCTGAATGTGGCAGAATTTCTGGCAGTTTTCTGTCAATGTACTGCTGCAACTGTTGTATGATCTTCAGCAAAATTGTACTTGCATCTGTTAGCAGTGGGATTTGTGCAGCCTGTTGGGTCATCTTTCTATAGAATGGATACAAAGATGAATCTTTTCCAGTCAACTGGCCAAATGGCTGTCCTCCGAATGTCCTGGCATAGATGAGTCAGTGCGTCAAGCACTTCTTTAGCTTGTTGAATCATTTCAATTAGTATTCTATCACCCCCCTGGAGCCTTCTTTTGGGAAAATACCTTCAGTGCACCTTGAACTTCTTCCCTCAATATCATGGATTCTTATCATATGCTACCTCTTGAAAGGTGTGAATATCAACCAGTTCTTTTTGGTACAATGGCTCAGTATTCTTCTGTCTTCTTTTGATGCTTTCTGTCTTGCTCAATATTTTGTTCATAGAACGTTTCAACACTGCAACTCGAGGATTCGAATTATTTCTTCAGTTGTTCTATGGTAAGAAATGCTGACTGTGTTCTTCCTTTTTAATTTTCCAACTCTAGGTTTTTGCACATTTCATTTTAACAGTTGGTCTTCTTGAGCTTCCCCTTTTATTCAGTCCTTTTACTTCATCATCTCTTCAATTTGTCTTAGTTATTCTAAGATTATGAGCAAGTTTCTCACAGCCACTTTGATGTTTTATTTCTTTCCTGTTTTCTTTCTTTTTTTTCAAGTAAATCATCTTTTTATTTTCATTTCTTTCCTGTTTTCTTAATGACTTTTTGCTTTCTTTATATATGATATTTTTTATGTCTTCCACAGCTCATCGGGCCTTCTGTCATTAATGTTCAATGTGTCAGATCTGTTCTTGAGATGTTCTCAAAATTCAGGTTGGTTCTATTTAATGTCATATTTTAACTGTCATGGATATGTAATTCAGCCTGAACTTACATATAAGCAATTGATGGTCTGTTCCATAGTTGGTCCATGGCCTCCTTTTAGCTGCTGATATTGAGATTCTTCATGATTTCTTTCTACAGATGTGGTCTATTTGATTCCTGTGTATTCCATCTGGAAAAGTTTTGTGTTGTTCACAGATGTATTTGCAATGAAGAATTCATTGGTCTTGCAAAATCATGTGCTCTCTAGCTTTGTTACATTCCAAACACCAATAATTATCAATACATATTGAGTTCATGTTTGATCAATTTCAGAAGGAAGATATTAGTAAATATCTTCAATTTCTTCAATTACTAGCTTTAGTGGTCGGTGCATAAATTTGAATAATAGTTGTATTGACTGGATTTCATTATATGGGGAGAGATATAATGCTACCACAGACAGCCCTGTAATGTAAAACAGATCTTGAAATGTCCTTTTTGATGATGAATGCAACGCCATTCCTCTTGAATCTGTCATTCCCGGCACAGTAAACCATGTCACTACTTGATTCAGAATGCCCAATATCAAGTCCGTTTTAGCTCACTAATACCTAGGATATCAATCTTTCTATGTTCCATTTCATTTTGGATGATTTCCAATTTTCTTAGGTTTACATTTTTTACATTCCAAGTTTCAATTATTAACAAGTATTTGCAGGTATTTCTCATTTTGCGTCTTGTCCCATCAGCAAATGAAGGTCCTGGAGTGTTTATTCCATCTAAACATTATGGTCAGCTCCACTGTGAGAAGGCAGCTCTTCCTATATTCAGCACTTTAAGGAGGTCAAAGAAATCGCACAAAGTGAGATTAAGGTGGTAGGGTAAGAGAGGCATGCTGTTTTTAACCCACAACTGGTGCACTGAGCTTGCTGGTGAGCTGGTGCATTGTTGTGGTGGCAAAACCAGTGTGCCACCCTGTGTGCCACTAACCAGGGCTTTTTTGTAGCACACTGTTACACAGTCTTTTCAGAATCTCTACATAGAAAGATTGATTAATGACTGTTAGAACAAACTCCAAATACACTATCCCCTTCACATCCAAAACACAAATGAGCATCGTCTTGTTCTTTGATTTCACTTGGTGAGCTTTTTTGGGGGGGGGTGAGGTGATGAAGATGTCTTCCACTGGCTTGACTAATGTTTGCTTTTGGGGTTGTAAGACTAGCATGATGTCTTGTCACCAGTAATGACCTTAGGGACAAAGTCTGGGTCGCTTCAGAGCTGTTCTTTCAAAGCACAGCATGTTTCCACTCGATGCTCTTTATCCTGGTCAGTCAGAACCCAAGGCACACATTTTGCAGTGTCCCTTCTCATTACCAAATCTTCTGTTAAAATTCACTGAACTGAGCTTCAAGACAGCCCGGATAACTTCATCTCTTCAATAGTCTGCTGTCGTCAGGCTTGGAGCACAAGTACATAAATATTGTTGACATATTCGTGTATTTATGTATATATGTAATATATATGTAAATTAACAAGGAAACAGATGGATTTTGGGCCTGTACTTAAATCTTATCTCAGTACAAGCACAGTTTGTCCTAATAATGTGGCATTGTTACCTTCCTTACATGATGGCTGAAGACAAAATGGGTCCATAAGCAAATGTGAAGAAACCTAATGGTGCCTAGCTATTAAACTATATAGTGTCTGGGGTCTTGAAGGCTTGTAGTTAAACATGCGCATCAATCAGGGAAGCAACAAAGGGCACATGGAAGCACAGTAGCCTGTGTAACCATGAGGTGTTAATGGTAAAAGATATCAGAAGTTCACAAACAAGAAAGCAAATTGGTGTGAAGTACCTTTCAGAAGGGCCACATGGAAGGGAATATAAACCCAGGGTGCGTTATAGCATTTATGAAACACGGAACTATCCTCTAGTTCTTTAATATTTTCTCCTCTTACAATTATGGTTTTTATTTGTCTTACCTCCTTAATCATTTTATATTTGTGTAGGTTCATTTGTATGTTTAAGATTGTTAGATACAGGAGAGCCAAGATAGATAATCCTTCAGAAACAGTAACAGGAGTAATGATTCCCCGAGGGTACAGGATGTGGGAGGGAGGGATTAATAGGGAGCTGATTGCACTGGTGACTGTATAACCCCACTTGGCGGGGTAGAACAACAGAATTGTATGTGAATGATTGGATATGTAAGAAACGGCACAGGTGCAAAAAGTAAATAAAGGTTCCTGGGGGGTAAAGTGGGAGTAGAGGGAATAAAGTAGAGCTGATATCAAGAAGTTCAAGATGAAAGAAAATGTTTTGAAACTGATTGTGGAAGCAATTGTACAATAATGCTTGATGCAATTGAACTATAAAATATTATGATATCCATAAAAACTCCCAAAAAAGGATTAACAAAATAAAAAAATTAAGATTCTTCCATCTCCCAGAAAAACAAATAATGCTAAGGCATTTATAGCTACTATTATAAACCAATATAATGCAATTTGATATAAAGCTTTTGAAATCCCAAAAAAATAGAACAACATCACAGTGGATGTATGTATGGATTGTGACAAGAGTTGAATGAGCGCCCAATAAAATGACTAAAATTTTTTTTAAATAAAAAAAAGAAATAGAACATTATCAAATGCCATGTTAAGATCCAATTTGGGGGGGAGCGGGGAGGGAAGGGAAAAAAAAAAGAGGACCTGATGCGGAGGGCTTAAGTGGAGAGCAAATGCTTTGAGAGTGATTAGGGTAAGATGTGCTTTATACAATTGATGTATGTATATGTGTGGATTGTGATAAGAGTTGTATGAGCCCCTAATAAAATGTAAAAAACGAAAAAAAAAAAAAAGATCCAATTTGTCTATTTAACTGTGGCTTAATCACATTTGGATTAGCAAAACCTGAAGCATAATGTAGCTATCATATCAACTATTGTAATTCCTGACAGTAAAATTAAATTACTCGGGGGGGGGGGGGGGGAGAAGACAAGACAAAAATCATTATTTTCTTTTTTCTAACATTTATGTAGTAAGAGAGCTAGCTTATCAGACCAGATAAAGCTATCATCAAATCTCTAGTCTATGTGGACTCCTTACAAATCTTTCTCTGAAAGGAAGTTCAACAATCCAAAGTCTCTGGGAGAAAGCCGAGGTGTCCATATAAAATGGGACACTGCTCTCAGATTCAGATCTTAAAACAAAAGAGTGAGATTATAAATTCTTGACCATATTTTGAAGTTAAAGTCTAGAATTAAAATAGACAGGGACCTTATGGAAAGTTTTATAAATCTCCTACTCATTATTAAAATGATGAATAGTAGCAATATAATAACTATGGAACTGGTAACAATAAAAACAATAAAGCAAACTAGTCTATAAGTCTGTTATAATTTCACTTTAATATTCATGAAAATTTTCATTTCTCCTAAATTTTATTTTGGTTAAATAAATGCCATGTTGACTAGCCCAAATAATTATATATTAAATAACTACAATGAAAAGAGATTAACAACACAAGCAAAATAACATTTTGTACATAGACTTCAGGGATGAATAAACACACACACAAAAGTTAAAAAGGCACCATACCTAATGTCTGAGAGATCACACTTGTTTCCAGCAATAGCCATTACAATGTTTTCAGGACCATGTTCCTTTAGTTCCTTCACCCATTTCTTCAAGGTATGAAATGAATCCTAAATCAAAAGTGTAAATACCAGTCAGTATATTATTACGAACAGTCAGTATAATGCGGTGGAGAAAGATATTGTCAGGAGATTTGTTTGGATTAGCAAACTCCACTATCTTACCATACATGTAAGCCTTAGCTAAGTTATACATGCCCACCTGTTTCTGCTGAGTTGATTGCGACTCATAGTGACCCCAAGGGGTGGAGTAGAAGTGCCCCGTAATGATTCTAAGGCTGCAACCCTTACTGAAGCAGAACTGCCAACCTTGGTGAATTTGAACTGCCAACCTTTCAGTTAACAGACAAGCACCATTGTTCCACAAAACACCTAAGTCACACTTGTTTCCTTTTCTAATGGCACAACTTGAGAAAGTGAAGATAATCATATTACTAGTTTTCTCTTATAGATAAAATTTAAAATTATAGTCTTCAGTCCACAGGCATAAAGATAATAGGACTAAGAAAATGTTCTTGTTTTCAGGAAAGAAAATACACGAATAGTAATAGGTCACTAAATTAATGATCTTACCCATGGAATTAGTAAGCCCAAGCTAAAAAAGGAATTCAATCTGCATGAGTGGGGGAGAAAATGTGAGCAAACAACTGTGGTTTTTCGTTAATAGATTTTCTAGAGCAGCGGTTCTCAACCTGTGGGTCACAACCCCTTTGGGGGTCAAAACACTCTTTCACAGGGGTAGCCTAAGACTATTGGAAAACATATATATGTCACAATCTACAATTATATATATATATAATTACTATGCTTTAATTCTGTTCAATTTGTAACAATGAAAATACATCCCACATATCAGATATTTACATTACAGTTCATAACAGTAACAAAATTCATTATAGTTCATAACAGTTGTGAAGTAGCAATGGAGAGCAAATGCTTTGAGAATGATTGGGGCAGGGAATGTATGGATGTGCTTTATACAATTGATGTATGTATATGTATGGATGGTGATAAGAGTTGTATGGGTCCCTAATAAAATGTAAAAAAAGAAAAGAGGAGAAAAAAATGATTAGGGCAGGGACTGTACAGATGTGCTTTATACAATTGATGTATGTATATGTATGAACTGTGATAAGAATTGTATGAGCCCCTAATAAATTGTTAAAATTTAAAAAAAAAAGAAAATGATTAGGGCAAAGAATGTACAGATGTGTTTTATACAATTGATGTATGTATATGTATGGATTGTGATAAGAGTTGTATGAGCCCCTAATAAAATGTTTTTTAATAAAATAAAATAAAATACAAAAAAAAAAAGAAAATAATTTTATGGTTGGGGGTCACCAGGAACTGCATTAAAGGGTAGCGGCATTAGGAAGTTGAGAACCACCATTCTAGAGCCAGAATGTGATAACCTAAAAATATATTCATATAATTTACACACAAATACAATCATATTTATATATGTACACATAAACATATCCTTGGCTTTTAAGTAGAATGATTGAATACCAATAGAGAATAAATATTGTATTCCTATACATACAGAAATTAAAATTAATTTTCTTTTTCCTAAAAAGCTGGCATTCCTGAGTACTAGCAGATATGACCTTGACTTCACAAATAGTCATTTAAAAAATCATTATTATTTACTTTAGCATTTCCTTCGAGATGCTGCATTATAAATAGGTGAGATAAACTATATAGTGTTCACTATCCCCTGAGATCTCACTACAGACCACTGGGAAGAAAGACTCAGCACTGAAGTCTCTGCTGTGGTACTTTCTAATACAGAATCACCATAAATAGTATCTTAATTCTTTTTTAAAAAATCTTAATTCTAAAGAAGCACTCTTACCTGTTTGGTAATATCATATACAATAACAGCCGCAGCAGATCCTCGATAGTACATGGGAGCCAATGAATGAAACTGTTTATAAGAATAATGATGAAACAAACAAAAAAAAAGAATAATGATGAGTATTAGGACAAAGTGAACATATTTCCTACAATCCCAAATTAAATACACACATTTTAATCCATATCATTTTTAAAGACCTCTCTATTCCCCTATTGTAATCACAATTCATGTTGTTGAAAATAGATATTTGAAATAAATAAATCATTGGTGTTTCCAAATTCTATTAAAAGTCTCTGGTATCATTTCTGTTGCCAAAGCTCTATTTCCAAGTACCTATCCTTCACTGTCTCCAGCTGAGGTGAAGTGTAATTACTTGGTGTGGATCCTCTATCCATAGTTTTTGTAATTCCTACCAGGTAATCGCAGGAGGGCCTGAGAAAAAGGGATTATTAGTCAGTTTTGGCATTCTGCGGACTATAAGGTGAACCACTTTAGAAGCAGAAATGGAGAATTCCAACAGCCACCAAGAATGAAGACCACGAGAGTAGTGCACCTCTGACATTTCTGCATGGAGAAGCGCTGGAGGCAGCAGCTATGGCAACAATGGCTGCATGAGACAGAGCTTCAGGCTTCCAAGCCAGGGAACACGTAAAGCTGCGTGCCTTCAGGCAGGAGGGTGAGATGCCTTTGAAGCATTTAGCAGCACAGGAGGAACTATGTAAGGAGTCCTGGTAGCATACTAGGTTACACATTGGGCTGATAATGGCAAAGGTCAGCAGTTCAAGAACACCAGCTACTCTGGGTGAAAGATGAGACTTTCCACTCCCATAAAGAGTTATAGTTTTAGAAACCCACTGGGGCAGTTCTATTCTGTCCTTTAGGATCACCATGAGTCAAAATCCACTCAAGGGAGAGACTTTGGGGGGGGGTGGGGGTGGGGTTAGAGGGAGAAACTGTATAGCATTTGCCCAAGCAGAGTAGATGCTAAGGAGCTGAGAGGCCTAGGACCAGAGAGAGAGTCTACTAGCAGGGCTGAGAAAAATAAGAATGTTGCAGGCAAAATAACTATCTCTTTAATGTTTTCTGATCCTGATTTGTAATGTAACCTGTTAACATCTCCATTTGACTCTTACAATCATGAGTATTGCCTGTGAGTTCTGTGTGGCCACTACAATGGATTATCAAACCTAGCAGGGAAGAAGAGTCCCTTGGGAAGAATGGTTAGTGTTAGAATAGGGAAAGCAGAGTGGAGGGTGGAGCTATGTCTGCCTTTGCTTCATAGAAATTGATCTTGGGTTGATGTGACATTATATTCTCCTTCCCACTTATGTAGTGGAGGAGGTCAGATTCCTTCATCAGCTTTTGCATTCCAATTACTAGCAATAATTAATGCATAGTGATGGCATGCCTGATCAATTTCTGCAGAAGTTGGTAAAAATATTCAATTTCTTTACCTTTAGCATTACTGATTTATGTGTAAATTTGAATAATACTCATAATAGTTGGCCTTCCTTATATTCACTCACTGCCATCAAGTTGATTCTGACTCTTTTGGGTCCAATATCAGGTTTCCAGGGCTGTAAATCTTTATGTGAGCAATCAGCTTCGTCTTTCTCCATTGAAGCAATGAACAGCCTTCATTATAGTTGTATGGATATTATTCTATCACTGACAGAGTCCTACTTCAGGAGATGCTGCTACATTTGTTTTGACCAATAATGTGATGTCATTCCTCTTAAATTGATCATTCCTGGCATAATAAAACAATGTATTTATCCAGTTCAAAATTGCCATCAGCCCATTTCAGCTCATCAATGCTTAAGACATCAATATTTATGCAGTCTATCTTATTTCTGATGACTTCAGATTTTCCTATATTCATATATCATAATTGTATGTTTTGATTATTTAGGGATATTTTCAGCTGCTTCTTCACATTTGAGTCATGCTACATCAGTAAATGAAGGCCCTGGGAAGCTTAACTCTATCCATATCATACGGTTGTTTCTATTTCCAGAAAGTAGCCCTACCCCTACAGTATTCTGAATGTATTCCTAATCATCTTCCTATATCATCAAAGTTTCTCTGCTATTCATAGGGTTTTCCCTGACCATTAGTAAAGAAGGAGATTGACAGGTCCTTCTGCCTAGTCTGTCTTAGTCTGAAAGATGTGCTGAAACTCTACCACTACGGGTGACACCACTGGCATTTGAAATATCAGTAGTTTAGATTCTAGAATCACAGTAACACCCAAGACATCAGAGTATGACAAAGTGACACATGAATGGTAGTCCATAAACATGACAGCCTTTGAAATTCTACAGGGCATTTCTACTCTGTCCTATAGGGATGCTATTGGAATCAACACATCTGGTTTAAGAGAGGGAACAAGGGAGAATCCAGTAGCTTTCCTGGCTCATAAGAGAACTCAGAGTCAGCCATCTTTATTTCTCACAAAGTATTTGTCATTGTGTAAGTGTAAGTCCTTGTCAAATTACAATGATCACATTTGGTAGCTGTGAACACACCTGTCACCGAGGTTCCCCTTTTATAACACTGAAGAATGTGACGTAGGGCTTCAGAGCAGTGAGAGGGGGTGCAGGCCCTATTGCCACTCTCTAGTTTCCTTGATCTTGAAGAAGAATCACCCTGCAGCCTCTTTGAAAAAGGAAAAGGACTGTGGATGCTTAGAATGATATGAAGTTCTAAAATTAAGACTTTACAGGATAGAATATATCAATGGGCCATAAGGAGTGTACTGTCTCTCACCACATGGATATCCATAGTCACTGACAGCCTGACACTAAGGGTCTATTAGGATTATTAGGAATCATTTGATAGACTCTATGTCAACCCACTCCTTAGACATAGAAAGCAAAATCAGAATTCTTGCTCAAAAGGAGAAATGCATTTATGAAACATCCCTGCTTTGCATATGGAATACATATAACTTGTCCTAGTTAAAATAAACAAAAAACACCAAATGGGAAGTAGATGCTGTTTTTAGCAAATGGTGCTGGAAAAACTAGATTATCAATCTGCAGAACAATGAAGCATGACTCTTACCTCACCTCATACACAAGGACAAATTCAAGGTGGATCACAGACCTTGTAGGAAAACTCAAAACTATCAGAATCATCAATGAAAAAATTGGGACAACGCTCAAAGCCTTAGCATAGGGATTACGCATCACAAAGAATTGGAAACAGTCTAAATTTCCGTCAATAGATGAAAAGATTTAAAAACTCTGGTATATACACACAATGGAGTACTGGCAGGGGCAACAGTACACTTTCACAACACTCCCCCAGGGGTACATCAACTCTTCTGCCCTGTGCAATAATTTAGTTCGAAGGGACCTTGATTGCCAGTCTCTTCTGCAAAATGTCATAATAGTCCATTATATGGATGGCATTATGCTGATTGGACCCACTAAGGAGGATGCGTCAAAGACTCTAGATTAATTGGTACATCTGTGTGCAAGAGGTGGGGAAATCAACCCAATGAAGATTCAGGCACCCTCCACCTCAGTAAAATTTCTAGAGGTTCAGTGGTGTGGAGCACATTGAGACATTCCTACTAAAATTAAAAATAAGCTATTGCATCTGCCCCACCCCCAAACAACTAAACAGGAGAGCCTCTTGGGAGTTTGGTGGCAACTTATCCCTCATTTGGGTGTTCTACTTCTGCCTATTTATCAAGTGACACGAAAGGCCCCCAATTTTGAGTGGGGCCCAGAACAAGAAAAGACTGCAACAGGTTCAAGCTGCTGTGTAAGCTGCTTTGCCAATGGGATCATATGATCCAGCTGAGCAAATGGTGCTAGAGATGTCAGTCATAGAGGTGCAGTGTGGAGTTTGGCAGTCCCCTTTTGGTGAATCACAGCACAGACCCTTGGGATTTTGGAGTAAAGTGTGGCCATCCTCTGTAGACAACGACTTCCCTTTTGGAAAACGGCTGTTGGGCTGTTACTGGGCCTTAGTGGAGACTGAACGCCTTACCATGAGGGCTGAGCTGCCCATAGTGACCTGGGTATTTATTGTCTGGCCCACAGTCATGAAATTGGACATGCACAGCAACACTCCATTGTTAAATGAAAATGGTAATATTCGAGATCAGGCTGGAAAAGGGCCTGAAGGTACAAGTAAGCTGCATGAAGAAGTGGCCCAAGTGCTCACAGTCTCCACTCCTGTCACAGTATCTTCCTTCTCCCAGTCTGCACCAAGGACTTCCTGGGGAGTGCCTTATGATAAGGTAACTGAAGAATGGAAAACCAATGCTTGGTTTACTGGTGGCTCTACACGCATGTGGGTACCACTTGTAAGTGGACAGCAGCAGCACTACAGCCCCTTTCTGAGATCTCCCCAAAGGACAATGGTGAAGGGAAATCCTCCCAATGGGCAAAGCTTTGAGCAGTGTACCTGGCTGTTCAATTTGCCTGGAAGGAGAAATAGCCAAATGTGAGATTGTATACAGATTCATGGGCTGTGGCTAATGGCTTAGCTGGATGGTCAGGGATTGGAAGGAACAAAATTGGTGACAAGTTGGTGTGGGGAAGAGGTATGTGGATAGACCTCTCTGAATGGGCCAAGAATCACAATCTACAGATCCCATGTCATTCATCTATGCATATTGATGTCTACAATAAGGCATGGCAGAGTAGCTCAAGAGTCTCACAAGGGCTCTGTGGGCCATGTACTATCATCACCTCTCTCACAATTGGAATCAAGTTTCACTGCGTGCCCACGGTCACAGAACACCACCAGAGAAGCAGGACTCTCCGAGGCTCTCCCTAGAGCCAGGCCCTTGAGAGGCTCTCCCGCAACCCGGACCTCAGAGCACGGAGCCAGTTTACCGTACGTGCCAGTCCCGGCTCAGCCAGGAGGGATGCTCATCAAAGGGTTACCTCTGAAGAGGAGGATTTAACAATCAAGTGGATAAGATGACATGCACTGTGGAGATTTGTCCCTCTGCCACTCCTGTCACTGCCCATTGGGCGCATGAACAAAGTGGACACGATGGCAGGAAGGAAGGTTATGCATGGGCACAGCAACATAGACTTCCACTCACCAAGGCTGACTTGGCCACTGCCACTGCTTTAGTGCCTTATCTGCCAGCAGCAGAAGCCAAAAATGAGTTCAAGATATGGGACCATTCCTCGGGGAGATTAACCAGCATGCTGGTGGCAGATTGATTACATAGGACTACTTCTGTCATGGAAGGGGCAATGTTTTGTTCTTACTGGAATAGACACCTACTCTGGATACGGATTTTCCTTCCCTGCATGCAATGCTTCTGCCAAAACTACCATTCGTGGACTTACAGAACGCTTTATCCACCAGCATGGCATCCTACACAGCATTGCTTCAGATTAAGGAACTCACCTTACAGCAAATGAAGTGTGGCAATGGGCCCATGCTCATGGAATCCACTGGCCGTATCATGTTTCTCATCATCTTGAAGCAGCTGGCTTTACAGCTAAGTGGCAACAACTTGCAGGGCTGGGGAAATGTTCTCCAGGAGGCTGTATATGCTTTAAACCAGTGGCCAATATACGGTGCTGTGTCTCCAACAGCCAGGATTCATGGGTCCAGGAACCAAGGGATGGAAGCTGGAGTGGCACAATGATCCGCTTGCAGCATTTTTGCTTCCTGTCCCAGCAACCCTGTGTTGCTTAGGCTTGGAGGTCCTAATCCCAAAGGAAGGAACTCTACTTGGAAACACAGCACTGGTTCCACTGAACTGGCAGCTGAGAATGCCCCCTGGCCACTTTGGGTTCCTCATGCCTTTGGATCAACAGGTCAGGAAGAGTGTTACTGTACTGAGTGGTGTGATGGATCCTGATTATCAGGAGATATTGGACTGATGCTACATAATGGAGGTAAAGAAGAGTATTTCTGGAATCCAGGAGATCCTGTAGTTCTTCTTATCAGTTATGACAATGTGATGAATTGCAAAAGCGAGGTTTGTGACTGTCAGTTTATCTTCTTTATAAGTGCTTATTGAATCTTTCCTTTGTTCATGTACGATGTACCAGATGCAATTAAATTGTGTGTTTTCATTTATATGTATGATAGATGTATGATGTTAAGTGTAGGTGTGATTTCAATGATGTCTGGAAATTATATATGGCTAAAGAATTGTGTACAGTTGCCAAGATAGCAAGGGGTAGGTTGTGATCGGCAGGTTTATTGCGCCAACCTGGCCAATAGGAACATGTGGGAATTATCAGGTTGCATTTTGATTGAAGGGCAAACAGATAAATGGCTCATCAAGGCCCACCCCTCTCTCTCTCTAGCTCTTTGATGACTGGACTAGCGTGCGGCTGCTTTAGCTAGTTCTCTATTGGCTACACTACCCATGCGACAAGCCAACCCACAGGAGCTTGAGATTCCTTCGAGATCTGCTTCGCCACCTGGTGTATACATTGTCTGAGCTTGAGGCTGGTGGTGGATCTTGTTGTCTTGCATTGCTTGAGTTCGATATCCCATCAGGGCCTGCTTTACTAAGTTCCCGAGCTGCTGGATCCTGTTGTCTCGCGTTGCTTGAGTTCAATATCCCATCAGGGCCTGCTTTACTAAGTTCCCGAGCTGCTGACTGTTGGTGACCCACCCTGCAGTTTCTGCCTGTGGGCGATCTCTGCCTGCAATGCCGAAGGGAAGACTCAGCTGCCTGCTTCCTTAACCTTGGAGCAGACCTGGCAGCCCTCATGAGTTGAAGGACTTCTAGTATATTAACTGTTCCAGGGAAGTGAGTTGAACTGAGCCCTCTGTACTGCTGTGTGGACTAACTAGCTGTTATATTCCTTTGTGCTGTATAAATGTGTGTGTGTGTGTTAGTCTTGGTTTTGTTTTTCTAGAGAACTCTGCGTAACACAGCCCAGATTCTATTTGGGTGATGACCAATCAGCAGACAGGTGATACCACTTTGAACCTAGGTATGAGATAGATGCTCAAGCTCTCCCATGCTTCTTTTCTCGCAGACACAGGTCCACCTAATTCTGCACTCCCCCAAGGTTGTATCATTCCCTTGATCTTCCAAGAAGACCCCCAAGAGTTTCAGCTAGGCATTGAGAATCAACTTCCAGATGATCCTAATCTCGCTTTGCCTGCCAGAATGAAGGGAGTGTTCCTCCATGCTCCCTAACTTCTGAACTCTGCCCTTGGGTAAATGCAACCCCTTTGATTTTCAAGAATTGATTATTCCAAGGTATGTGTACCTCCACAGTGTTACTGTTCCCCTTATTGATTTACATATTGTCTGGTTGAAAATTGAGCCTTGGTGGTGAGTTCATTAAGGCCGCAGTTTTGAGTATGCCAACAGTCTTTATCAGACAGGTAAAACCTGATCCTCTTTATGATTCTGAGTTTTGTTGCATGTTTTTCTCCCACTCTAGCCAGGACTTTCTAATGTGATACAGTTCAGAGCAGTTGGTAATGATAGTTAGGGACCATCTGCTTCTTCTAGTCTCAAGGTCATGGACTTCAAGTGTCCATTTGTCTACAAATTATTTTCCTACGTCTTCATATAATAAGCTTCAAGGAGATGGTTTATAACTTGAATACTGGCTGTAATGATCTCTATTTTGTAGTGTAAAACATGTAAGATACTCAGAATAGTAAATAAAACGCAGCATACAAGAAACTAGTCAGTCGTACTGGTGATACTAATGCAAGCTAGCTATTTGTGAAACTGATAGCACCACTCTCGCTTGACATGTGTAGATTCTAAAAACGAGGTTGTACATGCATAAATATATTTATATATAATGACAGGGCAACAGATCTATTCATATATATATATGAATATGTTTATATTCATATATATTTATATGTTAAGTATAAAGGTAGCAGATGGATATTGGGCCTCTACTCAAGAACTACCTCAATGCAAAAACAGTTTGTTCTAATTCCCTGCCATTCTGTGACACTCACTTTCCCAACACAATCACTGACGACAAAATGGGTGCATAAACAAATGTGAAGAAAGCTGATGATGCCCGGCTATGTAAAGATATAGCATCTGGAGTCTTAAAGACTTGAAGGTAAACAAACGGCCATCTAGCTCAGAAGCAACAAAGCCCACATGGAAGAAGCACACCAGCCTGTGTGATTATAATGTGCTGATGGGATCAGGTATTAGGCATCAACCACCCAGAACAAAAAATCCTGTCAATGTGAATGAGGGGGAGGGCGTAGTGGAGACCCAAAGTCCATCTCTAGACAACTGGACATCCCCTTACAGAAGGGTCACAAGGAAGAGATGAGCCAGTCAGGGTGCAATATAGGACCAACAAAACGTACAACTTTCCTTTAGTTCTTTAATGTTTGCTCCCTTCACTATCATGGCCCCAATTTACCTTACAAATCTAGCTAGACCAGAGGATGTACACTGGTACAGGTAAGAGCTTGCACACAGGAAATACAGAAGAGATAACCTCCCCCAGGGCCAATAATGAGAGTAGTGATACCAGGAGGGTAGGGGCAAAATGGTCACAATGATCAACAAATAACTCCCTCCACCAAGGCAACGAATAACAGAAGAGTGGGTGAAGGGATGTAGTGGTTGGTGTAAGAAATGAAAAAAATAATTATAAATTATCAAGGGTTCAAGAGGGAGGGAAAGCAGGGGAGGGAAGAAAAAAATGAGGAGCTGATACTAAGGGTTCAAGTAGAAAGAAAATGTTTTAATGATGGCAACATATGTACAAATGTGCTTGACACAATGGATGGATGAATGGATTGTGGTAAGAGCTGTAACGGCCCCCAATAAAACGATTTTTAAAAATAAAGAATAAATAAATAAAACAAGGTTATTATAAGAAAATTGGCATTGTGACAATAGAGAATAATCAAATTAGATGACAAAATGGAAGAAGACTATCGTCACTATATGTGCCAAATTATCCTTAAATAACTGCCAAACCACTAATAATGGTCAAGCTAACATATAACCTTAACAATCACAACCAGCATTACTCACTTTGTACCTTCATCATTCATTACTACCAGACACACATCATGAGTGTACAAAGTTGTTGTATATGTTTTTATTATTATTATGAATGTGAAATGTGAGATAATGATACAGTTGATAAGTCTGAGCATTCTGCTTCTTAAAAGTAGCTGAAAAGCAACTCCTTTGTGGCCATCAGTAAAAAGAGGAACAAGAAAATTTCTCTGCCTAAATTTAAACAAAAGGAAAAATAGTAGAACGCAAACTCAGTGCCACCGAGTCGATGCCAAGTCCTAGTGACCATATAGGGCAGGGTAGAACTGCTCCTATGGGTTCCCAAGACCAATGCTTTGCAGGAGTAGCAGCCCCGTGCCACGGGAGCTCCTTAAAAGAACTACCACACATACGTTAAACAAGATGACTCAAACAGTTTTTTTCTTTGTACATGTCTGCTCATGTCCAATGAGACATCGCTTGAAGATTCAGTAAAAAACCTGTTCCAGGCAGTGACTTCATGTGTTAAAAAGTTTGCCTTTCAATTTACTAGGGAAATAGGAGACATTCTAATGTTAGAATTTGTAGTCCAGACGATTTATCCAATTTTTTAACAAAAGCTTTAAAATACCTTAATATGCCAACACTAGAAATTTAAAGAATTTTAGAAGGAAATCCATTAGAAGGAGCTGATTTTTGAATTACCCTGACCCTTGGATTCTTTTGAGAGATAGACAAGAAACTAGTATCACTAAGTGAATTAAACAGTACTGAAGAAAAATTAGACAGACTGGAACTGGAAATGAATGGAGTAGGGTGGGGCAAGGAAGGAAGTGTTGAAATTCTAAAAGGGAGCTTGCATGGGAGAAAGAGAAGTCTGGCTACCAATTCCACACCGATCAGTTCTGACAGAAGCTCTGGTAAGACTGGAAGCTCTGGGGAAAGACAAGGCATTGTTAGACACGCACCCCTCATCTCATTCAGCTCTCCCATTCTGATGACGCTCACGTTGATTATGAAAATACACTTTACAGACACAAGTGTGTTAGTAAGCATTACTTCAGTTTTTAAAATCTGTAGCCAAGAACTTCTTAAATAAATACCTTCTCCATAATTATTTTCAGCAAATAAAAATAATCAAGGGAACATCATCTCTTGTTTCTAGTAATGCAGTATTCATTTCCCTTTCTTCTAGCGAGAGAATCAAGATTTTCCTTGGAGACAAGGCCTACCAGGTAATGTAGTACAAGGCTGATGCCCCTACCTTTAGGTATTACTGTACCCCAGGGGTGCTCAATACGTGGATCACCATCTACCAGTCGATCGCAAATGTAGTGTGGGTAGATCACATGGCATTAAAAAAGTAGACGTAAGCCTATCATCAATCCCGTCACTTAATTGATACACAACACAGTCAATCAGATGCAATCTTAGGTGTCAAACGCATGCGCAAACAACTACGCTAACTTCAGCAAAACTGACAAGCTAAGTTTTCGCCAATTTTTAGACTTTGGTTTTTCTCTCTCAAACGTAAAAAGGGGTATTTAAATGAGTGGGAAGCTGGACCAAGTAAGAAGAGAAAAACGTATCACTTTCATACGGAATGGGAGATTCTGACACTACAAGCCGACATTCAGCTGAAGTCCAGAGCGCATGAACAGTTCTGGAACTTACTCGCAGAGGGAAAGGACCCAAACATTAGAAAATATGCGTCACCTTTTTCCCACATAAAGATCATTAAGTGCAAGTCCCGTTCCACCATGACATGCTCATTTGGAAGTGTACTTGAGGCAGCTGTCAGCAGCTACTGTCTGCACTGTGCATCCCTGGCTCATTCCATTCAGTGCAAGGCATCAGAGTAAACTTAGGTCATGACAAAAAATGTACATCGTTCATTGTGTTGTGCAATATGGACTCATGCGGTTATGACATACATTGTCATTGTCCATAAACATACATTGTCCATATAAAGAATCCTCAATGAATTTATGAATAAATGTAATAAATAAATATATATGTTTTACATTTTTGTAATTGGTAGCTCATTTTGACTCAATCATTTTATAAGTAGCTCGCATGCTGAAAAAGTGTGATCATCCTGCTGTACCCAGTACACCATATAGAGCACCAACCATCCCTGAATTCTATACAGCTGAACACACACATATATAAACATCACACACACACACACACACACACATGCACATATTCTTGAACTTAATGCTGCGTAGAGCTCAGAACAGAGAGTGGGGCTAGGGGGTGGGGGTGGGTGGATGGAAGTGGTGATAGGAAAATATATTCTGACAACTTCGCAGCCTTGTCTTAAGATAGGAATCTCTTAGGTTTTCACATAGCTAGAGAATATATTCCCTTTTTTGCTTAAATTATTTCTTTTTTTGTTGTTGTTGTTTTAAACGTTTTATTAGGGGCTCATACAACTCTTATCACAGTCCATACATATACATACATCAATTGTATAAAGCACATCTGTACATTCTTTGCCCTAATCATTTTTTCTTTTTTTTCCCTTTTTCTTTTTTTACATTTTTATTAGGGACTCATACAACTCTTATCACAATCCATACATATACATACATCAATTGTATAAAGCACATCCATATATTCCCTGCCCCAATCATTCTCAAAGCATTTGCTCTCCACTTAAGCCCTTTGCATCAGGTCCTCTTTTTATCCCCTCCCTCCCCGCTCCCCCTCCCTCATGAGCCCTTGGTAATTTATACATCGTTATTTTGTCATATCTTGCTCTATCCGGAGTCTCCCTTCCCCCCCTTCTCTGCCGTCCCTCTCCCGCTTAAATTATTTCAAGTTCAGTTCTGCCCCCTTGCAATCAATATGCTTGTCTAACGCAAAGAAACCTTCAGAAATTAAGCTATATATTTTCTCTAGAATGCCAACATCAGCGTGTACTTACCCGTTCCTGACCAGCAGTATCCCAGATGAGGAACTTATGAAGTTCATTTCCACAAGGAACTGTTTTAGTCATAAAAGACGCCCTGGAAAAGAGTAAACATATTCAAATTACAAGTTACTCTTTATAATTATTACTAACAGTCACATCTCAAGCAGATTAACTTTGTGTCCCAGTCAGACTCTCACAAAGCTCTGATGCTCAAAGAACCACAAAGAGAAAGGTTTGAAGAGAGTCCAAAATCAAACCCCAAACCAAACTCACTGCCATTGAGTCCATGCTGACTCATAGGGACACCAAGACTGCTACTGTTTATGGCACTGGAAAGCCAGTCTTCCTCCCGTAGAGCTACTGGTGGTTTCTAACTGCCAATCACAGCGACTGTAGCCGAATGTGTAACCAGTGCAGCACCAGAGCTCCTACGGAGCTATGATCTAATATTACTAAAATGACCAGACGTCCCGATGTTTAACAATTTGTCCCGCGTCCTGTGGCGTTTTTTTTTTATAGTCCCAATTTTTGGAAAGAATGCACGACAAGCTAAGGGATGGTGGGAGAACGGGAAGAGAATATATGGTTTTCGGCTGCCATGTGGCTATTTCGCCAGGATATGAGTTTTGTATTATTTTTTAAAATTTTATAATGTTAAACTTTAATAATAACAAATAATTGTTGATAATTGATTATCGAGAACTGCTGATCAAAGTTCACATTGTTGATCAGTTGTTAGAATTAGACCACCATTGTTTGGACTTAATGAACAATGACATTTTTTGGCATTGGCAACGACAAAAACATTTTGTAACTGTATCTCAGATGATACACATCGTACTGCATGCTAGTGCTAATTAAGCAAGTGAGGCCAACAAATCAGCTATTCAGATAATTTAGGTAAGTCATTTGTTTATTTATTTCATAAATACATAAATTTTCTTGAATTTAGCAGACAGCACTCATATTATATTTTACAGTGGCGGCTAAAAGCCTAGCGCCGGCCTTGAAAGTAACACTTACGACTTACGTTATGGCAAATTCAGAGAAAAAAATAATATAAGTTAGTATTGTTATTATTTAAAAAGAAATATAGGATTAAAATTAAAATAATTTTAAAATAGTTACTTTATAACAATCAAATTAATTTAATTTATAAACAAACAATAAAATATGTTCATGTAATTATGTACCTACTTGCTGTGTTTTTAAGCAATATGTATATAATATTTTATAATATAATTTAAAATTACTTTTTTAGATATTTAACATAGTGAGTAAGAAAAGAGGATGCAAATTCAACGATGATCTAAGAAGTGAATTTCCTTTTTATTAAAAAAAACCAAAAGCAATTACATGGTAAAATGTGAGAAATGTAATGGTAAATTTTCTATTTCGCACGGCGGGAAGAATGATATTTCAAAGCACTTGTAGACCCAGAAACAAAAGATATTTAAATAGTGCTGCATATTCCTCCAAAATACAGGAATTTTTCAGAAAATAACTTATGGAGGTGAAGAAAAGAAATTAGCATCAGCAGAAGGATTTATGTGTTTTCATGCTATTAAAAACAATCATTCCTTCAGATCTATGGACTGTAAATCACAAGTTGTCAAAAAGTTATTAAACAAAAAATTTGCCTGTGCTAGAACAAAATCCGAGGCAATTGTATGTAATGTGCTTTCCCCATATGCATTTTCAGAATTAAACAATTTAGAAAAATTAATTTTATATCCATATATTCAGACGCATCTAATCATAAAGATATAAAGTTATTTCCAACCAGTATTAGATTTTTTTATTCGGAAACTGGAATAAAAATTAGAATTTTAGATTTCGTTTCTGTGCCCAGTGTAACTTCTGAAATAATTTTCAGTTCCATTATTAATATTTTGGAAAAAAGCAATTTATAAAACATAAAATGATAGCACATTGTGCAGACAACACGAACGCAAATTTTGGAGGAAAAGCGAGAAGAGTTACAAATAATATTTTTTATGAATTAAATAAAAACCTTAATCAAAACATTATTGGTGTTTGTGCTGCGCACATAATACATAATGCCATTGAAAGAGATGCTGATTTGTTGCCCGTAGATGTGGAAAATATCGTTATTAAAATATATTTTTATTTCTATGTATACACTGTGCGCGTTGAAATGCTTAAAGCATTTTGTGAAACTGCAGAAGTCGAGTATCAGAAAATACTTGGAATATAGTAAAATACTTGGATCAGAAAATACTTGAGGAAAAAAAAGAAAATACTTGGTTAGCTCTTTTGCCAGCTGTCCAAAGAATTTTGAAAATATACGATCCTTTGAAATCCTACTTTCTATCACAGGATAAATGTCCTAGAAGTTTAGAAAGTTTTTTGAAAAAGAATCTTCAAAAATTTGGCTAGGGTTTGTACACAATCAAGCAGCTCTTTTCAAAATGCTATAAAACTTATTGAAGGAAAAAAAAGAAAAAAAAAACTTATTGAAGGTGACAAAATTTCAGTATTCGAAGTAGCAAATAAAGTTAATAATTTAAAATTTCAGTGTCAAGAGTGGTTAGAAAATATTTTCTTCCGTTAACTATCCATAATAGTATAAGTCAGCTAGAAGAATAAGGTGCAATAAATTGTACAGATATCATGAATCACGTTGAAAAGTTCTATGGAAACTTCACAGATTATTTAGAAGAGTCGACAGTACGTTACAATGATATTGAACATTTTCAGTGGGTCACATTAAAACAAGAACTTAATTGGAATGATGTGCAAAAATCACTCTATCATATTACTCAAAATTTCCCATATAGCAATATTTCCGAAAATGATCTTTTTAATGAAGTAGCATTATTAAAAATATATTGATAAGGAAAAGGTTAAATCTTGGGCACCAGCAAAAATCACAATAGAGAACAAATGGTTAGAAATATTTCATCATTTTGAAACAAACCATGTTCCATACAATAATGCACTAAACATTGTGGAATACATGCTGTCCTTACAAGGAACTAATGCTGCGACTGAACAAGTTTTTTCTATGGTAAATAAATTGTGGACATCAGAAAAATCACAACGAAGCACTGAGACTTTGAAAGCCATTTATGTGTGAAATATAATTTAACAAATTCTGTGAAAAATTTCATGACCTTTTAAATGACAGCAATCTACTAAAAAATTCACTCAAATGAGAAATATGCAAAAAAATAAAGTAATACTACACATAATTTTTAATGTATTATATTTGTAAATTGTACTTAGGTTGAAATTTTTAAAATTACAATACCATTTTTGCATTCTATGAAAATTTTTGTTGCTCCATATAGACCAAATCCCACCCTGGTCAATGGTGTCCTGCTTTACCAATGTTAAAATCTGGTCACCTTAAATATTACCCAAAGATCACACATGTGGTTTCTAACCTAAGAAAAGGCTAATTTAATATTAGAAAAGCATTTTCTTATATAGCTTAAAAGTAATCATCTTTAAATGTGTGAAAACAAGCAAACAGAAAAAGAGTTAGGACCTAATATGGAAGAGCGCTGCTGGTGTAGTAGCTATGGGCTGGGCTGCAATCTGAAAGACCAGTGCACTGAAATCAGCAGCTGCCCTCGGGAGAAAGAACAGTCACAGTCTCGGAAACTCACAGGGGCAGTGGACTCTGAGCTGGCGTGGACTTGATGGCAGTGAGCGACTATGCCTAATGTGCTAAATAAAACCATTCTGCCTTAGCTTTATTATGGAGCTTTCAAACATAGGTTTAAACACCTCTCTCTGTGTATATGCAAGGATTGAAATGCTAAATCAAAGATGTCGTAGAGGTTAACGCTCACTCGCTGCTATGGAGTCAATGATGAGCCACTGCGACCCCCCGTGGGTTTCTGGGACTGTTACTGTTATGGGAATAGAAAGCCCTATCTTTCTCAGTTACTGGTGGTTTTGAACAGCCAATCACTCAGACACCAGCCCAACACATAATGGCTCCTAGAATGTATACAGTACATAATTAATTGGCTTAATGATTGACATAAACCACAAAACAAGCAAGCAAACAAAAAGGAGCAACACAATAAATAGAACAAGTGAAAAAAGCATTGTCACCAAAAATATAAAAACACACTATTTGGAGCTGATGCACCGAAGACAAAACTACTTAGGATTATAACATAAATAATTTGCAATGTTCCCAAAGTAACAGCACAGAACTATAAACCTGATGTTGTTACCTTAAAGACAGCAATCAAGAATATAAAAATACTACAAGAAATAAAAACTCAGAAGGAAGTAAACCGCAAAAAGAGAAAAAAATGCATTATTTCCAGGTATTTTCTTAAGTAAAGGTCTTTTAAGAAAAAAAGCATCATAAAAGTGCAAAAATATATCATTGAAAAGGCAATAATTAAAGTTAAATTCCATGTTTTGTTTTTGAAATTTTCTTTCAAATCAATAAAGTTAATATTTTTTCCTCTAAATATAAAACAATTACAGACTTTATACTGAAAATATGGAGGAAAAAAGCTTTTAAGTGTTTGTGAACTCTTTCATTCAGCATTCAGCGAGCGCTAAGCATCTGGAGGTGAACAAAACACAGTACTTGAGAGAACCAGCCCTCGTCAGTCACTTCCCAGGTCAGGACAATAATGCTGAACTTTAAAAGTCGCTGCCATAATGGCATTCTCTTTACAAAATGAATAAGGCCTCACCTAACTTACTATTGGTATCAATGTGGTACTAATATTATTCATCTAGTGATGAGATTAACTTTCATAAAGAACTCTATGAGCACTCAGAGGAAAAAAATGTATTCAAATACTGCTCAATCTCTAAAATAATATTTGTATTCTACTTTCATGAAAGTGTTTAAAACATAGAAAAGTTTCATTTTGACTATACAAAAACTGCTGAGAACGATTACCCTCTACATGTGTACAAGTGCAGATATCATATACGTGAGAAAATAATTATTTAAGCTAATTAATCATGCCTAATCAGTTGTCATTTTAGCTACTGCTCCTCCATGCAGTGTCATCCCTGACTTCCGGAAACATCTAGGAAAGAGTGTGCAGAGATATTTGAAGGGGAGGACAAGGAGGGAGGTGGCCAGGACCGAGAAGACACTTAACATTTCTTCATGCTACGCCATAGAAAAAGGGCGGGGCCTGGGCTATGACTATATTTATCTGTAATTGTTCCAACATTCTATACCCAGATCTCAAGATTATAGAAAAGGCTACTTAATAATTTCAAGTGAAAGGGACAACTCGTCAGTTGGCATGCTCTGGTTTTGACTCTGTTGCTGTTGTTAGGTGCCATCAAGTTGGTTCTCACTCTAGTGACCAGACATGCAACAAAATGAAACAGCGCTCAGTCCTGGGCCATCCAGACAATTGTTCTTATTTCAGACCATTGTTTCAGCCACTGTGTCTAACCAGCTTGCTGTGGCCTTTCTCGTTCTACTTGAGCAAGCATGATGCACTTTTCCAGATATTTGCTTCTCCTGATAATATGACCAAAAACACCTGAGTTGAAGTCTCTCCATGCTTGGAGTATTCTTTTGTTTAGTTCAAGGATTGTTTGATGGCCTTTAGGAGTGTTTTCCAGTGCAGTCTGTTGGGGCACCATGCCTTGGCCCCAAAGTCCACCTTCAGCATTCCCTGGGGACCTCGCCGCTCCCTTCCCTTGCTGCTCTGTTGCTCTCCCTTAGTGCCTTGCCTCAGTGTGGCGGGATCAGATCAGGTATAATTCCCACACTGTGTCTCCGGTGTTGTCCCCTGTAGGGTTATGGGTCAGTGAGGGGCATCAGGTCTCACAGAGGGGCTGGCCTGAGCTGCCCTTCTTCCAGTAGAAATTCATTTGTTCTTTTGGCATTCCATGGTACTTTCAATATTCTTCACCAATACCATAATTCAAATGCATTTCTTTGGTCATCCTTATTCAATGCCCAATGTTCATATGCATATGAGGCAAATGAAAATACCATGACTTAAATCAGGTCCACCTTAATGTTCAAAGTAATATCCTTGCTTTTTAGCAGTACAAAGAAGTCTTTGTGTGGCAGATTTACCAATGTAATGCATAGTTTGATCTCTAGACTGCTCCTTCCATGAGTAGATTGTGGATTCAAGCAAGATGAAATCCATGAAAACTTCAGTCATTTCTACATTTATTATGATATAAAAGTCAAATTTGGAGGATCTATGTTTTCTTTAAGTTGTAAAAAAAACAAACAACTAAATAAATAATTTAGTCGTGGTCCACACTGCCATCTTGGTAATATACCAGTAACTGCTTCAACTCCTCCTTTCAGCAAAAAAAGACTGTTATCTGCATATTACAGGCTGTTAATAAGCCCTCCTCCAATCCTGATACTGTATTCTACTTCATATAAACCAGCTTCTTTTGTTTACTTGCTTAGCATACAGCCTAAGTAAGTATGGTGAAAGAATACAACCCTGATGTACAACTTTCTATTTTGAAGTACAATGCTGTCTGTAATAGGATAATATTTATCTGCACACAAGGAAATCCACTTAATGTAATTATATTTTTTCCTTTATATATATTTTTCAATTGGGTGTTCATACAACTCTTATCACAATCCATACATACATCAATTGCAATGTAATTATTATTCAAATTTATGTACCAACAACTAAAGCTATTGATGCTGAAATTGAAGAATTTTACCAACATCCTCAGTCTGAAATTAAGCATGTAATCAAGATGCATTGATAATTAGTTATTGTTGATCAGAATTCAAAAGTTGTGGCAGGTTTCTGCCTTTCACAGGCTCTAGCATACACAAGCTTTGTTGTATAAGCTTCATACTGTGATGGAATAAGATACTATAGCATCTGCGTAGCATTCTTGCCAAAATGTTTAATCTGAATTTAATCTCTAGGAAATAACTAGGCCAATATAGAATGTTGAACATACTTTTAAAAAAATTAAATACTTTTATTGGGGGCTCTTACAACTCTTATCACAATCCATACATTCATCCATGTGTCAAGCACATTTGTAAGAATGAAGAATGTTCTATAATTGGCTTGCATACTTCAATAAGGCAAAACTGAACAAACCAAAAGATTATTCTAGAATCTAGGTTAAAAAGAGAGGAAAGAGATAAAACAAATGCAATGGATGAATCGTGACAAGATCATGAATTAGAAGAAAGTGGTACCTTTTGAGAGATATTTAGACTGTTTTGTTGAGAGTTGCCACCATGTTGATTCCAGCTCATGGTAAAGCCATGTATGGAGAGTGAAACTATTCTACAGGGATTTTTAGGCTGTGAAAGCAGAGGGGGCAAACTTTTCTTCTGAGGTGCCTCTAGATGGATTCAAACTACCATCTTTCTACTATGAGTTGAGTGTTTAACCACTTATGCTACTCAACACTGCCAGTCTGAGGTTGCTGTTAGGTGCCGTCAAGTCAGCTCTGGCTCACAGGGACTTGATGTACAAAAGACCCAAACACCGGCCAGTTCCTGTACCACCCTCACAACTGCTGTCTTACGCTTGCGCCCAATGTTGCAGATTCTGTGATTCCTTCTCTTCAAGGGTCTTCCTCTTTTTTGCTGGCCCAACTTTACCAAGCATGCTATCTTTTTCCAAGTACAGGCCCTTCCTGATAACATGCTAAAGGATCTCAGACAGTGTCACCATGGTTGCTTCTAAGGAGCATTCTGGCTTTACTTCTTCCAGGGCAGATGTCTTCTTTTGGCACTCCATGATACTTTCAGTGTTCTTCACCAGAACCATAGTTCAATGTCCAATTTGCACATGTATATAAAGTGAGTGAAAATTCCATGACTTAGGCCTGGAGGACTTTAGTCCTCAAGGTAACATCCTTCCTTTCCAACACTTTAAAAAGGTCTCGTGCAGCACATTTACCCAATCAATTGATCTCTTGACTGCTGCTTCCATGAATATTCATTGTAGATCCAAGCAAGATGAAATTCTGGACAATTTAATTCTTTTCTCCATTTATCAAGATGTTACCTATGGATCCAGTTGTGAGGATTTGATTGTTACATTGAGTTATAATCCAGAGTGAAGGTGCAAATAATCTTCATCAGCAAGTGCTTAAAGTCCTCCCCACTTTCAGCAAGCAAGGTTGTCATCTGCATATCAGTTGTTAATAAACCTTCCTCCAATCCTGATGCAGCACTCTTCTTCCTATACTCCTGCTACTCTGAAAATTTGCTCTTCATGCAGATTGAATAAGTATGGTAAGAAGACACAAGTGTGATGGCCACCTTTCCTGATTTTAAACCATGCTGTATTTCTTTGTTCTGGTCACACAACTGCTCAGCATGGGCACAATGTAGTGTTCTGGATTTCCCATTCTTCTCAAGGATCTAGCACATAGTTTATGATCCATACAGTCAATAAAGCACAAGTAAACATCTTTCTGATATCCTCTGCTTTCAATCAAGATTCATCTGACATCAGCAATGATATCCCTTGTTCAATGTCCTTATCTGAATCCAGACGGAATTTAATGCAGCTTTTGTCAATGGATTGCTAAAAGTGTTGTTAAATGGTCTTCAGTAAAATTTTATTTGCATGTGATATCAATTATATTATCCTATAATTTGAGCATTTGTTGGGTCACCTTTCTTTGGAATGGTACAAATATGAATCACTTCCAGGCAGCTGGGCAAGTAACTGTCTTCCACATTTCCTGGCATAGATCAGTAAGTGCTTCAAGCTCTTCACCAGCTAAGTTTCCATTGGCATTCCATCAATTCCTGTAGCTTCATTTTTGGCTAATGCCCTCAGGATCTTTTAATAATACATTTCAGGGTTGATTTTTTTTTCTTTAGTTCTTTCAGTTTCAGTTATGTGTGTTCTTCCTTTTTTATTTTCTAACTCTAGGTCTTTGCACTAGCCTCATTTGAGCTGCTGCTATTGAACTTTTCCATTGGCTCTTCCCATATAGGCAATTTGATTTATGTGTATTGCATCAGGAAAAGTCCACATATCTTGTTGCCTTTGTGTTGTTGAAAACAGGTATTTGCAATGAAGAAGTCATTGGTCTTGTAAAATTCTATCATATGATCTCTGGCTTAGTTTCTATCACCAAGGCCATGTTTTCCAACTACTGTTCCTTCCTCTTTGTTTCCAACTTTTGCATTCCAATTGTTAATCATTATCAATGCATCTTGATTGTATGCATGATCAATTTCAGACTGGAGGTCTTAGTAAAAATTCTTCAATTTCCGCATCACTAGCTTTAGTGGTTGGTAAACAAAATTTAGTCATAATTGTAGTAACTCAGTTTCATTGTATGCAAATAGATATCCTATCACAGACAGCATTGCACTTCAAGATAGATTTTGAAATGTCACTTTTGATAATGAATGAGATGTCATTCTGTAAGGTCTCTCTCTCTGGGCTAGATTTAAACCTTGGTCCTTGGCTCCGCACGAGAAAGAATTCACGCCGAAGCCTGGCTCGTGATCCAAGTGAATTTAATGAGAGTTAAAAGAAGCTTCAGGTTTTACACGGCACCCATAGGATTCCTTTTGACCATGCGGCCTGGCAGAGACTGCTCAGGGTCACGCAAAGCTCTCTCTCCCAAGTTTTCCTCTGAAACAAGACCCCGCTCCCTCTGGGTTCCTGCCTTTTCAAGAATTCCCGGGGGAGGCGTGGTGAAAGACCCCAGGTTGGTCCCATTGGCTGAATTGCAATCACCTGGCCCAGGTGGGCTGATCCAGGTTAACGCCCATCTGTGCCCACCAGTGGGAAAATTCAGGCCCTTGTCCTATGCTGGCTCTCCTGGGCATGTGTCAATGGACAGTCCTATCCCTATGCTAGCTACCTAACAATTCCTTTGGAATCTACCATCCTACAATAGTAAATAAACTATTATCATTGTGTGGTTCAAAATGGCTAAAACTCACTCATTTTAGCACAGTAATATCTAGGATATTCATCTTTATGTATTCCATTTTAATTTTGATGATTTCCAATTTTCCAAGATTCATACTTTGTACATTCCAAGATCCAACTTTTATTTACTTATTTTTTGCTGAGACATTTGTTAATAATTAATATTTAGCTATAGAGTAGAGCCAGGGATAGAGCTGCAGCAGGGAATTAGAAGTTGGGTTTGAAGGGGGGGTAGGGGAGGGGGTGTACAACCATGAGGACACAGCAGACTGCTCTGTTGGCAAAGTCTACTTCTCAAGGGCCAGCTTATGGGGCAGGAGATACCAAATGCTGCCATTGTATGCAGACACCCGAGCCGGGGGCTGTCATTACACAGGGTCCTTAGTCAATGCCACTTTCTGAGATGGCTGAGCAGTGATCAAAGGTCAGGTAAGTGGGGGCAGAACAGTATTCTTATAGAAGTCCCTAAGGGTGGAGATATTCCAACATGCAATTTGGGGTCGGACATAAGCCGAAAATTGAGACACCGTAGCCATCACATTTAGAAATAATAGTCTCCATCACTGTTGCTCCTGACCGCCTGTGCGTCCTCTGCACCGCCCTCTCGATTAAACGTATTGACCTGCAGGATCCTCATTTGCTTCTCGTGGTGCTTTTACCAGATTCTCCAGCAGCCAGCAGCAGCAGGTGGTACGTGGCCCCGTAGACCTGCTTGTCCTGCTGCAGCTGCTTCATGATCTTGTTGGTCTCGCTCTGTGCCTTCTCCTCCTTGCGCTGGTTCTCGGTTTTGCTGTCGCCGAGACAACCCTAGGCGGGGGCGGGGCGCAAGTGTGTGACCTCGCCCATCGCAGGCGTGCAGCTCCCTCCCCCCCTCACGCCCCTGCGTCTAGATGAGGGGACTGATGGCGGCCGCGGCGTCCAGGCACGAGGGCGAGAGTGGTGGGAGCTGGTGCCGCTGCCGCCGCTCTTATTGCATCTGCCGGAGCTGAGCGCGCTGGCGGGCTGAGGCCAAGTCCCAACGTTTAATAAAAGTTTGCAGCTACTTCTTGTATGGCCAGATCAACACCAGGCTGCTTCTAACAGCAAGTGACCTTGAATCTCCCCCACCCGTGTGGAGCTGACCAGAGCTAGCTGAAACTACTAGCAGCGAGTGACCTTTAATCTCCCACACACACCTGCGGAGCTGACCAGAGCTGGCTAATGGCCCGCTTTATTCTAGACCCGCCGCTCTGTCCCGGGCAGGGCCCGTTTAGCTCAGTGCCCACTTTGTTCTCAGCCCACTGCTCTTTACTCAGCACGAATGAACTGGAACCAGGAAGACACCTTACATTCCAGAAACCCGGACATACCTGTATCTCCCAATCCCTGACTACTTTACCTTATATGGACTCAAAACAGCCCAGTCACATGTTCCCTGGACATATAAGCACCACCCCTGTAGGCTGGGGCTCAACTTCCACAGCCCAGACACTGTGGACTGTGGGACTTCGCCCAGGCTGGGTTTTTCTCCCCAATAAAGCCCATTTGCTCTAATTCCACTGATTTGGTCTCTGGAGCCTCTCGACTACCTTACTCTTCTTATTTTGAGTCATACCCCAAAGGCTTTACTATGTGCACATTATTATCTTGAAATGAAGTTTTTTGGGAAGTCACCGCTTTCTCAGTTATGAGTGAGGACTCGTGTTCTTACACTATCTCTGACAATGCTATGCTTCTATTCATGAGGTGCTCAGTATCTGACAATGTTCCATGGCTATCGATAAGGTTTTCACTGCATACTTCTCCGAAGTTGACAGTCTATTCCTTCTTTGTAGTTGGCTTAGTCTGGAAGCTCTGCCCAAACCTGTCCCCTTTGGAGAATTAGAAATACCAGTGACATAGTTTCCAACATCACAGTAACGGGCAAGTCAGCACAGCACAACACTCTGACAAATAGAGTAATTTAAATTTGGACCACATGTCAAAAGCCATCTAGTCCAACTTAACTTTCTAGATGTGTGGCAGTTAGATTTATATCAATATACACCTGTATGAAGGTATAGGGGTGGAATCCAACTTATCAATTAGCTCACACCTGATGATGCCTCCTTGGAGCTGTGGCCTTTTCACGAGACACACTGGGACTCTGGGTCTGCCTCCAGGGGCAACCCCATGTGCACCAAAGACCTGGAGAGCCTCAGCAGCCTATCATGTTCTCACTGATCTTGGATCCATGTGACTCCTCATCTAATGGCCTGTGATCTCCCTGCTTACCTTCAATGGCCTGCAGCTCTTTGAACATTTTCCTCTTTCTTGTACTTTTTGTATATTCCCCCTGTCCCCATCTCCCCTGCTATACCCCCAAGAAGCCATTAATATAGTTACTATATCTATAGATTCACCCATCTTGGATTTCACATACAGAGAAATATACAAAAACAAAGAAACACAAATGCTAACAACAATAACAAAATAAAATAGAGAAAAACCTCAGTCAAAATGAAAGTAGAAAATACTAAAAACTAGAACCACTTTAAAATAGGTCACAGGGGAGATCAAATTATAAGGTGTTAAATTTTAATTTAGCTACATCTGCCATAATTCACTTTCCAACGCACTCTGCATGAGAGCAAGGTTATCCACATCCCTGGTTCAGTGGGGGTTTACTGGGGGCTTAATCCACACGTATTTCCCCTTCGCTCTCTTTTTCTTTAAGTGACAGAACATTTAAATAGGTCAACAGGGGATCACATGTTATGTTTTAACCTAATTCTATCTACCCTAATCATTTCTACAACATTCTCCTCTGTTAACAAGGGTATTCATACTCCTCAGCTCTAAGCGAGAGGGGATTCACTGGAGGTTAATCTATGTGTGCCCCCTGAACGTGGATGCAAATTGGGTGTTCACAATTTAAGCTCTGATACCATTCCTCCCTTAGATATTGATTATATTATTTACAATCCTTGAATCACACAAGCTAGTGTGCTTCTTCCATATGGACTTGGTTCATGCCTCACTAAAATTATGTCTTGAAATAAAGTTCTTTCTTACATATATATGAGTGTCCCTGGAATTTTCTCTGGCCAACCCAATCTAACACAGTATAAAAATGCTGTTGCCCTTATGTTTTTATTCTTATGGGATATATTCTGAAATTTTCAGGAGTAAAGTGTCCAGATGTCTCCCCTTTATGTTCAAGTATTAGAACAGCCTCTCCCTTGTAGGTTTCTAAGGCTGTAAATTTTCACAGGAATGGAAAACCTCATCTGACAGATTCAAACTGCGGACATTGTGTTAGCAACCCAACGTAAAACCCACTATGGTCCCAGAGTCTTCCCAGTAAGCCTAAAAATTGATAATTACAAAGTTGGAATAATCAACCTATACTTGCATTAAATGGAAAAATGAATTATATTTCTAGATGATATTACCCCATATTATGAAACCCACATAGTTTCTCTGACTGTTTCGGTGTGTGGATGTGGTACAATATCCAAAAAAAAAAAAAGACCCAGTTCTGAACTGGCCAGACTGCACCAGTCAGAACTGGTGCATGGAGTTTCTGAACCTGTACATTGTTGCAGAAACAAACTGCCTTATCTGTCCTCCTGCAGAGGGGTTGCTGGACTTAAGCATCAAACTTTTGGATAGTAGCCCAAAGCATGGCCTATTGTACCACCAGAGCTCCTTGAATATAAAATAAAATCCCCACAATAATAAATATACCACTGCCACCAAGGCAGTTCTGACTCAAACTGATCCTATATACGGCATCTGACACTATCAGTCCTTAGGGAAGCACACAGTTTCACTGACCTTATATGGAGAAGCTGGTGAGTTTAAATGACCAAGCTAGTTCACGATCTAACCCATACTACCAGGGCTGCTTTGGTACAATATAAATGACAAAAATTTGCCCGTTCAGCAGTAAAATGCAGCAGCATATATTATTTGAGAATGTTTTTAAGTGCATAAAATAAATGCATAGGTTGCAAAGTGTATCTTACAGTGTAGCTATCAAAACATTAACTACGGTTATGACAGAAAAACACATTAATTAGTAATAGTAAATGGTAGGTGTAATAGTGCCCTTTATTTCCCAAAGAGACAAGCTCAGACTTCCCTCTGAGCTGCCTCAACAATGTAACATGATTAAAAAAAAAAGTGCCTCTGATTCATTTGGCTGTGGCTTGTCACCTTCACTCATGAAGGAAAAAATGCTGAATTTCAGTTCTGGGTCAGGCACAATCAAGGTGTAGTGGTTTTTTGTTTTTCTTTTGAAACTGTCATTTTATTTGCTTATTTTGAGATCAGCACAGAGACATTATGAACAATTTCACACAATTCTTAATGAATGTACCAAAACCCTACAATGACTTTCCAGCTTTGAATTTGAAGGCAATTTTTAAAAAGATATTATCAAGTGCCTTTATCCTCAAATGCTGATAAGCTGTTACATCTTAAGTTCCATTCATTCACAATATAATGTCACATCTTCACAGCACATACCAAAGCTATGAGGAGAACTGGGTTACCACAACCAAAGGTGTTACAGAGTACTGACAAGAAAGACGATAAGAGAATATAGACATAATTCTATTAAACAAACAGGGAAACACATTTTTTAATGTTGAAGTCATACCAATACATGACAGTGACTCGAAATTTCCATTAAGTATGTTTGTTTTACGGGTACGAAAACTAGCCCCCAGCCCATGGAATGTAATGTTGACACCTAAGACAGTCAAATCATCCTACTATTTTCTGGTTGTAACAAAAATAAACGACCAGTAAATAATTTCACATCTTCTTTTATTTAATCATTCTATTAGGGGCTCGTACAACTCTTATCACAATCCATACATACATCAATTGTGTAAAGCACATTTGTACATCCTTTGCCCTCATCATTCTCAAAACATTTGCTCTCCACTTAAGCCCCTGGCATCAGCTCCTCATTTTTCCCTTCCCTCCCCGCTGTTCCCTTCTCATGAACCCTTGATAATTTATAAATTATTATTTTATCATATCTTGCCCTGTCCGACGTCTCCCTTCACCCACTTTTAATTTTACATCTTTAAAATACCATTTACACTTTAAATGAAAAAGGGACGAAGTGGGATCTCCTCCCTCGTAAAAATGTTGCCAGAACGACTAAAACACTTGCATTTACAAAACAGTTGATAAAAATATTCCTCTTATATGTATGGATTGTGGTAAGAGTTGTTTGAGTCCCTAATAAAATGTAAAAGAATAAAAGAGAAAAAAATGATTAGGGCAAAGACTGTACAGATGTGCTTTATACAATTGATGTATGTATATGTATGAACTGTGAAAAGAATTGTATCAGCCCCAATAAATTGTTAAAATAAAAAAAAATAAAAAAAATATTCCTCTGGATTGTATGAGAAAGAAGAAAACAGGGTCCACTGATAAGACATGGTAGACTTGGCTTCTTTTCCTCCTGCTCCATCAGAGTCTGGACTCTTTTCATCGTTCGTTTCTCCAGTCGGCAGGTAAATCTTTAGTTTCTTAGGTAGCTACTTCAGCTTGAATTCCCTTTGCGTCCCTTTTTTCCTTTTGCCTGCATTTTTTTTTGTCTGAAGACTTGTCCTTTCCTGCTCCTTCTTTTAGATTCCTCGCCAATTATTACAAGTGCAGGTTTCATTGACAAGCTCACTGGTCTCCTTCTTCACTCCCTTCCTAGCTGACCTTCCTTTGGGACGTCCTGGATGTGGGGAGGGCGCCTGGACAGATGCCTGCAGAATGCCAACCACCGAGAAATTTCTGGAAGCCGGGTTGCCTAGCCATTGCCTCTCTCCCCATCACCTGAGCTTGGTGTAGCTGTTTTTATATGTCTACATCCATATATTTCTGGATTTTACTCATGGATGTTCCATGACATTATCAGAAATCCAACATATATATACAGATATACATATTTTTAGACAGCAATACTGTAATTAAAAACAAACAAACAAACAAACTCATGTCATTAAGTCGATGCTGATCATAGGGACGCTGGTAATTTTGAACCGCAGACCTTGAGGTTAGCAGCCTAACCTGTAACCACTATGCAACCAGGGCTCCAAAAATGTAATATTTATAACATTAGACACTTGTGAACTATTAGAAAGTTATTTTTTAAAATTCTGAACTTAGGCAAAGAACATGTGAAATATGTAAAAAAAATGTAGTAAACCTCCTTTAAATTGACGTTGTGCAGTGTAGCAACGATGAAATAAATATACAACTTTTCTCTAGTTCCTACATGCCTCCTCCCCCTCCACTATCATGATCCCAATTCTGCCCTACAAAACGCAGGGAATCCAGGACAGATGAACCCCCCAGGACCAGTGGTGAGAGTGGCGATACTTGGAGGGTGGTTGGAGGGTGGGGTGGAAAGGAGGAACCAATTACAAGGATCTACATATAATCTCCTCCCTGGGGAGTGGACAACAGAAAAGTAGGTGAAGGGAAACATCAGACAGTGTAAGATATGACAAAATAATAATTTACAAAGGGTTTGTGAGGGAAGGAGGGGGGGAAATGAGGAGCTAATACCAAGAGCTCAAGTAGAAAGAAAATGTTTTGAAAATGATGATGGCAACAAGTGTACAAATATGCTTGACACAATGCATTTATGTATGTATTGTGATAAGAGTTGTAAGAACCCCAATAAAATGATTTTTTTAAAGGATAAAATCCTACATGATCGCGAGAAGCTCCTCTTCGCTAAACACAAAAACCTAACTCACCCATGGTAGTCTATGAGACAGTTTATTCTCCAACCAATAGGAAACCTTCCAATCTTCTCCCGTTGTTGTTATTGTTAAATGCCATCAAGTCAGTTCTGACTCTTAGTAATCCTATACACAACAGAAAGAAGCAATGCCTACCCTCACAATGCTTTTGTTTGAGCCTCCTGCAGCCACTGTATCAGTGCATTTTAGTGAGGGTCGTCCTCTTTTGAACAGATCCTCTGCTTTACCAAGCCTAATGTCTTTTCCCAGGGGCTGGTCGCTCCTGATGACATATCCACAGTAAAAGAGATAGACTCACCATCCATGCCTCTAAGGAGCATGTGGCTGAATTTGTTCCAAAAAAGATATACTTATTCTTCTGCTTGTCCAATTCCAAACCAAATTCACTGCCATCGAGTTGATTCCAAGTCACAGTGACTGTATAGGATAGGACAGAATTACCCTTTGGATTTCCTAAACTGTAATTCTTTTTAAAAAATAATTATATTGGGGGCTCGTACAATTCTTATCACAATGCATCCATCCATCCATGTGTCAAGCACATTTGTACATTTGTTGCCATCATAATTCTCAAAACATTTGCTTTCTACTTGAGCCCTTGGTATCAGTTCCTCATTTATCACCCCCCATGAACCCTTCATAATTTATAAACTATTATTTTGTCATATCTTACACTATCTGACATCTCTCTTCACCCACTTTTCTGTTGTCCAGCCCCCAAGGAGGAGATTATATGTAGATCTTTGTAATCAGTTCCCCCTTTTCACCTACCCTCTCTCCACCCTCCTATAATTGACACTCATACCACTGGTCCTGAAGGGATCATCTGTCCCAGATTCCCTGTGTTTCCAGTTCCTATCTGTACCAGTGTACATCCTCTGGTCTAGCCAGATTTGTAAGGTAGAATTGAGATCATGATGGGGGGGGGGGGAGCATTTATGAACTAGAGGAAAGTTGTATGTTTCATCATTGCTACACTGACTGGCTCGTCTCCTCCCTGCAACCTGTGGGAAACAGAAGGATTTCTCCCAAGCTGTCTCCTCCAAATATATGCCAAACTTAGCTGCTTGCAAATGACTATACACTTGGAGGTCATCAGGAGTAGATCAGGGGTCATACTCCCTGAGCTATCAGTCATCTAGAGCAAGCAGACACCACTGTTTATCCCACAACAAGTAAGGGTCCAATCCCTTCTGATAAGGATAGTAGTCTGTTTCCTTGTAGGAGACACCAGAGAGGTCAAACCCATCCAAGGATGACCAAGGTTAGGCTGCCATCCTAAATCTAGGATCCGCCCATCTTGTCACATGTATACCCCCAATCCTTCCTCTTCCTATTGCGTGCATTTCTCTAGACCACACCCTCTCATTACTGTACCTATAGCACAACCCCTTCCTGTGACAAATGTCCTCACCTGTAATAAGGGGGCTTGCATGTCCCCAGAGAAGATAAAACCTGGGCTAGCATTAAAATCTCTCTCTCCCTCCATGTGGACCACCAAACAGGGCTGAGGTGAGCATGCTACCATGAATTGTCTGACTCCATTTATTTCAATATTTCTCTTCTATCTCTCATGCTCTCTATAACTTTACTATGATCTTTACTTATTATCGCTGTACAATTGCGCCTACCGGACCCGTAATGATGTGTTAGGGGCTGGATCCCCTGACAGCAACCCTTTTGTAAAATGTCCAGTAGCCTACAAATGGGTCTTGGGTCCCCAATCTGCACTTCCCTTCATTCACAATGATTTGATTTTTTGTTCTTTGATGCCTGATACCTGATCCCTTTGACACCTTGTGATCACACAGGCTAGTGTGTTTCTTCCATGTGGGCTTTGCTTCTTCTGAGTTAGATGGCCACTTGTTTACCTTCAAGCCTTTAAGACACCAGATGCTATATCTTTTGATAGCCGGGTACCAGCAGCTTTCTTCACATTTGCTTATGCACCCATTTGTGTTCAGCGATTGTTTTGGGAAGGTGAGCATCATGGAAAGCCAGTTTAATAGAACACAATGTTCTTGCACTGAGGGAGTACTTGAGTGGAGGCCCAATGTCCATCTGCTACCTTAATACTTACTAAACCTATAAACATATGTACATAGATCTATTTTCCCATCAACATATACAAATATATCTACACATGTACATACCTTTATTTAGACCTCTATAAATGCCCTTTGCCTCCTAGCTCCTTCCTCTATTTCCTCTTGTCCCACTATCATGCTCAGTCTTCATTTGGGTTTCAGTAATTCCTCTTGGTTACATTACCCTTGTCACGCCCTACCAAGCCTCTTACACCCTCCTCACCATCGATTTGGATCATTTGTTGTTCCCTTGTCCCTGAGTTTGTTAACACCACTTCTTCCCCCCTCCTCCCCCCCCCGCCTCTCCCTCTCCCCTGTCCCCCTAGAACCATCGGTCCCATTGTTTTCTCCTCCAGATTGTTCATCCAGCCTATCTTATTTAGACAGACCTGGGGAGATAATAACATGCAGAAAAACAAGACAGAGCAAAACAAAGCAACAAAAGAAAACAACAACAACAAAAAGCCAATGACAAAACAACAACAAAGAAAAGCCTGTAGTTAGTTCAAGGACTGCTTGTTGGCCTTTAGGAGTATTTTCCTGTCAAGTCTGATGGGGTGCCAAGCTCTGGCCCCCAAATCTGTATTTTGGTGTTCCCTGGGGACTTTGTTGCTCTGTTCCCCTTGCTATTCTGCTACATGCCCTCAGTATTTTGCTCGGTGTGGTGAGATCAGATCGGATGTAATTCCCACACTGTGTCTCCAGTATTGTCTCCTGTAGGACTATAGGTCAGTGAGGGATGTCATGTCTCATAGTTGGGCCGGCCATATGGTCTTCTCTGGGAATTGGCTGCTCTGAGCGGGAATAACGTAGTCAAGGCTTGGTGGGCCAGGTTCCCATGTGCTCTCAGCAGACATGTCCCTCTCCCTGAGCTGCAGCTTCAGTACTGTCCTTTGAAATGAACTCTTCTAGGAGGAGGGGCAGGCATCCACGTAGTTGAGATTGGGGCCGGACCCTTAGACCTCCCCACTGGTTCCCTACTCTACGCCAGCATGTTGCATTTATATCGTGGAGCACAAGGTTGAAGTCTGGTCCCTCTTTCCCTGTAGAGATATAAGCAATACCCTCTTCTTGGGTGGGTTAGTGTCTGGTTCCCCCACTACCTGTTTCGTTTTTTTCCTTTCCCCACCTTTTTAGTTGGCTACCGAATGTGTCCCTGGGATGTGGTCTGAATCGCACTGATTTCTATGACAATCACGTAGTGTGCTGCACTGTGAAGCTTTTCAGTAAGGTCCAGCAATTATCTGTGACTTTCTATCCATAGGATTATATAATCTGTACAATAAAACATTTGTTTCTTCTGTATGTGTGTACATACCTTTAATATATATCTCTTTGATGTCCCGTTACTCTGGCTAGGACTTCTAGGACAATATTAAATAAGAGTGGTAATAAAGGGTAATCATGTCTCATTTCCATTCAAAAGAGGAATGTTTTCAATTCCTATCCATTAAATGAGATTCTGGCCATTGGTTTTGCATATATGGCTTTTATTATGTTGAGAAGTTTCCCTTCTACTCCTATTTTCTTGAGTGTTGTTTTTTTTTTATCAAGAATGGATGCTGAATTTTACCCAATGCCTTTTCTGCATTATGTCTTCCCTGGTTTACATATCAAAGTTATAACTGCTTCATAAAATGAGTTTGGTGGTATATTGTCCATTTGTATATTATGAAATAGTTCACAATTACTATCAACTCTTTTAAAAATCTTTGATAGAATTACCCCAAAAAACCATCTGGCCCCAGATTTTTTTGATGTTGGGAGTTGTTTTATGACTAGATCTATTTCTTCTTGTGTTGTAGGCTTATTAATATTGTCTACGCCAGCATGTGATAATTTAGGTAAATACACTTCTAGAAATTTATCCATTTCATCTAGATTTTAAAATTTTTTGAACTATAATTTTTCACAATACTGTGTATTTTTATCTCCTTTGGTTCAGTTATAATATCATCCATTTCATTTCTGATTGTTAGAATTTTCTTTTGGTTCTTTTTCCTTATTAGGTTTGGTTAATGTTTTCAAAGAACCAACATCTTGTCCCGTTGTTTTTTTATGAAAATGAATTGTTTTTTTCCTGATTCAGTTATTTCTGCCCTAATCTTTATTATTTACTTTCTTCTTGTATCTAAGGGTTTGTTTTGCCGGTCTTTTATCAATTGCTGTAGTTGATGTATTAAGATGCTTATTTTAATGATTTAAGTCTTTCTGAAGTGTGCAGTTATTGCTGCAACTGCCTTTTGCAGACTTCTTTTGCTGTCCAACAATTTTGATAAGTTGTATTTTTGTTCTCACTTGTTTCAGAGAATCTTTTGTGTTCTTCATTTCTTCAATTACTTAGTCATTTTAAAGTAACATATTTTCTCAATTTCCATGTATTTGATTTTTGGAGAATGATCTAATCATATGGTTGATTTCTAATTTTATGGCATTGTAATCTGATAAGATGGTTTGTGGCATTTTGATATTTTAAAATTTATTGATGCTTGCATTATGACTTAAAATACAATTTATTCAGGAGTAGGTACCAAGAGCTCAAGAGAAAAATGTGAAATGCACTTTTGCTAGATGAAGTGTTCTATATATGTCTAGGTGATTAAATTGATAAAGTGCATTGTTTAGTTCTTATTTTTGTTGATTTTCCTTCTAATTGATGGATTTTTGCTCTTAAGTGATGTGTTGAAATCTCCTAGTATTATCGTATTACAACCTATTTGTCCACTTATTTCTGTAAGAATTTGATTAATGCACTTTGAAGGTCATTCATTTTGTACTTACATATGGTTTCTTGTTCCATTAACATATAGTGACCTTCTTTATGTCACATGTGTCTTTTATTTGATGTCTAATTTGTCAGATTAATATGGCTACTTCTACTTTTTATGACTGCCATTACCTTGACATATGTTTACCTATCTTATGATTTTTAGTCTGTTTTCATATCTAAGGTGCATTTCTTTTTAGGATCACATTAAAGAGTCATGCTCTCTTATTCATTCTGTTAGACTTTTGTCTCTTAACTTGTGACTTCATTTACACTCAGTATTGCTACACATAAGTATGGTTTTATTGGCATCATTTTATTATTTATATTTTTAATGGTGATACTGGTTTCAATTTTCATCATAATATTTTGCGCTGTATTCTTTTTTAAAGGTTGTCATATTGATACTCTCTTTTCATCTTATGGTTTAACTTGCTTACATAATTTTCCTTTTGGTTGTTTTGTTGAGGTTTAAACTTTTTTCTTTGAAGATTGTTTCTTGTAGTTTTCTCTCCAAATTAAAATCAGTTTATTGTCTTTTGGGAATGGCTCAATATTGTCTCTGTTCAACTGTTAAATGTTTGATCTGTTACTTCTGTTTTTGGTTTTTAATTTTTGGTCTTCATTATGGAATTGTTATCTATAGCTCCTTATTTTGATTTGTTTAGCTCTGTTTCACTTTGTGTACTACTTCAATGATTTCTCCATAATAATGTCTTCTCTAGTAATTTCAGGTTGCTGTTTGTTGTTGCAGATTCTCTGTTCAAAGAATTTCTTTTAATAATTTTTTGTAAATGTCTTATTTTTAAAAATTCCTTTAGTGTTTCCTTATCTGAAAATGATTTTATTTCTCTTTCATATCTGAGAAATAATTTTGTAGGATATAAGATTCTTGGTGGGCATTTTTTTCTTTCAGATTTTTTAATATCTCAATGCATAGTCTTCCATGTATGGTTTTTCAGTAGAGAAATCTGAACTTATCCTTATTGGTTGACCTTTGTATGGATTGCCCTTTTTTGCCAAGCTGCTACTAGGATTGTTTTTTTTCATACTGGAAAATTTGATTATAATGTGCCTCTTTGGGGATTTTTTGGGATCAATTCTGTTTGGAGTTCTTTTGACTTCCTGAATAGTTACTTTATATTCTGTCATAATATCAGGAAAATTCTCCCTTCATACTTCATCAATTATTTTTTCTTTAGTTAGTATTTCTACTTTCTGTCCTGAGATATTTGTAAAACATACATTTCACAATTTTGGGTCATTTTTATAACTTGACAAAGAATCAATCTTTATCATTGGTCTTCTTGTATTTTGGTGTCAAGAGATTTATTTTTTAAATTGAAAATTCTTGTTTCCATCGTTTCAATTCTCTTTTGTTCTTTCAAAGTGCTATCTAGTTCTAATATTGCAGTGTTTGCCTTTTGTAATTCTATTTGGAGTTGCTGAATTATGTTTAGCATTTCATTCATTTTGTCAAAACGAGCATTCTTCAGTTACTGTATAGTCACTTCTATTTTTTCCTTATTTCTATCTAATTTATCTTCAAGTCACTTGAAGTAACTGGAGATCATTTCTGTAATCTCCCTCATGGGCGGACCATGACTCTGTTCTCCTCCAGGAGCACCTCTGGGTCCACATCTCTATGTGTTAAAATTAATTTGGGTTGTTTTCTCTTGTTTCTGAAAGTGCAGAGATTGGCAGCTGTTTTTGAGACACAGCATTATTGTTTGTTTGCTTTTTTAATATTTGTCTCTGAGTCATCGCAATTCCCACACACCTGTTATGGAAACTGGGTAGTCAAAGGTAGCCAGGAAGTTTCCTATCGGTCTATGCTCAGAAATAACCAAAGGTAGAAAACAATTAAATATTGCCTCTGTCAAAGTCTGGGTTTCAGGGCTGGCAATGATCAACCAGATCAATACAACAGGGGTGAGAAAAGACGAGTTACAACATGCCCCCCCAAAGTTAGTCTCATCAGCCCTGTATGTCAGAATTGGACCCAGATTCTATTTGGGGGTGGGCTTCTGGGCAGGCAGGTGTTAGCACTTTGAATCCTACTCGCACAGAGAAACACTCAAGCATTGCCACACCAATTGTCTCCCCTAATACATGACCTTTCAATTCGGCATCTGCACAGGGTCAGTCAGTCCTCCAGATGCTTCAGGGAAGTTTTGTCACAGTCCAGTCCCCAAGAGTTTCAGCCAGGTGTTGGGAGTCAGTCCACAACAAACTTAACTCTCCCCTTATCCAGCTGGCATGCAATGAGCAGGTGGGGATCTCTCAGCACAGGGCTCAGAAGCCTGTGAATTTCCCTGCCTAATTTCATATTCAACCTCTCCTCAATTATGCAGGGGAAGCATTGCTAATTAGAAGCAGTAACAAAGAGGAATGGGCCATCAGCTCACCCCTAAGGCCTGGAGAGCAGGGGATAGGAAAAGTGGTGGTTCGGCAGCTGTCCTGCTGGGCAGCAAGGAATCCTTGGATGTTTTATAGGCTTCTTTGCAGGGATTCCTCCCTCTGAGTCACTGAGATGTATGTAGTCAGCAAGGGCTTCTGTTCCTCAGGGGAGGCCTGGGTCTCAGACTCCGGAAAATGATCCAGTGCTTTTAAGTTTTTCTTGGGAGAGAAATTATGAGTGGTTCTGACTATATAGCCATGTTGAATTTCATTTTTGTAACCATGTTTTTGACACCACTTAAGAAATATAAATGTGATAGATTCTTTCACCTGTACAACCTTAACCACATGCTTATTCTCTATCTTGAATTTTCTTTTCTTTCCTCGTACACAGACAACCTCACCTGTCCTCATCAATCCTCCAGGGAAGGATTCCGTAGGGAAGTAAAACCTTGCTCTGCAATGAGCATATCTTCAGGGTGAATAATGAGGCTGACATCTAAAAGTATGAAAAGTGACCACCTGCAAAACAGCACTCCAAAAGCACATCTAGCCAGAGTCCATCAGGAAAGAGCATATGTATGCGGAAATCCATCAACATTCCCAAGTCTGGGTCTGAGAACTGAACAGCCCATGGCCACTTCCTCCCCAAGCATTAGGGAAGAGGAAATGCTGGCCTTTGGTACATCTAGAAAGGAGAATGAGTCTGCCTCACAGACTATTTGGACAGCTGTGATGCTAGTGGACAGCACTCTAGGGAGCACTCAGCAGGCAAATTAAAGAAGGGCTTTGGAGGACTCATCCTGTAGATGATTTCCCACCTGTAAATTCACCAGGTACAATTCACAAAACGGCACTCCTGGAGGCGAAGGAAATAATCTTCAGTTGTAGCATGAGAAAAGCTGGCCAAGAAAACAGTAACACAGGAAGATGAAAAGCCCAGGACCCGTGCTTGGAAGTCCTTGAATCTCTGTCCATCCAACTGTTATCATTGGGCTGACTTTCATTGGCTTGGATGAAATGTGTGCCCTACCTAAAGGTAATTTCTTGAGTCCTTCAAAAATAAAAATGTGAAGAATAACACACAAAACTTACCCAATAGTTGGGCTAATGTTGTGGTCAAAGTGATCCTGGACAAACCGGCACACAATGCTTGATTTTCCAACCCCGGTGTCCTGGAAGGAAGTGAGAATACAACCATCAGGATCAACCAGGCCAAATTCTGACCCAGAGTAAACACAAACAGGATAAATTTGGTTTTCATGTTAATGTACTCAAGGGAGGAAAAAAGATATTATCTTCTATTTCTTACCAGTATTTTGTATACTACAGGTGTATTTATTTCACCGATAGAAGAGATTAGGTAATGTAAGTTTTAGAAACACGCTCCATAATTCACCTAGAAGTACCTGCTCACAATAAATGCATCTCCAAAAATTTGGAGATTTTTAGAAGGTTTTAGAAGAATAACTATGGTAACCCATCACATTGTTTTGACAGAATAGATTTTGTTCAAAACTTTTAGTGCTAAACAAATGCACTGTCTATTTTTCTAAGTATCACCCTATGAAATAAGGAATTCTAATTTGTACATTTCTTTAATATTTTCTCTTAAGAACATGTTTGCTGCAAAATAACTTCCAATTTTGCTTAATTATGTAAAAGTCTCATCTCAGATCTTACACTGTGAATTAAATCTTTACACTGATTATAGGATAAAGGTATATATATATATATATTGGAAATCACACACATATGTTTATATATACCCCCTTTCAAAATCCTTGTAATATGGTTTGAGGACTAAAGACACAAGTTCACAAGGTCATGGACAAAGAAAAAGAGACAACACCAGACAAGCGATATCAGTAAGTCCAAGGGATGACAAGCAGTTGGACAAATGGTAACAGAGAAAGAAAAAGCTAAAGCTTGTACAGAAGGTGAAGATAGACCGGTAAGCATGCCAATTTGAGCCACAGACTCCCAGCATGTCTTCAGCTTAATCTCAAGAATTTTTTTAACCATTTTTACCCATATGAAAATCACCGAAAACTAATGCAAAAGATTATTCAAAGAATAAGATCATCCACTTTAAATTTAAAAATACATTAGAAAAACTGAAAATTTCAAAAGAAGAGATAGAAGATATATCCAGAAAACAATCCCCAAAATAGAGCAATCACCCTCCATTTCTAGCATCTTCTGTGAGAGATGGAAGGGAGGGCAAAGGAAAGGTTACCAAAGGTGGCACCTTCAAAGTAAAAGTCACATCAATATGTTCCTATTTAGATGGATCATGGGGACATTTTGAAGTCTCAAATTGAGAGAAAAAGAAAGACAAATTTAGGGAATATAGCAAAATAACTCTCTTAAAAGTATACATTTAAAAGACAAGATCAAAGAGAAAACATTGAAATTAAGAGAAGCATGTTTCTTTTCAGACAATGAAATGTGAACTGAGGTTTAAAATAACAACTGGACTTTATTTTGAATTATTTCTACTCCCACTCCTGCCATTGTGTGTGAATAATTCCAGCCAGTTTCAGGCAAGAGGGGCCTTGATTTGTGCTATTCATCACAGTCTTATTCTTCAGAAAGTCAAAAATCTCAGTGATTGTGGACTTCACTTGTGCTTGGAAGCCATAATAAAACACAGCATTCACTCTGTTTATGTGCAATGTGTAAACCAATGCTTGGATTTCAGAGGTGAGAACAGAATTAAAACATCAGCCACTAAGGTTCCAAATCAATGTTATTGCTATTTCTGAGCTGCACGGAATGGATTCCAGCTAATGTCTCAAACACACTTCTCCAAATCACAACTCTTGATAGTTTTTAAAATCTTTTGTAAATAGGTAGATCTTCGCGCTCAATACCACAGAAATTTGAAACAGGATTATGACACAGTTACGTCACTAGGGTTGATGTCATTGCGTGGTATCACACCCCTACCCCAAAGATCTCAACCTCCACAATTAAAAGGTTAAACTAGTAATATTTGGAAGATAAGAAAATACAAGGCTGAAATCTATTGGATGTGTTAGTCTATCAAATATGAATTTTAATGTGTTTCATAAAACCTAATTCAAATTTAAAGTTGATAATTTTATTAAATTCAGATACATACTTACAAGACACTGAAAGTTTACAGAAATTATTTAAGTCTACTTTTTAAAGGAATTTAAGATTTAAATTATATTTTAAACATTTATCAAGAAATACAGCATTTCACCAACTTCCTGTTTTAAATTGCCAATTTCGCTATGTAGCTAATCTCCTTGGTTATAGTACTGGAATTTCCTTTCTCAGGGTGCAGGCACTTCATTCATCCAACAGGCATTATTCACTGAGCTCAGCATTCCACAGGTTACAGAGTGCGCAATTCCTTACTGTCAGAAGCAGGCCCTCTCTTCAGCGCTCTAGGGCAGTGATGAGTCCTTGACACAAATCAGAACAGTCAATACATCACACATGGAGGCAAGGGAACACCAGGGTCCAACGACCGATGGTCACCTTCCAGGCTTTGGTACTACTTTGCCTTACTGAGTATCCTTCAGCTTATTCTAGTCTCTCCTTAGTGCCAAGATGTGGAAACCACTCCTTCATAATGCCCTCCTGCCTCCTTTCAACTCTAGGATTCAAACTCTGTGCTCTCAGTTGGCCCCTGGTAGAAAAGAGTTTTTTGTTTTGTTTTTAAATTTTCTTTTTAAGCAGTTTTATTGGCACATAAACCACATATCAAACAATAAAATAGCCCAGTCATATCAAGAAAAGTTGCACAATCATTACTACAATAAATTTTAGAGCATTTTCTTCTTTTTTGTACTCATTACTAGTTCCCTTTTCTCCCCAACTTCCCCCCGCCAGACCCCCAAGGAACTTTTTTTTTTTAACAATTTATTGGGGCTCATACAATTCTTTTCACAGTTCATATATATACATACATCAATTGTATAAAGCACATCTGTACAGTCTTTGCCCTAATCATTTTTTCTCCTCTTTTCTTTTTTTACATTTTATTAGGGACTCATACAACTCTTACCACAATCCATACATATACATACATCAATTGTATAGAGCACATCCATACATTCCCTGCCCCAATCATTCTCAAGGCATTTGCTCTCCACTTAAGCCCCTTGCATCAGGTCCTCTTTTTTATTTTCCCCCTCCCTCCCCATTCCCCCCTCCCTCATATGCCCTTGGTAATTTATACATCGTTGTTTTGTCATATCTTGCCCTATCCGGAGTCTCCCTTCCCCCCTTCTCTGCTGTCCCTCTCCCAGGGAAGAGGTCACATGTGGATCCTTGTAATCAGTTCCCCCTTTCCAACCCACTCGCCCTCCTCTCTCCCAGCATCGTCCCTCACACCCTTGGTCCTGAAGGTATCATCCACCCTGGATTCCCTGTACCTCCAACCCTCATATGCACCACCCCCAAGGAACTTTTAATTCAATTATTGTCTCTATAAATCTACCTAGCCTGGATTTCACATACAGAAAAAAAGACCAAAAAACTCCCCTAACAATAACAAAATAAAATAGAGGAAAATTTCAATTGAAAAGAAAGTAGAAAATATTAAAAATTAGGGCAACTTTAAAATAGGCCAAAAGGGAGATGAAATGAATGGGTACATCGCCACAGTCAACTTTAGAACATTTGCTTTCTTCTTGTCCTCATTGTTACTAGCTCCCTGGTCCCCTGAAGTCTCCCCTGCCACGCCCTCAGGTACTATTAGTTCAGTTACTGTCCCTATGGATTTGCCTGTCATGGATTTCACATACAGGAAACCTTTTTTTTTTAATTAACTCTATCTGCCATAGTCCACGTGGAAAGGGTTTTTGGACAAGATTGTGGATCCTAACAGTTAGGCCTCTGCTCTAAGAATCGCTATTCTGGAATCTATTAATTTACTCTGCCCAAAACAACTGACCACAAATCCCCAACGCAGCCAACAAATTAAAAAACCCTGCACTCAAAATAATCTTGAAGAAGGAAAATTAAACATCTCGTAAGTTATTCAGTTCTTCTCACTGTTTTCTACAAATGATCTAAGCTATTTAAATAAGAAGAAAATACCTTTTGCAGTTTGAATAGACCCAGCCAAATACACAGCCAGTGTTTTTTTTCTTTGTCTCAATTTAATTAGATTTTTGTCTTATAAAATATGACAGGACAGTAGGCTAAAAAACTTTTAGTTTGTCTCAGAAGAGAAAGTATTTGTACAATGAAAGAAAGAAAGAAACCACTGCCATTGGCTAGTTAGTGGCTTTGTGACAGCTCCAGGAATCAGCTGCAGCGCCCTCCTCCTGGGTCTCATTTTTCCCACAGTCGCTTGTCTTTCCTCAGCAGGCCTGTATAAGGTTTGCTGAGCTGTGGGCTCCAGGATAGGCCAGAGCCAAGATAATAGACACTTTCCATGAATCACTCGGGTCTGTGATTGCCTTTCCAGATGGAACCACATTCAGACTGAGACACACAGAACCAAGAAAAATGCTGGGCGAGTTACAACACTCACATGTGATAACACAAAGGTTAAAGCAGAAAAATCTAGCGGGGTGGGGGTGGGGAGATTTGGGGACCAAGACACTCCTGGTTAAAAGAAAAGAATGAGGGACAATCAGGCCAGGCTGCTCAGCATTCTTTCAACGCTATACTCTTTCTGGTGGACTGATAGAAACATACGTATTTATAAATATTTCCATTTCGTAAGACTTTAGAAATTTCTTCTTACCTAAGATTCTAGTTTGCAAAAGAGGAAGCTGCGTGACTTCCTTGAGGTCACACATCTAATTGATAAGAGTCTGAACCAAATGTTCTGAGTTCCAGTATAGTCTTCTTAAGATTCTCACAAGTTACATCAGCCTCCCTGGCAAATGTTAATTTCTTTAAAAACAAAGAATAACTTTCTAAAACTCACAAGGAACACTTTTATTATTTTCATTCCTACTTTCCTATCAGTACTCCTAGGCAGCTCAAAGAATTAAGCACTCAAACACTAGCTAAAAGGTTGGCGGTTTGAATACCGCAGAGGCATCTCAGAAGAGAGGCCTGCTGATCTATCTACTTCCTATGGGGCAGTTGTCCTCTACAAGAGGTTGCCATGAGTTGGAATGGACACAACAACTAACAAGTCTCTTATTCAAATTATTCAGTAGTACCATGTACTCTGAAAGATATCCCTATGTTTTACCAGTGAAGAGGGGGTGCATATTACTGACTGCTGGGAAGGTATCAATTAAAATCAATTCTGATCCCATCAAGTAGGAAGAAAGTATAGTAAGAATTTCCCAGTGCGATAATCAGCTTCATTCTCATTTGTTTGCTTAAAGTCGGGTATGTGTTAAAGTCTAGCAATATTTGAAATATCTACTTGTTCAAACATGGATTCTCCCATTTCTCCCAAATGATATTCCTATTATATATGTTACTATTTTGTGCTAATAATTCTGCAAAGAACCATTCACTTTGAGATGACGACTTTTGCAGTGTGAACTGTCACATTTATTAACCATATGTAAATTGCATGTAATTCTCACTGCCATCAAGTTGGTTTTCATTCTGACAATATTATAGGAAAAAGGAGAATTGCCGTGGTGGGTTTCTGAGGAGGTAAATCTCTATGAGATAAGAAAGCATCTCTTTTCTCCCACAAAGCGCATGGTAGTTGCAAACTGCTAACTTTACAATCAACTAGGCCATCAGAGTCCCAAGTTTTTTTAAATTTGTAATTATAAAATCATAAACCAAAAACTTTAAGTTACTAGTAAGTAAAATTCTAAGCACTACAAATTAGTAGAAACCAAGGGAAAATTTTCTTATCTTGAGTGGGGTTTCTTACTTTTTAAATAAAGAATAGTAAATCCTAGGCAAATCTATTACAACCAGAAGATCCTGCTCTGAGAACCCAGCAGTGGGGCAAATGGCTGCTACTAAAATGATGTGAGGTTCAAGTTCACCCAGAGGCACCTCAAAGGAAAGGTAATCTTTTTTTGGGTAAAGATTGGAAAACATTCATAAGGAACAGACACATTTGGAACTGTGTATATATGCTTCCCCACACCAACCCCATGCCTATCTATACAAAATAGGCAGGATAAACAACCCCGAGGAGAAAAAAGTGGGACCGATTGTTCCAGAGGGGACATGGGAGAGGAGAAGGTGGGGGGAAGGAAGGATAGAGTTAAGAAACCCAAGGACAAGAGAATAGCAAGTATCTAAAATCGGTAGAGAGTACAGTAGAGAATGCCTGGTGGGGCTCGATCAAGTGCAATGTAGCTAAGAGGAATTACTGAGAGCCGAATGAAGGTTGAACATGATAGTGAGACAGAGGGCAAGTAAAAGGAAATAGGAGAACTAGAAGGTAAAAGATATTAATAGAGGTATAAATACAGGAATGTACATATGTAAATACATTAATGTATAATGATACGGATATAGATCTGTTTACATATATTTATGTTAAGTATTAAGGTAGCAGACAGACATTGGGCCTCTAATCAAGTACTTCCTCAACGCATGAACACTCTGTTCTACAGGTCTATCTAAATAAGATAGGCAGAATAAACAATTTGGAGAAAAAAACAATGAGACCAATGGTTCCAAGGGGAGGTAGGGGGTGGTGGTGAGTGTGTGTTAACAAACCCAGGAATCAAGAGAACAAGTGATCCAAAATCAATGGCGAGGATGGTGTAGGAGGCCTGGTAGGGCTTGATCAAAGGCAATGTAACTGAGAGGAATGACTGAAACCCAAATGAAGGCTGAACATGATAGTGGGTCAAGAGAAAAGTATAAGGAAATAGAGGAAAGAACTAGGAGACAAAGGGCATCAAGGCAAGATGAAGCAATAGATTTTTAGGTTCTGTGTCATTTTTCAGGTTCTGAATCCCTGGGTAATACAAATTGATAACATGATTATATGTGAACTGAATGCTAAGAGGTTTGAGTCCACCCAGAATCACCAGGGGGGAAAAAGTTTGGTAATCTACTCCAAAACAAAGTCATAAGGAGCACTATAAAGGAAATTATAGCCGCTATAGTTAGGCTGGAGTCATTTTGAAATTATTTTGTCTTTTAATAACCTCTGTTTTCTTTTCCACTGAGGTTTTCATCTGCCTATTTGGTCCTTGGTGCTAGGTCATTTTTTGCTTTGGTCTTTGTATATTTTTCCCTACAGGGAAGTCAATATGGGTAGATTTATGAAGACAGTAACTGGACTAATAATTACGTGGGGACTCTGAAGGGGAAGTTGGGGAAAATGGGGAGTCAACAGCAGTGGGTAAAAGAAGGAAGAAAATGTTCCAAAGTTGATTATGATGATGATTTCACAATCCTTTTTAATATGATTGAGCTATTAAATTGTTTGACATGGTAAATTATGATTCAATAAAAGTATTTTTAAAAAGTCATTGAAAATGGAGCAGCTAACGATCCTTGAACGAACTACAAGCCTTTCTTTTGTGAAGTGTTTTGTTTTGTTCTTTGTCAAAAAAAATGGAGCAGCTCTCTGAAACATATGAGTCAGGGAACTGGTTTTGGTATCACAATTATCAATAAACTATTATAAAATTATTATGCTATTAATAGTGGTAGTAATAGTTAACATTTTTCTGTTTCACTTTGTGAGATACTGGGTTAAATTCAAAGCTTTAAACCAGTTCAAAATTGGTTCAGTCATGACAAATGGAGTAAAACCAGAATGAACTAGAAGTTTCATTGTGTCCCCCCAGAGGAATTTACTTCAGCGGACAGCACTGAAGCTACAGCTCAGGGAGAGAGACATGTCTAATCAGAGCACACAGGAGCAAATGAAGGGGGAGGAAGAGAGAGTGGAGTACATCATGGCCCACCAAGCCTTGAGGACGATATCCCTGCTCAGAGCAGCCAATGCAGAGAGGACCATATGGTTGGCCCCACAATGAGACACGACATCCCTCATTGACCGATATCCCTATGGGGGACAATGCTGGAGACACAGTGCGGGGAAACGTGCCCGATCCGACCCTACCACATGGACGCAAAACACTAAGGGCGTGTAACAGAACAGCAAAGGGAGCAGAGCAAGGAATTCCCAAGGGAGTACCAAAAATAGACTTTAGGGCCAGGGTGTGGCACCCCATCAGACTGGATCTGAAAATACTCTTAAAGGTCAACAAGCAGACCTGGAACTATTTACAGGTTTTTCTTTTTTATTGTTGTCATTGGTTTGTTGTTGCTTTGTTTTCTTTTGTTGGTTTGTTTTACTGTCTTGTTTTCTGTGCATACTATTATCTCTGCAGGTCTATCTAGATAAGAGACAGGATAAACAATCTGAAGGAGAAAACAATGGGACCAAAGGTTCCAGGGGAACATGGGAGAGGGGGAGGCGGAGGAAACGAAGTGGGTGTTAACAAACCCAGGGACAAAGGAACAACAAATGATCCAAAATCAATGGCAAGGAGGGTGTAGGGGGCCTGCTAGGGCTTGATCAAGGAAAATGTAACCAAGAGGAATTACTGAAACCCAAATGAAGGCTGAGCACGATAGTGGGACAAGAAGAAAGTAAAAGGAAATAGAGGAAAGAACTAGGAGGCAAGGGGCATTTATAGAGGTCTAAATACAAGCATATACATATGTAAATATATTTATATGATGATGGGGAAATAGATCTATGTGCATATATTTATATGCTTAGTGTTAAGGTAGCAAATGGACATTGGACCTCTACTCAAGTACTCCCTCAATGCAAGTACACTTTGTTCTATTAAACTAGCATTCCATGATGCTCACCTTCCCAACACAACCGCTGAACACAAAGTGGATGCATAAGCAAATATGGTGAAGAAAGCTGATGGTACCCGGCTATCAAAAGATATAGCATCTTGAGTTTTAAAGACATGAAGATAAACAAGTGGCCATCTAGCTGAGAAGCAACAAAGCCCACATGGAAGAAGCACACTAGCCTGTGTGATCATGAGGTGTCGATGGGATCAGGTACCAGGCAACAAAGAACAAAAAATCCTACCATTATGAATGATGGGGAGTCCAGAGTAGAGACCCAGAGCCCATCTGTAGGCAACTGGACATCCCCTTACAGAAGGGTCGCAGGAAGAAGACGAGCCAGTTATGGTGCAGCCAGTCATGGTAGAGTATAGCACTGATGACATACACAACTTTCCTCTAGTTCTTTAATTCTTCGCCCCTCCCCTCAATATCATGACCCCAATTCTACCTTACAAGTCCAGCTAGACCAGAGGATGTACACCGGTACAGATAAGAACTGGAAACACAGGGAATCCAGGACAGATAAACCCCTCAGGACCGATAATGAGAGTAGGGAGACCAGGAGGATAAGGGGAAGGTAGGGTAGAAAGGGGGAACTGATTGATCACAAGGATCTACTTATAACCCCCCTCCCTGGGGGCCAGCCAAAAGAAAAGTGGGCGAAAGAGGACATCAGACAGTGTAAGGCATGAAAAAATATTATCAAGGGTTCATTACAGAGGGGGTGGTGGGGAGGGAGGGGTAAAAATGAGGAACTGATACCAAGGGCTCAAGTAGAAAGCAAATGTTTTGAGAAAGATGCTGGCAACAAATGTAGAAATGAACTTGATACAATGGATAGACCTATGGATTGTGATAAGAGTTGTACAAGCCCCCAATAAAATGATTTTTTAAAAGGAAAAAAAAAGAATTTGCAATATGTGGGAAACTTGATTAGGAACAGTGACCAGAAATTTAAAAAAATATATGGGTCAAAGGCCTGGAATGCGAGCTCAGAATAGTACAGTGAGCTTTTCCATAGTAAGTGTAGTGAACCTAATACGGGAGGACTGAATTCTTGCCAGGTGCTAGGAGGAGTAATATGCAATCAATGGGGCTGCCATCTTTGAGCAGGGCACTGCTGTTTCCAGCAAGAGAGCTAGTTGCTATACAAAACAAATGCTGCCCATTTTCTAAAAGGGAGATCAAACTTCTAACAGGGCATTGCCATAATATCCCGTCTAATTATCATTCCAGGCACCTACAATTTGGAAATTCCAGTCATCCCAGTTTCTGGAAGAACAAGTTTGAAGCTCTGGTTAACTTACATAATCTCATTTAACCTCTAACCCAATCCTAAGAGAGATGTATAGTATTACTTTTTTTTTTGAAGTTTCACTTAATCTAGAACAAACTCAAAATGTTTTTGCTAGTTTTGTTTTTTAGTAACTTCTAGTACATAAACAAAAATGCTGTACATTTGTTATGATACATTTGAGAGTGACACAAGTAAGATATAAATACAGGTATGAACAGATGTGAATGTAACATGAAAAATTCTAAGCAGAAAACAAGGGAGAAAAAACAAACTTGGTGTGGGGTCATGTGTGAATATGGTGCCAACAGACCTATTTTGCAATTCTCAGGTGTTTGTTTCTTCATTTACAAATATTTTTGGTAACAAAGTCCTGACGGGATTCTATAAGGGTCTTACTTGCTGTCGTTTAATGTATACTAGCATGCTTGATAAATAAAGGGACGGGGGGAAAAAAGGCAAAACCACAACTGCCTCACCGCATAAGATATTGGTAATGAAGTATTGGCCATAGAAAAGGCAGTCAATTGCCTTGTGGGAGAGTGTGGCAAAGGGCAGAGCACACACTGGCTTTTCCCTGCATAGATGGGTCCTTAACTGCCACACCCCAGTTAGTGGAAGAGAAGCAGGAAGTCAGTTGAAAGAATGCAGAAAGTCACCCCTTAGCAGTGGAATAAAGTGGGCTCTTTTTAAGAGCCAGACAATCAGGTAAACAGAGGCAAACAGTTTTGGGTGCTTGGCTGTGGTGTGATTCTGTAGTTTCACGTGACAGGGCCCTACAGGAGGTAGGGCATCAGGATTGGTAGGGCATCAGGGACATGACCTCCCTTCCTGTGAAGTGGTGGCAGCTACATCCAAGTGTCTCCTTGGCACAATGGACAGAAATTTTATATCTGGGCCAAGAAGCCTATGTCTCTCCCTGGTTGGGAGGTTGAAGGTTGGACAAGTGACATCTCAGGCTCATCTTTAGGAGCACAAAATATACTTGAAGTACAGTTCCAGAAGCAGCTAAATTCAACCACTATTTTATTTTTTTACACTGCATGTAAAATCATCTGGGAAGTGTGCTACTTCTGCTTTTGGGGAACTTCGGGATTTTAAGTGGTCAAATATTGACTTGCTTTTGGGTCAAAACGTAGCAGGAACTGGCTTTATTTTGTTAATGAATTTTCTTTTCCACATTCTACCGAGAGGTTGAAAACGGAGGACGGGGCTGCACACCGGTCAGAGGAGGGCCGGAGCGACAGAGGCCCCACCTGATGGTCCCGGGTCTTTCAGCACCAAGATGAGAAGTTGGAAATGGAGGCATGGAACAGAGATAGAATTTAGCCAGGAATGTGAAGTTGAAAAAGATTTTATTGAGGCAGGGAAAGAACTTCCACAAGGAAAGGGAGAGCAGAGAGTGGGTATCTTGAGCCTCAGGGCGGGTTCTGAGACCCAACGACTTAGGTCAGGGAAATCACGCCTGGCAGTGAGGCAGTGGGACACATATAGGACTTGAGCCAAGGCCGCATGTACTGGAAAGGGGAAGGAAAGCCTTCTGGTGCTGCAGTTGCAGGGTCTGAGTCAGGATGTGGTCTGTGAGTAAATCGTCCCGGAACACTGAGGGAAGGGGCTGTACAGGCCCGGCCCGGAGAAGCTCCTTGGAAAGCTAGAGGTGGGGACCGCATAGTCCGGACCCGGCCCAAACATATACAAATCAAGGAATCTTTACTACCCCTTTATTGTAGAAATGCGCAGTCCAGTGAGGTTATTTATGAGTTCCTTTCATCTGATACATGTAGAAATACCTCTTTCCTTATGTACTTTGACTCCCTAGAATGTTCCCCTAGTCCCCAGATTCTTAAGCCTCACTTCATTTCTTCATAATATTACTCTTGATTGGAAAACAGGCTCAGGAGGTTAAGCAATTAAACCTGGTATGTGCCTTGGGAGCCAGGACTCTTCCCCTCTAGAATTCTATCTGCTACCTCTTCAAAATATCATCTGGGCTTCCGATCAAGTGACAAATTCAGGAGATGTGAACAGGTGTGATGATGAATTTACAATTCCAGTCGCTAGATATGTATAGTAAGTCCACAAGTTAAGAATATCTGACTTACGGGCAATTCCTACTTGTTCTTGAATGTTTATATAAATTTGCCATTACAGAATTCAGGAACAGGAATGGGAGTAGCGATAGCAGATGGGCAGGAGGAGGGAAGGAAGAAGGAACCAATCACAGTGATCAGCACATAACCACCACCACCCACCAGGGGGGTGAATAATAGAAACCATGGGGGAAGGGAGACAGCAGCCGGTGTAAGATATGAAAATAATAATTTATCCAGGGGTCATGACCAAGGGCTCAATAGAAAGCAAATGTCTAGAAAGTAATGATGGCAACATATGTACAAATATGCTAGATACAACTGATGTATGGACTGTTATAAGAGTTGTAAGAGCCTCCAATAAAATGATCTTTTAAAAAATTGCCATTATGTTGAAATAATTGAACCAACTCCTACTCGCCATATATTCATCAGAATCACCTTCACTTGATGCATGTGCTTCTAAATCATTCAAAATATTTCAAACATTTTCTTGTTCTAAAGCCAAAAGCCAAATGTATGGCCATTCAGCTAATTCTGACTCATTAAAAACCTTGTAGGACAAAGAACTGACTTATAATGTTACTATGGCTGTAAATCTTTACAAAAGCAGATGGTCACATTTTTCTCCTGCAAGTGGCTGGTGAGTTCGAAGTGTAAATCTTATGGTTAGAAGTCAGGACCTTAATCACTGCTACCACTTCTCCTTTTTGCACTAAACTTAAAACCCCTAAGATTTCTGAGATTATAAATCTTAGCAGGGCAGAAAGGTTTGTCTTTTTCCCGTAGTGCGTTTGAACCAGCAAAGTTGCGGCAAGCAGCCCAATGTGTCACCAGTACTACTTTCTTGCAGTAACCCACCCATGCCATAAAGTCAATTCATATTATATAGGATTTAAGAGCTCTAAGTCTTTATATCGCCTCTATTTCTCCTGAGACCTGATTGGTGGGTTGAACTGCTGACCTTACGGGTTAGCATTCCAACTCTTATTAACCATCACCAGGGTTACTTTTCTTGCACCAAAGTATGGTCAATTAAGAATTATATGCTCCTATCCCAATTTACCTAAAAATTCAACTTAAAGACACTCTAAGAAACAGATCTGATCATAATCCAGGGACTGCGTATATTAAATGGCTCAACCACACCAGAAGCAATGTTAAGCACAGGCAACTGAATAGGATATACAAGGAGGGTTCAAAAAATGAGAGGGAAACTGAATTAAAAGAAAGTAAAATTTTCCCATAAATACTTTGTGCAGGAGGTTGGCTTGTGGAGTGGGAGTGCCTCTGGGCACATAATTGGGGACATTGGACTTATTGACGCACAGTAGTGGAGCTGAGTGCCTTTGGGCTGAGGCTCACTGGAATGGGGTGCCTCTGGCATTTAATTCAGGGACTGGGCTTACTGACCCATACGGTCTTCTGGTGGAGGCTTATAGCGTAGTGGCATGGTGCTTTGGGCACTTACTAGCAGATTTGACAGAACTTTGTAACAGGTCCTGATAACCAAGTGAGCCTTTCTCACTGTCATTACAACTTGTTAACTTCCTTAGTAAGCATGAATTGTTTGAAAGTTCTATTTAACTATTGCAGTGGATATTTGAACTCAGGAAGTAAAGCAGATAACATTAATTAAAACACTATGGCCTGCCAAAAGAACAAACAGATCTGTCTTAGAAGAAGAACAGTCAGAATGTTTCTTAGAGGCAAGGGTGGTGAAAATCATCTCACATACTTGGGGCATGCTATCAGGAGAGAACATTCCCTGGAGGAGGACAACATGCTCAGTAAAGTGGAAGACAGCAAAAAAGGCGACTCTTGATAGTTGAATTGACACAGTGGCTGTAACAATGGGCTCAAACATAGAACAATTGTGAGGATGGCACAGGGCTGGGTGGTGTTTCATTCTGTTGTACACAGGGTCACTGAGTCAGTACCAACTTAACAGCACCTAACAACAATAACAACTTTAATCTTACATTTTAGTGGACTTTATGATATACAGAATATATGCATTTATTCTTATGTTTGATCTCCACAAGATTATGTGAGGTATTGTTATTCCCATTTTAAAGATAAAAACTTGAGACCCAGTAGTCATAAGGCTGGTAAGAAATGAAATTGGGTCAATTCTCTGGTCTCCATCTCCTAATTATTTCCCAACACTAAAACCATCTTTAGTCTACATCTGAGTTCTAAATAGTTCAACTGTGGTATACTGCATTAAACTTGATATGGATCCTCTAGCCAGTCTTTGTAATTCCCACAAAATGACTAGGTGGGACCACACATATAAGATATATGAAAACAAAGAACAAAACTGGGAATCCATGCTGGATTTGTGGGCAGAGCTTCCCTGCATGGGTTTTGCAGATGCAAGGAACATAAACGGAATTCATAAGAGAATGGGAAGAGGCAATTGTGAAATAAATAATTCATGCCAGCAGGACAGAGATTTTTAAATGGCATGTTAAGCTGAGTTTTCTAGAGAAACAAAACCAGTGACACTCATATGTATAAGAAAGAGATTTCTATGAAGGAAGCAGACCAACCCAGCCGAACTCAAGTAAGACGCTAGCTGGAAGCCACACAGGTTAATGTAGCTACAAGCCAAGAAAGCAACTTGGGAAGCTGGGAGATCACAGGCTGTTGGGTGCGGAGTTGCATGGATCCAAGGACAACAGGAACATGGCAAGGCACCAGTAGCTCCCAGGATCAGGAGACCACATGGGCCACCGACCGACCCCAGCAGTCAGACACTGAATCCAAGCAGGAAAGAGATGGGCAAGAGACCTGTTCTCCACAGCATTTCTTATAAATAGGCCACACCCCTAAGGGGACATCATTGAGAAATTGAACTTCATCCACATCTTCTTACAAATGTGTCAAGCTGATGCAAAACCAAACCATCATAATAGTTACTAAGAAATAGAATGGTTAGAGTGGACATTGATGAAATTGATACAAAGTTTATAAGACAGTACAGGAGGGTGGGTGAACCAACAGACACTTCTGCTGATTTCCCCAATGTTAAAAAATTCTAAACAAGTCTACTCTATTTACCCCGCCCAAGGGGAATTTAATGATAATTCTCACCTAAGACAGTTTGAAGCATAAACTCAGCTAACTGATCAAGAAAATAAATCTAATGAGGGGATTGGTTAGTTTGTCATTCTTTGGGATTTTAAATAAACCATCTCAGAAACAGGAAAAGGAGATCTCCCTACTACCCCAAAAGAGTCAGGAATGGAGTACATCCTTTTCACTTGGAAATCCCTGCATGCTGGACCTCCTTAATTCAAGAGTCCAAGAACTGTTACACCAGGAATGACAGCAAGCAGAACCAAGAGCACAGGACAGAGCAGAAGGCTTCCTAGTCCATGGAACAAATAAAGGTGAGTGCTTATGGGGATTGAGTCATGTCCAGACACTTAATCAAGGACCCTAAGTTTGCTAACCCATGAAGCTAGAGCTGAGCACCTTTGGGCTGAGGTTTATGGCAGAATGAAGTGTCCTTTGGGCATTTATCAGTAGCACTAAAGGAGCTTTGTAACACTGCCACAGCAGAGCAGAGGTCAATGGGCTATGTGGCTGAGAGGCCAAGGAACAAAAGAAGACTGCCCTGCCTTGCAGGCATGTTGGAAAGAGCTTGTCTTGACCAAAGAACTATGACCTCAGCATTTCTGATCCTGAAGTGTAACCTGTTAACTTCCCTAATAAACGCCATAAATTGTATTGTCTGAGTTCTGTGTGGTCATAGCAATCCAGCCCAATAGACATTGTAGTTGTGCTGTTTGTAATGGCTTTATACTACGTTGTTTCACCTGTCTGTCTCTTACCTCTATGGATGCCCATTTCAACTCATGCTGTCATCAGGTCTCTCACAATTGGCTGTCTCAGCAGGCCGCTAGGTATAGACCCCACCCTGGACCATAAGGGGGAGGCGTTTATGTAATAGTTAAAGCAAGAAAAGCTTGACATGTGGTATGCGATATAGTCTACTTGGGATGAATGAAGGAAAAATAAAAACCACTGCCGAGAAACAATTATCCGCAAATCTAAAACCAACAAAGTCTCTTTTCCTTATGCTAAAATACATAATTCTTTCGAGAGCAACTTGAAATGAGAAAAGCCTTCCTGTTAGTTATTCATTTCATATACTTCAAACTTGTACTTAATGCCTTTTTCTTCCTGGACATCAGAAAGAACACCTGGGTATTCTGGGAGAAGTTTCTATTTCTCTAAATTTTCTATATTTCAGGAAAAAAAAAACATGTCACTTTCAAATTCCTCCACAATCCTTGTCCCAAACAGTCTAACATGACCTGATTGATCGTGGCTTCCTTGTTAACAGTACTGCCTCCTATTGTCCAAACCATATTGACTCTATTTCCTAATTCTAGTTGCTCAGTAAGTTTTAAGGCACCATCCAGCTTTTGGGAAAGACAATGAGTTCCCTGTGGTGTTTCCTTCAGTTCTCTGCTACATTAATTCAATCTTTCAAATGTCTATTCTTCTCAGGAATGGAGAACCAGGTCTTCCTACCAATAATCACCAGATTCTGTTTACCATTTACTGAAGAGGGAGTGGTCGTGGTCATTTTCTGGAAGTACTGGAATTCATTTCTGGATTGCTGCCTCACATGGTGGGTTTGGTCGATCAGGGGGTGGAGCTAGAAAGCTTAATCTTTCATTACTGGTTGTTTCCTAACAAAATACTACCCACTTCGGTGTTAACCTCATAATTTGATACAGGTAAGATCATTGTGTTCCATTGGCTTCTCATTAGCTGCTTTGCAAAAGTATATCATCAGGCCTTTCTTCATAGACCATTTCAGTTTGGAAGCTCTGCTAAAAACTGTTCAATAGTATAACAATGGTCAGGAGCCCTGGTGGTGCAGTGGTTACACGTTGGGCTGTGATCCACTTGGTCAACAGTTGGAAACCACCAGCAGCTCCTCAGAGAAGGACTGGGCTTTCTACTCCTGTACACATTACAGTTCAGAAACCCACAGCGAGTCAGCATTGACTCGATGGCAATGAGTTTGCTTGGTTTTATAACAATTACCTTTGAGTATGTTTTGACTCATAGCAACAACTTGACTCATAGCAACACCAGAACTGCCCCAAGTGGTTTCCAAGCCTGTAATGTTTATAAAAGAAGATTGTTACATCTCTTTTTTCTGCAGAGTAGCTGGTGGATTTGAACCACTCTTTGTTAGCAATCAATAGAGGGGTGACTATACAAAACATACACCAACCCGGACACAAAGCTGGCTCTCCTTCACGGAGATCAAGAAGTCTACCACTAAACCAGGAGTCTCATGAACAGAATAAACTAAGTGGGGGAAATGAGTAGATATGCAGACAGGACTTAAGCCTTACAGCCAAAAGAGAGCCCTCCAGGATTCTAACAATTCTAGTATATTCCCTTTTTCCCTGAGGCCCAGCTACATTCCTGCCTTTATGCCTCCATGGAACACCGTGTAACTGCTTTGTGTATTTACTGAACTTTGGAGTATGTTGTAACCTCCCAGTGTCCATTAGCACTATGGCAGCAGGCTTCTCATCTGAAGTTTGTCTCCAGCACAGAACACTAGCAAAGATTTCATAGATGAGCCCCTATCCTATTACAACACTGTCAACCCTTTTCCATTTGGCTGCTTTATATTGTCATTGCACCAATACATGCACCTTTTTTTTACACACACTGTGTCCTGTTGATATCTTATTATTAACCATGTTTAAAAAATAAACTCAATTATGTGCTGCTCTACCATTGTGACTGAAAAGTGACACATCAAACAATCATTTCTCCTACCAAGAAAATAGTTGATAAACAGAGCCCAGAAGAGATCATTTATGGTCTGATGTCAGAGTCAGGCCAACTAAGTCCATTCATCTCTAACAAAAACATTAGGAATCCTCAATTCATATGTATCTGATCTGCATGATAAAGGTCAATGTTATATAGTTTAATGGCATTGCTACCCATTCACACCTAATTTAACTCACAAAAACTATGTAGCTATCTATACATACACATATAAGTTTTCAGTGTTCATTCCGGCTATTCAAAAACAGCTGACTGACTTTATGAAAAAGGATTACTTGGTTCCAGGAGTGAAGTCATCATTTGAGCTTCAGTTTGGACCCTTTTGCCTGATTGTATCTAGGGACCAATGACATCCCTCCTCCCTTCAATTCTTTCAAACAGACAAGAAGCCTGCAGTTAGACGGAAGCAACTGTGCCAAGAGTTTAGATAATAATTTAGTCATATGACACAATGGAAGTCGGTTTCTTCATTTAGTGGTTTGGACAAGAATGAAAGTACTGGACTTCTCTAAATTTACAGCACAAACTTTAGCTCCACTATGATTTGACCATAAGACCTTAGAGGCTAACTTCAAATTTTGGTTTCCCACCGACAAATCTGATGTCTTACCCAGACAGACACAAAACAGCCTTTCCAAAGTATCTGACACACATGAAATCATTCTGATATATCTGCATATGCAATAATCCCCTATTTTGTGGGATTATTGCTTTTTTTCCCCTCCTCTTAAAAAAACACGTCCCACGCCAATAGCCAGCTCTTTGGCATCTGAGCAAAGAGGGCCAAGGAAGCTGCAGAGTAGGATGTATCTGTTGGAACCTTTAGTAAAGTCTACACACACACACACACACACACACACCTTTTTTTTAAGCATTAGGATATGGAAGAAGGGGCACTCAGAGTCCAAAGACAAGCCGTGCCTGTATTTTTACCATATGAGACAGTATCCTCCCATATAAGCATCCTTTTCTGCTAAAAGGAGCTAAATGATAGACTGCTGGGCTTCAGCCAGAAACTGCAGTTCAGTGGGAATAGAGGGGCCATGGCATCACCCGGTCGTTCGACTGAACAGTGGGAAAAATTTTTGTGGTTCGAGGGTTGTATCACTGTGTTAGTCTGACTGAACTAGGGAAACAATACACAGAAACTCATATGGATGAGAGAGTTTTATATAAAGGGTACGTATACATTAAGAAAGCATCCCAACTCGGTGCTGCCCAAGCCCATAAGTCCAACATTTTTCCATATCCCTGACACCAATCCACAAAGTCCTCCTCAATCTCTTAACTATAATCTTTACAAAAACATATCACCAAGTCTTTTTTCTGCTGCACTGAAGAGCAGGTGCAAATCGCCAACCTTTCAATTAGTCATTGAGCGCAATCAATTGAGTTATGTTTCTATAGGAGAGGTTTCAGTCTATAAAAACTTGTTTAAAAATCTGTTTCAAGCTATGGAAACTGTAAACAGTCCTGTTCTAAGCTATTAAGGCAAGATCTGGAAGCCCCCCTTCAAAATGATTTTGCAAACATTAGTCAACATTGTTTTACTCCTTTTAGAAAATCCCAGGCTCCTCTAATCTGAAGCAACAACAGAGAAAACCCAATCCAGCAGAGACTGGGAGGTACTGCCAGGAGTACCTGAGGGAACACTGACTGTGAATGATGAGACCTGCATTACCACCGTAGGAGAGCAAAACCATGTGGTGGTGAAAGCATGACCTTTGGGGTCAGACAGACTGGATTGGAATCTAGGTGCATCTCAGGACTTCCTTTCCTCATCCGTCAAGGCAGGGCATTAACACTATCTATCTCACAGGGTTGTCATGAAATTTAAATCAATGAAGCACCTAGACACAGCCAATGGTCAATAGAAGCTAATTATTATCATGAAGATCATGCAGCTAATAAAATAATAAAGTACATATGTACTACAGAAGAGTGGGGACACAAGATTTTTGTTTAGTTTATATGATTTTGTTTGGTGGTTGTTTTCTAATGTTGAAGCATCATTGCATATTGATATGAAATGCACTTGATCATGTTGCATTATTTTTTGATATTTTGTTGAGTTCTATTGACTAGTGTTTTGTTGAGAATTTTAACATCTATGTTCATAAGTGATATCGATCTGTCATTTTCTATTTTGGTAAAGTCTGTGGCTGGTCTTCATATCAGGATTATGCTTGTTTCATATAATATGCTTGTTGTCATTTTCTATATTCTATAATTTGTGTGGATTTGTTATCAACTCTTCTGTGAACGCTTAGTAGAATTCCCCAGGGAAGCCATCTGATTCTGCGCTGAGGAGGAGAAAACGAGTGCCTGGTTTACAGATCCTTCTGTAGGATGTGCTGGCACCACTCAAACGTGGACAGCAGTAGCACTGCAGCTCCTTCCTGAGACCACCCTGAAGGGCAGTGGTGAAAGGAAATCCTCCACATGGGCAGAACTTCCAGCACTACCCAGGTTGTTCATTTTGCTAAGAAGGTGAAATGGCCAGATATGAGAATGTACACTGATTCTTGGGCTGTGAACAATGGTTTAGCTGGATGGTCAAGGACTTGGAAGGAGCATGATTAGAAAATTGGTGACAAGGCAGTGCAGAGTGCAAATACCTCCCTGAATGGGCCAAAAGGGTGAAGCTATTTGTGCCTCGTGTGAATGATCACCAGAGAGTTATCCCTGCACATGATGATTTTAACAATTAAGTAGTTAAGACTGCATGTTCGTTAGGGAGCTGGGGGGGGGGCAGGCAGGAACATCCTCTTTGCCCAGTCACTTCTGTCACTGCCTAAGGGGCTCATGAATCAAGTGGCCATGGTAACAGGGATGGAGGCTATAAAGAGAACAACACTGTGTCTATAATATGGGACTATTCTTCAGTGAAATCAAACAATAACCTGATGTCAGATTTATTACATAGGACAACTTCTATCACGGAAAGGGAAGCATTTTGTTCTTATTGGAATAGACAAATCTGAATACAGATTTGCCTCACTTACACCCAATGCTTCTACCATAACTACCATTTGTGGATTAATAGAATGTCTTACCTATTGATATGGTATCAGATCAAGTGACTCACTTCATAGCAAATGAAGTGCAGCAACAGGCCCATGCTCATGAAATCCATTGGTCTTGCAGTATTTCCTATCATCCTGAAGCAGTTAGGTTAATAGAACAATGGGAAGGTCTTCTAAAAACATAGTTATGGCACCAAGAGTTGTACAATGTTCTCAAGGAGGCGTCACATGTCCTACAACACAACATATGGCCAATATATCGTGCAGTTTTTCCAACAGTCAGGATTTATGGATCCAGAAATCAAGGAGTAGAAATGGGAGGGGCACCAATCACTATTACTCCAAGTGATCCACTGGCAACACTTTTGCTCCTTATCCCTGAAACCCTATGCTTGTCGGGTCTGGAGATATTAGTTCTTACCTGAAGATAACATTGAATGGATGTTGTTACTTTATTGTCTTAAGTGATATTTTTTGGATATTTTGTTGTATTCTATTGGCTAGGATTTTGTTGAGAATTTTGATTGGTTCTGATTACCAAGTAAAATTGGATCGGTATTACATAATGGAAGTAAAGAAGAGTATGAATGGAATCCAGTAGATTCCGTAGGTCATCCATTAGTATTTTTATGTCCTACAATTAAACAGCAAACTACAGCAACCCAATTCTGACATGACTACTAATGGATCAGACCCTGCAGGTCTGGCCACCCATACTGGTCAGCCATCATGCAAAGAATCATGGCCAGTTGAGTACTACTTCTTGAAGGTAAAAGAATAGAATATTGGTAAACTTCTAAATGCCAGCTACAGCAACATGATCAGTTGGATAAATGAGGAAGGCTGTAATTCTTATGTTACTTCTTCTTTGTATGTATGCACCAGCGGTTTTGTTTTGTTCACTTATAAAATATAATATGTAAATGACGTTAGTGTGTTTTCCATTATATACAAATTAGCGGTGTCATGTTAGACACAAGTATGACTTTATGATTGCTTGAACATTATGTAAGGTCTCAAGAGATGGGTGGAAGGGTGAACGGTGATAGGCCTTCTGTCAACATGGATGAGCCATGGTTCTCAGTAATCTGGCAGTAATCCCCCATGATAAGATCTAATACAACATAAACAACTTCAAGATCCAATCTAACATAATAAAATCTATCAACAGCCAGCAGTTTCGGTGGAGTGCAGCCCTCTTAATCAGGTCACAGCCTTGATGCATTTGGAAGATAAACTCCTCCAAGGAAGTATGTCCTGTTCATTGTTAAGGAAACTCTGTGGGCAAGATTGGCATTTCTGCTAGGTCTGGCTCCTGTGGCTGGTTTGTCAACCTTCTGCCATATGATCTACCTATCTCAGGAGCCATCAGTGGACTGCTGACTTTGCATTCATTCAACTTTGCATCCATCAGCCAGTAGTATCCATGTTCCATCATCTGGCTTCCTAGTTCATCAGTACCTGCAGTTCCACAAGACAGGAGAAGCCTCCAGCTTAACATCTGGGGCACAAATCTGAACTGGACTGGACTTGCTTGCTTCAACAACCATGTAAGCATTTCTTGATATAAATTTATTTCTACATACACACACATATAAGCGTCACTGGTTTTGCTTATCTAGATAATCAAGCCTAACACACGAGAACTTCTTCACTTCTTGCTAGTCTGGGTCCTGCATTTGGCTCATTGACTTCTGGTACTTTGAACTTGAGCCAATGGCCTGTCATATTGCCTGCCAACCTTTTGAGCTATCAGAGTTTAATATGTGACTTACCAGCCTTGAATTGATCCATCTCTGTATATGCCAGCCACGTCTTCCTGTTTGTCTTCCTAATTCCTGTTCCATCTTCATGCCTCCTGGTTCATTAGCCTTAGCAACTACATGAATTAGGAGGTCTCCAGCTTAGTATCTGGCCCACAGACATGGACCAGAGTGGACTTATCCACTTCTACAATTGTTTTGTTTTTTTTAATCGTTTTGTTGGGGGCTCATACAACTCATATCATAATCCATACATACATTAATTGTATAAAGCACGTTTATATATTCGTTACCCTCATCATTCTCAAAACATTTACTCTCCATGTAAGGCCCTGGCATCCGCTCCTCATTTTTCCCCCTTCCTCCCTGCTTCCACCTCCCTTTTAAGCCCTTGATAATTTATATATTATTCTGTTATATTTTACACTGTCCAACGTCTCCCTTCATCTACTTTTCTGTTGTTTGTCCCCCCCGCCAGGGAGGAGGTTATATGTAGATCCTTAGAACTGGTTTCCTCTCTCTGCCCCACCCTCCCAGTATTGCCATTCTCACCACTGGTCCTGAAGGGATCATCCGTCCTGGATTCCCTGCTTCCGGTTCCTATCTGTGCCAGTGTACATTCTCTGGTCTAGCCTCATTTGTAAGGGTAGAATTGGGATGATAGTGGGTGGGAAGGAAAGTTGTATGTTTCATTGTTACCTCCTCCCCATGACCCTTCCGTAAGGCGATGTCCAGTTGTCTACAGATGGGTTTTGGGTCCCTACTTCTCACTCCCCCTCATTCACAATATGATTTTTTTGTTTTTGATACCTGATATCTCATCCCTTCTACACATATCCCTTATGATCACACAGGCTGGTGTGCTTCTTTCATGTGGGCTTTGTTGCTTCCGAGCTAGATGGCCGCTTGTTTACCTTCAAGTCTTTAAGACCTCAGATGCTTTATCTTTTGATAGCCGGGCACCATCAGCTTTCTTCACCACATTTGCTTATGCACCCATTTGTCTTCCGTGATCATATCGGGGAGGAAGCACACAATGATATGATTTTTGTTCTTTCTATAATTGTTTTATAGATATAAATTTCCCTGATATTTTCTTCATATAAATTTCTTCCTATATATACCACAATCGTGGCTGGCCCCATATTTAGCCTTCACTATCTACTCCAATACAACTTTGCTACATCTGTCTTCATTAATATTACTTTATTATTGAGGAACTGTCCAGCCTATTAATTTTGTATGATTTTTCGGGACAGAAACCATCCAGCAGTCACAATGAAACCCCTATGGAGTACAGTTCTACTCTGACACACATGGGATCACCATGAATAAGAGCCAACTCAAAAGCTTCATTTAGCTATTTCTCCCACCCTGGACTGTAATATGGGGATCCTCACCAATCTTAGAGGCTAGACTATATAAAGAACTCAGTATCCGCAGAAGTCAAGATTGGAGAAAACCTCACCAACAACCAGCAATATGCAGATAACACAAGCTTAGGTTGCTAAAAGTGAAGAGGACTTGAATTACTTACTGTTGAGAAACAATGACAACACCCTTCAGTATGGATTACAATTCAACATAAAAAAATTATCCCATCTGGATCAATAACAAATATGGTAAACAGAGAAAATATTGCATGAATTGAGAATTTCATTTTATGTGGATCCACAATCAATACCCATGGAAACAACAATCAAGAAATCAAACAATATATTGTATTTTTTATGCTGTAAAAGATCTTTTTAAACTGTTAAACAGTAAATATGTCACTCGACACTGCCGCAGACCTATGCCATGGTGTTTTCAATTACCTCAGATGCATGTGAAAGTTGGACAATGACTAAGAGTAAGGCTGAAGAAGAACTAATATCTTTGAATCGTGATGTTTTCTATAGACTATACATACCACAAACTACCAAAAAACAAAACAAAGCAAAAAACCAAATCTATGTGACAAATACATCCAGAATGCTCCTTAGAAGTGTAGATGCCAAGACTTTGCTACATGTACTTTGGATATACTATCAGTGAGAAATCATTCCCTGGAGATTGCAGAGGGTCAGCAAAAAAAAAAAAAAAAAGATTGATACAGTGGCAGCAACAATGAGCTCAAATATAGAAATTATTTGTGAGCATTAAACAGGATCAAGCAGAGTTTTATCCTATTGTATTTAATGTACCGATGAGTCATAAGAGTGAAGGGGAGGAGTCTGGTCTGTCAATCAGGTCACAGCTTGATGATTTCATTTGGAGATGCTAAGAAGATAAATAGCTCACTAGAGGCAGGACACAGGCTCATTCCATGGGAGACATTTCTGCTGACAAGACACATGGAACTAGAGTCCTGGAGCCAAAGGAGCCATGTGGAGACCCCTGCCAGCACTGAGATGCTTACAACACCACTGGACCCACAAGACTTCCCACCCACTGGCCTCTGATTTTCCTGTATTCAGCATCATTGCATGTGTAGCGTGAGTCTGAAGAGGACAGGAAGGTGAAGACAGAGAAAGGGAGGAGGTTCCCAGGGCCCTTCTTATGAGAAGGTCAAGGCTACATGGAGGCACAACCAGACTGTGACTGGATTGACAGGCTAGACTCCACCCCTACACTTTCATATCTTCAAGTTGACATGAAATTATGTAACTACCACAAGTATAGTTTTAAAAGTAAGACAGTGGTAACCCCAAATGCTGGTGAGGACGTGGAGCAACAGAAACCTGCATTCATTGATCATGGGAATACAAAATGGTCCGGCAACTCTGGAAGACAGTCTAGCAGCTTCTTAAAATGCTAAACATAGGCAATAGCACCCCTAGGTACTTAGCAATAGCGCTATGTAGTTATCCAAATGGACTAAAAACTGCACACAAATCTTTATAGAAGCTGTATTCATAATTTCAAAAAATAAAAGGCATGTAAGCTGTCCTTTGACAGATGAAAGCATAAACAAATCGGTACAAACAATGGACCAATAAAAAATGAGCTATCAAGCTAAAAGTGGCATGAATCAAATTTATACGTACATTCCAAATGAAAGAAGTCTGTCTGAAAAAGGTATATAAAAATTATTCCAAGTATATGATGCTCCAAAATTGACAAAATTACAGAGACAATAAAACAATAATGAGCCAGGGTACGGAAGAGAGGAGTTAAAAGATGAAGGACAGGGCATTTTTAAGGCAATGAAACTGTTCTGTATGATACTGTAATGATAGACATTATCCATTTTGTCAACCCCACAAAAGTAAAAAGCAAAGAGTGGACCTTAATGTAAATTATGGAATTTAGTAAATCTCTCAATATCAATCTATCAATTGTAACAAATACATCACAGGGGTGCAAGATGCTAATAATGGGAGGAGAAAGAGACAAGAATGACTCTCAATCTACCAAAGCCACATCTCCAAGTCCAGCGCCGACACGCTGCCGCTATTACCACCATGCCCAAGAGAAAAGCTGAAAAAAGATGCAAAGGGACATCAAACCAAAGGGAAGGATGAATCTCTGAGGAGATCAGCACGGTTAACTGCTAAATCCTCCAAAACCGGAAGGCCTAAAAAGGCCCCTGCAGAAAAGGGAACAACCTTGCAAAAAATGCAGATGCTAAACCAGACCAGGCACAGAAAGCTGAAGATGTTGCAGATACCAAGTGGGGTATGCATTTTTTATAACTATCCACTTCTAATGACTGTATAGTTTGAATAACATTTTTCTCAGGTTTCATAAAGATGCAGAATTTTGTTTAACTTTTTTTAAAAGTTATGTTGTTAACATGTAGAATATTTCATTGTGGGCTTTTGGGGGGAGGGGTAAGTGTCACTAATAGGATGTCTCCAAAACAGGACTGAGATGGATGACAACGCCTTACCCTTCCAGTTTTGAGAGGCTCCCTCTTGGTTCCCAGGAAGAGAGAACCCCTGACAGTGACACACATTAGCCACTTTGGTACAAAGTCAAATAGGGAAACAGCAGAATTTGGTTTTACATCCTCATATCTTCTTCTCCCTCTCTGCCTTCAGCATAGACTTGTTGGGACCTGACCATCATGAGGTATCAAAGGGATCAGGTATCAGGCATCAAAGAACAAAAAAACCATATCACTGTGGGCCTACCTTCCCGATATTATCATTTCACTGTGTGCCCACCTTCCTGAAGACAAAGCGAGTGCATAAGCAAATGTGGTGAAGAAAGCTGATGGTGCCCGGCTATCAAAAGATAAAGCGTCTGGGGTCTTAAAGACTTGAAGGTAAACAAGTGGCCATCTAGCTCAGAAGCAACAAAGCCCACATAGAAGCACACCAGCCTGTGTGATCATGAGGTGTTGAAGGGATCGGGTATCAGGCATCAAAGAACAAAATATCATATCATTGTAAATTAGGGGCAGTGCAGACTGGGGAACCAGAGTCCATCCCCTTACAGAAGGGTTACAGGGAAGAGATGAACTAGTCAGGGTGCAGTATAGCAACAATGAAACATACAACTTTCCTCTAATTCTTAAATGCTTCCTCCCCCCAACTATTATGATCCCAATTCTACTTTACAAATCTGGCTAGAGCAGAGGATGTACACTGGTACAGATAGGAACCGGAAACACGGAGAATCCAGAACAGATGATCCTTTCACCAGTAGTGAAAGTGGCGATACCAGAGGGTGGAGGGAAGGTGGGGTAGAAAGGGGGAAATGATTACAAGGTTCTACATATAACCTCCTCCCAGAGAGATGGAAAACAGAAAAGTGGGTGAAGGGAGACGTCGAACAGTGTAAGATATGACAAAATAATAATAATTTATAAATTATCAAGTGTTCATGAGGGAGGGGGAAACAGGGAGCTGATGCCAAGGGCTTAAGTGGAGAGCAAATGTTTTGAGAATGAGGGTAACGAATGTACAAATGTGCTTGACACAATGGAACGATGGATGGGTTGTGATAAGAGTTGTATGAGCCCTCAATAAAATGATTAAAAAAACAAAACAAAAAGCATTGGTTGTTATTTTATCAGGTGATCTGGACTTTCCAGTGATGCCATCCTAATGGCAGCCCTCAAAAGAACACTAGTTTCTTGTTTCAGATTGTGGATGTTCCGACATGTTCATTTTTGGTAATTCTGACAATTCTGCGGTGTTCATTTCATTTTCTGAAAGTCAGGGTCGGCTCATGAAAAGTTATTAACAACATGCTCAATGTGAAATGTCAACCCTCGCTCTGAACTTTCCCTGTTCAGAGCAACAGATGAAGACTTCATTGTGTTTAACAGTGCCTTTCTGATTTTGGTAGCCCATTGAAGAAGGAAGTTTGGAAGCTGACTCGTAACAATTGTCTACCCATATTCTGCCTGAACACCATGATTGTTTATGAAAAGTATCTTTAATAAAGCTGCATACAATTTGGTGGAAAATGTTAATAATGGGAGGAAATGTGAGTCGAGGGAAGAAAGATTAATTGGGAACTCTGATACTCTCTGCAGTTTTTCTTTAAGCCTAAAACCACTCTTTAACATGCACATGGATATATATGTTTATGTATCTAGATCACATATGCACACTAAGTTATGTGACCATATCCAAGCTGTAAAACAGACAAGAAAAATTTGCAGTATCTCTCTTATAAGAAGGCCACACCCACATAGTCATCATCAGCCTGTAAGATGGACTTCCATCCTTACCTCTACATCAAGTTGACCCAAAGAAAGATGAGCCAGAATGAAGCAGCGAGGAGCAACACAAAGACCATGAGACACAGCAGTCAACTTCCCAACTTGTTCCCAGGGAACAAGTACAGCTGACTGGCCTCTGATTTGCAGAGTGCTGCCCTTTGAGCACATATCAGCTCTAAAGGAGCTTTGTAATACTTGCCTGAGCAGTGCAGAGGCCAAGAGGCTGAGAAATGGAAGATTAGAGAAATGTGTCTTCCAGCATTACTGAGAAGAGGCACTGGTGCAGATGAAAGATCACATCCTTTAATTCACTTTGATCTTGACTTGTGACTTGTTAACTTCCTTAATAAACCATAATTGTGAGTATTCTGTGAGTTCTGAGGCCACTGCAACAGATTCTCAAGTCTAACAGAGGAGAGTCCTGTGGAAAGAAAGGGTGGCATCAGAAGACAGAAAAATAGAATGGAGGGTGGAGGTATGTCTGAACCTCTGCCTCCTAAGATTCTCCTAGGACAGATGTGAACCTGGACTCTTCTACCCCCTTGTTTAGCTAGAGAAGGTCAGATGTACCCCAAACCCCTCCCAGGCCATTTCTTCAGCATCTCTTAGAAAGTGTTTTCAGATACAACTCAGCAATGGCCTTTCTTCTCCACTGTGAGCACTAACCAAAGTTTGCCCACTGAAAATACCACACTGGACTTAGAAAACACCAAGTAACGGTGGTAAGACCCCTAAAAGCAGCTTATCCCTTCCTGGGAAAAGCATTAAAAACCCATTCTTGAGATTCCTTCAAAGGCCACCATCCCAGTATCTCTCTCCAGGTAGACTGGCTCCACCAATAGAGCCAACACTGCACCTAGACGTCAATCTCCACAGCCCTGCAGCTAAACCTGACCACTCAGGGCTACAGTGAACTCCATAAATCACACTAAGACAGGGTTAACTTTGGCCATAATCACCCTTGAGGTTTGCCCTGCACTGACTCACAATGTAAAACTTCTAAACTTTTGACCACATCCTCTCTAGAGCGAGGCATTCTTTTTACAGGAAGCTCTCAGAACTGATTTGTCAGCACGAACTTCTAGGGCTTCATTTTAACTGCACAGTGATGATGGTAATTGTGACTATCAAGGGTTATGGTAAGATAAAACAGGGAAATATTCTGTCCAGCGCCCAGTTCGTAAAGAATGTGATAGATAACAGCAACTATTTACTACTGAAAATCAATTTGAGGGGCCCAGGTGCATGATGTATGTCCCTCTCACCTGGTGAGTGCCGTGGCAGGCAAGCACCCCTCCAACAATGCAGGAATCATACATTCTGAGCTCAGAAATCTCCAATAACTGGCCCTCCTCTGGGGAAAAATGATAGCTGACCTAGCACCCCAGCCCCCTCACAGCCCTATCCTGCAGTCAACACCCTAATTAGACTACCCAGCCTGCCCTCCCCTTCCTCCAGTTTCAGTACAATCCCCCACAACACATTCCTTCCCGTGTTGTTTATATTCCTATCTTAACAATTGTGGGACAGTGGTGGTTTAGTGATAGAATTCTCCCCGTTCAGGAAGGAAACCCAGGTTCAATTCCTGGCCAGTGCATCTCAGACACAGCCATCTATTAGTGGAGGCTTGTGTGTTGCTGCCATGAGTAGATACCAACTCATAGCGATCAATTCACGGTAGGTAGTTACTGACAGGAACAGAACAGGGGTTTCTGCCCTGCCTGCTAAGGGGATGAACAAAGGACCCTGTGAAACAAGTAAAGAACAAAGAACTCTTGAGAACGGGTTTGATAAACACCTTAACCTTGAAGGCTGACCCCAGTAAAATTCTGGCACAGGACTGTACTCAAAGAGAATTCTGAGACATGATGACCCAGAAGAGCAGCCCAGATAATACAGAAAGAAACGATGTATGAGACTCAAAGATGAACTAAGTAACTAATTAGAAAGTTCCTTGACCATCTGCAGAGTGGCACCCCCCCCTCTCAATTGCAAGTGTCATTTAAAAACTAGAAGCGTTCCCTTAGACTATGTCCTCATCTACTTTGCTTCCTGAGCGAAATGTGTCTTATCTGTGCTTAAAAGTTTTCTGAAGGGTAGACTGTTGCAGATGAAGTTAGGTTAATATATCTGCATTAGGTTAAATATATAATAAATATGTTAGGTTAAAATTTAACACCTTATCACTTGATCTCCCTTTTGACCCATTTTAAATTGTACTTTTCAATATTTTCTCCTTTTGATTCTGGTTTTTCTCTGTTTTACTTTTGTTGGTTTTTTTTGTTTTTGAATTTTTTTGTATAAGGAATCCATGATAGGTAAATCTACAGTAACTGGATTAATGGTTCCTTGAGGGTGTGGCAGGGAAGTTTGGGGAGGAAATGAGCTGATAACTATGAGTACAAGAAAGAGGAAAATGTTCTAAAGACTGGTGATTGTACAACACTACTTAATATGATTGAACTATTGAATTGTATGATTTGTGAAGTATATGCGAATAAAAATAAAGGACTGCCATGAAAAAAAAAAAGTTTTCTGAAGGGCCGACTTCATTTCTTTTAAAGTGACTATGCTTTAATACACTGTGACTTCACGCTTTCCTCCTCCTCCTCCTCCTCTTCTGCTTCTTCTTTTCTCTCTCTCTCCTCTTCTCTCCTTTCCCTCCCCTCCCCTCTTCTCTCTCTCTCTCACTACATCTTATTTCTGGACCCTAACAAGCCACACAGTTTTGGAGCTTGCTAATTCCCCAGTTAAGTGTTGGGCTGCTAACTGCAGGTTTGCAGTTTGAAACCCAGCTGGTCCCTGGGAGATGAGGCTTTCTACTCCTGTAAAGAGTTAACATCTCAGAAACCTACAGGGGTAATTCTAGCCTGTCATGTAAAGTTGCCAAGAGTCAGAACTGACTTGACAGCAGTGAGTTTGGGTTTTGGCGTATGTTGCTATCATGCCAAACAGGTTCTGGGTCAAGATGGTAGAATGACCATACAGAGAAGGAATCCCTCTTCAAGATCAGAAGGAAAACATCAGAAAAGAGAGAGCCGAATACAAGAAGTCTCAGAGAACAACCCAACAGTTAAGTGACCCAAATCACACTCATGCTCTGGGCCAGGGATGGAACATCAGAGGTAAGAAAAAAGTGGAGAAATTTAGTCCCTCCTCCAGACAGGCCAGGCTGCTGACCTCGTGGATGGTCAACTTGAGCAGATGCGTAATTCCCCAGCTGCGGTACACTCCATACACCTGGCCTCTAGACAATCCACACATGCTACTCATCCCTAGGCTAGTGGGAGCTCCGTGGCTGGTGATCACCTAGGCTGGTGAGAGCCCGGGCTAAAGAGCAATCCCTCCGACACTGGGTGAATCATACACGCTGAGCTAGATGGCTCCAGTAACTGCCTTGCATCCCCTGCAAGGTGCCAGCCGACCTGAGCACCCTGACCTCCTCAAGACCCTATGCCCCAATCAGCACCCTAATTATACCACCCAGGCCATCAAAAGCAACAAACTGCCCTCCAAGGAGACTTGTGCTCCCCCACCCACCTAGCCCATGCTGAGAAACAACCTTTCTCCCCAGAGAAGGTACCAGACACAGTGCCCTCAGAGACTGCCATCACTTGAACAGAATGAAACCTCTAACCTGTGCCACTTGGGCACTGGTTCCTTTAGAACCAAACCAAAACACCAAATGCACTCCAATCAAGTCTTCCTCGCTGCCCAATCAAGTCTGATCTGACTCATAGAGACCCTGTAGGGCCAGGTGGAACTCCCCTTGCAAGTTTCCATGATTTTAACTTTTTACACAATTAGAAAGCCTCATCTTTTTCCCACAGAGTGGCTGGTGATTCCCAACTGCTGACCTTGCGGTTGGTTAGCACCCCAACTCATAAACCACTATATCGCAGGTCTCCTATTTCCTTTAGGACAGGAACAATTAGCCTCACCCTACCTACCAAACTACAAAACCTCCGTTCCCTTAGGCCCTGCAGTCCTATAGCCCAAACTACCTTGTATATAGCTCAACCTCGCCATGCCGTCCAAACATCCAAAAGCGCAGAGCCACTCACTTGTGGGCACTGCTTCCAATTGCTCAGATGATCTCTGCTCTGTTGTCTAGATCTCTCCCAGAGAGAGTTTAGATCCCCAAATCATTTTTTCACCTCCCTCTCTTTCTTTAGCACAAAATCTTGCTAAAAACACTTGTGCTAACAAACACTTGTTCTACCATCTTTCCAGTCCTTAAGTCAACAATACCACATGTCCCAACCAACACTTCATTTAGGATACCCCAGGTTATTCGGAGCAAGCATACCCCAGCTCCCAGGACTGCTCATGCCTTTATCCCTACAGCTGGGCCATACCTAAAAGGTGCCAACTCTGCTACTTCGCCCTGGGTCCCTTCTCAAAGAGCACTGCCTCTTGAAAGGTGAGACCCACCTCCTCCACATCTACTCAACCATGGTCCAGTAAAGTCACCCTACCTCCCTAACTACAAGTTCAGTAGCTCTCACAGTCCTCAATGAAAACCTTTTCCTCTAACTCAGAGTATACCTAAACCTATTCCTACCAGTCCAAGCACCCAAATGGGCAGAGCCAATCACTCGTAGGCACCACTTCCAATGCCCAACTGACCTCTACCTTGCATATTCCTGAACTCCTCCAGGGCAGAGTTTGAACCCCTAACTACTTCTCCAGCTGCTGCTGTAGTGCTGCTGCTGTTACTGATGCTGCTTCATTTTTCTTCTTTAAAATAAAATTTATAATTCCTTTATAATCAGCACTATTCCTTCTGCCGGTCATTGTAACAAAAGTATTTTTCTTTATCACATCTACAATCCTCAAATTAGTAACACCCCCATCTCCCAGCTATCACCTAATTTAGACAACCCTAGCCACTCCAGGTCATTCAGAGAAATGGGCCCCTCTGGGACTGCCCATTTAGTACCCTGCTCCCCTAGGCCATCACAATAAAAGATGCAAATCCCTGCAATCCACTCCCAGATCCTTCTGAGAGACCCTTGCCTCTTGGAAGATGTAAGCCCCACACACAGACACTTACACAGCCCAACACCAGCCTGAAAAATTTCTCCCTATCCTGCCATCCCACTGAACCTCCTCACCTTGAGGCACCTTTAGGAATAGCACTAACTGATCCTTTTTTTCTCCTTCCTGTATTACTTTTCCTACCACTCTTTCATCTTCTTCTTCACCCCTACTCTAATTCGCTTCCTTCACTACTTTTCAGAAGTGTACAGGATTCCTCCACTACATCATTTAACAGTTAACTACCCTTATACAACCCCACCTCCATGCCACCCTTAACAGCTACACCAAGATGTCAAGAGAGCAAAAGGAGGCCAGTACACACACACACACACACACACAAAGAGAAACAGACTCAAATAAATGAATAACGTCTAAATACATGTACATATGTAAATATATTTTTATATGATGAGGGAAAATAGATCTATGTGCATATTTTATAGGTTTAGTATTAAGGTTGCATATGGACATTGGGCCTCCACTCCAGTACTCTCTCAATGCAAAAACACTTTGTTGGATTACCAGGCATCCCATGATGCTTACCTTCCTGACACAATTGCTGAAGACAAAGCGGGTTCATAATCAAATGTGGTAAAGAAAACTGATGGTGCCCAGCTATCAAAAGATATCGCATCTGGGGTCTAAAAGGCTTGAAGGTAAACAAGAGGCCATCTAGCTAAGAAGCAACAAAGCCCTCATGGAAGAAACACACCAGCCTGTGATCATAAGGTGTGGAGTCAGATCGAGTGCAATTCCTAGTATGTCCCCAGCGTTGTCCCTGTAGGGGTATGGGTCAGGGAGGGATATTGTGTCTTCTAGTGGGACTGGCCATAGGGTTCTCTCTGTGCATTGGCTGCTCTGAGCTGGGATACAGTCCGCAAGGCTTGGTGGACTAGTATGTGCTCCACTCTCTTCCTCCCTCTTCAATTGCTCCCAAGTGTTCTGATCAAACATGTCCCTCTCCCTGAGCTGTAGCTTCAGCACTGTCCTCTGAAGTAAATTCTTCTGGGGGGAGGGTGAGCTGTCCACATAGTTGGGATTGGAGCCAGCCCCTCAGACCTCTCTACTTGTTCCCTGCTTCAATGGCATGTTGCATTCACATCGTGGAGCACAGGGTTGAAGTCTTGTCCCTGAAGAAATATTAACAATACCCTCCCCTTTGGTGGGTTAGTGCCCTGTTACCCCGCTACCCATTTCATTTTTCTTTTTTTCGGCCCTCCCCTTTAGTTGGCTACTTTATGTATCCCTGGATTTGGTCTGGCCCCTGCCATACTACCTGGACATCACCCCAGGAATGTATATATATATAGTAGCTATTTCCCTATGCCCCTTTTGTTTGTTTTTTTGTTTTTATTTATTTTTTCGAATTTGTGTATTTAAATATTTTAAAACAATTTATTAGGGGCTCATATAACTCTTATCACAGTCCATAAATATACATACATCAATTGTATAAAGCACATCTGTACATTCTTTTCCCTAATCATTTATTTCTCCTCTTTTCTTTTTTTACATTTTATTAGGGACTCATACAACTCTTATCACAATCCATACATATACATACATCAATTGTATAAAGCACATCCGCACATTCCCCGCCCCAATCATTCTCAAAGCGTTTGCTCTCCACTTAAGCCCTTTGCATCAGGTCCTTTTTTTCCCCCTCCCTCCCCTCTCCCCCCTCCCTCATGTGCCCTTGGTAATTTATACATCGTTATTTTGTCATATCTTGCCCTATCCGGAGTCTCCCCTCCCCCCCTTCTCTGCTGTCCCTCTCCCAGGGAAGAGGTCACATGTGGATCCTTGTAATCAGTTCCCCCTTTCCAACCCACTCACCCTCCACTCTCCCAGCATCGCCCCTCACACCCTTGGTCCTGAAGGTATCATCCACCCTGGACTCCCTGTGTCTCCAGCCCTCATATGTACCAGTGTACAGCCTCTGTCCTATCCAGCCCTGCAAGGTAGAATTCGGATCATGGTAGTTGGGGGGAGGAAGCATCCAGGATCTGGGGGAAAGCTGTGTTCTTCTTCGGTACTACCTCGCACCCTAATTAACCCATCTCCTCTCCTAAACCCCTCTATGAGGGGATCTCCATTGCCTATGCCCCTTTTGTTTTTTTAAACTTACCTCAGCGGACTCATGTTGTACTTGTCCTTTTGTGCTTGGCTTACTTCACTTAGCATAATTTCCTCCAGTTCTTCCCATGTGGCAATATGCGTCATGCGTTTATCACTGCTTTTTAGAGATGCATAGTACTCCATTGTATGGATACACCAGTGTTTTAAACCATTCGTCAGTTGATTGAAATTTGCGTTGTTTCCAACTCCTTGCAATTGTGAACTGTGCCACGATGAACATTGAAGCACAGATAACTGGGCGTGGTTTGTTTCCTTCCTCTTCTGGGTATATGCCCACTAGGGTCATATGGTAGCTCAATTTCCATCTGTTTTAGATATTGCCAAATCGATTTCCATAGTGGCTGTACATAACTACAGGTCACCAGGTGGTATCTCATAGTTGTTTGTTTTAATTTGCATTTCTCTTATGGCTAATGATCAGGAATATTTTCACATATGTTTATTGGCCATTCAGATTTCTGCCTTCTGAAACTTCTGTTCAGGTCTGTTGCCCACCTCCTCAGTGGGCAACTAGTTTTTTCTCTTCAGAAGCTAGCAGAGAATTGTAGATTTTAATAATAAGGCCTGTGTCTGATGTGTCATTGCTAAAGATGGTTTCCCAGTCTGTGGCTCTCTTGGTGAATTATTTTGATATACACAGGTGTTTTATTTTCAATATATCCCATTTGTCAATCTGTGACTCATCTGTATTTATGTCTTTCCCTATATCTGATAGCCTATGTATTCCCTGCGCCAAAGTTCTCAAGTTGGTCCCAATTTCCTCATTGATGGCACTAATAGTTTGGGGTTTTACCTCGAGGTCTGTGATCCACCTTGAGTTTATTCTTGTGCATTTAGTGAGGTAAGGGTCTTGCTTTATTTTCTGCAGGTATCCATTTTTTTCCAGCATCACTTGTTGAAGAGGGCATCTGCTTCCCATTGGATATTTTTGGGGCCCTTATCAAAGATCAGTTGTCTGTATGCTGATGCTTTTTATTTCTGGGTTTTCAGTTCTTTTCCATTGGTCTGAGTATTTGTCATTGTACCAATACCATGTGGTTTTGACAACTGTGACTGTTAATATGTGCTAAAGTCAGGTAAAGCAAGCCCTCCCACAGTGTCCTTCTTCTTGAGGAGTTCTCTGCTAATTCTGGGCTTCTCCCCTCTCCATATGAAGTTGGTAATCAGTCTTTCCATTTCTTTGAAGAGAGATGAGAGTACTCATATAAGAATTGCATTAAATTTATATGGTGCCTTGGGCAGAACTGACATCTTTACTATATTGAGTCTTCCAACCCACGCGCATGGGATATTCTTCCATTTGTTGAGGTCACTCTTTTAATAGTGTTCTGTAATAGTAGTTTCTTGTGATAGTGTTCTGTAGTTCCTCATATAAATCTTTTGGTTTTTTAGTCAGGTATATCCCAAGATATTTCAATTTGTGCTTAGCTATTGTGAAGGGTACTACCTTTTTGATCCCCACTTCCATGGTCTTGTCCGATGTGTATAGCAGTCCGATAGACTTCATTTGTTGATCTTGAATCCTGCCACTCTGTCATATTCCTCTATCGCTTCCTACATTCCACTTGTGGAGTTTGGAGATTTTTCAATATATAAAATCACATTGTCTGCAAATAACGATAGTTTCACCTTTTCCTTCCCCAGGTGAATACCCTTGATGTCTTCTCTTTGCCTTATACTTTTAGCTAGGACCTCTAGTATGATGCTAAATAGGAGTGGGGGCAGGGGACATCCTTGTCTGGCCCCCTTTTTCAGTGGGATTGTTTTAGTTTTTTCTCCATTGATGACCCCATTGGCTGTTGGTCTTTCATATATAGCTTGCATAATATTGAGGAATTTTCCTTCCATTTCGATATTCTTGAGTATCTTAAACAGGAATGGGTATTGAATGTTGTTGAATGCCTTTTCTGCATCTGTCGATATTATCATGAGGTTCTTATAGTTTTTCATGTCAATGTGGTGAATGATACTGATGGTCTTTCATATGTTGAACCATCCCTGCATCCCTGGTGTGAATCCCACTTGGTCATGGTGATTATTTGTCTTATATGCTTTTGTATTCCATTGGCCAGTATTTTGTTAAGGTTTTTTTTTGCATCAATGGTTATTAGGGATATTGGTCTATAGTTCTCAATTCTTGTGGGATCCTTGCCTACGTTAGGTATCAGAGTTATACTAGCTTCATAGAAAGAGTTTTCCGCCTTTTTCTGTGTTCTGGAAGTTTGTGTAGAATTGGTGTCAGTTCTTCCCTGAATGCTTGGGAGAATTCTCCTGTGAAGCCATCTGGTCCAGAGGATTATTTTGTTGGCAATCCCTTGATAACCTTGTCTATTTCTTCTATTGCTATGGGTCTGTTGAGATTCTTGACATCCATCGGGGATAGTCTAGGGAGGGATGGTTTTTCCAAGAATTTGTCCCTGTCTTCCAAGTTGTTGAATTCACTGGAGTACAGGCCTTCGTAGTGCTGTGAAATCATCCTTTTTATTTCATTAGGGTCTGTTGTAATGTCCCCTCTTTCATGCCTCGTCCTTGCTATTGAAATTTATTCCCTCCTTTCTTTGGTTGGTTTGCCAGCAGTCTGTTGATTCTGTTTATCATTTCAAAGAACCAACTTTTTGCAGCATTAATTTTTTCCATAGTTTTCTTACTTTCCCTCTCCTGAATCTCAGGCCTGATTTTTATTTCTTTTCTTTTGCTATTAGTAGGATTGTCCTGCTGACTCTGCTCTAGTTGTTGTAAATTTTGTGCCAGCATATCAATCATGAGTCTTCCTTTTCCGTGTGTGCATGTATTGCTATGAAACTTCCTCTGATACCTGCCTTTGCTGTGTTCCATAAGTTTTGGTACACTGTGTTCTCATTCTCGTTGGTTTCTAGAAATTTCCTAATTTCCTCTCTGATCTGGGCCAGTATGTCCTCCTTTTGCAATAGAGTTATTCATCATCCTCTAATTGTTTGCTCTTGTTTTCTTCATCTTCCTTTTTTTGATTTCCAGTCTATGGCACAGTGGTCAGAGAGAGAGGTCTGTATGATCTCAATGTGCTTAAATTTATGTAGATTCGCTTTATGTCCCAGCATGTGGTCTATCTTCGGATACGTGCCGTGTGGGCTTGAGAAGAATGTGAATTTTTTTGTATTTTGATGAAAAGGTCTGTAAATATCAGGTCGAATTGTTGTGTTTAGGTCTCTAGCCTCCGTGTTGCGCTTTCCCCCCTGTAATCTACCTAACTCAGAGAGCAGTGTATTGAAGTCACCTACTGTAATTGTTGAGGCTGTGATTTCTCTTTTTCATCTTTTGGTGCATTTGGTTAACGTATTTATTGGGTCTCTTGTTCAGGGAACACATGTTTACAATGCTTAGTGGTTCTTAGAGCATTATATACTGTCCCTTATTTCTTTTTATGGTTTGCACTTTGAGGTCAGTTTTATCTGAGATTAGGATTGCAACCCCTGCATTTTTTTGATATTCACCTTCCTGACACAATTGCAGAAGACAAAATGGGTGCATAAACAAATGTGGTGAAGAAAGTTGATATTGGCCGGCTATTAAAAAATACAGTGTATGGTAGTCAAACAAGGGGCCATCTGGAAGGAAAATAACAAAGTCCACATGGAAGCAGCACACCAGCCTGTGTGATCATGAAGTGTCCACATAAAAAGGTATCGGATCGATGTGAAGGGGTAGGAATGTAGTGGAGCCATAAAACCCACCTTCAAGTTAATTGGACAATCTCCCTCAGAAGGGTCACATGGAAGGGATGATAAAACCAAGGCACTGCATAGCACTGAAGAAGCACGTAACTGTCCTCTAGTTCTCTAATATTTCCTCCCTTACTATTATGGTTTTTATTCGTCGTGCCTCATTAATCACGTTAGACTTGCAGGTGCTCATTTGTATAATTAAAATTATTCAATACATGACAGCCAAGATAGATAACCTTTCAGAAACAGTAACAGGAGTAATGGTTCCGTGAGGGAATGAAAGTGAGGGGGAAGAGAGGGAAGAGGGAGGCGCTGAAAGTACTTGTAACTGTATAACCCCACTGAAGGGGAGCAAAGAATAGAATTGTACATAAATGAATATATTGAATGGTGCAAGATGCGGCAAAGAAAATAATAAGGGCTACTGAGGGGAGTTGAGAAAGGGAGCGGGTAAAGGGGTAAAGGAATTCAAAAAGAAAATGTTCTGAAACTGACTATGGAAGCAATTGTACAATACTGCTTGATGTGACTGAACTAGAGAATGCTGTGATGTCTGCACAACTCCCCAAAAAATGATTGTTTTAAAAGAGAAAAACCTTTGAATTCCAATCTAAGAGAATCACAAGCTACAAAAATGTAAAGAAAGCCTAAGAATAACATGGGACACAATCCTATAACTTATAGGGATTCCAGAAGATGACTAAACAAAAAATCCCAAGAGAGTAAAGTCCAAGAACTCCTGTAAGAAAAATTTCCTTGCTGCATAAAGGATGAGAAGATAACTACCTGGAAGCTAGACAACCCCAATCAGGACAGACCCATGTGTTAGGTCGGGTTGACTAGAGAAACAAATCCAGGGACATTTATAAACGTGAAAGAGCTTTATATTAAAGAGCAACTGTATATTGAGAAAACATCCCAGTCCAAGCCAGATCAAGTCGATAAGTCTGATATTAGCCCATATGTCCAATACTAGTCCATAAATTCCTCTTTACACTCACTCAGCACATACAATAATGCGTAATGCAGGAAGGTCACAGGGCAGTGGGTGTAAAGTCTTGTGCATCCAGTGGCAGTGGAAGCACCTCAGTGTTGATGCAGGTCTCTACGTGGCTCCTCCATCTCTCTGAGTGTGATTACTCAACAGGAAGGTGAAGCAGTGAGTGTGTGGCCCGCCTCCAAGGAGAAAGAGAGGAAGTTCCTCGAATCCTCACGAGTTAGTCAGATTTTTTTATGAAGTGGCTCACTGTTTCCAGAGTGAATATTTCCAAGAGGAATCCTCATGAGAAGGCCATGCCCACCATGAGGCATCATCAGGCTGTGACCTGATTGACAGGCTAGACTCCACCCCTTCACTTTCATAATACATCTGACTCTTCTGATACTTACATGCCAAGAGGAGGCACAACTAACCATACAGACATGCCAAATGGTGAAAGATACCAAAGAAGCCCCCATGAGACCCATCCTACAGGTGCAAGTGTAGGAGCCTCAGATGGCTGCAGCCCCAGGCAACATCTAACTTAAATCACATGAGAAACTCCAAGGAAGAACAGCCCATCGGATCCAAGTTAGTTCACAGAACTGTGAGAAATAATAATAAAAAACAGGTATTTTAAGGCACTATAAAGGTGCCGTGGTCGCGAAGGTGGGTTACACATTGGACTACTAACCTCAAGGTCAGCAGAGATGGAAATTGTATTACAACTTAAATTCTGACCACCCAGTTTTGCAGGTTTTAGATGGCACTGAAAGCCCAAAATCCATTTGCAGAGTGTACCTACAGGGACTAAGCCTCCAGTAAGTCCCCTCCAACTACTAACTAGGGATATGAACAGCCTTGCCCTCAGACACAGGGCATCAAAAAGTAAATAAATACAGATATAAGTAGGTTAAATTTTAACACCTAATAATTTCTTTTCCTTTTTGACCTACTTTAATTTGTTCTGGTTTTTGTTTTGTGATATTGTGGTGGAGTGTATGTTCCTGTGATGCTGGAAGCTATGTCACTGGCATCTCAAATGCCAGCAGGGTCACCCAAAGTGACCAGGCTCGAGCAGAACTTCCAGACTAAGAATAGACACCCAAGAAGAACTCAGCTTCCCACTTCAGAGGAAGAAGCCACTGAAAACCTTATGCATAGCTTCGAAATACTGATGCTGAAGGTTGGGGGACCTTGAGTCGCAGGGTACTTAAAATGTGACTGAAGAGGAACTGATATCTCAGAGTGTAGTCAACGTAGTGTCGTGAATGGGGTAGAGGCTACAGGAGTGGAGCCTTTGGGTACTTCATCTACTGAGGGGCCACAACTCAAGGTAAGGAGAGGCAGTTACAAAAATCTGCTAATGATCAGAACTTGAATGTGCAAAATATGAAGCTAGGAACATTGGAAAGCATCAAAAATGAATAAAACAGATCAATATCCTAGGCATTAGATAGCTGAAAGGGACTGACATTAGTCATTCTGAATCAGAAAATCATGATTTACCATGTCAGGAATAACACAATCATGAAGAATGATGTGGCAGTCATTGTCAAAAAGGACATTTCAAAATCAATTCTGAAGTGCAATTCTATGGCAGGATTATATCTATTCCCCTTCAAGGAAATCCAATCAGTACAACTATCATTTTACATTTATGCACCAACCACAAAAACTACAGATGAAAAAACTTGAAGAATCCTACCAATGACTTTAAATCTGAAATTGATCAAAGATGCATTGATAATTATTAGTGACTGGAATGCAAAAGTTGGAGACCAAAGGAAGGAACAGTAGTTGGTAAGGAGGATCTTGGTTGTAGACATGAAGCTAGAGCTCACATGACAGAATTTGGCAAAACTAACAACTAGTTCATAGTAAATACCTTTTTTTCAACAGCACAAAAGGCATGGAGTTCTCCAGATAGAGCACACAGATATCAAATGGACTACATTCGTGGCAAGAGAAGTTGGAGAAGCTCAACATCAGCAGCTAACACCAGGTGTGGGCTGATGGTGGAACAGATCATCGATTGCTCATATGTAAGTGTAGGATAAAGCTGAAGAATCTAAAAACAACTCCATGAAAGTTAAAATAGGGCCTTGAGTCTACCCTACCTGAATTTTGAGAACATCTCAAAAACAGATTTGATGCACTGAACAATAATAACAGAAGACCTGATGAGCTTTGAGAGGACATTAAGAACATTCTTCATGAAGAAAGCAAAAGCAGGAAAGAATAATAGATCAAAGTGGGTGGCAGAAGAGGCTCTGAAACTTTCTCTGTATCATAGAGTAGCTAAAGGAAATGGAAGAACAGATGAAATGAAATAGCTAAACAGAACATTTGAAGGGGTGACTTGAGAAGACAGTAATATATGATAATGTTCAATGACCTAGAATTAGAACATGCTCAGCACATCTTAAACTGAAAGAACTCAGGAAAAATTCAAGCCTCAAGTTACAATACTGAAAGATTTCATCAGCAAAAATTAAATTTTTATGCAGGAAACAACAAAACAAGATGGAAAGGACACACAGAATCACTGTACCAAGAAGAACTAGTCATTATTGCACTGGTTCAAGAGCGTAGGAGCAAAACTCAACTGGAACATAAGGAAGAAGTTCATGCTGTACTCAAAGTATTCGCCAAAGCCAAGGCACTGAGAATTGATGGAATACCAACTGAATTGTTTCAACAAACTAATGATGCACTGAAAGCACTCAGTCATCTATGCCAGGAAATTTGGAAGACCACTACTTGACCAAATGATTGAAAGAGATCCATATTTGTACCCATTCCAAAGAAAGGTGACGCAGCAGAATGCTCAAACTACAGACCAATATAATTGATATCACATGCCAGTAAAATTTTATTGAAGATCATTCAAGAACAGTTGTAGCCGTGCATTAGGGAGGCACTGCCAGAGGTTCGGGCCAGACTCAGAAGAAGACATGTAATGAGGGATATCATTGCCGATGTCAGATGGATCTTCGCTCAAAACAGGGAATACCCAAAAGACGTTTTCTAGTGTTTTACTGACTATGCCAAGGCATTCGACTTGTGATGGATCATAACGAACAATGGATAACCTTGAAAAGAATGGGATTTCCAGAACGACTCATTGTACTCATGTGGAACTTGTACATGGATCAAGAGGCAATTGTGTGGATGAAACAAGGGAATACTGCACCGTTCAAAATTTTTAAAAGTATGCGGCAGGGCTGAATCCTCTTAGGATACTTTTTCAATCTCTATGCTGAGAGATTTTCAGAGAAACTGGCTTATATGAAAAAGAATGCGGCATTAAGGCTGGAGGAAGGCTTATTAACAACCTGAGTTATGCAGATGACACAACCTTGCTTAAGAAAAGTGAGGGAGACTCGAAGAACCTGCAGATGAAGATCAAGGAGTCCAACCCTTAGAATGGATTATGACTCGATGTAAAGATGAAAATCCTCACAACTGGACCAATAGACAACATCATGATAGAGAGAAAGTTGAAGTTGTCAAGTTTTTGTCTTGCTTGGATCCACAATCAATGCTCATGGAAGCAGCAGTCAAGAGATTAAAAATCAAGTTGCCCTAGGCTAATCAGCTGCACAAGCCCTCTTCAGAGTCTTGAATATCTGAAAACTCTTTAGAATATTGAAAAGGAAGGATGCTACTTTGAGGACTAAGGTGTGCCTGACCTAAACCATGGTATTTTCAATTGCCTCATATGCATGTAAAAGTTAGACATTGAATAAAGACGACTGAAGAAGAACTGATGCATCTGAATTGGAGAACTGCAGCAGAATACTGAAAGCACTGCTGAAAGTAGGCCTATCCCCAGTGCGCTCCCTAAAGGTAAGGATGGAGAGACTTCATCGTGCATGCTTTGCGCATATTGTCAGGAGAGACCAGTCCCTGGGCCAGGACGTCATGTTTGGAAAGGCAGAGGGGGACAGCATAAAAGAGGAAGGCCCTCAAGGAGATGGAGTGACATCCTGGCGGCAACAGCGGGCTCAAGCATAGAAACAACAGTGAGGATGGCATAGGACAGGGGAGTGTTTTCCTTCTGTTGTGAAAAAGGTAGCTAGCTAGGGGTCACAACAGACTTGATGGCACCTAACAACAACAACAAAACAATTTCTCTTATTTTTGACTTGCTTTGGCTTTGAGATTTTTCTGTATTTTCTTTTGTTATTGTTGTTTGGGGAATTGCAAGATAGATTTTCTTTATATGAAATTCAGGACAGGTAAATCTAGAGACAGTAACTAGATTAATAGTTTTCCACAGATATGGCAGGGGAGGCTGGAAGGAAATGGAGAGTTAATAATAATGAGTGAAACATTGGAAAATGCTCTAAAGTTGATTGTTGATCATTAATATATTCATACCATTAAATTATATGGTACCTGAATTTCACGTCAATGAAACTTTGCTTTTTCGTTTTAAAAAAGATGTGTTACTCTGAGTATATTAGAGAAACAAATCCACAAACTCATATGTATAAGAGAGTTTTATATAAAGGGCAAGTGTACATTAAGAAAGCATCCCAACCCAGTGCTGCCCAAACCCCTAAGTCCAACATTAGCCCATATGTCCAACACTGACCTACAAAGTCCTCCTCAATCTCACAAAACACACGCAATGACGCCGGCTGCAGGAGAAAAACCAAATCAGTGAACATGTAAGCATCTCATCACTGGCAGGGGTCTCCACACGGCTGCTCCAGCACCCAGGGCTGCATCGGGGTAGGTCCATGTGGCTTTTCCTCAGGGATGTCTCGCAGGAAGTAGCCTTGCCAGCTGAAGCAGGGAACTGGCTAAGGCAGCTGCACCCTGGTCCAACCATGAGAAAGCAAGAGACCTGAGAACGGAAAGGCGAGGCTCACTGAGCCATTTATCTGTTGGTCCTTCAATTAATTCCACATGTGTTTATCGGCCAGGTTAGCACAATAAACTTAACTATCTCAAAGAACTTTGGTGGCATAGTGCTAAGTGTTCAGGAGTTCAAAACTACCAGCATCTTTTTTGGAAGATGAGACATTCTGCTCCAGTAAAAATTTAGAGTCTGAGAAACCCAAAAGTCTGTCCTACAGAGTATCTGAGTCAACTTGATGGCAGTGAGTTTGTTGCTCTTCTTCTCAATCAAAAGCATTCTGAAGTGCTTTTGCAAATAGAAAAGAAAGGGGTAGGTTTGGGCTTCCATTCCAGGACTGTGCATTATTTACCTTTCTCAACTCTTAACTATATTCATATAATTAGTGGTGGAGGCACAATTACAAAATATGAGAGTACCTGTTTATAATTTCAGTTGCTTCTTTTTCTAGTTTTGACTGTGGATATTTCTGGTAATAAAATCAAAGATATACAAAGGAGGCAAAATATAATTGTACGCAAAAATGAGGATGTGGCCATTTGATTAGCTATGGCACAATAGTTATGATTAACAAAGGGCTGATGCAAGCAAAATATGCAATAATGCAATTCACAATAATACAGCAACATTTGAAAGCAGTAAATTATATGAACTATAATTTTTACAATATAAGGTATTTATACATCCATTGTATAATTTAAATTCCAAATTAGCTTAATAAGCTTAACCTATGAGGTAGAAGTTTAGAAATAACACAGATCATCCTTTTAAATAAAGCTCTTTTAAAAAATTGATTCATCTGCAGTGTGAACATGACAGTGGGTCAGGAAGAAAGTAAAAGGAAACAGAGGAAAGAACTAGGAAGCAAAAGACATAGAGGTATAAACATATGCATGTACATATGCAAATAGATTAATATATAATGATAGGGATATAGGCCTATGTACATATATGTATTGTATATGTTAAGTATTAAAGAAGCAGATGGACATTGGAACTCTACTCAAATATTCCCTCAACACAAGAATGCTTTGTTCTAATAACCTGGCATTCTGTGATGCTCATCTTCTCATCACAATCTCTGAAGATAAATGGGTGCATAAGCAAATGTGGTGAAGAAAGCTGATGGTACCCAGCTATTAAAAGATAAAGTGTCTGGGGTCTTAAAGGCTTGAATTTAAACAAGTGGTCATCTAACAGGGAAACAACAAAGCCCCCATGGAAAAAGCACACCAGCCTGTGTGATCATGAGTTGTATCAGGTATCAGGTATCAGGCATCAGAAGACCCAAAACCCATCAGTAGACAATTGGACATCCCCTCACAGAAGGGTCACAAGGAAGGGACAAATCAGCCAGGGTACAATATAGTATCAAAGTAACACACAATATTCCTCTAGTTCTTTGATGCTTCCTCATGACCCTAGTTCTACCTTACAAACCTGACTAGACTGGAGCAGGTACACTGGTACAGATAAGAGCTCTGAACACACAAAATCCAGGACAGATAAATCCCCAGGAACAATAATGGGAGTAGCAATGAAGCTAGGGGGAAGGTGGATTAGCAGGGAGAGAAAGGGGGAACCAATCACAAGGATCAATGTATAACACACACACATCCCTAGGGGGACGAACAACAGAAATGTGAGTGAAGGGACACAGCAGATGGTTTAAGATATGAAAGCATAATAACTTATAATTTGTCAAGGGTTCACAAGGGTCAGGGGGAGCTGATCCAAGGGTTCAAATAGAAAGAAAATGTTTTGAAAAGAATGATGGCAATGATTGGGGCAGGGAATGTATGGATGTGCTTTATACAATTGATGTATGCATATGTATGGATTGCGATAAGAGTTCTATGAGTCCCTAATAAAATGTAAAAAAAGAAAAGAGGAGAAAAAAATGATTAGGGAAAAGAATGTACAGATGTGCTTTACACAATTGATGTATGTATATGTATGGACTGTGATAAGAGTTGTATGAGCCCCTAATAAATTGTTTTAAAAAAAAAAAGAATGATGGCAACATATGTACAAATATGATTGCTACAATTGATATTATAAGAGCTGTAAAAGCCCCCAATAAAATGATAAGTAAAAAATTGATGTCATATTTATTAATAGTACCTTTAAAAATGAATTGTTTTGGAATATCTTCAAAATGACTGAGTTACTAATCATATGCTTATAAAAATACTTTTATGAGCAGAGCATGTTCAAGATGCCTAGTAAATTATTTGCTTTATTTTGCTACATATATTTTGAGATCTTAACATAATCTATGTACACTCACCAGCCACTCCTTGGGAGCAAGAGGAAGCTGATTGTTTCCCTGAAGATTTACAGCCTCAGAAACCCTATGCAGGGCTTCTATGAATCAAATCAGCTCAATGGCAGTAGGTTTGGGGTTTTTTTTTGGTATGTATACTTGGAGAATCTAGAATTTTCAAGATTAGCTGTTAGCTATGTTATTACAGAAAAAATAGTTAAGTCTGTGGAGTTAGACCTACAATAGTAGAGTCACGTCATGTTCCTCGGGACCTACCTCTGCATTTCACTTGAGCATGTTCATGAAACATTTGAAGCAATTGAAAATACCATGACTTGAGTCAAGCGTACTTTGGTCCTCAAAGCAGCATCTCTGTGGTTTTTGTTTGTTGTTTTTAACACTTTAAATAGGTCTTATGCAGCAGATTTTTCCAATGTTATACTTTCTTTGATTTCTTGGTTGCTATTTTCATTGTGGATTTAAGTAATATTAAATTCTTGACAACATCAATATTTTGTTTATCATGACATTGCTTATTGACCCAGTTGTGACCCCTGGTGGTGTAGGGGTTATGCATTGGGTTGCGATCCATAAAGTTAGCAATTCAAAACTACCAGGAGAAAGTTGTTGCTCAAGAGAAAGAGAATTTTCTCCTCCAAGACTTAGTTACAGTCTCCAGCTAGACCAGAGCAGGTACACTGGTACAGATAAGAGCTGGAAACTCAGAGAATCCAGGATAGATAAACTCCTTAGGACCAATGAGAGTAGCGATACTAAGAGGGGTAGAGGAAGGTAGGGGAGAGAGGGGGAACCGATCACAATGATCTACATATGACTCCCTCCCTGGGGGAGGGACAACAGAAAAGTGGGTGAAGGGAGACATCGATCAGTGTAAGACATGAAAAAATAATAAAAATTTATAAATTATCAAGGGTTCATGAGGGAGGGAGGGTTGGGGAAGGAGGAGATCGAAATGAGGAGCTGATGGCAAGGGCTCAAGTAGAAAGAAGATGTTTTGAGAATGATGATGGCAACAAATGTACAAATGTGCTTGACACAATGGATGGATGGATGGAGTGTGATAAGAGTTGTATGATCCCCCAATAAAATGATTTTTTTAAAAAGAGTTACAGTCTTACAACCTCAGAGGGACAGTTCTACCAGTCCTATTGGGTCTCCATGAGTCGTCATAGACTCAATGTAGTGAGTTTGATTTTTTGGTTTGAGTTTTATGTTGGGGTATAATCCACACGATCTAAAACAATAATGGCTCCAAGTCTTTCTCGCTTTCAGCAAATAAGGCTGCATTATCTTCATAGTACAAGTTGTTAATGAATCTTCCTCCGATCTTGAGGTCCTGTTCTTCATAGAGCCCTCTTCTCTGAAGACTGTGTCTAACACGCTAAACTGATCTGGAGGCTTGAATGTGTAGGCACACAGGCACCACGATCAGGTTACTCTTTACATGCTAAGTGTTCTGCTTCACTACGAGTGAATAACTAACTGTAGAAGACTCTTAAGTATCTGGCACACTTCCTGTGTTCTAGGTGAGCAAAGACCCTATATGCAGGGTAGAAAATATACCCCAAATCTCAAATATAATTTAAGAAGAAAATTTATTAAGCCTTAAGCAAGACAAACACATCAGATGAGGGAAACCATTAACATGAAGTCATAATGGTGTCCAAAGGTTTGCCAAAAATTGGAGGCTTAAATTGGACCAAACCTAACCAAACACTGATTCCAACTCGTAGTGAATTATACCTGTAAAGTTCTTTTTTTTTTTAAACAATTTATTGGGGCTCATACAATTCTTATCACAGTTCATACATATACATACATCAATTGTATAAAGCACATTTGTACATTCTTTGCCCTAATCATTTTTTTCTCCTCTTTTCTTTTTTTACATTTTATTAGGGACTCATACAACTTATCACCATCCATACATATACATACATCAATTGTATAAAGCACATCCATACATTCCCTGCCCCATCATTCTCAAGGCATTTGCTCTCCACTTAAGCCCCTTGCATCAGGTCTTCTTTTTTTTCCCCCTCCCTCCCTTTTCCCCCCTCCCTCATGTGCCCTTGGTAATTTATACACCGTTATTTTGTCATATCTTGCCCTATCCGGAGTCTCCCTTCCCCCCTTCTCTGCTGTCCCTCTCCCAGGGAAGAGGTCACATGTGGATCCTTGTAATCAGTTCCCCCTTTCCAACCCACTCACCCTCCACTCTCCCAGCATCGTCCCTCACACCCTTGGTCCTGAAGGTATCATCCACCCTGAATTCCCTGTACCTCCAGCCCTCAAATGTACCAGTGTACAGCCTCTGTCCTATCCAGCCCTGTAAGGTAGGATTCAGATCATGGTAGTTGGGGGGAGGAAGCATCCAGGATCTGGGGGAAAGCTGTGTTCTTCATCGATACTACCTCACACCCTAACTAACCCATCTCCTCTCCTAAACCCCTCTATGAGGGGATCTCCATTGGCCGACACTTGGGCCTTGGGTCTCCACTCTGCACTTCCCCCTTCATTTAATATGGTATATATATATACATATATACATATACATATACACATACATACACACACTTATATCTTTTTTTTTTTTGCATGATGCCTTATACCTGGTCCCTTGGCACCTCGTGATCGCACTGGCCGGTGTGCTTCTTCCATGTGGGCTTTTTTGTTTCTGAGCTAGATGGCCGCTTGTTCACCTTCAAGCCTTTAAGACCCCAGACACTATCTCTTTTGATAGCCGGGCACCATCAGCTTTCTTCACCACATTTGCTTATGCACCCATTTGTCTTCAGCGATCCTATCATGGAGGTGTGCACTCAATGATATGATTTTTCGTTCTTTGATGCCTGGTAACTGATCCCTTTGGGACCACTCGATCACACAGGCTGGTGTGTTCTTCCATGTGGACTTTGTTGCTTCTGAGCTAGATGGCCGCTTGTTTATCTTCAAGCCTTTAAGACCCCAGTCACTATCTCTTTTGATAGCCGGGCACCATCAGCTTTCTTCACCACATTTACTTGTTCACCCACTTTGGGTCCAGCCGTTGTGTCGGGAGAGTGAGCATCATAGAGTTCCAATTTAATAAAAGAAGGTATTCATGCATTGAGGGAGTGTTTGAGTAGAGGCCCAAGGTCCTTCCGCCACCTTAATACTTGACCTATAAATATAGACACATAGATCTATTTCCCCATCTTCCTCTATATATTTGCATGTACATGTCTTTGTCTAGACCTCCAAGAATGCCCTTTGACTCCTAGCTCTTTCCTCCATCTCCCTTGACTTTCCTCCTGCCCTACTACCATGCTTCGTCGCCACCTGGGCTAGAGTATACCTCTTCTCTTAGCAACCTTACCCTTGATCATTTCCCACCAGGCCTGCCACTCCCCCTTCTCTACCATTTGGGGTCTCATGTTTTTCCCTTGTCCCTGGGTTTGTTAACACCACTTCCTTAACCCCCCTACCCCCCCACCACCCCAAGTCTCCCCGGAACTGTCGGTCCCATTGTTTTTCCTCCAGATAGTTCATCCAGCCTGTCCTATTCAGACAGACCTGTGGAGTCACTAACATGCACGAAAACAAGACAGAGGAAAACAAAGCAACAGTATACAACCAGACAACAAAACAATAAAAACAAACCACTGACAAAGAACAGAACAAAACAGTTCACAAGAGAAAAGCTTGTAGTCAGTTCAGGGATCGTTTGCTGGCCCTTAGGAGCGTTTTCCAGTCCAGTCTGTTGGGGCACCACGCCCTGGCCCCAAAGTCCACTTTCAGCATTCCCTAGGGACCTTGCCACTCCATTCCCTTGCTGTTCCACTGCACTCCCCCAGTGATTTGCCTCGGTGTGGTGGGATCAGGTCAGGTGCAATTCTCACACTGTGTCTCCGGTGCTGTCCCCTGTATCGCCCTTAGTCACTGATTGGCATCATTTCTCATAGTGGGGCCAGCCATGTTGTTCTCTCTGTGGACTGGCTGCTCTACTCAGGAACATCATCATCACGGCCTGGTGGGTCAGGCTGTGCTCCACTCTCTCCTCCTGCCCCTTCATCTTCTCCCGTGTGCTCTGATCAGATATGTTCATCTCCCGGAGCTGCAGAGTCAATGTCGTCCTTTGGAACAAATTCTTTTTGGGGGAGGGGCAGGAATCCACTTAATTTATGGTGCTGGGGCCAGCCTCCCAGACCTCTCCACTGGTTCCCTACTCCATGCCGGGATATTGCATTGACACCTTGCGACACTGGGTTGAAGTCTGGTCCCACTTTCCCTGTGGAGATATAAACAATACCCTCCCCTTGGGTGGATTAATGCCCCATGACCCCACTACCCTTTTCTTCCTTGTATTCATCCTTTTGTTTTCCTTTCCCCACCTCCTCCACCATTGTCTACCATGTACATCCCTGGTTTTGGTCTGGTCTCTTCCATACTACACAGTCTTCACTCCTAGCCTGTAAAGTTCTTAAGACTGTAACGCTTTACAGGAGAAGGAAAATAAGTGCGGTAGGAAATAAATGCTCTCTGCCCACACCAAAAATTAAAAAAGCACATTTCTGGAAACTAAAAAATAATAAGATAATGTTTTACTATATTGTCAGGCTTGAAAGGCAAATTTGATGGTTATCTGTCCACATTCTTAAACACTCATTCCTTTTGAAATTGCCTAGCCATGTTCATGTAGCTTCACTGGGTTCTAGGTAACAGGAGTTCTAAACATCACTCAAAACAGCCCACGTCCAGGTCCACAGCGCTATCCAGTTTGTCTTATTCTGGCCCAAAGCCTGTTCCCCTTTTGGCCCAGTATGCCCTTTGGGATCACAAAGCCCCTTCCACATGACGGTGCTTGACCTAACTGAAGTCCTCTAGGGCACAGATATTAGGAGTCTTTGACTGCGCTTTGATGAACAATCACAGAGAAGTTAACAAAGTCCAGAGGAGACGCTTCCACAGCACCTTCCCAGAAGCGGGAAGTCCTCCACAGTCTTGTCACCACTCAAAAGTGACAGAAATCTCTGCATTGTTGTCAAGGTGATGAAAGTCCAAATACAAATCTCTCTGGAAGAGCAGTTTTTAAGAACACTGCATACACAGAGGAAATAATAAAAGATCCTTGACCCTTCCTCCCCCACCCCCTTCTCCCTCTGCCACGTGGTGATGAGTATTAAAAATGTGTACTTGGAAGCTTTCCACCTCTGAGGTTTAGACAGCTGCTGCCTGAGTATTTTTTTGTTAAAATGTTAAATATATTTTGTTTTTATGAGTGTTCTTTTTAAGGTCCATGTTTCACAATACTAGTTCAGATAACTAAATGGGACTTTACCGACAGAAATGATACTCACAGTGTCTAATAAGTATGCTTCCAAATCAAACACATCCTCCTGACAGGTAAATTTGACAGCCTATCCCAGGGAAGCACATTCACTAAGGTTTGTTAAGCTTATGCCATTTGTAATAAACATGAGAAAGTTCACATATGAAAAAAGAATAATTTCTAACAGGTAACACAGATAAGCCAATGGTACAAATATTCACCCAATGTTCCATGGATTGTTGTCAATGCCATCTGGCAGTACTCAAACAGAGAAATAAGACCAGCCACACCTAACATCTCAAAAAACAAGGAAAAATTCGGGGTCCTAAACAATCCAGATAAGGATAAGGTAGGCAAACCCTTTGACCCAATTACTTCCACATGTTAAAAATTACTGTAATGTTGGAGGGCAGAGCCTCTACCTCACTGAAAGGGGGAGACTACAACTAAGAACCCCAAGAAAGAGTTTAGGATAGAAGATAAAATTGTCCATGCCTTATAGAGTAGGAAGCATGTCCCCAAAGAACCACTGAGCAATCTGGGCAGAAGACCAGGCACAAAAACCAGACTGTTAAGCCGCTCTAGTGAAATAGAGACCTGGCTTATTGAACCAAGCAGAAAGTGACCTCAGTAGGGCATTTAGGGTGTGGCTGCTAGGGTTGTGACCACACTGAGACTTCAAGGAGATGCAGTGGTGGCTTTAAAACAAAAACAGGAACAAGAGAACTAGGCACATGAAAAACTTCATCCTGAAACGCCAAGTCTCCCTATGCAAAGAACACAGAGGCTCCAGATTCTTTTTTATAATCTGAGAAGACTTTTGGGTGTAATATTGATTCCCTCTTCCATCCACTGACCCATGGGATTCGCTCTCAAATCAAATGGGATTCGCTCTCAAAGCCACAGCAGGTAAAATGGCATTGACCTTATCCAAATGCCATCTCACCCTAAGAAACCATCCTGTTTGGATGAGCAAGAAAAGATCAGGCAAACCACAGTATCTGGCAAATAATACTGCGTGGATAATAAGGTCTTCTGTCCTTTCAAGTATGTCTTCTTACCTTTTCAAGTACATCTTCTTAGCTAAACAACACTAAAAATTACAGCCACCCACAAGCAGAAGTATCCACTGCAGCAGCATCTCAGGGAGGACTGGGCTAGGGGGTGGGGAGTCCGGGGAGAGCAGACCACACACACCTGGACTTAGTTAAAAGGGGTGATACCACAGTGCCTTCAGGACCCATGGATCCAGCCGTCCACTGGCCAGAGGGCTGCCAAGTAGCATCAATTAGGGTCAGTGTCAACCATCACCAATATAGTAAATCAGCAATCACAATCACCCACCCCAGTCAAGGTACACCTACCAACTGGATGGAGAGTAGTCTCTGCCTTGACCAATGGGAAAAGGGAGGGACAGAACTTGGAAGGATAAGGCTGAGCTGTGAGGGCCAGGATATTCACTTAAAATTGAAAATGGTGAATCATGTGAGGTCCCAGTTTTAGCAACTATTACATTAATGGCAGTTCTAAGGTCTGTCCATCATTTTTATACTTCATCCATGGTTTGGTCATTCATCAAGCATGATAATTTTCCTACCCTTCCTCTGAGGCTTGAATTATTGTAGATTATCTCTTTGATCATAAAGCATTTCTGTAATGATGGTTACTGGGGTTGAAAGGGAATGAGAAGGAAGGGGAAGCAACAGGTTAGAGGGCAGACAGGTGTTAATTCAGGTGAATGGGAAATAATATCCTATAAGATTGAAAATAGAAAAACAAACAAACAAACAAAAAGATTGAAAATAGAAAAGGAAGCAGAGAGAAGACTAGTTATTACTTTTAAAAAAAAGTATCTGTAGCCATCCACTGACCACAAAGACATGTTTAAAAGTATTTTGTTTAGAATAAACCTCTGAATGTAAAAACTGGAACCCTCGAAGCAATACTTTGGCATTATCTTCATATCCCCCCAGTCTGCTCTGGTACTGGCACAGTCTGTTCTTCCTTTCCAAGTTCGAATTCCTAAGGACAGAGCCTCATGATGAACTAACAAAGGTTTTGACAGTATCTTCAGGACACTACTAAGACTGTTTCATTCTTGAAGAGAAAAAGAAGAATGGAGATCACTTCCCACTTTCTCATCTCCCAGGTTCACTAATTGCCTCCCTGGAATCATAGGTTAGCAGGAAATATTACCATATATCTCAAGAAATCATCTGGCATTGCCTTGTGGGATGATGTTATTATATGCATTTAACTGGTTTGTCCAAAATTGCACTCCTAGTTAAGAGGATCCGTTTTCCTATCTCTCCATGTGATCAGCAGCCTTGTAAAATGTCATAGATTTATGCCTGAAATTGAAAATAGGGACAACTATGGTATGGCCTGGCCAATGCTGTATAAGTACACAAGAAAAAAAGGGGGTGTGGTGTTTTTGTTTTTAATAAAAAGCAGAATATTTCCTACTTCCTATCTTCCCACAGACAAAACACATTCCAGAGTTGTCCTTGACTCCTTAGGGCATGTATCTACTACTTTTTTAAAGGTCTTTTCCTAAGGCTGGGATGAGTCCTCACTGGAAGCAAGAGATGCTTGGAATTTATGGTTGGACTAGTGGTGGTTAAAGTGCTTGGCATCAAACCAAAAGGTAAGTGGTTTGAATCTAACAGTCACTCAGATGTTAACCCATGAAGATACAGGAACAGTCTGTTTCTGTAAGGACATGTCGCCTTGGCAACTGTATGGGTCCAATTCTACTCTATCCTCCAGGGTGGGTGGGTTGGGTTTACATTAGAGAACAGGAGAGGAGGTGATACCTGCCACTTGACCACTAACAAGTCAAATGAGAAAGTTCGGAAGCATAATGCCTGGGGATTCTGAGTTGTGCAACTTAGGTGGAGGGGTACAGGGTAGTGCTTGGTTCTCTGTCCTGGCTACTAGAAGAACTGGACAATCTGGTGTAGATATAGTGTAGCAGAGGACAGTAATGGGGGAGCCCAGAGAGGAGCGAACTAAGAGGCAAAAGCCTGGAGCACGGACACAACTACAGTTTGGTAGAATGCAACCTAACCCCGGACATCTGGTGCTGCTTGAATGCACGGCCTGGAACAATTTCCTCTTTAGACGTGTCTCCTGCATTCATTTTGACAATCAGTTAGCATTTCTTTTTATGGAAAATGGTTTTCTTGGGAATGGAAGGGCGGTACATCAGGCCTGGTGGCCAAACGCTGCTTAAAACCTGGTTTAAAGTCAGCTCTTCTTTCACTAGCAGCAATAAGATGCGGCATGTGGACGCTGACTAGTGAGTACAGTTACCGGTGGATTGGGGTTTGGGGTGGCAGCCACCCCGCATCGGACCACAGGCTTATCAGTATTTGCTTCAAGCCAGAAAGTCCCACTCTGAGGGACCGACGGTGGTACCATTTCACTTCAACTAGGGGTTCAACTTTTCCAGAGGAATCCTCTGCTGGCCCCACTGCCACCGCAGCCGCTCTTACCCCGGATGGACTTCAAAGGGAACCAATAGTGGCCCCAGGAGGCCAAGGGGGCTCAGCCCTCGGGACAGACTCGCCAACTTTCCGCCGGAAAGTATCCCACGCACCGCCCCGGGACCCCTGCCGGCACCCCGGGCACCGACTGGCACTAGCGGAGCGTGTTCCAGGCGCGGAGGGGCAGCCGAGCCGGCGTGGACTCCCGGCGGCGGGCCGGACAGCGGGCGCGCGAAGGCCAGGGGCTGAGGGCCGCGGGTCCCCGGCGACGGCGCAGCGCGAGGACTCACCCCAAGAAGGCAGACTTTCAGCTCCCGGATCGCCATCATCTGCTCAGGGACGGGACCGGGCCGAGGCTCAGCATCCTCCGGCGCAGCTCCCCGCCGTGCCCTCGAGCGGGCGTCCGACTGTCGGCCAGCCTCTCCCTCGGGCCGCGGCGGAAACTCGCGCTCCTGCTGGGCGGCGCTGTGGAACCTCGGTGGTCACGTGGCGGCCCGCCTCCAGGGGCCCGCTCCGCCCCCGGCCCGAAAACGCCCCGCCCCTCTCCAGGAACGCCCCGCCCCGGGCCCGAGAACGCCCCGCCCCGCCCCAGGAACTCCCTGCCCCGCCTCCGCGCCGCAGGGGAGCTCCCCTCGCCTTCACTCCCCGAAACGGCCTGCGAGGCGGACCCCACTCTCGCCTGCCCACCTCCAGTGGGAGTGTGGAGGGCGGCGGCCGCAGCCTCTGGGATCTGCTCCGTGGAGTACGGCTTCTTGGGCCTCCAGGCTCCGCCTGCGGGGTCCACGGGGCGACGTGCTCAGCCTCCCCTCGCTGAGCTCCCCGGCTGGAGGGAGAAAGACGGGGGACCGAAGAGTAGGCCCCACCACAGGCCCTTGACATTGAAAGAGGACGGTGTCCCCCAGGTGTAGCATGGTGCCTGTGTGCAGTCCCACCTTCACCTGACACTAGTAGAAACCACCTTGAGGATTGAAGAGAGGAAGCAGTCAAGCCCTGCACTCACTTGCTCCCATTTCGCTTTCTATTCCCAGGCTGAAGAGAATTTTTCTGTTTGTAATCGAATTTGACTCCAGAAACAATCGTCCTACTCCTCCATCCAAAACAGGCGTACAAATACCTGAGAAAAAGAAGTGAGTTGCTGGTGGCGTAAAGGTTACAAGTTGGGCTTTGATCTGAATGGGGTCAGTTCGAAAGGCTGGGCTTTCTACTCCTGAAAAATGTTTCTGACTCAGAAATCCACAGGAGGTCAATATGAGTCTGCATTGACTCGGTGGCACTGAGTTTATTGGTTGGGTTTTTGTTGTTGTTGTTGTTGCTGTTAAGTTTTGTTTCTGGGGGATGTACCCGTTACTCCGTGTAGGAAATCCTACAACTCGCAGGACCCCATGCTAGCACTATACTAGAAATGAGCTCTGGCAGTACTCAGGAGAGAACCTGCCTCTCCCTAACTGAAAATGAAGCACCTTCCGGACTCGAAACAGTGCGAGACGCGCTTGTGATTGTGCTTGCTTTCCTTCTCCATGCAGTACTCCGTGACAGCACTTGCTGCCGCTTTAGCAAGCTTACCCTTTAAGGCAGTGGTTCTCAACCTGTGGGTGGCAACCCCTTTGGGGCTTGAACATTAGGAACCAAGACACGGCTCCTCTATCCATCTTGAGGCAGGTCTGCCCACATGTAGATACGCCCACATATGAGAACCAGCGTGAAGACTGTTACCCATGCTACACCATACTTCCAGACAAAAGTTCATTTATTTGTAATTAGAAATACATATTTCACAATATATAATTACATATTATTCTGTGAATAATCACTATGCTTTAATTATGTTCAATTTTTCCAATGAAAATACATCCTGCATATCAAATATTTACATGATGATTCATAACAGTAGCAAAATTACAGTTATGAAGTAGCAACAAAAATAATTTTATAGGTAGGAGTCACTACAACATGAGGAATTGTATTAAAGGGTCGCAGCATTAGTAAAGTCGAGAACCACTGCTTTAAGGTATATCTGCCTGAATAATTCACTACCATTTCAGATGAGAAACAGACTTCTTAAAAATTTGCTTTTAAAAACTTCATCCTTGGATCAAACTCTGAGTTGGGCCTCCCTCCTGACTCCAAGTTTGATAAATGACACTCCATACTCCCAGCACACCACTCACCTTGAGTGGGTGTTATTTGTTTGATTTCATCCTACTCAAACAGCCTGTATATTGTTTTTCTCCAGAGAAGAAAAGCCCTCAAAGATTGGACGACATATACATGATCACAACAGATTGGACTCATAGCAACCTCATATGTGTCAGAGTAGAACTGTGGGTAGAACTGTGATTCCCAGGTTTTAGCAGCAGATTGCTAGGCCTTTCATCCAAGATACCTCTGGGTGGTCACAAACAGCCAACCTTTTAATTAGCAGTGGAGGTCATTAACCATTTAGGCCACACAGAGACTTCATACAGACTATAAAAACAAAAACAACCCATGGTGTTTGAGTCTATTATAACTCATAGTGATCCTGTAAGACAAAGTAAACCTGTAAGACAGGTTTTCTAAGGCTAGAAATATTTATGGAAGAGACTGCCAATTTTCTTCCCAAAGGCTGGCTGGGGGTTCAAACCTTTTGGTTAGCAGCAAGCAGCCAGCTCTTAAGAACTGCTACACCGGGTCTCCTATATAAACGATAAGCTGCTGGATTCTCTAGTGTGACAGGCATACCCTTGTATAGGGTGTGCAGGTCTGAGGAGGGCATTTACTCTGAAGATTCTATACTGTTAAAAAAAAGTAGTCCCGGACAGGGATTCAACATCCTCGGCTAGTTTTCAAATTCAAGATTATTCAGATTCAGGGACCATATCTGTCCTTGATTCAGTATCCAAAGTACAGAGACTCTTCTGTGTTAGCAAGATAAAAAAGAGGCCTGCCCAGAAGTACCCAGCCCTGGACACAGTGCTTCATTGTGCTCAACTCTGCTGAGAGAGAGAGAGAGCCTGTCCTGCTCATTCCCAGACACACTGTATTGAGACAACACAACTTCCCCATTGCTTTAACCATTTTAACACCTGGATACCCTGTTGGCAGTGTTATTTGACTCTCTACTCATCTATGAACAAGCCCATTTCTACCTTCTAGCGATTATGAATATTGTTGCAATGAGCCTTGGTGTACAAATAACTGTTTGTGCTTCTGCTTTCCATTCTTTGGTGTGTACGTATACTAGTGAAATTTCTGGATCACATGAAAAGTCTATGATATATGTTTTGAGGAACTGAAAAACTGTTTAACCCAGAAGCTATACCATTTTACATTCTCAGCAGCAAGGGGTGAGAGTTAGAAATAAATCTTTTGGTCTGCAGTGTTCGCTTGGACTTTTAAAACGGAATCTTCTACCTCTTTATGCTATTCAAATATAACTAAGTTTTTGTGGACCTCTGGCATCTGCATGTTGTTACGACCCTGAAGCTATGCCAGCAATCTTGAAAATGTCAGTAGAATCACCCATGGTGGACAGGCTTCAGTGGAGCTTCCTGACAAAAGCAGACTGAAGAAAAGCCTCTGGGTCTAGTGCTGAGAATTAACCAATGAAGACCTTATGAATCACAACAGAACACTGTCCAATACAGTGCTGGAAGGCGAACATCTTAGGTTGGAAGACACCCAAAATATACAACGGCCAAAACAATGGACTCAACCATCCAGTAAATCATTTAAATGACATAAAATGGAGCACCATTGCACTCGATTGTACATGAAGTCGCCACGAGCCAGACCCCACTGACAACAACTACTAGCCAGGGGCTGAGAGACAGAGCACAGGACGATCATCATAATCCCAGGATCTAGTCCCTGTACCAGAAACTGGCAACTTAATATGATTGTTGAGTCGGAAAAGGTTCTCCATTCTTCGAAGATACTCTTCATCTGAGAACATTCGTTACAGGTATTTCTTCTAAAAGGACCAGCTATTTTCAATATAGGAAATAGTGGGAAAACAGGAGTCACCAGGAGTCAAGGAACCGATATTGTATTGATGGCCTCAAGGGTAGAATTTTTGAGGTGAGCCTTGCTGTTCTGCAGAATGAGGAAGTTGCATGTAGAAAATCCAAGCTAATTAAGGAAGATGTTCAGGACAGAAACTGCCTAACCAACTTCCCTGGTATGGATCTTACCTGTGACACAATGTGTTCCATGGTCAAAGCATGGCAGACCTTGACGGAAGCTCATGTCTGATGGGTATCCGCTTCATCTGTTCTGTGTTGGTTTTACTAAAGAACTTAACAATCAGATTCACAGGACCTCTTATGCTCAACACCAGCAAGTCCGCCAAATCCGAAAGAAAATGATGGAAATCATGACCCGGCAGGTGCAGACAAGTGACTTGAAAGTAGTTCTCAAAAAATTGAGTCCAGAATTGGAAAAGACATTTTAAAAAAAGGTTTGCCAATCTATTTATCCACTCCATGATGTGTTCGTCAGAAAAGTAAAAATGCTGAAGAAGGCCACGTTTGAATTGGGAAAACTCATGGAGCTTCATGGTGAAGGTGGAAGTTCTGGAAAAACTACTGGAGCTGAGGCAGGTGCTCAAGTGAAACACGCTGATAGCTATAAGCCACCAGGTCAAGAATCTTGAAAGTTCAGACTTTGAATGGTGACAAATAAAAGATCTTATTTGTGAAAAAGAAAAAAATCTGAGAAAAGTCACTAATGGTCATAACAGTGCTAATATTTTCTGATCAGCAAGTTTTTGGGGGGACCATAATATAAAAACAAAAAGGAAAGAAAAACCTAAGCTAAGTCTGTCTGTGGGCAAACGTGCACATCAAAAAATTAAGAACTACAAAAAGAAACTAATTGAGAATTAAGGATAAAAACAAAAATAATCTGTTTTGAGGGAAAGGAAGTATAGCTGCATTAAGTTTAGCATTAAAGGGGTGAAAACAACTAAAATCTTTGAACATTTGAAGAATGATTAAGTAACAAGGGTGTCTTTACGAAGGTGTATTTGATAGTGTTAGATGTAATATGCATACTATGTAGATTTATAGAGATGCTTATAGTAAGTTAGGTTCTGTGAAACTAAAATGACACAAAATTAGATCCTCTTGTGAAATAGTAAAAGCAAGATATATTATTGCACACTGTAAAGTGCAGGATAGTTCAAATAGACCAGTCATCTAAGGCCAAACAAGGGGAAAATGTGTATGAGCCTTGTTTTTAGTAGTTTTATTGTTTCTATGGAACTATGTTTTTGGTGGTGGGACTGCAGAACTGGCTCTGACTCATGGTGACTTCATATATAAGAAAACATTGCCCACTCCGGTGCCATCTTCATGATTGCTTGTATGTTCGAGTCCATTGTAGAAATTGTATCCATCCTTCTCATTAAGGATTTCCCTGACCTTCTACTTGATAAAACATGTTATCCTTTGCTAGGGCTTGATCTGCACAGGTAACCTGTCCAAAGTAAGCAAATTGAAGTCTTTCCATCCATGCTTCTCAGGAACATTCTGGTTATATTTCTTCTAATGCTAATGTGTTCATTCTTTTGGCAACCCACAGTACATTTGACATTCTTTACCAACACCACAATTCAAATGCACCAAATTCTTCTTCTGCGGCCCTTTTTAATTTTCCATTTTACCATGCATATGAGGCACTTACAAAGAGCATGACTTGAGTCAGGTACAGCTTAATCAACAAAAATAACATCTTTTCTTTTAAAACTTTGTAGAAGATTGGCTCAATATCAAATACATTGATTTTAAGATTTTTAAACAGTTTCTTGATCTATATGGAGCCCTGGTGGTGTAGTTGTTATGAATTGAGCTGCAATCTTCATAGTCATGAGTTCAAAACCACCAGCAGCTCCATGGGAGAAAGACTGAGATTTCTACTCCCATAAACAGCTAGCCTACCAGAAATCCACATGGCATCTATACCCTGCCCTACAGAGTCACTATGAGTCAGAAGGGACTTGATGGCAGTGAGTTGAGTGCATCAGCATTAAAATTAATGCACTTTCCAATGCACTCTTTCCCATAACAAGGATACTTGCCTCATGGTCACTGGTCAGAGGAGGTGCTACAAGAGGCTTAATCCACCTGGGGATACTTTGCAAATGGAGTTTGGGCTCCCGCTGTCATCTATAGTCTTCTAGAAACCAAGTGCTCACAATTTAAGCTTGAATACAGTTCCCTCCTCTGGTCTTGGATTTTATTATTTGCAATCTTTGGATCATCTAAGCTAGTGTGCTTCTTCCCTAGCTAGCACCTAACTTAGTTTCTGGTTTGAAGACAGACTTTAAAACCCCAGACACAATTCTTTCTGATAGCCAGGCACCATTTGATTTCTTCACCACACTTTGGTATGGTACCCATAACTTCAGTGATCTCTTCATTCGGCCATGCATTGAGCTGGGCCTAGTCATATGAACTAATGGTTCTTACATAAAGATTTATGATTAAGTATGAGCTCAAAATCCATTCATATATCTATGGTTTATGTATGTTCCTTGTCCAATTTAGAGATACTATTCTCATTTTATTAGAGAATATTGTAAATCATACATGAGGCATTTGGTAATTCTATTGATAGTAACAATAATTAAACCAATTGTATAGAATTTAAAATACTATTTAGAAAAGGAGTATAGACTAGTATAGGTCAACTAAACTATATGAACTAAACTATATGGACTATTGACTTACATATATTAAAAACTTAAGTCACTAAACACTGTTTATACAAACTATGAGGGTTACAGGTAGGGCATGAATAATCATGAATTATAACATACATGAATTAAGGTAGAACTATGCCTACTGGACTAAGATATCTCATAATAAAGCAAATAGAGTATTAAAATAGCAAACACATGGTAGTCTTAAGTTGCCAATTATTGGGCACCTAAAGCAAGAGATTTGAACCAAAGTCCAATGACTTCCAAATCCATAAACTTGGGGTAGTAGACATCTGCTTCTTCTCACACTGGGAAGTTTCAACTCTTAAGTCTAAGGTAATATGTCAGTTTTTATAATTCACCACGTGTGTGTTGCAATTCCAATTCTCTCGGTGGGGCTTCTAAATTGGATCCTTCTGGTGGGACCAATGAAGAATTCTTTGCATCTCAAAGGGACAAAATCTAAAGTCCCAACCATCGAGAGTATGCAGTCTGGGTCACCGAAGGATGGACAGAAACTCAGTCAAAAGTGCCTGTTAGGAACATAATACAGGGCCCGTTCTCCCATTGGGTGTCTATATAAGCTAAGTTAAACATTTTTCCCAATGGCAGGTTGTCCCTTGTGGTTTACCTACATTGCTTTTTAGTATTTCTTCCTTATTGAATAACTCCCCTTTCCCTCCCTGTTTCTTTTTTCCTCTCCAATTCCTTTTTCCTTCCCTCCCTCCTGTTTTTCCTTTGCCTCTCCTTTTCTTCTTTCTTTTTTTATCTTTCTCTCTCCCACTTAATTTTCCCTGTCCTTTCTGTCTGCATTCCTCCCACAAGTTTCTGAAATTTTCTAACTAGCGTGAGCGGCATTATCGCGTTTGTAATTGGTTTCTAAGGTAAGGAAAGGATTTAAAAGATTTAGAAATGAAAAAAAAAGATTTAGAAATGCAGAATGAATGGACACTGTAATTCAATCAGCCTTGGAAAAAGAAAAATCAGTCTATGTAAGGAATTCCCAGTTGCTGGGGGTGCCCGAAAATTTGAGGAGCTTCCAGGTGTAGAGAAAAGAGGTGACCATTGAGAATACCTACCAGTGGAAGTTTGACAGAAGAGGATAAAGACCTTTTGTGAGCGGCCAGCTTCCCTTCCATCTACTTGTCTTAGTTTTCATGTGGAAAGAATGTGGTATTTCTTAACAATAGCTCCAGGGGGCTCACGACTTAGAAAGCCCGGCACTTTAGAAGGCAGTGATGTCTATGAGCTGAATAAATGTGTTTAGCCTGGTTTCAGAATATGTGTTCAAAAACAAATCAATGTTCCTCATTTTTTCAATTTATTTATTTATTTAGACGTTTTATTAGGGGCTCATACAACTCTTATCACAATCCATGCATATACATACATCAATTGTATAAAGCACATCTGTACATTCTTTGCCCTAATCATTTTCTTTTTTTTACATTTTATTAGGGACTCATACAACTCTTATCACAATCCATACATATACATACATCAATTGTATAAAGCACATCCGCATATTCCCTTCCCCAATTGTTCTACATTTAAAAAAATGAGTTTCTGTTGGGCTCTTGCAAAAAGCTCTTATGATGCTTTTAAAATTTTCCAAATCTACCTCCCTGAGCTGAGGAATTTAAGTCTTCACTGAGATCATTGGAGTTTGTGTCAACTTGGCTGGGCCAAGATTCTCAGTGGTTGGGCAGTTGGCGTCATGTAATCTCCCATGATGTGATCTAACAGTGTAGTGAACTCCATGATGGATCTGATGTGAACAATGAAGTATTGGAAAAGGATTATAGAGAAGTGCTGCCTCCTTACTCAAATGAAAGTCCTGAAGCAATTCAAAGAAAGCTTCCTCGGGGATGAGGTAGACTCTGTGGGAAGGTCTGTGTCTTCTTGCGAGTCTGGATCCTGCACCTGTTTCATCTACTCCAGTTCTTTAGAATTGAGACAATGGTACATCACATTTTCTGCTGACCCTAAAAGCTATTCGTGGCCTGGTATATTGCCTGCTCAACTTGGGTTCATTTGACGCTGCACCCGTAAGTCTGACCTGCTAATTTTGGACTCATTCACCAGCATGTGGTCTTCCGATTCCTGGTTTGTAAGCCCAGCAGATACTTGAGTCAGGAAAAGCTTACAGCTTAACATTTGGTCCAGGGACTTGAACTGGACAGAACTTACCCATTTATACAACTGGGTGAACTACTTTCTTTTTTTTTTTTTTTTAGTAGCCAGCGGCTGGGTCTTCGGTGATTTTATTTTAACAGAGAAACCAGGCTGCACTAAGCCTACATGATTAGAGCAGATGGTGGCTATCTTTCCAGAGGGGGAGCCTGAGCTTTCCTGGCAGCACCCACCCAAGGTTGAAGGCAAAGCCCCGAGTGCGCCCTCTCCTGCACTGCCTGGCTCACAGGTGAGATGAGTGTCTGCACAACCACACTCAACCATGGTAGGAAGTCCCAGCGGGCAGAGGAGGTGATCAAACAATGACTCACGGATGGATGCTGAGATGAAAGTGCAGGAGAGGGAGCTCTCTCTCCTCCAGGGGAGGGCATGGCATGCGCATTCTTGACATAAGTATATCCTGACAGGGGCCTGGGGGAGGTTGTTGATGGGATGGGGGAGCTGGGCTAGTGAGAGGTCTTTGTGTCTAAGGAAAAGAACAGCAATGATTAGGGCTAAGAGGGAAGTGTTAAAATGCCTCTAAGTATGAAAAAGGAGAGCCTTCTTTCTTCCTTTCTCTTAAATAAGCCAGGAAAGGGTGTCTTTTCCTTTCCTTGCTGCAGTGGCAGTGGGCTCAGTGGGTTCTCAGACATGATTTCTGCACCATGGGCTTTTGTGGGGAAGGACAGGAGTTAGTGTCAGAAGCAGGCTTCTCTGTAAAAGGTCTAGTACGTGCGAGTTCTTAGGCTGGATGCAGAGGAACCCTTAGCACGCAAGGTGCTTCGGTTAAAGCTTCTGAAATATTGCAGTTGTGTGACAGACAGATTTTTGGCTCTTTCTTGTACACATACTCATTGGGAGACACCCCAGATAACAGGATGGGGACCAGTTTGGCTTGGGAGCCATGGTGCCTCTGCCCTAATTCACTACATGTTCTTTTCCGAGAAACACATTCAATGGCTGCGTGAAGCCCTGTGGTTCAGAAAGCTCGCCTGCCCTCCACCCACCTGCTCTCAGGCTCCCCATGAACCCCACCACAGCAGGGGCTGAAGAGGCAGGGCATCTCTGCTCCCTCTCATGGGGAAACTACTTGGTGACCTCATGAATGGCATGGGCAAGGTAGCCCACGTTGCCGGAGGTGACTCCAGCCACAGAGATGCGCCCGTCCTTTGTCATGTAGGTGGAGAACTCCTTGGTCAGCCGCTCCACCTGTTCAGGCTTGAGCCCCGTGAAACAAAACATGCCAATTTGGTCAGTGATGTGCTGCCAGTTGTGGGAGGAGCCCTCCTTCTTCAGGTTGGAGACCAGCTGGGTCCGCATGCCGATGATGCGGTCTGCCATGCCTTTGACTTCCGGCAACCATTGTTTCCGCAGCTCCGGCGTGGTCAGGATGGTTGAGGCAATCCAGGCCCCATGGAGAGGGGAGTTGGAATACATGTGACGGATCAAAATCTTCAACTGCGACTCCACCCTCTTGGCGGTTTCAGCATCCCTGCAGACCACGGTGAAGGCCCCCACGGGCTCACCGTACAAGCCCATGTTCTTGGCGTAAGACTGGCAGAGGCACACGTCAATGCCCTGGTCGATGAAGTGGCGCACGGCCCGGGCGTCCTTGTTACCGTCCCACTGGCGAAGCCTTGGTAGGCCATGTTGAAGAATGCAAACAGATTCCTTTTCTTCACCACGCTGGCCATCTCCTTCCACTGCTCAGGGCGGGGGTCCACTCCGGTGGGGTTGTGAGCACAGGCATGCAGGAGGACCGCGCTCTGCTCGGGCATTTTTGAAATGTCATCGATAGCACCTGCGAAGTCGAAACCGCAAGTCTTGGGGTCGTAGTACCGATACCCCTGAAGCTGCATGCCAGCGTCCCTGAAGATGGGCGTGTGGTTTCCCCAGGAGGGCTTGGGCAGAAAGGCGTCTTGGCTGAACTTAAAGAATCTTTGCAGGAAACTGGCTCCGATCCTGAGTGCGCCGGTGCCAGAAATGGTCTGCACGGTGACGTACCGGCCACTTTACAACACCTCGCTGTTCTCGCCCAGGGCCAGTTCTGCAGATGCCTTACAAAATTCAGCCAGTCCCCCAATGGGCAGTTATTCCTTGTCCAGGTTTTTCGCAGCAATCTGGGCCTCAGCCTTCAGGACACTAGGGAGCACATAGGGCTTTCCTTTGTCATCCCGGTAGGCCCCAACTCCCAGGTTCATCTTTTTGCTGTTGGTATCTCTCTTAAAAGCTTCGGTGACTCCAGAATGGGATCCGGGGGCCCCATCTCCACATGGGCCCACCAGGAGCTGGCTCTGGCAGAAGCCGCGGCGGCGAGGCCTGGGTGGAAGACGACGGCGACTCCGGAGAGGACGCGACCAGAGTGCAGCAGGGCCATGGTGGGCGGCAGGAGGGCAGCAGCTCGCTGCTGGCGGCAGGGCAGACCCGAGCGGGTGAACTACTTTCTTGATACAAATGTGTGTGTGTGTGTGTGTGTGTATACACATATATATATGAAACTGGTTTTGCTTCTCTCTACAGAACCCAGTCTAACACACTCACCATCAACACCTTCTCTGTGGACAGTGCTGCCCATTGGACTTGGATGTCTTTTGAATACATGGTTGAACTATGTGAAGGCTAATGTTGTGCACCAACTTGGCTAGGCTATTATTCTCGGTGGTTTGACAGACATAGAATTGATTACTCTTCTATAATAAAATATTATATATGTAATTATCCTATATGTTGTAATGTGATGTGAGCAGCCAATTAATTGAAAGTCCATAGTTTCTTTGGGGATGTGGGCTGCATTCAATATGTAAAGGGTATTCAAAGAGTTCATTCCATTAGCTTTTAAAATTAAAAATTGCATATTCATTTTTCCACAAACTTTTTTGAAGCCCTCTTCTACACAGATATCTGGAAAAGTTTCTATCCTGCATCATTTTCTCTCTATCCTGCATCATCCTTTGATCTCCGGCTTTTGTGACTGAAGTAAGCAGCCTGATCTATTGATTTAGAGTTAGTCAGCACCTGCAACCACATGAGTCAGGAAGAACTCTGGTCTGACACCTGGCCCGTGGATTTGGGACTTACAAGCTTCCACAACTGAGTGAGCCATTTTCTTGAAACAAATCTTTATGTATGTGTAGATATGTATATACTTAGTTTTGCTCCTCTAGAGAACCCAGGCTAAGACACACTGAAAACATTGAGTTAAAAGAAGATAAAATATAAATTATTTATTGATATTGCCTGTGAAATATAGATGAATGGATTCAGTGTGGTGACCTTTTAAATTCCTCACTAATATGTATACCACTTGGTTTTGTTCATTTTTTCCCAATCATTTTATTGGGGGCTCGTACAATTCTTATCACAATCTATATATACATCCATGTATCAAGCACATTTGTACATTTGTTGCCATCATCATTCTCAAAACATTTGCTTTCTACTTGAGCCCTTGGTATCAGCTCCTCATTTTAAAAAATCACTTTATTAGGTGCTCCTACAACTCCTATCACAATCCATACATACATCAATTGTGTAAAGTACATTTGTACATTCCTTGCCCTCATCATTCTCAAAACATTTGCTCTCCACCGGTTCTGTTCATTTTATAGTAAAAATACTTGTACCGTAATCCTGGGTAGTCTATAATGCAGAATAAAGTGTAGGTATCTGTTTTTGCAGCCTCTCATGATAGTTCTAACACCCTCCAAGGAGTAGTATTGACCATATTGGGAAAAACTAGCTTAGACTATCAGCAAGCTATTCATTCTGGCTATAAATTTTACTACAGTTTCTCAGAGTAATACCATGGAATTTATGATTTTTGTTCTTAAAAGAGGTTTTATTTAACATTTTTTTTGATTTAACATAATTTGTGATCATATTCAAAAATCAAATTATTTTTAAATTGTTTTATTAGGGCCTCATACAACTCTTATCACAATCCATACATACATCAATTGTGTAAAGCACATTTGTACATTCACTGACCTCATCATTCTCAAAACATTTGTTCTCCACTTAAACCCCTGGCATCATCTCCTCATTTTTCCCCTCCCTCCCAGCTCCCCATAAATATCAAGTAATTATTGTCAAAATGTTGCCAATGTTGGCAATAATTTCCCCTCTTAGGGATTTCTGTTGTTGCTTATGCAATCATTCAACAAATAGCAGATGCTGGTTCTGTGCTAGATAGTGTGCTAGACACCGAGTGTACATCAAAATGAAGAAAGGATATGCTAATGTGTGCCTACACAGGAGAAACTAGGAAGTTAACAGTCATAATCTGCTGCTGCTGTCTGAGACATCTTATTTGCTCCATTTTTCTTACTCTTCCATTAGGAAAATAAGTAGAACTTGCAGTCAGCAGGCTTTAAATTCAACCAAAAACTAGGCCTTAAAGTAAAGGGAACAAGGATCAAGATGGCAGTTTGCACCTAGTTAACAACAAGATGTGTGTGGGTGTGTGTGTGTGTGTGTGTGTGTGTGTGTGTGTGTGTGTGTGAGATATTTTGGTCTGTCTGAATTCCCAAGACTGCACCAGACTAGGAAGATCTCATTGCTACAGTCCCATAATTCAAAGGACCTTTCAGAAAATCTAAGTTTAGTCTTGGTTAACTAAGCTACTTTCAGGTATTTCATTTTTATTGTTGAAGTTACTATTGTGCTGTTTTTTGTGTTGTTATTTTTTGACTTGTACAATCTAGTGGTTGGCATATTCTACGTGAATGGAAGAAAATGTACAGTAGGCAGAAAGTATTTTGACAACAGACAGAATTAAGTTCAAATATGGTTTCCTTCATTCCAAGTTTCTGTAAAATTAAGGAAGCTCTTGAATCTTTGAGATATGCAATTCATCCTCTATTGAACGTGGATGTAGATGGGCTGTTGCTGGAGCACATCCTGGCCCATCAGCCGTGAGGACGATGTTCCCAATTAGAGCAGCCAGTCCACAGAAAGGACCACATGGCCGCCCCCACTAGGAGACATAGTGCCCCTCACTGACCCTTAGCTCTATAGGGGACAACATCAGAGACACAGTGTGGGAATTGCACCCAATCTGATCCCACCACACAGAGGCAAAACATTAAGGGGGTACAACAGAACAGAAAGGGAATGGAGTGGCGAGGTCCCCAGGGAATGCTGAAGATGGACTTTGGGGCCAGGGCGTGGTGCCCCACAGACTGGATGGTAAAACACTCCAAAAGGCCAACAAGCAATCCTTGAACTAACTACAAGCTTTTCTTTCTTGTTGTGTTTTGTTGTCATTGGTTTGTTTTTGTTGTTTTATTGTATATTGTTGCTTGGTTTTGTTCTGTCTTGTTTTTGTGCATGTTGTCATCTCCGCAGGTCTGTCTAAATAAGATAGGCTAGATGAACAATCTGGAGGAGAAGACAATGGGACTGACAGTACCATGGGGACATGGGAGAAGGGGAGGAAGGGGGAAAGGCAATGGTGTTAACAAAACCAGGAACAAGGGAACAATAAGTGATCCAAATCGGTGGTGAGGAGGGTGTGGGAGGCCTGGTAGGGCGTGCTCAAGGGTAATGTAACCAAGAGGAATTGCTGAAACCCTGGTGGGGACTGAGCATGATAGTGGGACAGGAGAAAAGTCAAAGGAAATAGAGGAAAGAGCTGGGAGGCACAGGGCATTTATAGAGGTCTAGATAAAGACATGTACATATGCAAATATATTTATATATGAGGATGGGGAAATAAATTTATGTGCATATATTTATAGGTTTAGTACTAAGGTAGCAGAAGGACATTGGGCTTCCACTCAAGTACTCCCTCAATGCAAGAATACTTTCTTCTATTAAATTGGCATTCTATGATGCTCACCTTCTCAACACAACCGCTGAAGACAAAGCGGGTGAACAAGCAAATGTGGTGAAGAAAGCTGATGGTGCCCAGCTATCAAAAGATATAGTGTCTGGGGCCTTAAAGGCTTCAAGGTAAACAAGCAACCATCTTGCTCAGAAGCAACAAAGCCCACATGGAAGAAGCACACCAGCCTGTGTGATCACGAGGTGCTGAAAGTATCAGTTATCAGGCATCAAAGAACAAAAATCATATCATTGAGTGCTCACCTCCCTGACTGCTGGAGACAAACGGGTGCATAAGTAAATGTGGCAAAGAAAGCTGATGGTGCCAGCTATCAAAAGAGATAGCATCTGGGGTCTTAAAGGCTTGAAGGTAAACAAGCAGCCATCTAACTCAGAAGCAACAAAGCCCACATGTAGAAGCACACCACCCTGTGAGATCACAAGATATCAAAGGGATCAGGTATCAGGCATCATCAGAACAAAAAAAAATTGCCATAGTGAATGAGGGGGGGGGAGTGCAGAGTGGAAACACAAAGCCCATTTGCAGGCCACTGGACATCCCATTGCAGAAGGGTTTCAGGAAGGAGATGAGTCAGTCAGTGTGCAATGTAGCGACTATGAAAAATACAACTTTCCTCTAGTTCCTAAATGCTTCCTCTCCCCCTACCCCCCACTATCATGATCCTATTTCTACATTGCAAGTCTGGCTAGACCAGAGGTTGTACACTGGTACAGATAGAAACTGGAAACACAGTGAATCCATGGTGAATGATCCCCTTAGGACCTGTGGTGTGAGTGGTGATACTGGGAGGGTGGGCTGGAAAGAGGGAACGGATTTCAAGATTCTACATGTGACCTCCTCCCTGGGGGACAGACAACAGAAAAGTGGCTGAAGGGAGACATCAGACAGGGCAAGATAGGACAAAATAATAATATATAAATTATCAAGGGTTCATGAGGGATGGAGTAGTGGAGAAGGAGGGGAAAAAATGAGAACCTGATGCCAGGGGCTTCAGTGAAGAGCAAATATTTTGAGAATGATGAGGGCAATGAATGTACAAATGTTCTTTATGCAATTGATGTATATATGGACTGTGATAAGAGTTATATGAGCCCCTAATAAAATGATTCAAAAATTTAATAATAAATAAATAAATGGGCTGTTTCATTATTTAATGAGAATTACATGAGACTTATGTATGTGTGATAGTCTACTTAGATGACTGATGACTGAATGTCTTGTTTTAAAAAATCAACCACTGAAATTTTACTACAAAATAAATTCAACTCAAAGTAAAATTCTCACAACTGGACCAATAGGTAACATCAGGTTAAATGGAGGAAAGGTTGAAGTTGTCAAGAATTTTGTCTTGCTTGGATCCACAATCAATACTCATGGAAACCGCACTCAAGAGATAAAAAGACATATTGCATTAAGTAAATCTGCTGCACAAGACCTCTTCAGAGTGTTGAAGAACAAGGATGTTACTTTGAGCACTAAGGTGCACCTGACCCAAGCCATGACATTCTCCATTGCCTCACATGCATGTGAAAGTTGGCCATTGAATAAGGAAGACTGTAGGAGAATCAATGCATTTGAATTATGATGCTGGAGAAAAATATTGATAGTTCCATAGACTGCTAAAAGGACAAACTGATATAAATTGGAAATAGTAAGACCAAAGTGGTCCTAAGAGGCAAGGATGGCAAGATTCTGTCTCACATACTTGGACATACTATCAGGAGATCTCAGTCCCTGGAGAAGGATATCATGTTTGTTAAAGAGGAAGGGCAGCGAAGGAGGGGAAGGCCCTCACTGGGATGGATTGACAGTGGCTACATCAATGGGTTACGACATAGGAACAATTGTGAGGATGGCGCAGGACCGTGCTGCTTCACTCTGTTGTGCATACGGTCACTATGAGTCATAGCTGACTTGATGACACCTAACAACAACAACATTGGAAAAATATATATGGTAAGAAACAATAAACAAAGCCATGTGCCAAAAAGTATCGGTTGACATTCAACCATTTCAAAAGGTCACATGTGGCCAAGAATTGATGGTATTGAAGATGTCCAAGCTGTTCAAGCTAAACACATTGGCAAAACACAAGGCTCCAGGAACTGAAAAATGCTAAATGAGATGTTTCAACAAATATGCAATGCTGGAAGCAGTCATTTGTTCAGGACAAAAAATTTAGGTGACTTCTTGGCCAATTTGAAGTCTAGGTGCACCCAATCCAAAACTTCCTCTTTTCAACCACCTCACATGCATGTGAAAACCTTATAATGAATAAGGAAGACTGAAGGAGAATGTATATATTTGAATTTTTGGTGGCAAAGAATACTGATTTTATCATGAATGCCAGAAGAATGAACAACTCTGTTTTGAAAGCAGTCTAGCCTGGGTTCTTTGTAGAAGGCAGGAGAACACAACTCATGTACTCTGGGCATATTATTAGAAGAAATCACTTCCTGGAGAAGAACATCCTAGAAGGTTCAGGACTCACAATAACTAGTGAGACGGCACAAAAACTGGGATGGCTTAGCTTCTGTTTTGCTTTGAGTCATGATGAGTCAGAACCAGCTCAATGGCACTTAACCTCAACAACTAAAGGGTCCGTAATCAGAGAACTGGATACAAAGGTAAATGAATCTTTAGTTTGTCTGGTGGTCATGTAACCATTTGATATTCACTTAAGCTTATTAGTCTCTGATTAGATTCAATATTATTTTATTTAGTTTTAAATGTGTCTTCTTTTACATATTCAATTATTATTGGAGTTTAGGACATCTCTATTGTAGTACAGTTATGACTAGATTGTGAAAAACAGATAAGTCAGCAATAGCAAGCATTATGTCTGTGCATAATTAGTGGTTCTTAATACTTTCTATGACTATTGGAGTAAATGAAACAAAAATAATAACTAATTCTATAGAGAAACCAATCCTTAAAGAGGTTAATTTGAAATATCAGATGGTCATAGATGAAACCAGGATGAATAACACATATTTCTACCTCCAAAACGATATTATTTTCAAAATTCGTTGTCACTGAGTCACTTTCAACTCATAGCAACCCTGTGGTTTCAAACTGATGATCTTGTAGTTAGCCGTCCAACATGTAACCTCTCAAACTACAGCCCGCGGGCCATATGCAGCCCGGCAAGGACATTTACCCGGCCTGCCGGATGTTTTTGCCACCACTGTCTGTCCTACTTAACAGCCGACTCATCCAGTGTGCATAGAAATTTGTTCATAGTTTTTTAAACTCAGACCCTCCAACAGGCTGAGGGACAGTGAACTGGCCCCCTGTTTAAAAAGTTTGAGAACCCCTGCTGTACACTGTTGGGGCTCCTCATACTATATTAGAGAGAGAAATTATTCTAAGTAAATCTAAGTTTCAGCTTTTAAAATTTCTCTGATGAATGATATGGTCCAATGGCTTTCTTTATGTTCAGTATTCATTAGGCTATTTTCTATCATTCAGATATTAAATAAGGAAAATCTTTGGGCTTGGTCCTGGAAACTCTTTACTCATCTTTTAAACTGTATTTAGATAGCAAATCTTTATTCATGGCTTAATTGCCTCCTACTTGCTAATTCACTTAGTATCATTCATACATACTCAGCTCCTACTGTGTTAGTTTCTGAAACTAAAAGGCATTTGCTCCACAGAAGTCTGTGGCCTACCAACAGAGCCCTGATTCCATTCTATGCCTTGAAATGTCCAAAAGCCACCTTCAGTATTTTACACATACATTTCTGATCACTAAACTGCAAAGGCAACCAGAATAAAACCTGGGTAGAAGGGAGATTCCATGCCCCTGGGCAGTCTTCTTGATAAATTTGCAAAAGCAAAAAGAGATAGTTTGCTTACAGGAAAGACCGATAGGTCATTTGGAACCTACACACACAAGATTTAGGAAATTCGGCCTAAGCGAGTCTTCCTCGGAGTAAACACAAACACAAAAGAATCCCCACCTGTGGGTTTCTGAAATTCCAACTGTTCACGGGCATAGAAAGTCTTGTCTTTCTCCTGCAGTGGCGCTGGCGGTTCAAACTGCTGATCTTGTAGTTAGCACTCCAACACCTAATCACTATGCCACCAGGACTACTACATTCCTCAGAACATTTCCACATTTCCTCCCTCCTTCTCTGTATGTGTCTGTCTGTCTCTGTCTCTCTCGTCCTCCCATATTCCACCCTGTTTAATTAATTTTAAAACCTGTGGTTGTTGTCACAAAATTTGTTATCAATGATGTCTGGGGAAAGCAATTTTTAGCAATTAGCTTTCTATGGAAGGAATCAAACCCCTGCTGAACTCTGTAATCATGCCATTAGTCTTGCATTGTTCTTTGGACTCAGGCGACAGAGTTTTAACAATATGTAGGTCCATTCCCATTTCCCTTTCTTCGCTTCTTGTATGACAAATAAAATTTGTTTTTCCTCACTGTTAACATTTGCGGTAATATTTAGTAAGAAACAAGGTCCAGTAGTATCTGTTATTGTTTCAGCCAAAGAGGAGACCAGGTTGATTCAAAATGCTAGACAGAAGGAAACAGTGGGGTTTGCTACCTCAAAACTGCTTCAAAGATTTAGTGAAAATCAAACAACTTATATACCTTAAACTATGTGGAAAGCTGGGGTGGTGGTGAAATCATTAAGAGTTTTACAATGATCAGAGGACCTCAAACCATGTGAGCAGGCTTCACAGGAGACCTACGTTTCTCCAGGGGTTGTCAAGCCATCGCCATCTCCTGAGGCCTCATGTTCCATTGTTCATCTAAATGGCCCTGCTTGTTGGCCATTGTTTCCTGAATTAAAACATCCTTCCCAATTAAGTTTTTTAAAGAATTTTTACCGGAAGGGAGAGGGATGTAATATTTTGAGTTTTTAACAAGCTACGTTTAAACTATATAATACTTCTAGTACTTAATTTATAACAAGCTAACTCTTACATGCCCTGTATCAGTAACTCTCCCCTGGAAAGGTGCCAAGTATTATAATAGACAATGGGTATACACTGGTGAAGTAAAATATAAACCTAGTTCTGCTTCTAAATTTTATGGCAATTGTGAAGAGTATTGAAAATTATCATGAACTCTCAGAAGAACACACAAACCTATCTTGGAAGAATAGTCAGAATGCTTCAATGCTCCTTAGAAATGAGAATGGCTAAACGTGGTCTCATACAATTATGACTTGCTATCAAAAGGGACCAATCCCTGAAAGAGGACATCATGTTTGGTCAAGTGAAGGATCAATGAAAATAAAGAAAGGCCACAAAGGAGATGGACGGACACAGTGGCTGCAACAATGGGCTCAAGCATTGGAACAATTGTGAGAATGGCACAGGACTGGGCGAGCTTCCTTCTTTTGTGTATAGGGTCTCTATGATTCAAAATGGATTCAAACACAATATTTGGTCCTGGAAACCCTTTTCTTATCTTAAGCACTGTATTTAGATACCTAATATTTATTCATGGTTTTAATTATCTCCTACTTGCTAATTCACTTAGCATTATTTATACTTACTCAGCATTAGTATCTGAAACGAAAGACATTTTGTTCCAACAACATTGTAATGACAGAGAAAGCTGCTAGTCAAATAATGATGCTATTCCCTGATGCTCACCTTCCCAATACGGTCACTGAAGACAAAGTACGTGCATAAGTGAATGTGGTGAAGAAAGCTGATGGTGCCTGGCTATCAAATGATATAGTGCCCAGGGTCTTAAAGGCTTGAAGATAAACAAACAGCCATCTAGTTCAGAAGCAACAAAGCTCACATGGAATAAGCACATCAGCCTATGTGATCATGAGGTGTCAATAGGATCAGGTATCAGGAATCAAAGACAAAAAATCGTATGATTGTGAATGAGGGGGAGTGCGAAGTGGAGACCCAAGGCCCATCTGTAGACAACTGGACATCCCCTTACAGAAAGGTTGCAGAGAGGAGACAAGCCAGTCAGGGTGCAATACAGCACCAATGAAATATACAACTTTCCTCTAGTTCTTTAATGCTTACTCCCCCACCCCCACTATCATGATCCCAATTCTACCTTACAAATCTGACTAGACCAGAGGATGTACACTGGTACAGATAAGAGCTAGAAACTTAGGGAATCCAGGACAGATAAACCCATCTGGATCAATAAGGAGATAGTGATACCTGCAGGGGGAGGGGAAGGTGGAGAAGAAAGGTAGATCACGATGATCTACATATAACCCTCCTGGGGGACAGACAACAAAAAAATGGGCGAAGGGAGACATCAGACAGTGTAAGACATGAAAAAGTAATAATTTGTAAATTATAAAGGATTCGTGAGGGAGGGAGGGTGGGAGAGAGAGAGGAAAAAATGAGGAGCTGATACTAAGGGCTCAAGTAGAAAGAAAATGTTTTGAGAATGATGATGGCAACAAATGTACAAATATGCATGACACAACAGATGCATATATGAATTGTGATGAGTTGTATGAGCCCTCAGTAAAATTATTTTTTAACATAAATAAGTAATGACGCTAAAAGATTCAAAACTACAATTGGGAATTGCTGCCAAATATTATAAAGTGAGATATATTGTATTATTAAGGCTTATTATGTTTAGGGAGATCAGAAAGGTAACGCTGAGGAAACGTTGATTTAACTGAGATCTAAGGGATAAGGATGGGCTTACTAGACAAAAGGAAACAAGGAGACAAAGGGATTTCAGACAGAGAAACATGCGCAAAGACATGAAGTGTGACAATTTTTGAGACTTTCAAGTCTGGCCACATAATGAAGAACAGGTAGTCTTCAAACCATACTTACAACTATACTTTATAATATGTATACCTTATCATTATCAAAAAAATTTAAAAAGAACCCACAGATTGGGAAAAATATTTGGCAAGGATGTATCAAATAAAGGAATAATTTCAAAAATCTATAGATAACTCTGTGATAGGTAGGTTTATTGTGCCAACCTGGCCAATAAACACATGCAGGATTAATAAGGTTACAGTTTAATTGGAGGGCAAAGACAAAAATGGCTTGGCAAGCCTCACCTTTCTGTCTCATGCTCTCTGATGATCGGACCAGTGTGCAGCTGCCTTAGCTAGTTCTCTGCCTCAACCTGCGAGCTACACTACCTGTGCAATACCCAACCCTTAGATCTTGTCACTGTAGTTTGAGGTTTCTTTGAGACCTGCTTCTCCACACTGCTGGTGTATACATCACTTGAGCTGGGGCTGTCAGACCCTATCATCTGGCTGACTATTGGTGACCTGCCCTGCTGTTTGCTGTCTGTGGCCGAACTGCCTGTATTGTTCTACAGAAGACTCAGCTGTCTGCTTTCTTGACTTGCACCCAGCAGCCTTAATGAGTTGAAGGACTGCCAGTATATTAACTATCTCACAGAAATGAGTTGAACTGAGCCCTCTATACTGCTCTGTGGACTAACTAGTTGTTTAGGTCTTCGTGTTGTATTTATGTACATCTCTATCTCCATATCTATATCAATATCCATATCTATGTATATATTGTTTCCCTAGAGAACCCTGTCTAACACAAACTCCAGCACCTTAAAAAGAAAAGTACAAATAACCCAATAAAAATAGGCAAAAATGCAAATAGACAATTTACTAAAGATCCAGGAGATCAATTAAATATCCAGATGACCAGCAATAATATGAAGAAAATCTCATGTTAATTCACCATAAGAGGAAAACAAATCAAGACAAGCTACCACCTCACACTGACACTCTTTACCAAATTTTTAAAAATTAAAAATACAAGAGGATGTGGAAAGATTGGACTGCTCATCCATTGCTCGTGAGATTGCAGAATGGTACAAACCCTGTGGATAACAGTATGGCACTTCTTAAAAAAAAAATCTATTGGGGGCTCTTACAGCTCTTATTAACAATCCATATATTAATTATATCAATCACATTTGTGCAAATGTTGTCATCATCATTTTCAAAAAAATTTCTTCCTACTTGAGCCCTTGGTATCAGCTCCTCTTTTTTCCCCTCCCTCCCCCTCTTTAGGAACCCTTGATAAATTATAAATTATTGTTATTTTCATATCTTTCACAGTTCTCTGTCTCCCTTAAACCAAATTTATGTTGTTCATTCCCTGTGGGGTGGGTGTTATGTGCCAATCATTGCAATCAGTTCCCTACTTTCTCCCCTTTACCTCCCCACCTTCCTCCTACCCTCAGTGTGTTGCTATTCCTATTACTGTTCCTGGGGGTTTAGCTGCCCTGGATTTCTGTGTTGAGAGCTCTTATCTGTACCAGTGTACATGCTCCAGTCTAGCTAGAATTGTAAGATTGAATTGGGTTGTTATGGGTGGGTGGCAGGGGAAGCATTAAAGAACTAGAGGAATGTTGTGTGTTTTGTTAGTGCTATACTGCACCCTGGCTGACTCGTTTGTTCCTTGTGACTCCTTCTATGAGGGGGGTGTTCAATTGTCTGTAAATGAGCTTTGGCTCTCCACTCAACACTCCTAATTCGCATCCATATAATTGGGTTTTTTTTTTCTTCTGATGCTTGATAGCTGATTCTGTCGATACCTCATGATCACACAGGCTTGTGTACTGCTTTCATGTGGACTTTGTTGCTTCCCTGCTAGATGGCCACTTGTTTAACTTCAAGCCTTCAAGACCCCAGACACTATATCTTTTAATAGCCTGGCACCAGCAGCTTTCTTCACCACATTTGCTTATGCACCCATTTGTCTTCAGCAATTGTGTCATGAAGGTGAGCATCACAGAATGCCAAGTTATTAAAACTAAGAGTTCTTGCATTGAGGGAGGGCTTGAGTAGAGGCCCAATGTCCCTTTCCCTTGCCTCCTCTCCCATGCCCTGCCAAAGCCATCAGTCTGTTGTTTTCTCCTTGGGATTGCTTATCCTGCCTATCCTATAGAGAGAGACATAGAAAAAGAAAAAAAAAAGAAAAGGCCTATAAATGGTCCCAGGCCTGTCTACTGACTTTTATGAATGTTTTCCCATTGAGTCTGATAAGGTGCCAAGGCCCTGCCCCACTAGTCAGAAGTCTGCTTTTGGGATTCCATGGGAACTTTGTTGCTTTGCTCCCCTTACTGCTCTGTTTGGCTCCCTTTGTGTTTCACCCTGATGTGTGTGTTGTGGGGAGTGCGGGGGGTTTGGGGTGTCAGGTGGGCATACTTCCCGCATTGTGTCTCCAGGGCTGTTTCCCTTAGCAGTGTGAGTCAATGAGCGGACACCGTGTCTCCTGGTGGCTCTGGCCTTACAGTCCTCTCTGAGGATTGGCTGCTCTGAGCAGGAATGTCATCCTCAAGATTTGGTGGGCCAGGATGAGGTCCACAAGAATGGCACTTCCTTAAACAAATGCTCATGATCCTACAATCTCTCTACTTTGTATATACCCCAAAGAAATAAAGAACAAAACAAAAACAGGTATGTGCTAAAATGTAAAAAAAGAAAAGGGAAAAAAATGACTAGGGCAAAGAATGTACAGATGTGCTTTATACAATTGATGTATGTATATGTGTGGATTGTGATAAGAGTTGTATGAGCCCCTAATAAAACGTTTAAAACAAAACCAAGAAAACCAGGTATGTGCACACCCATGTTTATCACAGCAATATCTATAATAGCAAAGAGATGAAATCAGTAAAAAAAACTCTTACTGTAGAAGAATGGATAGACTCTGGTGCATACACACATGGAATATTACGCATCATTAAAAAATGATGAGTTTGTCAAACACATCATGACATGGACAAAATTGGAAGACATTGTGGTAATGATATCATTTATAAGACTACTTCCAAGGACTTGGAGATTGAAGATGTTACAAATGTTTGACATTCCTAAGCTACTACTTTACTCCATTTCCCCCCACTCTTCCCCTGTGTATATTCTGTAACATCCCTCGGTTCTGCAACTCATTGCAGTGTCCCACAAAAACTCACAAAACTTTTAGAAATGTCTCACATGGTGGTGGGTGCAGCCCAGTCCCAAATCTGAGAGTCAGGTGGAGACAAACTAAATGCAGGGTCCAAAATCACATCTGGTCTTCTGGCTTTTATCAAAACTTAGAAAAAATAGAGGTCTGGATTTCCAGGTGAGGTATTAAATGTGTGCAATTGTATGATGGCACTTTTGTCTATCCAAGGAAAAGAAAAAGTGTGATCTGGGTCTCACCCAGTTCTAAGAAGGAAATCATAAAGATACTCTGGTAGTTACATAATATGGTGTCAATTTGAGGATTCAGAGTGAAGAAGTAGATTCTAACCTGTCAATCAGGTCATAGCCAATGAGGCTTCTGTGTGAGTATGGCCTTCTCCTGAGGATGCTGGGAACTACCGTTTTCCTCCTTGGAGGTGGGAGACTCTCTCTCTCTCTCTCTCACTCTCTCTCTCTTCCTGTGAGACAATCCTGAGGAAAAGCCACATGGACCTACCCCGATGCAGCCAGTCCCCTGAGCTGGAGGAAGAGATCCCCACCAGCATGGAGATGCCTACAACATCACTGGACCCACAAGACTTCTCACCCACTGGCCTGTGATCTTCCTGCATTTGGTGTCATTACATGTGTTTCATGAATCTGAAGAGGACTTTATAGATTGGTATTGGGCATATTGGCTAATGTTGGACTTAGAGATTTGATCTGGACTAGGTTGAGATGTTTCACAATATTCAATTCCTTTTGTATATAAAGCTCTTTCTTATACACATATAAGTGTCTATGAATTTGTTTCTCTAGTCTACCCAGACTAACATAGATACCATCAAGGAATCAAAGAGTGTGGCTTAGTTCACACTGTCTACTGAGGTCAGATCTTAATATCATCCTATTCCTGTTCAATTAGTAGAAAATATCCTCCAAAATATTTCTAAAGCCATAGTTGTATAAAATCCAGAATTATGTCACATAAGGAATTATGGCTAGATGGGCCATATTAATTGATTATTACTCAGATATTATGTTTAACAAAGTTAGCCTATCTCATAAAGATAAATATTATTTTAAAGGAAAAATGTTTCTATAAAAGAAAAAAAAAGGTTTTCATACCAAAAGAAAAGACTTTGAAGACTATGATGAGGCTGGAGCTAACAGGGGAAAGAGAGAGAAAAGGAACCGAGGTAAAAAGGAAAGATGAATGGGAAAAGAAAAACGAGAAAGAGCCATAGAGGGAGGGGGATCAGAGGTCATTACTGGGATACTGTCACTATTTTGATGAGGTGGGATGTGCAAGTACATATAGAATGTTTTTCTGTGTGTTATGATCAACAAATAAAAAGGAAAAATAATCAAAATGAATAAAATTGAAAACAGAGAAGGGGAACAGCCTTTTAAACTCTAGATTCTTTGCATATCAGCTCTAAACACTAGTCTGAGTGGTTATAAGGGAGGTAAAGTAAAATTGAAATGGAATTAAATTATTTTGTGACACACAGCTAGTTCCAAAGAAACAAAAGAAATCTCATTATAATTTGAATATATACAATGCTGCAGCACGTCATTTGCTGATGTTAATATTCTCAGATGTTCATCATAAGAAGTTCAAGATTATTATTTATAAAATCAATAATATTGTCTCTACACGTCTATCTAGATAAGATAGGTCGGATAAGCAATCTGGAGGAGAAAACAATGGGACCGACGGTTCTGGGGGGACACAGGAGAGGGGAATGTGGGAAAATAAATAGGGATGTCAACAACCTCAGGTTAAAGGGAACAACAAGTGATCTAAAATTGATAACAAGGAGAATATAGGATGCCTGGCAGGGTTTGTTAAGGGCAATGTAGCTGAGAGGAATTACTGAAACCTGCATGAAGGCTTAACATGATAGTGGGACAAGAGGAAAGTGAAAGAACTAGGAGGCAAAGGACATTTATAGAGGTCTAAATACAGGCATGCACATATATTATATTTATATTGTTATATTATATTATATTGTTATATTTATATGTAACAATAGGGAAATAGATTGATATACATATATTTATATGTTAAATATTAAGGTAGCAGATGTTAATATTTTTAATATTAAGGTAGCCTCTACTCAAGTAGTCCTTAAACGCAAGAACACTTTGTTCTGATAACCTAGGATTCTGTGAAGCTCACCTTCTGGACATGATTGCTGAAGACAAAAGGGGTGCATAAGCAAATATGGTGAATAAAACTGATGGTGCCTGGGTATCAAAGGATATATAGCATCTGTGCTCTTAAAGGCTTGAAGATAAACAAGCAGTCATCTACCAAGAAGCAATAGAGCCCACATGGGGGAAGGACACCAGCCTATGTGTTCATGAGGTGTCAATGGGATCAGGTATCAGGCATCAAAGACACAGAACAAAAATCACATCAATGTGAATGAGGAGAAGTGCGGAGCGGAGACCCAAAGCCCATCTGTAAAATTGGACATCCCATTACAAAAGGGTCACAAGGAAGAGACGAGCCAGTCAGGGTGCAATATAACACTGAGGAAACATACAACTTCCCTCTAGTTCTTTAATACTTCCTCCCTCCACTATCATGACCCCAATTCTACCTTAGAAATCTGGCTAGACCAGAGCATGTACACTGGTACAGATAAGAGCTGGAAACACATGGAATCCAGGAAAAATAAACCAATAATGACCAATTATACTTGGCCAATTGGACCATGATGAGGACCAATAATGAAGTAGTGATACCAGAAGAGTAATGGGAAAGTGGCGGGGGGCAAAGAGAAGGGGAAAACCAATCACAATGATCTACATATATCCCCCTCCTAGGGGTACAGACAACAGAAAAGTGGGTAAAGGGAGACATTGGTCAGTATAAGACATGGGGAAAAAAAGACAAATTATCAAGGGTTCGGGAGGGAGGGGGGAAATAAAGTCAATAATATAATAATAATATGGAACACCAATAACATAGTCAATGGAGAAAAGACTAAAACAATCCCACTGAAAAGGGGGACCAGACAAGGATGCCCTTTGTCCCACTTCTTTTCTACATCATACTGGAGGTCCTAGCTAACAACATAAAACAGTGGAACGACATTAACGGTATCTGGCTGGGAGAGGAGGAGGTGAAACTATCATTATTTGCAGGCATTGGAAACCCCAAAGCTCCACAACAGGAGTACTGGCAGTGATAGAGAAAATGGAAGAATGGTGGGGTACAAGATCAACAAACAGAAGTAAATTGGTTTGCTATATACATCAGACAAGACCATGGACGAGGAGATCAAGAAGTCAGTGCCCTTCACAATAGCCAAGAACAAACAAATATGTAGGGATATATCTAACCAAAAAAACAAAATTCTTGGGGAACCAATCACAATGATCAACATATGCCCTCCCACTCCTCCCAGGGGGATGGACAGCAGAAAAGTGGGTGAAAGGAGACAGCAGTTGGTGTAACACATGAAAAAAAAAATACATTATCAAGGGAACATAGAGGTGGGAAGGTGGAGGAGGGAGGGAGGGGGAAAATGAGGAGCTGACACCAGGGGCTCAAGTAGAAAGAAAATGTTTTGAAAAAGATGATGACAACATATGTACAGATGTGTTTGACACAATAGATAGATAGATAGATATAGAGATATAGATTGTGATATCAGTTGCCAGAGCTCCCAATAAAATAAAAGCTTTAAAAAAAACCCACAAAAGTCTTTTTACAAGAAAAACTACAGAATCCTACTATAGGAAACCAAAAACTGCCTCCACAAATGGAAGAATATCCCATGCTCGTGGATCAGAAGACTCAATATAGCAAAGCTGTTGCTCTTACTCAAGGCACTATCTATGCTTAATGCTATCCCATTTCAAATATCAACAACGTTCTTCAAAGAATTGGAAAACTAGCCACCAATGTCATATGGAGCGGGAAGAAGCCCGGAATTAACAGAGAACTCCTCAAGAAGAAGGACAAAATAGGAAGGCTCACTTTACCTGAGTTTAACACAGCCACAGTGGTCAGAGAAGCCTGGATGGAATAATGACAGATACTCAGATCAATGGAAAAGAGCAGAAAACCCCAAAATAAACCCAACAGCACATAGAAAACTGATCTTCGACAAGGGCTCAAAAAGCATCAAGTGTGAGATAGATGCCCTCTTTAATAAGTGGTGCTGGAAACAAAGGATATCCATGAAACAAGACCCTTACCTCACCCCATGTACAAAAGCAAACCCAAGGGAATCACAGACCTAGAAGTAAAACCCCAAATGATCAGGACCATCAACGAAGGAATCGGGACAATTCCAAGAACCTTGGCTCAGGGTATACATAGGCTAACTGCAATAGGGATGGGTACACATACAGGTGAACCTCAAATTGACAAGTGGGATATACTAAGGATAAAACACATGTATGCATTGAATGACTTCACCAAGAGAGTAACAAGAGTACCCACAGACTGGGAAAGGACCTTTAGCAATGATGCAACAAAGGGCTTATTACTAAAATCTACAATACACCCCTAGCCTGCAAAAAGAAGAAAACAGTTAACCCCCTGAGGAAGTGGGCAAAAGACCTGAACAGAAGTTTCACTAGGGAGGAGACCCGAATGGCCAATAAACATATGAGAAAATGTCCTGGATCATTAGCTCTCAGAGAAATGCAAATTAAACAACTATGAGATACCACCTAACACCCTTCAGGATAGCCCAAATCAGAAAATCAGAGAGCAACAAATAGTGGAGGGGATGTGGCAAGATAGGAGTGCACCCCCACTGTTAGTGGTTGTGTAGATAAGTACAGTGACTGTGGAAAGCCATCTGGCGAGATTTAAAGCAAATAGTAATTGAGTTACCTTACAACCCAGCAATCTCTCTACTTGGCATATAACCAGAAGAGGTAAGAAATAGAACACTACCAGTCATCTGTGCTCCAATGTTTATTGCGGTGCAATTTACAATCGCAAAAAAATTGGAAGCGGATAGGGCAGAGGTTGTACACTGGTGCACATGGAAGCTGGAGGCACGGGGAATCCAGGGTGGATGATACCTTCAGGACCAGGGGTGTGAGGGGCGATGCTGGGAGAGTAGAGGGTGAGTGGGTTGGAAAAGGGGAACCAATTACAAGGGTCCACATGTGACCTCCTCCCTGGGAGATGGACGGCAGAGAAGGGGGGAAGGAAGACTACGGATAGGGAAAGATATGACAAAATAACAATCTATAAATTATCAAGGGCTCATGAGGGAGGGGGGAGCAGGGAAGAAGGGAGGGGGAAAAGAGGACCTGATGCAAAGGGCTTAAGTGGAGAGCAAATGCTTTGAAAATGATTAGGGCAAAGAATGTACGGATGTGCTTAATACAATTGATGTATGTATATGTATGGATTGTGATAAGAGTTGTATGAGGCCCTAATAAAATGTAAAAAAAAAATGGAAGCAACCTAAATTTTCATCAATTGACAAGTGGATTAGGAAACTTTGGCTTATACACACAATGGAGTACTACACACCATTTAAAAGCACTGATGATCACATGAAGCACATCATCTCATGGGAAAAGTTGGAGGAAATTATGCTAAGCTAAGTTAACCAATCACAAAAGGACAAGTACAACATGAGTCCACTGAGATAAGTATAATCAGCGCAGTAGGAATAGAAGAAAAGCCACTAATCTTACATTTACTATGCAGGTTGAAGTACAGGCAGTTAGTCAGGGCACATGTCATTTCAACACAAAGAAAGGGAAAGGGTAGGGAGGGATGAAGGGTAGGGAGGATAGAGAGACAATGGCACTGGGGGAGCAGGACACTAATCCACTTAGGGGGAAGGTATTGTTTGTGTCTCCACAGAAATGGGAGTGTACTTGCAGACCCCACCAAACCTTAAGGGCAACGCAACCAGATGGAGCAACTCATGAACAGAGTGGGCTACAGGGTGAGCTCCAATCAGAGCCAAACTGACCCTCCAAACGACAACACTAGTCCTACGGGTTGGAGGGACGGCTGGCCTGCCACGCCCACATGAAAGCAAGCCAAGAAGGAAAAAGAGACAGTGAGGATCTAGACCCCACATCGACACACTGAACCCTGGGGAAACGTCCCTGCTCAGAGCTGCTGATGTTTAGTGAGGACTGTAGGGCTGACAACAGCTGGAGACACAATGTCCCTCACTGGAGCAAACTTCGAAAGAGGACAATACTAGGGACACATAGCAGGAAATGAGTCCAGTCTGAATCCCCCACAGTGAAGCAAACCAAGAGGGAAACATAACAGATCAGCAATGGGAGCAAAGCCAAGCCACAAAGCCCCTGAGGAGCCTCCAAAATAGATCACGCTGAGCAGTTCCCGGAACTCCCCAGGACTGGTGGGGAGACAGTCTTAGAGGTCAGCAGACAGACTTGGAGCTATATGTGGGTTTCTTTTCTTTTTTGCTAGTTATTTATGTTTATTTATTCCCTTTTTATTCAATCTTTTGTTTTGTCTCTGTTATTGTTGGTTTGCCTACCTATGTAAGATAGGCATGGGAAGCAAGCCTGAGGAGAAAGCAACAGGACTGACAGTTTCAGAGGGACTTGGTGGGAGGAGGATGCAGGGGAAGGGAGAGGTGAGCAAGCAATGCTATAGATGGGGAACAGCTATGGAATTAAAATCCACAAATAGGAGGATGTAGAGATCCTCTGGGTGTTGGAACAACAGCAATCTAGCTGAGAGGAACGACTAAGAAGAAATAAGGGCAAGCTTGATGATGGGACCGAAGGAAGGCAAAAGAAAACAGGAAAGTTCTAGGAGGCAAAGCTATGGACAGAGGTATAAACATAGGTGTGTACATATGTAAATCTAATAATTCATAAAAATAGAGGCATTGGCCTATGTACATATATTTATATGACAACACATTAAAGTAGTGGATGAGCAATACATTAAGACAGTGGATGGCTCAAGCCCTCCCTCAACACAAGAACACTTTGTTCTAAAAACCTGGCATTCTGTAATGCTCACCCTCCATGCACAATCACTGAAGACAAAATGGGTGCATAAGCAAATGTGATGAAGAAAGCTGATGGTGCCCGGCTATCAAAAGAGATAGTGTCTGGGGTCTTAAAGGCTTGAAGTTAAACAAGGGGCCATTGAGCAGAGAAGCAACAAATTCACATGAAAGAAGCACACCAACCTGTGTAAACATGAGGTGTTGACAGGATCAGATGACAGGTATCACAAGACCCAAAACAAATACACATTGTTGAGACTGAAGGGCATCAGAGCAGAGAAACCCAAACCCATCTGTAGACAATGGGACATCCCCTCACAAAAGACAGTCACAGGAAAGTATGAGTCCACCAGGGATTAGTATAGCTCTGATGAAACACACAATATTTCTCTGGTTCCGTGAGGCTTTCTCACCTCTCACTATCATTACTCCAGTCCTGCCTTTCACTTTAGGCTAGACCGGAGCATGTACACTGGTATAGATAAAAGCTCACAACACATGGAATTCAGGCCAGGTAAACACTTCAGGAACAGAAATGGAAGTAGCAATGTTAGGAAGGTAGAAGGAAGGTGGGGAAAGGAAGGGAGAAAGGGGGAACCAATTGCAACAATTGACACATAACTACACACACCCCTAAGTGGAGAAAAAACAGAAACCATGGGGGAAAGGAGACAGAGGTAGGTGTAAGATATGAAAATAGTAACTTATAATTTACAAAGGGGTCACAAAGGTTGGAGGGGGAGGGGGGAAGAGGAACTGATACCAAGGACTCAAATAGAAAGCAAATGTTTATAAAATAATGATGACCGGCATTTAGTTCAGAAGCAACTTAGCCCACTTGGAAGAAGCACACTGGCCTGTGTGATCATGAGGTTTGAAGGGATCTGGTATCAGGCATCATCAGAACAAAAAAAGCATATATTTGTGAATGAGGGGGAGTGTGAGTGGAGACCCAAAGTCCACCTGTAGGCAACTGGACATCTCTTTATAGAAGGGTCGCAGAGAGGAGACAAGCCAGGCAGTGTGCAGTGAAGTAATGATGAAACACACAACTTTCCTCTAGTTTTTAAATGTTTCCTCCCTACCCATTATCATGATCCCAATTCTACCTTGCAAATCTGGCTAGACCATAGGATGTACACTGATACAGATAGGAACTGGAAACACAGGGAATCCAGGGTGGATGATCCCCTCAGGACCAGTGGTGAGAGTGGCAATACTGGGGGAGAGGGTGTGTGTGGAGGGAAGGTGGGGTGGAAAGGGGGAACCGATTACAAGGATCTACATGTGACCTCTTCCCTGAGGGACAGACAACAGAAAAGTGGGTGAAGGGAGACGTCCGACAGTGAAAGATATGACAAAATAATAATTTATAAATTATCAAGTGTTCATGAGGGAGAGAGCAGCGGGGAGGGAGGGGGGGAAATGAGGAACTGATGCCTGGGACTTAAGTGGAGAGCAAATGTTTTGAGAATGATGAGAGCAATAAATGTACAAATGTGCTTTACACATTTGATGTATGTATGGATTGTGATAAGAGTTGTATGAGCCCCTATCAAAATGATTTAAAAAATGATGGCAACATATGTACAAATATGCTTGACACAATTGATGTATTGATTGTTATAAGTGCTGAAAGAGACCCCAATAAAAATATTTTAAAATAAATGAATAAATGCTCACGCCATATTAAATATATGTACATAGGCCAATGCCTCTATTTTATTAATTATTGTATTAGATTTATATGTACATATCTATGTTTATGCCTCTGTCCATAGCTTTGCTTCCCAGACCTTTCCTCTCTCCTTTTACCTTCCTCCTGTCCCACCATCACGCTTGCACTTCTTCCTCTTAGTGATTCCTCTCAGCTAGATTGCTGCTGCTCCAGCACCCACAGGATCTCTACATCTTCCTCTTTGTGGATTTTATTTCTGTAGTTGTTCCCCATCTATGTGCAATAATCACTGCAATCAATTCTAGAGCATTTTCTTCCTCCTTGCTTTCATTATTATTAGCTCTCCATTTACCCCCAACTTCCCCCATAAACTTCAAGAAATTGTTAATCCAATTTTTGTCACTAGACATTAATATCTCAGCTGATAACAAAAAAATAAACACTAGAACAAATTAAAAACTAGTATTTAAATGAGGCTGGCACATTTTGAGTAGTATGAATTTTAGTTTTACACTGTTAGATACAACTATGATTTTATGATTGTTTTGTTTTAAAATTATATATGGTTAAAGAGTTGTTGAAAGGGGTAACGACCCACAGGTTGAGAAATGCTGCTCTATGAGATAAGGAGCTAATGGAGTTGGGTGGGAGGACGTGGGAAACCAATCCTAGGTGGAATTCCTGGAGGCCTGTATTTTGTCTGTGATTTGGGCACTTGGTCCAGAATAGTTCATGTCAGCTCAGATGATGATCGAGGTCAGGGTGGTTATTACCAGAAAGAACTCTTTTAGGAACAGAAGGGGCTGAAGAAGGCAGAGCAGCTGGTTATGGAAGGAATTTCTGCCTGACCAAAGGTGGCCAAGGACCTGGTACTATATGTTCTGCTGGTCTGGTGAGAGGCGGTTCAAGTGTTTCAAGGTGCCAGGTGCTACACCTGGTGCCTCACCCACAGGGGAAGGCTCTGGAATGAATTATGAGCACTAAAGAGGGCTCCATCTTTCTGATCACCAGTCACTGAGAGCCAGGATGTGTCTAAATGGAACGCTGTGTGCAAAAGCTCCAATTAGCATAGTTAGCATCAGTTTTATTTTTTTAATACAAGATTATGTTGAAGCAAAGTAGGCGGATTTTTCTTTTGATTCCATTTAATGGAAGCCAATTCAGGAACTAGTATAGCTCAGGATAAAAGGTATCTATTTACTGATCTGCTTCAGGGATATCACATAAAGTTTAGATGAGAAGCACATTTGAGGCCAAGGAAGGAAAATGGATTTAGAAGAGACCTTCCTTTTTGCTTCTGGAATTTGCTCTGTCTTTAGATTAGCTTTCTTTGTGTCTCCATATACACGACAACATATGTGTGGCAGTTACATCATCTACTGTCAGCTTGCGAAAGGGGTGGAATCTAGTCTGTCAGTCAGGTCATAACCAATGTAGCCTCTGTGTGAACATGGCCTTCTCCTGAGGATTCTAAAAACTCCTGTCTTTCTCTCTGGAGATGAGACACACATTCTCTGCTTCACATTCCTTTTGAGAAGCCACATGGAGACACCTTGATGGAGTCAGAGCCCTGGAGCTGGAGGAGTCATGTAGAGACCCACTCCAGTGCTGAGATGCTTCCACCGCCACTGGATCCACAAGATTTTCCACCCACTAGCCTATGATCTTCCCGCACTTGGCATCATTACATGGTTGCATGAGTCTGAAGAGGACTTTATAGACTGGTATCAGACATGTGGGCTAATATCGGACTTATGGACTTGATTTGGCCTGGGCTGGGATGTTTTCTCAATATACAATTGCTCTTTTATATAAAGCTCCCTCTATACACATATGAGTGTCTATGAATTAGTTTTTCTAGTCTACTCAGACTAACACAATATGTCATCCTTAAAACTTACAAAATATATTTAGAGCCCCAATAAACTATGAGTGGCTGGACCTAGACTTCAACTGCATAGTGGTACTCTGTTCTTAGAAAAAGTATCCTCTAGAGCAGGGCATATTTGGGGTGGTGAGATTCAAATAATTTAACAACCAGTGCACTGCCCTAATAAACATTTAAGTATTAAAAAAGATATAAAATATGGTTTATTGTTTCATACAGTTAATACTTAAATAAGAGCAATAAAAAAGTTCATATTTTTAAAGAGAAATGGATATAAATTTGTGAGATAAATTTGGGATATAAACGGATATAAATTTGTGATTTCCACATTGGACAGGTCCATCTGCCCACCTTAGATAGAATCCTGATTACTAGTGCAACCAGTTCACCAAACTCAACAAAAATTTGGTTATCAATTCTGCTGAACCTGTGAGACTGGCTGAACCCCACTACTGCAGCATAGACATCACGAATAGCAGCAAAATGAGAGTCCTAAAATATAATAGGAAGAGGACACTTTGCCTAAACTGTTTGATTCTGGTTGAGCTTCTACCTGAGCCTGACTTAGGTCATCATGGAAAGAAACCCGAGTGACCGAATATATTCATGCTTAGTGGTAAAAGGGTAAGGAGCCAGAGAAAGGCCTCCAGAAATCCACAATGGACCAGTGAGAACCCAGAGCATGGTCAAAACAAATACAGAGGATAGGACATGGCAGATACTCGACCTACAGAATCACTAAGGAAAAGAAATAGACCAAAAACAAATGAACAAAGTGGAATAAATAGTTAAACTGACTCCTACGGGTTTTTGTTCCCTTTTTCTTCTTCCAGGAAATGACACAAATTGTTTGTTTGCACAAATGGGTTTGTGGTAAGGAGGACATTTCTTAGGGGTTGGTTTGGTTTCAATATTCTCCTGTGTCTAGTGAAAACAAATATGAAAGGTTTGTATTTGAAATAAAAACATTCTGGAAACTGACTACTTTATTCTTCAATTACAGTACTCTAAATGAGCTCAAGTTTTCATTAATATACTTTAGTAATACCTATGGCACTAAGGTCCATTTCATATCATGTAATTTTAAAGAGAGAGAGAAAGAGACACACAATACACAAGAAGAAGAAATTTGAGACATTTGGGCAGGCCTCCCTGTCATTCTAGTCTTCACATATCCCTTTTCTTCCGTTGGCAACAGAGATCTTTCTAGAGTGCAACCTACAGGAAGAGAATCGCATTTTAGAAAAGTCTCCATTTACGTTTAGCTTTTGCTATCTTTAATTATGGTGTATCTGATTGTGGGGATTGACACAGAACAGCACACACACACCCTTCCCTGGGAGATGCATAACAGAACCTGTGGGGGAAGGGAGACAGTGGTCAGTATAAGATATGAAAATAATAATAATTTATGATTTATTAAGGGGCCACGAGGCTGGGGGGATGGGGGAGGGGAAAAGAGGAGCTGACACCAAGGGCTCAATAGAAAGTAAATGTCCAGAAAATCATGATGGCAACATATGTACAAATGTGCTTGTTACAATGGATGTATAGATTGTTATAAGAGCTGTAAGAGACCTCAATAAAATGATTTTTTAAAAATATGGTGTATCCAAATGTTTCATTATTTACTTTACTATGCTTTAAATGTTTTCTTATTACCATGTAGACTGCATATGGTCTCCTTCATCGGCTTCAGAGAGAAATGTAAATATCACTAAAAGGGTCTGCTCTGGCAAAGATGAAGCAATGCATAGTAAACAAAGAGAAAATCTTTATTAAAAGATAAACAAATGAACAAACAGTTTTGAAGACTCTAGATTTAAGTAACAAAAGTCAGCAATCCTTAAGGATGAGAAACCACTACAGTGAGCCCCATGACTGCCCCAGTGTACGACCTTAAGAGAGTTTCCAGGCTGTGCTAAAGAGTGTTGAACACAAGCAAAGCCTAGTGGATTCCTGAAGTTGCGGAAGTGGAAGAGATGGTTTGGGGAAACTAAGGTCATTTACAGTTCATTAGGAAGAGAAGTAGTCAAGCCAAGAAACAGGAAGACATAATATATAATGAAGAGATAAAGCTAGTTTCAATCAACTAAAACTAATCCAAAATTAGCATAGACTGCTATGCAGTGAATTATTTAATGTAGTTCGTCCAGCTATAGTTTTTTAATTTCCTCCAAGTTAGACTGAAAATAGAAAATGCCTGTGACCCACTAAGAGAATTGGATAGGTTTCTTTTTCTTACAACATTATTTTTATTACTTTTGCTTGTTTGTTTGTTTTTTTACTTTATTTAGGGTTTTTCTTTTAATCGTTTTATTAGGGGTTCATACAACTCTTATCATAACCCATACATACATCCGTTGTGTAAGCACATTTGTACATTCACTGCCCTCATCATCCTCAAAACATTTGCTCTCCACCTAAGCCCCTGGCATTAGCTCCTTGTTTTTTCCCCTCCCTTCCTGCTGCCCGCTCTCTCATGAACCCTTGATAACTTATAAATTATTATTTTGTCATATCTTTCCCTGTCTGATGTCTCCCCTCACCCACTCTTCTGTTGTCCATCCCCCAGGGAGGAGGTTATAAGTAGATCCTTGTAATTGGTTCCTCCTTTCCAGCCCACCCTTCCTCTACCCTCCCAGTATCGCCACTCTCACCACGGGTCCTGAAGGGATCATCTGCCCTGGATTCCCTGTGTTTTCAGTTCCTATCTGTACCAGTGTACATGCTCTAGTCTAGCCAGATTTGTAAGGCAGAAATGGGATCATGATAGTGGGAGAGGAGGAAGCATTTAGGAACTACAGGAAAGTTGTATGTTTCATTGTTGCTACACTGCACACTGACTGGCTCTTCTCCACCCTGAGACTCTTCTGTAAGGAGATGTCCAGTGGCCTACAAATGGGCCTTGGGTCTCCACTCCGCACTTCACCCCTCATTTACAATGATATGATTTTTTGTTCTGATGATGCTTGATACCTAATCCCTTTGACACCTCGTGATCACACATGCTGGTGTGCTTCTTCCATGTGGGCTTTGTTGCTTCTGAGCTAATTGGCTGCTTGTTTACATTCAAACTTTTAAGACCCCCCCAAATTGGATAGGTTTCTAATAATGTACATAAAGTACTGGCATGCTTGTTGCGGTGGGACCATGTAAATAAAGTACATACAATCCAAATATGGGGTTTTGTAGTTTTGCAGTCTTTTTAGGTTTAAAATGAATCATTTCAGAGACAGAAAGCGAGATCAACTGAGCACAGAAAAGAACCAGAGGACTTCTGGGAAGGTGGCGCTGATGTAGGATTGTCCACATGAAGAGCTTACTGAGTGATCACCAAATTCATGGGTGAGGAACTGGAGAATGGGTCTCACAGCACTCCAGGGTTCTTTTGTCAGTTTTCACACAGAAAGTACATCTGAGCTCATCACCCCCATGTTCCTTTTTCACAGCCCCGCCCATGCTTGACCTCCCTTGATGGTGGGGGCAGCAACTCCCAACTTCTTTCCCCCAGCCCTTCCCATTTGGTGGCTTGCCAGCGTGGGGAAGAGGCTTAGGACAGTCTACCCCTCAGGGGCATCCGACAGACCTCCCAGTGGTCTCATAGAGGCCCTGGGTGTTGGAACCTGTGGTGGCCCACAGAGTAGGATTCTTATTGGGGACAATCCCTACCCATGGGTCAGCTCCCTGCCCTGGTGGCAGGGGCACCACTGGACTCTGCTAACTTGAGAGGGATCTAGCACCAGTGAGACAGAGGCATGGCTGCAACATGCAGCACTGTGGGATCCAGGCAGTTGTTAGATTTGTTTCTATTTGTTTTGAGAAATGAAACACAAAACTCCTTATTCTGCCACAGGAAATTGAACCCAGCATTTCTGGGTCTCTTCGCAGCTTTCTCACCACAGGGTAGGTGGGAACCAGGGCCCGTGGTCCCTAGCCAGATTGCCCTCTGTGTGGAAGCCCTGCTTCCCTGGAACATTCAATATCATAGCCAATTTCCACCCTAGCACCACAAGTAAGGAGTGAATAGTTCTGAGTTTTGCAGAAATCCACTTCTATAAGCACAATAACGGAAGGACTGCACTCTCCCCTTCATAATATACAGGGTTGAGAAGGGACTCTGGTAGATGAAATATACCCCTCACTTACCCCAACCCCCATAATCTCTGGAACCTGTTCCCTCTACCTCAGTAATACACACTCCCCTTTAATTAACCAATCACTTCTCCCATAACCCTCTTCTCCAATTCATTAAAAATTACTATAAGTAATGGGAAGGCTTTCTATGATTAATAATCACTCCTTAGTATCTATACCAAATCCTCCTACTCCCTGGACTAAGACTCCCTGTTCATCTACAGACAATACATTTTCCAGCACCTAATTGATCTTCCCTTAACTCAAAGAGCAAGTTCCCCCCACCACACACACACACATCTACATATCCCAGAAGACCGCACCACCTCCAGCTCAACCAAGATGTGATGGAAACAGCAGTCAACACCAGCAGCTACCATAAAAAAATCTAGAGAAACCAAAGGCAAGTACTGAAGTTGACCCAAACCCAAAGGTTTACACAGAAGAAGCAGCCCTTGAACTGCTAGAGAAAGAATACATCAGAATGCTGTTTAGGGCTGTACAAGAAATTAGGGGATCAGTCTTGAAAACTGATGAAAAAATAGAGATACTAGAATCCTCGCACTGAAGGGAAATCCAGGTGTTAAGGAATGACGAAGCAGCAGCAAAGAAAAAGGTACATGATCTCAGCAATGGAATGGAAGAAATGGAAAACTGAATCAGTGATCTCAAAGATAAGCAAGCAGAATCCTGCAAATGAGAGAAACAACCAAACAAAAGAGCAAAAGAATCTGAAGAAAGCCTGAGGATGGTGTGGGATTCCAGGAAGCAAAACAATATTTGAATTATGGGGGTGCTGGAACAAGAAGAAATAAATAAGCCTACAGTTAAAATAGTAAGGGAATTATTGGAATAAAATTCCCCCAATATCACAAAGGAAGAAATGATTACCATTCAGGAAGCAGAGAGAACCCCAATTAGACTAAACCCCCTAACAAAAAACACATCAAGACATATAGTAGTCAAATTATCCAATCTCAAGGTAAAGGAGAGAATCATGAGAGCAACTAGAGAGTAAAAAATCAGTACTCTGTAAACGTAGACAGATAAGAATAAGTTCAGACCTCCCTGCAGAGACAATACAAGAAAGAAGAAATTGGAGCAACATATTTCTAACGTTGAAAGACAACAACTTCAATCTAATAACCCTTTACCCAGCAAAGCTCTCCATCAAATTTGAAATAGAAGTAGCAATTGTACGATTCTACTTGATGTGATTGAACTATGGAATGATGTATTATACATATTAAATCCCAACTAATAAATAAATATATAACAAAAGAAAAATATAATAATATTGTCTTCCTTATAGAGATGTAGTGAAGAATAAATTATATGTCAGTAAAATATGATGTATGCACCTGGAAAAAGGAACATGTTAGTAAAATATTTTCAATATAACTAATCATTGCCACTATCACTATTTCAGTTATTTTTTTAACCCACCCACACACCTAACAATTTCAGTTATTATTGGATCTTATATGGCAATAATTTTTCAAACTCAGAGTAAAAGTAAATATTCTTTTTACATTAAAAAGGGTGCTCTAAAAAAAAAAAGATGTTCTCAAATAAGGAAATATGTGGAGAATTTGTAAAAAGGAAACCAGCATTACAAAAATACCTTCCAGTTCTTTATGGGCAGAAAATCCACAACAGCACACAAATATGAGACCCCCACAGGGTGTAACACCACCCAGAAACTAACATACTGAAAACAGAACCCAAAACATTACAGATCCAAGTGAAGACAAGAATAAACTACACACATACACCCCACTCTCTAAAAGGGAAGAAAGGAAAATATCAAACATAAGTACTACAAGGTGACAGCAACTAATGTATATTAGATTTAGTAACGGTGAATGTTAATGTTTTAACTCACCTACTAAAAGACAAAGAGTAGCAGACTGGATTAGATAATAAAACCATCAATCTGCTGCGGATCTCAAACTCCCAGCCAAAAATAGTGTCAAAAGATGCCAAAAAAATTTACCAAGTGAATGGCAATTTTAAAAATAGCAAGGGTGTCAGATTAATACCTGACAAAATAAACTTCAAGATACATTATATAATGAGAGATAAGAATGGGTATTACATAATGCTCAAAGGATCAGTAGACCAAGAACCCACAAACAATAGACATATGAACCCAACAAAAGATCCTCTAAATTCATCATCTAAATCTTCAAAGAGATGAAAAGAGAAATCACCAGATAACAACTGTACATAACTCTTAAATAAAGATAGACCAACAGGTAAGAAATTCAGTAAAGAAACTGAAGAGTTGAACAACACAATTGAACAACTCGACCTCCTAGACAATGGTTCTCAACCTTCCTCATGTCGTGACCCTTTCATACAGCTCCTCATGTTGTGGTGACCCCAACCATAAAATCATTTTTGTTGCTATTTCATAACTGTCATTTTGCTACTGTTCTGAATTGTCACGTAAATATGTGATATGCAGAATATATTCTCATTGTTACTAGTTGAATATCATAAAAGCATAGTGATTAATCACAAAAACAATATATAATTATATATTGTGAAATATTTATTTCTAATTACAAATAAATGAAATTTTGTCTTGAAGCATAATGTAGCATGGGTAGCAGTCTTCAAGCCAGTACTCATATGTGGGTGAACCCACCTGGAGACGGATAGAGGAGCAGTGTCTCATTCCTAAGACCATCAGAAATATGGTCTTAGGGCCATTCTGATGGTCTTAGGCAACCCCGTGAAAGGGTCGTTCATTCACCCAAAGGGGTCGAGACCCACAGGTTGAGAACCGTTGTCCTAGACATTTACAGAACTCTCCAACCAACAGCAAAAACAAACACATTCTTCTCCAATGCACATGGGTGCTATTTGAAAATACATCACATGCTGGAACACGAGGCAAATTCAAACACATAGAGGGCATTCAAACCATCTCCTCTGATCATAGTGCCATAAAGCTGGAAGTGAACAATAGAAAGAACAACAACAAAAGGAACACTTGGAGCCTCCATAACACACTTCTCCAAAAAGAATGGTAATAGCCCAAAGTAGAGAGGAAATTAGGAAGTGCCTAGAAACCAATGAAAATGACCACGAAACCTACCAAAATGTGTGGACGCTGCAAAGGCAGGCCTCAGAGGTCACTTTATTGCAACAAATGCACACATGGAAAAAGAGGAGAGAATTATGGCCAGCACCTTAACACAGCAGCTAGAATAGAGTCAAAAGCATAATCCTTCCCACAGCAAAATAAAAGAAATCATAAAAATTAGAGCAGAGATCAATGCACTGTAAACAGAAGAACAATGGGAAAAAATCAACAAAGCAATAAGTTGTTCTTTGAAAGGATCAACAAGATGGACAAACCGCTTACAAAATTAAAAAAGAAAAAAAAAGGAACAGGTGTCAATATCTAGAATTAGGGATGAAACAGGGGAAGTCACAACAGACCCTAATGAAATAAAAAGATCAATAAAGCAGCATTACGGAAGACTGTATTCTAACAAATTCAATAACTTGGAGAGCACGGACAAATACCTGAAAAATCACGTTCTCACAAAAGTGATGCACATGGGCACGAAGAACTTGAACAGACAGACCCATACCTAAAAAAAAAAAAGGGAGAAAGAGAGAAACATAGATAAGATCATCAAAAAACTCCCAACTGAAAAAAGCCCCTGTCCAGCTGGCTTCACAGGAGAATTCTATGCACAGCCACTGTGGAAGGCGATATGGTGATATCTAAAACAGATGGAAATTGAACTACCATATGACTCATCAATACCATTACAGTGTATATATCCAAAAGAAGGAACAGATTATGATCAGACGTTGGCTCCCCCATGTTCATCACAGCACAGTTCCAAATAGCAGAAGGCTGGAAACAGCCTGAAAAGAATGGATTAAAAAGCTCTGGTACATACACACAATGTAATACTACACATCCCTAAAAAACAGTGATGAAACCATGAAACACCTCAACACATGGAGGGATCTGGAAGACATTATGCTGAGTGAAGTTAGTCAAGCACAAAAGGACAAGTACTGTACGAGTCCACTGCAGTAGGAGCAAGCAGCAGAACAGGCACAAGCTCAAGTGTGCAGGCCATCCAGTCTTCTGGCTGGGAACCAGAGAGCCTGGCAAAGAGCTGGAGTGCCAATGAACCACACATCATCTGCTCCAGCTAAGTATAGTGTTGGACATTTGGCTGGAGGGCACATCACGACAGCTGGCATCAAATGGTTCAGAGAGAGGAGCAGATGCTGAGTGGCTGCCATGCAGATACGGGGTGAGGTCCCTGGGAAAGGAAGGCAGCCCTTTCAGAGGGATGAGGCTTACTGATGGGAAGGGCAGTGCAGGAGGGGAGACAGGGAACTGTCACATTTGGGAAACATAGGTGCATGTCTGTTGAGGGGAGGAGCGGGGAGCGCTGACCTCTAGGTGAGGAGAGGAGTGACTGAGGATGCTTTGGGGAACATTAGGTGGAGAGTGGCTTTAGTGGCCTGTAGCAGGTGGGCAACATTGAACTAGGGTGTCTGGGAGCATCCTGGGAGCCCAGGCTTGGTTCTGTGGAATGCTGGGACACTGAATCTTGAATCTTCAGGGCACACAGCATGCTCCAGAGGCTGCATTAGTAAGACTCATGCAGAACTCCACTAGGTGAACTGGACTCTATCTTGGACACACTTATAACCTCAGGACCTAAGTTGGAAAATTCAGGGTGCTTGAGAAAGCAGAAAACTGCTGTACCAAGAATGGCGTACTGTTGATTGGCAGACAAACAAAGTCTTGCTACATCAATGCCCTGTATGCTGTATTAAGAGATGCATTATTCTGGCAATCCTGTGATGAACATTCTGTTATATTTTGCTTATACTTGTTCATATTAGGGTGCATCTCAGAGGTGCATTGCCATTTGGGGTCATCCTCCTGAAGTTGTGTTATTTGTTTCTCTGCTTTTTGGCAAGTGAAACCCAGGGACGTTGAGCCTATAGGGAAAGCAAATAGAACAAGGGTTTGGTGGGAGAAGGGGAGTATGGGGCGGAGGGGAGATGATGTCAAGGGCTCTAGGAAGGAAAAATATGTTTGGAGACGGATTATGGTAGTAATTGTATAATTCTGTTTGATGTGAATGAACTATGGAATGATATGATATATGCATTAACTCTGAAGTTAGAGCAAATTAAAAAGAGGTAACAAGAAAATATAGATCCAGGAAGGGTTTGGGGGCTCACACTAAATCCTAGCTCCAGCTTAAGAACAATTAATTCTTACAACATATCCCTGCTCAATACTCTCCCTCAGGAAGGGAACACAGAAGATACAGGTGCTATAGCAAAATGTGGTGAAGAATTTAGATGGTGCCCAGCTAGCAGATAAAATAATGTCTGAAGTCTTAAAGGTTTGTCTCCAAACAAGCAGCCATATAAATGAGATGTCAACTAAGTCCACATGGAAGAAGCACACTGTGTTAGACAGGGTTCTCTAGAGAGACAAAACCAGATTGCTAGTAATTAGATAGATAGATGATAGATAGATAACTCAAGAAATGAACTGTTAAATTATATTCAGATAGATAGATATATAATACAAGAAATGAGCAGTTAAATTATAAAGCAATACAAATGGCTCAGTGTAACTCACTCCCCTGAGAGAGTTGTGAGACACTAGCAGTCCTTTAAGTCTTGAGAGCTACCAGTTTCTTCTCTGTAGAGAAAGCTGGGATATATATATATATATACAGGCAGCAAACAGCAAGGCAGGTCACCAACTGTTGGTCCCCAGCTCCAGAGATGTATATTCCAATCATGTGGGCTTAAAGGGACCTCAACTTACAGGGACACAGTCCACAGGCTAGGTGTCCCACAGGTAGTGTACCTTTAAATTGAGGCACAGAACAAGCAAGGCAGTCGCAGACTGGTCTGATGATTAAAGAGTGAGAGACAAGAAAGGCGGGGCTCACGGAGCCATTTATCTCTCTGCCCTTCAATCAATCCCACTTGTGTTTATCGGCCAGGCTGGCACAATAAACTATCACACACACCATCATCAGTCACCAAAGGATTGGAATCCAAAGAACCTGAAGTTGAAGGAGGGATCAAAATCGGAGCCTATATTGTAAGAATCCAGTGGGAAGAAGGTGATGGACGACTGTGGGAGCCCAGGATTCATCTGGAGAACCACATAGGAAAGAAGCCTCCGGAAATTTACCTATCTTAAATTGAGGGATGAGAGGAAAGTGGTCACTAAACAGAGTGCTTGGGAGATGATCAAAGGCATAAATCTGACCTGAACAGTTAAAGCTTGGTCAATAGGTTCCCCCTGTGATGCAGGCTGGACCTGATCTGGTTTCCGAGTTTTTCTGTATTTTTGGTTTGGTTTTTGTTTGTTCATAGTACAGTGTATCTCAATAGTGTTATGTCAATGGAGACCACCCTCACGAAGCTGTATTATGTGCTTCTCTGGTTTTTGGTATAGGAAACCCAGGATTGATGAACCTATAGGGAGAGCAAGCAGAATAAAGGGTTCAGGGGAAGGGCAGTACAGTGATCGTGACGGGGTAAAAAGGACCCGATGTCGAGGAGTCCATCTAGAAAAATAATGTTTGGAAACTGTGGTAGCAATTGTACAAATCTACTTGACATGATTGAAATATGGAATGGTATGATATATGTATTAAGTTCCAACTAATAAAAAAATGAAGAAGGAATTTGTACTTTGACCCCAGGACCTCTATCCTGAGAAGTTCCTCAATTCAGGAAACACAGAATGCTGTAGTACCAAAGGTGAGAGATAGCAAGGCAATAAGAGATGGTCAGAAGCCGTAGCAGAGAATTGGTTATGGTAGAAACAGTAGATGAAAGAGACAAATTAGTGTATTTCCTAGCCCATACGGGAAGAAACCTAAGTGTCTTCAGACAGAAAACTTGCTAGCAGAGTTTGGTAATCTGGCAGCTTATTGAGGAAGCTAGGCTCATTGCTCTATGGAGCAAGAAAGCAGCGCATTTGACCAAAGGTTTGCTAATAGGGCCAATAGAAGTCAGCATTGATTAGGTGGCAGTGCGTTTGTTTTTGGTTTTTTGTTTCGTAATTTCTGTTAAGGATGGAAACACATGGAAATGGATCATGATGATGGTAGAACATGATGAATGTAATCAACACCACTGAATTACATATGTAAAATGTTGAAATGGCATATATATATATATATATATATATATATATATATATATATATATATATATATATATATATATATATATCACAATAAAAAAGGCACTGAATGAGTTTAATCAGTCAATCAGACACCACACAAGATAAGATTAATGTTGAACACATTCAAATCCTGCCCCTGTCTTGGGGTTGCTCTGGGGCTGGCCAGCCCTGGGTTCTGCACCATTCAAAACTACCAGATGGCTGGCCAGGACCCTGAGGCATTAGCCTTTTTCAATATATGGTGGCCTCAAGAGCTGGGGCCGTGGTCACCTTCCTCTCCATGATGCCCCTGGATGTAGTAAAGGTGCACTTGACGTTCCAGCACCTTCGAGACTCAGGAGTGTCTCCAACACCAAATTGCCCTCCTTTCTCCAACCTACAAATAATATACTTCCTGTACTGCAACGATGCCCTAGAACCCCTGTACCTGTGCCCACATGGTGCCTTTTATGCCACCGGGTTTCAAGATGTCACCTGCTTCACTGGCACCATGCATGACTTTGCGAAGATGGTGCAACATGAGGGCAGAAAAACCCTGTGGTGTGGCCTCCCAGCCACCCTGGTCATGAATGCCAGTCACTGCCATCTGTTTCATTGCCTTTGACCAACTCAAGACCTTCTGGAATGGCCAAGCATTGACTTCTCCTCTCTGTGCTCCATGGTGGCTATAGCACTCTGGCCTGCTTGAGCCTTGTGACTGTGACCAGCCCCCTGGAGATGGAACAGATGAAGCTGTAGGCACAGCATGTGTCTCCGCATGAGTTGAGTGCCTCTGTCCAGGCTGTGGTGGCTTGTGGCAGTTGATGCTCCCTGTGGCTAGGCTGGGGACCCATTCGTTTGAGAGACATGCACTTCTCAGCCTTGTAATTTGGCAAAGAGTTGGCTGAAGGAGTCCACGCCAAAGGACCAGATATCCATGGTCATCAGTTTTGTGGATAGTGGCATCTCAGCAATGGTGGCAGCAACCCTTACGCTTCAATATGGTGACCTCAGTGCTAGGTCACACTGGGAAAGGTCAAGGCTCTGAGAGTGAGGGTCAAGTGAGGGTCAAGGCTCTGAGTCTGATTTGTCAGCTTGCCCTGTCTGCTGCTAAAGAGGATCCAGCCCTCCACCTTCTGTGCCATCATGATCAACATTTGTAAGTCTAACAAAGGTTTCTTCTAGAAATTCAACCAGGAGCAGCCAAGGTCCCCGTGTTAGGTTGGGTTGTCTAAAGAAACAAATCTAAGTGCTATATATATAGGAAAGAGCTTTATTTCAATAAGTGATTATATATCAAGAAGGCATCCCAGCCCAGTTCATCTTAAACCCATTAGTCTGGTGCTAGTCCATAAGTCCGTCTTCAGACTCATGCAGAAAGGAAGTGGGAAGATCACCGGATGACTGGTACAGGATCCTGTGGATCATTATGAACATGGCAGGGTGTCAGCAGCTCTCAGGGTCAAGTGTCCACATGGGGCCACTCCTGGAGTCAGCCCCAGAGGTCCCAGGGCAGTTCTAGTGCAGAGGCATAAAGAGACAGTTACCGGTGTCCCTCACTTTTATACAAAAAGGTTTATTTCACCAAGGAGGGGCCCAACCCCTACCGTTTCCTTGGAGTGTCTAATTGACATAATCCCTAGCCATCACAAGGTCATTGAAAGGGGCCTGGGGACCCCCCTATCTCTTCCTCAGATGGGGTGCAAGACTGAAGGAGACCGAGCTACGTGTCTTTTCCTCAGCACTGAGGAGTGGGCCCTGAGTCCTCTTCCCCTCTGGTCTTTGAGACCCCCACCCCTCTTCCCCACACCCCAGACAGGGCCTTCTTCCTGCTTTGTCCCATTCTCAAGTCTCAAGGATATTTACTTTCCCACCCCCAAGTTCAGGATAAAATCGGATATTTTCCCACTGCTTTGTTCTCCTGTATGTTTGCGTTAACTGGGTCTGCCTCAGTCTCCCCTTCCTCCATTAACTCCTTAAGTCTGAAAAAAAGAAAAACAAAAATATCAATGAACTTGAGGACATATAACTAGAAAGTATCAACCCAGAGTTTGAAATACATTGTCATATGTACAAAAAAATACCAAATGGGATAAATCCCAAAGCAGTATTTAAAATGGGCTCTGCAGGAACAACCACAGCTAGTAAAAATTATGAAACAAACACCATTATAAGTCCCTGGAAATTGTTAGAAAGATACATAGCAAATTTGCAAACATTTATTTTAAAAATCTACAAAATTTTAATAATAACAGAGTTTTGAGCCATATTAACACTAATAACACAATAACAGTAGCACTTGTGTCATGGACTATATCACCCCAAACAATCCTATCCATTCTGCCTTGCACCCCCGCGCCCTGCTCCTTCCCCAGACACAGCTCAGCATGACAGAAGCTCCACTCTGGGCTCCCCCTCACCATGCCCTTAGTCAATAACTTTCCCTGATAGAAACAGGTTGGCAGCATCCTTCTTACTGGATCCCGTCCCAGCTCCATTTCACATTGGGAAATTACAGGAGAGTGCAGTTTAAAAGTCAGGAGCTGCCCTCTTCCACCTGATCCCCACCAGCAGGGTGGAGAGTGCACCTCTGGCCTGGCAGAACACTCATTGATTCATATGGCAGAGGGTCTGCACTGGGAGAGGTAAGCTGGAGTGACTGGATTCTGTCACTTCACGCAGCATACTACCAATAGAGCAAAGATCTCACTCTAAGAAAAGCCCTTCGCTGTACTTATTCCCAGGTAGTGACACAGCGATTTTACCTAAGTGAAGTGCCATAGCATAAAGAGAGAGAACCCGGAAATTTGCTGCCACCTGTAATTTTCCAAGAGTGAACTTCCTTTATAAGGAACACAATATAGGGAAAATCAAGTATAAGAGCACTTTTAAAAACAATCCCCTAATAAAATGTTTTTTAAAAAACCACAATTGAGAACTTGGTGGTAAGCAATTACAAGGAGGCTGGTAACTCCACGAGAGCAACACACTAATCCGTAGCCCAGTTTACCATAGAAACATAATTTAAATGATAGTTTAAGAAGATCTCTCATAGAGTCACTACAAACATCAACTCTGGTTTCAAAAACTGATTTTGCAAAGGACCCTGGATTTCATTGGATCGCACTGTGGAGCAGATTATGCATCAGAGTGTTGTTAAAAATAATGGCATGATCAACTGCCATAATTGGTGCCTACCAGCTGTGTGTGAAACTAACAGAGGCAGCTGAAAGAGATAAAACAGGAAAGACATAGTCAAAGAGAGTCCTATTGAAACAGTGGCTCCATAGTGAAGGTGCACATGTCCAAGTCTGTACTCTCTGAAGAATGACATCAGAGACTTCACATTAAAGGGGAAATAGACTTGACTAAAACAGCCAAGTTGCAAACTGTAATGCGTCTGCAAGAAGGGCATAAGAGGAAGAAATCTACATCCATATTTGCTACAATGGATTCTATGTGGCAGTGATATACACAGCAAAACGTTCTCCAACTCAACAACTTCTACATGCTTATAATTCAGTGCCATTGATTATACTTGTTGTGTTGTGTAACCATTATTGATTTCCTTTTTCAAATTATTCTTCCACAATTAACACAAACTCTATGCCCTGAAACAAAAACTATTCCTCCTTCACCCATGGTAATCATAGGTCAAGTTTTGTTTCTTTTTTTTTTAAAGTTGTTTCTTGATATAAAATTCAGATATCATACACTTCCATGGTTAAATTGCTCTTTAAGAGAGTGTATATGCATCACTACAGTCCATTCTGATTCTCTCTCCTCACTCTTGTATTTATTGTTTGCTCCCCCAAACCCCTCACCATCCCTAGTCACCCCCTCAGCTCCCTGACAAACATTCTATTAGTTATTGTCTCTATGCATCTACTCCTTCTGTCTTTTACAAACTGGGAAGTCCAATAAAAAATAATAAAACAGCAAGAAGAAAATCATAATAAAATTAAAATAAAGAGTAAGAAAGAAAAAACCACCATAATATTAAAAAACACAGGGAAAATATTTCTGTTGTGGAACAAGCACGAATACTTGAGTCTAGAACAAATTCATGTTGGGTCAAAAGGGAAGGTCAACTGACCAGCTGTCATACTATGCCATGGTTCAATACACCAGCATCAAGTTTACAATGATCTTTTTCTGATAGTAAAGCTGCTCAGGCCCCTTGCCAGTGACTGGAAGGGATCTGCCAGAGGCTTTCTCTGACTCTGTTCTTGATGTCCACCCACAGTTCATGAGGTCTTCTGCCATTGGTGTTAAATGCATCAAATCTGTTCTTCAAACAGCCTCGAAATTCAGGTGGGATAGACTCAAAATCGTAGTTTGGGTCTCATGAACTTGTTTTAATTTTTTTCAGCTTCAACATGAACATACAGAGGAGCAAAAATGGTCTGTTCCACTGTCAGCCCCTCCCCTGAGATTAGCTGCTTATATTGAGCTCCTCCATCTTCTATACCCACAGGTGTCGTCACTGGATTTTGGGGCATTCCATCTGGAGAAGCCCACGTGTGGTTGGAAAAAGCATTTTCTATGAACAAGTCGTTGGTTTTGCAAAATTCTATCATGCGATCTCCAGCTTTGTTTCTTTCCCCAAGACCATATTTTGCAACTACTCTTCGTTCCTCTTATTTCCAACTTTTTCATTCCAGTCATCAATAATTATCATTGCATCTTGATTGTATGTTTGATCAGTTTCAGACTGAGAAGGTAAATGGAATTCTTTAAATTCATCAATAGCTTTTGTAGTTGGTCTATAAATTCGAAAAATATTGTTACATTGATTAGATTTCTTTGAGGTGGGTAGAAATAATTCTGTCACAGACAGCACTTTGTTTTAAGATTGATTTTGAAATGTCTTTTAAAAAATCATTAGGAGCCCTTAGAGATATTATAAAAATCCATAATTCAATTAGATCAAGCATATTGTACAATTGCTGCCACCATCATTTTTAAAACATTTTCTTTCTCCTTGAACTCTTTGCTATCAGGTACCCTTTATCCTGTTTCTCCCCCCACCCAACTCCTATTGATATGATTGAACTATGAAAATGTATGATATATGGATAAATTGCCAATAGAACTGTTTGCCAACCCAGAAGTTTTTATTCATATCTCTCTGCAGTGTCTTTGCCAATGATACTATTTTCATCTATGTGCTTTCCTCCCCCTTATCAGTGTGCATGAGAAACCAATTTATAACTTTCTCCAAACTAGAATTTTCAAACCGTTTTACTGAAGGTCACACACCAAGTTCAGATGAGGTCTCAAGAGCCCTTGTAATCCGATGAGAAGCTGCACAATCCAGCCAGGGTGGTTTCCCCAGTTCCCTAGGTATTTTAAGACCTGTGCTCCTCCTGGATTAGTCATGAGTGGAGAAAAAGGAAGTCAAATGGACAGAACAGTTGGAAATTTCTCCTTAGAGTTTTCCAAGCGAGTGAACACCTTTTCTGCTCTTAACCACTCTGAAGTAGTCTCTCACTACAGATGGGCAGAATGGGGAGAAACTTCCCTACTCCCATTCTTTTCTACCTGAAGGGTGTTCTCATGCTTCACAGAGTTTCAGACAACTCGTCATTAAAATCCACATGGTACAGAGCTCGGGGCACTAGAATGAGTGGCTTTCTAATCTCCCAGTGCATACATTTTGGTCAGGATAGATGGCCCAGCCTCACTGCCCAGCAGTGTCAAATTACCTGAAAATCAAGGTAAGCATGGACTTACCTGTGCTTATTTACTAATCTGTGGGGAACAGCTCAATGTTTTTATTTTCACCATATCAAAGATTCTGCTTCTTTTTTTATTATTAAATACTTTTATTGGGGCTCTTACATCTCTTATCACAATCCATATATTCATCTATTGTGTCAAGAACATTTGTACATATGTTGCCACCATCATTTTCAAAGCTGAGCCCTTGGTATCAGCTCCTCATTTCCCCGCCCCCTCTCTCTCCCTCCCTACCTCATGAACCCTTGATAAATTATAGATAATTATTTTCATATCTTACATCGTCCTCTGTCTCTCTTCACCCACTCTTCTGTTGTTCATCCCCTGGGAGGGGGTTATATGTAGATCATTGTGATTGATTACTCCTTTCTGCCCCCACCTGCCCCTTATCTTCTTGGTTTCTTTATTCTCATTGTTGGTCCTGAGGGGTTAATCTATCCTGGAGTCCCTGTGTGTGGGCTCTTATCTGTAGCAGTGTACAATTTTTAAAGTAAAATTGAGGTCATCATAGTGTGGGGGAGGAAGCATTAAAGAATTAGAGGAAAATTGCATGTTTCATTGGTGCTACACTGCACCCTGACTGGCTCCTCTCTTGTCTAATTGTCTGCAGATGGACTTTGAGTCTCCACTCCGTGCCCCTCCCCATCCCCATTCACATTGGTATGATTATTTTCTTGGTCTTAGATGCTTCATGATCACACAGGCTGTTGTGTTTCTTCCATGTGGGCTTTGTTGTTTCTCAGTTACATGGCCAGTTGTTTAAGCCTTTAAGATCCCAGATGCTATATATTTTGATAGCCGGACACCATCAGCCTTCTTCACCGCATTTGCTTATGCACCCACTTTGTCTTCAGCGATCATGTCGGGAAGGTGAGCATACAGAATTCTGGATTATTCGAACAAAGTGTCCTTGTGTTAAGGGAGCACTTGAGTCGAAGCCTAATGTCCATCTGCGACCTTCATTCTTAACATATAGATATAAGTACAAACATCTATTTCCCTATTGTTATATAAAATATATTTACATATGTACATGCCTGTATTTAGACCTCTATAAATGTCCTTTGCCTCCTAGTTCTTTCCTCTTGTTCCACTATCATGTCCAGCCTTCATTCAGGTTTAGTAATTCCTCACTGTTATATTGCCCTTGAATAAGCCCACTAGGCATCCTACACCCTTCTATCCATTGATTTTAGTTCACTTGCTGTTCCCTTTTCCTGGTTTGGTTGAAACCCCCTTCCTTTCTCCAACCTCCCCTTCTCCTGTGTCCCCCTGAGCCATTGGTCCTGTTGTTTTCATCTCCAAATTGTTTAGCCTGCCTGTCGTATCTAGATAGACATGCAGGGACATTAATAAGCACAAAAATCAGGGAAAGCCAATCAAAACACCAAAGGAAGACAAAACAACAACAAAAAATAAAAACAAAATAACAACAATGAAAAGAAAGCCAATGACAACAAAGGAAAAGCCTATACATAGTTCCAGGTCTATTTTATTACATTTAGGAGTGTTTTCCTGTCGAGTTTGATGGAGTGCCACACTCTGCCTCTAAAGTCTATTTTATTATTCCACATGGATTTCATCGCTTGGCTTCCCTTGCTGCTCTGTTGCATGCCCTTAATGTTTCACCCGTGTGATTGGACACAATTCCTGCACTGTGTCTCCAGTGTTGTCCCCCGTAGCACTATGGTTCGTGAAAGATTCTACTTCTAAGTATAGTTGATATATGTCTCTCTCCCAACCCCATAGTTACTTCCTACAGAATCAAATTTTCAAATTCATAATTGTTGACAGGGAAAGAGTATTCAATAAGAAAGGTAATCATCAGTTCACATGTGGTTACTTAAACCTTGTGAAAACATATGCAACTGCTACTACAGATTAGTAATAAGTATACATGTAATCTAAACTTGGAGATCCATTTGTGCTGCTGTATAGATCTTTCCTGGCAGACTGGTAATTAGGGTCCTGTGGTGAAGACCTATAGTAATCAATCACCCCTTCTTCCACATTAATAGGAATAAACAGGGCACATGACTACCTAGTTGGAGACTACATAGCCAAGATACTCTTCAAGGGAGGTGTGGCCAAGTGAATGTCTGACTAGACCAGCAGCAAATTCTTACTCTTTGCTCCAAAGAAAATTGCGGGTCCTAGACTTCTGCTCATGGTCCTTCCCATGGATTAAAAACCTGAAGAATCTGAATAGAGGCTCCAAGATAACATCCAGATAGAATCACCCACCCAGTGCTTCTGCTGTTGGATCAGAAAATTAAGAAGTAAGGATGCCAATACTGGAAGGCAGGGTGCAAGAAATAGAGTTTACGTGTGCTGGGGTCTATGGTTCAGAACTCTCCCTGAGATTTTCATCCATGGATTGATTCAAGAGTTCACTGAAATGCTCAAAGTTCACCACATCTGGAACGGGCTTTGCTAATCCCTTGCCAGGTCCACCAGGACAGCATCTGCCACTCCTTCTTGAGCCCAACAGTCAACATGCAGTAGTTTCTCTAGATTTCTGTGTTAAGATCGTCATGTTCTCAGGCTTGTGGAGAGCTTCTGAAAACTAGCCACAAGGGCTCACACCTGAGGTCTCCTCTTTGCAACCCTCCTACTCCTGCATTCGCAAGCTTTGTATCTCCTCTCCCCAGCCAGAAACAGAGAGACTGAATTGGCCATCCCCTTTAGCCCTCATCTTAACTCCCCCCTTTGCCAGTATAGGTAACAACAGATAATTAGACACTAATTTGCTGCAATTGGAGAGCCCCTAGGATATTTACTTGTGGTAGAGCATAGATCACAGAGAACAGTCTGTGGGACTATGCAAAAGGGAGCTGAGGGTAACGCAGGAGGGAATCCAGGGAAATTCAGACTCAGAGGGCCCCAAACCCACATGGCTAATCTGGTTCTCCTTCCCTGGAGAACAGCTCAGCACGGACCTGATACTAGGGCACCCTACAAGCCCATTTTATATATAATTTTTTTAATGCTTTCAATCCCAGGCTGTGTTCCTTTATGTAACTTTGAATGTAAGCCACCAGAAACCTGGTCTATTAACATAGTTGTAACATAACAAAGCATGAAGATAGCAGATCCCCTAAACACAGCCTACAGAGGTTTAACATAACAAGATTTAAGCCAATAGGAGCTGAAAGCCAAAGCTCAGGCCCCCCAAAAATTGATTCTATCAGTTTGGGACATAACAAAGAGTCTTTGAAAGACTGTTAATAATGGTCAGAACCAGTTCACTCCCAGGGGCAGCCCCAGGCCTCACAGCACTCGCACCAGGCTGTCTCTGGACCTTCAGCTATACCATTAGCCCTCCCTGGACCAGCATCATGGGCTGATGACTAATGCCCTCCTCAATCCATCCCCAGAGGCCTCCCTAGAATACTCTCCAACAAGGTGTTACAACTCCTCACTCGATAGGCCTACACAACACCACCCTCTTATCCTACAACCATATGGCCAGTGTTCCCTCACAGGGCCATCCCACCTACCCTCCAAACAACAGAATAGGCTAGGGTGAGAGGGAAACCCCAGAGGGAAAAAGCTTTAGTATGACCCTGAAGGGCAATTGACTATAGACAGTCCACAGAAGCATTCCTACCAGCCTCCCAAAGAGATTTCACAGGGCTCTTTCACTCCTGGGGAAATGGCAGTGAGCTCCTCCAAAATGACACGCAGACAGCAAACTGGGTCAACCTCAACAAAAAATCAGGAGAAACAAAAGGAAATGTTGGAGGAAGGCCTGAACCGAATGACATTTATAGAAGAAGCAGATGTTGATCTGCCACAGAAATAAATTATCAGAACGCTGCTTGGAGTCATACAGAATACAAGGGAAGCAATACAGAAAAAGGATAAAAGGTTAGAGGAGATAAAGGCCACACTCCAAAGGGAAATACAAGAATTGAGAGACAAAGTAACAAAAGCAAATAAGAAACTCACAGACTTCATCAACAGTCTTGACAAAGCAGAAATCATACCAGTGACCTCAAGGATACCCAGGCAGACTTCACCAAATGGAAAAGACAGTCAAACAAGATAATCAGAGAAGCTGAAGAAACCCTGAGAACAATATCTGATGTTATGAAGAGGAACATTAGAATAATTGGACTACTGAAACAAAACACAGCAAAGAAGTCAATGGCAAAAATAGAGAGGAAATGCTTAGAGGAAAACTTCCCAAGCTTAATGAATGAAAATCAGGAAACCATTCAGGAGGCCTGAAAAAAAATAACTAGACTAAATCCAAAGAAGAATTCACCAAGGCATATAATAGTTGAACTATCCAACTTTGAGGAAAAGGAGAAAATCATGAGAGCAGCAAACGGGGGGGGTGGGGGGAAGTAGTCACCTATAAAGGTACTCAAATAAGAATATGTTCTGACCTATCAGGAGACACTATGAAGAAGAGGATAGAGTGATGTAACATATTCCAAGAGTTGAAATAAAATAATGCAAACCCAAGAATACTCTTCTACCCAGCCAAATTATCTATCAAGATAGATGGAGAAATAAGAGTCTTTCTGGATGAGAAAAAAATTCAAATAATATGTTGAAAGAAACCCAGCTCTACAAAAAATTCTTACCAACCCAGTATGGGCAGAAGAACACACTTACCAAACACAAATAAGAGATCAACACATAGAGCAACTCCACCCAGAGGTCAACACATTGAAAACAGCCCCTAAGCTAGCATTGGTTCAATGGTGAAAAGAAATAAAGAATTAACCCCCCTTCAGCACACACACACACACACACACACACACACACACTGCACTGATAAGGAGGGAGGTAGGAAAACACCAAACGCAAAGGTATGAGATGACATCACAGAGTCTACACTTCGATATAATAACTCTGAATATTAATGGACTGAGCTCACCAATTAAAAGACAAGAGACGAGCAGACTGGGTTAGAAAACACAACTCATCAATCTGCTGACTACAAGCTTGCAGAAAATAACAGTCTAAGAATCAAAGGCTGGAGAAAAATATACCTAGCAAATGGCAACTCAAAAAAACAGGGGTTACGATCCTAATCTCAGAAAATTGATCTCAAGGTGCAAACTACAAGAGATAAGCAGGGGCACTATATAATGCTCAAGGGAACAGTAGACCAAGAATCAGTAAACATAAGAAGTATATACGTGTCCCAAAAGAGACCTGAGAAATTCATCAATCAATGCTACCAAAGATGAAAAAAGAAATCAAAGCCTCAACAATCATAACAGGTGACTTGAATACACCACTCTTTGAGAAAGATAAATCATGGGAAAAGAAGCTTAACAAGGAAGCTATAGAATTAAACTCTATAATTAGGCGACTTGACCTGATTCACATTTTCAGAACTGTCTCCCAAAGGAAAAAATTCACAATCTTTTCAAGCCCACATGGTACATACTTGAAGCTAGACCACATGTGGGGACACAGTTGAGACTATGTAAATTCAAGCACATAGAGGTCACTCAGACTTCCCGCTCAGACCACTATACCATAAGGCTGGAAATCAACAAAAGGAAGATTAAGAAAACAAAGGCAAACAATTGGAGGATGAAATAACTCTCTACTACAAAATGAGTGGGTACTGACCCAGATCAGAACACAAATTTAGGAAGTTTTTAGAAACCAACAAGGAGAATATTATATATGTAAACCTTTGGGACACAGCAAAAGCAGTAATCAGAGGAAGTTTGATAACAGTAAGTGCATGCATGAAAAAAAGAGAGACGTATGATTGGTCTGCTGGCACAAAATCTCCATCAATTAGAATAGAGTCAACAGGACAATCTTTACTAATATCAAAAGAAAAGAAATAAAGAAAATCAGCACTGAGATACAGTAGAGGGAAAACAAGAAAATAATTTAAAAAATCAATGCAGCTAAAAGCTGTTTTGTTTTTTAAAAAGATGAACATAACTGACAGACTGTTGGCAAGCCTAATGGAAGAAAGGAAGGAACAAATTTCTTTCTTTTTAAAAAAATCATTTTATTGGGAGATCTTACAGCTCTCATCACAATTCCCAAATACATCCATTGTGTCAAGCACATTTGTCCATGTTTCCATCATCATTTTCAAAATATTTTCTTTCCACTTGAGCCCTTGGTATCAGCTCAATTCCACCCCTCTACCACCCTCCCTCCTACATGAACCCTTGATAACTTATACTTTTTTTTCATGTCTTACACCAACTGCTGTCTCCCTTCACCCACTTTTCTGTTGTTTGTCCCCCTGGGAGGGAGTTATATGTTGATCATTGTGATCAGTTCCTACTTTCTCCCCACCTTCCCCTTATTCTCCTGATATCGCTATTCTCATTATTTGTCCCGAGGAGTTTATCAGTCCTGGATTCCCTGTGTTTCCAGCTCTTATCTGTAGCAGTGTACATGCTCTTGTCTAGCTGGATTTGTAAAGTAGAATTGAGGTCATAATAGTGGGGGGGGGGGAGCATTAAAGAACTAGAGGAAAATTGTATGTTTCATCAGTGGTATACTGCACCCTGACTGGCTTGTCTCTTACTGGGACCCTTTTGTGAGGGATGTCCAATTATCTACAGATGGATTTTGGGTCTCTGCCTCCCCCTCATTCACATTGATATGAATTTTTGTTCTGGGTCTTAGATGCCTGATACCTGATCCCATCGACACCTCGTGATCACACAGGCTGGTGTGCTTCTTCCATGTGGACTTTGTTGCTTCTCAGTTAGATGGTCACTTGTTTATCTTCAAGCCTTTAATACCCCAGATGCTATTTCTTTTGATAGGCGGATACTATCAGCTTTCTACCATGTTAGATTATGCACCTACTTTTGTCTTCAGTGATTGTGTCAGGATGGTGAGCATCACAGAATGCCAGGTTATTAGAACCAAGTTTTCTTGCATTGAGGGAGTACTTGAGTAAAAGTCCAATGTCTTTCTGCTACCTTAATACTTAGCACATGAATCTCTTAGTACATAGATCTATTTACTTATTGTTATATATAAATATACTTACATATGCATGCCTTTATTTAGACCTCTATAAATGTCCTTTGACTCCTAGTTCTTTCCTCTATTTCCTTTTACTTTCCTCCTGTCCCACTATCATGTTTGACCTTCATTTGGATTTCAGTAATACCTCTTAGCTACATTACACTTGATCAAGCCCTACCTGGCTTCCTACACCCTCCTCACCATTGATTTTAAATCACTTTTTGTTTCCTTGTCCTTGAGTTTGTTGGCATCCCACTAAAGAAGGAACAAATTTCAATAGCCAGGATAAGGGATGAAAAAGGGGACATTACAATGGACCCCAATTAAATTAAGAGGATAATTACACAGTACTATGAAGGCCTGTACTCCAATGAATGCAACAACTTGAAAGACATGGATTAATACTTGGAAAAACAATTCCTCCCTATATTATCCCAGATGTATGTCAAGATGTTCAACAGATGCATAGAAATAGAAGAAATAGACAAGGGTATCAAGGGACTATCAACAAAGACATCCCCTAGACCAGACGGCTTCACAGGAGAATTCTATCAAGCATTCAGGGAAGAACTGACACCAATCTTTCACCAACTCTTCCAGAGTATAGAAAAAGATAGCAAACATCCAAACTCTTTCTATGAAGCCCGAATAACACTTACACCTAGCATAAGCAAGGATTCTACAAGAATTGAGAACCACAGACCAATATTGCTAGTGAACATAAATGCAAAAATCCTTAACAAAATACTTTTGAAAATGATGAGGGCAATAAATGTACAAATGTGCTTTATACAACTGATGTATGTATGGATTGTGATACAATTGTATGAGCCCCTAATAAAATGATTTTTTTAAGTATATAAAATTAGTAATTCACCAAGACCAAGTGGGATTCATTCTAGGGATTCAAGGATAGTTCAACATCTGAAAGTCCATTAGCATCATTTTCACAAGAATAAAAACCACATAATGTTGGTAGATGCAGAAAAGCATTTGACAACATCCAACAGCCCTTCCTGTTTAATACATTCCAATAGATAGGAATGGAAGGAATATTCCTCAATGTAACACAAGCTATGTATGAAAAACCAACAGTCAATGTGTTAGTCAATGGAGAAAAGACTAAAACACTCTCACTGAAAAAGGGAACCAGACAAGGTTTCCCCTTGTCCCCACTTTTATTTAACATCATACTGGGGGTCCTCCCTAACAGCATAAGGCAAAGGAAAGACATTAAAGGTATTTGCTTGGGGAAGGAAGAGGTGAAACTATTGGTATTCACAGATGATATGATTTTATATGTGGAAAATCCCAAAAGTTCCACAAGAGGAGTGCTGGAAGCAATAGAGGAATATGGCAGAGTGGTAGGACATAAAAATCAACAAATAGAAGTCTATCAGACTGCTATGTACATTGGATGAGACCACAGAAGAGGAGATCAAAAAGGCAGTACCCACCACAATGGCCAAACACAAATTGAAATATCTAGGGATATACCTAAGCAAAAACCAAAAGATTTGTGTGATGAAAACTACAGAATACTATTACGAGAAACCAAGAGTGACATTCACAAATGGAAGTATTTCCCATGCTCATGGATCAGAAGATGTAATGTAGTTAAGATGTAACTCCTACCCAAGGTACTATATAAGTTTAATACTTTTGTTAATTACATAATCTGGTGTCGATTTGAGAATTAAGAGTGAAGGGATGGAGTTTGACCTGTCAATTGAGTCATAGACAATGAGGTCTATGTGTGGGCATGGCCTTCTCCTGAGGATTCTGGGAGCTCTGGGATTTTTCTACTTGCAGGCAGGAGACACTCTCTCAACTCACTCCCTGTGGGACACCCCTGTGGAAAAGACACATGGAGAGAAGCTGATAGAGCCAGACCTCTGGAGCCAGAGAGGCCATGTGGAGACCCCTGCCAGCACTGAGATGCTTCCAATGCCACTAGATTCCCAAGAATTCCCACCTACTGGCCTGTGATCTTCCTGCACTCAGTGTCATTGCACGTGATTTGTGAGTCTGAAGAGGGCTTTATAAATTGGTATTGGTCACATCACTAATATCAGATTTATGGACTTGATCTAGACTGGGCTGAAATGTTTTCTCTTACACAATTGCTCTTGTATATAAAGCTCCATCTTACACATATAAGAGTGTCTCTATGAATTTGTTTCTCTAGTCAACCTGGACTAACACAGTGCTATCCTGATTCAAATACCAACTTCTTTCTTCAAAGAATTGGAGAAACTGACTACCAACTTCATATGGGAAGGAAAGAAGCCAAGAATTAGCAAAGAACTCCTCAAGAAGAAAGACAAAGTTAGAGGGCTTGCTTTACCTGACTTTAGGACCTATTATACAGGTATGGTGGTCAAAACAGCCTGGTACTTATTTAATGGCAGATATTCAGGTCAATGGAATAGAACTGAAAACCCAGAAATGAAATCATCAACATACAGACAACTGATCTTTGATAGGGGCCCAAAATATATCAAATGGAAAGCAGATCCTTCTTCAACAAGTGGTACTAGAAAAAATGAATAGCTACCTTCAGAAAAATGAAGTAAGACCCTTACCTCACTAAATGCACAGGAATAAACTCAAGGTGGATCGCAGACCTCGAGGTAAAACTCCAAATGTTTAGGGTCATCAATGAGAGAATTGGGACAAACCTGAGGTCTTTGGCACAGGGAATACATAGGCTATTGGAAATAGGGAAGTACACAAATTCTGAGGAAGCACAAATTGACCAGTGGGATATACTGAAGATAAAACACCTGTGTACATCAAAAGACTTCTCCAAGAGAGTCATAGGAGAGCCCATGGACTGGGAAAATATCTTTAGCAATGACACATCAGACAAAGGTCTTATTATTAAAATCGATAATACTCTGCTAGCATACGAATATATATATATATATATATATATATATATATATATATATATATATATATATATCCCATTAAGAGGTGGGCAAAGGACCTGAACAAAAGTTTCCAAAGGGCAGAAATCCAATGGCCAATAAAGAGATGAGGAAAGGTTTCTGATCGTTAGCCATAAGGAAAGTGCAAATTAAAACAACTATGCGATACCACTTAACACTCTCAAAGATAGCCCAATTAAAAAAATCAGAAAGCAATTAAGTTTTGGTGGGGTTGTGGTGAGATAAGTATTCTCATCCACTGCTGGTGTATCTGTAGGTATGTGCAGCTATTATGGAAATTGATTTGGTGATATCAAAAACAAATGGAAATCAAGTTACCATATGGCCCAGAAATCCTGCTACTGGGTATATACCCAGAAGAGGTAAGAAACAGACCACAGTCAGACATTTGTGCTTCAAGGTTCATCGCAACACCGTTCACAATCACAAAGAGTTGTAAAATAAATTTCCATCAATGGACGAATGGATTAAAGAACTCTGGTACATATATAAAATGGAGTACTATGCATCTCTAAAAAGCAGTGATGAACACATGAAGCACATTGTTACTTGGGAAGGATTGGAGGAAATTATTCTAAGCAAAGTAAGTCAAGCACAAAGGGACAAGTTCAACATGAGTCCACTGAGGTAAACTTAAAAAGCCTAAGGGGAACAGGGGAAAAGCCACTTATTGCAGAAATCCCTGGGTGAGGCCCAGGCACTCTGGTAGGAGTCAGACCCAACCTCGGTATGCATATGGCAGCCAACTAAAAAGGAGAGGAAAGGGTTAAAAAGAGGCCGTGGACAGTGGGGGAACAGTGCACTAACTCACCCACAGGGAGGATATTGTTTATGTCTCCATAGGAAGTTGAGAAAAGGACCAGACCTCAACCTGGTAAGTCAAGCCTTGAGTGCAACATACCAGCCTGAAGCAGCGAACTAACAGAGAGATGTGTGGGCTCTGCCCCTCCCCATTAGATTAGGCTACAGAGGACAGCCCTGAAGATACAGCCCAGGGAGAGTGGCAGGCTGCCCAACCCACATGGGAGCAAACTAAGAGGGAAAGAGAGAGTGAACCACATTCCAATCCCAGGACAGCATTTCTGCTAGCAGTCAAGGCACAGAAAGGACTGAAGGACTGGCCCCACCACAAAACATGATGTCTCCTCACTGACCCACAGCACTGCAGGGGTCAGCACTGTAAACACAGTGCAGGAATTGTGCCCAGTCTGACCCCCTAGGGGAAAAATACGAATGAAGCACAACAGAGCAGCAAGGGGTGCAAAGCAACAAAGTCCTTGAAGAACCCTGGAAATAGACTTCAGATTCTGAGGGCGGGACTTGGCACCTCATCAACTTGATCAGACAGACCTGGAACTATTTATAGGTCCTTTTTTCCCCTTCATTTTCTTCTTCTTTTTCATGTCTATCTATATAACATAAGCAAGATAAACAATCCCAAGGAGAAAACAATGGGATCAATGATTCCAGGTGAGCACAGGCAAGAGGGGGAAGGGGAGGAAAGGTAGGGGAGAGCCAACAAACCGAGGGACAAGAGCATAACAAGAAATCTAAAATCAATGGTGAGGAGGACATAGAATGACTGGTGGGGTTCGATCACAGGCAATGTAGCTGTGTTAGTCTGGGAACTTTAGAGAAACAAATCCACAGAAACTCATGTATAAGTGAGAGTTTTATATAAAGGGTAAGTGCACATCAAGAAAACACCCCAACCCAGTGTTGCTCAAACCCACAAGTCCAACATTAACACATTAACCCATATGTCCAACACCAATCCACAAAGTCCTCCTCCATCTCACAAAGCACACACAATGATGCCAACTTCAGGAGGAAAGCTGGATCAGTGAATTGTGTAAGCATCTCACTACTCGGGGTAGGTTCATGTGGCTTCTCCTTGGGGGTATCTTGCGGGAAGTTAGCCTTGCAAGCTGAAGTAGGGAACTGCTAAGGCAGCTGTACCCTGGTGGGACCATCACAAAGCAAGACACCCAAGAACTAGAAAGGTGAGGCTCATCGAGCCATTTATCCCTCTGCCCTTCAATTAACCCCACATGTGTTTATTAGGCAGGTTGGCACAATAAACTAACTCAATAGCCAAGAGGAATTCCTAAGAGTCAAATGAAGGTCAACCATGACAGTGGGACAGGAGGAAAGTGAAAGGAAATAGAGGAAAGAACTAAGAGATAAAAGACATTTATAGAGGTGTGTACATATGTAAATATGTTAATATATAATGATAGGGATATAAGCTTATATACATATATTTATATGCTAAGTATTAAGGAAGCAGAGGGACATTGGGCCTCTACTCAAGTACTCCTTCAATGCAAGAACACTTTGTTCTAATAATCCGGCATTCTGTGATGCTCACCTTCCTGACACAATCACTGGAGACAAAATAGGTGCATAAGCATACGTTGTAAAGAAAGCTGATGGTGCCCAGCAAGATATTAGATAGTATCTGGGGTCTTAAAGGTTTAAAGTCAAACAAGCACCCATCTATCAGGGAAGCAACAAATCCCACATGGAGAAGCATACCAACCTGTGTGCTCACAAGGTATTGACAAGGATCAGATATCAGGCATTTGAAGACCTAAAACAAACAATCATATCAATGCCAACAAGGTGGGTCAGAGTGGAGAGCCAAAGCCCATCTGTAGACACTTGGATATCCCCTCCCAGAAGGGTCACAAGGACGGGATGAGTTAGCCAGGATATAGCACCGACAAAACACACAATATTCCTGTAGTTCTTTAATGCTCACACACACAGACACTATCAGATAGTGTCTGGGGTCTTAAAGGTTTAAAGTCAAACAAGCACCCATCTATCAGGGAAGCAACAAATCCCACATGGAGAAGCATACCAACCTGTGTGCTCACAAGGTATTGACAAGGATCAGATATCAGGCATCAGAAGACCTAAAACAAACAATCATATCAATGCCAACAAGGTGGGTCAGAGTGGAGAGCCAAAGCCCATCTGTAGACACTTGGATATCCCCTCCCAGAAGGGTCACAAGGACGGGATGAGTTAGCCAGGGTATAGCACCGACAAAACACACAATATTCCTGTAGTTCTTTAATACTCACACACACAGACACTATCATGATTCCAGTTCTACCTTATAAACCTGGATAGACTGGAGCATGTACACTGGAACACATAAGAGCCCTTGACATACAGAATCCAGGACAGATAAACTGTACTGGGAGTAGCGAAACCATGAGGATAGGTGGGAGGTGGGAGGGGAAAGAAGGAGAAAGGGGCAACAGAATGCAAGGGTTGACATAACTACCACTCCCCAACACACACACACAGTGGGATGAACAAAGAAACGTGGGTGACAGATTTAAGATATGACTACAAGAATAATTTATAACTTAGCAAAGGTAGGGGGAGGGAGGGATAAAAGAGGAACTGATACCAAGGGCTCAAGCAGCAAGAGTCCAGAGAACTAGAAAGATGAGGCTTGCCGAGCCATTTATCGCTCCACCCTTAAATTAATCCCACATGTGTTTTTTGGCCAAGTTGGCAAAATAAACTTTAATTATCTCAGTGGGTTAGTGCCCTGTTCTCCCACTACCCATATCTTTTTCTTTCTTTCCCGCCACCCCCATCCTTTTTAGTTCACTATCACATGTATTTGTGGATTTGGTCTGGCCCCTGACATACTACCTGGACCTCACCCAAGGAATGTATGTATACAGTAGCTTCTACCCTATACTCCTTTTGCATTTTTAAGCATACCTCTGCGGACTCATGTTGTACTTGTCCTTTTGTGTTTGGGTTACCTTGCTTAGCATAATTTCCTCCAATTCTTCCCATGTGGTGATGTGCTTCATACGTGCATCAATGCTTTTTAGGGATATGTAGTACTCCATCATATGTACATACCAGTTTTTAATCCATTCATCTGTTGATGGGAATTTCGGTTGTTTCCCACTCCTTGCAATTGTGAACTGTGCCACGATGAACATTGCTGGGTCATATGGTAGCTCAATTTCCATCTGTTTTAGATATCGCCAGATTGATTTCCATAGTGGCTCTACATACCTACAGGTCCTCCAGCAGTGGGTGAGAGTTCCTATCTCACCACAGCCCCTCCAACATTTGTTGCTTTCTGATTATTTGAACTGGGCTAACTTTGAGGGTGTTAGGTGGTATCTCATTGTTGCTTTAATTTAAGTTTCTCTTATGGCTAAATATTAGGAACATTTTCTCATATGTTTATTGGCCATTTGGGTTTCTGCCCTTGTGAAACACCTTTTCAGGTCTTTTGCACACCTCTTCAGTGGGCAATTAGTTTTTTTATTTTGGGAAGCTAGCAGAGTATTGTAGATTTTAGTAATAAGGCCTTTGTCTGATGTGTCATTGCTAAATATGTTTTTCCAGTCCATGGACACTCTTATTACTCTCTTAGTGAATTCTTTCTATGTACACAAGTGTTTAATCTTCAGTATATCCCACTTGTCAATTTGTGACTCATCTGTATTTGTGTCCTTGCCTATTTCTAATAGTTTATGTTTTCCCTGCATCAAAGTTCTCAGGTTTGTCCCAATTCCCTCACCAATGGCCCTAATAGTTTGGGGTTTTACCTTGAGGTCTGTGATCCACCTTGTGTTTATTCCTGTGCATTAGTGAAGTAAGGGCCTTGTTTCATTTTTCTGCAGGTAGATATCCATTTTTTTCCAGCACCATTTGTTGAAGAGGGCATCGGCTTCCCATTGGAGTTATTTTGGGGTCTTATCAAAGATCAGTTGTCTGGTATGATGATGCTTTAATTTCTGGATTTTCCGTTCTTTTTCATTGGTGTGAGTATCTTTCACTATACCAATACCATGCAGTTTTGATCACGGTGGCTGTATAATATGTGCCAAAGTCAGGTAAAGCAAGCCCTCCCACTGTGTCCTTTTTCTTGAGGAGTTCTCTGCTAATTCTGAGCTTCTTCCCCTTCCATATGAAGTTGGTAATCAGTTTTTCAATTTCTTTGAAAAAAGATGAGGGCAATTGTACTGGGATTACATTAAACTAACATAGTCTCTTGTGCAGAACTGACATCTTTACTATATTGAGTCTTCCAATCCATGAGCATGGGATATTGTTCCATTTGTTGAGGTCATTGTAGGTTTCTTGTAATAGCATTCTGTAGTTTTCCTCACACAAATCTTTCGTATTTTTAGTCAGGTATATCCCTAGGTATATCAATTTGTGCCTGGCTATTGTGAAGTGTACCACCATTTTAATCCCCTCTTCTGTGTTTTTTTCCAATATGTACAGCAGTCTGATAGACTTCTGTTCATTGATCTTGTATCCTACCACTCTGCCATATTCTTATATCACTTCCTTTACTCCCCTTGTGAACCTTTTGGGATTTTTATAACGACAGTTTCACCACTTCTTTCCCCAGGAGAATACTTTGATGTCTTTTTTGCCTTATGCTGTGAGCTAATACCTCCAGTATGATATTAAAAAGGAGTGGAGACAAGGGGCATCCTTGTTTGGTCCCATTTTGCCATGGGATTGTTTTTGTCTTATCTCCATTGACTACCATGTTGACTGTTGGTTTTCCGTATATAGCTTGTATTAAATTGAGGAATTTTCCTTCCATTCCTATCTTTTTGAGTGTCTTAAACAGGAATTGGTGCTGGATGTCGTCAAATGCTTTTTGCATATCTATCGATATTATCATGTGGTTCTTATATTTTTCATGTCAATGTGATGAATGATATTAATGGTCTTTCATATGATGAACTATCCATGTATCCCTGATATGAATCACACTTGGTAATGGTGAATTATCTGTTTTATATACTTTTGTATTCTATGGGTCAGTATTTTCTTAAGGATTTGGGCATCAATGTTCATCAGGGATATTGGTCTGTAGTTCTCGGTTTTTGTGGGATCCTTGCCTAGTTTTGGTATCAGAGTTATATTAGTTTCATAGAAGTAGGTCGGGAGTTTATGCTTGTTTTCTATGTTCTGGAAGAGTTTGTGTAGGACTGGCGTCAGTTCTTCCCTGAATGCTTGGTAGAAGCCATCTGTTCCAGGGGATTTTTTCGTTGGCTGTCCCTTGATAACCTTGTCAATTTCTTCTATAGCTATGGGTCTGTTGAGATTCTTGACGTCCATCGAGCATAGTCTACGGAGGGGCTGTGTTTCCAAAAATTTTCCCATGTCTTCATAGTACTGTGTAATTATCCTTTTGCTTTCCTTAGGGTCTGTTATAATGTCCCCTCTTTCATCCCTCATTCTTGCTATTGAAATTTGTTCCCTTCTTTCTTTGTTTAGGTTTGCCAGCAGTCTGTTGATTCTGTTTAGCCATTCAAAGAACCAACTTTTAGTAACATTCATTTTTTCCATACTTTTCTTATCTTCCCTCTCCTGAATCCCAGCCCTGATTTTTATTATTTCTTTTATTTTGCTATTGGTAGGATTGTCCTACTGACTCTGCTGTGGTTGCTATGCATTTTGAGCCAGCATATCAATCATAAGTCTCTTCCTTTTTCATGTGTGCATGTATTGCTATGAAACTTTCCCTGATAACTGCCTTTGGTACACTGTGTTCTCATTCTCATTGGTTTCTAGAAATTTCCTAATTTCATCTCATCTGGTCCAGCACACACTCCTTTTGCAATCGAGAGTTATTTATTCTCCAATTGTTTGCCCTAGTTTTCTTCATCTTCCATTTGTTGGTTTTCAGCCTTATGGCATAGTGGTCAGAAAGAGAGAGGTAGGTGTATGATATCAATGCTTAAATTTATGCAGATTCAACTTATGCCCCAACATGTGGTCTATCTTCAAATGTGTGCCAGGAGGGCTTGAAAAGAATGTGAATTTTTTGTATTTGGGTGGTGTCAATGTATTTTCTTTGTATGTAATTATTGCATATATTTCCTTTGTTCAATTATGTTATATCAGATATAATTTGACTCAGTGTGTTTTCATTTATATGTATGATAGATGGTTGATGATAAGTATAAGTGTGATTTCATTAATATCTGGAAATTATATAAGTATGTATGGGTAAAGAATTGTGTACAGGTGCCAGGTTGGCAAGGGGTGGATGGCTATAGTTTATTGTGCCAGCCTGGCCAATAAACACAAGTAGGATTAACTGAAGGGCAGAGGGATAAATGGCTCAGTGAGCCTCACCTTGGTTGTTCTGTGCCTCAGTTTAAAGGGGTACACTACCTGTGGGATGCCTAGCCTGTGGACTGTGTCGCTGTAAGTTGAGGTCCCTTTAAGCTCACACGATTGGAATGTTCATCTCTGGAGCTTGGGACCGACAGTTGATGACAGTTGGGGACCGGCCTTGCTGTTTGCTGCCTGGATATATATAGCCCAGCTCTCTCTACAGAAGGGGACTGGCAACTGGCGGTTCTCAAGCCTTAAAGGACTGCTAGTGTCTCACTGCTATATAATTTAACTGTTTATTTCTTGTATTATCTATCTGTACATAATTTAACTGTTCATTTCTTGAATTATATATCTATCTTTATAAATATATTTATATATAATTACTAGCAATCTGGTTTGTCTCTCTAGAGAACCCTGTCTAATACAGGTGGAGAGCTGTGTGAATATCTCTCAAGTCAAATTGTCTAATTGTAATGTTTAACTCTGTAGCGTCCTTGTTGAGTTTCTTTCCCTGGGATCTCTCTTTTACAGAGAGCAGTGTATTGAAGTCACCTACTATGATTGTTGAGACTGCGATTTATTTTTTCATCTTGGAGTGTTTGGTTGACGTATTCAGCGGTTCTCTCATTTCAAGGAATATATGTGTAAAATGCATAATAGTTCTTTGTCTACAGAATCCTTGAACATTATATATTGTCCCTTAATATCTCTTTTTATGATTTGCACTTTGAGGTCAAGTTTATCTAGATTAGGATCTCAACCCCTGATTTTCTGAAATGCTATTTCCTTGATATGTTTTTCTCCAGCCTTTGATTCTCAGCCTATTTTTTATCTGTAGCTTTAAGATGTATCTCCTGGAGGCAGCAGATTGATGGGTTGTGTTTTTTAAACCTGTCTGCTAGCCTCATCCTTTAAATGCCTGAGTCCAATCCATTGATATTCAGGGTTATTACAGCCATCTGTGGACTTTGTGATGTCATCTTATATCTTTTGTGTTGGCTGTTTTCCTACCTCCCTTTCTTATCAGAGTGATGTGTTTGTGTGTGTGTGTGTGTGCTTCATTCTTGACTTCTTTCCACCCTTAAGCCAATGCTCTCTTGGGGGCTGTTTTTTCTTTGTTGCCTTCTGGGTGGGGTTGTTCTATGTGGCGGTCTTTTATTTGTGGTGAGTGCTGTTCTTCTGCCCATACTGGGTTGGCAAGGATCCTTTATAGGGCTGAGTTTCTTCTAACATATTCTATGAGTTTTTCCTTGTCTGGGAAGACTCTTACTTCTCCATCTATCTTGATAGATAATTTGGCTGGATAGAGTATTCTTGGGTTTGTGTTGTTTTTCTTCAATTTTTGGAATTTGTTACTCCACTTGCTCCTCTTCTTCATAGTTTCTGTTGATAGGTCTGAGCATATTCTTATTTGGGAACCTTTATATCTGATTGCTTGTTTTTCCCTAGCTGCTCTCATGAGTTTCTCTTCAATGTTGGATAGTTTACCTATTATATGCCTTGGTGACTTTTTGGAGGATTTAGTCTAGCTGGTGTTCTTTCAGTCTCCTGAATAGTTGCCTGGTTTTCATTCATTAAGCCGTGTAAGTTTTCCTCCAAGAATTCTCTCACTATTAGCTTCTTTGTTGTGTCTTTGTCTGGTAATCCAATTATTCCTATTCTGCCCCTCTCCATAGCATCAGACATAGTGCTTAGGTTTCTTCAGCTTCTCTGATGATCTTATTAAACTTTAGTTCACATTTTTAAAAGTCTGCTTGGCTGTCCTCTAGGTCACTGGTGCAGTTCTCTGCCTCCTCCAGTTGGTTGGCAAAGTCTGTAAGTCTACTAATGGCTTTTGTTATCTCCTCCCTAAGTTCTTATATTTCTTTTGGGTGTGTGATCTTTATCTCCTCTATCATTTCATGCTTTTCCTGAATTGTTTCCTTCATATCCTGTATGACATCAAGCAGCATTCTGAAATTTTCTTTCTGTGGCAGAGTAATTTCTGCTTCTTCTCTGCATGTTGTTAGGTTCAGGACATCTTCTGACATTGTCTTTTGTTTCTCCTGTTTTTTTTCATTCAGGTCATTGGGGTTGATTGCTGTTTGAGTTCCATTGTTTTATAGGATCCAGGTGCCATTTTCCAGAGTCAAAGACTATTGGGCTCTTTCTTGGAGACTCATAGGAAAGCTTCTTTGAACGACCTGCAGCTAATTGCACGATGGGATTGGCCTACCACTTTATCCTCCTGTAGCTTAACTGTTTCCCTAGTCAAACAGTGTTCTGTTATTTGGAGGGCAAGTTGGATGGTCCTCTCAGGTGATGCTGGTTTGGTGGTTGTGGACCTGTGAGGATGGTGCTGCACTGGGTGATCTCACAAGAAGCCACAATGGTGGGTCTATGGCAGCATTGGGGCACCACCAAGGGCATGTGGGGGTGCCTGTTGCAAAAGGGGGGGCCACAGAAGGCAGGTGGGTGTGCCTGTTTTGGTATAGAGCACTGCAGATGGTGGGCAGAATTGCTCTTGTCAGCTATATCGCCGTGGAGGTTGGGCAGAGGAGCTCTGGATAATGTTGTCTGAATTGCCTCTGGCTGTGTGAGTCACTACCATAGGTAGGCGGAAGTTCTCTCAGTCATGTGGGACTACAGAGGACACATAGGAGCTTCCCCAACAATGCAGGTAGGACCTCCCCTGGAAGAAGGTGGACATAATTTCCCTAGCCGTGTGTTAAGTACTGCAGAGGGTAGGCAGTTGGGTGGGATTTCCTGCAGAGGCAGGTGGGCGGTATTTCTGCAGTGGCGTGTTAAGTGCTGTAGAAGGTGGGTGAGTGGGTGGCAGAAGGTGGGCAGGATATCACCCGGAGGAAGGTGGATAGGAACTCTGCCAGCTGAGTGGAGGGCATGTGTAAATGCCCTAGGGTAAGTGGAGTGGCCTGGAGTTCAGCAGTGGCATGTGAGGTTATCGGGATGAGAAAAAAAATGAGTCCGCAGAGACCCTGGCAGAAAGAAAAAAGAGAGGGAAACAAAAAATAGCAATATAAATAACAATATAGCTGAGCCCTGATCCCTAATGGTGGGGCTGGAGGGGTTTAAACTCTGCCCTCAGGTGGCAAGCTGTGGCTGTGTTGAGATAAAGCCCTATGCTGGTTCCAAATGGTTCCAGCTCCAGCTGAGACAGTGGCGTGGCTAAGGTCAAACCCTAACCAGCCTCCAGCGTGGTAAGCCAAAAGCCCCCAGATCCTCAAAACCTAGTGGATCTGTGCCTACTTATCTGTATGATGCTCCTCATGGGATCCAGCAGTGTGGAATTTCCCTCTTAGTGATTCTCCTGTGCTGATTTCTGCTGAGTCCCTCTGGTATATGTTACTCAGTGGCCATCGTGCTGGAAGTCCCCTCTGGATTTGTTTCTCTAGGCAACCCAGACTAACACACTATGTTAATATCAATAACTGTGTATTTAATTTTCACCCATAGTCTAAGTACAAGGTTTTTAAAAATGAGAATGGAGCTTGCATTTTGGTCAAAAGATCATTTGACCAAATATGTATATATTACTATGATAGAATAATAAGGAATCCTATCACTTGAGATTTTGTGTAGGTGTTAGAATGCTCTATTGGAAACTCCTTATTCATGTTTGTGCATGTCCATGTGCTCTGTTCTGTTACTGGAATGAAACAAATAGTGATGAGTTTGGTTTGGGTCTGGAGGTATCAACAAATAGATTGTGATGAGATTTGGTTTGGGTCCGGGGGTATCAACAAATAGATTGTGACGATATGAGTCACCTTTGATACATCATGGTCATAAATCCCACATCCTGCCTAGAACAGGAGTAAGTCCTGAACCCTCTCCATCAAATTCCACTCCCTTCACATAAAGTACATACAACAAGCTAATACTTGCTAGTAGGTGATCAGTATTCTTAAGAGTAGATCCCCCCACACTTTTCCAGCACTGTTGCCTTACCGTTTGTGGAATATGATTGACAAGTATGAGGGAACTCCCACAAGTAGGAGGATAAGTAAAAAATTATTGCTACAAAATTATAGAAACTGTTACTAGACAAAAATATCAGAATGTAAAGCTATTGTTTCTCCACATTTAAGTTGACACAGTTCTGAGGACAGTTTTCTAATCATTTCCCCCCAAATTTTGTGTTCTTTGATTTAGATCACATCAAAATAGCACGTCTGACATCCTCAAAGGACCCAGATTATTTCCGTTTTAAATTTCTTTGAGTTTTGGGAACAAAGACAAAGGTTAAGGTACAAGATCAGGGATATAGGGCAGATAGACTATACTTTTCAAATTAAATTCTCATAGGACAGCATTCCTGTCCTCAAAAAATTGTCATAATAGAAAAAATTCCTTGGAACAGTTTTCCTAATCTTTTTCTCACTAAGGCAGTTTTCTATCTTCCTCACACAACTTCATAATAAGCTCCATGATTGTTCTGTGTACTTTGAGAAAAGCATTCAAGTTGTCTCTTGGGAAAGGGGAGGGTCATTATAACCATGACTTCTCTGTCTTGTTTTTAACTAGCCAGTAGATCCCCTCAGAAGTCACTGCTTTTCTTGGGCCTTTTCTTTTTGATGGCATCCTAACAAAAACAAGACAAGTGAATTACTGAGAGAACTTGTGTGCAGTTAGCTATTGATCACAGGTACACGCCAACATGCATTTTGTTCAAAATAAACCCATGCACACATGAACTCGAACCTTAGTTGTTTAAGGTTCTGATCCATCCATGTATTACCAGAGTGCCCTCTGTCTCTTTCTCTCAGAGCACTGGTGTATGGGAAGCCAGCTCCCACAACTAATCACGGGTTCAGTAAGTGCAATTGTACGATTGAGATATATAAAGATTATAATAAAGTAATAGAGAATGAGATATAGGAGAGAGTAAAATTAAGAAGTCAGACACATTTCATGGTGGCATGCTCACCTCCTGGGTGGCCATGTTCTCAACAGCCAGGTCTGCGCACAGCACAGGCTGAGAGCAGGAGAGAGCGCAATTTATTACTAACGTAGACTTGTATCTACTTAGGGGGCATGATTACAGGTAACTACGCATGTCACAGAAAGGGGCTATACAACAGGTAATACAAGCAATAGGATGGGGATATACCCTGGGCATAAACATAACAGGAAGGGGATGTACTAGGGGTATACACACTATAGGAAGGGGAGGAACTAGGGGAATACATGTGACAAGAAGGGTGGACCCAAGATTCATGATGGCGGCCTAACCTTGGTCACCCTTGAGTAGGATTGACCTCCTGGGCTCTTCTGCAGGGAAACAATCTACTACTGTCCTTATCAGAAGGGAGTGGGCCCTACTTAGGGTGGGACAGACTATACAGTCTGATTGTGCTAGATGACTGATAATCCTTAGGAAGAATAACCCCTGACCTACTTCTGTTGACCAAGTATATAGTCATTTGCCATGTGTAGCAAGCAGCTAAGTTTGGGATATATTTGGGGGAGACAACTTGGGAGAAATCTTTCTGTTTCCCACACACTTGAAGTTTTTTTGTTACAGTTGTTTTCCCTATGTGTTCTATTCTTACCCACTACTTACCGTGTCATTTTGTTATACTGTGATGGCTTGTGTATTTCTGTGATGCTGGAAGCTGTGTCAGCAGGACTGAAAATGCCAGCAGTCACCCAATGTGAACGGGTTTTAGTAGTGCTTTGAGACCAAGAAGAAAAATAGCGTGTCCACTTCTGAGGAAACTAGCCACTGAAAGCTTCTCTCTGGTCAAAGGTGCTCAAATTACAACTGATAAATAGCTACCTCCTCAAAGCAGAGTCAACCATGACATTAATGGAGCAAAGCTTTGGGACCTCCATTTGCTGATGGGGCATGAATTAAAATAATAATAACTGAGAACAGTCACTACTCATTGTAATGCGGAATAGATGAAATATGAATGTAGGAAACTTGGAAGTCATCAAAATGAAATGGTGTTAGGTTTCTCTCTCCAGCCTAAATCTCAGCCTTGGTCCTTGGCTCCACGCGAGAAAGATTTCACGCCGAAGCCGGGCTCGTGATCCAAGTGAATTTAATGAAAGTTCAAAGAAGCATCAGGTTTTACGCGGCACCCATAGGATTCCTCTGACCATGCGGCCTGGCAGAGACTGCTCCGGGACACGCAAGGATCTCTCTCCTCCCACGAAGACCACCAGACCGCCCAAGCAAGACAAGACCAAGAGCCCAAGAGCCCAAGAGACCCTCTCCCTTCAGGTTCCTGCCTTTTCAAGGGTTCCTGGGGGTGGTGTGGTGAACGACCCCAGGTCAATCCCATTGGGTGGATTGCAATCACCCGGCCCAGGTGGGCTGCTCCAGGTGTAACGCCCATCCGAGCCCACCCGCGGGAAAATCCAGCTTTGTCCTTTGTTGGCTCTCCTGGGAATGCGTAAATGGACTTCCCAATTCCCTAGGCTAAGCTACCTAACAATGGCACACATAAAGATTGACATCTAGACCTTAGTGAACTGACATGGACTATTATGGGTCACTTTGAGTCTGTCTCTCATATGGTTTACTATGGTGGAATTGACAAATTCTAGAACAATGACATCACATTCATCATCAAAAAGAACATTTCAAGATCTATCTTGATGTATAATTCTGTCTGTGATAGGATATATATGGAAGTCTAGTTTATACCACTACTATGATTTACTCACAAACCACTGAAGATTAGTGATGAAGAAATTTAAGAATTCTACTAATTTCTTCAGTCTGAAATTGTCCAAACATGCAAATCAATATGTATTGATAATTATTGGTACTTGAAAAGAAAAGTTGGAAACAAAAAGAAGAGGCAGATATTGGGAAATATGGCATTAATGATAGAAACAAAATTTGGGAAAATATGGCATGTCTAGATGGTGGAATATTATTCACCAATTAAAAAGTAATGAAGTCCTGATCTAGAACTTCTGTTGTCAAGTTGATTCTGAATCACAGTGATACTGTAGAATAGAGTAGAACTACCTTATAGAGTTTTCAAGGCTGTAATTTATAGAGAAACAGACTTTCATATCTTTCTCCTATGGAGTAGTTGGTGAGTTTGAACTACTACTTTCTTACTACTGTGCAAAAATTAGATCTCCTTGAAGTACTGGTACATGCTTCAAAATGAATGAACTTGGAAAACATCATGCTACGTAAAATAAAGAAGTTACAAAACACCATATATTGTATGATTTCATTTATATAAAATGTCTAAAAAACAAACAAACCAAATTCACTGCCATCAAGTCAATGAAACCCTATGGGACAGGGGAGAACTGTCATTGTGAGTTTCTGAGATTGTACTTTTCTACAGAAGTAGAAAGCCCTGTCTTTCGCTCACCTATAATATGTCCACAATAGGAAAATCCATAAATAGAAAGTAGATTAGATGTTACCTAGAGCTGGGGATTCTGGAGGTAGGAATATGAGTGTGTTTGTTTTTAATGATGAAACTGTTCTCAAATTAGATTGTGGTGACAGCTACACACCTCTGTGACTATACTAAAAGCACTGAATTTCACATACTTTGGATGTGTGTGATTTATATATAGGATGTCATATATGTGAGGGAAATGAGGATGTCTGCTCCTGTAAACGCGTGCAGGCTCAGAAACACTATGTAAGGTTGCTAAGTGTCAGAATTGACTTCATGCCAGTGGTTCATTAAAAATAGATTTATTGGTATATACATCCCATATCATACAAGTTAATTACTCAATCATGTTTAGACTTGTGCAATCATCACAACTACCAATTTCAGAATTCTTTTTTTTTTCTCATACTCATTCTTGTTGACCCCACATTTCCTCCCATCCCACCTTGCCATGCCTCTAGGCAATTATCAATCCATTCACTGTCTCTATAGGTCTACCTATCTTGGATTTCATATACACAAAAACACAAAACATAAACAGGAAGCAGACAATCAAAATTGACAGCTATGACTAGATAAAAGGGAAAAAAAGAAAGCAGAAAATATTTAAAACTGAAACGACTTTATTTGTTGTTGTTTGGTACCACTGAGTCAATTCCAACCCATAGGAACACTATGCATAACAGAACACAACACTGCCCACTCCTGTGCCTTTCTCAACGTTGTTACCATATTTGAGTCCATCGTCATCACTGTGTCAACCCATCGTCTTGAGGGCCTTCCTCTTTATTTTGCTACTCATCCATTAACCAAGCATGATGTCCTTCTCCAGGGACTGGTTTCTCCTGACAACAAATCCTGTACATGAGATGAAATTTTCCCATCTTCACCGTATGCAGCTCTTGGTTCATACTTCTTCCAAGACAGATATGGTCATTCTTGTGGCACTTCGTGGTAGTTCCAATATTCTTTATGAGCACAACTCAAACACATCAATTCTTCATTGGTCTTTCTTCTTCAATGTCCAACTTTCACAGCCTTATGAAGCCATTGAAAACACCGGTGCTTGGGTCAGGTGCATCTTATGCCATAAATTAACCTCCCTGCTTTTCAACACTCTAAAGAGGTCTTTTGCAACAGATTGACCCAAGGCAACTCGTCATTTGCACTCTTGACTACTGCTTCCACTAGCATTGACTGTGGATCCAAGCAAGAGGAAATCTGTGATAAAATCAGTCTTTCCCCACTTTTGTCATGGTGTTACCTGCTGACTCAGTTGTGAGGATGTTGGTCCTCCTTACATTGAGTCATAATCTGCACTGAAAGCTGCCATCTTTGATCTTCATTAGTGCTTCAAGTCCTCCTCACTTTCGGCAGGCAAGCTTGTTTCATCTGTATATCACAGGCTGTTAATCAGCCTTCCTACAATACTGATGCTACGTTTTTCTTCCTACAATCCAGTTTCTCTGATTATTCACTCCCATGTTCTTCCTTTTTGGTATTCTAATGCCAGGGTTGTGCACATTTCACAATAATACTTTACTTTTTCTAGTGCTGTCCTTTGAAATGTTCTATTTAGCTCTTTGACTTGATCATTTCTCCCCTTTGCTTTAGCTCCTCTCCAGTTAAGAGCAAATTGCAGTCTCTTCTGACATCCAATTTGATCTTTTTTTCCCCTTTGTTGTCTTTTTAATGACTATTGTTTTCTTCATGAATGATGTTCTTTATGTCCTCCCACACCTCATCAGGTCTTCAGTTAATATTCTAAATGTAGTTCAATATAGCACATTCATTCTTGAGATCTGTTCTAAGTTGAGGTGTGATGTACTCAAGGTTGTATTGTGGCTCTCTTGGACCTGTCTTAATTTACTTTAGCTTTAATCTGAAGAGCAATTTATGATCTGCTCCACAGTCAAAATTTGACCTGGTTTTAAGCTATTGATAGTGAACTTCTACATCATCTCTTCCCACACATGTAATCCATTTTATTTCACTGTATTCCACCTGGAGAAAGTCATGTGTACAGTTGCAATATGTGTGGCTGAGAAAGGATATTTGCTATGAACAAAAAGATATTTGCTATGAACAAGCTTCCTTTCTATCACCAGGACTTTATTTTTCAACTGTCCCTTCCTTTTTGTTTCCAACTTTTGCATTCCAATCGTCAATAATTATCAGTGCAAATCGATTGCATGTTTAAGCAATTTCAGAACTGAAGATGTTGATGGAATTCTTCAATTTTTCATCACTAGCTTTGGTGGTTGATGCGCAAATTTGAATAACAGTTGTATTGATTGGATTTCCTTTAATGCAGACAAATATTATCCTATCACAGACAACATTGTATTTCAAGATAGATCTTGACATGTTCATATTTGATGAAGAATGCAACCCCATTCTTGTTGATTGTATCATTCTCATCATAGTAAACCATATGACTGTCTAGTTCAAACTGGCCATTACCAGTTCGTTTGAGCTCATTAATGCCTAGGATGTCAATTTTTATGCATTCGATTTCATTTCCAAACACTTCCAATTTTCCTAGATTCCTTTTTCATCCATTCCAAGTTCTGATTGTTAATTGATGTTTTCAGCTGTTTCTTCTCATTTTGAGTAGTGCCCCATCAGCAAATGTTACTCCATTCAAGGCAGCATGCTCTGCTCTACTTTAAGAATGCAGCTCTTCCTCAATCACAATGAAAATGCCTTCAGACCCGAGAGGCCCATCCTCTGGCACTATCTCTGGCAATGTGTCCATTCTATGCATAAGGTTTCAGCAGCTACTTCCTCTAAACTGGACAGCCAAGCTCTTCTTCCTAGTCTTCTGTTCTTACTTCGCAGGGTCTGCTGAAATCTGTTCACTCTGAATGACCCTGCTCGCATTGAAATATCAGTAACATAGCTTCCAGCATCACACAAGCCACCACAGTCCAGCGAACTGACAGAGGAGTGGTGGGAAATAACTTTAGAATAGGTCATAAGGGAGCTGAAATGATAAAGTATTACATACTAACTGAACTACACCTGCCATAAGCAACTTTACAATACTCTCTGTCTGATAGCAAGGCTCTTCATCTCCATGGATTATGTTCTGAGAGAATTCACTAGAAGCTGAATCCATGTTTGGGGTGGGGTGGTGGGGCTTGCAAATGTCCACTGTTATTCATAGCCTGCTGCAACTGACTGTTCACACTTTAGACTCTCTTCTTATTCCCCACTTTGGATTTGGATTTAATTATTTATAATCCTTGGATCACACAGGCTAGTGTGCTTCTTACTTGTGGATTCTGCTGATGCCCCACTCTCTTGATAGCTGGTTGTTTGAAAGCAAACCTTTAAGACACCAGACCCTATTCTTTCTGGTGACTGGGTACCATCTGGTTTCTTCACTAAAAGTTCCTTTAGCATCCATATCTTCAGTGATCACTTCATGAAGGCATACATCAAGCAGGGCCATGTCATAAGAACTAATTGTTTTTAGATTGGGGCTAGAATTAAATATGAGCCCCAAATCTATTCATATGTTTATTTAATAGACAAAATATATTTATATGTCTCTGGTTAACTTTAGAGATATTATTATCTTTTTATGAAAGAGAACATTATAAATTATCCCCCTGGAGCGTAAAGTAATTCTATTGATAATGTCATAACCTTAGCCAATGGTATATAATTTAAAATACTGTAGAGAAGGGAAATTAGAGGTATAGGTCAGCTTCAGACTACTACATGAATTGTTGACTAATTAAACTGTTCAGTGACTAGACACTATTTACACAAACAATGGGTAGTGACTGTGTTAGGCCGGTTGACTAGAGAAACAAATCCAGAAACACTCATATATGTATAATAAAGAGCTCTATATCAAAAAGTAGTTATATATCAGGAAAACACCCCAGCCCAGTCCAGATCAAGTCCATAAGTCTGTTACTAGTCCATAGATCCCTCCCCAGACTCACACAGTCACAAGCAATGATGCAAAATTCAGGAAGATCACAGGTCGGCTGGTGAAAAGTCTTGTGAATCTGATGATGGGGGAAGCATCACAGGACTGGCACAGGTCTCAGCATGGCTTGTCAACAGGAAGGAGAAGGCAGAGGCGGGGTGGTGGTGGTGGTGGGTTCCCAGGACCCTTCTTATGAGAAGGTCACATCCACAAGGAGGCACTATCCGTCTGTGACCTGATTGACAGGCTAGACTCTACCCCTATATTCTTACAGGTGCCATGTTGGCACAAAAAAAACTGTAACAGTGATGGGGCAAAAGTTTCAAATAATACCCATTCACAGAGGCAGAACCATGCCTACCAGATTGCTACAAGTCATAAAAAAGCAAGGAGTGCATTAAAATAGTAAATATAAGGTAGCCCTGAGGCAACATTCACTGCGCACCCTCAAAGCAAGGCATGTGCCAATTCCACAACCTTAGGATAACAATCACCTGCTTTTTCTCACACAACCTTAAGTTCAAAGGAGTATTTAGGTTCCTAAAATCTGCTAGAGATGAGTTTGATGGAAAGCCCACTTCAATTAGTGGGGTTTTCAACATCAAAATCCTCTGGTGTGGCCTATGAAGGATGTTGTGTGCTTCGAAAGAAGAGTCCGAATTTCCAGTAGTCTATAGCACACTGCACGGGCCAACAAGGGAAGGGTAGAAACCAGGTCAAAAGTGTCTAATTGGGAACATAGTATTGGGGATATTCTCCTTTTGGATTCAATATAAGTATTGTTGAGTTTTTTTCCCCATGGGAGGCTGTTTCTCCTACCTTAACCACCAATAGAAATGCAATTGCCTTCTCCAATACATACATGCCCCTCTGCTCCCATCTTGATTTTTAATAAAGTTTGCTTATTACTCTTACAGAAGTGTCTATTGATTTTGGAATAAACTTAGCACTGTGTTGCATAGCAATAACGGAATTGTTTTCTTTCTATCCCACATCTTGATAAATTGACCCCCACCTGAGGTGAGGTTTTTAGGATGTACATATAAAGGGGGTGATATATGATTCATGGGCATTAGTTAGGCTTTCTACCTCATTGCTTGGGAGGCAGGACCTGATTGTTACATGACATGAGCACAGAAGCATGCTTTAGTCTTGGTGTTTATGCTTGTAATAGTAGACTCATACAATATTTGTCCTTTTGTGGTTGACTAACTTCAATCAGCATATGGCTTCCAAGTCTATTCATGTCATATTTCGTGGTTTCGTTGCTGTTTTTCAGGGATGCATGGTATTCCATCGTCTGTATTATGGTTTCTCTATTCTACTGATGGGTATTGGACTGTTTCTAGTTTCTTGCTATTATGGACTGTGCCACAGTGAACATGGAGAGTAAACACCTGTTCACGCTCTATTTATTATTTCTTTGGGTATATGTCTAACAGAGTTATTGCTGAGTCCTATTGTATTTATACTCCCAGTAGTTTTAGGGAGAATCATTTAGCTTTCCACAGTGGTCGTGCTTATTTACAAGCCCACCAGCAGAATTGAAGAGTTCCAATTTATCCGCACCTTCTCTAAGATTTGATGTTCTCTTTGTTTTTTGCTTTTTTATTGGGTTATTGTTATGTGTGTACGGTGATTTCTCATTATACTATAGATTTTAGTAATTGGTCCCTTGTCCACTGCATCATTGCTAAAAAAATTTTTCCCCAATCATGGGTTATCATTTTACTCTTTTGATTGATGAAGTCTTTTGATATGCATACGTGTTTTACTTTTACTAGGTCCCAGTCATCTATTTGTCTTCCACTGTATGTGAAACCTTTCTTGTGCTTAGGAGTCAATGTATGCCAGGCAAAAGGGCCCTTAAGTTTGTTCAGATTTTCTCATTGATGATCCTATCGCCCTGGGATTTAAGTTTAGGTCTCTAATCCATCTTAGTTTGTTTTTGTGCATGGGGCATCCTAGGGGTCCTGTTACATTCTTCCACAAATGGAGATCCAATTATCCCAGCACCATTTTTTGAAGAGGGTGTCTCTTTCCAATGGATTTCTTCTCTTTTTAAAACCTGTGCAAATGTGCCCTATACAGCTTTTGCTGTGTCCCATAGCTTTGTGCATGATGTGTTATTATTCTCATTTGTTTTGAGGAACTTTAACATTTCATCCTTGATTTTTTTCTATGCGTTGTTTTTTAAGTTGTTCAGTCTTCATGTGTTTGCCTTTATGGTCTTGTTCTATTATTGATTTCCAGTTTTATAGCATTGTGACCTTAGGAAATGGACTGTAAGGGATCAATATTTTTTAATTTTGTTCATGCTGCATTGTGGCTTAACATTTAATATATTCTACTTTATGTACCATGTGCACTGGGGAAGAATGTGTACTATGCTCTTGTTTGGTAGAGTTCTATCTAAGACAGTGGTTCTAGACCTGTGGATCACGACCCCTTTGGGGGCTGAATGACCCTTTCACAGGGGTCACCTGATTAATAACAAAAGCAAAATTGAAGTTATGAAGTAGCAATGAAAATAATTGTATGGTTGGGGGTCACCACCACATGAGGAAATGTATTAAAAGGTTGTGGCATTAGAAAGGTTGAGATCCAAGGATCTAGGAGGTTCAGCTGATTAATTATGTTGTTTTGTTCTTGTTTTATTTTTTCCTGATGATCTGTCTTTCCTTGACAGCATTGTCTTGACATGTTCTATTCTTATTGACACAGGGTTTATTTCTGTTTTCAGCTCTGTGACCATTTGACTGATGTACTTTGAGGGTCTTTCATTGATGTGTATATGTTTATTAAGGTTCTATGCTTCTAGTGTATAGCTCATGTAATCCTTATGTTGTCCACTCTTATCTCTCCTTATGTTAGTGTCCTTGAAGTCTATTTTGTCAGAGATTAATATTGCCACTCTTGTTTTTTATGACTGTCATTACCTTGGTCATTTTTCTTTTTGCTATTTTAATCCATTTTCATTCTTGAATTTAAGATATGTTTCTTGTAGGCAGCATAGAGATGGGCCTTGTTTTCTAGTTCAGTCTGCTACTGTCTGTCCTTTGATTGGTGAATTTGATGCACTGACATTCAGGGTCGTTATGATAATGAGTTTGTTGCTGTATTTGTGTTTGTTTTCTTCCACCACCATCTTTTTAGTGGTTGCATCAATATTTTGCTCCTCTTTTATATCTATATTGTTTTGAATGCTGCTTTCCTCGTATGGATTTTTGGACATTGTCCTGATAGTGCTCTTAGATTTGACTACTGCTGTTGTTGATTCTCTTTCCATAGTGATCCAGTTAATATTTTTTTGTAATGCTCCCCTTGGTTTTCAAATTTATTTTGAAATACTTTTATTTGTCTGGAAATACTTTTATTTTCCCTCATATTGGAGGGACATTTTAATGGATACAGGATTCTTGTTTGGCAGGTTTTTGCTTTCAGAATTTTGTATATGCCACTCCACTGGCTTCTTATCTGCCTAGTTTCTGCTAAGAAGACCATGCTTATCCATAATGGTTTTCCTTTCCTTATCCATAATGGTTTATCCATAATGGTTTTCCTCTAGGTGTCCTTATGATTCTCTCCTTTTCTTGGAAACTGGAAAGTTTGATTACTATATGTCATGATGGCTTTCTTTTCGGATCTTTTACTTGGAGTTCTCTGTTTCTTTTTTCCTTTTTTTGTGTGTAAATTTTGGGAAATTTTCTTCCATGATTTCTTGTACTATTTTCTCTGTAGATATTTGCTTCTTCTGACTCTAGGATCCCGATGAGACATGGGTTGTTTTTCTTTATAATGTCTCACATCAGTCTCACACATTCTTCTGATTCCATTGCTTTTTGTTGTTGTTTATTTCTTCTCGTATTGATTGTAGTTAGAGTGATTTTCCTTTTCCTCTATTCTTCAAGTCTTTTATAGGCTGCCTAATTCTGTGATCACATTGCTTATATTCTGGGATTCCCTTTTGGTTTAATGACTAATTTTTTAATTTCTTCCCTGATTTCCCCCCACATCTCTTGAAAGGACCTAAATATCATTCTTCTGAATTCTGTTTCTGGTAGTTATAGGGCATCTTCTTCAGACTACTTCATTGTGTTGGGTGCTTTTTGGTTTCTCTCTCTCTCTCTCTTGAGATTGGGGCTGTACTGTTGTTGACTGTTTCCTCAGCCTTGTGGCACAGGGGGAGGAGAGAGGGACTAAAATAAAAGTAATTATAGTAATAATAAATGGCTATCTGGACAGGACAACAGATTTGTAAAAATAATGGGGAAATTTATTTTTAAGAGGGATAATCAGAATTAATAAGTTTAATGGAAATACATTTCAAGAGGAAAAAGAGGGTAGAAGGAAATAATGGGTGAATGTTACAGAAAAGGAGGGACAAGACCCAAAATCATCGAGTGTGGCTTGGGGACAGTGAGCTGAAGTTCTGTTGCTGTCGTGTGTGAATGCGGGTGTGTCTGTGTACTTGGTAGTGGTGGTGGGGGTGTGTATAAGCACTTGGTTGTGTGTGCCGGAATCTACCAGCCTGCCTGTATTCTCAGGAGGGTGTGGTTTCACTGTAAGAAGAAGTAGAAGAAAACAAGAAAAACGAATAAAAGGATTATAACAGAATAAAAGTACAAAAACTGAAGGGAAAAAAGACTGCCTGTGGGTAGGGATCCCTGTCCTTTTATAGAGTTATTGTGTGGTGCATGTGGGGCACCTGTTGGTTGGGGTTGGAGAATAAAGAAGGAAAAGAGGAAGGGTAAAAATGGCGGCAAGTTCAGCTCAGGTACTGGGGATGTCTGCCTCAATGTGCTACCCACCAGAGCCCCAAGTGGCTCTCAATGAAGCAATTTGGCCTGGTGGGTTCTCTCAAGGGCTGAGAAAAATTGGTTGTCCAAGGGAGGAGTGGGGTTCATAGAAGCAGCTTGTGGTGTTCATCAATGGTAAAGAGGAGTCTGATAGCAGGAGTTGCTGCTCTCTCACTCTAAGAAACTTAGGCCTACTTCACTTTGGAGTTGAATTTTAGCTGCCCGGAAGAGCAGGATAGCCTTCTTTGTGGAACTCCTCAGGTAGTTGTTGAGTAGATCTTCTCATGCTTATTATCTGGTAGCCATATTCCCCTGAATCCAGCAGTGGGTTTTTGATGTGACTTATACCTCAGGAAATAGATTTTTTTAATTCTCTGTAGACTTTTGAGGACTTTTTAAAAAAGGAGACCATGATACCCTAATGTCCTTGAGTATAATTTTGGAATTTTACCATTTTGGGTGTTTAAAATGTTTCTTTAATTCCTGAAATTTCCAGGTATATTTTATGATAGGCAGAATTAGAAAAAGAATATATATTACAAAGATGTAGAAGCCCACTCTCCACAAAAACAAAACAAAAATCATAAAACCCAGGAACATAGTTTGAGGAATAGGTGAGCTGGCATAAGTTTGAGTTTGTCTACACGGATAGTTTGACTTTAAACAGAAAGTGAAATGATAGTCAACTGCGGGTAAAACGACAAAGCACATTTGGTCGAAGTTTAAGAAGAGGCATTTGTTTAGCTTTTCCTAAGATTGATATGAGCAAAATATCATGCAAGAAAGATCATTGGCCAAAATAAATGAAAAAAAACCTAATTAGAAAGTTGCTCACTCACTGTCATCAGATTATTCTGACTCATTGAGCCTATAGGACAGGGGAGCACTGCCCCTGTGGCTTTTCTAGGTGGGAACAGAAAGGTTTATTGTCCTCCAGCAAAGCATCTGTTGAGTTTGAACTGCTAACCTGGGCCATATGAGATTTCGAGGGATAAAGCTCAGAAGGCAAAAAAGGAAAGAGAGAGAAAAAGAAGGAAAAGTAATGATTAAGCAAACAAAAAGGAAGAGTGGAAATAGAAACACTGGGAAGAAGTGAGAAAAGTAACATTGTAGGGATGAACAACATTGTAGGATTCAATGTCACAAAATAAAATGTGTATGAGTTGTTGAATGAGGGAGGGAGGGGAAAATGAGGAACTGATGCCAGGGGTTTAGGTGGAGAGCAAATGTTTTGAGAGTTATATAGGCAATGAGTGTACAAATGTGCTTTACACAATTGATGTATGTATGTATTATGATAAGAGTTGTATGAGCCCCTAATAAAACGATTTCTAAAAAAAGAATTGTTGAATGGAAAACCAATTCCCTCTGCAAGTTGTCACCCAAATAATAAGTTAAAACTAAAACAGATTTAGAAACGTTATGTGGCAGTTCTATTCTATCCTATAGCAATGGATTTGGCTCCTTAGTTTGGGGTTCTGGAAACATAATTGTTCAATTTCTAGGTGAAAAGTTGATGATTTTAATGCACCTGACTTAGAAGACAGGCCTGGCAATGTGTTTCTGAAAGGTCATGTTCCTGAGAACCCTATCGAGTACAGTTCTTGTATTAGACAGGGTTCTCTAGAGAGATAAAACCAGATTGCTGATAATTTTCTATATATATACACATATATATCACAAGAAATGAACTGTTAAATTATATACAGATAGATAGATAGATATATTATACAAGAAATGAACAGTTAAATTATAAAGCAGTACAAATAGCTCAGTGCAACTCACTCTCATGAGAGAGTTGTGAGACACTAGCAGTTCTTCAAGTCTTGAGGACTGGCAGGTAGTCCTCTGTAGAGAGCGCTAGGCTATCCCAGCACAGGCAGCAAACAGCAAGGCAGGTCACCGACAGTCAGTCCCCCAGCTCAAAAGATGTAAATTCCAATCACGTGGTCTTAAAGGGACCTCAACTTACAGGGACACAGTCCACAGGCTAGGCGTCCCACAGGTAGTGTACCCTCTAAATTGAGGCACAGAACAAGCAAGGCAGCCACACACTTGTCCGATGATCAAAGAGTGAGAGACAAGAAAGGCGTGGTTCACGGAGCCATTTATCTCTCCGCCCTTCAATTAATCCCACTTGTGTGTATTGGCCAGGCTGGCACAATAAACTATCTCAGTTCTATTCTGTGAGCATGCAGGTGCCATGCATGAGAATCAGTGTTACTGTGCCTAATTCATAGCAATGTCCTCGGGCGTTTAAATATGGTATCAAGGCCATTAATGTAGAAGGAAAATGGTGCCCTGGACAGCAGAGAAGTCGACTAAGGGGCATTTTGATGGAAAAGTGGAATTCTGAGTCTCATATTTACCATCTAGGAGTCTTCGTGGCACAATGGATAAGCTTTTAGGTGCTAACCAAGAGTCTCAAGGAGAGAAAAATGTGGCAGTCAGTCTTGAGCATTTCTGCTCTGTTTTTTAGGGTCATTATGAGTTCAATCAATTTGACAGCAATAAGTTGCTATCTGACTTAAGCTAATTAAACTTTTCTTTCTTTATTTTTAAAGTGGTAATGTGAAAATTAAATTCACAGAGAGGATTTAGGATTAAATGAAAAAGTATGTGAAAATGCATAACCTGGTTCCAGGCACTAAGTCTCAAAAAAACATTTTAAAAGGTAGCACATTACCATTGGGGAAGACTGAGTAAATATTTTTGTTTGTTTTGTTTTAAACTAACAATATTGTCTTTAGTTTGTTCATTATATTGAAAGTGAAAAGCAATAGTATTGAGTCAAATTATTCTTTTAAAAAATATTTGTTCTAAGTGTTTAGAGCCTTGAAGTTGTCGGAATATATATGTAAAATCACTTTTTATCATGGTCACCCCAAGCCTCCTTAATTCTGGGCTACAGTAACCACCATGCTTTTCAAATGATCATGAGGTACATCTGAAATGGAAGAAAATTTATTTCTCTGCTTTCCTATTTTAGAAGCTGTTTATAGAAGTGACAAATTGGAAATCTACACTGGCATTTGCAGATCTTAAAATAAAAACTCTCAGCCTTTTTAATTTTTGCTAAACTAACCCTTTAAATGACTTCTTGATTAAAAAGATTAAATATAAAATAAGTTCTATAAGTAATCCATATATGTTAGCTTTCTTGTTCCTGCCCTCAGATTTAGTTTCCTTTCCCCCTCATGATCACCTTTTCTTCCTTTTGCCTGTGCTACTAGTGAACATGTGGGAGTTTCTACAAGAACTGCTCTTGTTGCACCGATGGAAGAAGACTTGGAACTTTTTGAATAAATACATAAATCGTTTCTTTTGTTTCACTTTGTGCATTGAAAGTTATAGTTATCCTTAGACTCCCCTCAGCATCCCATTCTTGTGAAGAATGCTGTACAAGACCTTCTTGTACATTTTCACCCCCAACCTCAGGTCAATTCATTAAAAAATTTATTAGCTATTTTGGGTGTGAACTGTATGTGGTAACATTTTTCTTACTAAATGAAGGATTGCGGTAGATATATAATCGTTTGTGAATTTGAGGATTAAGAATGTAGGGGTGGAGTCTAGCCTGTCAATCAGATCATAGCCAATGAGGCCTCTGTGTGGGCATGGCCTTCTCTTGAGAATTCTGGGCAATCCGGTATTTCCTCCTTGGAGGCAGGAGAGACTCTATCTCACTACTTTACTCCCTGGGAGACATTGTAGCTGACAAGATACATGGAACTATCTTAGCACCCTGAACCAGACAAGCCACATAAATGCAACCAGACCTCTGAACCTGGAGAAGCCACAGAGGCTCCTGCCAGGGCTGAGATGCTTACAACACCACTGGACCCAAAGACTTTCTACCCACTAGCTTGTGATTGTCCTGCATTTGGCTTCATTGCATGTGTTTCGTGAGTCTAAAGAAGACTCATATGGGCTAATATCAGACTTATGGCCTTGGACTGGACCAGGTTGGCATGTTTTCTTAATGTACAATAGCTCTTGTATATAAACCTCTTTCTGACACACCTATGTGTGTCCATGGATTTGTTTCTCTAGTCTACCCAGACTAACACAAGCATCAAGGTTGAAGGACACAAATAACTTTGCCACATAGTTACAAAGACGTAGAATTCCAATGGAAATAATTTCGGCTGAATTCCAGGATACACAATCACCACCACCACCATTATTTAGTTCCAGGTTCCCAGGTAGGAGTTCTCAGTCTCCCATTTGCTAGCCCAGAGTCCTGGTAGCACGGTGGTTATGCATTTGGTTGATTTCCTGAATTTGAAGAGAAAGGCATAAAAAATTACATTCCCATTTTAATTCATATATTGCTCAGTTTATACATCTCAATTATTCCTAATGAAATTAAAATGCCTAGATTCTGTAAGTCTGCTGGAATAACTACAAAATTCCTTAAGGGAGAATCCTTTTGGCCTACTAACCTGGAACACTTTAAAAAGCACTGAGTACTGCATAAAACACAGATTATTTTCTTTTATTCTCCATGGACAATAGTGGTCTGACACCTTGACAGTGGTTCTGACAGTGTACTGTTAGGTTCAGAACAAGCAGATACTAAAAACTCTGCAGTTGTGGCTGGCTACCAGGTAACAGGCTGCTGGCCAGGTGCACGGCTCACTCTGAGGATCGGCTCCACCTCATAAAGGAAACAGCTTGCATAAAGAGAACTCTGGATGGATGTTGGTTTTGAAGCTATTTTAAAACTACTTCTGCTGGTTAGGGGAGTGTGAGAAAATGTACAATTAGCTGATGAGGATGAAAAGAGATTCAATGTATTTAAAATACAAAACCAAACTATTGGAGCTCGTAAGTCAGCACTCTAGAGTGACATCTTGACGTGGAGCTTTTAGATGTATGTACTAAAGCAGCATAGAGAGGAGAGACAAGAAAAATTTCACGCCAGTAATTACCCTTGTAGACAGCTCATCAACCTGGATCCCAAACACCAAGTTGAATGAATATAAACTTCAAATTTTATTTTGAACACACTCATAAATATGAGTATTTCTCCATTTCAGATTGACACACTTTTAGTAGTTCAACCATTTATAAAATATGTATTTTTAAATAAAACAAAATTTAATTTAGTTATTTATTAATGAATGCATTGATGTGTGAATTAGTCTAAAATGTCTTTGCAAGCAAATTTGTGTACGAAATATTCCTTATAAATGGTTCCTTCATTTAATTTTCCCAAAATCATTTTATTGAGAGCTCATATACATGTATCATTCCATAGTTCAGCCACATCAAGCAGTATTGTACAATTGCTACCACAATCAGATTCAAAGCAAACATTCTCTTCCTTCTTGAATTTCTTGACATCAGCTCCCTTTTACGCCCCTCCCCTCCCACTGTCCTCTCCTGAAACCCTTATTCTACTTGCTGTCTCTATAGATCCATCACTACTGGATTCATATACCGAAAAACTTCAAACAAAAATTCAAGAATGTCACCCTCAATGACAAACTACATCTGAGATAAACACCCAAAAGACCAAAAAACCCACAGAAAATATTGAAAACCAGATCAGGGCCAACGTGCATCAGAGGGGGGGGATCAACTGTTCAAGTCAGGGTTAGCATTTTGATCTCCTATAGTCATCTTTCCAATGCACTCTGGTAACCAGATTCTTTCCATTCCTCTATTATAGATGGAGGGAAATTGCTGGAGGCTTATTTCCTATTGGCTCCCACTGTCATTTATAGTCTACTGAAAACCAGAATCTCACAATTTAGCCTCTGATACTATTCCCTCCTTTGGTCTTGGATTATATGATTTACATTCCTTCAGTTACTGATGTTGGTCTGCTTCTTCCATGTGGACTTAATTGACATTTCACTTAGATGGCTGCTTGTTTGGAAACAAGCCTTTAATACCCCAGATGCTATTTAAAAATAAATCATTTTATGAGGGACTCATACAACTCTTATCACAGTCCATACATACATCAATTGTATAAAGCACATCTGTACATTCATTGCCCTCATCATTCTCAAAACATTTGCTCTCCACTTAAGTCCCTGGGATCAGCTCATTTTTCCCCTCCCTCCCTGCTCCTCATTTCTTCATGAACCCTTGATAATTTATAAATTATTTTGTCATATCTTGCATTGTCAGACGTCTCCCTTCACCCACTTTTCTGTTGTCCGTCCCCTAGGGAGGAGGTTATATGTAGACCCTTCTAATCAGTTCCCCCTTTCCACCCCACCCTCCCTCCACCCTCCCTCCACCCTCCCGGTATGGCACTCTCACCACTGGTCCTGAAGACCCCAGACATTATTTTATTTGATTGCCAGGCTCCATCTAATTTCTTCACCACACTTTGCTATAACATCCATATCGTCTGTGTTCCCTTTCTGAGGGTGTTGACTTATTCTTTTAAAAAATTACTTACAGCAATAACTGATAGAGCTGCAGTTTACACACTTTCAAACTCAGGAATAATCACTCTGAAGAAAAAGTGAACAGTTCAAAAGCTGATACCAAAATTAATAAGTGGGATCACATCAAGCAGTGTCAGGTATGTTTAGTGAACAGTTTCTCCGTGATTACTTATTGTGTTTGTTTGTGATGGAAGAGCCCAAAACACCAGTTTCCACGGCTGCTTGTAAATCTTTCATCACCTGGACGCAAACTCACCGCCATGGAGTTGGTGCCAGCTCACAGCAACTCTACAGGACAAGGTCGAACTGCCCGTGTCTTCCAAGACTGCAACTCTTGATGGGAGTAAAGAGCCCTTTCGCCCATGGCATGGCTGGTGGTTTCAAACAGCTGACCTTGAAGTTAGCAGCCCAATGTGTAACCGCTATCCCACCAATATTGAAGCTTCATAGACAATTGGATACTTTTCAAAAACAAACCACCTGTCTCTGTGGCCCTTTCTCGCTCTACAGATTTTATGGGCAGCAGAGCAGGGCAAGAATTCCAACTTTGTGTCGTGGTCTGACCACTGACCACACTCAGCTTCTGGGCTCCATCGGGCACATTTTATGAGAAATTGGGGCACAAGTTCATAGAACAATGATTTCTATTATGTGTTAACATATAATTTTTATATGAAGAAAAGTGTTAGTTTATAAAGTTAATACTGGTTTGAAACATGCCTTTCAGAAAGGAACGGAGGATGGGAAAAAATTAAATGTTAAAAAAATATGTACTTCTGAACCACAGCGTATTGGGATATTCCATAGAAATTTTCAAGAACCATACTACTTAAAGCAGCAGTTTTCAACCTCTGGGTCACGACCCCTTTTGGGATTGAAAGACCCTTTCACAGGGGTCGCCCGATTCATAACAGTAGCAAAATTACAGTTATGAAGTAGTAAGAAAAATAATTTTGTGGTTGGGGGTCACCACACACGAGGAACTGTATTAAAGGGTCATGACATTAGAAAAGGTGAGAACCACTGGCTTAAAGAATACTGTTGTAATATGTAATGCTATTAAGGGGATGTGGTGGTTAAGGTTGTGTGACTTGATTGAGCTATGATTCAGTGTTTGGGCAGTTATGATGTAGTGATGCCCCATGATGGGAATGGATAGTATGCAATTGCCTGCATGATATCTACAATAAGCAGTCAAGCAACTGAAATGGAATTTCCTCAGCAGTGTATCCAGCTTCCAATATAGTGGGATATTTAGGTAAAGCTTTGTTGTTGTTTTGCTGAATCTGGATCCTGCATCTAATCTAGCTCATCATCTGACCTCTGGTTCTTTGGACTTGAGCCTGCCATATTGCCAGCTGATTCTGGGAGTCCTTAGCTTCTGCTGATTCTGAGTACGCAGCCTACTCTCTTAACTGTCCATCTAGGATTCATTCACCTCTGAAACCAGTAGCCAGCCATCCGAGGTGCCAATCTGGGGGCTGTCAGTCCCTGCTTTCACACAAATCAGGAGAAGGCTTCAACATGACATATGACCCACAAACTTAGAATATGACAGACTCTATAACTCTGTGAGCCATTCTGCTGAGATAAATCTTTGTATGTGTGGTAGTTACATAATCTGTTGTCAATTTGAGATGTAAGAGTGAAGGAGTAGCATTTAGCCTTTTGATCAGGATGCAGCTTGATGACCTCATTTGGAGGCGCTAAGGAGATAAACAGTTCACTGGAAGCAGGACACACACTCACTCCTTGCAGGATATTACTGACAACAAGCCTGATGGAGCTATGCTGATGCAGCCAGAAGCCTGGGAGATGGAGGAGCCATGTGAAGACCCCTGAGATGCTTCTACTGCCACTGGATCCACAAGACTTTTTACCCACTGGCCTGTGATCTTCCTGCACTTGGCATTACTGCATGGCTGTGTGAGTCTGAAGAGGAATTTAAGGGCTAGTATTGGATGTATGGGCTAATATTGGACTTATGGACTTGATCTGTACTGGGATGTTTTCTTAATGTATAATTATTCTTTATATAGCTCTTTCCTATACACAAGTGTCTATGAATTTGTTTCTCTAGTCTACCCAGACTAACACAGTATGTATATACATAGAAATAAGCATTCGTTTTGCTACTCTAGGGAACCCAGTAAAAGGCAAATGATAATGAAATGTAAAACTCTCGAACAATGTGGAGATAATTACAGAGCTCTCTACCACCTTTCCTATCTTTTCTAGAATAGTGACAAAAAATTTCATTCCAGGTTAGTTTTCAAGACAGTTATTACTTATCCGAGGCTAGCAGCTGGTACATAATCTCTATTTTATCACCATCACTGAGAAGCATAAATGTGACTTTTCTGAGTATGCTGTCAATTTGTCTTTGTATTCTCAATAAGTGAAACATGCTTAGTAGACTTTATATTGTTCCTCGTATGAAACACAACATTTTCTTTTTTTAAAATTATTAAAAAATTTTTTTCTTTCTTCTACCTAGAATTGCTAAAGTTACAGTTATCCACAAAGCAAACAGTGTAATAGGACAGGGCCTCTCATGGTTTGAATCAATTGTTTCTGTTGAGAGTCTGTGCCTTTCTAAGTCTTGCCATTTTGAATAGGCATTAGCTGAAATCACGTATTCTACAAGAAAAGGAGAGAAATACATGAAAATCTGGCCTTGGGTATTAATGATTTAATATTGGAGAATATTAAACACACATTTCTGATTACTTGGAGATAGTCTAGTCTGGATTTTAGTACACTCTTGATACACAGTATGCAGTGTTCAGGAACACTGGTGGCACAGTGGTTGTTTGCTGTGCTGCTAAGCTCAAGTCCAGCAGTTCAAAACATCTGCTACTCCTTGGGAGAAGAACTATGAGGCTTTCTGCTCTTGCACAAAGTTATAGCCTTGAAAACACACAGGAGCATTTCTACCTTGACCTGTTGGGTCACTAAGAGTTGGAATTAACTTGACAGCAGTGAGTTTGGTTTGGTTTATGTAAAATATGTTGTATCGGTAATATCTGAGAATAATTAAAATATAAATATGCAGAAGATTTGACAGCACCAGTTTTTCTTTTGTGTTAATGTAGAACCTATTATGTTGTACAAATGAATAAATCTCTGAGACGATGATTTTCAGTTGGAGATCCTGTCTGGTAAAATGGTGAACACATTTCGTTAATCAAAAGTTTGGAGATTTCAGTGTACCCAGAAGTACACCTGGTGATCTACTTGCAAGACAACCACAAGTAGCACAGTTTTATTCTGACACACACATGGTTGCCAGAATCCTCTGGAGGGGAACAGCCACCAGGGGGAATTCCTCAATGACATTCAATGCCATTACTTTGTTGTTGTCCCAGGTTAATATAAAAAGAAACCCACTGATTATTCTTAATCTCCTTTCCAAGGGGCAGAGGCTAGTGTTTTGTAAACCGTGTTGGAGGTCTTGAGTGGAGTAGGAGGCACCCTGGAGCAAGGTGTTTACACATTGGGCTGCCAGTCTGAAAGGTCGGCAGTTCCAAACCACCAGTGTCTCTACTGGGGAGAAAGACCAGACTTCTACTCCTGAAAGTTGCAGTCGCCTAATTCAAGGGCCAGTTCTGCTCTGGCCTGTAGGCTCACTGTGAGTCAGCATCAACAAGAAGGCAATGAGGGTCTGGAGTAGGAGGATTCAGCTGTAACCTTTGGGCTTACTCCCCCCTTTACACTTGGGAGGGCCTCTGGTGGAATAGTGGACTTTGTTGAGCGAATTAAAAGGTCAGTAGTTTGAAGTCACCAGCCATTAGACTGGTGGGGGTGGGGGCGGTGTGTGCCGGTAAAATTGTTTTCGACAGTGTAAGATATGACAAAATAATAATAATTCATAAATTATCAAGGCTTCATGAGCGAGGGGTTAAATGAGGAGCTGACAGCAAGGGCTCAAGCAGAAAGAAAATGGTTTGAGAATGATGATGGCAACAAGTGTACCAATGTGCTTGACACAATGGATGGATGTATGGATTGGGATAAGAGTTGTATGAGCCCCCAATAAAATGATTAGAAAAAAATTAAGTGTTGGAACCCCAGAGGGGCAGTTCTACTTTGTCTTACAGGGTCGACGAGTCCAAATGGACTCCATGGTTTGGACTCAATGGGAGTGCGTGAGTTGCACTTGCGAGTAATCACTTAACGTGGAAAATACAAAAACTGTGATTCAGGTTTTAGCTGAAGACCTCGGGTGCTATCCCCAAATCCTCGACTTTTAAAAATAGCTAACAATAGATACCCTTCATTGAGCACCTCCTAGAGATGGGCGCTGTGCTGTTTCACATCCTTCACTTACTACCAATATTCCCCAGAGGCAACGGAATAGATCCAACACCTCCTAAGCACTCAATGAGAATCTGAACCCGCTTTTATCCGCTCAGAATCAGCACACCAGGCGGAACACGGTGCTCCCCGAGATGGAAGCGGCCCGTGTTTGAGGGCTGGGGGGGCTCTGCCACTCGGAGTACCTGTCCCGCGCCCGGTGGCCTGCGGCCCGACTGGGCCCGACCGCACCAGGCGGCAGCGGCAGCGGCAGCGCCGGCGGAGACCCCGCGCCAGTGGTGAGCGCGGCGGGCGAGGCTGGTGACCCAACAAAGCGTGGCCCCAGGGCGGTGGCCCCGTCCACTCTGACCCTGGCCGCCGGGCCCCGCGGGCCACACTCGCGCGCTCCCGCGGCAGCAGCGGCGTCCGGGCCGGGCCGAGGCAGTGAGCGCGCCGGGCCGGGCCGGGTCGGGCCGGGAGGGCGGGGCGGAGGGACGCTGGCGTGCGCCGCCCTTCCCGGCCGTCGGGAGACTGCGTCGCCGGTTCGGCCTCGGCGCCCGCCGCGCGCGTGCGCGTGCGCGCGCCCCGGCCCCGCCTCCTCCCGCCGCCGCCCGCGCGTGCCCGCTCGGCTGCTCCCCAGCCCGTGCCGCGTCCATGTAGCCCGGGATCCCCGGGAGACCGAGGAGGAGGGGGCGACCACAAGATGGCGGGTACGTGCCCCTGCGCTCGGGCGGCGGCGGCGGCGGCGGCCCCAGCCCGAGCCTCGCCCGGTCCGGACCTTCGCCGCCGCCGCCGCCGCCCGTTTCGGCCCCGCGCCGGGCGAGGGTCCTGCGGCGGCGGGAGGGTGGGCGCGGGATGGACGCGCTTGCGCACGCCCCGCGGGCGCTGACCGGGCCTCCCTTGTCTCCCTCCCGCGCAGATCTCTCGCTGCTCCAGGAGGACCTGCCGGAGGACGCGGACGGACGTGAGTGCGGCCCGGCGGGCGGGGGGACAGGCCGGGCCCTGCCGTTAGGAAGTGGGCGCTCCCTCGGCCGCGCGCCCGCGGGCGGCCCTCGCCTCGCTGCCCACTCCGCCGGCGACTGTGGGCGGGCCGTTCCGGGCCGCCTGCTCGCGAAGGAGAAACTTGGGGAGCCGTCCTTTGAAGCGGAACTTGGGGCGTCGTGGCTTCCCCTCGGGTGCCGTTCGCTAGCCCCACCCCGCGGGCAGGGGAAGGGCCAGGAAGCGCTGGAAAGGGAGGGAGGTGTTCGCGCGGACGTGCTCTCCGGGGTTAACGCGGCCAAGCCAGCGGGGGGACGCCTATCGCTGTCCTCATTTTTGATTAGGTGGCAATGCCCTACCTGTAGTTTCGCTCGAGCGCTCAGCAACGCTTCGATTTCCCTGATCCCCGAGTGATTGGTGGCGTACAGAAAAGGTCAGGAGGTCTTTGAGGAATTACTACTTTACCAACCGGTTCGCTTCCCTAATGACCGTTTTATGTATTAAAAAAAAAAGATGCTGAAGAGTTAATACTTAAATAAGAACAGTCAGCGACGTACAAGTTCAAAAAGAGTAAGGAATGTGTATTTGTGATTTCCACTTGGGCGGCTGTCTGGCCGCCCGCTTTAGGAGAGAGCCCTAATTACAAGTGCTACTTTTACTACTGATTGGCCAAACTCAACAAAACATTAGGTATCCGGTCTGAATCCTACCACTCTTCCTAGATATAGAAAACATATGTCTTTGAATCCATGTCTTCAGCAGTCACCCATGCCTCCTTATATTAAAACTGCAGCTCCTTTTTGAGAAATTTAACTTTCAAGAAATCGGTACTTTTATTTTAAAACCGTTTTGACGTTGTTTCCAAATAATGGCAGAAAGTTAAACATTTCTTTTGATGTCTAGTCAGGAGATTTTCAATTTGTCACCCACTAACCATGGGATGATTTGTCCCACTGAGAGAAAAGACTGAAGTGAAAATTTATTGGAAGAAGTCACAAGATACAATTAACTTTAAATAATTTTTATTTATGCTTATGTCCACAATAGGGAACAATAAAAGTAAGTAAGGTTTTGTAAAAGATTTTAAAGAGTGAGGTATATGTAAAATACGTTAGGTTTATATCCCGGGATCCATCAGATGGTTAAGAAATTGCCTTGCATCCAAGGGATAACCAGTGAAGAAGTTGTGGTCTTTCCAGAGGAAAGCCTGACTAATGCTGAGATTTACTGTGGTTAAGCATGGTAGTAATTCAGAGGTGGATGCAGCTTCAGATTGTGTTTTAAAAGTACTGTGTAGTTAATCTTTAGTCTTGTCTGTTATAGTTCCCTTTGTTTAATTAATTTCTGGTTATGTAAGGACCAAGCCAATTAAACCTGCCATCCATTACAACTCATAAACCGACTCTACTGCATTGGAGTCAATTCATAGCAGTGCTAGAGGAGAGTAAAGAACTGCCCCTCTGGGTTTCCAAGTCTGTAAATCTTTACGGGAGAAAAATGTTTATCTTCTGAGGAGCTGCTGGTGGATTTGAACTGCTGACCTTGAGGTTAGCAGCCCAACTTGAAGCCCATAACACCAAGGTCTGTTCCCACTCATTGAAAGTCTATAGGGTTTCCATGACTATAAATCTTTATAGGGACAGCCTGCCTCATCTTTCTCCTAAGGAACAGCTCATGGATTTGAACCGTGGACTTTGCTACTAGCAGTCCAAATATCTACCCTATAGCACCACAAGTGCTCCTACTGCTATTAAGTACAGTAAGGGGCATTTCAAATTTAGGAAGATTCTCTTAAAAAATTAATGTAAATAAAATCCAAGTGAATCTTTTACTAAGTTTGGGTTGTTTTTAATAATTCTCTTAAAGTGGGGAGTGCTCATTCTCTGAAGGTCAGCTTTTATAATCCACTTTGTTTTACTCTAGGCCATTTTGCTACTTAGTATATTAAAATATTTAAGGTAGCTATTAATTTTAGACAGGCGGCAGTTCATTGGTAGAATTTTTAACTTCCTTGTCAGTGGACAGGGGAGACCTTGGACTGATACCTGTCAGAACACCTTCCTACTCCTTTGTCATTTGTCACCAGCAGCTTGGGTGTTATATATGAGCGAGTTTCTGCAGAGCTTCCAGCGAAGAAAGCTTAGGAAGGAAGGCATCAGGGTGTATTTTTGAATATCAGTTGATGACCCTATGGGTCATGATAGGCCTGCCCCATTGTGCATTGGGTTGCCATGAGTTTATGACTAATAACAGTATTGCTTTTCAGATAAGTTGCAATATTAAAATTAGAGATGTGGCTGATCGTGCTATCTCTATGGAGGAACTTCTGGTATTGAGGTTTAGGACTTTGTAAATATGTGAGTCAATCACAAGTATTGCTTCCAGGATTCCAGCTAGTACACGCATAGGAGTATTTCAAACAAAGCAGGTTTAGACATGTCCCCGAGATCACTGGATGGCTGCAGGCAGGTTCCCTCAGTAATAAATGAGTAGGGGATATTTTTGTGCTATGGGGGAAACACGGTTTAACAAAATCCAAATGAATAGCTTCCCAAATCAAGCCTTACAAAAAGTTTTAGGAAATGTGATCCCTTGTGAAACAATAGTTTTTAAGAGGAGCCCCAGTAGTACAGTGGGTTTTAACCTTGGGCAGCTAACTGCAGGGTCAGCAGTTCAAAACTACCAGCCACAACTTGGGGGAAAGATAGGACTTTCTACCATGTAAAAAGTTACCATCTCGGAAACCCAGTGGGGCAATTCTGCCTGTCTTGTAGAATCACTGTGAGTTGGCGTTGACTTCATGACAATGGGTTTTTTGTTTTGAGAAGGACTTTAAAGAAGGCTGGGGACACCTCCGCGATGAATCAAGAAAGTGAAGATTAGCAGTCTCAGTGAATGAAGTAGCAGTGGCTGCAGTTCAGAAACTAGTGCTAGATGGTCATTGAGTTACCCTTGATGTGATCACTGCAGAAGTTGAGATCTCACATAGTTCACCATTTTCATTTTAAGGGAACATCTTGATCTCTGCCAGCTTTAGGCTCTACGGGTTCCCAAAACTCCAAAAGCTGATATTTCCAACAGTCTTTTAGGCAAGACAGAACCTAATAAAGATGATTTTATGGTACAACCAGACCCAAGAGCTTATCCAGAGAGCAAAGTCCAATCAAGACCGTGACTTTTGAGGGCCTCCTGGGCCAGTTAAATTCAAGGTGTAGAGAAGGCGACTCAGGAGGTTACGGTGGACATTGTGGGGGATTGCAGGAGGTTACAGTTACCGCTGTGGGGCATTGCAGGGGGCAGTAATCTGAAGAGAATTTCTTGAAGGGCACAGGACAATCACGGTGGTGTATTAGGAAAAGTTTTAAGAAAATTGAAAACTTCCTTGAGAATAAGGTCAGGAAAGTTGTGCCGAAAAGTTCTTTTTTCATCACAACAGCGCGTACTCTTTTCAGAAATGGACTTGCGTACATGCAATGGTTAATAAAACATGAGCACTACTTGGTGACATGCATCAAAGCAATATTATCAGAACTGTAGAGCTATGTTAAAGATGTGTTAATATAACTGGGAGTGATTAAAAATTTTTTTTTATTATTCAAAGAAAGGTATACGATATACTATACACCAAGACAAAGATTAAAAATGGATTGAGGAACTTGTTTGCAATCATGGGGACTGTATCATGAAACATATTTTGAATTTAGGAGAAAGTAAATCAGTGACTCCATTTGAATAGGTACCTTAATGTGATTTCAGATTTGGATCAACCTGTTTGATTTTTATGATTGCTTCTATTCTTTAAATGATGGGCGATAATAAATAATTACAGACATTTTAAATCTGTCTATTGTCAGTTTTCAAAAGTCACAATATTGATTTACATTTAAGCTGCTTGATACCTAAAATGGAAGTAGAATAAGCTTTATTAAGTTATGCTTAAGTTATGCTAGTAAAATTCATTTTTTATTTTTACAGTGTGCTAGGCACGGGTGTGAGCTCTTTTTATTCCTTTAAAAAATTTTATTGGGGACTCATACAACTCTTAACACAGTCAATACATACATCAATTGTATGAAACACGTTTGTACATTCATTATCCTCATCATTCTCAAAACATTTGCTGTCTATGTAAGCCCTGGTATCAATCCTCTTTCTCCCCCCTCCCTTGCTCCGCCCACCTCCCTCATGAACCGTTGATAATTTAAAAATTATTATTTTGTCATATCTTACACTGTCTGACGTCTCCCTTCACCCACTGTTTTGTCCGTCCCCCAGGTAGGACGTTATATGTAGATCCTTATTATCGGTTTCCCCTCTCTACCCCACCCTCCCAGTATCGCCACTCTCAGCACTCGTCCTGATGGGATCATCCATCCTGGATTCCCTGTGTTTCCAGTTCCTATCTGTACCAGTGTACATCCTCAGGTCTAGCCAGATTTGTAAGGTAGAATTGGGATCATGATAGTGGGGGAGGAGGAAGCATTTGGGAACTAGAGGAAAGTTGGTATGTTGCAACCCTTCTGTAAGGGGATGTCCAGTAGCCTACAAATGGGCTTTGGGTCCCTACTCCGAACCACCCCCTTCATTCTCAGTGATAGGATTTTTTGTTCTGATGATGCCTGATACCTGATCCCTTCGATACCTTGTGATCGCACAGGCTGATGTGCTTCTTCCATGTGGGCTTTGTTGCTTCTCAGCTAGATGGCTGCTTGTTTACCTTCAAGCCTTTAAGACCCCAGACACTATATCTCTTGATAGCTGGGCACCATCAGCTTTCTTCACCACATTTGCTTATGCACCCATTTGTCTTCAGCCATCGTGTCTGGGAGGTGAGCGCACAATGATAAGATTTTTTTGTTCTTTGATGCCTGATAACTGACACTTTCAGTACCTTGTGATCACATAGGCTGAATGTGCTTCTTCCATGTGAGCTTTGTTGCTTCTCAGCTAGATGGCTGCTTGTTTACCTTCAAGTCTTTAAGACCCCAGATGCTATATCTTTTGATAACTGAGCTCCATCAGCTTTCATCACCACATTTGCTTATGCACCCACTTTGTCTTCAGCAATCCTGTTGGGAAGGTGAGCATCATGGAATGCCAGTTTAATAGAACAAAGCATTCTTTCATTGAGGGAGTATTTGAGTGGAGGCCCAATGTCCACCTGCTACCTTAATACTAAACCTATAAATATATGCACATAAATCTATTTTCCCATCCTCATATATAAATGTATTTACATATGTACATGCCTTTATTTAGGCCTCTATAAATGCCCTTTGCCGCCTAGTTCTTTCCTCTGTTTCCTTTTACTTTCCTTTTGTCCCACTATCATGCTCAGCCTTCATTTGGGTTTCAGTAATTCCTCTTGGTTACATTACCCTTGATAACGCCCTACCAGGCCTCCTACATCTTCCCACCGATTTACATCATTTGCTCTTCCCTGTCCCTGGGTTTGTTAACACCTCCCCTCGCCCCCCCCTCTCCTATGTCCCTCGGAACTGTCGGTCTTGTTGTTTTCTCCTCCAGATTGTTCATCCAGACTGTCTTCAGTAGACAGACCGGCTAGTAAAATTTATTGAGGTTTATTTAAGAATTTTTATCAAAGAAACGCATTGGAGAATATTTGAAAAGAATGATTATATAGCGAGTTTACAGTAGCTTCTATTCACAGTTACTCATTACAGCAGCCTAACTCCTAGACTAGAACAATCCAGGGGCTCTGCAACACCAGACACCAGTACTTTACTCTGATTTAAGGTCTATAGTATAAATGTTTTCAATTGCCAGGGACACTGAGTAATTGTTTTTCTTAGGGGGGCAGTAGAACAAACAAGTTTGGGAACCCCTGGTGTAGGTCTAGGCCTAGGTCTAGACTGTAGCCCTTGAGCCATATGCAGCTCTTTTGGTACGTACATGTGACCCTGAAGTAAAATTGAAAATGAAACTCATAGTTTAATTTAAAGGATATTACTTAGATAATGGTGATTTCATTTCTTCCTAAACATATATCTATGACTCAAATAATTTTTAAATTGCTGTGAGGGACAGGATTGGCTCTTCTCTCTCAAAAGTTTGCTGACTCCTGGCCTAGAGTATACTTTCAAAGACACTCTCGGCCCTTCAGCTATTTTGGTAAACCTATTCATAACAAGTTTCTTAAGAGTCTCTGCCAACTGGGATGTGAGGAGTGAAATAGGGACTGTGTCCACTAGCACCCAGGCCATCGTTTCAAACCCTAAAGAAGGGGCCCTTGAGCTTGAGGAAGATTTGGGAGAGTGAATCATGCAACTTGGTAGCACATTTTGATTGCTGCCAACATGCTTGCACAGGAGAAGTCATTACTTAGAAGTAATATAATTGGTTTCTTAAAATAGAGGGCTTTCAGAATGGTTTTAATGGGATCAACATGTGTTGTAGGGTGAATTAATGATGTGTCCGTGCCCTTTTAGGCTTTTAAGGAAAGGAAAATGAGGAAACCCTTTGTAAATGTGCACGACAGCTATCTGGGCTTACAGATAGATGTATGTCCCCAAAGCAAAACTAGAAAACCATACATGCACAGTTTGTGTTTGTTCCTGTCTGTGAATAGAATCTAACCGTTGCGAGGTTAAGTTTCTATCTGCCTCTTTTGCTTTATTTCTGCTTTGTTATTTTTGCCTTATCCTGTTATCTAAACAAAGAATTACTGTTTCTTCTCTTCTACATTTGCCATGTATCTTTCATATATGTGGATATCTATAAGAGGATAAATCAAAGTATTACTACATAGTCATGAAAAAAGTTTTTAAAAATCATTTTATTGGGGTCTGTTAACAGCTTTTACCACAGTCTATACATCCATCCATCCATTGTATCAAGCACATTTGTATATAAGTTTCCATCATCATTTTCAAAACATTTTCTACTTGAACCCTTAATATAATATTTCCCCATCCCTCCTCCCTCATGAACCCTTGCTAATTTATAAATTATTATTTTTTTTCATGTCATGAAAACTTTTATGAACAAAAGTACCAAATTCGAAGCAACATCCACCATCTTGGTGCAGACACTGTTGCGGGTGGTGTTCCCTTTTTCTGACCCTTTCTGGGGGCGCACCGGTGGTAGTGGGTTACTCATTGGGCTGCTAGCCACAAGGTCAGCAGTTTGAACCTACTCGAACATTTGGGGAGAAGGACAAGGTTTTCTGCTCCTGTAAAGGTTTGCAGCCCCAGGATCACACAGGGGCAGTTTTTGTCCTGCAGGGTTGCGATGAGCCAGAATTGACTCAGGGCCCTGATTAGCCTTTTCCTGAAGTGATCCTATACTCTTTTGTTTACATTGTGTCACAGCAGCACTCTGGACATCCTCTAATTGTTCACGTCAATGTTTCTGAGTTTGGGAACGAAAAAGCCTGAAGGGGCAATATTCAGGGTTGTAGGGTGAATGGGATAAGGTTTCCCAAGGACATTATCATAGGATAGCGAGCCCTTTCTATCTCTGAAGAGTGAGCAGGAACATTATCATGAGGGGGGAAAAGACCCTCAGCATAACTTTACTGGCCTAGTTTTCTATTTTTGCAAAAACTTCTTAATTAGCCCTGAGAGTGTATGCTTATCTTTCGAGAAAAATCGATAAAGATTGCCCCTTTGAAATGCCCAAGAAAGTAGTCACCACAACCTTTTGAGTTGCCCTCTCTGCCTTAAATTAGCTGGCTCAGCAGATCTCTACCGACACTGTGACACTCGGCGTGTTCCTAAGAGAATTTGCACCCATCCGGTTCCCACAGAGACATGTCCAGATATGTCCTGTTTGCATGTACAGTCTGGAACCATAGCAGCAATGCTCTTTTTACTTACTCTTATGAATCTATACATATGAGTCACGTAATTTTTTCTCTTGATGGTAAAGACTTTTTGTCATCAGTTATATGAGAAGTCCCTAAAATTAATTTGGAGTCTAGTTTTGCTTTTTTTAAACAAACAAACAAAACTTGGATTTGAAAGTAAACCTAGTGTAATGTTCAAGAAGATGAGATTTTGGCTAAGGAAGTTAAAAAAAACCTCTATTCTTCAGAAGTACTTTAGCATATATCTTTTCAACTATAAGATCACATTGTTCCCCTTCCACAAATCCATTCCTTAACTCTCTTAAATTTAATGTTTTTTTTAAAAATTACACTTAAATGCTAATGGGTGAATGAGGGGTTTGCATATAAGCCCACCCGAGTATAAGCCGAGGCACCTAATTATTACCTGGGAAACCAGAGCAACTGGTTGACTCGAGTATAAGCCTAGGGTGGGAAATGCAGGATGTGAATTAACACAGAGACAGAGGGGAGAGACGGAGCGCAGCCACAGACACATCCTTACCAGTTCAGCTGCCGGCATAAGTGAATCACTACGGGTGCTTCTGTGAATTGGAGCCGTCCACATCATAGGTCGGCTCTGATTGGTTAGATGTTGTAAACCCTAAAGTGTCAGCGGGGTTTTGAATGAACAGCAGAGGAACGGCAATCACCCACGAGATGTTACACCTCGCTGGGGTACCACTGACCCGTGTATAAGCCGAACCCCAGTTTTTCAGCACATTTTTTGTGCTGAAAAACTTGACTTATACACAAGTATATATGGTAATACAACCCCCTATTATCACCCCCTCTTCTCCTCATCCCCAACTTTCTCCCTCTTGTAGAATACTACCTTCTCTGGCACTTATGTTAACACTTGTCTACCTTCTAGCTGACTGCTTCATCTTCCCTCTCTTATCCTTGATAACTATTGAAGCCCACAGTCAAACATGCGCAATTATAGAAGACAAAGAAGACAGCAGGGTGCAGGGGACACACTTCATTCTGGGAAGCAGGGGAGAAGAGGGAGAAGAGTCCGGAGTTTATTCAGCAATAAGGTTTCACAATACTTGAGGCATGCAGGCCTCTTGTTATCCATGCACATTAAAATGGGCCATGTGTTCATCTTGACGATGCCAAATCCTCTAAAGGGGTACCAGGTATGCAAGAGACAGAAGATGAGAATTTCTCCTTAAGAATAGGGGCAAAGGGAGGGGATGCTTCATTTGACTATGTATATGAGGAGCCAGGCATCTGTAGGAGACAGATTTATATTGACATTTATAGGACGTAGTTGTGACAGGGAGAAACATCCTTCCTGGAATGTGGACATTGCAGTGCTTTTCCCGTATTTTGGGCTGTGGAGGCATGCCTCACCTCTGGGGCTGGTGTGCCACGCCCTGTGGTCACAAGTGCTGGGAGCAGGCCACGTACACTTCTTGCAGGCCCTCAGTTTCCCACAGAAGTTTGTTTTTTTTCTTATAAAAACCTACATCTTGATTTTTTTCTTTTTGTATAACAGTGGTTTCATTCAATATTTAACCTTTTGTGATAAAGTATGATGTTCTCTATCATACTTCACTGACTGGATTTTGAAAGATTTGTCAGTCACCATCTAAGGTGCAGTTATTGGCCTCTCCCTGCCCAGAACCAAGAAGGGTAAAGACAGTCAAATGCACTTGAAAATAATGAGTTCAAGCAATACGCCATATGAACCCCAGCCTCAGTGGCTTTAAGAACTAGATGTTCCCTGGGATCTGAAGGGGATCACAGTAGAAGGTCCTGGATAACAGGGAGAAAAATGTGGAATGAAACACAAAATTATAAAAAAGATTGACTCCCCGAGACTGTGACCCTTAGTCACTCACTCCCATGGCTCAGTTTTCAGCCAAACAGTACACGTATACGGTAAACTGATACCACACTAGTGTGCACTCTGTAGAATGATCAACCATACAAAATTTAAAAAGGCAGCATTTGCTCTGGGACTTTGCTCTTAAGGCAGGAAGAATTAATAAAGAACAAAAAGTAAATACGGGAAAAGTGTAAGAGGTCTGCTACATTGTGGGGTACAATTAATGTCATCCCCCCCAAATTCAGTTAATGAAAGCAGTTTGCGCAAAATGTAATTAAAAATTAAAAGGAAAAAAATCCAACTCCCATGATGTGGCTAGTGGACTCAAATCTTAAATTAGCTGAGTATTTAGCCACTGTACCACTGGGGCTACTTTTCAAGGTCATATAGGTACTAAAGGTTTGAACCTTAGGATAGTTTATTTTGTGTACATAATTTTAACTAGTAAGCAATCAATAGTGCTCTATCACTAACATACTTTGTTGATATAAAGTCAGTGGCAACGGAAAGGATTTTCATAACTCAACGCTCATTCTGTTGCTGTAAGACAGAATTATAACTGCTCCTATAGGTTTCTAAGACTAAATCTTTATGAGAGTAGAAAGCCTCATTTTTTTCTCATGAAGAGCAGTTGATGATTTCGAACCACCAACCTTGTGGTTAGCAGCCCAACATGCAGTCCACTACCCTACCAGAGCTTTTTATTTTGATAACAGTGCCACTTATGTTTTAACTACTACTAAGTTATATACCAAGAATTCAAAATTTTTAAAATGTGCTAACATTTTTGTTTTTTGCAGAAGATAAGATTTGGAAACGACCCGATTTGTAAAAATATTTGTTACAGTCTATTTTTTCAACACTTTCATCCTTTCATCTTCCTGTAAGGAGTCTTGGTGGTACAGCAGTGTAGTGTTCCATAGAACTATTTGACTCATAGCTTCATACTTGATCAGTACCTTTTATTCCCCGCATAACTTTTAATACTAGCCTACAAAGCAGAAAAAAGCTGATAATCTGTTCTCCTCTTCAGATTCCCCTTTAACACTACTTCAAACTCCAAGTCCACTGCCATCAAGTCAGTTCCTGCTTTTCGCAGCCCTATATGGCAGGGTAGGACTGCCCTTGTGGGTTTCTGAGACTGACTCTTCTTTGTGGACTTGTTTAAATTTTCTTCTGAATCAGAATTAACTTGATGCCACACAACAATGTCTTCAAACATTTTTCATGTCCCCTTCCTTCGGGGATTCTAATTAAGAGGACATTTGAAGTCTTCCTACTGTTAGCTGATGGTCTGTGACTTCTGTATTGATTTACATGCCTGCTAAAATTTATTTGTAACCTCACAGTCAGTACTTGCGGCACTTCTTTTTGATCATCTCTAGAAGTTCAATTCGGGTCTTTTCTTTTGCCTCCTAGATATGTTTTCTTAAACAGCCCTGGTTTTCTCTGGTTTCTTAGACATATGGAGTATTGTTCATTGTTCTTCAGTGTCTTTATATCCTGCAGACATTCCCCAGGTTGTAAACATTTTAGAGATAGCTCCTAATCTACCTTTAATGCAGGCCTTAAGTATGTCATAGCCAACAATGGGAATAGGCTGTTCAGTGATTTGTTATAATTAACTCACATGGCAGACATTATAGGTGAAGGCTTGGAATGAGAGACTTGAGAGAGGTGTAATGAGGCCTTTCAGGAGCCTGTTGTAGGTTTTATTATTGTCAGGGATGTAGAAAGTCACACATATTCAAAGGTCTTTGAAGTCCTGCTTTAATGTTATGTAAATTTTGGTCTCACTTTGAAATAATTGAACTAACACCTACTCGCCATATATTCTTTAGCCTCTTCACCTTACTGCACTGAAAAAAAACTGGAGCAAACTCACTGCCACCAAGTCAGTTCAGAATTATAGCAACCTTATAGGACAAGGTGGAGCTGCCGTGTGGGCTTCTGGGGCTGCACATCTTTACAGGAGTAGATAGCTTCATCTTCCAAGTAGCTGCTGGATTTGAGCTACCAACTATATCATTAGCTGTCCAATGTGCAACCCACTGTACTACTGGGGCCCTAGCCCCCTGGCTTCATTAACAGCTCTTCAGTCATTGAGAAGGCTTCAGACCTCTTCTTGCACTAACCCACACTAAACTTATTGCCATTGTGTTGGTTCCAATTCATAGCAACCCTATAAGACAGGATAGAATTGCTCCTGTGGGTTTCCAAGACCGTAACTCTGAGAGTAGAAACCTCATTTCCCCCTTCTTGCACTATAACCAAACACTGCCTTCAAGGTAATGCCGACGTAGGACAGGGTGGAATTGTGTTTGAGTTTTCGAGAAGATAACTCTGTGGGAGTATAAAGCCCTGTCTTTCTCCTGTTGGTGGTTTCAAACTGTGGATCACAGCCCACTTTGTAATCACTGCCACCAGGGCGCCTTTCTTGCACCAAAATAAGGCTAAGTTAAGAACTGTATTCACCTGTCCAACTGACCACTACAAAATCTTAATCACAGTTAAGAATGGCCTCCCTAGATTCTAATTTTGTATCTTCAATTCAGGGACTTGGCTGGGCTTTAGAGGGGATTCCCCCTGTTGCTGTGGCCTTAAAAATTCTTTTCAGACAATAAAATGGGACAATCATTGGACTTATCTCAGTTATTTTACTTCTTTCATGGGTCAGTGTTTTGTATTGCCTTTTGGCTAATGTCTGAACAATATATTTGAATATATTTTGTCTCTTCATTATATAAGCATGAAGGTGAGTTTGGCCCCTATTCATCTTCATTGCAAATTGAAGTGTGTTTTATATACACAAATTAGTTTTATTTTGCATGCATCTTAGATATTTAGTGCTGGTCTAAGAAATGCTAAATACTGATGACTTTAAAGAGCAGAAAAGTTTATTTTCTCACAGTTGAGGCTAGATGTCTGAATTCACGGCACTGTCTGTGGTCCCACTGTTTCTTAGAGATCTTTGTTTCTTGGCATTGATCTTCCCTGGGGTGGAGGAGATTCTTGCTGCCGAGTCCCTAGGTCCAAAGGCCACACTCTTCTCCAGGCTCTATGTTCTTGGTCATAGAAAGTATGCCTCTCCATTTATCTCTTGCCAACAAAAAGTGAGATTCAAGATCCCACAATACTGGGAATTTTGGCCTTGCTAAATTCACATGCGCGCGCCATACATTGTATTTCTCCCTTTACCTTCCCAAATTCATGTCCTTGCTACATGTAAAACATCAAATCAAATGTTGGTGAGAGTTTAGACCAGGCGTCCTCAAACTACGGCCTGTGGGCCACATGCGGCCTGCCGAGGACATTTATCTGGCCCGCCGGGTGTTTTTGCCCCGTTTGTTTTTTTACTTCAAAATAAGATATGTGCAGTGTGCATAGGAATTTGTTCATAGTTTTTTAAAAAACTATAGTCCACCCCCCTGTTTGAAAAGTTTGATGACCCCTGGATTAGACATATACCGTCTTAAGGCAGAATTTCTCTTCATCTGTGAGCCTGTGAAATGTAGATCACAAATTAGTTTCCAGATTACAGTGGTGAAATAGATAAAATTATGTTAGACATTTCCATGACAAATGTGAAACTGGAGGAAGCAAAGAGGCAATGGACACCAAGGTGTTCCAAAACTCAGCAGAACAATGTACCTTAAAAAAAAAGAACCCTCATTTATTAACTGAGACCATCTATGCAGTGGCCCTGCCCTCTAGATTTTCAGTGTTGGCCATGTTGTTTTGATTCTCAATGGAGGCCTCTCAGCCCTAGGCTTCAGCCTTGCCTTCCCGGCCCACGGGGATGGTGACTACTCCTGTAACTTTGGCTGGCCATCCGCCTAGTTCATCTGAGTGGTGACCCCAGCCGCAGACCAGGCAGGTCTAGTTGTGCTCACTAGACATGACATCTCCACCTCCTCTGTGTTGGGCAGTGGTCTTATCCACCCAGTACACCTTAATGGCCACCCTAAATTCTAGAACTTACAGAAATTCTGATTTTTTTGGTAACCCAGGAAGGTGTGGTCCCACCCTTCAAGACCTAAGCAGCATAAAATATTCTCATGTCCGAGCTGCTCCCAGGAATGGTGCTTTTCTCATCTTTTCTTGGAGGACAACAACCTCCAAGAAGCCTCCATTTCTAGCCTTTAGAATTCAAAGAGGCAGGCAGGTTCTCTACTTTGTCTATCCACCCCAGTCTAAGCTGATGGGTTTTCTGTGGAGTACTTGGATACATCAGTCACCACTCTTGGCTTCCATGAGGCAGAGGTTGGCATGTCTCCAACATCAATCTTTCTTTTTTTTTCGGGGGGGGGGGGACTCACCCAACTCATATCACAATCCATCCATACATCAATTGTATAAAGCACATTTGTACATACATAACCCTCATTCTCAAAGCATTTGCTCTTCACGTAAGCCCCTGGCATCAGCTCCCCATTTACTCCTCCCTCCCCGTTCCCCGCACACTCATGAACACTTGATAATTTATAAATTATTATTTTGTCATATCTTACACTGTCCGATGTCTCCCTTTACCCACTTTTCTGTTGTCTTTTCCCCAGGGAGGAGGTTATATGTACATCCGTGTAATCGCTTCCCCCTCCGTAATCGACCCTCCCTCCACCTGGTATCGCCACTCTCAGCACTAGTCCTGAAGGGATCATCCGTCCAGGATTCCCTGTGTCTCCAGTTCCTATCTGTACCAGTGTGCATCCTCTGGTTTAGCCAGATTTGTAAGGTAAAATTGGGATCATGATAGTGGCAAGGAAGCATGTAGGAACTAGAGGAAAGTTGTATGTTTCATTATTGCTACACTGCTACAGGAAACTGGCTTGTCTCCTCCCCACAACCCTTCAATAAGGGAATGTCCAGTTTTCTACAGATGGGCTTTTAGTCCCCACTCCGCACTCCCCCTCATTCACAATGATATGATTTTTTTTCTTTGATGCCTGATAACCTCATCCCTTCGCCACCTCATGATCACACAGGCTGGTGTGCTTCTTCCATGTGGGCTTTGTTGCTTCTGAGCTAGATGGGCACTTGTTTACCTTCAAGTCTTTAAGACCGTAGAGGCTATATCTTTTGGTAGCTGGGCACCATCAGCTTTCTTTATCACATTTGCTTATGCAACCATTTGTCTTCAGCAATTGTATTGGGGAGGTGAGTACACAATGACATGATTTTTTGTTCTTTGATGCTTGATAGCTGATTTCTTTGGCACCTCATGATCATCAGCTTTCCTCATATTTGCTTATGCACCCACTTTGTCTTCAGTGATCGTGTCGGGAAGGTGAGCATCATGGAATGCCAGTTTAATAGAACAAAGTATTGTTGTATTGAGGGAGTACTTCAGTGGAAGCCCAATGTCCGTCTGCTACCTTAATACTAAAACTATAAATATATACACATAAATCTATTTCCCCATCCGCATATAAATATATTTACATATGCACATGCCTTTATTTAGGCCACTATAAATGCCCTCTGCCTCCTAGTTCTTTTCTTTTTTTCCTTTTACTTTCTTGTCCCACCATCATGCTCAGCCTTCATTTGGGTTACAGTAATTCTTCTTGGTTACATTACCCTTGATAACGCCCTACCAGACCTCCTACACCCTCCTCACAACCGATTTGGATCACTTATTCCTTTGTCCCTGGGTTTGTTAACACCACTCCCTTTCCCCCCTACACCCCCCTCTCCCATGTCCCCCGGAACTGTCAGTCCCGTTGTTTTCTTCTCCAGATTTTTATGCAGCCTATCTTACTTAGACCTGCGGATACAATAGCATGCACAAAAACAAGACAGACCAAAACCAAGCAACAAAATAAAACAACAACTACAACAACAAAAACGCCAATGACAAAACAAGAACACAACAAAAGAGAAAAGCTTGTAGTTAGTTCAAGGACTGTTTGTTGGCCTTTAGGAGTGTTTTCTGGTCAAGTCTGATGGTGTGCCAAAACCTTGCCCGTCTGGGTCAGCAAGGATCTTTTGTAGGGCTCGGTTTCTTCTAACGTATTCTTTGAGATTTTCCTTGTTTGGGAAGACTCTTACTTCTCCATTTATCTTGATCGATAATTTGTTTGGGTAGAGTATTCTTGGGTTCACGTTGTTTTCCTTCAATTTTTGGAATGTTACTCCATTCTCTCCTCTTCATAGTTTCTGCTGATAGGTCTGAGCATATTCTTCTTTTGGAACCTTTATGTATGATTGCTTGTTTTTCCTTAGCTGTTCTCGATTTTCTCCTTTTCCACAAAGTTGGATAGCTTACCTATTATGTGACTTGGTGTGACGTCTTCTTGTTTTTTAGTCTAGCTGGTGTTCTTTCAGCCTCCTGAATGGGTGCTTGGTTTTCATTCATTAAGCTGGGGAAGTTTACCTCCAAGAATTGTCTCACAATTTTTGCAGATGACTTCTTTATTGTGTCTTCCTCCGGTAATCCAATTATTCTGATGCTGTTCCCCTTCATATAATCAGATATAGCTCTTAAGTTTTCTTCAGCTTCTCTGATGACCTTATTAGATTTTTGTTCACATTTGGCAAAGTCTGCTTGGCTGTCCTCTGAGTCACTGGTGCGGTTCTCTGCTTCCTCCAGTCGATTCTTGAGGTCCGTGAGTCTTACTGGTTTTTGTTATCTCCTCCCTAAGTTCTTGTATTTCCCTTTGGTGTATGGACTTTATCTCCTCTATCATTTCATCCTTTTTCTGTATTGTTTCCCTCATATCCTGTATGACTCCAAGCTGCATTCTGAAAATTTCTTTCTGTGACAGATCAATATCTGCTTCTATGCATGTCATTAGGTTAAGGACATCTTCTTTTAAGGACATGTTTCTCCTGTTTTTTTTTTTCTTTTTTCGTTGAGATCTTTGCGGCTGATTGCTGTTTGCATTGTGTTGTTTTAGAGGAGCCAGGTGCCATTTTCTAGAGAGTTGAAGAGCACTTGTTCTGTCTGGGAGACTCGTAGGAATGCTTCTTCAAACTGCCTACAGCTAATTTAACTATGGAGTTAGCTTAGCACTTCATCCTCCGGTGGCTTCACTCTCAAGAGGAGGTTCCCTAAGAGGTTGGTGGGTTGCCTGATTTAGTGTAGAACACAGCGAATGGTGGGCAGAATTGCCCTGGCCAGTTAGATCACTGCAGAGGTTGGGCAGAGTTTCCGGCAGCAGCTTGGAACGTTAGCAAGTGTTGGCCGAGCTGCCTTCAGCCATGTGAGACACTAGAGTAGGTGGGAGGAAGTTCCCTCAGTAACGTGGGCCCATAGAGGACAGATAGGAGCTCCCCCAGCCACACAGGCAGGAATTCCCTGGTAAGAAGTTGGGCAGAGTATCCCCTGGTGGAGTTCGGCCATGCTTTCCCCTGCATTGTGCTTTACTGCACAGGGTGGAGTTCACCTAACTGGGTCCGGGGCAGGTGTAAATGCCTTAGACTAAGGGGAGTGGTCTGGAGGTCAGCAGTGGTGTATGAGGGAACAGGAAAGAGACAAAGATGAGGAAAAAACAGAAAGTAAGCCTGTTGAGACTGTAGGGGTATAGATAGAAGAGAGGGAAACAAAAGTGACAATATAGCTGATCCCAGATCCCTGCCCTGGAGCTGCGTTAAGCCGTGGCTGTCGTGAGATAATGCCTGTGCTCTAAATGGCCCTGCCTCTGGTTGATCAAGCCCTAGCCAGCCTCCACTGTGGTAAGCCGAAAGCCCCCAGCCTGCAAGCCTTGTGGATGTGTACCTACTTATCTTTATGATGCTTGTCCTGTGATCCAGCAGTGTGGAATTTCCCTCTTAGTAGCTCTCCTGCACTGATTTCTGCAGAGTCCCTCTGGTATGTGTTACTCAGTTGCCATCTTCCCAAAGTGCCTCAATCTTTCTTTACCTATTCTGACACCATCCGTTCCTCTTATGATAATGTACTTCGCGGCTGGGTTCAGTAATTTATTGTAGGAATCACAAAGAACCTAACAGACAACACTCAAAATTAAGGGGTTTATTAGGAAAATTAACAAGTTACTACAAAGGATAAGTAAACAATGAGGACAAATTCATTGGTATATACCATATATACTCGTGTGGAAGCTGAGTGTTTCAGCACATTTTTAATGTAGTTTTGTGGTAAAATTAGGTGTCTCCACTGATACTTGGGTGGGCTAATACTCGCGTATACGGTAGTCACTGGTCCACAGCACGTCTCTTCTCACCCAGCAGCCAAGTCTCTCTCTTTGGTCCTCTGCCTCTCTGTCACATTGGTCTGTTGGTTTCTACCTCTGTGGGTCAGTTAGCCTGCCTGTCACTTTGCCTCGTCTGCTCTCTGAGTCTCGGTGCTGCTACTTTTTTCTATCTGTGGTCTTGACTTGGCTCTGATTTCAGCCCAGCTTCTTTGATCTGTCCCATGGCCTCAGTGCCTCAGTCTCTGGTGCTTCTGGTCTCAGCCTCTGTCACTTCAGACAGAGATCTAAAATGTGCTTTCACTAGTGGCTGTTTTTTGGATTGTCTTGGGGCTTTTATATGTGTTTCTACACTTGGGGTGGCTCTTACACCCAGAAGAATGACTTCGAAGTAGAGTTTCTCTCCTTCAGCAGACAACACTACTGATGAGAGACAAAGGGTGATAACTTATTTTTCTCACATCCTCTACTAAGGTGCAGACTTAATCTTGTCTGTTAGCATAGCAGAGAACTGCTTCCAAAATGGGATTATAACACAGGCACAGAAGCTCGAATTTATAATGTTTCACACAGGAGATTATGGCTAGAAGGGCTTTAATGATTGACTATATCCATTCTTGGACACATTCTTAGTTTGTACAACATGGTTTTCTAAATCTTTAAGTTTTGTTTACAGTTCATTTATCTTCTCTTACATTTTCTTATAAGCAGGAAGGAGAAGCTATGTGGTCCTTATAAGATTTTACATAGACATCTCAGTTATATAACCAAGTTTATCACTTAAGTTTTACTTTTCACAAACATTTGAAGTATTTAGTCAAGGTTTTTTCCACTGCTTAAAACATATTGCCCTTCTTCCATTGTCCATTACATGTTCACCATGATCTTTTAAAGCTCCACCAGATGTACATTAAGACCAAATTTTAGCTACATTCTATTTTTAGAGACTAGAGATTTTTTTTTAAACGTTTTATTAGGGGCTCATACAACTCTTATCACAGTCCATACATATACATACATCAATTGTATAAAGCACATCTGTACATTCTTTGCCCTTATCATTTTCTTTCTTTTTTTACATTTTATTAGGGACTCATACAACTCTTATCACAATCCATACATATACATACATCAATTGTATAAAGCACATCTGCACATTCCCTGCTCCAATCATTCTCAAAGCATTTGCTCTCCACTTAAGCCCTTTGCATCAGGTCCTCTTTTTTTCCCCCTCCCTCCCCGCTACCCCCTCCCTCATGTGCCCTTTGTAATTTATACATAGTTATTTTGTCATATCTTGCCCTATCCGGAGTCTCCCTTCCCCCCCTTCTCTGCCGTCCCTCTCCCAGGGAGGAGGTCACATGTGGATCCCTGTAATCAGTTCCCCATTTCCAACCCACTCACCCTACACTCTCCCAGCATCGTCCCTCACACCCTTGGTCCTGAAGGTATCATCCACCCTGGATTCCCTGTGCCTCCAGCCCTCATATGTACCAGTGTACAGCCTTTAGCTTTCCACTTTTCTGAGCACTCACCAGAACTGCCTTTGTTGTTGTTTGTTAGGTGTTGCCAAGTCGATTTCGACTGATAGTGATCCAGTGTGCAACAGAGTGAAACTCTGCCTTTTCTTGTGCCGTCCTCACAATTGCTCTTATGTTGGAGCTCGTTGTTGCAGCCACTGTGACAATCCATTGTGTTGAAGATTTTCCTTTTTTTGTTGCCCGAGTATTGTCAAGACTTGTGGCCTTCCCACAGACTGGTCTCTTCCTGACAACATGTCTAAAGTACATGGGACAAAGCCTCACCAACCTTGCCTCCAAGGAGCTTTCTGGCTATTCTTCCAAGGGTTTGTTCTTTTGGCAGTTGATGGTATTTAATATTCTTCTGCAGCACCATAATTCAAATACATCAATTCTTCTTTGATACTCCTTATTCATTGTCCAATTTGTACATGGATATGAGGCTATTGGAAATACCATGGTTTGGGTCAGGCATGTTTAGTTCTCAAAGTAACATCCTTGCTTTTCAACACAGAAGAGGTCTTGTGCAGCAGTTACCCAATCAAATTATCTTTAAGTGATTATTAAATTTTGGTGACTTAAAATTTTTCTAGCCATTACTCAGTTCCCAAACTTTCATGTTTTAGGTATCTAGAAAAACACTTCACTCGTAAAGCACAAAATTCTGTTTTAGTTATCTATACTGTAGTCTTTATGGAAATACCAGGATGGCGTTAACAACAAAAATGATTTCTTCACAATTTAGAGGCTAGATTTAGTGCACCAGCTCTAGGAGAAAGTCCTTGGCTCTACTCAATATCTTTGAGCCTGGCATTCCTTAAGAGATCTCCATGAATCTTGGTATCAGTCTTTCATGGGTCTTGGAATTTCTCGGAGCCAGGACCCTTGGTCCAAATGACATACTGCATCCCCAGTCTTTTTTCTTGGTATGAGTTAGATCCTTCTCTCTCTGCGTACCTCTCTTATTTTTCATAAAATGAAAAGTATGAATCCTAGACAAGCACACAATACTGGAAATTGTGGACTAGCCAATTTGACATGTATTTTGGGAGACAATTCATGATGCAAACAAAAACTAAACTAAAACTAAACACTGCTTTCAAGTTGATTCTGGTCTGTGATTCTATAGGGCCTAGTAGACTAAAAAGCATAAAGTGTAATTAGTAGTCTCTTTCTTACAGTTTTAAGCTGAGTGTAACAAAATAGTTTTCTAATCACATTCAAAGTAGTTCTACCAGATGATCCTGTTATATTCACTTAACACATTAAAGACTGGATTTTTTTTACCAACTTACCCAAGTAGCGGGTATTTTTTCGGCTATTAGGGCTTTTTTTTGCATTAAACCATAAATGAATTTACATCTCATCAATTTTTTATCATATTTATTTATAACGTGCAGTTTTTGAATATAAAACATTTACATTATGAAACAATATTTTGTAATGTATGCGGAACATTTTTTTAACAATTTATTGGGGCTCATACAATTCTTATCACAGTTCATACATATACATATACATACATCAATTGTATAAAGCACATCTGTACAGTCTTTGCCCTAATCATTTTTTCTCCTCTTTTCTTTTTTTTACATTTTATTAGGGACTCAGACAACTCTTATCACAATCCATACATATACATACATCATTTGTATAAAGCACATCCATACATTCCCTGCCCCAATCATTCTCAAGGCATTTGCTCTCCACTTAAGCCCCTTGCATCAGGTCCTCTTTTTTTTTTCCCCTCCCTCCCCTTTCCCCCCCTCCCTCATGTGCCCTTGGTAATTTATACATCGTTATTTTGTCATATCTTGCCCTATCCGGAGTCTCCCTTCCCCCCTTCTCTGCTGTCCCTCTGCCAGGGAAGAGGTCACATGTAGATCCTTGTAATCAGTTCCCCCTTTCCAACCCACTCACCCTCCACTCTCCCAGCATCGTCCCTCACACCCTTGGTCCTGAAGGTATCATCCACCCTGGATTCCCTGTACCTCCAGCCCTCATATGTACCAGTGTACAGCCTCTGTCCTATCCAGGCCTGCAAGGTAGAATTCGGATCATGGTAGTTGGGGAGAGGAAGCATCCAGGATCTGGGGGAAAGCTGTGTTCTTCATCGGTACTACCTCGCACACTAATTAACCCATCTCCTCTCCTAAACCCCTCTATGAGGGGATCTCCATTGGCCGACACTTGGGCCTTGGGTCTCCACTCTGCACTTCCCCCTTTATTTAATACGGTATATATATACATATATACATATACACACATATACACATACATACACACATTTATATCGTTGTTTTTTTTTTTTTGCATGATGCCTTATACCTGGTCCCTTGGCACCTCGTGATCGCACTGGCCGGTGTGCTTCTTCCATGTGGGCTTTTTTGCTTCTGAGTTAGATGGTCGCTTGTTCACCTTCAAGCCTTTAAGACCCCAGACACTATCTCTTTTGATAGCCGGGCACCATCAGCTTTCTTCACCACATTTGCTTATGCACCCATTTGTCTTCAGCGATCCTATCATGGAGGTGTGCACTCAATGATACGATTTTTTGTTCTTTGATGCCTGGTAACTGATCCCTTCGGGACCACTTGATCACACAGGCTGGTGTGTTCTTCCATGTGGACTTTGTTGCTTCTGAGCTAGATGGCCGCTTGTTTATCTTCAAGCCTTTAAGACCCCAGTCACTATCTCTTTTGATAGCCGGGCACCATCAGCTTTCTTCCCACATTTACTTGTTCACCCACTTTGGCTCCAGCTGTTGTGTCGGGAGAGTGAGCAACATAGAGTTCCAATTTAATAAAAGAAGGTATTCATGCATTGAGGGAGTGTTTGAGTAGAGGCCCAAGGTCCTTTCGCCACCTTAATACTTGACCTATAAATATAGACACATAGATCTATTTCCCCATCCTCCTATATATATTTGCATGTATATGTCTTTTTCTAGACCTCCATAAATGCCCTTTGACTCCTAGCTCTTTCCTTGACTTTCCTCCTGCCCTACTACCCTTGACTTTCCTCCTGCCTTACTCCCATGCTTCGTCGCCACCTGGGCTAGAGTGTACCTCTTTAAGCAACCTTACCCTTGATCATTTCCCACCAAGCCTGCCACTCCCCCTTCTCTACCATTTGGGGTCCCATGTTTTCCCCTTGTCCCTGGGTTTGTTAACACCACTTCCTTACCCCCCCTACCCCCCCACCCCAAGTCCCCCCGGAACTGTCGGTCCCGTTGTTTTTCCTCCAGATAGTTCATCCAGCCTGTCCTATTCAGACAGATCTAAACATTATTACTTTTATGAACTATATTCTTCATGAAATTATAAACTTGTAAAAATAATCAACAATCCATATTGCTTTGAAAAATTAGAAGAATTAGGGCTAAGAATTTCCTCATGTCTTTCTGTAACGGGAGACCACTTGAGCGATTTTGGGGATGCTTAACATTTCACTGAGGTTTGATCATGATAACACACAGCTCCTTGCAAAACAATTCAAACAAATAGTAACTATCTGATTTAACCAAAATGCACTAAAATGCTAAATAAAAAGAACATGAAGACCATCAAGTTTGATACATTCACTACTGATGTAAACACCTAAACAGACGATGTAGTTAAAATATATCCAAGCATATGGCATCTGAAGACAGCGTATAGAAATCACGAGTTATCTCGTATTCTGTCTGTAATAGATGGCGCGCGAAACATGAGTAAACTCAGGATCCGTCAGCAATGTGTTAAGATGTGGGCATTTTTAAAGGCTTATTCTAAAAGCTGTATAATTGGGAGTTGGTTTTGGAAATTATGGATTTTTTTATTTATATGGCAGCATTTGGGAAGTTTTCTTGTGCATCTAAACAAAGCTAGCACAAAGATAAAAGCACCAGTTGTGGGTGATCAATAGATTAATTTCAAAACGCTTAAGTGCCTCTGTTTATCAGAAAATGTTTGGGGAAGAAAGTCTTGAACAAGGCAAAATTCTTTACTCTTGTGGAACCTCTACCCTATTGTTAAAAGAAATAATAAGGGAGAATGAAGCATTTAAGAGGATATAAGATAGAAAGTCTCAGTAAATCCAAATAAGAAAGTAATATTTTTGAAAGCTCTCGGATTTGAGAAAGCCCCTGAGAGATTAAAGAGCGTTTATTTAAATATGATCCATCTACCTTAGTTTAGCTCTAGAATCCATCTTTTCCAGCCTCATATTTTTTTCATTAATTGTATGATCTTCCTCCTACATAATCAATGTGTTGACTATTTCAACATCAGAACATGTTTAAAATTTTTTATCTTTTTAAATCTCTAGAAATACAATTTAAAAACACTTTTTTTTTTTTTGCTTTATATTCCCGGTTAATAATGTATGAGGGGATACTCCAAAAAACTGGATGTGATACAAGGGGGATAGTGCATTTGGAGTTTGTTCCACCAGATCAGATTGTTGCTCAAGCTTTCTATTTAGAGGTTCTGTAAAGATTGCTTAACAGTGTGCAACCAAAGAGGCAGATGGGGGACTGGGTTTGCCACCAGGACAGTGCACCTGCTCACACAGCCAACTTTTTGGCAAAAACAGCATGGCTCTCTTGCCCCATGCACCTTACTCACCTGACCTTGCTCTGTGAGACTTCTTTTTGTCCCTGTGAATAGAGAGGGCATGAAAGTACAGTGATTTGATAATGAAGAAAAACAAACAAACGAGGGAGGTGCTGCCAGCCATCCAGACAGATGAGTTTGAAAGTTTTTCCAAGAATGGAATTGCAGATTTGACGAATGCATTAAGTGAAATGGAGAGTACTTTGAAGATGATAAGGGTGTTCTTTTTGTTGTTGTTAAAAAAACAAACACATAGCTTTGAAAGAACACTCTGGTTTTTGGGGGGTTTTAGCCATAGTTTTAGGACATATGTTGTACACCCTTTGTTTTCACTTCCTTATATTTTGCATGCCCTCTTCAAGGAGCTCTGGTGGTGTAACGGTTACACATTGGGATGCTAACCACAACAGGTCAACAATTCAAAACCACCAGCTGCTCCAACACAGAGAGAGGGAGAGAGGAGAGAGAGAAGGCTTTCTACTATTGTAGAACAGTTATAGTCTCAGAAACCCATGGGGACAGTTTTACCCTGTCTTTCAGAGTCACCAAAAGTCAGAATCGAGTTGACACAGCAGTGTTTCTTCAGTCATTCTAGTGTGGCTTCTCTGCTTCCATACTACTGAAAATTGGCCTTGTTGCAGTAGGTGAGAAAGTGTGACATGATAATACCAAATTCACTGAGAACCATTTTTCCTTGAGTCTTGATAGTAGTAAGTTCATTGCTATAGAGTTGATTTTGACGCTGAGTGACCCTGTCAGACAAGGTAAAACTTCCCCCTTGCATTTATACTGCTGTTAATCTTTAGAGGAGCATCTTTCACTGAAGGAGTGCTTGGTAGTTTCAAGTTTCAAACCTTGAGGTTAGCAGCCCAACTTGTAACCCACTATGTCACCAGAGCTCCAGTAGATGCTGATGCTATTTAATCATGCTTTCAAGTTCTCTTTGTGTGGACATTCCTTTGAGGCCATCACTTTCTATTTAGGTTTTGCTATTTATTGATTTTCCTTCCTATTCCTATACCTTGAATGCATATTTGGCATTGCAGTTTGTACCTACCTTCTTTTACAATGATCATCTTAAAATACTTTGTTTTGTTTTGCAATAGAATAGTAGTTCTTTGAAACAGAGAACTTAGTGTTTTTATTGTTTCTCAGCATGCAACCTAGTACTTGGCCCCTAGATAAGACATATGAACTATATCCCTGTAGGATTTTATTTATTGATACATATGTTACTAGTGCTCTGATTGAAAGTAAGTTGTACATCTCGAATTACTTTTTTTCCCATGCTGAGTTTCTATAGATTCTGACCCCTCTGCTTCTAGGAGCAACTAGAGAATATCTGTAGAAAACGGAGAGGGAGCACCCTTCAGTTGTCTGTAACATCTAAATCGATTCGCTCGTGACTCTCTGCACCACTTTAGAAATGTCTTGGGCAGTTTAACTTCAGAGGGCAGGGGGTACATTTTAGCTTCAAAGTGTTGTAAGGAGTATTTCTGATGTTTCTGATAGTTGGTGTGGATGACTACAGCTCAGAGTCTGATGTGATTATTATACCTTCAGCCCTGGACTTTGTCTCACAAGATGAAATGTTGACACCACTGGGAAGATTGGACAAGTATGCTGCAAGTGAGAACATATTTAACAGGTGTGTGCATCATTTCTTGATGGAGAAGTAGAAGGATAATTTTTTATATTAATATGAATAAGGAAAAATAAAACTATCCAATTTGAGTAGATATTATTAACATGTACAATTTGAGTCTCCAAGCTTAATTAATAGCTACAGACATGGCCTATTTTATACTTTCTGCTCCTTGATTTTCATAAGCATATTACACTTTACTTTTTCATAGTGGTGGTGGGAAACTATTAGTTTTATGCCATTTAGCATATTTTGGTATTTGTATTTATTGCCTATTTAGGAGGCAGTCACTCTTAACTATTATGTAAGTGCCAAGTGATGTACAAGGGGATTGGATTACAACAGTGACCAACAGCTAACACTATTCCTAAAGTAGTGTTCTTTCAACTATGGTCCTCAGACCACCTATATCAGAGTTTTCTGGGAAATAAAGTATTTACTCAAAATATTTTATTTTAGGCATAACTCATATTAGTAAATATTTATAAAGATACATTTTTATAAGGAAGAGTGTGTATATTTTAAATATTAAGGTAAAGTCTAGTGATAATTGTTTGAAATGAATTTCTGTTGAATTTAGAAATTTGCTAACATGAAGATGGGTAAAAAAATTTTTGTAGATATTCAATCTCATTTTATTAAAATAAAATCAATACTAACATTTACCACTTAGGACATTATATGTATAATTTAATAAATTGTTCTATCTTTAAAAGTTATAAATGTTAGTTATTATTGCTACTGAATGTTTTCTAATTTTCTTTTTTTATATAGACAAATGGTGGCCCGAAGTTTGCTGGATACCTTGAGGGAAGTCAGCGATGATGAAAGAGATTGTATTGCTGTCTTGGAGAGAATTAGCAGATTAGCTGATGATTCAGGTATATGTTTATGTAGAGAAAGTAAATACCGTATATACTTGAGTATAAGCCGACCTGAATATCAGCCGAGGCACCTAATTTTACCACAAAAACTGCATAAAAAATGTGCTGAAAAACTTGGCTAATACACCAGTATATACAGTATATCCTACTTTTTACCACTTGATTACTGTTACCAAATTTGTCTAAAAACATGCAAATGTTAATGTTATGAGAAATATTAATATTTCTTTGAAAGGTTTTTAAAATAAATATCAAACCTTTCGGTAACAACATGAAAAAACCTGTAAGTCTCAATTTTTTTCAATAGGTCTATTTAGAATAATTTTAGAAATTTCTTATTAAAAACAAATAATCTAAGATTTTTGTTTTGTATCATGTATGTTAGTTAATATGTTTTGATTATTAAAACCTTTTTAATATTAGAGTAAATTAAAAGAGATGTAGATAACTATAAAATTTCTAGGTAATACAATTCTTTTTATAAACTATCTCCCTGGTCAAAAATGTTCATCATCTGTTTTACAAAATTAAAGCCAACTTATCTGCTAGGAGAAGATAGGCTAGAATGTGCTTAAAGAGAGAAGTTCCAATAAAGAAACAGGGCAGAGAGCATGAACAGACACTTCACCAAAGAGAGGATATGTATAACTGACCAACTGACACACAAGATGACAACTCATCTCAGTCAGAAAAATACAGATCAAAACCATAATGAAATAACATTTTACTTCTAGGTTGGCTAAAAAAATGTTTTAAGTTAGGAAAAGTATAAGTTTTGGAGGGATGTAGAGAAATGGCTGATGAGACTGGAAAATAGTGAAGCCATTGTGGACAATAGTCCGGTGGTTTCTCATAAAACTAGGTGCCATATGAACCAGTAAGTCTACCCCCAAATATTTAGCCTAGGGATCTAATAGAACCAACATAGACAGGCATGGATACCTGTGTGCATCATATCATTAATCACAGTAGCCAAACAATGAAAGCAACCTCAGTGTCAGTCAGTGAATGAAAAGACATAGGTTACAAATCCTCAGTGTAATGGCACTCTTTCCCCTTTCCCCCTGTATTCCCCATTCTCACTTGTCCTTTCCTGCTCCTTTTTGCCTTCTGAGCTTTGTTTCTGGGCACACACTGCCCTTTTGGTGTCATACAGACACTCAACTGTTTTTGGTGATGGGGAAGGAAACACTGAATGGGGAAGGAAACGCTGCACCATCTAACCTCAGTAATTAATGCCACATAAATGCGTGCAAGAAAAATTAGCCTTTTGGTAACTGCAATGGTTGTGATTGATATAAACCATTGTTTCCCAAAATGAAATACAGGCCTTTTTGCCCCCTTAGCAGAAAAAAAAACAACCACAATCATTATTCAGTATCCTCTGGCAGTTAAAAACTTTTGTGCTATAGTTCATAATCCAGGATAAAGTATAGATATCTGCTTTGTAGGCTCCCTGGATCTTTCTAGTGTTCCCCAGGGGACAATATCACCCACTTTAGCAAACACTGGTCTAAACCACTAGTTCTATTAAACTTTGTTCTTGGGAGTTACTATTTTGTCTCTCTTGGTCTGGATTAATCGATAAATAATTTTATCATAATTTTTTTGCTCACATGCTTATTTGCTGTTTTTCTTTTAAAACTTTTTACTGTGAATTTGGTGAAAGTTTACAGAGAAGATCATCAGTTTTACATTCATCGGTATACGCATTTTGCTTCTCAGTCATTGCAATTCCCACAATGCATCACAGTACTTACTCTTGCTTCCAAGCTTTTAGGACCCCTCATCTACTCTCCAAATTAGGCATTTACTCATCTTTACCAAACAATTTGGAAGACAGCTACTAGGCATACTGACTGATATATTTGTACCCATTCCAAAGAAAGAACCCAGTAGAATGAATGCTCATATTTTAGAACAATATCATTGATATCACATGCAAATAAAATTTTGCTTAAGATCATTCAATAGTTCCAGCAGCAAATTGACAGGGAGCTGCCAGAGGTTCAGGCCAGATTCAGAAGGTGACATGGAACAAGGGAAATCATTGCTGATGTCAGATGTATCTTGGCGGAGTGTACAGAATACCAGGAAGATGTTAGCTGTGTTTTATTGACTCTGCGAAGGCATTTGACTGTGTGGACCATACTAAACTCTGGATAACCTTGACATGAATTGGAATTCCAGAACACTTGATTGTGCTCCTGAAGAACTTGTGCATGTATCAAGAGGCAGTTGTGCTCACATTGTTTAAAATCAGGACAGGTGTGCGTTAGAGTTGTATCCTCTCACCATGCTTATTCTAGCGGTATGCTGCACAATCATCAGAGCAGCTGGCTATAGGAAGAAGAGTGCGGCATTGGGATCAGAGGAAGGCTGAAACAACCTTGCCTGCTGAAAGTGGTGACTTGAAGCACTAATGAAGACCAAGTATTGCAGCCTTCAATATGGATTACAACCCAACAGAAAGAAGACAAATATCCTCACAGTTCGACCATTAGGGAACATCATGACAAATGGAGAAAACGTTGAAGTTGTCAAGAATTTTGTCTTGCTTGAATCCACAATCAGTGCTCATGGAAGCAGCAGTTAAGAGATCAAAAGGCCTGACAGAAACCCCCATGACCAATGTAAACAGAGTTCAATCGGTAGAAATCAACAACTCCTGGGTTGTGGTTAGGAGCTGGGCTATACTTGCATAGTTGCTTTTTCTCAACAGTGTATTAAAATGTCTATGCCATTAGATATAGTAATGATTCTGTCATTAAAATTGCCTTATCCCCGGGGGCTGATTGATAATGTTCTTTAAAGTGAACCAGAGTTGTATATAATCTGAAGACAAGTGAATGGACTTGCTAGGCTCTCACTTAATTCTGTCTCCAATGCAAGAACAGATCACTGAAGCTATGGGTGCTAGAGTAAAGTGTGCTGAATATGGTGCCACGCAGTCAAAAAGAATAGTGTCTAGGATTTGACAGGCTTGTTTTCAAACAAGCAGCCATCTAAGTGAGGCAACAACTAAATCCACATGGAAGAAGCACCCCAGCCTGTGCAATCCATGGAGGATGAATAACAAAATCTCAGTACTAAGGAGGGAAAAGTTTCAGAGCCTAAATCGTGTTTCAGAAAGGTCTGGATGACAGTGGAGCTCAAAATCAACCTGTAGGAACCTACATGGATTAAGCCTCTGGTGGATCCCCTCTGACCACAGTTGAGAGATATAAATAAGCTTGCTATCAGATAGACTATTGTAAACTTGATTATGGTAGACGGATTATTGTGTTAGTCTGGGCTGACTAGAGAAACAAATCCAGAGACACTTGTGTGTCTAAGAGAGAGCTTTATATTAAAGAACAATTATATGTGGAGAAAACGGGCCAGTCCAGCCCAGACAAGTCCATAAGTCCAATATTAGCTCATATATCCGATACTAGTCCATAAATTCTGTTTCTTTGTTTTATATGTTTCCCAGTGTATGAAGCACAGGAGGGGCAGATTTGTAAAGGCCAGTAATCGGTGTAATGGCTATTGGGAAAATGGATGACTGAAGGCTGGAGGAAAAGGAAGAGCAAATAATATAGGAGGGGAGAATTCAGAGAACTGACTGTGATGATATGTATACAACTCTTTTTAAATATGCTTGAACTATGGAACCATATGTTATTTGAATTATATAGCAATAAAAATACTGGAAAAATAAAAACCGATCACCTGTTTAATAGTTACTATTGTTGGACATCTACTTCTCTCCCAGAGAGTGAGCGAGACATGAGAGATTAGGCCCGGCCACAGCTGCAACAGCAGTCACTGAGGTGGCATGGAGGAGCCAGACACTAAGAGAGGGTCCATTGATGGAGTGGGGTAGGGGTTTGCTATGTTAGATGATGAATCAAGGGCCAGCACCAGCTCCTCTTCATCTTTTTCCTCCAACCAACCAGCCGAGAAAGAAACATCCTCAAGAAGAGAGAAAGTAAATTCAGCATGAGTAAAAACTCCAAACTCCTCGCCACCAGCGCCAAGAAGAATTAGAAGGACTTTAGACCCTCCACCTAAGTGTAGTGCTGGTCCCAAAGGAGATAACATCTATCAATGTAGATGAGCCATTCCAGGGCCTCCAGGATCTGATTATGAGCGGGGTGCATTCCTTCTTGACATCACATTTATTCCAGAAGATCTCTTCAAGCCTCCCAAAGTAACATTTCAGACAAGACTCTATCACGGTGTTAGCAATCGAGTTATTGGCTTGGACATACTGAAAGATAGTTGGAGTCCACCACTAACCATTTCTTTTTTTTGTTTGTTTTTTTTTTAACAATTTATTGGGGCTCATACAATTCTTATCACAGTTCATACATATACATACATCAATTGTATAAAGCACATCTGTACAGTCTTTGCCCTAATCATTTTTTCTCCTCTTTTCTTTTTTTTACATTTTATTAGGGACTCACACAACTCATCACCATCCATACATATACATATATCAGTTGTATAAAGCACATCCATACATTCCCTGCCCCACTAACCATTTCTTAGGTCCTCCTTTCTCTCTATTCATTTCTTACAGACTGTAAGCCTGCTTGCCCTTTGGTCAAAGTATTGCCACTCAGTATATGACCAAGAGAGCAGAACATGACAGAATGGCCAGACACTGGGCCAAGGGATATGCCAAATACATTTTTTTTCTCACAATTTTTGCATTTTTCACAGAGGAGAGCTGCTTCTGGTTTTGAAAGGCTAGGGTCAGGTGTGAGTTGGGAAAGAATAGGATATTTCTATAACAGATATTCAGTCTTACCTCCTAAGATTGTCTTGTAATTTAAGGTATCTTGCTGCAGGATACAGAAAGTTGTTATTAGCAACTTTAAAAACTATTATCATTTTTGCAGTATTAGTTGAAATATAGTACAGTAAAGAATGTATGTACATCTAGACATTTAGGTTCAGTTGCTTGTAGTATGAAAATTCAAAACAGCTTGATTTTGTGCAGGTACTACACCTGGCCACTATGTGAAGTCTTTCCAAGACAGTAAACTTTGCTGTTTATTAAAACAATTGCATTTTGTTTTCCCTCCTTTGGAAGGAACATTGCTATTTAAAATAATTTTTAGAGACTGTCATATATATATATATATAATGGACACATGGTTATAAGCCATGTTAGAAACAAATAGTTAATAAATTTTATTTGCCAATCTACTTTATTATGAAACGATTGAACCAGGACTTGTGAAAACTTGTAGTAAAATTCCTTGTGAAATAACTGCAAGACATGGGCTCTGAGTCACTCAGTGGATTTGTTACATATTGTGGACTACGTAAGTCTGTATTTGTTACTATCTAGTAAACAATATTAAAAACCAAAAAAAGGAAAAGAGAAAAGTAAAATAAAAGTTGGATTAGGTAAATCTGCCTTGCAAAACCTCTTTAGAATATTGAAAAGCAAGGTTGTTACTTTGAAGACTAAAATGTGCCTGGCCAAGCCATAGTATTTTCAATGGCCTCATGCATGTGAAAGTTGGAAGGAAGGAAGGAAGGAAGGAAGGAAGGAAGGAAGGAAGGAAGGAAGGAAGGAAGGAAGACTGAAGAAAAGTTGATGTATTGAATTGTTCTGGAGAAGAATATTGAAAATAAAATGGACTGCTAAAATTACAAACTGATCGACTGTGGACGAAGTATAGCCAGAGTGTTTCTTAGAGGCAAGAATAGAAAGTCTTCCATCTTACATATTTTGGACATGTCAGGCGAGACCAGCCCCTGGTGGCTGCAACTATTGGCTCAGGCATGGGAACAATTGTGAGGGTGGCGCAGGACCAGACATTGGTTTGGCTCCATTGTGCATAAGGCTGCTACAGGAGTGAACCAATTCAATGGCAACTCACCACCACCACTACCAACATATACATACTGGTCTGCACGATGCACATATACCTAGACACAGACATACATTTTTAGGTTATTGTTGCTGTTTCAAAATTTAAATAATCAAAATTAAAATGATCTCACTCAACAGTTATGTTAAAATAAAGATGAGACCGTAAGGTAGGAATACAGGGAAAGTATATGAATGGAAGCAGAACAGCTATCAGAAGTGTTGAAAATGTTCATCCACTGTGAAGAATGCAACCAATACCGCTGAACAATTTGTGTAGAAACTGTGAAATGGGGACCCAAACTTCTTTTTACACCTTCACTGCAAGCACAATAAAATATTATTTTAATAAAGGAAAAAGGTAAACTTAAGTTGAGGCTTAAATAGTTAAAAAAAAGATCAGGCTTGCTGATGAGATATGGACTAGTAAACATGAGACTCTGGCCTTGATTCACCTCTGGTTTGGAACTGCACATATCTCCTTTGGCTCAGCTTTTAGCAAAACAGTAGACAGTCAAAAGGGGAACAGTAACAATGTGAGGTATGCACACCCTACAATAATTGACCATTTAAGATAAAAAGGACAGCCTTTACTGAAGGACAAAACTTAGAAAGGTTAGGGTAGAAAGAGGAATGCAGATAGGAAACACAAGAAGGAAGTGATGTTCTTTTGTCGGAATGCAGTGAATGAGATGAAACAAAATGTATAAATTATTGGATATAAAACTGATTATCTGCTTTATAACACAATTCACCGAATTTTAAACAAAAATATAGTTAAAATGTTATGCCTATTAAAACTATTAAAGTTTCAATCTGACAAAATTTTTTTGACATGTCAAATTTGACAAATCTTTTAGATGTGCAGACCTTTGGTAAGTGTGTTAGTCTGGGTAGACTAGAGAAACAAGTCATAGAGACACATGTACATAGGAAAGAGCTTTATAGACAAGAGCAATTGAATATTGAGAAAACATCCCATCCCAGTCCAGATCAAGTCCATAAGTCCGATGTTAGCCCATGTGTCTCATGAAACACATGCAATGATGCCGATTGCAGGAAGATCATGGGCCAGTAGGTGGGAAGTCTTGTGGATCCAGTGACGTTGTAAGCATTTCAGTGCTGGCAGGGCTTTCCACATGGCTCCTCTGGCTCCAGAGGTCTGGCTTCATCAGCCTCTCTCCATGTGTCTTCTCCACAGGGCCCTCTCACAGGAGTGAGCTGACAGAGAGTGACTTACGCCTCCAAGGAGGAATACAGGACTTCCCAGAATCCTCATGATAAAGGCCATGCCCACACAGAGACCTCATTGGCTATATCCTGATTGACAGGATAAACTCCACCCCTTCACTCTTAATCCTCAAAATGACACCAGAATATGTAACTACTACAGACTACACTGTCAATTTGAAACTTTCACACAGCTCTTTAGCCATATATAATTTTCAAACAAACAATAATAAAATCATATCTGTACCTAACAGGATAAAACTAAATGCATACAATTTAATATGTGCCACCCTCACTTAAAAATAACATTCTATAAGTGAACAACACAAAAATATCCTGTGCCTAACAATTGCAGTTAAGTAACACCTACACCTTAATCCTATAATCTATTAATATAGTCCCCCACCTATGAAAGTTTGTAAGCCAACCATTCCATGCCTCTATCCCCCCAATTTTGGATATCCAATTTCCATACTGCCAACTTACATCAACCCAGTGCTCTGAGGAGACAATCATGTCCTTTGATGTGAAGAATCTTCATTCCAGTTAAAACTTCAAATCTGCATCCATAGGAAAGTCAAATCAGGACAGACCATCCATAAAGTCAGTAGCAATATGCACCTGTTCACTGGCTAAAAATCTTCTCTCCATCTGGTCGGGTTCTGGTCAACTCAAAGTGGGCTGCCTACTTAGCCTCACCAGGGTGTCCATTAGTTGCCTCGCCCTTAGACCCTCGCCGTTTAACCCTCTTGTGCTAAGTCATGAACTTCAAACCAGCCAACCCACTCTCATCTTCTCCGCTAGTTCCTTGTAAACCAGGTCCATGAGTGTCAAGGTCCAGACTCAACCCATATATTTATTGCTGCATTTCTTTTACTTCCACTCAACAAATGGATCCAGGCATTTCAGCCTGTCCACAGGTTCCATTTAACAGTTTAGTCCTAGAGCGGAGAGTTTCTTCCAGAGTCCAGATTTCTTCCAGCTTCAGACAAAAACCACTAGAGTTCAAACTTCAAAAAGCCAAAACTTTCCTTTTTTTTCTTTAAACTGTCAACAATAGCCTCTTTGGCAAGACTCTTTGAAAACAAACATCCCGAGTTCTCCAAAGTACTGGGTGGGGCTTATCTTTTCAGAGCTGCTTTTGCAGGTGAGTCCTAAACCCATCTAAATATCAAATTAATGACTCACAGCAAGTGGGCTTACAAACTAGTTTCTACTTCCCAGTAATCATTTATATCAACAATAATAAGTAGAAGAAATCAGTATAAACAAAGTAGAATTGGGTACTAATTTCAGTTCTTAAAACAGTCATGTTCAATCCTTATTTAGCTTATTTAAATCATTATTAAAACTCTTCTATTGATAAAAAAATATAGGAGTAGGCCACTGAGAGCATCAAGACAGATCCAGACTTTCTGTCAACCAGTTTGATCTTCTGTCAGCCATTTTCTCCAACCAGCATGGTCTCAGAAATTCAAGGGGCGAACTCTACCCCTGAGCTCAAAATATACATAAAGAACATTCATTTTTGTCATGTCACAGAGGAATAACCAAAGACTACAACCAAGCAAAATAATAACACTTCCCATATTCTTTCCAGAAAGCAACCCACTAACCTGCAGTATCTGACCTCTGGCTAGCCCAAGAAGAAACAGGACCATGATGTAGAAGTCAAATAAACATCCACTCTATTGTCACGATTTGTTTCCCTATTACGCCTTTCTCCGTAACATAATGTACTAGTCTGGGTAGACTAGAGAAACAAATTCGTGAGACACATGTGCATAGGAAAGAGCTCTCTGTATAAGAGCAATTAAATATTGAGAAAACATCCCATCCCAGTTCAGATCAAGTTTATAAGTCCGATATTAGCCCATATGTCCGATACCACTCTATAAATTGCTCTTCAGATTCATGAAACACATGCAATGATGGCGAATGCAGAGAGGGCCCTAAGCAGTTCCATCTATAGGATTATGTTTACAATTTATATAAACCTTATAATATTTTTAAGGATTCCTGTTGATGTGATAGTTGTATGTTGGACAGCTAACCACAGACAAGGTTCAGCATTTTGAAACGAGCTGCTTCAAGAAAGACAAAGCTTTTCTACTCCTTTAAAGAGTTACAGTCTCCGAAACCCATAGGAGCAGTTCTACCCTGTTCTGTGGGGTCGCTCTGAGTTGGCATTGACTCAATGGCTGTGAGTTTGATTTTTCATAGGCTACAGAGAACATTTGTAAATTTAATACTAACCGTGTCTTGGTTTTCTTATATACATGTAATTACTGATGTATGTTTGTTCTTAAATAGTTTTAAGAGAGTTTCCTCAGGTATGAATTTTATTTATAGTTATTTTTTACTTATCAAAAATATAATAATTTAACTTAACTTTATGGCTCTTTTGTACCTTACCAAGATTATTTCTTTCCTACTAGAGGCATTGATGACCTTCTAGGGCAAAATCATATTTATATTAATGAGAATTAAGTATCTGGTATTTTAGTTTCTTTTATATGTGATTTTTATGTGTAATTTTTACATTTTAGTTTTATGTGTTCTCAAGTTGTTAATGTCATGATAAATGTCAGTACTAACATTTACACTTTGCATTCATTCATTCACTCACAGACAACTGTACATACTTTTGTACAAGTTCTTGATTATATGGTAGCCCAATTAATGAAATAGATAAAAGTTCCCGTCATGGAATTAACATTTTTTCTTCTACAAGTAATCATGTAGTGACTGCAGCCAACATATAAACAATAAATTATGACCAGGTGGGTTAGGGCTGGTTTAAAAGAATATGAGTTGATTTTAATAAAATGATGATAAAGTATGAAAAGGGAAAAGAACATACATTTGATTAGTCCAAGATCATGATCCTTTGGGTCATCTTTGCGGATTCCACTGAGTCTGTACAATTTAGGAAAACGAGACTTTTAAATCAAGTAGATGAGAGCTAGATTCTGAAGGCTTATAATGTGGCATGCTGGCACGTTTGTAATTTTTGTAATGTAGAAGAGTGATGCAGCAGCATGGATTGACTTGAGAAAGATGAAAATGGGAGACACTAATAATTGTGATAACAAGTTGTTCAATAGAAACTTACACTAGGGAGAAATTCCAGAGCTACCTTAGTAGCTTATAGAAGTACAGCAACCTAAGCAGGGTTGATTGTGATGTTGTTCAAGTATGATAAAAAGGAACAACAAACCAAACCTATTCCCTTTGGATTGATTCCAACTCATTACTTGTACAGTCTGAGACTAAATTTTTATGGGCACTGACAGCCTAATTTTTCTTTTATGGAGCATCTGCTGTCCTTGTTCATAGTGGTGCAATGCTTAACTAATTGTCATGAGGGTTCTTTAATGAAAATAAACACTATTAAAAATTATACAATTCTGAAGTTAAAGTTATTCCTTTATGAGGTTGACCCCAACCCACTACCCATCAAGTCACTTCCAACTTGATGGTCAGAGTAGAACTACCCCTTTGGTTTTTTTTGAGGCTGCAAGTCTAGAGACTAGAAAGCTTCATTTTGCTTTTGCAGAGGAACAGTAGATTCCAATTGCTGATCTTGTGGTCAGCAGCCCAGGTATTCTTCTACGCCACTGAACTCTCAAACAATTCAGTGCCATTGAGTGGTTTCCCAGGGCTCCTAATAAGGAACTTAACTTTAAAATCTTTCTTCTTCCTTACCTTTTCTCAACTTTTATCTTGATTTTATTACTCACCTTTAAATTTCTCGTCCATATTTTATTTTACATAGTAAATTCTTATTTTAATGAACAAAGTTTTCCTGTTTTATTTCTCAGTACATCATTTTTAATCGTACTTTTTCCTGGTATAACGTTGATTCTATCCTACCTGAATTTTGAGAATATTTCAAGAACAGATTTGAAGCATTGAATAAAGACATTCAATGGGAGGACATTAAGAACATCGTTGATGAAAAAAACCAAAAGGTCATTGTGATAGATATGTTTGTTGTGCTAACTAAGCCAATGGGAACATGTGAGATTAATCAGGTTGCAGTTTGATTGGAGGGCAAAGAGATAAATGGCACTGCAAGACCCACCCCTTTCTCTCTTGCTCTCTGGTAATCATATCAGCATGTGGCTGTTTTAGCTAGTTCTCTGCCTCAACTTGTGAGCTACATTACCTGTGGGACAAGCCAACCTGTGGCTGTTGTTAGAGCTTGAGGCTCCTTCAAGACCTGCTTCACTACATCTCTTGAGCTTGAGACTGGTGGATCTTGTTGCCTTGAATTACTTGAGTTCAGTATCCTATCCAGCCCTGCTTCACTAAACTCCTGAGCTGCTGACTGTTGGTGATCCCCCCCCTCCTTCTTGCTATTTGCTGCCCATGGGTGAACTTTACCTGCATCGTCCAAGGGAAGACTCAGCTGGCAGCCCTCTTGAGTTGAAGGACTTTCAGTTTATTAACTGTTCCATGGAAGTGAGTTGAACTGAGCCTCTGTACTGCTGTGTGGACTAATTAGCTGTTATATTTCTTCTTGCTGTATAAATCCATATATAAAATCATAAGTTTCCTGGTTTTGTTTCTTTAGAGAACACTGCCTAACACAGTCATTAAAAAGACAAGAAAGAAATGATGTAAGTGGATGTCAGAAGAGACTCTTAAACTTGCATTTGAAACAAATGGAAAGAAGAAATAATGAAGTTAAAGAGTTGAATAGAAAATCTCAAAGGGCAACTTAAGACAGAGCCAAATATTATAACAAAATGTGTAAAGAACACACTCAGCATATCTTAAAGAACTCAAAAAAATTTAAGTTTCAACTTGAAATATTGAAAGATTCTGTTGATAAAGTGGTGAATGATGACGCATCTAAAGGAGATGAAAAGAACACAGTGACTATGGCAAAGAGAACGAACGTAGTCAACATTCCACCATTTCCGTAGGTAGCCTATGGGTAAGAACCAATGGTGCTGAAGGAAGAAGTTGAAGCTACACAGAAAGCATTTCCCCAAAGCAAGGCTCCAGGAATTGATGGAATAGCCATTGAAATCTTTCAACAAGCTGTTGAAGCACTCACTGCCAGGAAATTTGGAAGATAGCTACATGGTCAGCTGACTTGAAGAGATCTGTTAGGTGACCTAACAGAATGCTCAAATTATAAAACAATATCTTGATATCTCATGCAAGTAAAATTTTGCTGAAGATAATCCAACAGCAGTTGTAGCAGTACATTGACAGAACTGCCAGAGGTTCAAGCCAGATTCAGAAGAAGACATGGAATAAGGGATATCATTGCTAATGTTAGATTTATCTTCATTGAAAGCAGAGGATTCCAGAAAGATGGTAACGAGTGTTTTATTGACTATGCAAAGGCATGTGATTGTGGATAACTTTTGAGAAGAATGGGAAGTCCAGAATACTTCATTGTGCTCATGTGAAACTTATACACGAGTCAAGAGGCAGTTGTGCTTACAGACCGGGCATACTGCATGGTTATGTTTTTATGTCTTTTTGGTCAACGAACCCAGGATTGATGAACGCATAGGGACAGCAAGTAAAATAAAGTTTTTTGGGGGTGGGGGTACAGTAGTTTGGTGGTTAGGAGGATGTGGTATGGCTAAAAGGGAGACGATGTCAAGGAATCTAGGAAGGGAAAGAATGTGGTAGCAATTGTAAAATACTACTTGATGTGATTGAACTATGGAATGATAGGATAAATGTATTAACTCCCAATTAAAGAATAAAATCAGGAAATTGTATGTCAGGGTTGGATCCTCTTGGGATACTTAATCACTATATGCTAAGCAAATCATCAGAAAAACTCGTTATATGAAGAAGAGTGTGGCATCAGGATTGGAGGAAGACTTAGCAACATGAGTTATGCAGATGACGACTTTGCTTGCTGAAAATGATGACTTGAAGCACTTGCTGATGAAGATCAAGGAGTTCAGCCTTCAGTGTAGATTACAACTCAATATCAAGAAGATCAACATTCTTACAACTGAACCAATCGGTAATATCTTGATAAATGGAGAAAGGGTTGATGTTGTCAAGGGTTTTGTCTTGTTTGGATCCACAGTCAATGTTCATGGAAGAGGCAGTCAAAATATTAAAAAATGACTTATGTTAGGTAAATCTGCTGCACAAGACCTCTTGAGAGTTTGAAAAACAGGATGTTACTTTAAGGACTAGAGGTGTGCTTGACCCAAGCCGTAGTATTTTCCATTGCCTTATATGCATGTGAAAGTTGGACATTGAATATGGAAGATCAGAGAAGAAACAATGCATTTGAATGTGGTGCTAGAGAAGATTATCGTAAGTACCATGGACTGCTAAAAGGACTGATTGATTTGCCCTAGAAGAAGTATGTCCAGAGTGCTCTCAGTGTTCTGTTCTGTTGGACATAAAGTTGACATGAATAAGAACCAACTCTATGGTACCTAACAATAGCAACTTCCCTCATTCAATTTCTTTCTGTTAAAAAATGTCCAATGCATCAACTGATCCAAGTATTGTAAATAATAAAATCCAAATAGAAGGAGGGAGTGTTATCAGAACTTAAATTTACCTTATTTGTCAAAGGCTATCTTACACTACTCACTATCTCCCTTCCCCCATGGTTTCTTTGTGTGGTTATGTGTCGATCATTGTGATCAGTTTTCCCTTACTCCCATCCTCTCCCCACCTTTCCCCTACCCTCCTGATATCACTACTCCCATTCCTGTTCCTAGAGTCTAGAAGATTCTTAAAGTAGAAAGTTTATACTATCATGCTGACATGTTGTAATATTGATGTATCAGATAAAATGTTTAACCCCTAGCACAGTGTGATATAATTTCGGGAGTGGTTAAATTCATCACAAGAAATCAATGCATCCCTGGTGCATGCTGGAGCCTGGATGGTGTAGTGGTTATGTCTTGGGCTGCAAATCACAGAGTCAGTAGTTTGACTCTAGTAGCATTTTGAGTCCAAGGGAGAAAGAGGAAACGTTGTATTCCCATAAAGAGTTACAGTTTGGAAACACAGAGGCAGCTCTATCTTGTTCTGTGGGGTTGTTCTGACTTGGAAGCTACTCACTGGCAGTGGGTTTGGTTTTTTGAGAAGTGCATACCGGTGGCCCTGTCAGGTAAGCGTTGAACTGCTGACAGCAAGACTGTCAAAGCAAGCTGGTTTAGACCCATCAGCCACTGGGAAGAAAGTTGAAGGTATATACTCCCATAAAGATTTATAAAACTCTGGTCACTGTGTCAGAATAGACTCTTGACAGTGGATTTGGCTTCCGTGCATACTATAAATGTAGAAGCTTGGGGTGAAGATAGACTCTCTTTTAATTTTTGGAGTTAACTTGTGTATGATTATAAAAAGGTTTGCAATGTTTCAGAACATTTTTGTAAGCTTAGGGTGAAAGTCCAAAACTTTCTTAAGTAGTCTCAAGCTCAAAGATTTTCAGACTGTAGAAGAATTTGCTGAAAAATTTTTTTTTTAATAGAACCAACTGTGAGAGCGGAGCTGATGGAGCAGGTGCCTCATATTGCTTTGTTTTGTCAAGAAAATCGACCTTCAATCCCATATGCTTTTTCCAAATACTTATTACCTATTGTGGTTAGATATCTCGCAGATCAGAATAATCAGGTAATTATTCCATTTACATGTTCTCAAAAGTTAATGTACTGTATGTAGCCTAAGTGATCTCATTTGCAGTTTGGTGTATTTCCTCGTTGACTTCATTGTTTTTAAAAACTGACAATATTTTTGTTTTATATATATTATGCATTGAGAATCTTCCAAATCTAGTAATTTTCTTCTGATGACATTTCTGATGATACCTACAAACTACTCTCTGCTTCGGAGCCCTTATTTGTATCTGACGTAATGTTTTTTTACTGTATGTGATATTTTTTACAAGGATGTATTTTGCTGAGTTTTATATTTTCAGTAGTTGAAAAAAGTAGCCAGAGCACTTTGCTTGTACTTTTGGTAGTTATTAGAGCCCTTGCCGCACGGTGGTTAAAGTGCTCAGTTGCAAACTTAAAGGGGTGGTGGCTTGAACTCAAGAGTGACTGAGCAACAGAAATGTGACTTAGTAAAGCTTTATAGCCTCGGAAACCATGGGGCACTTTCTTCCTGTGCTTCAGTAAAGCTTTATAGCCTCGGAAACCATGGGGCACTTTCTTCCTGTGCTTCAGTAAAGCTTTATAGCCTCGGAAACCATGGGGCACTTTCTTTCTGTTTTATAAAATTGCTGTCTGTCAAAATTGATGCTCCAGCAATGTTGGTTGTGGGAGTGGGCAGTTAGGAACTTCTTGAAATGGAGATAAGGAATCGTCAGATTTATAAGAAACAAGTGGTAGGTTTCATATGTGATTATTTCATGCTGATTTCCCTAGGTGAGAAAAACCAGTCAGGCAGCTTTGCTGGCTTTGCTGGAGCAGGAGCTAATTGAGCGATTTGATGTGGAGACCAGAGTATGCCCCGTCCTTGTAGAACTCACTGCCCCAGATAGCAATGACGATGTGAAGACAGAAGCTGTTGCTGTAAGTAGCGTGTGATTTTCCCGTTTAGATAAAACTCTAGGCTTAGTAGCACAGTGGTTACATGTTGGGCTGTGACCCTCAAGGTCTACTCTGTGGGCGCAAGACGGGGCTTTCTACTGCAGCCAGCAGTTACAGCCTCAGGCACTCCCAGGGCCAGTAAGTACTTACTACCTTGGACTGTAGGGGAGTTATGAGTTAGCATCAATTTGCTGGCAATGAGTTTGGCTTTTGATTTATCTTGACTAAATTTACTTGTTAAATGGTAATAGGGGTTATCTTATTTAAAACATATGTATTAAAGCAGCCATAGATCATTAAATTTAAAATGAAATGTAGGGCTAGAAGGGACCTTAAAGGCTTGAAAAAGCTGTGGTTTTGTTGGGTAATTAACCCTATCAACTAGTTTCTTCTTTGAGTCTTTGGTTTCCTTTATTTTGCTTCAGATAGGAAGATACCACTAATAGTTGAATGCCTTTTTTTTTTTTTGAAGAATAAGGAAGTATTTTAATTTGTTTCCCATAATGAAGCAACCCACAAAGGCTAAGATACACATGCACAATTAACTTTTGTTTCTCATTTACATCCATAAGATTAGTGAATCCAGAAGAATTCCTGCAATCACTACATGGGGCAGACTATCAGTATTTCAACAGTTTACTCAGCCCATTTCTTTTTTTATACTCTAAAACATCTTCATTATGTTGCTTGATTAGATAGGCCCACAGGAAGACTGTGGTGCCCAAGGTCAGCCCAACTTTCAGCCAATCAGCTTTGCTATTTATCGGCTCCTGAATGTAGAACTTTGACCTTGCTGAAAGACCGCTTGGGAGCCGGCCCGGGTCAGCAGCTGGGAGAAAGGGTGCAGGACTGTGGTGGTGCCATCTTGCCTGAATGTAGTTTTTTTAAATCATTTTATTGGGGGCTCGTACAACTCTTATCACAATCCATACATCCATTCATTGTATGTCAAGCACATTTGTTGCCCTCATCATTCCCCAAACATTTGCTTTCTTCTTGAGCCCTTGGTATCAGCTCCTCATTTTTTCTCTTCCCTCACCGCTCGCCTATGAACCCTTGATGATTTATAAATTATTATTACTTTGTCATGTCTTACACTGTCTGATGGAATGTCTTTATTATAGTCTCTTTTTAGTAACAGTTGTGCTAATCCCAGATAAACAAGCATTTAAAAAATAATAATTATAAACAAAATAATAGATCAAAACTATAAATTAAAAATTTGGGATTTTCTGTATATTTAGTTATTTATTACTTGATTTTGTTGTATATGTTAAAATCTAATTTTCTGTTTCCTGCTTGGATATAATGAGCTGCTGTGAATGTAGTAGCACATCATTAGGCAGCAAGATACGGATGCTGTATCATTTTATATTTTTTAAAATGCTATATAATTAAGAAACTTAACTAAGAAACTCTTACTTAGAAGATATTTCCAATGTGTTTTTGTTCTTGTGTATTTATTTCAGATAATGTGCAAAATGGCTCCCATGGTTGGGAAGGACATTACTGAGCGCCTTATCCTCTCTAGGTTTTGTGAGATGTGCTGTGATTGCAGAATGTTTCATGTTCGAAAGGTATTTTTTGTAGTCGGGCTTTTTTTTCCCGTTTAAGACCATAGGGTTCCAGTGGTTAATGAATTGATATTTGAAAGTTTATTTTTAAGAAACTTTTTAAAAAGTTGATTTGTTTAATATTTTTGAAATGCCAGTGATGTTTTTATTGATAGGTCTGTGCTGCCAATTTTGGAGACATTTGCAGTGTAGTTGGTCAACAAGCTACGGAGGAAATGCTGGTAAGTACTGTACATCTAAAAGAGTGTGTTACAAAGTAGTACATAAAGTTTGAGATGGATTTATTTGCCCCCAAATTGTTTTAACATAATCCAAAGCAAGTAAACCACAAAGGTAATATGGCTTCAAGTTTAGGATTTAGAAATTCTATTATCTGGGTACTTGAATTGTCTTGATAAGAATAGCTTATTAAAAATGCAGGTAGATGTAAGAACCACGTGATCCTTTAACTTCTCTCATTTGTGAAGCATATCAATTCTAATGTATTTAATTGAATCAGTAAATTTTATTGCAGTCTTACAGTATTTTGGTAATATGTTAAATCTACAGTAGGCTATTTTAAAATGTTATGATGATACATATATATTGATATATGTTTGTATATTCTTGATGTTGATGTGCAAGTGAATGTACTTGAAGAGTTGTTGAAACCATCTGTTAGCAAAACAAATTCAAATCCAAGCCCTTGTTTAAATTTAAGTTATATTTGTTGAAGTTTTTTTTGCATAGTTAATTGTATTTTCAATTAAGTATGATTTATATAAAAGTGCTGAGTTGTAATACTAAGCAGGTCTACTTGTTAAGAAAATCTAATATTTTGAAATGTGAAAGCAGATAGTGAAATAAAATTAATTACTGAACCTTTTCACAACCTTAAACCAGTTTTGTCTTTCTCATACAGCTGCCCAGGTTTTTCCAGCTTTGCTCTGATAATGTGTGGGGAGTCCGAAAGGCTTGTGCTGAATGTTTCATGGCAGTTTCGTGTGCAACATGTCAAGAAACCCGACGGACTAAATTGTCAGCACTCTTTATTAACTTGATCAGTGATCCCTCGCGTTGGGTAGGGTTTTGTTTAATTGCTGTTTTTATAAAATAATATGAGTCTGTCTTAAAGCAAACATGATTTTTGTTCTAATTTTATTTTTTTAAATCATTTTATTTGGGGCTCTTACAGTCTTTTTTTTTAGTCATTTTATTGGGGGCTCATACAACTCTTATCACAATGCATACATACATCAATTGTGCAAAGCACATTTGCACATTTGTTGCCCTCAACATTCTCAAAACATTTGTTCTTCACTTAAGCCCCTAGCATCAGCTCATTTTCCCCCTCCCTCCCGCTACCCCCTCCTTCATGAACCCTCGATAATTTATAAATTATTATTTTGTCATATCTTACACTGATGTCTCCCTTCACCCACTTTTCTGTTGTCTATCCCGCAGGGAGGAGATTACATGTAGATCCTTGTAATCGGTTCCCCCTTTCTACCTCACCCTCTCTTCACCCTCCCGGTATCGCTGCTCACATCACTTATCCTGAGGGATCATCTGTCCTGGATATCTTGTGTTTGCAGTTCCTATCTGTACCAGTGTACATCCTCTGGTTCAGCCATATTTGTAAGGTAGAATTGGGATCATGATAGTGGGGGGGTGGGGGGGAGGAAGCATTTAGGAACTAGAAGAAAGTTGTATGTTTCATCGTTGCTACATTGCACCTTGACTGGCTCGCCTCCTCTTACAGTCTTACAACACTTAATACATTAATTGTATCAAGCATATTTATACATATGTTGCCTTCATCATTTTCTAAACATTTACTTTATATTTGAGCCCTTGGGATCAGCTCCTCTTATTTCCCTCCCACCCATATGACCCCTTGATAAATTATAAATTATTAGTTTCATATCTTACACCAACCCACCAACTCCACCCATGTTTCTGTTGTTCATGTCCCATCTCCCTGGGTTGGAGTTGGGGGGAATTATGCATCAATCATTGAGATTAATTTCCCCTTTCTCCCCCTACCCTCCTGGTATCGCTACTCCCATTTTTGTTCCTGAAGGGTTTATCTGACCTGCATTCTGTGTGTTGTGAGCTCTTATCTGTACCTGTGTACATGTCCCAGTCTAGCCAGAAATGAAAGGCAGGACTGGGGTCTTGATAGTGGGGGATGAGGAAGCCTCAAGGAACCAGAGGAATAATGTGTGATTCATCGGTTCTATATTGTGCCCTGGTTGACTCATCCCTTCCTTGTGACTCTTCTGTGAGGGGATGCCCCCTTGTCTACAGATGGGTTTGGGGTCTGTGTCCCGTCTCTCCTTGTTCTCAACATTGATTTTTTTGGTTTGGTTTTTGGTCTTCTGGTGCCTATTACCTGATTCTGTTGATCACACAGACTGGGGGCTTCTTCCATGTGGGCTTTATTGCTTCTCTGCTAGATGGCTGCTTGTTTAACTTCAAGCCTTTAAGACCCCAGACACTATATCTTTTGATAGCTGGCACCATCAGCTTTCTTCACCACATTTGCTTATGCACACATTTTGTCTTCTGTGATCATGTTGGGAGGGTGAGCATCACAGGATGCCAGGTTGCTAGAACAAAGTGTTCTTGTATTGAGGTAGGGCTTGAGCAGAGTCCCAAAGTGTGTCTACTTCCTCAGTGTATTACCATATAAATAGCTGTGAATAGGTCAATATCTCTATTTTGATGGATAAATATATTTACATAAGTGCCCACTTATGTTTATAACTCTATCCATAGCTTTGCTTCTTACATCTTACCTCAGTTTCTTTTTACCTTCCTCCTGCCCCACCACCACTCTCGCCCTTCTTCTGCCCCTTAGTAATTCCTCTCAGCTAGATTGCTGTTGCTCCAGCACCACCGGAATCTCTACATCCTCCTCATTGTTGCTTTTAAAACCCTTGTTGTTCCCCTGTCTATGGTGTTGTTTGATCACCACTCCTTTCTCCTGCCTCCTCCTTCCCCCTGGTCCCCCAGAACTGTCGGTCCATTGCTTTCTCCTAGGGCTTACTTCCCATGACTGTCTTGTGCTGGTAGATAAAACAAGAAGAACAGAGACTAAACTAAAATAAAACAAAAGATTGAATACAGAGAGAAAAAAGAAAAAAAACCTATCCAAAAAAACCAACCCAAAACAAAAAAGCATACATAATTCTAGGTATGTCCACTGACCTTTATGACTATCTCCCCAATGGTCCTGGGGGGTTCTGGGATCTACCCCTCCTAGCCCTGGTCTATTTTGGGTGCTTCTCAGGGTTTTGTGGCCTTGCTTTGCTCCCATTGCTAACCTGTACATTCCCTTCTTGGTTTGCCCCATTGTGGAGAGGTGGTCACACTGGACTTACTCCCTGCTGTGTGTCCCCAGGATTGTCCTCTGTCCTGGCACGCTCCAGCGAGGGAGCATCATATCTCAAGCTGTTGTTGGCCCTACAGTCCTCTCTGTGCCTTAGCAGCTCTGTGCAGGGCTGTCATCCTCAAGGATTGGTGTGCCAGCCTGGGGTCTAGTCCCTTGCTCTTTTTCCTTATTGGTTTGCTTCTGTATGGGCATGGTAGGCTGGCCCCTGGCCCCAAACTAGGTTTAGTGTTAACTTCTGTAGAACATACTGCTAAGGAGTGGGCCAGTGGCCGATTGGGGCCGGGCATGAGTTGCTCCATGTGATTACGTTGTCCTCAAGAAACATGATTTTTTTAGCAATTAAAAAATTTATAGTTTTTCATTGGTACTCATTGGAGTAGACACTAGTATATAAGCAATTCATATGTTTGTAACAGACCATATTCCTTTTTATCCGTAAGTTATGTGTATTAATTATTTTTCAGATGTTAAGCTAGTCTTGCATTCCTAGGATAAATAAATCCTGCTGGGTTGTGGTGTTTGTTTATTTTAATATGTGGCTGGATTTGCTAGCATGTTATTGAGGATTTTTGCATCTATGTTCATAAAAAAAAATCAGTCTACAGTTTCGTCAGAGGAGCCCAGGTGGCGAATTAAGTGCTCAGCTTAAGGTTGGTAGTTTGAACCCACCGCTACTGTGTCTTAAGACTCAGAATCGACTTAATTGTCACAGATTTGAAATTTTGGGTAGTTTTCTAGTGACATATTTAGTAATTAAAAACAGAATTAAAAAGAAAGGGCCTATATGCTGATCACTCAGTTTCTTTCTTCTGGTTTTGATATCAGGGTAACATTTGTCTCAAAATTGGGAAGTGTTCTTTTCTCTAAAACTTGTTGTGAAAGAATTTGTGAAGAATTGCTATGAATTCCGTAGCTGCCTGGTGGAACTCAGGGGTAAAGCCATCTTGTGAGGGACTTTTCTTTGGGGATAATTTTTTAAATTTCTTAATTAAAAACATACATTTCTGATTTCTTGTTTAGGTCTAGTCAGATTAACATTCTTGAATAAGTTTTGGTAGTTTGTGTCTTTCTCTGAATTTTCCATTTTGCCTAAGTTACCTAATCTGTTGTACAGATTTTTATAATGTTCTTTTTTTATCTGCCAACTACTGATAATAATCCCTTTCTGGTTCTAGTAACCTGAATCACCTCTCTTCTTTTTGTTTGCTTGTTTGTTTTGTTCAATCTTTAGGTGACATATGTAAATTTTGTTCTTATAAAGATCCAGCATTTAGTTTTGTTTTCTAGTTGTTTTTCTAATCTTTAGTTCATAAATTTGTGCTGTAATTTTTATTATTTTCCTCCTGCTTGCTTATAGGTTTAATTTGCTCTCTCTGGTGTTTTAAGGTGGAAGGTTAGGTTATTGATTTGAGATTTTTCTTTTTTCTTAATATAGGCATTTACAGTTATGAATTTCATTCTGCTTTAGCTGCATCCTTTAGTTTTGGTATGTTGTATCTAACTATTATTCATTTTAATATTTTCTGATTTTGACCTATTGATTATTTAAGACGTAATTTATCCTAGAGACTATTCCATGTGTTCTTGAGAGGAATGTATATTTTGTTATTGCTGCCAGAAGTCTTCTGTAGTTGTCTGCTGGGTCTAATTGGCTTTAATTGTTGTTCAGGATTTTTATTTCTTTGTTGATATTCTGCCTAATTGTTCAATCCATTATTGAAAATTGGTCATTGAAGTTGACAACTATTACTATTTCTTTATTATTATAAATTTTATTTATGTATTTTGGGTTCATATATGTTTACAATTGTTACATCTTTCCTGATGGATTGACTTTTATCTTTGTAAAATTCCCTTTATCTCTAGTAACTTTAAATTTCAAAACTATCATGTTTTTCTTAGTGTAGTAACTTTAACCTTCCTTTGGTTGTTGCTCTTGTGATAAATCTTTTCACTTTCACTCTATTTGTGTTTTTCAATATGAAAATATCTCTTATAGGAAAATATAGTTAAGCAGTATTGTTTGTTTTATTTTCTTTCAGTTTGGCTATCTATTGGAGCTTTCCTGGCGTTGTGGTTAGAGCAGCTGACTGCTAACCAAAGGTCATCAATTTGAACTATGGGAGAAAGATGTGGCAATCTGCTTCCATAAAGAATTACAGCCTTGGGAACCATGTGGGGGAATTTACTCAACTGTGGCAATGGGTTTGGTTTGACAGTCTGCATTTTGCCAGGGTTGTTTAATCTGTTCACATTTAATGTTGTAATTGATACAGCAATATTTACATTTAGATTTTACTTTTTCTGTATGCTTCATGGCTTTTTTTCTCCTTTCCCTCCATAATAGCTTTCATTTGCATTAAGTGGCTATTTTAATGTAGCATTGTAATTTCTCTAATGCTTTTTTCCATATATGTATTTTAAAGGGTTTTCTCTATAGTGTTTACTGTAAGTTTTGCTATATACATCTTTTAATGACCCAATTTGTTTCACATTTGTACCAGCTTAATTCTAGTGATATATATAGAAAGGTTATTCCTATGTAGCAGTTCCTTTGTACTCCCTTTTTGTGGCTCAAACGCACTGCCAATGAGTTGGAAATGATTCCAACTCGTGGTGGTGACCATACAGGACAGGGTAGAATTGCCCCCGTTTCCAAGGCTGTAAGTCTTCATGGGATTAGAAAACCTTGTCATTCTCGTGCATTTTGTGACATTCCTACTGTTGTTACAAATTGCGAACCAACACATACTTTTTGCTTTGCCATTTGTGGCCATTTCTTTAGCTTATTACAACTTTGTTCTTGCCTACCTCCTTTGTGAAAACATGCAAGGGAGCTTGAAAAAGTTCATGGAAAAATTGAATTATAGGATAATTCCCCTTGTATTTCTGTAAATTATCGATCCTCAATAATTATGTGCAATATTACATTGTATCATTTCTTAAATCAGTTGAAAGAAATAAAAAACGTCATCATTTACAGTGTCTTTATAGTTGCATAGCTACTGTTGGTGTCCTTTTTGTCTGGGTGGATTTGAACAACTCTGGAGTCATTTGCTTTTTAAAAGACCTCAACCTCTTGCTTTTTTTTGGGGGGGGGGGCGGGTAAGTCTCTTTTGCCTTCATTTTTGAGTGATGGCTTAGATGAATATAGGACTCATGGCCCACTGTTTTTCTTTGTAAAAAGAATCATTTTGGGGCGCTTACAACTCTTTTAGCAGTCAATACATCGATTATATCAGGCATATTTGTACGTATGTTACTATCATCATTTTCTAAACATTTACTTTCTATTTAAGCCCTTGAAATCTCCTCTTTTTTTTCTCTCTCCCACCCGTGTGACCCCTTGATAAATTATTTACTGTTTTCATATCTTACACCAACTGCTATCTCCCTTCACCCTGGTTTCTATTGTTTACCCCCTGGGGGTGGGCGGGGGTTAGGCATCAATCCGTGTAATTTGTTTCCCCTCCCCTCTTTCCCCCACCTTCCCCCCTACTCTTCTGGTATTGCTACTCCCATTTCTGCCCCTGAGGGGTTTATCTGACCTGCATTCCATGTGTCCTGAGCTCCTATCTGTCCCAGTGTACATGCTCCGGTCTTGCCAGAATTGAAAGGCAGGACGGGTCATGATAGTGAGGGGTCATGATAGTCATGGGGGGTGAGGAAGCCTCAAAGGACCAGAGCAATATTGTGTGTTTTTTGATGCTATACTGCGCCCTGGTTGACTCGGCGCTTCCTTGTGACCCTTCTGTCAGGGGATGTCCTCTTGTCTACAAGCAGGTTTTGGGTCTTTGCTCCGACTCCTTCACTGTCGTCTTAGAGCATTTTGATTATGCTATCCCACTAACCTCAGTGTCACTGCTGAGAAGTAAGCTCTTATTTTGTTGGTGGTCATTTCTAAGTACTGAAAGGTTTACCTCTTGATACTTTCAAGATTGTCTCGTTACTTCTGGTTTCCAGCATTTCTATTTTTCGGTGTCTGTGTTTGATATTTATTCTGACTCCAAAGTGCATCTCTCTCAGCTTTCTGTCTCCCCCACCCAACCCAACCCCAATTTCTCTTGTGAAAACTAGCATGCCTACAGGTTAGCCTTTATATCTTGAGCCCTATCTCAACTGCCTTCCACCAAAAACTCTATGGTGTGATTATATATGCTTCATTTTCTGCAGGCTTTAGGCTTTATTACAAATGACATCACCCCTATGATAGAAACTTCAAAGTCAGGGTTCTGGAAATATGAATGGAGATGAACCAAACCTCTCTGGTTGACATCCTGCCATTAGGGCAAGGACTAAGTGGACACAGTCGGTAACAGCCTAAGGGCCTCTGAGCTGCCTCTTATTTAGCAGAGATTAATCTACTCTAATCTCCCTTTTCAAAATTTCACATTAAATTAAAATTTAATTTTATAACTGAAACAATCATTCTTTATATGACTTGTAGATTTTCCCTTTATGATTTAAAGAGCAATGTTTAAAATCTTTATCTTATTTTGAAAATATGGAAAAATGAAAAATAGCACGAGTCCAAATTAAAGACAGGTGTGTTAGGCAGGGTTCTCTAGAGAAACAAAGCCAGGGCACTTATGGTTTTATATGTCTACGTAAGAGAATAGGTTTAAATAGTGAAAGGACTACAACAGCAAATTAGTCCACACAGCTGTACAGAAAGCTCATTCTAGCTCACTTTCATGGAACAGTTAATTTACTGAAGGGCCTTCTGACTCAAGTTGGCTGCTAGCCCAGGGCCAAGGAAGCAGAGAGTTGGAAGATGAGATGTCAAGACAATCAGAGGCCCATAGCACAGTGAAGCAGGTCGTGGTGGAGCCTCATGGTGTAGCAATGTGAAGTGGCTGATGAGAGTGTCTTGAGTGGTAGCAAGATGAGCAGAGTTTGCCAGCAAGCAGTAGACACCGCAAGGTGGGGCTGTGCCCCAGTGCGGAACAGCTAGGCACAGTGACGTTGTCTACCACGGTACACGGGTTGGCTTGCCCCACAGGTGGCACAGCATGCGTGTTGAGGCAGGACAGCTAACTCAGAAAGAGGAAGGGCCTGACTTTGAAGAGCCATTTCTCTGTTGAGCCTCCCAAAGAGATCATCAAGTTGTAACCTGATTGACAGGCTAAACTCCATGCACATCTTTTTTCAGGTGCCATGTTGGCACAAGAAAACCTATCACACCATGAACTTTTGTAGTACTGGAAAATTACTCAATTGTAGGTTGTATTAGGGAGAAAAGAAATTTACATTCTCGTCTTTTCTCTTTATAACCAGTAGGGTAACATTGAGGACGTCATTTTATTTGGATTTCTCTTTTCCTATTGTGAAATCTAGGCTATAGATTAATTATCTTAACAGATATTCTAAAGTGATCACGCTCATCCCCAGTAAACTCATTTTATCCTAATCAACAAAAGGATAAACAAATGATTTGAATAAATTCATATTCTTTGTCCTTAATGGGTACTAAGTTTAAAGGTATAACAATATCCAGAGAAGTCTAAATTCATGTATATGTTTTAAAGTAACCTTTCATGTTTTTTTTTTGTCGCCATCTTGTTTCCCCCTCCCTTTCATGTTTTTATGGAAGTAATGTTTGTTAACTATTTTTAAAAAAACCCAACTCATGGCAATCTTGTGTGTTACAAAGTAGACTGCTTAATGGGTGTTTTATGACTGTGTCCTTTATCAGTGCAGATCCTGAGCCATTCTTCCATGGCACTGCTGGTTGGGTTAGAGCCTGCAACCTTTTAAGTCAAGTGCAAACCATTTGTACTACCCAGTGATCTGCTGTTAAATATAATGGGAGAGAAAAAAGCTGTAAATTCACACACAAACACACTTACTATTCTTTCTCCCCATTATGTAGCTAATCTAGCCTTTTTTTTTAGCCAGCTGCATAATTTTGTATCTGCTTCAACTAAAAGCAATAATGAACATATTTTATATATTTGTTTTTTTTAGAATTTTACACGTGCAATCTTTTTTTTAAGAGTTGGGAAAAAATTATTGCTGCACCCATTTTCCAGAAAAATAACGAAGCACCTGAAAGGAATTACATGTAGCCAAGTCATGGTTTTATTAATATAGTAGCTTTTCTTTTGTCATAATTGCCCTTTTCAGAATGTGTCCATCCCTGGCATTTCTTCTCATAAAAACCTCTTTCACTGATATTTTAAGTCCCAATTATAAAAATAATGTTAAGCTGCTGTTCAATATCTGGTGGGTGAATATGTAATTCTAGTACATCTGCCTTGCTCCCTCATAGTGAAGAAATTGAAGTCTTTGCTTCCTGAAGATAATAAGTGTATTATATTTTACTGGTTTATTGCTTTATATGGTTTTCTTCATTCTCTTTGTTCTTATGAACACTACAACAGGATTTCTTTAGTTTCATGAAAATGTTTTACATAATCTTATCCTCAGAATCTCATAGTTTAAATATTCATATTAGGATTTAAAAGGGTAGGAGAAGAGGAAGGAAATATGTTTAGACCCAATCCCAACTACATGGACAGCCCCCTCTCCCCCTGAAGAATCTACTTCAGAGGATAGCACTGAAGCTGCAGCTCAGGGAGAGAGACACGTCAGATCAGAGCACACAGGAGCAAATGAAGGGGGAGGAAGAGAGAGTGGAGCACGTCCAAGTCCACCAGGCTTTGAGGACGATATCCCCGCTCAGAGCAGCCAATCCACAGAGAGGACGATATGGCCGGCCCCACTACGAGACACGACATCCTTCACTGACCCATAGCCCTACAGGTGACAACACTGGAGAGAGTGTGGGAAGTGCACCCTATCTGACCCCACCACATGGAAGCAAAACACTAAGGGCGTGCAACAGAACAGCAAGGGGAGCAGAGCAAGGAAGTCCTGATGGTGTACCAAAAATAGACTTTGGGGCCAGAGTATGGCACCCCATTAAACTCGACCGGAAAACACTCCTAAAGGTCAACAAACAGACCTCGAACTGTTTACAGGCTTTTCTTTTTTTTGGTAATAGTTGTTATTTTCTCTCTTGTTTTTGTGCATGTTATAATTTCTCCAGGTCTAGCTAGATAAGATAGGCAGGATAAACAATCTGGAGGAGAAAACAACGGGACTGACAGTTCTGAGGGGACATAGGGGAAAGGAAGTGGTGTTAACAAACCCAGGGACAAGGGAACAACAAGTGATCCAAAATCAGTGTTGAGAAGGGTGTAAGAGCCTTGGTAGGGCTTGATAAAGGACAATGTAACCGAGAGGAATTACTGAAATCGAAATGAAGTCTGAACATGATAGTGGGACAAGAGAAAAGTAAAAGGAAATAGAAGAAAGAACTAGGAGGCAAAGGGCATTTAAAGAGGTCCAATTACAGGCATGTACATACGTAAATATATTTATATATGATGACGGGGAAATAGATCTAGGTGCATATATTTATAGGTTTAGTATGAAGGTAGCAGATAGACATTGGGCCTCTACTCAAGTACTCCCTCAATGCAAGAACATTTTGTTCTAGTAACCTGGCATTCCATGATACTCACCTTCCCGACATGATCACTGAAGACAAAGCATGCACATAGCAAATGTGGTGAAGAAAGCTGATGGTGCCTGGCTATCAATAGATAGAGCGTCTGGGGTCTTAAAGGCTTGAAGATAAACAAGCATCCATTTAGCTCAGAAGCAACAAAGCCCATGTGGAAGAAGCACACTAGCCTGTCTGATCTTGAGGTGTCAGTAGGATCAGGTATCAGGCATCAAAGAACAAAAAAATCCTACCATTGTGAATGAGGGGAAGTGCAGAATGGGGACCTAAGTCCTTTCTCTAAGCAACTGGACATCCCCTTGCAGAGGGTCGTGGGGAGGAGACAAGTCAGGGTGCAGTGTAGCAACGATGAAGCATACAACTTTCTTCTAGTTCCTAAACGTTTCCTCCCTGCCCCACCCCCCACTATCATGATCCCAATTCTACCTTACAAATATGGCTGAACCAGAGGATGTACACTGGTACAGATAGGAACTGGAAACACAGGGAATCCAGGACAGATGAACCCCTCAGGACCAGTGGTGAGAGTGGCAATACCAGGAGGTTGGGGAGAAGATGGGTTAGAAAGGGGGGACCGATTACAAGGATCTGCATATATCTCCCTCCCTGGGGGATGGACAACAGAGCAGTACGTGAAGGGAGATTTTGGACAGTGTAAGACATGATAAAATAATAACTTATAAATTATCAAGGGCTCATGAAGGAGGGGGTGCGGGAGAGACGGGAAAAATGAGATAATAACAAGGGCTCAAGTAGAAAGCAAATGCTTTGAGAATGAGGATGGCAACAAATGTACAAATATCCTTGACACAATGAATGGATATATGGATTGTGATAAGAATTGTACAAACCCCCAATAAAATGATTTTTTTTAAGTTTAGAATTTTAAATCCTAGCTGGAAAATGCTTTGTAGTCCTGATTCTTTTTTAAAGAAACGTTTATTATTCTCTTAAGCATACTTAAATACAGGAAAGTAAGTCATGTGTGCTTTATTTCTTCCTAGGTTCGCCAGGCAGCTTTTCAGTCGCTGGGACCTTTCATATCTACCTTTGCTAATCCGTCTAGTTCCGGCCAGCATTTTAAAGAAGAAGGCAAAAGCTCAGAAGATAACTTGTCAATAGAAGGAATAAATAGGTAGACTTTTTAAAACATCATTTTCAGATTTTAGTACTTCTGAAATGTTCATTTCCTCTGTTTATAAATAAATGCTTTGGGGGTAGAGCTTATTATTTTTCTTGAATATAAAGACTGGTAACTATTTTCATAATATAAATTTAAATGCATTTAGTTGCTAATGTCTATCAGACTAGTTACCTATGAGGTGGAAAGGTGTATGTCACATGCTTATTTGTTCTCTTTATTTAAAAAGTCATTTAGCAAGTAAACAACCTGTTTAATATTTAGAATTTACAAAGTAGTAACTTTACAATGTAGAAGTATTTCTTTGTAATTAAGGAATAAAACCTAATTTAATAATAATAATTGTTTCTTTTAGTATATACTCAATTTCTGCTATTTTCCCTTTCTTGTTAGTTTAATTAAAGGTGTTGAGCCTCATAATTGAGGGGAAAATATTTTAATGATGAGCAACAGAGTAGTATGCTTATTCATGAAAATATAAATTTTTAGTGTATTTTGGGGAATATGTTGGTAGTCAAAAAGTATTGCCACTGGGGTTTCCTTAACACCCCTCCCCCATTTATGGATACATAGGTTTATTCCAAATAAAATATGTTTGAACGTGTCCCTGTCACCCAACAAGTTCTGGTGGTTACAGACAGTTCTTTCATTACCAAAAACCAAACAGTGCTATCAAGTCATTGCCATCGAGTCATATGCTGACTCAGCTACCTATAGGACAGGGTAGAACTGCCCCTTCTGAGTTTTTGAGATTATAACTGTTACGGGAGTAGAAAGCCACATCTTTTTTCTGAGGAGCAGCTGGTGATTTTGAAGTAATGGTCTTGCAGTTAGCAACCCCATGCATAACCACTACGCTACCAGGCTCCATGTTTGGCAGCCTTCAAAGAAAAACTCCAATCAAAAGAGTGGTTTACAAAGGGGATCTGCCGGGCCAGTTAAATTCAAGGCAGAAAAAAAGGTAAGCCCTGAAGGTTATTCTGGCTATCTTTTGCATTCCCTAGGGTTAATATTTATAGATTCCCACCCCCACCCCACCCCAAGAGAGCACAGGACAATTACAAGGACTTAAGAACTTTTGCAAACATGGAAAAGTACATTGGTGAGGAAATGGCCAGGAAAACGGTGCCAAGGAATGTTACTCCATCACGATAATGGACCTACTCATTCTTTGAGGGCGGTTCAAAGGACCGTCTTGTGAGAATTTTGTTGGAAAACCAGGCCCTTATCCTACATTTCTGAATTTGCCCTTGCAGACTTTATTGTTATCCCCAAACTGAAAGAACATTTAAAAGGAACATGATCTGCGTTCCATGAGGATGGAATGATAGAAATAAATCAAAGAACATAGAATTCTTTGGGGACAGTGTTAGAGATATGGAAACATCCTTCAGAAGAGCATAGACATAGAGGAGATGACAAGAAATAATAACTCCACATTTTGATACACTTATGTGTAGTAAAGGTTTCTTTGGTTTTGTACAAGTTGTTTTTTACTTTCCCCCTTATATATCAACTTTGATAGTCATATACTTGAACTAATTTAGTACTTTTTTTTAAAGGTAATACTTGAGTTGTCATAGTGACTTGTGTCCTCCTGTGTCATGATGCTAATGGAAATTTTCTTCTCTAGGTCTTGATACTTAGTGTTTGCTTTCTTGGCGATATGATTGGGCAGTTCTTCCTTTCTTTGCTGCCTTGTTTTACCTCTTTGCTAGTTCTCCTACCGTCCTGCTGAATGAATAGTCAAACAAATCTGAGGCACTGTTTTTGTAAAGGAAGAAAAATTCTTCTAAACCTGCCTTGTTCCAAAACAAAGTCTTATCAATTCTTTTGAAAACAGCTTCTTTGAGGAGTTTAACAAAATGATGGTGGGGAAAAATGTCTTTTTAAATTTTAAGTAAAGTAATAATAATAATTAAACTTTGTCTTTTTATCTCTGAACTATAGTTAAGTGTGGCAAAGCTTGTTATGTAACTTATTTTGAAGGCTCCGAGTGATCTAGCAGATGAAAACATAGAATTGTATGGGATGGAGGTCTGTAGACCCTGTAAAGTGCCAGGTAGCCTTTTAGCTGGACATCCATAGGGCGTTGTTGGAACCGCTACTCTCTGCCTTTGCAACCCCGCAGCCGCTGTGCAGTTTGCATGAATGCACAGGCTTGCCTAAGTACCAAAATGTTTGCTGGAGCTGCCTGGACATCAGTGGAAGAGCTATTTTAAGGCAATTGTCTTTTGCTACAAATGTCAGTTCTTCTGGGAGTTAGATAAACCTTTATGACAAATGAAATGTATAATACTGGGCTTTCACTATCTCACTAGACTTTACTGAATTGTGGTAATGCTTTGATGGGCGCTAAGAATTCCTAGGTAAGGAAGGGTATTAGATATTTTAAAAGCTTTCGTATAATTTAACTTCCTGTTTTCAAAAAGAGTACTATGTATTTTTTATGCTCAAAAGGTACCTATTATACTGTTCCTACAAACCATGCAGTGTATTGCATATTAGTTTTTTTTATGTGTGCTATGCATATTCATGGGCACATAAGGAGTAAACCCCATTAATACTAACTTTAAAAGGTTTATGTCTCAAGTGGCATATTTCTATTATGTCAGGCTAATTTGTTCATTATGCACAAATGGAGCACCCAGTAGAAATAAGATAGCTGAAAAGGTAGAGCTTGATTTGTTTTCCAAGTTTCCAAGAATTCTAATTTCTCAACTTTATATCTTAAGAAGGAAGCATAATTTTAGCAATATAGTTCAACTATTTATTTCATTAGATTTTGGAAGCATTTAGTATGGTCTTTATGAAGAGGAATCAGTTTGATGGCAATGAGTTTTTAAGATTTTAATAATCTCTTGAATCGTTTCTTGATCATAAACTTCTGACCTTATGTAGCAGATTTATTTTTCACTCAACCTGGAGAAGGCTGCTTCTGTTTCTTTGTTAAATCTAGAAGCAGAGTTAGATTTAATTTGCATATTAAATTATATAAAATCGGCTGTTTTCCCCCATATTTAGATAAATGGAATATTATATTGCTCTCTGAATGTACTGTTCCTTTGGTTCCCCCAACTTGGTACTTTCTGCATCGAGAGTCATTTTATTCCATCTCTACCCTTACTTAATAAAGTGAATGTCTACTCTGGCCTACCTGCAGGAAGTCTTTCCTGAAAGCGTAGACCCTTCGCTCCACTGCTGTCCATATCACTGGATTAGAGTACCATTTGTTTCTTTTCCTCTGCATCAGAGTGTACTGCTGTCGCTGGAAGGTTTTGTTTGGAGCCAGAATCAGTGTTTTGTTCCTTGTTTTAATTTTGCCGTTGATATCTATAGTAAAACATACTAGTTTAACAGATTCTGCCTGTATGCTTTACAGAAATGGATTACACTTAATGTGCAACGATTCTTATCTTCCTTTTCTGAGTTGGTCCTCATCAGTTGACATAAGTTCATTGCCTCCTAAACATCTTAGCGGAACTTTTAGGTTGCTGTTGTCTATGGGATTTCAAATAGATAGTTCCTAAAAGAGCATGATGCAAGGCACAGCGGGTCTCTACTAGTTAAGCTAAAGGATTTGGCGGCTTAAGAAGACGTTAGGGAATATTTTGGGTTAAGGTTTAAAGATGATCTCAGGATGGTAGTTTCAGTGGTTCATGTACATGGCTCCAGAAGTGAGAATTTTAAATCGTGTCATGAATTTCCTTCCTTTTGATCAAGGTCCTTTTTATAGTAGCTGATCAACGTGGTCACTGATGGTAGTGGGACACCAACAGTTCTGGTCTCATGACAAAGGCAGCTGTTATTCATGGTTGCAGTCAGCCACGCGTTCCTTTTCCTCTTTGCAAAAATGGCATGAAGCAGGGAAGGCACCATATTCTGACCGTCTGACTTCCTTATTGCCATGAGGTGCAAAGGTCAAACATGCCTCCACCCTCCATCTTTCTTTAACTATTGTGACACCAACCGTTCCTCCCACAGCTCACTACATCTACACTGGGTTCAGTAATGTATTGCAATGACCATATAGAACCTAAGAGACAATGCTCACAGTGAGGGGCTTCCTTAGAGAAGTTAACAGGTTGGCACAAGTCAATATCAGAAAACAGGATACAGTCATTGGTCCACACCTCATCTCACCCAGCAGCCAACTCTTTTTCTGGTCTTAAACCTCTCAGCCACATGGTCCCTTGGCTTCTGCCTCCTTGGACAAGGAAGCCCATCTTTCACTCTGCCACACATTCTCAGTCTCATCACTGCTCCTTGCCTCAGCCTCTGGCTTTGTCCTGGATCCTGTACTGTCCGTTGTATAACCTCGGGTGCCTCTGGTCTTGGTCTCTCCAGTTCAGACAAAGATCTTGAGCATGTTCCACTAACAATGGTCCTGGGATCGTTCTCCTTCTGAGATGCCACTTATTCACGGAGGAATGGCGTTGGTGATGACCGTGTGTTTTCTGTTTCAGTGGACCATACATACCCACAGGGAAAACAAAGGAAAGTGACTTAAGTCACACCTGCTAATGAGGTTACATCTATGAAGGGTATATCCCACCTCAATCCTGTAACAGTGAACTTGCTACAAAATGAAATTACAGCCATAGGCAGTGACTGTTGTTGTTGTTATTGTTAGGTGCCTTCAAGTAACTTTTGACCCATAGCAACCCTACGTACAATAGAATGAAGTAGTCCCCAGCCCTGTGGCATCCTCACAATAGTTCCTGTGCCTGAGCCCATTGTGACAGCCGCTGTGTTAATCCATCTTGTTGAGTGCCTTGGTCTTCTCACTGCCCCTCCACTCTACCATTCACGACATGTACTTTTCCAGGGACTGATCTCTCTTGACAACATGTCCAAAGTGTGTATGTAAGGTGAGGCCTTGTCCTCCTTGCGTCTAAGGAAAGGAGCCACACTTCTTCCAAGACAGATTGGTTGGTCTTTTTAGAAATTCATGGTACTTTCAATATTCTTTGCCCATACCACAATTCGAATGCATTGATTCTCTTCCAGTCTTCCTTATTCAACATCCAGTTTTCACATGGTGTGAGGCAATGGAAAATAAATATGGCTTGGGTCAGGAACGCCTTAGTCCTCAACATAACATCTTTGCTTTTCAGTACTCTAAAGAGGGCTTGTGCAGCAGATTTACCTAATGCAACTTGATTTTTAATTTTAAAAATTTTTAATTTTTACCTAATGCAACTTGATTTACCTAATGCAACTTGATTTGACTGCTGCTTCCATGTGCATTGATTGTGGATCCAAGCAAGACAAAAGCCTTGATAACTTCACCCTTTTCTCCATTAATATTTTTTTAATTTTATGATTAATTAGGAGTTAATACATATATCATTGCATAGTTCAATCGTGTCAAGCAGAATTGTACATTGCTACCACAATCAGTTTCCACACATTCTTTTTCTTCCTGGACTCCTTGATATCATCTCCCCCTTCACCCTAAGCCCCTCCCCCACCAAAGTAACACCCTTATTCTTCTTGCTGTCCCCATAGTTTCAGCAGTGCTGGGTTTCACATACTGAAACACAAAAAAACATATAACAGCTTTATAAGGGTGAACTCCAATGACATAACACCTCTGAGATACACCCTAATCTGAACAAACAAAGCAAAACAAAAATACAGAAAAATGTTCTCCATTTATCTTGACGTTTCCTACTAGTCCAGTTGTGAGTATTTTGGTCTAATTTACATTGAGTGGTAATCCAACAGGAAGGCGCCGATCCTTGATCTTCATCATTAAACGCTTCAAGTCCTCACTCGCAGCATGCAAGGTTGTGGCATCTGCAGATTGTAGGTTGTTCATCATCCTTCCTCCGAGCCCGATGCTGCATTCTTGTTCATATTAGCCAGCTTCTCTGATTAATTGCTCAGTGTACAGACTGAATAAGTATGGTCAGAGGATACAACCCTGGCACACCTTTCCTGATTTAAGATCCTGCAGCATTCCATTGTTCCGTTCTCATAACCGCCTCTTGAGCCATGTACACGTTCTGCATGAGCCAGTGAAGTGTTCTGGAGTCCCCATTCTTCTCAAGGTGATCCATACTTTGTTAATGATCCACACCATCAAATGCCGGGTTGTAGTCAGTAAAACACAACATCTTTCTTGTGTTTTTGCTTTGAGCCAAGATTCCTTTGACAACAGCAGTGAGACCCTGTTCTGAAGCCAGCCTGGCCCTCGGGCAGCTCCCTGTCAGTGTACCGCTGCAGGTACTGGATAACCTTCAGCAAAATTTTACTTGCATGTGATATTAGTAATAACAGTTCAGTAGATTGAACTTGAGGCTTGAATTTTTTTCCTTGTTGAGTTTAAGATATGCTTAGTATGTTCTTCCTTTTTGGTTTTCTAACTAGGTTTTTGCACATTTTGTTACAATATTTGAATTTTCTGGAGCTGCCCTTTGAAAGTTTTTGTTCAGTTCTTTGAAGTCATCCGTCATTTCTTCCATGTGACTTAACTGCTCTGTGATGAAGAGCAAGTTTCAGAGTCTCTTCTGACATCCACTTTGAACTTTTCTTTCTTTCCTGTCTTTTTAATGACCTTTTGCTTTCTTCTTGGATGCTCTTGATGTCCTCCCGCAGCTCAGCAGGGCTTCTGTCATTAGTGTTGAGTGGATCAGATGTGTTCTTGAGCAGGTTTCTAAATCTGGGCGGGATAGACTCAAATTTGTATTTTGGGTCTCAAGGATTTGTTTTAATTTTCTGCAGCTTTTTTCCTGCACTTACCTAGGAGCAATTGAAAATCCCTTCCACAGTCAGCCTGGTTTTAGCTGCTGATCTTGAGCTTCTCTATCTTCTCTTCCCACAGATGTAATCAGTTTGCATTCTGTGTATTCCATTTGGAGAAGTCCATGTGTGTAGTCATAGCAGCTTTTTGTGTTGTGAAAAAGGTATTTGCTTTGAATAAGTCATTGGCCTTGTGAAATTCTATCATGCGATTCTCAGCTTCACTTCTGTCACCATGACCATCTTTCCCCAACTTCTGTTCATTCCTCTTTGTTAACAGCTTTTGCAGTCCAATCACCAATAATTATCAGTGCATCTTGATCGCTTGTTTGATCAATTTCCGATTGAAGTCATTGGTAGACATCTTCAACTTGTCCATCATTAGCTTTTGTGTTTGGTGCATAAATATTAATAACAGTTGAATTGATTAGATTACCTTGAAGGTAGATAGAGATGATCCTATCACAGACGCGTTGCACTTCATCATTGATTTTGAACTGTCTCTTTTGACAAAGCAGTGCCATTCCTCTTGATGGTGTTATTCCTGGCATGGTTAATCATACGATTTCCCGAATCAAAGTGGCCAGTATCAGTCCATTTCAGCTCATTAATGCCTAGGATATGTATCCGTTTCATTTTTGACGACTTCCAAATTTCCTAGATTGCTACTTCATTCCAAGTTCCGATCCTTTTTGCCACAGTTTCTCATTACCTTGAGTCGTGCCCCATCAGCAAATGAAGATCCTGACGTCTCCATTACAATATGCTTTACTCCATGGTCGCCTCCACTCCAAGAAAACCGCTCTCTTCAGTCACGTTTTGAGTGTCCGCAGACTCAGGGGCCCAGCCTCTAGTACTGCCTCTGACAATGTTCTGCTTCCTTTCATGAGATCTTTAGTGTCTAACACATGTTTCAAAGCCAAGCCATGCATAAGGGCTTAGCAACTCCTTCCTCCTAAGTGGGGAGGTAATGACTTTCTCACTGACTGTTAGTCTGCAAGCTCCACTGAAGGCTGTTCACTTTGGGTGACTGCTGACATTTGAAGTACCAGTGATACAGCTTCCAGCCTCACAGCAACTCGCAGGCCACCACAGTATGATAAAGAGAGACAAGTTTGGAGGCAGTGGCTAGAAAGCCAAGGCTAGAAGGACTGTATTAATGGGCTATATCACACTACTCTGACTCTCCTTACTCTGTTTTCCAGGTGAATAGAGACCTTTTGTTTCATTTTGAATAGTTGCTTGCAACCATTATTATCTTTGTGTAATTAATTTATTTTCCAGTCATCCTTTGGCCATTTTTAGGCTAGGAATATGAAGTCATTTCTGTGTACCCAATTTACCTCTTGCCAACTTCCCCTGCAACCAACTTCTTTTTAACCCTTTGTGAATTCATTGAAATTCCACAAAAACCAGTCTTCCATGCAGCAGTTATAGACATCCTACTTCATGCATTTGACAGTGCAACCCTAGCACCTCCTACCTCCACTTTGTATTCCCCTCCTAGACGCCTTCCTCTCTCCCAGCCCATCCGAACTCTGTCCCTAGACAAGTACTGCCTCCTTTCCCTGACTTCCAAATGGTTGAGTGTTCTCCAGTGGGCATGCCTTCCTAGGGTTACTGCTTCTATAGGTACGTCTCTTTGGATGGAAATTGAGCCAGGGGGGAGAATACATTTCAGACCTGAAGAGTAACATTGACCACTCTTCTTTATCTAGTCAACAAGCTTGGTAGGTTTGTTTTGTGAGTGTGTGTGTGTGTGTGTGTGTGTGTGTGTGTGAGAGAGAGAGAGAGAGAGAGAGAGAGAGAGAGAGAGAGAGAGAGAGAGAGATTTTGGCCACTCTGGTTCATTAGGTATTATTTGAGCAGGTAGTGAGTGGCCCATGACCAGGCAGTGCAGGCACCAACCACATGTATTAATTCTTATGTTGTCAAGCTGCTGTCCCAATTGAACGTAAAATTTTAAAGTTAGATTGAATAATTTGAGAAAAAAAACTTAAATAGCATACAGAATCATTTAGATTTTCAACTGTTTGCTTGATAATATTTACCATATCCTACTTTTTAAAAAGTGAATTCTTTGAGAAGTTTTAAGCATGAGGTCTTTTTGCCTTTTAAAAATAATTCACTGTGCATTTCTTCAAAATATAAGCATTCTTATATAATCACAGTACAATTACCAAAATTTAGGAAGTAGACATTTATGCATTATCATTGTGTAATTTAAGACTGTTCAGCTTTCACCATTGATCCCACCAATGATCTTTATAGTAAAAGAAGAAAATTGCATACTTTTAATAAGGCAAAAATGACTGGGAAATATGATAACTCATATACAAATAGAAGACATATTTGTGTAGCAGCATTACCTGAAGGCATTCTTTTGGAGAGGAAAACTATCTTACCAGATCTTAGCCAATCCTTTGATTTTGTGAGTGAGCAATAAGTTCTTAATAGGCGTCAGAGTTTTATGTTAATCCAGCATCAGTGCTGGCAGTAGCAATCCAAGAATTTACAGTCCACTGTGATCACAATTGTAATACCAGTTTATGATAAGTGCCTATTGTATGTCTTATATTTAAAATGGAAAGGAAATAACAATTTACGGTGCTATCATTGTGTACTGTATTTTCAGCCACACACACACATATATATATATTGCTTACCTGTTTTCTAAATCTTTTTAATAACCTATTTTTAAATAAATATTCTTGAAAATAACGTCAGTAAACAATAATCCTGTGAAAAACATGTATTCCCTTCTCCCATGTTCAGTGTGTATACACTGTGCCCAAGAGGGCTTTGGGACTGGCCATCACCTGCTTTAACTGGAAGACCATGTAAAGAACCACGTTTAATTTTTCTCCATGTTTTCCACACACATTTACCTACATCCTTACTTCGATTTCAGGGTTTTTTTAATACTGATTTAAAAAAAATAATTTTATTGGGGGCTCGTACAACTCCTATCACTATCCATACACACATCCATTTTGTCAAGCACATTTGTATATTTATATTTATTTGTATATTTATAGCTTCCCCTTCTTCCTTTCTAACATCTCGTCCTCAGAATATGCTTGTCTGTCAATCTTTTCTAAAAGGAAAAATAATTTCTTCTTTGCTTCTATGCAATTATCATGTTCACCCTTCTTTTGTCTTGCTTCACACACAGCTCGGCCCCCCATGCCACAAATGCCTCTCTAAGGTGATGGACCACCAGATCTGTCATTGATTGCCAGCTCTTTCCCTGGTGTCTGACCAGTGTTCCGTAGGCATCACCACTGTCTAGAATTTAACATGCTTAATTCATCCTATCTGAACCTTAGCTCATTAACAGTCTCATCGTCTTGAGCTGTTTCTATCATCATCTGTTTAACTTTTCTCATAAACCTGAAAATCTTTTGGGATTCTCCCACCATTGTTAACTTTATAATGCCTTTATTAGTGAACAAATGCTATTTATTTTTGTCTTTTGGACATGTTTATAATTATCATAAAACAGTATCATAATCTATTTTCTGATTTCTGCTTATCTTCCCTTTGTTCCATTTTATATACTGCTTCCAAAGTAGACATTCAGGGACAATACAGTGAATCATGTAATTCCCTTAATTCCTGTGTGTGTGTGTGTGTCTCATCTGACAAATTCCAGAGTTATTTGACTCAGAATACCATGATTCCTGTGAGATTTTTCATTCTTGCCTCCTTAGCATACTTGCAATCATAGCAAACGCCTTGCCATTTTCAGAATCTACCGGTACTTCGCCTGTTCTCTCTCTCTTGCTTTTGGTCATGTTATTTTCTTCTGTAAATACTTCTTCCTCTGAGCTTCGTTGACTGGTTCTTTTCCATGCAATTCAAGTGTCAGTTCCACCACAGCCTTTTATTATTCCTCTCATTCATTTTTCTTTAAATCACTTTATTGGGGCTCGTACAACTCTTATCACAATCCATACATACGTCCATTGTGTCAAGTACATTTGTACCTTTGTTGCCATCATCATTCTCAAAACATTTGCCTTCTACTTGAGCCCTTAATATCTGCTGCTCATTTTCCCCCTCCCTCCCCACTCCCTCCTACCTCATGAACCCTTCGTCATTCATGTGTTATTATTATTTGGTCATATATTACACTGTCTGATGTCTCCCCCTGCCCTCTTATCTGCTGTCCCTCCTCCAGGGAGGAGGCTATACGTAGATTCCTGTAATCAGTCCCCTCTTTCTATCCTACATTCTCTCTACCCTCCAGGCATCACCACTCTCATCACTGGTTCTGGAGTAGTCATCTGCCCTGGATTCCCTATGTTTCCAGTTGCTATCTGTACCAATGTACATCCTCTGGTCTAGCCAGATTTGCAACGTAGAATTGGGATCATGATTGTGTGTGTGTGGCGGGGGGGAGAAGTAATTAAGAACTAGAGGAAAGTTATGTTTCATCGTTGCTACCCTGCACTCGACCTGGTTCATCTCCTCCCCACAACCCCTCAGCAAGGTGTATCCAGTTGGCTACCATTAGGCTTTGAGTCTCCACTCTGCACTAACCCACATTTTCAATGGTATGATTTTTTTGTTCCTTGGTGCTTGATACCTGATCCCTTCGACATCTCATGGTCACACAGGCTGGTGTGCTTCTTCCATGTGGGCTTTGTTGCTTCTGAGCTATATGGCCACTTGTTTATCTTTGAGTCTTTAAGACCCCAGATGCTATATCTTTTGATAGCCGGGCACCATCAGCTTTCTTCACCACCTTTGCTTATGCACACATTTGTCTTCATTGATTGTTATCAGGGAGGTGGGCATCCAGTGATACGGTTTTTAGCTCTTTGATGTCTGATAACTGGTCCCTTCTGCACATTGTGGTCAGACAGGCTCGTTTGCTTCTTCCATGTGGGCTTTGATGATACTCAGCTAGATGGCCACTTGTTTATCTTTGAGTCTTTAAGACCCCAGATGCTATATCTTTTGATAGCTGAGCACCATTAGCTTTCTTCACCACATTTGCTTACGCACACGTTTGTTTTCAGTGGTGGTGTCAGGAAGGTGGGCACCCACTGATAAGGTTTTTAGCTCTTTGATGTCTGATAACTGGTCTCTTCTACACCTCGTGGTCAGGGGTGTGCTTCTTCCATGTGGGCTTTGATGCTTCTCAGCTAGATGGCCTCTTGTTTATCTTCAAGCTTTTAAGACTCCAGGCACTGTCAGCTTTCTTCTTTTGCTTATGCACACATTTTTCTTCAGCAATCGTGTCGGAAAGGTGTGCATCCTGGAATGCCAATTTATTAGAACAAAGTGTTCTTACATTGATTAAGTGCTTGAGTGGAGGCCCAATGTCCATCTACTTCCTCTGTACACTGTGCCCTTTGTATACTTCTAGACTTGCCTGCTATTCAGCCATCATCTGCGTATATATTCATTTCCCTACTCATCCATAATCTGAAGAGCAAGGTCTGCATCATTCACTGTTGAATCCTTAACATCACTTTTATTTGTGTGTTCAGTAAACGCTTCTTAACTTTGAGCTAAGTGAAGTAAAAAGACAACCAATAAATCTTATTGTATTGCTTTAATTTTGATGATGTCTGGCAGTAGTCAGTGAAATGTAATTTACGACATGTACCAGAAGTCCTTATCAATTAAGTTCTGGTCTATTTTAGGAAAACTTGGCACCTGAAAGTATATTGGGGAAAAAACCTTTATTTACTCTTAGGAGACTTTAAGAGGACAGTGAACAAGGAACGCGACTACTCCTAGGTAGAGTTTTTCCTTTCCTAACACAAAAAAACAGGTTTCAATTCTCAGTTCTTGAATGTCATTAAAGTGTCAGATAATTTTAAATTATATTTATCTTAAAATGTTTTGTAATAATTTATCTTTTTGCTATGTTTTGTTAGTTGTCTTTATATTTGGTATTTTAGAATTCTAGATTTGTAAATGTCATCTTTTCCAGTTACATCCAGTCCTCATGTATCTGCATGATTAAATTCCAAGACTAATTTATTATGCAGAAACCAACATTATAGTGAAAGTGGAGGATAAACATATCAGATTACATAATGGAGGATGACATTATTATATAGCCGCTAGGTTTTATCATTACATAAATGCTAGATTTCACGATGACTGTATTTTTATATAAATAACACATATCTTCGGGTTTATGTTGTTTGCAAACTGCACGGTCACCACCCAGCCCTGCTGTCCCTGTGCACGTTGGCGCCCTCGTGGCAGAGTGGTGATGCTACAGGCTGCTAACAGGGACGGCAGTTTGAAATCATCAGGCGCTCCAGGAGAGAAAGATGAGACTTTCTGCTCCCATAAAAGAGTTACCGTCTTGAAGACCCACAGAGCAGGTCTGCCCTGTCCTCCGGGAGTCGGAGCTTAGGCGATGGCAGTGATGATATAGTGGATAAGTGAGAAGTGGGTGAAGTGTATGATGCCTGAATCTTTTAAGGATCTAGACTTACACGTAACAGATGTTTGCAGATCTCTGAACCCAGTACAGCTGGAGGAAAAGAAACTATTTTAAGTACTGCAGCTAACCCTATGCAGTTTGTGGCTGCTCTTATTTTAATAGTTACCTTGTCTGAGCGCTGTGTATAGAATTTTTCATGACCTTTTTGGGTTTGTTTTTGGTAATTTTACTTTCACGGTTGTTTTGTTTGTTTGCTTGTTTTTCAAATAAAACAACAAAAGAGTCAGTGATGGAGAAGATGTCCCTGAGGATGCACAGACTCGGCCAGAGGCTCCGCTTTCAGACCTGAGTGTCAGCAATTCCAGCATCCAGCTGGAAGACACACTGGCAGAGCATGTGGAAATCACTCGGAGGTCTCCAGGTGCACTGAACATTCCAGTGGACAGCTCCTTACTTTGTACCTTGTCCCCAGAATCTCATCAGGATGGAGCTAGGAACGTGAATGCTAAAAAATCTGATACCTTCAAATCTCTACTGCGGCCAGAGGTGGGCACAAGTTTACAGGATTTTGCTCTCTCAGACCAGGAATTATACAACTCCTTCCATTTCTGGAGGACTCCTCTTCCTGAAATAGATATAGACACAGAGCTTGAACAAGAGTCTGGGGATAAACTCAGTCCAGAGAGACCAAAAGAAACTCCTGAAGTTGCTGTGCCCTGTTCTCCAAATATTACCATGGCCACCAGAAAGGAACTTGAAGAAATGATAGAAAATCTAGAGCCCCATATCGATGATCCAGATGTTAAAGGTAAGCTCTTTGGACCAAAATTGACATTCAGTGTTATTTTTTCTGAACTCCCCCCTGGGGAAAAAATGCTTCTTTAAAAATCCCGTATGACTAGTCATTATGTGTTCTTAAATTTACATGCAAGTAAAATGGATGCAATTTTTAGGAACTGTCATTTAAAATGATGCGTCCGTCACTGCTTTCATAACGGGTGTACAGACTTATTGATACACACGTCACACTCCAAAACTTTCCTTTACAATTTAAAATTTATGAACTGTCTCATTCTGCTCTGAGATTCATTCGCTTTTTCAAATAAAATAGTAACAAATGCAGTATTTCTTAGGAAGGATTATTGTCTAAACAATCGACAAAGGTCTGTTTTCTATAGAATACACGTTTTAAGGGCTGTGAACCTTTTCTTTCCAACACTGTCTGATGCTTAGAGATTTACCCATTCCCGAATTTTGTATATAGAAAAACATTTAAAAACAAACAAAACCTAACAAGACTAACAAAGTAAAGCAAAGCCGATAAAAATTTCAATAGAAAAAAAAAGCAGAAAATAGTGAAAACAAGAATAATTTTAAATGGATCACAGGGAGAATAAATGATAGGGTACTAATTTTTAACCTAAATGCATCTTCAGATATCATCTTTCCAATGCATTTTGCATGTAAGCAAGGCTATGCATCTCCGTGGTCCATGGTCAAAGGCATTTAATCCATGTGTATTTACCCTTCTTATTTTTTTTAAATCATTTTACTGGGGCCTCATGCAACTCTTATCAGAATCCATACGTACATCAATTGTGTAAAGCACATAAGCCCCTGGCATCAGCTCCTCGTTTCCCCCTCCCTCCCCGCGCCACCTTTCCTCATGAATCCTTGATAATTTATAAATTATTATTTTGTCATGTCTTTTCTGTTCTCCACCCCCCAGGGAGGAGGTTATATGTAGATCCTTGTAATCGGTTCCCCCTTTCCACCCCACCCTCCCTCCACCCTCCTGGTATCACCACTCTCATCACTGGTCCTAAAGGGATCATCCATTCTGGATTCCCTGTGTTTCCAGTTCCTGTTTGTACCTGAGTACATCCTCTGATCTAGCCAGATTTATATGGTAGAATTGGGATTGTGATAGTGTGGGGGGAGGAAGCATTTAGGAACTAGAGGAAAGTTGTATGTTTCATCGTTGCTACACTGTACCCTAACAAGCTCTTCTCCTCCCCGCGACCCTTCTCTACGGGGATGTCCAGTGGCCTACAGATGGGCTTTAGGTCCCCACTCCACACTCCCCCTCATTCACAATGATAAGATTTTTTGTTCTTTGATGCCTGATAACTGATCCCTTTGGCACCTTGTGTTCACACAGGCTGGTGTGCTTCTTTCATGTGGGCTTTGTTGCTCTCAGATAGATGGCCGCTTGATTACCTTCAAATCTTTAAGACCCTAGATACTCTGTTTGATAGCCAGGCTCCATCAGCTTTTTTCACCACATTTGCTTATGCACCCACTTTGTCTTCAGTGATCGAGTGTGCCTCATGGTTTGCCAGTTTAATAGAAAAAAGTATTCTGCCTGCTACCTTAATACTAAACCTATAAATATATGCACATAGATCTATTTCCACATCCTCATATATAAATATATTTACATATGTACATGCCTTTATTTAGACCTTTATAAATGCCCTTTGCCTCCTAGTTCTTTCCTCTATTTCCTTTTACTTTCCTCTTGTCCCACTACCATGCTCAGTCTTCATTTGGGTTTCAGTAATTCCTCTCGATTACATTACCCTTGGTCACACCCTACCAGGCCTCCTACACCCTTCTCACCACCGATTTGGGTCACTTGTACCCATGTTCCTAGGTTTGTTAACGCCACTTCCTTTTACCCCACCTCCCCCTCTCCCATGTCCTCCCAGAACTGTCAGTCCCATTGTTTTCTCCTCCAGATTGCTCATCCAGCTTATCTTAATTTAGACAGACCTGCGGAGATAATAGCATGTACAAAAACAAGATGGAGCAAAACTTAGCAACAAAGGAAAACAACAAAAATACTTAACCTGGCAGGGGAGATACCAGGATCACGAAGGTGGTTTTCCCAGGGCGAGGCTCATCCATTGCACTCCAGATATGCTGACCCCAGCGATTTCCCGAAATGTGGGAAACTTGACTGCATAATTTGTGGTAGTGGGGACTGCGTTTGCGCTCTCCCCTAAAAAAAAAAAAAAGAAAAAGAAAACAACAACAAAAAACCAATAATCAAAAAACAACAACAAAAAAGCTTGTAGTTAGTTCAAGGACTGTTTGTTGGCCTTTAGGCATATTTTCTGGTTGAGTCTGATGGGGTGCCAAGCCCTGGTCCCAAAGTCTCTTTTAGGTAGTCCCTGGGAACTTTGTTGCTCTGTTCCCCTTGTTGTTCTGTTGCATGCCCTTAGTGTTTTGCCTCAGTGTGGGGGGATCCGATTGGGTGCAATTCCCACACTGTGTCTCCAGTGTTGTCCCCTGTAGGGCTGTGGGTCAGTGAGGGATGTCTTGTCTCATAGTGGGGCTGGCCAGTATAATACATTTTACTCTTAGCCAGTAAAATGCTTTTTATGATAACTTAGAGGTATAGGAAATGCTGAGGTTTTTGTTTTGTTTGACAAATTAGATACTTTATCAATATTTTGTTTTTATAAGTGTTTTTCCATTCCTTCCACTCTGCTAATCCCAATTAGGAGTGTTGAGGCACAGAGAATTATACCTCTAACTCAGGATGTTCGTTGTTAAAAATAGTCAACATGTCTTTACATGTTTCGACTTTTTATTCAAGTAAGTTTTACCTTTATCTCCTTAAGTTTTCTTAAGATGATCAAACTATAATAACTCAATTTCTTTTCTTTTTTCTTTTCCTATTTTTATCAGGAGGGAAAATTGTCAATCAGGCTCTGAGCCAGTTCTGAGAGCTATCATTTTAGTGCCCTACCTGATGGTTCTCTGACATATCATTGCTGTGGAGTCAGTTCTGGCTCCTGGCAATCCCTTCTGTCACAAAGTAGAACCGCATCAGGCAGCTTTCATTGTTTTCCCTGACCTTTTCTTGACTGTGGTATTTTTCTTCTCCAACACTTTTATTGGCACATACTTTATTTCCAGGCCTTTCTTTCTCAGTTTTGCCGATGGGTTCCAGCCAGTCATAAACTGTATCCCCAGCGACCTTTGAAGCATTTAAATATTAACAGAAATATTAAATAAGCTGTTTCAAATAGTTGTAGAACAAATCAGCAAAACGTATGCTGAGTGCAAAGCATTTTTAAAAGACCTACATTTATGTAACTCTGTGTGAGGCTAGTTTAATCCAGTCTATTTCAAATTCAACTGTATACCTGCTAACGTTTGTTTTGTGCATATGGTGATCTTTTACATCATCTGTTGATGGATTATCTCATTCAGCAATGTTTATTGAACATCAAAGATATGCCAGATAATTTTCTGGTTACTACTATACAACAAGAGCAACCCAGACAAAATTAACACGCACATAATGAACATTGATGCAAAAATGCCGAACAAAATACTGGCCAGTGGAATACAGTGATCTTTTTTATGTCCTCTTGAATAGAGTGCAAACATCCTGACAGATCCTTGTATTAAATAAATTTGAAATTAAAATGCTCATTTTGAGTAACCAGGTGGATTGTTACTTGAAGTAGATGCTGAGAAATAACTTTTTTTTAAAGACTAAAGAAATTTTAATAGAAAATTTTATGACAGTGATAAAAACAATTAGTTACAGCTTTCTCTTTTTTTTGCATCTTTTTTTTTCTTTTCTTTTTTTACATTTTATTAGGACTCGTACAACTCTTATCACAATCCATACATATACATACATCAATTGTATAAAGCACATCTGCACATTCCCTGCCCCAATCATTCTCAAAGCATTTGCTCTCCACTTAAGCCCTTTGCATCAGGTCCTCTTTTCCCCCCCCCCTCCCCCCTGCTCCCCCCTCCCTCATGCGCCCTTGGTAATTTATACATTGTTATTTTGTCATATCTTGCCCTATCCGGAGTCTCCCTAACCCCCCTTCTCTGCCGTCCATCTCCCAGGGAGGAAGTCACATGTGGATCCTTGTAATCAGTTCCCCCTTTCCAACCCACTCACCCTCCACTCTCCCAGCATCGCCCCTCACACCCTTGGTCTTGAAGGTATTGTCCACCCTGGATTCCCTGTGCCTCCAGCCCCCATATGTACCAACTTTTGCAAAATTTCTCATTTATCTGAGGGACAAAGACTAATGTTTTAATCTTAATTTTTGAATCACCTTTACTAAGAACATGTGATTTTAAATAGTCACTGTTGATTGCCAGATTTAAGAACTACAGCTTGATAAATTGTCACTTTGGTTTTGTGGCAAACATGACAGTGTTCATTCAGAATTTCTGCCTTTGGTACCAATTACTAATTCCCTCAGTAAGAGAAAGAAGTAAAATCACTTGGAAAAAGGATATAAGATGTTTAAATGTAACTGTAACAAAAATCTTTGTAATTGCCCTTATTTTATGTCAGCAGGATTTATGTGACTGCTCTTCTGCTAAAATAGCTTAGTAAGTAAGTCTTGTAAGTTTGATTCATGCACTACCAAAACATAGTTAACTTGTACTGAAATTCACTTCTTTTATTAAACTGGAGATACCTCCAAAACTAGATAGCATTTCTCTTTTCATACTAACGCAAAATAATATGCAGTAGTGGATAAACATTTTTAATCTGGTGAAAATATATTAGTTTTTTTTTTTTCCTGAAGGACTAATTAAGCATTTTCCATGGTAGAATTGTTTTCTCAGCTTTTCTATTACCGTGTCCAAAAGTACACATATCAGTGATCACATAGCGTTCAAATGGGGGAGGAAGGACAGCACGCAGTCTTTCTGAATTGTCTCCTTTGCTGACTGTTTGCTTACTGTAGCGCAAGTGGAAGTCCTGTCTGCAGCGCTCCGTGCCTCTTGTCTGGAGGCTCATGACGACACTCTGGACAGAGAGAAGAGAGGTGACTTGCAAGAGGAACTGGGTGTAAATGAGCTACCAAATGTTAAAATAAATCAAGATGATTCTGTGCCTTTAATCAACGATGCTGTGGAGGTAAAAACAAAACCTTTGTAGCGTGTTTTCTCAGGCAACAGCAGTTTGACTCAGAGAGAAGTATGTTGTTGAGGAATAATGATAGCCAAGCACTTTCTAGTTATTTTGTGTATATTAGTATATGTGTGGCTGATTTTTCAGTTCTCCATAATGCATAAAAGTAATTGTCACCACATCCTGTCTTTATGACATTAGTGTCCTTTAAATCCTTGGAAAGGTCAGCAGTTCTTTCATAGTAGCCTCAATGTTAATGTAGTAGCTCACTGCAGTGAAATAGTCTTACTGGAAACAAAGCCCTTTATCAAGAATCATTAACTCTTCCCTTTTCTTTTTGGAGAGGTGCTTTGTTTCTGATCGGACCATTTCACTGCAGCAAGCAACACAGTATTCTGAGCAGAAGATCGGGACTTGAGGCCATGGTGTGCCAGTGACATTGTCTGGACTCTGGAGTGTGAGGGTGGGTACTGTCGCTAGTGTCCTCTTTGATATGTACTTGTGGCTGTCCTGTCATCTGTCCTGGTTTGCTACTGCATCCCCATTACGATAGCCTCATTTGATGTCAGTCTTTGGATCCCTTCTTTACGTAAGTGGAAGAAGGACACACCACTTGCTGGAATCAAGTGAGCACATAGTACAGTGGGTGAATGATAAGCTTAGGGAAGACTGTGTACCCACCTGTGGGGAATGAAGAAAGGGCTCTTCTAGCTTCATGCCGTTGTTTGTTAGATGACGCTTGCTTTTCCTAGGGATCTGTAGACCAATCTACAGATGATCATTTATCACCATCGGAGACAGCCTTATTAGGATGTAGCTGCACTTTAACAGGCTTTGATTTGGGTTGGAGTTTAGTTTTGTTCTTGCCTTTTGGCTATTTAAAAATATATTAGTGAAATTCAGTGTTAACAGCCAAAAATAGAATTAGCAGACAAGAAAAATGAGCTCTGCTGGCTCTGTGAACGAAGTATTGAGCTGCTAGCTGAAGGGCAGCAATTTGAACGCACTGTTTGCTCCACAGGGGAAAGATGAAGTTGTCTGTTCCCATAAAGATTTACACCCTCAGAAGCCCTATGGAGCAGTTCTGCTCTTTTAGTGACCTTATAAGTAAAAACGGAATCAATGGCAGTGGATTTGGTTTGGATTAAGGGAAGAAAAACTGCAAATAATATCATAAGGTCTCAAAGCAATTAAATATCTTAGCAAATACAACTTAAGATATATTTAAATTTTATTTAAAGAAAACTTCCAGAAGGGACAAATCTTTAAGTGAATTTTTTTGTGTTTTTTTTTCTAACAGAATATTGACTGTACTCTTCACTATATTCATACTGATTCAGACCTGAGCATCAATAGTAGTTTTAGCCCCGATGAGGAAAAGAAATCTAAAGTGCAGGCAAGTTTCAAAGAATGTTTGTGTATGTGTGTGTACGTAAAACCCCTTTTAAAGCCAATTTCTGACCTAATTGTGTACTTTGTATGATTTTTACATTAAAAATGCTGTATTATCTGTTCGATAAGAAAATTAATATGTAAGTAAGTTCTTGAAGTAGTGGTACAGCAGCAGCGTCTGCTGAATCAAGAGAAGCTTCACCAGCTGAAGACTGATTCATGTGAAACAAGAGGACCTATTCAACCTTTCAATTTTTTTTAAACCCATTCTGAGACCAATGCCATCCTTCACAAGGCACACACTACTTCTCTGCTGGTTCAGTAACCCGTTGCAATGGCCAGGCAGAATTCACAGACTACTCACGGTTATGGGACCTGTTAGGAAAGTAACCTGTTAGCATTCTGAATCAGAAAAAACTCGGGAATACTGTTCTTTGGTCAGGACAATTTCTCAGACATGTCCCTGACATTCAGCCTCTCATCCCGTCAGGCCTTTATGGCCAGCCTGGCCTCTGCCCTGCTGGGAAAGAATTACAAACCTCTTTAGCTCCCCCGATAAGTGCCTAGAGGCACCCCATTCCACCAGCAAAGCTTTTATCCAAAGACGCCCCGCTCCGTTTGCGCTAACATTGTGCTGCTGCTGCTGCTTGCGGTCTCTTGGCATTTCTGGAGCTCGTAGCTTTCTGTCTCCCAGTTCTAGGAGGTCCTCAGTGTAGAAACTCTGGTCCAAAGGATGTGCTTCTTGGCTCTTGGTTTGTCAACTTTTTCCATGTCTAGGATCGTTCCTTTTAAGCCTAGCAAGATGACAAAACTGGCCAATCCCTTTAGTGGGGTTCTATAAATTTTATTTGGATGATTCTACACCAATGGTTGTCATGTACCTTATTTGCATTATTAGTAACATCTTATTTGCATAGACCCACCCAATCACTTGTTGGGAGTTACAAGACCTTGGCAAGAAAAGCCATATCAAAGTGATCCATAAGACTGTGTCACTTCTGACCCACCTCTGCCATCCCATTCTTCCTTCAGAAGTAACTAGAGTTTCTTTTGGATTTGTTCAGAAATGTTTTATGTGTGTATAAACATGTATCATTCAAAGACAAATAGAATGATGTTATAGAGGTGTCATGTCCAAATTGCCAAAATTTGTGAACTACAGCTCTATTTCAGAGAATAAAATATGAAAAGATGAGTCAAAGCTACTGTAAAGTACCATCTATTAGAAATTGGATTCCAACTTCAGAGATTTAAAAGGAGCAAAAATGTGCACACATTAATAAAAATTATTGAATATGATCATTTCTACCTTTCTTCGTTGTTCACATCTGGGAACTCTTTTTAGCTTAACATATAAAAATACTCTCAGTTCTTCCTACCAGCATGGCATTCTACTGTAAGAGGAACAACTCGAACAATTCCTTACTGTTTGATGATTCCAATATAAGCAGCCCTATATGAATCATGCTTATATATGCTTTTTTGTTTGGGAAGATAATATTACTAGATGTAGTAGCAATGCAATGGAATCAATATCTATAGTATTCTAAAAAGTAATTTCCCTTCTTCTTTGTAGATATATTTCCAAGTCAGTATATCAGATCTAGCTTATTCTTTGAATTTAATTATATCATTTAAAAAATAGGAAATAAGTTTACATAATTCAAAATTTCAAAAAGTACATAAAGACATACATTGAATTTTTTCTCTCCTCAACTATTCATTTTGCTTCCTCAGAAGCAACCAGTTTTCTTTTGCATAGCCTTTCAAACCTGTATTAGGTATGTATAAGCAAATTACGTATATATATTATTTTCCTCATAATGTACACATATGGCTATATGTACGCATATTTATAGTGAGCTACTAAATTCCATCTAAAGAGGGATTTTTTTGTTTTTTAGCATTTTGCTAATGATGCATTAGCATTGCTGTTTTACTGCATTTACTAGATTAGATCAGATTTTTAAAATGCCATTAAACACGGTAAGGTGCTCGTCTCATTTTAAATATATCGTTTCTCTCTTTTTTAATATATCTTTTATACTTAGCAATTAGTTCTGATTTCCCTTTAAGCTTTCTTCTGTTTTCAAAGCTTATTCATTGTTATTCATTTATTGTCTTTAGCATATTTTTCTTTTCAGTTAATATGTACTTGAAAATTTAAGATTGTTTTTCCGCTAGTATTTGAAGTTCTGTCTTAAGTCCATGTAATTCCAAATTAGGTTACCTAATTCATATCTGAACTGCTAAAAATGCATTATTGTCTTCTCTTCACTAGGACGTTGTACCTCAAGCGTTATTAGATCAATATTTATCTATGACTGATCCCTCTCGGGCACAGACTGTTGACACTGAAATTGCTAAGCACTGTGCATATAGTCTTCCTGGTGTAGCCCTAACACTTGGCCGACAAAACTGGCACTGCCTGAGAGAGACTTACGAAACCCTGGCATCGGATATGCAGGTAAAGCAATTATAGAATTATCAATAAATGAATACCACATGGAAGATACCGGTTTGGGCTTCCAACATTTTCTGGAATTTCAGTTCACGCTCTATCATGGTGGTTATTGTTAGGTGCTGTCAAGTCAGTTCCGACTCATAGTGCCTAGGTGTACAACACAACAATAACCGCCCGGTCCTGTTCCATCTCAGCATTGTTCTTAGGTTTGAGCCCACTGCTGCTGTCACTGTCACTCATCTTCTTGAGCGCCTTTCTCTTTTTCTCTGTCCCTCCACTGAACCGAGCAGGACGTCTTCTCCAGGAACTGTTCTCTCTTGATAGCGTGTCCAAAATATGGGAAGTGTCACCATCCTTGATTCTCAGGAGTACTCGGACTCTACTTACTCCAGGACAGATTTGTTTGTCCTTTTGGCAGTCCGTGGTACTTTCAGTATTTGCCAGCCCCAGAATGCAACCACATCAATTTGTATTTGATCTTCCTTAGTCAGTGTGCAGCTTTCTTATGCATAGAGTCAATGGAAAGCACCATGGCTCTGGTCAGGCGCACCTTAGTCCTCAGAGTGACATCCTTGCTTGTTGACCCTTTCAGAGGGTCAGCATAGCAAATTTACCCAATGTAACGCGTCATTTGAATTGCTTGTGCATGCAAAACAGACAAAACCCTTGACAAGGTCAACCTATTCTCCATTCATCATGTGGTTACCTATTGGTCCAATTGTGAGAATGTTGATCTTCTTGGCATTGAGTTTTAATCCATACTGAAGGCTGCAATCCTCGATCTCATAGCAGGTGCTTCAAGTGTATTCACTTTCAGCAAGCTACATTGTTTTCTGTATATCTCAGGTTGTCAATAAGCCTTCCTCGAATCTTGATGCCACATTTTTCTTCATATGAGCCAGCTTCTCTGCTGATCTGCTCCTCCTACAAACAGAATAAGTATGTTGAGAGGCTTTAACCCTTGAAACACTCCTTCCTGATCGTCAACCATGCGGTACCTGCTTGTTCTGTTAGCACAGCTGTCTCTGGATCCACGGACAGGGTCCTAGTGAACACAATGAGGTGTTCTGGAAATCTCATTCTTCTCAAGGTTATCCATAATTTGTTATGACCTACATAGTCAAATACCTTGTCAGGGTCAGTAAATACAAACATCTTTCTGGTATTCTCTGCTTTCTACCATGATCCGACATCAGCAATAATAGCCCTTCTTTCACGGGGTCTTCTGAATCTGGCCTGAATGTCTGGCAGCTCCTTATCAGTGAACTGCTGTGACCATTGTTGGATCTTCAGCAACATTTTACTTGTATGTGATATCAATGATATTGTTCCGTAACTTGAGCATTCTTTTGGATCACCTTTCTTTGGCATGCGTACAGTCAAAGTAGCTGTCTTTCAAATTTCCTGGCATACACAAGTGAGTTCTTTCTGTGCTTCATTAGCTGGTTGAAACACTTCAGTTGGTATTTCATCTAGTCCTGGAGTCATGCTTTTGGCTAATGCTCTCAGTGCAGCTTGAGCTTCTTACCTCAGTCCTTCTTTATATGCCACCTCTTGAAATGGTCGGTTGACATTAGCTCTTTTGGTGCTCTGCGTATTCTTTCCATCGTTTTTGGATGCTTCTTGCATGGTTCAAGTCTACCCGTAGAATCTTTCAGTATTGCAGTTCAAGACTTGGATTTTTTTCGCTGGTTCTTTCCATTTAAGATATTGCTGATCATGTTTTTCCCCTTTTGATTTTCTAATTCAAGGTCTTTGTACATTCCATTTTACTGTTTTGACTTTTCTTTCTTGAGCTGTCTTTTGAAATTTTCTATTCGTTCTTTGACTTAATCATTTCTTAATGCAAGGTAGACTTCAGAAATCTGAAGGGAAATAAAAGTGAGGATAGCTTTAGCTAGTCTTCTGTATGTGTGGAACAATTCTAAGTTGAGGATATAATTGTTCAGAGAACTAGAGAAGCTGTATTATTAGAGTAATTTCTAAACTTTTTTTCATAAATGAGGAGATAAAATGCATACTATGCAGGGCTTTAAAATTTTCTATCACAGTTTTTGATACAGAATAGACATTCGAAATTTAGTGTTTAATATTGCTAGTATTCTATTCTGATTGGATTTTTATGATCATTTAAATAAAAACTTTCATATATAGTCTAAAGGTTAAAATGCACTGTGTTTAAACTGCTAATGTAGTTATTTTTATTTCTCCAGTGGAAAGTTCGAAGAACTTTAGCATTTTCTATCCACGAGCTTGCAGTTATTCTTGGAGATCAGCTGACAGCTGCAGATCTAGTTCCAATTTTTAATGGATTTTTAAAAGACCTCGACGAAGTTAGAATAGGTGTCCTGAAACATTTGCATGATTTTCTAAAGGTAATTTACTTACTTGTTCTTGCATTAAAAACACACTAATATCCTACACTGAATCTGACATGTTTATTTTCAGTTATCACCTAGATAGCATGACTTTTGACGTTCTGTGTAAGAAAATAAGGAAGCCTAGTAGCAGCAGTGGTTAAGCACTCGGCTCTTAAGTTCTGTGTAAGAAAAGGTGTCCTGGTAGAACTAGTGGTGAGGCACTACTCTACTGAACCCATCAGTCACTCTGTGGAAGAGAGATTACAGCCTTGGAAACTCTAAGAGGACATGTCTACTCTGTCCTGTAGAATTGGAATAAATTCTATGGCAACTTTTTGTGTTTAACATAAGAAATTATAACTGAGTTAACGTTGTGATATGACTTCAAAGAAGAAATAGTTTCATTCTGGTCATTTGCTCGAGTCATTTTAATTTAACTTTAAATTCTCCCAGCCATAGAGTGTATGCTGGCTCAAAGCAACCCCCTGTGGGCCTTCGATATTGTAACCGTTTACAGTCCTTCTCCGTTGCTGCTGGTGGTTTTGAACTTCCGATCATGCGGATCACAGCCCAGTGCATAGCCACTACACCACCAGGACTCCTAACGTAAAATTAGGTTCACTAATGACATTTTTAACCTTATGGTAAATAATAGTTACAAACATTTTATTTTTCAAGTTCCTGAATGATATATGCTAAAAAGTATTATGCACATTAAGCTTAGAGACTTTATATGCTATTATAAGAATCTGAGAAGGTACCGCTTATCTTCATTCTATGCATATGGGAATCACTGATACCCGAGGTGAACAACCCGGATTATTTGCATATTGCTTCATCTTGGCATACTAGGCTTTCTTAACTATCAGCCTTAAAACGGATTCTTTAATTGTGAACTACACAAGTAGTTATAATCCTACTAAGAAGTAAGTTGTGCTAAAACAGATCACACATTGTTAAAATGTGTTAAAATGTGTTAAAATGTCATAGTGAAATCTCTATCCTCTATTCTCTATCCTCTTCTCTATCCTGAAAAGGACCCCTGGTATTTTTTAGCGGCGAACAATACTTAAAAAACAAGCCTTGGGCACTAAATAGTCTCGTTTCTACTGGGTGTTTTAGGACTTTATAATGGATGGGTTGGGAGACTTTAATGTTTTAAATTACTGAATTTGTATCTGTATCTTCACCTCTAATGCAATACTACTGCTTTCTAAAGATCCTGCTTTCTAACAAGATCCGTATATTGACTCATTTGTTCAATTATATGATAAAATGAAATTACTTTCAAAATTATTTCACCAATAGTGATTCCAACAACAATGTTCAAGTTTCTCTCCAGTACTTTCTCTTTTACAGCATATTCCATGAAGTGCAAACTGGACGTTTTCCCTTTTGTGATTTCCCTTATGTGGTTTGATATTTAGGTTTTAGGTTTTCCTCCCATATTGATCATAAACCTAATTTAAAATTTTCAGAATAAAATTTATTTATGTATTTCACTCAAACGTTTATTGAACACCTATATCCTAGCAAAGTATCATTTATTACGCCTACATAACAGTGAAAGAGTATAATCTCTTCACAGAGTTCATGACTTCATGGAATGATGAAATTCTTTGGCATAATATAAATTCATTTTAAAAATCTTTCTTTGTGTGTTTAAAGCAAAAGTTTACACACTAAATCTGTTTCCTGTTTACCAGTTTCTGTACAGATTATTGTGTGGTACTCTGTGTGTCAGCCTCATGAATTTTTTTTCTGGTTGTGCCGTGCATAGTCCTCTGGTTTTCCTGTTCCCTTTTCAGTTTTGTCTTAGAGTAACTTCGGAACATTTGGTCTCCTAGAAATGATCTTTTAAAATAACTTATTAATAAATTATTTACAGGTTGCTAGTCTATGCTTTATGAGCACACGCTAAGGCTAATTTTGGTCTGTGTGTCAGTGCCTGAACATAATAGTCTTAGACTGTCCTTAAGTAAGTGTGGACCTTTTTAAGAATTTGAGTTCTGATCTGCATTCTTCTCCTATCAGGGTTTATCTGTATATATTGTTATGACAAAAAGGTCAACAGCTATTTGAAAGTATAGGTGAGCAGGGTTGTGGAGCAAGAGGGTTAAAGAATGGAAGTGAAAAAACTAAAACAGAAATAAGAATGTTGGCATAATATGAAGAAAGTGGTTGCTTTTATGTCTGGAAGCAAAGGAATGGGCATATGTATTGCTGTGTGTATTTTCACCAAAACTCAACTAAAAAAACATGATGGTAACAAGATGTTAGAAGAATGTAGTGAGTGAAGAGTAAAACTATATGCACAACTATGTGTTGTAGAGTTCAGCGAAGATCATGAATAGTCTCAAGAGACACAGATCTCAAAAGGTGATTATACTCAATGTAAATAGGAATTACTCAGGGGAAATTAATTTAGTACTAATTTTAGATCATGAGATACAGGTACTCCATTTCTCCATTTTTTTCAAATAGAATGACTATATTACTTTTACTTACTAGCAGTGTAATGAAAATGTATGTAACTGTGGTAATATTTTTATTTTATTACTTAGCTTCTTCATGTTGACAAAAGAAGAGAATATCTTTATCAGCTTCAGGAGTTTTTGGTGACAGATAATAGTAGAAATTGGCGCTTTCGAGCTGAACTGGCTGAGTAAGTTTCAACAGTGTACTAGATTATGTTTTAGAAGGGTTTGTATTTATTTCATTTTTACTCATTTGGGATTTGTGTTCTGTAAAATTGATCTGCCGGCAATCGTGTGTGTGTGTGTGAGAGAGAGAGAGAGATAGGAAAGGGCTTCAAAAAGTTCATTAATACAGCATGCATTGGAAGTTAATTTGTTTGCTTGTTTTTATTGTTTTTCTGTATGTGAAATTCAGGTTAGGTAAATCTGTAGAGCGAGTAACTTCACTGATGGTTCTTTGCATGGGTATCGCAGGAGGTTGGAAGGAAATGGGGAGCTAATAAAAGAATAAAGAAAATGTTCTAAAGCTAAGTGTGATTGTGCAACTCTTCTTGATGTAAATGGACTGTTGAAGTGTATGATCTGTGAACTGATGCCAATAAAACTGTTGGGGGGGGGCACCTTTCCCCCTGCAGCAGTCAGTCTTCTTACCCTTGCCCTTAATCCCTGGCAACAACTAATATGCTTTCGCTATGTTGATTTGCCTATTGTGGATAGTTCATATATATGAAATCATACAACATGTGGCCTTTGATGTGTAGATTTACCTATTCTGGATATGTCACATATGAAATCTTATAATATGTGCCTTTAGTGTCTGGCTACTTTTATTGAGCATAATGCTTTCAAGGTTCAACCATGTTGTAGCATATACCATGATTTCATTTCGTTTTATGACTGAATAATATTCCATTGTATGGATACAACATTTTCTCCATATCTGGGATATTTTTTACATTTTGGCTACTGGGAAAAATGTTGCTGTAAACATGGGTCTCTGAGTCCCTGGTTTCTCTTCTGTCAGATTGGAGTTTCCGTGTCTACGGACGCCTAGTGATCCCTGGGGTGGGCATTGGTTGAGAGAGTTCAAACCCACCAGCTGCTCCTTGGGGAAGAGGAGAAGCTGTCTATCTGCTCCTGTAAAGATATACAGTCTTGATGGAAACTCTGAGTAGCCTGGCTGTGAATTCAAATCAGTTCAATGGCATTGAACTTTATTTGGTTTGGTTGTATGGTGATTCTGTTTAATCTGTTGAGTGACCAAAACTTGTTTTCCACCATTTTACATTCCTACTAACCATAAATGAGGATCGCAGTTTCTCCACATCTTTAACAACACTTGTTTGGTTTTTTTTCTAGTTGTAAATTATACCCATCCCAGCAAGTATGAAGGCGATCTCTTAACTGGTGTTTTGATGTGCACTTCCCTGGTGACTAATGGTGTTGTGCAGATCTTCATGTGCTTATTAGCCATTTAGATAGATGGATAGATAGATAGATATGTGTATATATATATATTTTTTGAGAACTTTTTATAAGGACTTTGCCCATTAAAAAAAAATCATTTTATTGGGGGCTCATACAACTCTTAACCACAAGCCATACAGCCATCTATTATGTCAAGCACATTTGTACATTTATTGCCCTCACCATTCCCCAAACATTTGCTTTCTACTTGCGCCCTTGGTATTAGCTCCTCATTTTTCCCCTCCCTCCTCGTTCCCCTCTCCATCATGAACCCTTGTTAATTTATAATGTATTATTTTGTCATGTCTTACACTGTCCGATGTATCCCTTTACCCACTTTTCTATTGCCCGTCACTGGGTGGGGCAGGGGGTGTTATATGTAGATCCTTGTAATTGGTTCCCATTTTCTACCCCACCTTCCTTCTACCCTCCCGATATCACCACACTCGCCACTGTTCCTAAAGGGTTCATCTGTCCTGGATTGCCTGTGATCCCAGTTCCTGTCTGTACCAATGTACATCCTCTGGTCTAGCCGGACTTGTAAGGTAGAATTGGGATCATGATAGTGAGGAAAAGGAAGCATTTAAGAACTAGAGGAAAGTTGTATGTTTCATCGTTGCTACACTGCACCCTGACTGGCTTGTCTCCTCCCCGCGGCCCTTCTGTAAGGGGATATCTAGTTGTCTACAGATGGGCTTTGGGTCCCCACTCCACACTGCCCCTCATATGATATTTTATTCTTTGATGCCTGATACCTGATCCATTTGACACCTCATGATCACATAGGCTGGTGTGCTTCTTCCATGTGGGCTCTGTTGCTTCTGAGCTAGATGGCTGCTTGTTTACTTTCAAGCCTTTATAAGACCCCAGGTGCTATATCTTTTGAAAGCTGGGCACCATCAGCTTTCTTCACCAAATTTGCTTATGCACCGCTTTGTCTTCCGCGATTGTGTTGTGAAGGTGAGCATCATGGAATGTCAGTTTAATAGAACAAAGTGTTCTTGCATTGAGGGCGTACTTGAGTGGAGGCCCTATGAGGGACTATGCCCATTTAAAAATTGTTGTTTGACTTTTTGGTTTTGAGATATGAGTCCTTTATATGATCTGGATTCTATAATCCACTTTCATTTTTAAAAGATACTTTTGCTGGTTATATAATTAGAGGTTGATAGTCTTTCCAAACAGTACAATGTCTTGCATTTAGTTACACAGCTTTCCCAACCTCTAACAAAAAAAACCTGTAATGATGTGCTTGACACAATGTATGTATGCATGGATTACGATAAGAGCTGTAAGAGCCCCTAGGTAGACTAGAGAAACAAAATTCATAGACACTCATATTTTATAAGAAAGAGTTTTATATAAAGGGTAAGTGTACATTAAGAAAGCATCCCAACCTAGTCCAGTCCAAGCCCATGAGTCAGACCAGCCCATATGTCCGACACCAATCTACAAAGTCCTCCTCAAACTCACACAGGAGGAAAGCTGAATCAGTGAGCATATAAGCACCTTAGCACTGGCAGGGGTCTCCACGTGGCTTCTCCAGTACCCAGGGATGCATGAGGGATAGCCGTGTGGCTTCTCCTCAGAGATGTCTTTCAGGAAGTGAGCCTTGCCAGCTGAAGCAGGGAACTAGCTAAGGCCATCACAAAGCAAGACCAGACAGACGAGGCTCACCAATCCATTTATCTCTCTGCCCCTTCAATTAATCCCACATATGTTTATCAGCCAGCTTGGCACAATAAACCTTAACTATCACAGCCCCCAATAAAATGATTTTTTAAAAACCTGTAATCATTTCTATCACCTGATTCTTTCACTGTTATCCTTTTGGAGTCTAGTTCACGTGTGTTCCATCATTTGATAATTGTTTTTACAGCACTTGCCATGATCTCTTGACCTGTTAAGTGCTTGACTGGTAATTGTTCAAACCTGTCAACCACTGCAGGGGAGAAAGACGTGGCAGTCAGCTTCCATAAGGCAGCCCTGGAAACTGAGACATTTCTGTCTTGAGCGTTGCTATGGGTTGGAGTTGATTGAATGGTAATGATTTGACTTGATTTGGAGAATTTTAAGGTTTACTAATTTCTTCTGCTGTGTTCAATCTCAAAGTTTTTCAGCTTTGTTAGCATTTTCATTAGACTCTTAAGAGGTTTTACTGAAATTCAGTCTGCTGAAATTGTTCACTTATTTATCTGTCTCTTACAGGAAAATATTTTAAAATAGTTAACATAATTTTTAAAACTTTAAAGGATCCCTGGTGGTGTAGAGGTTATTTGTTGGACCGCAATCAGTATAATCAGCGGTTTGAAAACACCTGATGCTCCTCGGGAGAAAGGAGGGTTTCTGCTCCTGTGAGCAATGACTGTCAGAAACTCACAGGAGCAGTTTTACCCTGTCCTGTAGGGTCGTTATAAGTCGGCATAGACTCAATGGCAATTGGTTTGGGTTTTTTTGGGAACCTAGTTGGTCTGGCAGCAGTGTCATCTCTGATTATACATGGTGCCACCCACACCCACCCCAAATGGAATTGTGTTGGGTGGAGCTTTTGCATTATACATTTTTCCCTCTGGGCAAGCATCGAGTCTGAGGGTTCTCCCACTCGCACATTAAGAGCTCTCTACTCTCTGGATCCAGGGGGAAATGCCCAGAACGCATCTTTCAGCTACTTAGGCTCTTTGGGGTATTTTCCTGAGGAGAGTATAAGGGTTGGGAGCTACTGCATGATGGTTATGGACCATTTAATTTATGGCTTTCAGGTCTTGGACCAGTCGATATATTCCATCAGTTTTCTTAACTGGGAGAACTGGAGGATTACAGGGGGACCTACAGAGTTCTATGAGACCCTCTCTCCCTAGACCCTCCATAACTGACTACAGGCCCTTTCTCCCCACAGTGAGGATAAGGTACTATTTTCTACAGATCACAAGAATGTGTTCTCCAGCTCTCTCCTATTTCTTTATTAAGCCCATACCTCAGTGTGGTAGTCCGTGTAGACTAGGGAAACAAATCCAATGACACCCATACGAGGGGGCACCCCCCAAACCCTCAAATTTTTCTCAAAGTTAGGTATTTTATTTTTTACAAAACAACTTTATCGCCTTCTGAGTACTCTCTATTACAGTTAATACATTTGTCAAATCTACAGTTCTATTCTCAGAAACATTTTTCAAACTCATTTGTTTGGGTGGCCAACAGAGCACCTACCTTGTTTTTATCTTCACCTTTTTTACATCTTCAAATCACTGTCTTTTCATATTCCATTTTGTTCACGGAAACAAAAAGAAGTTGCACAGAGCAAGGTCAAGTGAGTAAGGTGCATGGGGCAAGAGAGACATGCTGTATTTTGCCTAAAACTGGATCACTGAGATGGATGCATGAACAAGTGCATTGTCGTGGTGGCAAAACCAGTCACCCACAAATCAAGGTTTTTTAAATTGAATACGATTACGCAATCTTTTCAAAAGCTCTAAGTAGAAAGCTTGATGAAAGTCTGACCTGGTGGAACAAACTCCAGATGCACTACAAGTCAACATTTTCTTCCTTTCGTGAAGTTGACAAATGTCCAGAATGAGGTTTGTCATCAACTAATAATTCACCTTTTCTGAAACAAAACCACTTGTATACTTGAGTTTTTCACATAGCACTGTACTTGGAAGCTGTGTTCAACATCGCATCAGTTTCTGGGGCATTTTTCCCAAGCAGGAAATAAAATTTCACAACTGCACACCGTCATCTTAAATTGGCCATTACAAAAAAACGAGGGTTGAATGAAACTGCTTATACATAAAAGTTCACTCTGACCAGGGAGAACCTTCCCAGGCTACTCCACTGGGTGTACTAACTCAGAGTGAGTTGCTAGATGCTTGTCTGCGAGGAAAAATGCATACTACTACAGCTCCTCTCCACCCGGTGCACTTCCGTTTTTTGGGGGGATACCCCCTCGTATGTGTAAGAGGGAGCTTTATATCAAAGAGCAATTGGATATGGAGAAAACATCCTAACCTAGGCCAGATCAAGCCCCTAAGTCCACTGAGCCCATATGTCTGATATTAGTCTATAAATTTCTCTTCAGACTCACATAGTACATATAGTAAGGCCAAATGAAAGAAGATCACAGGCTGGTGGTTGGAAAGTCTTGTGGGTCCAGTGGTGGTGGATGCATCTCCAGGGCTTTGACTGCTCTCAGCATGGCTCCATGTGGCTTGTCAACAAGAAGGTGAAGCAGAGTGAGTGAGTGAGTCCCGCCTCCAAGGGGGATGATGTTACCAGAATCCTCAGGAAAAGTCCAGGCCCACAAGGAGGCATCATCAGGCTGTTAGCTGATTGACAGGCTAGATTTCACCCCTACACTTAGTTTTCAAGTTGACATGAAAACTACCACAGACCACCCCTTGTGAACTTGACACCTTCACACAACTCTTTAGCCGTATATAATTTTTAAAACAAGGACAATTGTAAAATCATATTTGTGTCTAACAGGATAAAACTAAAATGCATACAATTCAACATGTGCCAGCCTCATTTAAACATAATACTCTATAAGCAACAAAACACAAATATTCTATGCTTAACAATTGCAGTTGTGTAAACACCACACTATAATCCTATGAACATATTCCCCCACCTATGAAGTTTGTAAGCTAGCCCTTTTGTACCTTCATCCCTCGTATTGTGAGTAACCAATTTCTATACTGCCCACTTACATCATACCAGTGCTCTGAGGAGACAAGCATGTTCTTTGATGTGAAGACTCTTCGTTCCAGTTGGTGGCCCAGCTTCCCTGTGCACTCATCCCTCCTCTGCTGGAGATTCCTTGCACACCCTGAGATTTGCTTTGTCCCTCTCCGTCCATTTCCCTCTCAGGAGGGCAGTACTATCAGATCATGACTATCGCTCAATTTGTATCCGAGATACATTTCAGTCACACCCACTGACGCCTAGAAATGCCCGATCACTAGGATAGTGCTTTCAGTCCACATTTCTCACCCTGGCTCGTGCACAAAGTTGCCTGGTTGCCATCTCTCTTACTAACTTTTGACGGCCTCGGGCTTTTCTGGCTCCCCCTGGGAGACAAACAGCCCCGTGGAGCAGGCTGCCCAAACTGAGGCGAGACTTCTTTCCTTTTCCACCAAAGCGGCTGCTGCAAACAGGCAGAATATATCCCAGAACAGCCCCTAATTTGTGAGAATCATTGAAATCCCGGACACCATATTGGTTCCTCTTGGTAGCTGGTAGATTGGTGTAAACCTGATCTGGGTCATACTCAGATGGGGGCGGAAGGGGAGAGAGAGAAAGAACTGGGGCAGATGGCCTTATCCCATGTGAGCTTACCAGTGGGTTCTCAACGGGATTTTAACTGACAAACCCTCAAGAAATCCAGTCTACTCACTTTGGTGAGGATGAGGCTTTTATTTTTCTATTTTGCAAAATCAGGTGTCAAGCCCAGAGACAAATCAGCAAAAGGCAGGTGGGAGGCACCTCACAGCCCCTCTGCAAGCATTTTATCCTCTAGTTCACAAGCCCCTGTGGCAGTTACATAATCTGTTGTCAAGTTGAGACTTAAAGAGTGAATGGGGTGGAATCTAGCCTGTCAATCAGGTTGCAGCTTGATGACCTCATTTGGAGGCATAAGGAGATAAATAGCTTGCTGGAGGTGGGACCCACTCTCACTCCCTGGGAGACATTCCTGCTGACAAGACACATGCAGCTACGCTAGAGCCCTGGAGCTGAAGGAACCACGTGGAGACCCCTGCCAACATTGAAATGTTTCCACTGTCACTGGATCTTCAATACTTTCCACCCACTGGCCTGAGATCTTCCCTCACTTGGCAGCAGTGCATGTATTTCTTGAGTCTGAAGAGGACTTTATGGACTTGATCTGGGCTGGGACGTTTTCTCAATATTCAGTTGGTCTTGTCTGAGTACTATGGGGTTAACAATCTTTCCCATGCATGGCCTAATGGTTTCTCTCTCTGAAGCAGAGACCCACCCCTCCCGCCTTCACATTTCATCCCATGCCCCAGATGCCTGAGCTAATAATTGTCATCGCTGCTATTGTTCCCTGACTGTTCTCTAGTTGCTGATGATAGGCCAGCCTTGTTGCTTATTTCTCACAGTGCCATACAAAGGCGCTTCAAAAAGTTATCTCTTATTTTTCCATGAGGTTTTGAAGCTCCTTTGTATATCGGTTTACTTGTCTAATCCTTCCTGCTGGTTAGAAAAGTATACCATATTCATAAAATCTGGACAGCGAAAGCCTCTTTCATGTCTAATCTTGTAGCACAGGTATTAGGAAAAAGTGTTACATGTTCCAGTTGTACATATTAAGGGGGCTTCAAAAAGTTTTTGAAGAAATGGAATTAGGGGGAGAGATAGCCTTTGAACTTGTATAATATTTAAATCTCATCTCCAAAGTAAGACATATAGCATTAATTTTATGCATAAGAGACCTGGTTATTTCAAATTTTTTGTCTTTTTTGTTCTTGCTTTTATCATTCATTTTCTAGACAGCTGATTTTACTTCTAGACCTATACGGCCCAAGAGATGTGTATGACTACTTAAGACCCATCGCTCTGAGTCTCTGTGCAGATAAAGTGTCTTCTGTCCGTTGGATTTCGTATAAGTTGGTATGTATTATACCTGAAGAACAGCAGACTATTTTATAATATAGAATGGAGGCTATTTCTCAGTTCACCATTTTAACACTTGTAGGTTAGTGAGATGGTGAAGAAACTATACATGTCAGCACCCCCAACATTTGGAATTGACCTCATAAATGAACTTGTGGAAAATTTTGGTCGATGTCCCAAATGGTCTGGTCGGCAAGCCTTCGTCTTTGTATGTCAGGTGAGTTGGGCACTAGATTCACCCTTCTTTGACCAGTTTTTCTCTTAGAACTGTGTTTTTTCTTTCACATCTTGCCTGTCTCTCACACCTTCTTTCTTATCCTGAAGGAACAGAACTTTGGCATCTGGCTATTTATAGGATCACGAGTTCCCTCAAAGTTGGGTATCTGTCTGGTTCTTCCTCTTGAGCTATCTGCCCCCTTATTCCCCCTCTCAGTCAGCCGAGCTCTTCGTAAAGCTGGCAGCAAACCGTAGCCACCCCCTAGAGGGTGCTCAGTGTCTATGACCATGACTTTAAAAACCCTGGCGGCCCTTCAGGTCGCAGTTTCAAACCTGTGTGGCGGCCGCGGCGGTGGTGGTGGTGGCGGAGGTGGTGGTGGCGGTGGTTGGTGGTGGCGGTGGTGGTGTGAGTTACCAAGTGGCTGGTTTAAAAAGCAAGTAACTATAATTTGTAGCTCATACATTGTTACTCAAACCTTCTTTTTAGTATTTTATAGTTTTATAAGCCATGTTTACAAAGAAATCTAAAGCAGTTTTTGTTTTGCTGTGTCTCTCCACTAGACTGTCATTGAAGATGATTGTCTTCCCATGGACCAGTTTGCTATGTATCTGATGCCACATTTGCTCACCTTGGCCAATGACAGGGTTCCAAACGTCAGAGTATTGCTTGCAAAAACATTGCGACAAAATCTATTAGAAAAAGGTAGGCAGGTGACTCTTAGTAAAGGTGTGTGGAGGGGAGGGGGAGATTCATAGAGAAATATCAGAGTAGAAGTAATGTGTGCTCAGTCTGGTCAAAGGCTATATTTTAAGATAAATATATATGCATACTTAGGTATTTATGAATAGTGGTTTGTTTTTTTTAAATCACCAAATAAAATCATGACCTTTGGAAGGAGGTCTATGTGTTCGGGCCCATGCTGTTGCGGGTGGGAAATGTGTTGCTTTCCCCCCTCTTCTTCTTTCGTCATAGACATTGTCATTGGGTCAGTTCTAACTCACGGGAACCCAGCACAGAGTATAACCGCCCCATTCAGTCTCCAAGGCTGTTAGTCTTTACAGAAGCAGACTGCCACATCTCTGTGCTTTGAGGCAGCTGGTGGATTTGAACTGCCAACCTTTTGGTTAGTTGTCAAGCATTTAATCAGTTACACTTCCAGGTCACCTTTTGTTTATCCAGTAGAAATCAAATACTCCAAAGTGTCTGCTTAGCTACCGTCTGTGAGCTCACAATTCAGGTGGTTTATGTAATGTAATAGTACCCCCAGGTGTTTTACAGCTACTCTTTTTTGAAGTAGTAGACTTCAGTAATAAGAATCAATGGACGTTGTTTCCTTTTCTTCCTTGGGGATCAGGTATATTTTATTTAATAGCAATTACAGTGGAATGAGTGGTGAAGATGTTGCTTTTGTGTGTATGTGTATGGTAGGTGTTATTCCTTTTCCTCAACCAGTTAGTCCCGAGAAACGTGAAATGCTTTCATACAGTTAATAGCTTAATACTGCCCTTTGAAAATCATAGAATTTAATGTCTCATAAAAATAATTGAGATCTTTTAACTCATATTTGGGCTTTTTAAATGAATTTAACTCAAATCAATTTGGAATACTGATGTTAATCCATATAGCTTGTTTTTACCTATAGAGAATTTGTCTTACAACTCAGAAATTTTTGTATTTGTGTTGGTTAAAGCTATTACATGTTAAACTCATTTTATTTGTCATCTGTAACCTCTCGTGTGCAGACTATTTCTTAAACTCTGCCGGCTGTCACCAGGAAGCTGTAGAGCAAACCATCATGGCTCTTCAAATGGACCGTGACAGTGATGTCAAGTACTTTGCAAGTGTCCTCCCTGCCGGCTCCAAAGTTGCTGAAGACGCCATGAGCACAGCGTCGTCCACGTACTAGGAAGCTGGAGTCGCAGTGTCTCTCCTGCTTGCTAGAGAGCCGAACTTCTGCAAACGCTTCTGACGTGTGTGATCTGGGCCAGCTGTTTGGAAAGGAGGAAAGACCTTTCTCTCTTACCAGACGTGACTGCAGGTGGAAGTTGCCTACACCTGATAGCAGGGCTTTTAAGAGTCAAGAGAAAGAACGGCAAACACTATTATCTCGACTTTAGGAAAATAATTTCTCAGAGGATTCTAATTATCACCGAAGCCTTAAATCCTTCCGTCTTCCTCACTGAATGAAACTTGAATTGGCAGAGCGTTTTTATTATGGTCGGGATGAGCTCCCCAGAGATAAGGCGTGGCTTTTCCCTGGCTTCATCTAACAGCCCCGTAGCAGAGGAGCCAGGATGTGAGAGAGCGCTGCAGGGTTCCTTCTAAATGCTGTCCTTGGCAAGGACCTGTGTGGGTGGGGCTGTGGCCTGCTGCCCAGCCCAGCCCAGCCCTACACGTGGAGGGTTTTTTACTCGTGTAAATGGGAAAAGGAGGTGTTTTTGTTCTTGGTTTTTCTCTTAAGGGCTTGATGCTAACACTAAAGTGGAACCTGGTTTCAGCTCTTGAATACAGCATATTGCTGTATTCATACACGGGACTATCTTTGTCCTGGTTCTTCTTCCCATGCTGGTCATGACCTAAAGGAAATTTATCAGCACGTATAATATATGTCAGATGTTTTAAACTGGATCATGATTGGCTCTGAAGTGCAGCTTTTCCTTCACACACTGTGTCTGTCCGTGACCACTCTTGGGAGTGCTACAATCTTTAATCATGCTGTTGTGGCGCAGGTTCTCTTACTTGTCCAAATAAACTTTATTAATAAGATCTACATGGAGAGATATATACACTTTTGATTGTTTTCTAGATGTTGGCAAATAAATGCATTTGTGACTTGTATTAATGAATTAGTCTAAAATGGGGGGATGAAATAAAATATTTGTCCTTTAAATCATTTAGTAGTTTTTTGGTTTTGTTTTTTAAGTCTGTGCTCACATGGGCATGTGTTTGGCTCTGCACACAGCAGAGGACCAGTGAGTGCTGCACCCCCATTCTCTGCTGTGGGACCCCTAGGAGGGGATGTGGACCTAGGGCCTGTGAGAGCCATGACCGGGCCATCATCTGAAGACAAAGTGGACTTGCTGATTTGGGCTTGGTTCTGAGGCCCCTAAGATGCAAGAAAATGCCCGAGCCTGATTTCGTTATCTTTAAAATGAGCGTTGGTCAAACGAGCCCTACTTCCCACCAAGTTGATATGCAGTGCAGTTAGATAAAATCTGAAGGTGCTTTTAAATAAAGCACTGTGTGTAAATATTGATTGCTATTTGTAAACCTGACTGAAAAATCCTTGGTCCATCTGAGTATATAATTCTTTTTTGTTTGTTTATTTGTTTTTCTAAGTGTATAATTCATAATTTTCCTTATTCAGCCTGCCTATGCTTCTGGGCTTGCAGCCAGAAGAGATCCTTTTGAACTCTAGCTCAGAACAAATCCCACGAGGGAAACAGACCACTGATTAAATAAGTGGGCAGGGTTGGGGCAATGGCTAAAAGAGAATGAGGTCCCAGAAGGCATCTATGTCAAAGTGGTGGTAGAACTGAAAGGAGAGATGTGAGGGCGTGGCCTGATGTGACTTAGACTGATTTTTGAGGTATGTATTCTCTGCTATTACATTAAAATCTATAATAATGTGCCCTTCAAGAACTTCAGTTCTGTAAATTGCCTTAAAATTCTCTATTAAGACTTATTTTTCCTTTATAACAGTGATAATGATAATTTGTATTTTGGGACCAAAAACCTGGATTCGGGCTTATGGTGTCTAGATAACCTGTAAAGTTTAAGATGCACATTCCAGTTCTTACGCTGTAGAAGAGCTGCTTGTAATAATACCTGTGTTTCCCAAAGTGAGCCCTGGATCCAAGGGGGGCTACAAAAGTAAAGACCTATACTTTGTCTTGGATTATACGTTATCATCCAGTATAGAAAGTACTAAAGTTTTTCATTGACAGGCTAATTTTTTTACATTGCTGAGTTTTTGGTTTGGTTTGGTTTTCCCCTGAAAAGATTGGGAACCTGTGTATTTAACCAACAAACACCCTCCAACACCCTGTTGGATCTCTGTGCTCTCCACACTGTTGAAATTGTCGTTACCATTGGCAATACCATAAGGCACCCTCACTGCTGAATCACATTATGTAATGCAATCCGGTTCTAGGCTGAGTAATTGCCACTGAAATAAAAGCAAAATGATTCGATGAGCATCTCTTTCCATTTCAGTTATTGGTGGTAACGGTGCACTACTTGCCATACTGCAGACGAGTTGAGATGTGACTTCTGCTTTTTGCAGGCATAGAATGAGGTCACAAGATGTGAGCTGAACATGAGACGCAGTGAACTCCTGAAGAGAACAAGGCTGCTGGAACCAACTGTGGCCTCTCGAAAGACAGGCTCTGAGGTAGAAAAGTGGACTGCCAAGAATAGTGAGCTCAAGCAATCACAGGCAGTTCTGCATCAGTCCCTTTCAAAACCCCCAGGAGGTAAAAACAAAAGCAGCACACCAATCAATACTCAAACTTTTAATTTCACAATATACAAATGAATAAAATGGTTATAATTGTGTCCTTGTAGGTGTTAATATTAGAAGACACGGTGACCTCTCAGAGCTTTTGAATGAGTAAAGGTGGAGAGGAGAGTGTAAAATGGCTCATGAGTGGAGCTGTGTACTTAACTACTGCCCGAGGTTTCTTCTCCAGCCTGAGGGGCCTCCTGGGTCCCGGCCGTGGTACTCCATGTGGTCTTTGCAGTTCTCCCTGTGGGGTGAGAAGTGTCCCGTGTGTCCACTACTGAGTGCACTAACGTCAGGGAGCCAGACTTCCCATTTGACCACTCGGGGGCAGTTATTGGTGTACAGACGCTTCTCCAATGCCAGACTGGTCGTATTTGTAGTACCTGCGAACTTAGAATGAGCCAGTGTCACGTTGCCAAGACGGGAGCCATGGGTGACAGTTCTCATGTCCCCAGAGATGCCAGACCTGCCTAGTCCGCTCAGAGAGCACCAGTCGTGGGTGACTCCCAAGTTCAGGGTGTTGTTCTTCTGCCTGATCAATCTAGGCTCTAAGTCACCCAAGGGTGGACATCTCTTCCGGTCAGTTGGATGCTGAGTAGGGTCGAAGAAAAGTGTTATCAACCACCCGCCCACTGCAGCAAGGATACGCTGGGTAAACTTTTGTATGTTGATGTTTTAGTGTGCGCAGGTGTCACCAGTGCAACTCGGGAAAGGTAGAGGCCAACAGGAGTGGGAGGCCAGGATTTAGAGTGGCCATCTGGGGGGGAAAAGCTGGGCGACAAGTTACGCCTTTGTGCAAGATACCAGACAGTGGCTGAGGCAGCTGAGGGAAGCAATGAGCGATGGAGAGAAAGGCAAGTCCAAACAAGTGGGCTCATACTCCCCTGACTCATACCAGAGACAAAGGAATTGAGTCTGGAAGTCAATGTGAAAGGGCGACACTGTTTGCGGTCATGTTTTAAATGTCTGCCCGAAGAGGTTATATACACTGCCTTCGTGTTAGATGTAATGCAGAGCATCTTGCATGGAGTCTTTGGGAACACCACCCTGGAAGGATGGTGTTTTTCTGGGCCTTTCTGGATGTGCATGTCAAAACAGTCGCCACTGTAAGGTCTGAATCTGTAGAAAAGCTGATTCTCTTTTAGGGAAGGTAGAGGGGAAGAAGCCTGCCCCTCAGCTTCCTTCCCTCAAGTCCCGATTCGGACATCTTGAGTCTGAACATTTCATGGAGGTTTCGGCTGTTTGTGAACTTACCATCCAGAAAGGACACCCCAGGTGGGTAATGTCTATGCAAGAGCTGGAGTGAGAGTCCTGCATGGCATTTTACAGTGCTGCTGGGAGTTTATTTCTACCAAAAGTCTACTTAAAAAAGAAATGTTACTGGGGGCTCTTACAGCTCTATTAAGAAACCATGCATCAGTTGTTTCAGACACATTTGTACATATGTGCCCATCATCATTTTCAAAACATTGTCTACTTGAGCCCATGGTATCAGCTCCTCTCTTTTTCCCCCTCCCTCCCCCACCCTCTCATCCTCATGAAGCCCTGACACATTATAAATGATTATGATTTTCATATCTTATACCATCTGCTGTCTCCCTTCACCCACGTTTCTGTCGTTTGTCCCCCGGCGGGTAGGGTGTGTGTGTGTGTGTGTGTTATACATTGGTCATGCAATCGATTCCCCAATTTCTCCCCGTTCTACACCCACCTTCTCCTACCCTCTGGTATCACTGTACTGTACCTGGGGGTTATCTGTCTCAGATTCCATGTGTCGAGAGCTCTTATCTGTACCGGTGTACATGCTCCAGTCTAGCTGGATTTGTAAGGGAGAACTGGGATCATGATAGTGGGTTGGTGGGTGGTGGGTAGGGGGTTGAGGGCATTAAAGAACTAGAGGAATGTGCGATTCGTAGGTGCTGTGCTGCACCCTGGCTGACTTGTTCTTTCCTTATGACCCTTCTGTGAGGGGATGTGCAATTGTCTACAGATGGGCTTAGGGTCTCCACTCTGACCCCCATTGTTTACATTGATAGAATTGGTTTTTTGTGGGGGGGGTCTTCTGATGCTTGATATCTGATCCCGTCGATACCTTGTGATAACACAAGCTCTGGTGTGCTTCTTCCAAGTGGGCTTTGTTGCTTCCCTGCTAGATGGCTGCTTGTTTAACTTCAAGCCTTTACAACCCTAATTGCTGTATCTCGTAATAGCTAGGCACCATCAGCTTTCTTCACCACATTTGCTTAGGCACCCATTTTGCCAAGTCTACTTTTTTTGAGGTCAAATTTTCCTGATTTAAATTTGGTAAAATTTGATACTTGCATCTTTCAGTGTAGTATACCACATGTATCTTTCGCCTTGGTTGCTTTTAGGGAACATGAATACCAGTAATTTTTTGTTCGATAAAAGATTGATATTGGTGTATTTTCAGACATCACGTGAGGAAATTGGGACCTACTCATTTTAGTATCCTGTGTACGTCAGGCAGGCGGTCAGCTGAGCTCTCTGGCGGAACTAGCTGTCTTTGATACTCACTCCAATGTTAACTTCTCAATGAAAACTCAGAAGGAAATGTTTGAGTGACAGAAAGACTAGTCCAGTTAGCGCAGGGAATATTCCACAGGGGCTGCTGGGCGGAGGCAGCGCACATGTGAGTTAGAGAAGCCCCAGACCCCCCCCCCCCCCCACACACACACACACATTACTTAACACCAGGGACCAAATGGGGGCAGTGTAGGTTTCTACAAGGTAAGGCTACAAGCTCACTTTTCTTGGTCTTTTATCCTGAGGTTTCTCTGGGCTTGGTTTTTGTTAACATTTCCCTAATGAAATTATGATAATTCAGAACAGTGTTCCTTAGATGTTACCATGCATGCAAATTATCTGGGGTTGTTGCTAAATGTAGGTTGTGATTTAGTAAGTTCCTCCGGCCCTTGAAACCCAGTGTTCCTCACAAGATCCAAGGGGGCGTTTTTGAATAGTGAAGAAGTCGATCATGTTTTCCCAGATGACCTTTTTGAGATCTTGACCTTTCCTGTTTGTATTTTATTTCCTCAGGGGCTTTAAAACTCACTCAATGCCATGCAGCGCAGCATCTGCTTCCTGTGGTGCATTAGTACGCTCTCAGGGTGAGTGTGATCAGCTGTCAGTTGTCAGTCATGTGCTGAGGATTATGTTTACTACCCAGACAGAAGGAAGCATGAGAACTTGGAATCAAATTTAAGAAATAAACCTTAAATAAAAAACCAACTCACTCAGTGCTCTTCAGTTATTGGCCAGGCTGGCGTGCCTGCTCTTCAGTCTACAGCAGTCCCCGCAGCCTGAGGCCAGTGCCTGGCAAGAACAGCTGGCCTGAAGGTGGCCACAAAGCTGGACTCAAGTGGAAGATGCGTGGCTGTGTTCCCAGTCTTACATTACAGGCGTCCCCCCCTGGGTCCCTGGGGGGTACCTTTGCATGGCACACAGATAGGTATTGCCTAGTACTTAGTTGCATTGGGTTATGAGCCCCTCTCCTCCACATGATCACCGTTTGTTTGTCAGCACTGAAGATGACAACAGACAGCCTACAGTAAGTATCATGAACACATTTACTAGTTGAGACACTGAGCTGGAGTGACCAGATGTAGCAAATATAAATGTGAATTACATATTTATTTAATCCTAAAGACCTCTATGAAGTTAGGGTTACTTTTACCATTTTGCCAATGGAAAGAAAAAACAAATTTAAAAAAGATTAGTTTATTGATGTTATTAAGAAATTGAATACAAGCTAAGATTTTCTTACCTAAAGTTAACCACTGTGCATCTTTCTCTAGAAGCAGTGTTATAGTGGTAAAGAATCATGGGCAGCTACATACAATGCCAAGTATTAACAGTACTAAATTAATCACATTAAGTGCTATGAAACCAATGCGGGTATTGATATCTGCTAGGGATGGGATGAAGATGTCCCAGAAATGACATTTGACCTGGATTGAGAATATGAGCAAAGTGAAGAATTAACTAGAAAACCCCACTCCTGGTACCATAATATATTAGTCTGAGTCGATCAGAGAAACAAATCCAGGGACACTCAAGTATATGTTGAGAGAGAGCTTTATATCATAGAGCAATTGCATATTGAGAAAACATCCCAGCCCAGGCCAGATCAAGTCCATAAATCCAATATTAGTCTATACGTCCAACACTAGTCTATAAACTCCTCAGACTCACGCAGCACATGCAATGTTCCCAAATGCAGGAAGATCACAGGCTGGTGGGTAAAAAGTCCAGAAAACAAAAGTAGAACTCACTGCAAAAGAAAAAATATTCTCATCCTCATTACTGGAGTTAAACGTTTTTTTTTTTTACATTGTTGCTAAATTAGCTACAGCAACATCAGGAGGAAAAAGAGCAAGCTATCAATCATCCTCCACTCCTTGGGGCCAGAATGTAACAAGGCAACAACCTCCTCCTACTCTGTAAACGGAGCCCATGTGGGATTGACATTTAAGGACTGGTCTTCCTTTCCCCCTGGGTTTCCTGAACTCCAGAGCAGCAGCTTTCCGATACAGTAATCCAGGGACATGTTCCATTTCCCTACAAGTGTGTTACTTCTGTTGACAATATACGTAGCAAAATGTACACCAACTCAGCAGTTTTTACACGTACAATTCAGTGACATTGATAACATTCTCATGCTTCTTTTCTGAGTTGTCGCTCCCCCATTAGTAGAAATTTATTGCCCCCTAAGGTTAGTATCTAATATGTTGAGTTCCTATTGTCAATAACACCCATGACGACGTTGTTAGGTACCATCAAACCAGTTCTCACAGTGACCCTGTGCACATCAGAATGAAGCACTTCCGGGTCCTGTGCCAGCCTTACAATTTTCCCGTTGTCTCCTTGTTGCAGCTACTGTGTCAGTTCATCTCCAGGCCCTTCCTCCTTTTTGATGCCCCTGTACTTTACCAAGCTTGATGTCCTTCTCCAGGGACGGGTTTCTTCTGGCTACATGTCCAAAGTATGTAAGACCAAGTCTCTCCATCCTTGCCTCCAAAGAGCACTCTGTACTTTTTCCAAGACAGATCGGTTTGTCCTTTTGGCAGACCATGGTACTTCCAGTAGCTTCACCAGCACCACCACTCGAACACATCGATTCTCCTTCGGTCTTATTTAAAGTCCAATTTCCACTTGCATCTGAGGCCCTTGAAAACCCTGGCTGGGTCAGGGGCACCTTAGTCCTCAAAGTAACATCGTTGCTTTTCAATACTCTAAAAAGGTCTTGTGCAGCCGATTCATGCAATGCAATATGTTTGCTTTTTTTTAAATCTCTTTTGTTGTTGCTGTTTGATCTCTGTCCGTTTTTCATTCTTTTTCCCTATTGGTCCGGTTGTGAGGATTTTGATCTTGACACTGAGTTGTAATCCATCCTGCAGGCTGCAATCCTTGATCTCCATCAACAGCTGCTCAAGTCCTCCTCACTTTAAGCAAGCAAGGTTGTGTCATCCGTACATCTCAGCCTGTAAATAAGTTTTCCTCCAATCCCGATGTGACATTCTTTGTCCTATAACCCAGCTTTTCAGTGTTTTGTTCAGCATATTGAATAAGTATGGGGAGAGGATGCAACCCTGATACCCACCTTTCCTGGTTTTAAACCATGCAGTGTTCTCATGTTGTGTTCTCACAACTGCCTTTAACCATATACAGGTTCCACATGAGCACAGATGTGTTCTGAAATTCCCATTCATCTCAAAGCTCTCCATAGTTTGTTATGATCTACACAATCAAATGCCATTTAACAGTCAATAAAATACAAGTAAACATTCTGATATGCACTGCTTCCAGCCAAGATCCATCTGACACCAGCAATGATATCCTTTGTTTCATGTCTTCTGAATCTGGCCTGAGTCTCTGGCAGTTCTCTGTGAATGTTACTGCTACTGTTGTTGGGAACTTTAGCAGAATCTCACTTCTCTGGTTTATCAGTGACATTCTACAATTTGAGCATTCTGTTGATCACCTTTCTATGAAATGGGTGCAAACATGGATGTCTTCTAGTCAGTTGGTCAAGTAGCTATCTGTCAAATGTCCTGGCCTAGTGGATTGAATGCTGTGCTCCACCTACTTGTTGAAGCATTTCAATTGCTGCTCCATCAATTCCTAGAGCAGTGGTTCTCAACCTGTGGGGGTCGAAGGACCCTTTCACAGGGGTCTCCCGATTCATAGCAGTAGCAAAATTACAGTTACGAAGTAGCAATGAAAATAATGTTACGGTTGGGGGGTCACTACAATATGAGGAACTGTGTGAAAGGGTCGCGGCATGAGGAAGGTTGAGAACCACTGCATAGAGTCTTTTTGATTAATGCTTTCAGTGCGGTTTGGACTTTGTAAGTACCATCCGTTCTTGCTTCTGTGTTATCTCTTGAAATGATTGAATTTGGTGCAGTGACTGTATTCTTTCTGTCTTCTTTTGATACTTACTTCATCATTCCATGTTCTGCCCATAGAATTTTTCAATATCGCAACTCAGGGCTTGAACTTTTTCCTGAGTTCTTTCAGTTTAAGATCTGCTGAGCATGTTCTGCCTTTTGGTTTTCTACCTCTAGTTCTTTGTACATTTCATTATATTTCACACACATTTCATATCCTCCTTGTTCTTACTCATTCCTCTGTTGCTTCAGGTGCAGAGTCCAATTGTGCTTTAAAGGGCCACTTGTACACTTTTAAGGCCCCAGGCACTGTGCAAGGAATTCAAGGGTATAACAGGAGCGCTAATGTCATGATTAGGTCAATTACCTGTGATGTTCCATGGACACGTGACCGGAAACTTCCAAACCAACAAGCCCCAAATACTTAAGTACACTGTACGTAAGTAGCTATATGCTTTTATTGTCGTTCTTAATACATCTATCAGTTTTTGCCAGTTCTTTTCACAGATGTGCACCTACTGACAGCAATTAGAATAATCAATGCGGTTTTCTATCATTGTCTTCTTTCCACTGATAAACTTTTTTAGTCTCTATACAATACTTATCCTTATGGTTGACTTGTTTCAGTCGGCTGCTTCCACTTTTCAGCTATTCTGACCTGCTGCAATGAACAGTGTTAGTTAGGCAAGTCTCATCTTGTCTTTTTTTATATATGTAGGAGTAGACTTGCTAGATCATAGGGTAGTTCCATTTTTAGGTTGTTTGTATTTTATTGGGGTCTTGTACAACTCTTATCACAATCCATACATACATCCATTGTGTCAAGCACATTTGTATATTTGTTGCCATCTTTATTCTCAGAACATTTGCTTTCTACTTGAGCCCTTGGAATGAGCTCATTTCCCCCTCCAGCACCCCTTTCCCTCATGAACCCTTGATAATTTACAAATTATTATTTTTGTCATCTCTTACACTGTCCGACGTGTCCCTTTACCCACTTTTCAGTTGTCTATTACCCAGGGAAGAGGTTATATGTAGATCCTTGTAATCGGTTCCCCCTTTTTACTCAACCTTCCCTCCACCCTCCTGGTATCACCACTCTCACTACTGGTCCTTAAGGGTTCATCTGTCCTGGATTGCCTCTGATTCCATTTCCTATCTGTACCTACCAGTGTATATCCTCTGGTCTAGTCGGATTTGTGAGGTAGAATTGGGATAGTGATAAGTTTGGGAGGAGGAGCATTTTAAGAACTAGAGAAGAAAGTTGTATGTTTCATTGTGGCTACACTGCACCCTGACTGGCTTGTCTCCTCCCTGCAACCCAGTTGCATACAGATGGGCTTTGGATCTCCACTCCGCACTCCCCCTTATTCACAATGATATGATTTGTTGTTTGTTGCCTGTTCTTTGACACCTCGTGATCACTCAGGCTGGTTTGCTTCTTCCATGTGGGATTAGTTGCTTCTGAGCTAGATGTTTACCTTGAAGCCTTTGAGACCCTAGACACTGTATCTTTTGATAGCCAGGTACCATCAGCTTTCTTCACCACATTTGCTTAAGCATGCACTTTGCCTTCAGTGATCGTGTCGGGAAGGTGAGCATCATGGAATGCCAGTTTAATAGAAAAAAGTATTCTTGTATTGAGGGAGTACATGAGTGGAGGCCCAATGTCCTTCTGCTACCTTAATACTAGATTTAGAAATATGTGCAAATTGATCTATTTCCATATCCTCATATATAAAAATATTTACCTATGTACATGCCTTTATTTAGATCTCTATAAATGTCCTTTGCCTTCTAGCTCTTTTCTCTAGTTCCTTTTACTTTCCTCTTTTCCCACTATCATGTTCAGTCGTCATTTGGGTTTCCATAATTCCTCTTGGTTACATTATCCTTGATCAAGCCCTACCAGGCCTCCTACACCCTCCTCACCACCGATTTTGGATCACTTGTTCTCTTGTCCCTGTGTTTAACACCACTTCCTTTCACCCCACCTCCCCCTCTCTGATGTCCCGCCGGAACCGTCGGTCTTATCTAGATAGACCTGCAGAAATAATAGCATGCACAAAAACAAGACAGAGCAAAGCCAATCAACAAAAGAAAACAACAACCAAAAAAATGACCAAAAAGAAAAAGAGGGAAAAGCCTGTAAATAGCTCAAGGACTGTTTGTTGGCCTTTCGGAGTGCTTTCTGGTCAAGTTTGATGGGGTGCCATGCCCTGGCCCTAAAGTCTATTTTTGGTACTACCTCGGGACTTCCTTGCTTTGCTCCCCTTGCTGTTGTTGCACACCCTTAGTGTTTTGCTTACATGTGGTGGGGTCAGATCGGGCACAATTCCCACATTGTCTCCAGTGTTGACCACCGTAGGGCTATGGGTCAGTGAGGGATATTGTGTCTCAATAGTGGGGCTGGCCATATGGTTCTCTTTGTGCATTGGCTGCTCTGAGCAGAAATATCCTCAAGTCCTAGTGGGCCAGGATGTGCTCTACTCTCTTCCTCCCCCTTCATTTGCTCCTGTGTGCTCTGATCAGACCTGTCCCTCTCCGAGCTATAGCTTCAGTGCTGTCCTCTGAAGTCAATCCTTCTGTCCATGTAGTTGGGATTGAGGCCAGCCCCTCAGTAGCATGTCTTTTAAAAGTCTTCCCCCCCACACACTCTACGGAATTTATGGCTTTTAGATAACACGTTTTTAGATTATACATTTAGGTCCTTAGTCCATTTTAAATTTTGTTTTGTTGTTTTATGAACTTGTTATGTACGATGGATGGATCTTGCCTTTTTCTGTGTGTGCAAATCTAAGTTTCCCACCACCATTTATTAGACTCTTTGTTCACATCAAATAGACTTAGCACCTTCATAAAAAATCAGTTCACCATGGATGTGTGTTTATTTCTAAACTTTAAATTCTATTCCACTGCTCTGTGTGTCTGTTGTTTTATCAGTACCACAGTTTTGGTTACTGTATCTCTAATACATTTTATAATCAGGAAAAGTGAGTCCTGCATTGTTAATTCTCTTTTAACAGTGTTTTAACTATTTGGGGCTTCTTTACATTCCACATAACATTGAGAATTGATTCTTTTCCCATTTCTATTTAGCTGGCTATTTGAATTTTAGTTGGGATTGCGTTGAATCGATAGGTTGTTTTGAGTAATATTAACATTTCAACAATATTAAATCTTCCAGCCCAAGAAAACAGAACTTCATGCTCATTTTCCTTTACAGTCTCTGTGGTGGCGTAGTGGGTTGTGTGTTGAACTGGTGAACAAAGTCACCAGTTGAAAAGCACCAAACTGGGCCATGGGACTGACCCGTGCTTGGTTGTGTTGTGCTGACGGTCACCAAGTCTGAACCAACTCAGCCCCCGTAACAACGGGACAGACCATCAGTGGGGCTATATGGGAAGGAGAGCCTCTCGGATTGGGTCACTGCACAAGTTGTAAGGATCACTTGTACAATATATTGGGGAATGAAAAATGTTGATTGCAGCTAAAGCCTTTTAACTTTTAAGACAAATGGATTAATAAAATATTCCAAAATGCCTCTAATTTTATCATTTAAAAAATTAATCTTAGAGCAGAGTCATCATTTTTTGCTGCCTGTTGCTCACTGACTTACTGAAAACTAACAAAATTCCTCCGTGTGGCAAGTACTAATGCTGCAGACTCGAGGCTCCCATTCAGACATGGTCATCTTGGGAAAAGTAGTGTCACAGGATCCAGTAAAAGCAAAGGGAAGGCACTGGCAGGTTCGGGAATAGAAATGGGCCCAACGCTCAGTATCAGGAAGAGTACATGTGGACTGCTTTGAAAGATGAATACGAGTTAACTGCACATGATTCAAGGGGAAAGAAAGCAAGGACAAAAGTTACACCATGCATTGACAAATGACAAGCTTTGCGAGTGAAGAGTTGGGCATGATACTAGAAGTGGGAGGCTACCAAGTGATTAGATTGACAATGGACAGGGTTGGTTAAATAACAGCATTTTCCCAGGAATTGTGGATTTCCTCCTGCTTTCAATGAGGATCCCTTTAAAGAAATGGGAGTAAGAGCAAGTTTGAGTTCTTAAAAATGCATTTAATTGTGGAATAAAGTTCAGGAGGAAAATGACCTGCACCCTTTCCCCTTTATGTTGTCGACAGATTACATTTTAATATGTTGTATGCCCATTACCATGGGTTTACAATGGTCTCATGCACTAGCTTTTAAATACTAGAAAAAGAAGTTACAGCCAACCACAAGTACAATGACACACTGGTTTTTATATGGTTACTTTTTTATTATGTTTTTAGTTACTGTCTTTTCATCTCAATATAATTTTTTCATTTTTTTGCTCTTATACACTTATTTTTTAAAAAAAATTTAAATCATTGGGGCTCACACAACTCTTATCACAATCCATACATACATCAATTGAGTAAAGCACACTTATACATTCGTTGCCCTCATCATTCTCAAAATTAGCCTTCCACTTGGGTTCCTGGAATCAGCTCATTTTTTTACTCTGACATTTTAAAATATGGCACATCTACTGGCAATGAACTCTTACCTTTCATTTATTAAAGTTATCTTAATTTCTCCTTTATTCTTGAAGGACATTTAGGTAGATAATAGGATTCTGTGAGTGCACCCAATCCCCCGCCCCTTTAGGACTTTAAATTTGCCATCCCATTGCCTTCTGCACCCTTGATGTCTTAAGGGTTCCTGGTGTACAGTGCATCACTTCTTTTGCTTTGAATTTGGGCCTTGAGTTTGGCTCAAACTCAAGTACGTCTCCATGTGGATCTCTATGGCTTCATCCTAGTTGGAACTTGTTGAACTTCTTGGATGTGTATGTTCATGGCTTTCTCTTCTTGAGACTCCTATATGCTGGTAAATGATGGATTCTAGTTTCCTCAAGTTCTGCTCCTCAGACGGAATAATTTCAAGTTTGCCAATTCTGTTTGAACTCCCATTTGAAAACTAATGTTTTTCAATCATCATACTGAAAAGCTCCCAAATTTGTTTGGTTCTTTTTTGTAATTTCTATTTCATTATCGATAGCCTCATTTTGTTCAGGCATCATTTTCCTTTTTAGTCCATTGATCCCATTTGACAGTTGATAATTCCAATGAGTTTCCTTAGGATGGGTTGCCAATTTTTTTCCTGCTATTATTTATTGAATTATGTCCCTCCAAAATGTGTTGGAATTCAAACTCGTGTATCTGGCTTTTACAAGATATCAAGGATGTAGTTTTGTTTGTTGACACAATAGGTCAGACCTGAATGGTGTTGGTTTAAAGTCTCTTCTGAATTAAAACAGGTGGAGACATGGGTAGGTTGGGACAGACAGGCAGTATCTGATGTTGGCAGTCTGTAGGCCCAGGAACCCCAAGGATCACTGAGCAGAAGACAAAAGACAAAGGCGGCTCCCCCTTTCCCCAACAGCCACCCCTGAATTTGGACCTTGACCTTCCTAGATGTTAAGAAAACAAAGGTCTGTTCTTTTATTTAAATTATTTTTAAAATTTTATTTTTCAGGTCTGTTCTTTAAAGCCCGCTCTTGTAGTATTTGCTACAGCAGCAAAGAGACTAAGGTGTGAGCCATAGCCACACTTTGCTGCTTTGAATTTTTAAAATATTCTAAGAACTGGACATTTTGAGTATTGTGTTGTCACTCGAAATCTTGTTCTCTCATTCCTTGGTGATTGTGGTTTTTTACTTATTGGGGGTGTGATGGTTAGAGACTATGTCTGCTAGACACTCCTGGCTATGGGTAGGTAGGGGTGGAGCCCAACCTGATCAGCCAGATTACCGCCTAATGACACCTCCTTGTGTGACCTTTTGAATAAGAGACCAATTTCTCTTTGGTTTTTCACCTGCTGGAGCTGGATCCTGTGGCTGGTTCTGAAATTCCTGTTATTACTTGCTAATCCCAGGTGGATTCATTCGGCCGATCTCAGATTCACTTAGCTCTTCATCCACCTAGCCTGTAGCTTACCCCACTGCTTCGTCATCCTGCTCTCTGTTCGTCAGCTTCCACAGCTGAGTCAGGAGCAGCCTGACTTGAGGCCAGACTGGACTGACCTCCTACATTCATCTGTGTAAACAATTTCTCTCTATAAATCTCTGTGTATAAAGACAAACACAGACCACTGTTACTGGTTCTGCCTCTCGCAGTCACGCTTGTATGTGTGTGGTGTTTCCAACCAACTTTTGCAAACTGCATTCTTTGTGTGTGGCCACAAAAATATGTTCCTTTATTTTTGCCGTCAGCCAATGAACTGGCATTTCTTTAAAATGCTTCCAAAGCCATTTCTTTTAAATGGCTTCCAAAAGGGGACAAAAGGACTGACTGTCTTTTTGAATCCTCTAAGGCAGAAAAGCCACTTCAGCCCTTGGGGTGCAAACCACAGCTGCCCTCGATGCCAGCCCAGTGATCAAAAGCAGGAGCCTGTTTTTATAAAAGTTCTTACTTCTCACCCTGGACATGGTAACACAGTAAGCCGCAGCAGGAATGTGGACCACAGTCCACTACTGGTTCCTGTGCACCTTCGAGACAGAGACCGGTAGGCCATAAGCAGACTCATACTCACTGCAAATCTGTCAGCCTCTCCTCATCACGTGCTTCCCTAATTGCAGCAAATACTCCACTCGATTTTGAGGGTTGAGAACGGATTTGAAACAGTTCTTGCTAGTTATGTAAGTGCTTCGTTCCTAGAGCTTCCTACTCAGCCAGCTTCTCAAAATTAACTATATACATTACATAATTTAACCATAAAAAATAGAGAAGTCCATTGTTTTTGTAAACTTTTAAATTATATATTTTAATTATGGAAAAATTTAAGTGAACAATGCAAATTAAACATTCGTTTTCATTCTAGACAAGTGTTTCCTAGACATGCTAATGATGGTTGGCTTGTGGTGAATCATTATTTCATACTTGAGATGCAAACCTCTGTAAACCAGATGAAGTTTTCTTTATTGTTAACACCCGTTTGCCAAGTTAGGCCAGCTGATTTGTGCGCGGGGTGAGAGGCAGTAATGAGATACTAATTTTGAAAATTCATGACACATTGATAAAAATTAAAATTTACACAAACAAAAAAGGAGAAACTTTTAATATTGCCAGCAAATATAAAATGAATGTAATATGACAGGACAGCAAGGACTTTATACATTTATATTCGATACCTGACCATATTTTCAGTCACCATAATATCTCTCTCCAGACTTAAAAAAATAGTATGCTGATTTCTATAACAAAGCTTTTCCCCCCTATACAAAGATCAAATAATGGCCAACGAGTCACAACAGTGCAACAGGTCGGGGATAAGAAACCACACTGAACAGGTGCTGAAAATAAATACTAACTAGGAAGCGGAAAGGATAGAGCACTCTGGGGGAGTGCGTGTGGGACTTGCTTTCATTTCTGTGAGCTCTTACCCTATCTCATGAATGCTGTTTATGGAGGCAGACTGCAATCGAGGCACAGGAGCCTTAAAGACCCACCTTCAGATCATGGAGTTGAAGCAAACAAACAAAATGGAGAGTGGAGAATCCTAACTATCATTACAAAGAAAAGATCTTCCCCCTATTGCTCAACTGTGCTAATTGGGAGTTCATCAGTCAACATACTCGAGATATGATTTAAAACTTAAGAGCATATGCAAGGGGGTTTCAGAAAGTCTGGATAAATGGGATTGAAAGATGATGGGGTTTCTGAAGCCCCTTCATGTTCAGCTTATTCAGGCAGAGATGTTTGCATTTTAGCCCAAGTAGGCATATAGATTTTTAATGGAAAGCCAGTATGTGAGAGATTCCTGGCATTAAAACAGA